>NC_138038.1:3429339-4629339 GCF_964106645.2 Podarcis pityusensis | reverse complement strand
AGTCTTGCCAGTTCAGCAGAGATTCAGTTGGAGCAGCATCCTAGTTGCAAAAGTGCCAGGTAGATAAGGTGCGATTAGCATTATGAGATCGTAGCAGCTAAGAGAGGATGGTTTTACAATTAAGAGGTTGAATGAATGAATTTATTAATACGGTCACAGACCAGCGCCAACACACACAACATCACAGATCATAAAAAATATATATAAAAAATACAAAGGACAATATAAGTATAACAAGCATTTAAATATAAAAAATTAAAATTAATTATTAACATGCCCCCTGCTATTAACATTTGGGGGTTTGGTCACCATGGGAATTAAGAGGTTACATTACAGCTGCATGTACTCAAGACATTTAAACCCAAAATTATGTTAGGGAGGTGCTTGCTGGCCAGGCTTCAATTTGACCTGGGGTGGGAGGGATGGCAATGGACTTAAAGAAGAGGCACCTTGCCCAGGGCTCTCTCAAATCTAGCAGCACCAGTGTGAATCCACGTTAATAAGTGAAGTTGGGAGGCATTCAAAAGGACGTTAGAGTGTCTCTTGTGACAGAGACAACCCTTACGACTATGAGCCCTAAAACGATTCCAAGTACTCTTTGTGGTGCCCACATACAACTGCCACTAAAAAAAAAGGTACATCAGATCAGATTGGTATTTATTTGAAAAGAAAGCCTTACCAAAATGCACTTAACAGTATGAACTGCACTTGGATCCTTGTGGTTAGCAGCCCAATGAAGTGGAATTTTGCCTTCAATATCTGGGATTCCAATATTAGAATCATGTTTGATCAGAAGTTTCACATGCTCTGGATTATTGTAATAGGCACTCCAGTGAAGAGCAGTTTGCTGGGGGTAATTAGAAGAGATGCACAGTAAAATGAAATAAACATTCTGCTTTTGTGAACTTCAGAAACCATGTAAAATGAACAATTTACAAATTATGGAGACTGAGGACAGTTGAAAGTGAGGGAATGCTGGTTTATCAGAGGCCCTGGGTTTACTTCTGTTTAGTCTCTGGATGTGACCAACTGCACAGAAATGATCTCAAGTATGCTGTACATAAAACACAGAGGGGAGTTCAGGATTCATTCCAAGCACACAATGACATGAGAAAGTGGGATACAAAACGATATCCACTATGCATTACTTAGTGCAATGAAAAAGGGAGTTGATTCAAAGTGACAATCCTGAATCAGTAGTCTGATGGAGTGAGTTGAAAACTGATGGCTAACTGAAATGCTGATCCCACAGGGAAGTGAATTCTAAGTCTCTATCTTTCATAGCATGTGCAGCTGATTTGGGGAGGGGCACAAGTACCAGTTCCCTGGCAGTAAGGAAAGTTCCAATGTTTGTTCTGGTCAGATGACACAGAGACCACTAAGAGGAGCCAGAGGTTTCAGCAACAGTAAAAGTTACAAGTCTGATTTTACCTTGTTTTTGTCCTGCGTATCTACTTCTCCTGGTGCCATGTATTTAAGCAACAAAGCCAAGCACTTGGGACTCTTGTGCCGTGTAGCTAAGTGTAACGGAGTGATTTCTTCCAAATCCTTCTTCATCCAGTTTGCTCTACGAGCAAGTAAAAGCTTCATAAAGCGATAATTTCCCTAAGCAATGTAATGAGGAAGGGGAAGAATAAAGTTAATTTCAATGACTAAAAAGCGTTATGAAACCAACATGTAATAATTTTGAAAAGCAATCATTAGAGGTAATGGCAATATATAGTTTATAGTCCTGTGGACAAGTGACTAGAATCATAGAATTGTAGAGTTGGAAGGTTACCCTGAGGGTTATTCTGGTCCAACTCCCTGCAATGCAGAAATATCAACAAAAGCATCCATGACAGGTGGCCATCCAACCTCTCCTTAAAATCACCCAATGAAGGAGTCCTCAAGCTACTGAGGGAGTCTATTCCACTGTCAAACAGTTCTTATTGTTAGAAAGTTCTTCCTACTGTTTAGTCAGGATCTCCATCCTTGTAACTTGAATCCATTTGTTCGAGTCCTGCCCTCTGGAACAGCAGAAAACAAGCTTGCTCCATCTTCCATGTGACAGCACTTTAGATATTTTAAGATGGCTATCATATATCTCCTCTCAGTCTTCTTGTCTCCAGGCTAAAAAGGTAAAGGTAAAGGACCGCTGGCAGTTAAGTCCAGTTGTGAATGACTCTGGGGTTGTGGTGCTCATCTCGCTTTACTGGCCGAGGGAGCCGATGTTTGTCCGCAGACAGTTTTTCCGGGTCATGTGGCCAGCATGACTAAGCCGCTTCTGGTGAAACCATAGCAGTGCACGGAAATGCCATTTACCTTCAAGCCAGAGCGGTACCTATTTATCTACTTACACTTTGACGTGCTTTCGAACTGCTAGGTTGGCAGGAGCTGGGACAGAGCAACAGGAGCTCACCCCGTTGCGGGGATTTGAACCGCCGACCTTCTGATCAGCAAGCCCTAGGCTCAGTGGTTTAACCCACAGAGCCATCTGCATCCCGCCTGTCTCCAGGCTAAACACACCCAACTCCCTCAACCATTTCCCCCAAGGCTTGGCCTCAAGACTCTTTATCATCTTGGCAGCCCTCTGTGCACATTCCAGCCTGTCAATATCCTTCTTAAATTATGGCACCCAGAATTGGACACAGTACTCTAAGTGTGGTCTGACCAAGGCAGAACAGAGTGGCACTGTTACTTCCCTTGATCTGGACACTATACTTCTGTTGATGAAGCCTAGAATAGCATTAGCTTTTTTTTGCTGCTGCATCACACTGTTGTCTGATGTTCAGCTTATGGTCTACTAAGACTCTCTAGATCCTTTTCATATGTACTACAGGCAACCCCAAGTCAAAGTAGTAGGTTGTCATTACTTTCTCCTAATCAGCCAGGATCTAGAGTAACACAGTTTTTAGAGTATTGTTAGTTTTTGAACAAGTTATCTGTCTAATTCTTTCTTATAGTTTTGTCCTGAGTGTTGACTGGCTTGCAAAAAGTTTACATTTTATCCATTGAAAAAGGTGGCGGGGGGGGATTTTGAGCCACTTGGTTGGCTAGAGATAAGAGTTTTAAACCTTTCCCACATCAGTAATTTCTTAAGATTTTTCTTATCGATGGGGAGTTCATTCATTCAGATAAAAATTCATAACCATAGAAACCACAGTGAATGTTAACTATCACTTAGTAGGACGTGCTTCCAGACCATCTTACTCTGGGATATACTTTTAAGAGACTTCATGAATACAGAAACGTAAGCAACTACTAGTGTTTCTCCCCACAGGTATAACACTTGCAGAAAGCCTTCGGGCAGGGGTGCCAGCCAAGCAGTACCCAAAATAGAAGAAGGTTTTGCAAAATATATACTGCATCTTGAGAAAGTACTCCAGAGGAAATTATTTGAATTGGGAAGCCTTACCCATAAATACTTTACCACATGTTAAAATCTAGGAAACCATCTGGTGGTAATTAGATTTATTAACCATATATGTGTTCTCCTGAAAATGTTCTATTGAGAGGGATAATACTTGCTTTGAAATTAAATCTAGCTACAGGAATTTGGATAAATTGAATAAATATTCCCAGAATGAAGCAATTTTCTGAATTAAAGATGAAATGATAAATTCTGTAATTAATTAAAATATTTTTAAAGCAAAGAAACTCTTTTCTAATGTCATTACTAAAATCAAACCAAACATAAAACATTTACTTGATAGATGCAAATTCATTATCATGTAAATTAAGAGATGTTCTTTGCTTTCTATTATTATTATTTTTAGCGCAAGTTTCCAAAATTATGGAGCCTCATCAAAACAAAATGTTTCCATACTTTGAAATAAGAGTTTTCTTGTTGAATATTTTTGTTAAGAAAATGACAGATAAATAAATAGATGGATAATATAAAGAGAAAAAGTGAAATTAAAAATCGAATCTGTCTATCAGTTCTTCCTTCAAGGAGAACCATGCAGTGAGGAGATTATAATAGGATATTATCTTAAGCAGGGGACTGGAATTATTTTACCCTTCAAGTCAAAAGTCATCTATTTGAGGGAGGGTGACCCTTCAGCTAGAGAACTGTCAATGTTGCTTTGGGGGTGAATGTGAGTTTCCATAGATATTGAACAAAAAAGGATTGTAGATTTATATTCATGTGGAAGTATTCCCACTGATTTCAGTTTAATTTTTGAATAAGCATGATAGGAATTACAAAATTAATTTACTGATTTTTAAATACACTCAGTGGAATTAATAAAATAGTACATAATTATATTTTTAACAATAATGGGAAGAATAGTAAAGAAGACTGAATTGTTCTTGTTCAGTCTGATATAACATCTTGGGAATTACCTACGTAACAAAGTAATTCAGTGCCTAAGTAACTAAGTGTAGATATGGTTTCCAAACATTATCTACACTAATAATATAATATAGAAGATCTACACTGGCTCCTAGTACGTTTCCGAGCACAATTCAAAGTGTTGGTGCTGACCTTTAAAGCCCTAAATGGCCTCGGCCCAGTATACCTGAAGGAGCGTCTCCACCCCCATCGTCCATCCCGGACACTGAGGTCCAGCTCTGAGAGCCCTCTGGTGGTTCCCTCTTTGCGAGAAGCCAAGTTACAGGGAGCCAGGCAGAGGGCCTTCTCGGTAGTGGCGCCTGCCCTCCCATCGGCTGTCAAGGAAATAAACAACTACCTGACTTTTATAAGACATCTAAAGGCAGCCCTGTTTAGGGAAGTTTTTAGTGTTTGATGTTTTATCATGTTTTTAAAATTCAATTCGGAGCTTCCCAGAGTGGCTGGGGAAACCCAGCCAGATGGGTAGGGTATAAATAATTATGATTGTTAAAATTATTATTAATTATCATCATCATCAGAGTATCGGAGCAGGACCTGGGAGCCCAGGATACAAATCCCCATGCGTTCATGAAGTTTAATGGGTGACACTGGGTGAGTCACAAACAGGGTCAATGGGAAAGGGGGGGGGGGAAACCATATACATCACCTTCACCGCCTTGGAGGAAAAGTGGGGTATGAATGCAATAATAAATAAATGAACATATCAAGCCTCAAACAGACTATCAATCTGGATAGCCAGAGCCCCTGAAACTGGAGTTTGAGACAGCTTCTCCTCCAGGCAAATTCCTCTGGGAAACCTGCCCCAGTTACAACAGGGTCCTCATGTTCCCCAGGGCCTGACTAAAGCCACTCTAAGGCGTTTGTTGTATCTGATGGATTTCCACTGACACGTCATGTGTGAATGCGTGGATAGAGATGATAGTGCTTCCAATGAAAATTCCATATTGGAAAGCCATCTAATTCAATGGGCATCTGCTTGAAAATATGTATAACCAAAAACTGTTGTCTTAGAGTCACACATTACTACAAATGTTTTCTGGTTTCATTTGCACAGTACAACACTCACCCTTCACGCACAGAAACAGGATAAATGTTTGGTCATTTTTGGTGACCGGTTTATTTCAAAGAAATTATTTTTCAAATCCATATACTGCTGTTCTGGCGCAGATATTGGTGCTTACTTCTGAATACAACTGAAAACTTACCCTGCAGTTACTTATTGATAGCATATTATTGGTGTGGTTGTTCCTGAAAATGATCTCATTTGCTTAGAGTTTAGTGAAAGCCACACTGCAGGTCACTGAAGGTGCATGTTTAAATCCACTACAAACTAAGTATGTTTAGAAGTGAGTGACAAGTTGCCAGCATCTTCTCTGTTACACTGGGATTTTATGAAGCCAATGCTTTTTCCCTTGACAGAACTGATATAACAAACACTATGGCCTTTTATAAGGCTGATAGAATATAGGACCTTATAAACTAAATCAGTGATGTCAATTTAATAGTGAATATGATTGAATTAGATAACTAGTAGAATTGTAAAGCACCTTCTTTAACATAAATTGCTGCTTAGTGAAAGCATTCCATGTGTGGCTAATCCTTTTCAAGTCAATGATGGCAACAGCACCACCCATCTTAACAGTGGACCTACGGTAAATCTTAAGGAAAGTACCCTTTTGGCAATGTCACCTTCACCATCCAGGACACCAAAGACAGAACTCTCAGCACACAAAAGAAAACTCAGCTGAAAGGCAATTTTATTAGTCACTTTCCAAGTTTAAAGAGTTTGTCCGTCTGGCAAAGCAACCTAGGCAGCAAACCAGCCAAGAACATCTGCGACTTGGAACCCATTCTGGTGATCAACTGTGGTTTCACTGAAAGCAAGGCAGCATGCTTAGCTGCTCTATGGCTGAAATGTTACAACATTTCTTCTACAAATGCCCACTGAAACCTTAGCTTTGTTCAGTTAGTTTCCATAGGAATAAGCTGAACTATCAAGTGGTGCACCGTGAAAGGGTACATGTACAAGCACAGTAAAAATGAGAGGAAAGAGGCCACTTCTCCGTGTACTTTTCCTCTTTAAACTGAACCTTTGACTTTTGAGCTCACTGAGCACAACTGGTGCAAGCTTTCCTTGTTCTGCTTGTTGTTCAAAAGCCTGTGCTGAAATTTATAGGAAACAATTGACTGCTTTCAGTTCAATTCTCTAACATAACGCATAAAATGTTTTCATTTCCAAGTCATTTTAGGTGCAGTTAGTAGTGGTTTTAGTAGGTTTCCTCCATTGCTCTTTTAGATAAGTTCAGGCAGAAGCTTCTAAAAACAATTTATCTTGCATGAATTTAAGACACAAGATAAAACACACATCCACTTACACATAAACACTTACAGTAGCTTCTACTGAAATCTGATTCAGAATTATTTCGAGCTAGTATCATACGTGGGCTTATTACAAGGCTGACCCAAAGAGAGGGACGACTCAAGACCATTTTGTTGCAGTAGTAAATACACATCATGTTGCTTATTTTTGGCTATGGCAATTGCTTCTGAGCTTATCACTCAGTATCACTGGGCTCAACATATATACTGGAGGTTTTCCAAGCAGCAGTGATCTTTATACACTTTGGAGAACTGACAATACTTGTCCCTATGCCAAAAGAATTAGCTTATATATAGCTTAGTGATTTAGGTAGCTATGCGGTAAACTAGGAGGATATACTGGAGCACTCATTTCCCAAAAGTGGCTTCTTCCAAGGCATATAAGTCTACGAATGTTTTTTCTGTGGCCCATGTGACCTACAGTTCTCATGATAGAAGCAGCTTATTCAGTGGAGTGTGCTGTGAAGTGTATTGGAGTGACTAAGTGGAGTGCCAATGTAAGTCTTGATCCATGTGGATAGAAAAGAATTAGATACTTTCTTCCTCATGGTAGAGAAGTGAATGGAGACAAACAGTAGCGGTTTGTTTAATGACCTGAGCGTGGGAGATGTAGATCCTCTTTGATGTCCAAGCCCACTTCATAGAGTGGGATGGTTTGAGGCAGAGGTAAGATCATTTATTAAGCCATACAGAAGACCTTGCGGATAAAGATTAAGTCTGGGTGAAAAATTACTTAAGCACTGTGGAAAATGGAACAAAGTCTTTGACAGAGAGATCACTGCATTCTGAAACCCTCTGTGTGGTAGAGATGGCTGCTAGGAAAACCACTTTTAAAGAAAGAATCTGGAGTGAAGCCAATATGAGGGGTTTAAAGGGTGAGGACTTTTGTAGTGCTTGGAGAATTTTGTGGAGATTCCAGAATGGGAATCTATGGATTATAGGTGCATTCAAAAGAGTTGTTTGTTGCAAAAATATCTTAAGTAGAAGATGTCTTCTGATGGGGCAGATGCACAGTTTTGACAGAGCTAGTAAACTGTATAAGCTAATAAAAATATTTTCCCAGTTGTGTTATTTTAGCATGCAGCCAGAAAGTTTTTCTACCGATATTCAAGTACCAAGAGCCAGTTCAGTTTTAGCTAAGGGACAGTCAGAGGAATTCATTTCCAAGAGGAGGACTGCATGCAACAGGATCAAAGAAATAACAGGAGTAGTTCTAGCACTACTGGGTCTGAAACCTTTCAAGGAAACACAACGTCTCTAACAAGATAATCTATTTTTCAGACATGCACAGGTACAGGGTAGCACTATAAATATCAGAAGGAGATTCAAAAAATTTTTCAAGACAATGACTCAACAGTGGTATACTATATTTCAGAAGTACAGCTCTTGGTGACAGTGGTGGCTTAGAGGACTCCTAGATGAATGGGAGTAGAGAAAACAGGCAGGTTTCATTTTTATTGATATAATATTTTGGACAAGGGAATTAAGCCATTGACATAAGACTTTAACATTAATTTTCATGCATTAGGAGGGCCCTTAAAATTAATGTTTTAAGATGTCATTACTTGAAAACATTATTGTCCATTGGTTACAGAATCTGTAGGGAACCTACTGCAATTAGATTAACTAAGGAGGTTCCCTGAATGCAGGGCAAGGCTATATGCTGCCAATAAGCACAGAATTCCCAATGGTATGTTTTCTTTGTTAAGCAAGTGGAAATTCAGAAGACATCTCCAAATGAGAAACATGGAGGGTGTAGAAAGGTGTTTAATCCTTCCCTTGGAACAGCCTTTCTCAACCTGTGGGTCCCCAGATGTTGTTGAACTACAACTCCCATCACCCCTAGCTTTTAAGACCAGAGCTCAGGGATGATGGGAGTTGTAGTCCAACAACATCTGGGGACCCACAGGTTGAGAACCACCGCCTTAGAAGATGGCTACAAAAGGAAATGTCCAGAGCATGAACCTTCATCATCTGCGCATAACTTGGGTCTCCCAACACCTGTAGTACCAGGGACTATCTTGGGCAGCTGTGTGCACATGTACATACATAATAATTATTTATTTGGGATGGCAAAATCCTTTGAGCCACTTGAAAACTTTTGAAGATGGTGCTTCTAAAGTTCTTAAACTGACATACAGGCAAGACCTTCAAAATCTGCCTTTAAATGGAAATATATTTAAAAAGGGAGCGGGTGGCGCTGTGGTCTAAACTGCTGAGCCTCTTGGGCTTGCTGACTGGAAGGTCAGTGGTTCGAATTCCTGTAATGGGGTGAGCTCTGTCCCAGCTTCTGCCAACCTAGTAGTTCGAAAGCACACCAGTGCAAGTTAGATAAATATTTACTGCACTGCTGTGGCGGGAAGGTAAACGCCGTTTCCGTGTGCTCTGGCTTCCGTCGCGCCAGAAGCGGTTTAGTCATGCTGGCCACATTACCCGGAAAGGTGTCTGTGGACATATGCTGGCTACCTTGGCCTGAAGCGAGATGAGCGCCACACCCCATAGTCGTCTTTGACTGGACTTAACTGTCCGGGGGTCCTTTACCTTTTACCTTTATATTTAAATGGTCTTTCCCCCCCTCAAAACAACTGCATGGGTTTTGTCAGGCAATAGTTTGCATTAAGGCTTCATGATCATGCAACAATTGTAACATTGCACTGCTCTTCTGTTAGGGTTGTATCTATTGATAGTCCTACTCAGAAGACATCCACTAAAATTAACAGACATTACTAACTTAGGTTTTTAAATTTCAGTGCTATATTCCAGGAGGATTGTACCACACCCTGTACTAGGTATCTATTGTCAGCCAATAATTTTCAACAAAATGGACTTGGTAAAGGCAAATAAAACTTTAAAAAGTATTTTGAGGGAAGACTTCTTAATACCTTTTAAACGGAAAAGCTGATTTTAAAAATATACCTTTCTTAATGGAATATCTCCTGACTTAATGGACTTAATATTCTTAATGGAATATCTCCATGAAAACCATAAGAAATCTTTCTTCAAATAATATCAAATGGGTAAAAAAAGAAAAAGAAATGTTTCAACTACCAAAATGATGCAATGGTGAATTCTTTATGTGCTTCATAGGAGCACACTGAAGTTCTGGGCATGCATTATTACTGCTGAGATCTCTTCAAATAATTATTATTTACAAAAATATTGTAGTTCTTTCTGAAACATCTCCTTCCTTTATGGTTGGTTTTAATATCTTTCAAGTTGAAAACTTTCAAATTTATATAACCTCCATCTGAGTAGTTAAAATTGCTTTTACTTAAGATATAAATAATCAGCCAGAATTTGTATTATGTTAACAGCAGAGTTTCCTACCAAAAAAGAGAGTATCATTTCAAGTTACACAGGTTCATTAACTACATGGACGTATAATTAAACAACAACAAAAAAGAGGTCAAAGCATACATTAACCTATTTTACTTCCCCCATCTATTACATTTTCAAAAGCTTCTGTATGACTTCACTCTGCAAGCTGTGAAAGACCAACCATCCACCTTCTTTTCAGTATGAATAAGGTTGACATCTGACAGCTTCACATAGCTGACAGGGTTATACAACAGCCCACCCTCCCTATTCTCAATCCAATTAGACCTCTAATCCTCCAGATGAAAGGCCCAACTACTCACGTTCTTCATGACAACGACAGCTATTGATTATTTGTCACTGCAGCTAACACCTTCTCTGTGGAGGCCACTCTGACAGAAGCAAACCTCCCAAATTAGACAGCACTTTATCTGCCCTGGAGGCCAAATGGCACAACAAGTAAAGGCTAATAAATGGTATAAAAATGAACAAATCATAACATTATGACAGGTTGATCGTTGCCAGTAGTTTCACAACTCAAGCTTGACGCTCTGCTAGACCTGCTCCTTCTTTTCTCTCTTCCAATTGTGCTCCAACTTTGACTGAATTAAAGGCCAGAACAATTAAGGCATTTGACCAGCAAGGGTAAGCTGGAATGGAAGTATTGCCAGGGGACACAGATGTCAATAGCAGACTACCCATTTGTCAATACAAACATTTGAGACATGCAAATGCTGATGTCCTGGTTCTCCACTAGGTTGCACTGATGCCCTTCATAAACAGCTCAAACGGGAACTGGTGAAATTAACTTCCCAGACTTGTAATTTTCTGTTAAGAGGAGGATTTTTAGGACTATAAAACGGAGTTTTATAAAAGACAGTGCAAAACTATTTATAAAAAGAAATATTTCTGACTCTTTATAGTTGCACAGTAAAATCTGTGTCAGAAATGTTTTCTTAAAGCCCGAGAAGAAGGATTTATGTATTAAGAATGACATGATAAATTTAACCTGTCACAATAAATGACAAAGAAAGCTTGACTATTCTAGGGTTCTCATACCGTGCTCCTATAGAGTATACAGTGTCTACTAAGAAGGAAGTGCTCTGGGTTCAATGGGACCTATTTGCAGGTCTATAGGATTCCAGCCCTAATTTCTTTTTTTTTAATATTTTACTCAAGAAATTAGCAATTTAAAATGTTTTAGCTGCTGCTTCCTCCTCAACAATACTTATGTTTATAATGTTTAGACTTCAAAGAGTTACTTTAGACACATACAAGTGTTTGAGCATATCTAGTAGGATTTTCTGGCTTTTTCTTTAAACATCAGACCCTTATGCCCCATCACAAATGGCTTCTGGTATCAGTTTCACAAACTGTTTGCCACTGAACTGACTGGGTTCAGTCAACACTTAAGGCTCTTAATATCCTGCATTTCTCTTCCCCACTTGTACTCTAAACGGGCACATATAGTCCCAGAGACCAAACTTAAAACTGACCAATTATGAATTCTAAGTTATTTAAGAAAAAAACCTGAGTTGGTACTATACTGAACAAAAAATCACCACCAGGGAACTTGCATTCAATAGATAATGTAGGGATGGTGGGAGAGTGAAGGTAGGTTGCTGTGGAGCTGCAGGAGAAGGCAGGCGTGGGATATAGCTCAAGAAATACCATATTTTTCGCTCTATAGGACACACTTTCTCCCCTCCAAAAATTAAGGGGAAATGTGTGTGTCCTATGGAGCAAATGCAGGCTCCTTGACTTCAGCAATAGCAACGTGAAGCCTCTGAAGCGCAGAGGGAGTGCTCCCTCCGTGCTCCAGAGGCTTCGCGTTGCTTTTGCTGAAGCCTGGAGAGCAAGAGGGGTCGGTGCGCACCGAACCCTCTCGCTCTCCAGGCTTCAAGGATAGCTGCCTGAAGCCTCTGGAGCGCAGCGGGAACTCACACTGCGCTCCGAAGGCTTCGGGTTCCTTTTGCTGAAGCCAGGAGAGCGAGACTCTCCTGGCTTCAGCAGAGAGGGAGAGCTGCGCAGCGCCCCTTCAGCGAAGCGGGAGGAGAAATGGAAGGGGCTCCGTTTCTCCTGCCGCTTCGCTGAAGGGGCGCTGAGCAGAGAGGGGGAGAATTTTTTTTTCTTGTTCTCCCCCTCTAAAACAAGGTGCGTCCTATGGTCTAGTGTGTCCTATAGAGCGAAAAATACGGTACTTTTCTGAACCAGCACTTTCTGAGTACAAAAAGAAAGAAGTGACTCAACAGGGGGAAGGATTCATTTCTTTCTAGGCATGCAAGAAGACAAACAAAAAACAGTGGAAACTGGAAATGCCTTCACTATCAGGGCTGGCACACCCGTGAGAAAAGGTGAGGCAACCACCTCAGATGGCAGGATCTGCAGGGGCAGCAGATCTGACCTCCAAGGAATGCATCAACAGCTGCTGCCACCGCCACCGGAACAGCAATGGCTGCAGTGTACTCCGTGAAGGCCAGATATGCCACTTCCTCAGCAACCCCCCAATGCCACCTCTACACCGGGTTCTTGGCAAATAGGAGGTGCTTCTTAACTCCTCCCACCCTTCTTCCCGATGTAGACCTTCCCTGGCAGGGCGAAGGCATTACTTTGTGGTTTGCCTCAGGTGCCAAAATATCTTGAGCCGGCCCTGCTTCCTATGATCGAGCCAAACATATATTTTTCTCTCCAGGGTCAACTGTCGTTCTGCACCTTTGAAAATAAGCTCGCTAGTAAAAGCTTCCCCACTCCGTGATGTCACTGAGAAACCTCCCCACCAAACATAAGCACTTTAAAAAAGTTTCCTTTAAAAAAAGAAAAGAAATGCAATAACTGAATGACCACATGAGTTTGGATTTGATATCCCGCCTTTCACTCCCCTTAAGGAGTCTCAAAGCGGCTAACATTCTCCTTTCCCTTCCTCCCCCACAACACACACTCTGTGAGGTGAGTGGGGCTGAGAGACTTCAAAGAAGTATGACTGGCCCAAGGTCACCCAGCAGCTGCATGTGGAGGAGCGGAGACGCGAACCCGGTTCCCCAGATTACGAGACTACCGCTCTTAACCACTACACCACACTGGCTCTCTCTGTTTCTCTCCCTCCACCCAAGTGGGGCTGATAGCAACTTTGATCGGAAGATGGATTAAAACTACCTCCCAAACAGCTGCTTTGAATAAATAGAAATGGTGATTGAGTGTAGGTTTGCCATATTCTAGCCCAGGCTGGTATCCTAATTTGAATGCCATGCAAATTAATTCGTAATTATAAAGATCAGGTTGAGCTGGAAAATGGTTTTTCCACTCCAAATCTTTCCTCCAAAATTTGCTTAACAGCGTAAGCACAGATTATTGGGCTCTTCTTAGAATACATGGGAAATATGTAACTGGATTTCCAAAGGATAAATAAAAACATTTAAAAATACTGCAATGTTACTCTAAAAAAGTAATCCTCAACTCACTTGCATAGGCTACAGTGTCCTTCATAATCAATCTTTCTTTTTTTCTCTTGGACTGAACTTTTCAAAAAAAATCTGTATGTGTATCTCTTTCGGTAATCTTCATTTACACTTTTAAGTGACACTTTTACCTCTAGAAAGGAGTGTGGGGTACAAAGGTCAAAAGTAGGCTATACGCAATTTGGCAATTTAACCTGTTGCATTTCTACATAGCAACAGGGTTTGGGCTGGGTGTTCATCAGTATGCAGATGATACCCAGCTCTACCTCTCTTTTATATCAGAACCAGTGAAGGCAGTGAATGTCCTGTTTGAGTGTCCGGAGGCAGTTGAAGGATGGATTGAGAATGAATCCTAACAAGACAGAAGTACAGTAGCACTGCGGCTTAAGTTACCCTCGGCTTACGTAAACTTCGGGCTGCGAAAGCGGCAAACCTGGAAGTGTTTTGCCCCGTGTGCATTCACAAAAACGCTCTACCGTGCTCCCTGCATGCTCAGAAGCAGTCCCCCCAGTTGTGGAAACCTCAGGATTCACAACCGGAGGTACCACTGTACTATTTTTGGGAGACAGGGAGTGGGCAAGGGTGGGGGACTCCCTGGTCCTGAATGGGGTAACTGTGCCCCTAAAGGACCAGGTGGTCAGCCTGGGAGTCATTTTGGACTCACAGCTGTCCATGGAGGCGCAGGTCAATTCTGTGTCCAGGGCAGTTGTTTACCAGCTCCATCTGGTACGCAGGCTGAGACCCTATCTGACCGCAGACTGTCTCGCCAGAGTGGTGCATGCTCTAGTTATCTCTCGCTTGGACTATTGCAATCACTCTACGTGGGGCTACCTTTGAAGGTGACCCGGAAACTACAACTAATCCAGAATGCGGCAGCTAGACTGGTGACTGGGAGTGGCCACGGAGACTATATAACACCGGTCCTAAAAGCCCTACATTGACTCCCAGTACGTCTCCAAGCACAATTCAAAATGTTGGTGCTGACCTTTAAAGCCCTAAACAGCCTCAGCCCAGTATACCTGAAGAAGCGTCTCCACCCCCATCGTTCAACCCGGACACTGAGGTCCAGCTCCGAGGGCCTTCTGGCGGTTCCCTCACTGCGAGAAGTGAGGTTACAGGGAACCAGGCTGAGGGCCTTCTCGGTAGTGGCGCCCGCCCTGTGGAACGCCCTCCCATCAGATGTCATCAGTGTTCAACTGAATTTTTTTCTTATCTTCCCAAGCTCCAACTTCACATTTCATGAAAGAGCATGTCATTTTATAATAAAACACTTCTAAAAATTAATCTCAAGGTGTTACCAAATGCATTTTTCTCTTTATTTAAATGTACATTTACCAGAGCCATCATATGAAATATCTTAATCCTGAAGCACTTACTATACATCTTGCATTTATATTATTAGTCATGAGTGTAATGCTTAATGCACACATGCTTTTAAGTAAACAATTAGTGATATTTTTAGCATTATTGAACTCCTGAGTGAGTAGCAGATTCTTTGCAATTCTGGAAATAAAGTATTTAAAACTAAGATCCGATTTCTCTGCTAGTGACATTGTCAGCTAAACATCTGGATACAAAGAACAACTTTGTGTGAATTCACAGACTTGTGAAATTTGATAGGTCTTCCACTATGAACAGCAGACTACCCCAACATATCCAAAACACTTTTTAAAATCCTACTTAAATTTAAAAAGTAGTTTGCCATATGGCATGGTGTGGTAGAAAGGAAGGCTACTACAGTGGTACCTTGGGTTACATACGCTTCAGGTTACATATGCTTCAGGTTACAGACTTCGCTAACCCAGAAATATTACCTTGGGTTTAGAACTTTGCTTCAGGATGAGAACAGAAATCGCACGGCAGAGCGGGAGGCCCCATTAGCTAAAGTGGTGCTTCAGGTTAAGAACAGTTTCAGGTTAAGAACAGACCTCCAGAACGAATTAAGTTCTTAACCCGAGGTACCACTGTATCTGAGAAAGGGACACTCAAAATTATTTTGGATTTACAGTGCTAGTTACACATTTCTTTGGAATCTGGTCTTGGAACATCATATAGACTGCAATCCTATATCCGCAGTTACCCGGGAATAAGCCCCAGTGAACCCAACAGAACTTACTTCTGAGTAGGCATGTGAGATTGTATTGTTACCTTTTGTGCAGCAAGATGGAGAGCTGTTCTCTGGTTAAGGTCGACTTTATTTACATCTATTCCTGTCTTCAACAAAGCCTCAGCACAGTCTAGCCTATCCGCCAACACACAGTACATTAGTGGAGTTCTCCCAAACTGGTCCTCTTTGTCCTTCAGATCAGGATTACCTATAAGAACAACAAAGTGAATTGCAGTGCTGGCTCTACATAAGTATTATTAAATATGTACATCTATTGTATATTTTGGGTAGAAAAAAGTTTGTCTGGTTTCTTATACATTTGGGCAACACTTAAGATCTCTTAAACAAATTTGACATGTTTCCTGAGGTCAGGGATCAGTTTTTTTGTCTGTTTTGGGATTCTATCCTGGATGACATTTTTAAAGAAAATGTCAGACAGTCTTTTAAAAACTGCAAAATATGGACACCACTAAGGATAGTAGTAGTAGTTGTTTTCTACACCACCTTTTTCCCTGACAGGGACTAAAAACACAGGAAAAAAGCATCATTAAAAAACAATCAAATATTGATATAATTATATATATCTTATATATCTATCTACACACACATACATTTATACACATGCTATAAAAAATAGTTACAATGAAAACAGCACAGCACCAGCCCTTTCATTAAAAGCAGGCCGTTCCCAAAAGCCTGTTGGAACAAGAAGGACAAGGAAGGAGCCAGTCTGGCTTCTCTAGAGAGGGAGTTCCAAAGTCTGGGAGCAGCCTCCGAGAAGGACCTTTCCCGGGTCCCCACCAAGCTTGCCTGTGAAAGTGGTAGAACCAAGAGAGGGTTTTATCTACATTTAGATACCAATGACTCGTGAGATATGTCAAGCCTTTATTTGTTATAATTGTGATGATTATGGTGTACAGCTGATGAAAACCCCAAATTAACAATCTCAGAAAATTAGAATATTCAATGAAATCAGCAAAACAAGGATTGCAAATAGAGCAATATTGGACCTCTGAGAAGTAGAAGCATGCATATGTACTCAGTACTTGGTTTGGGCCCCTTTTGCATCAATTACTGCCTCAACGTGGCGTGGCCTGGATGCTATCAGCCTGTGGCACTGCTGAGGTGTTATGGAAGACCAGGAAGCTTCAATAGCAGCCTTCAGCTCTTCTGCATTGCTCAGTCTCATGTCTCTCATCTTTCTCTTGGCAATGCCCCATAGATTCTCTAGGGGGTTCAGGTCAAGCGAGTTTCCTGGCCAATCAAGAACAGTAATCCCATGGGCATTGAACCAAGTTTTGGTACTTTGGGCAGTGTGGGCAGGTGCCAAGTCCTGCTGGAAAATGAAGTCAGCATCCCCATAAAGCTCATCTGCGGAAGGAAGCATGACGTGCTCCAAAATCTCCTGGTAGACGGCTGTGTTGACCTTGGACTTAATGAAGCACAGTGGACCAACACCAGCTGATGACATGGCGCCCCAAATCAACACAGACTGCGGAAACTTCACACTGGACTTCAAGCATCTGGCATTGTGTGCCTCCCCATTCTTCCTCCAGACTCTGGGTCCTTGGTTTCCAAATTAGATGCAA
Organism: Podarcis pityusensis; assembly: GCF_964106645.2. Taxonomy (NCBI): domain Eukaryota; kingdom Metazoa; phylum Chordata; class Lepidosauria; order Squamata; family Lacertidae; genus Podarcis; species Podarcis pityusensis. The sequence continues at coordinate 4,612,158 of NC_138038.1, read as the reverse complement.
AGTTGCTCTCATCAGAAAAGAGGACTTGGGACCACTGAGCAACCAGTTCTTTTTTTATTTAGTCCAGGTAAGACGCTTCTGACGTTGTTTCTTGTTCAGGAGCGGCTTGACAAGAGGAATACGACATTTGAAGCCCATCTCCAGGATCCTTCTTTGTGTGGTGGCTCTTGATGCACTAACTCCAGCCTCAGTCCACTCCTTGTGAAAGTCCCCAACACGTCTGAATGGTCTTTTCCTGACATTCCTCTCCAGGCTGCGGTCATCCCTGCTGCTTATGCACCTTTTTCTTCCACACTTTTCCCTTCCACAGAACTTTCCATTAATGTGCTTCGATACAGCACTTTGGGAACATCCAACTTCTTCTGCAATTACCTTTTGAGGCTTTCCCTCCTTATGGAGGATCTCAATGATGGCTTTCTGCACAACTGTCAGGTCAGCAGCCTTCCCCATGATTGTGCTTCCTACTGAACCAGACTGAGAGACCATTTAAAGGCTCAGGAACCCATTGCAGGTGTTATGGATTGAATAGCTACTGCACCTTTTCACAATATTCTAATTTTCTGAGATTGTTAATTTGGGGTTTTCATCAGCTGTACGCCATAATCATCACAATTATATCAAATAAAGGCTTGACATATCTCGCTTACATTACAGAAGGAGGTGGTCTGCCACAGAAATAATGGGAGACATGAGAGAAGCAGCACTCTCAAATTTCTGTGGGAGACCACCTGATCCGTCATCACTGATTGCATTACCTGGGCAGAGTGGTCATTCCTTTCAGATAGTAAATACTTTAGTTCCTGAATTTCTTGCACAAATTTACATCTATTGACAGTTTGCTCAACTTAACAGAAACCTGCCAGACTAGATTTGCAGGAAGGGGGTAAACCCCCTAGATTCCAGGCAGTTTTGTTAATGGGATTTGCGAGTGAAAAGACAATTGGAAAGCTTTCCCCATTTCCTCCTACTGAAGTGGAACATTTGAAGTCACTTGGGAGAGTAAAAATGGCTTCTAGATTGCTCTTGTGTGCTATTTCAGATGTGTGGTTTATATACTTATGTATTTATCTTTACCTTGTGCATTTATGAACACTTATTCAATATTTGATACCTTAGAATTCTTATAGCAATGGCCTTGTTTGTTGCTAGGGTGGCCACCAGACTAGAAAAACAGACGAACACAACATGGAATTCTCCCGTACCTTTCGTTAACAGGAGAAATCAGCAGGTAAAGCTGAACATGAAGATAAGGATTATCATCTGCTCATATCTGCCCATAGAGGGGGAAGTCAGAAATGAGTAACTATAAATTGGCATATTTCAATGTAGCTGCACTATTAAAAATGCAAACAGATAAATCTGTACTAGGTTTTGAAATCATGAAGGATAGGCAACACAAAATAGGACCAGTTACATTTATCATTGTCAAGTGGTAAAGCTTTTTCTGGGCTAATCTGCTTCAAAGTGGGGATTACATGTCTAAATGTGCTGCAAGGAAGTGAGGACAGGGGACCCTGAATTTTTTTTAAAAAGGAAACACAATGGGGGAAGGCTAGGTGGAACCTTTCTCACTGATACAGTGGTACCTTGGTACTCAAATGAAATCTGTTCTGGAAGCCCGTTCGGTTCTGAAACTTTCAAAAACTGAGACCCTGCTTCCCATTGGTTGCAAGAGCTTCTTGCACTCAGTGGAAGCTGCGTCGCATGTTCGGGTTCCGAAAAGCATTCGAAAATGGAAGCATTTACTTCTGAGTTTTCGGCATTCAAGAACCGAAATGTATGACAATGGAGGTGTTTGGGAACCAAGGTTTCACTGCATTTTAATCTTATATGTGCAGGGAGGGTTTTTTTATGAACAGGTATTATTTAGAATTTTTTTTTATCAATTTATTCTGCTGACTGTACAAACTGATCTTTAGTGGGGGGGGGTTATTGTAACTTTTATAGAGCTGAACAGAAGGGGCAAAAATAAAGAGCAGTATACCCCCCCAAAAAAGATCCAATTAGTTCAAAAAAGAGAAATTTAAAAACAGTGTACTTCATGGTCTTGGTCACAAGAAGTTATTGCAGAATGTATCGTACAATCTAGCACAGGATGGAAACTTAAAAAATAATCACCTTGGCTTGAATCCTAACATTCCTTCTGTGAACATAATAGATTTCCCTCTTCTGACTTCTATTGCTAGTCCTTCTACATGCCCCAAGAATCCATTCCTGGAGTTGGAGAACCTATGTGATAGTTATGGGATATGGTACAGGGGTTGAAGATGAAGCGGGGAATTGGCAGACATCGCCCACCTCCTATTATTATCCTCAATTTATTAATCATCTTAATTGAGCCTTAATTAATCCTTAGTTTAGCAATCACCTCATGGTGATGAACAATTAAAAATAGCAAAAAGAGAAGATCAATTTAAAACAAAATTAAAACGATTCAAAATAGACACTCCTCTCAAATACTTATTGATTCAGCTGGAAAATATTATTATCAGTGAATAGAGGAGCAACTTAGGATCTAAGGCATAGTTCATTTCAAGTACTATCTTACACTATTTATTTGGCTACAAATAATGCAAGTTGTGTATTAAACTGGTTGACTTCTCAGGCTACAAACTTAAGACCTGAAGCAACAGGTCCATGAGCTCTGTACTACTGAGGTGGCAGGATTCCTAAATGTGCAACATAACGAATGAAACTTGAAACTTGCAAGAGCCTAGGGCTCACCGATCAGAAGGTTGGTGGTTTGAATCCCCGCAAAGGGGTGAGCTCCCGTTGCTCGGTTCCTGCTCCTGCCAACCTAGCAGTTCGAAAGCATGTCAAAGTGCAAGTAGATAAATAGGTACCGCTCTGGCGGGAAGGTAAACGGCATTTCCGTGCGCTGCTCTGGTTCGCCAGAAACTGCTTAGTCATGCTGGCCACATGACCCGTCGCGGGGATTCGAACCGCCAACCTTCTGATCGGCAAGTCCTAGGCTCTGTGGTTTAACCCACAGTGCCACCCGCGTCCCTATTTGTATATATAGCTCACAATAAATAATATTGCACTGAAGAACCTGGAACTCTGAGCATTTCTGCTAAAGTGCCGCGAAGAATTCGCGACACAGTTCTGAACAAAAAACCTTGCTTAGACTACCCAAAAGACCACAATTCAGTAACTTTGACAGTGTTATCATATTTATGCTTTTGGAAGTATCTCTCCCTACCTGAACAGAGCTTCTCTACAGCTTCTATTGTTAATAAGGAAACAGGATACGCACCTCACCATTACAATCAAAACAGGTTTCTTAGATTGGTAAGGTATTTCTAGGTTATGCTACCAATCTTTAGGCTCCTCTGGCAACAATGTCCTTTGTCCAAGTATTCGTGTTTTGAGGGCCCCATTGACTTGGGGTTAGTACGTGGAGGGCTGCATGCCAGCAGTCAGCTGAACTAAAGCCAAAAATGTGCAGAAACAGTAATGGCTGGTGCTCATTGAGGCTAGTATGGTGGAAGGAAGTATGACCAACAGGAGGCAGAGCTACAGCAAATGGCAGGAAGAGTCAATTAATTCTAGTTTTGTCCCTGTCTTCATCCCTGCTGAGTTCCACAAGGGCAACATAAGGACTAGCAGGAAGAAGCTGACAGGCAGTGCCGCTCCTTGGACTGGTTGTAAAGTAGGAGAAACTGGCTGAGGCCAGGCTGATATTGTCCCTTTCTCTCTACTGGACAAGCTTCCACCAGTCAAAAAACAAAAGCATTTTTTATGAACTAATTTCGAAGAAAAACCACCACGCTAGTATTATGGAAAGCAACTGAAAGTAATTCCATACATACACACACCAAGACTTTAGAGTAGAGGTTCCCAGACTTCTTTGGCCTACTGCCCCCTTTTCAGGAAAAAAAAAATACTCAGTGCCCCCCTGGAAATATACCTTCTTTAAGCAAACAAACAGAAAGATGCACCAACAAATTTGCATTCTTTGATGCATCTAGATTTCTACCTATGTCCTAAGACATAGTAAAGAAAGACGTTGCTGTAAATAAGACACCTTGAAGCTTGAAATTATAAAACCATTTATTAAAACAACCATAGTAACATCTGCATTACACAGAGAAAATGATGATAACAAAGGATAATATTAAAATAACAAATTACAAATAACACTTCCCAAGCCTGGGTGAACCCCAAAAGGGTTCACTCAAGCCTGGGAAAAACACACAACCGCCAGATCCAGGAGAAGCATTGCCGCCATCCTGCAACGGCGCCAACCTGGCGGTAAATGTTATTACACAACAGATGAAACCTGTAAGAACAGTTCTTCAAAATGTTCTTCTCTTCTACCTTTATGCTTCTACCACCCCCTTATTTTTATCCCAATGCCCCCCAATTGCACCCAAGGCTACTACCACCCCCTGGATAGTTCCAGTGTCCCCCAAGGCACAGTACCGCCCACTTTAGGAAACACTGCTTTAGAGTGTCACACACAAGAATGGAAAGAGGAAGAGAGAGTTGGCAGAAGCCTACCAGTCTGTCCTCTGATGGGCTGGGCAGGGGATCTTCCTAAGCCACAGAACCAAGAAAAAGCTAAAAACAGAACTGCAACTTAAATACTATTACTTCTCATGGATTTGAAATTACATAAAAAGACAGGGATGGGATTAAAAACAGCATGAGGAGAAAGTCAAAGATAAATGCATAACTAATTTGGAATCTGGAATATATATGTGAAGATTTTAAAGTTTAATAAAAATTTGACTCTGAAAAGCCAGGGGAAACATTTTTACCTGCTATCTGTTTTAGAAGAGCACTCTTATGTCCATTAACAGCAGCGGCGTGAACTTGAGATGCTAGTGAGGAGCCACTGAGCAGCCAAGCCTCAGAAACATTCATACTCTTCTCTGAGAGTTCAGATGTTAAACCTGCATTGCATAAAAATATTATTATTATCATTATTATAACGATGATGGTTACTATAACTTTGTGCAAAAAAGAATGCAGTTTTATTGATGCAACACTCAGCATATTTTCATACTTTAATTACATTTTTTTCATTTTTCATTTTAGATTTTCAAAGCTTGACTCTTCTTTACAAGCTTTACATAGCAATGGATTCAGTTCACAGCTACGTAGTTATCAATCAAGAACCTCTGCTATTATTTTAATGCAAACTACTTAATTTGTCCCACAAGCCCACTTCGTTTCGACATACTTGGGAGTTAATTTGAACTCCCATACTGAGCATTTAGGACCAACAAGAGGCATTAAATTTGCACATTCAATTCTGTGAGGAAGAGAAAAAAAATGATTTATATTCACGGCAAACCTGATTCAAAAAGATGCTGCTACATGGCAATATGCTACAGTGGAAAGACTAACGCTTAGGCAGACAATTTTGTCACCATAGGGAGATGGGAAAATGATTAGAAGTCTTAAAGTCTCATACAACCACATGACTAATCATGGATCAACATGAATAGATATTAAATAATAAACTTGGGGAAAATAAGGAAGTTTAAGCAATGTTTCAGCAGAGCCAGCGACAGAGAGCACTGTAGCTATTAGATGCAATGAGAATTTGAGACGGTGAGCACAGAAATGTATTTGGGACACCTATATAAAATTATTTTTTAGTCGTTAAGCTCATGGGCTGGCCTTTGGCAATTGTGCTTTAAGCTATCTCAAATAGGGAAATGGGAGGGTCGGGATTCTGGTTCCCTAGCACCCATCTCCTCTCTATGTAAGGCACACTATCCACCTCCATCTATGTCTATCTCTGCAATAGGACTTATTTTAAGTTTATTGTCCACGCAACACAGACTTGGGTAGCCTATGTAGTTTTCAACAACTAGCCACCTTGTTATTTTATATTTCTGTGCTGATACTTCATAACACAAGCCCATTTTTCCTTACTGTCCACCATTTTGTGTAAACAATAAACACTGTGTAAATAAAGATTTTATTTTGTATTCATCAGTTCTTGCCATTTCCTTCAAGCAAGCAAGACAATATTGGCATTTCTTGATTAGTAGTAAACTAGTGCAATAACCACTGCAATGTGATTATCATCTCCAGATTAAAGGTTATTTAAGGGTCAGTTTCATAAACACATGTGTATTTGAGAATACACACAAGCAGATCTATTAACAGCTTTTCAACAGGGCAGGCTGTTTGAAGCATTACTACCTAAGTAATGTGACAACTTCACTTCCATTTTGTTTCCAAGCCCAATGCAAAGTGTGTTTTGATTATTAAAGTCTTAAATGCTCTGGGACCAGGATACTTTAAGGGCCAATTTCTCCTATATAAGCCTGCCCACACATTATGCTCTTCCTAGTTTGTGTGTTTCCACACAGCTTGAGGTACAGTAGGTACAACAGGCAGAGTCTTTTGGATAGCGGCAAAAATGAATGAGAAATTTAATGTTAATCATTGTTGTCTTACAATGACTTCATTGGTTGACTGTCATTTTATCATTTAAAAATTCTTCTATCATACTATTAAACTTTCGCAAGCTACCATATAGATCCATTGTAACCTAAAGCAAATAAATGGACTTAAATAAATAAATTATAATTTGTGGCCCTTTATTTATTATACTGAATATATCAGTCAAAGCTAAGAAAAATGAATCTTCACTTGCTCAGAGGTTTTAATGGACAGGGCAAATTTCTACAATGTGACCAGGCAACTTTACTTGTAAAAACTCAATAGCACTAACTCTCTTAATGGACCTCATGTAGGGTGGCCAGATGAAAAGAAAAGAAAAGAAAAGAAAAGAAAAGGGCTCCTGCAATATTAACAATTGTATGGAACTACACCTGCAAGCTGCACCAGCTGAAATGTTCACTTCTACACAACTTTAAAGATGAAGGAGTCCTGACCTTTTTCCCACCTGGCCACTCAACCCCCAAAACTTATCTCTGTACAAATCCCCAAATGTTGTGGTAGGAGCAATACTGCTGCGACCCAAATTGTGCACCTTCAGCAGCAGCAGCAGCAGCCCAATACTCTGAAACTGAGCATGTAAAGCTTTTCCAGGCATGAAAATAAGTCCTGAGCTGCTTAACTTTTGCATCTCATGCTATTATTAAAGTTCTAGGAATGGCACCGGGGGCGGGGGGAGAAACCCAACTTCATGTGATATTCATTCACACACCGTATTTATTCGAGTCTAACGTGCCATTAAATCTAAGGCACATCTCAATTTTCAAAACCTTGAAACCCAAAAAGTATTTGCTGGCAAATGTAAATGCACCATTGAATCTAATGTGCACCCTAATTTTCACAACATAATTTGGCAAAAAAAATGTGCATTAGACTCGAGTAAATATGGTATGTGTTCTCCCATCTTTTTGTTTACTTTTAACAAAAGCAGCCATGAGAATGCAATATTGAGGTGAGAGGAACAGATTCTTACACTTTTTATCTCCATAGGGCTCCACAACAAAATGTTACAGTGTATACCTGGTATGTGTTATCTGAGCCACTGGATCAGGGATTATTATTTTTTTTAACTACCAAATGAGTACCAAAAACAGGAGTCCCTGCCCTAATGTGGCTTTTTATGCTTTGTGCAAAATTCCTTAAAAGGTTCTGAACAAGTTGAGTACAATTGTGGTTGATCTGGCCTGGGGGCAGAGGTTGGAGGAAATATCTGAAGAGGCAATTCAAGTAGACTGACCTCTGATACAATCTGAAAAGTATTAAAGTTGCTGGGCGGGGGGGGGGGGGTGACTGGCAATCCAAGCCCAGCCTTACCTCTTGGTGTGCAGTATTGAGCTTGTAGGACTGCTCTAAGCTTTTCTATGTCAGCACAGTCCTGCAATATGGGTGCAGACTGAACTACTCTGCTGCAGGGCTGTTACATACTGCTCATTCAGCAAGGTGGGGATAATATAGGAAATAAAATGAACTGAATGAAATTGCAGGGCTTTTGCACTCTCAACATTTCAGGCCAACACTCAGTGATCGACAGGGATCAAATACCGGTAGACAACACTACATGTTTATTATAAACCACTTGGAGCCCAATCTACAATATTCAGTGTGCACTACACTACAGGGCTGTTTCCAACCTGCTATATGGATAATGAATTAATTTGCTGTGGAATGTGCATCTGAACATTTCTAAGAATCAGGTTAGAAACTCAAGAAACTTTTCTCTATGCTGTACCTTTTGGGATAGGTCACTGGGGTGTTCAAATGCATCTTCAGGAGCTGTGTATAACAGAGGCTGCTGAAACTTCCTCTTCTCTACTAGTTCTGCTGAAGGAACCATGCCTCCTTTTGCATCTGGTTAACCTATCAGATAAACTCCTGCTCATTCCTAGCTACAGTAAAATATTGGATTTCTCCATTGAGTTCTACAGGTGAAACTCGAAAAATTAGAATATTGTGGAAAAATTCATTTATTTCAGTAATTCAACTTAAAAGGTGAAACTACTATATGAGATAGAGTCATGACACGCAGAGTGAGATATGTCAAGCCTTTGTTATAATTGTGATGATTATGGTGCACAGCTGATGAAAACCCCAAATTAACAATCTCAGAAAATTAGAATATTCAATGAAATCAGCAAAACAAGGATTGCAAATAGAGCAATATTGGACCTCTGAGAAGTAGAAGCATGCATATGTACTCAGTACTTGGTTTGGGCCCCTTTTGCATCAATTACTGCCTCAATGTGGTGTGGCATGGATGCCATCAGCCTGTGGCACTGCTGAGGTGTTATGGAAGACCAGGAAGCTTCAATAGCAGCCGTCAGCTCTTCTGCATTGCTTGGTCTCATGTCTCTCATCTTTCTCTTGGCAATGCCCCATAGATTCTCTATGGGGTTCAGGTCAAGCGAGTTTCCTGGCCAATCAAGCACAGTAATCCCATGGGCATTGAACCAGGTTTGGGTACTTTTGGCAGTGTGGGCAGGTGCCAAGTCCTGCTGGAAAATGAAGTCAGCATCCCCATAAAGCTCATCTGCGGAAGGAAGCATGAAGCGCTCCAAAATCTCCTGGTAGATGGCTGCATTGACCTTGGACTTAATGAAGCACAGTGGACCAACACCAGCTGATGACATGGCTCCCCAAATCAACACAGACTGTGGAAACTTCACACTGGACTTCAAGCATCTGGCACTGTGTGCCTCCCCATTCTTCCTCCAGACTCTGGGTCCTTGGTTCCAAATTAGATGCAAAAGTTGCTCTCGTCAGAAAAGATGACTTGGGACCACTGAGCAACAGACCAATTCTTTTTTTATTTAGCCCAGGTAAGACGCTTCTGACGTTTCTTGTTCAGGAGCGGCTTGACAAGAGGAATACGACATTTGAAGCCCATCTCCAGGATCCTTCTGTGCGTGGTGGCTCTTGATGCACTAACTCCAGCCTCAGTCCACTCCTTGTGAAAATCCCCAACATGTTTGAAGTCTCCTGGCTGCGGTCATCCCTGCTGCTTGTGCACCTTTTTCTTCCACACTTTTCCCTTCCGCAGAACTTTCCATTAATGTGCTTCGATACAGCACTTTGGGAACATCCAACGTCTTCTGCAATTACCTTTTGAGGCTTTCTCGCCTTATGGAGGATCTCAATGATGGCTTTCTGCACAACTGCAAGGTCAACAGCCTTCCCCATGATTGTGCTTCCTACTGAACTAGACTGAGAGACCATTTAAAGGCTCAGGAACCCATTACAGGTGTTATGGATTGAATAGCTACTGCACCTTTTCACAATATTCTAATTTTCTGAGATTGTTAATTTGGGGTTTTCATCAGCTGTACGCCATAATCATCACAATTATAACAAATAAAGGCTTGACATATCTCGCTTTGCATGTCATGTGTCTAACTCATATATTAGTTTCACCTTTTAAGTTGAATTACTGAAATAAATGAACTTTTCCACGATATTCTAATTTTTTGAGTTTCACCTGTATGGACAGTTCTCATTCTCATTCCTGGGGAGATTTAAAAGTAGCTTTTCAGTGTGAACCAGGAGATGAGCTATCCAGACAAGTAGAAAACAATTAGAAGGTTCTTTGTACACTTTTAGTATGCCAAGTGTCTCCTCTTCCCTTTTGAGACACTCCATTCTATTAAACTTCCACACCTGTGTCAGATAGGTCACAGATAGTGCATTACATGTTTGAACACCCGGGCAGTCAACCTTAAAAGTGAGTGGGATAGACCGGAAGTTATGGACAGAGGAAACAACTTATTTATTTCTTGCATTTATATCCCACCTTTTCCTCCAAGGAGTTAAAGGTGGTGAACAGGATTCCACCCTCTGCATTTAATCCCACTAACGACCCATGAGATAGGTTAGGTAGTGACTGGCCCAAGACTATCCAGTGAATTTCATACTCAAGTGGGGATTTGAACCCTGGTTTCCCATGTCCCAGCCTGACACTCTAACCACTACAGTGTGCTTGAAAGAAGTAGGAGTCAGAATGACAGAGTGTGAAGCACATTTGTCACATTCAATATTTATACTGCTTTCTTTTATCCCTTATATATTGAATTCAGATTGTAATGCAATACATACAATATGTAAAAAATAAAAGCAGTGAGAAATCATACAGCATCTAGCACATTGCAATGGTTACAAGAAGTAGAAAAATCATTAAGTGGTCTGCCCAGGCCCTCAGGAATTTTCAAGTGGTGCAAGGCTGGGGGGAGTTGGGAACCACTGGAATAAACTCAATTTAGATTTTCCTCCTTTAGTACCCAAGTGTCACCCTGGAGAATTTCAACCTTTAAAAACCAAACATTTTTGGGGAATCTTAAGATCCCTTCCTTGAGAATAGCAGCATTTCCTATAAAGCAAGCTGCTTCAAAGCGGTCCACAATGTACAAAAAATGTTCTGGGGAGAAGAGGAGACTGTAGGCTTGCAGGGGTTCATCCTTTGGTGCAAGAAGGGGGTAAATCCCAGCAGATATGCTTGCACAAGAACAAGCTGTAATGTTCCCACCCACACTGGCCGTAGCCCACAAGTCTGAGGGCACAGGTGGCAAGCGCCAGATTGGGCTGGTTGGGACCTGGGTTAAAATCCCTGTGGAGCCCTGAAACTCACAGGGCACATCCAAGATGAGTTTTGGCACCCGAGGCGGAAAATCCATGCTGTTTTGTGAGGAATGAAGCCGCCTGAAATCTGGCGCCCAAACCTGCTGCTTGAGGCAGCCCTCTCTCACTTTATCAAAGGTGTCAAAGAGAACAACAACTGTACCAGACTTTTAGAAGACATCTGAAGGCAGCCCTGTTTAGGAAAGCTTTTAATGTTTGATGGATTACAGTATTTTTATATTTTTTTGGAGGCCGCCCAGAGTGGCTGGGGAAGCCCAGCCAGATGGGTGGGGTATAAATAATAAATAATTATCATCATCATCCTCATCTCCTGGCAAGGCTGATCCTGCTGCCGGGAAACTTTAGCGCAAGCCCGTCTCCCTCCCTTCCCTCCCAGCCAGACGATGATGGGCTCTTACTCCCCGTGAAGCCCCCGCAAGAACCGCCGCCCACGAGCCCCGGGGCCGAAGACGCAGGCGGCGCAGGAGGAGAGAAGCGGCGCAGGCCCACCTTGGCCCGCCGGCGCCTCTCGGCCGGACGACCTACTTCGCGGGGTTGTTGTGTTGCGAAGCGAGCGGGTGAAAGCCGCTTGCCAAGAGCTTTTCCGAGGACAAAACAACGACAGAGCAAGAGGAAATCCTATGGCTACTGGTGGTCCTTATTCCACAGCGACCCCCGTTGCCAAAGAAGGCGCCCAGGACAGCACCACACGCGCAGCCGGCTGCGTGCACACGTTCGCTCTCCTGCCCGTGTCACCTACCTCACAAGCGGCTTCGCCAGCTCCTCTCCTCGCGGAAGACACCCCTCCCCTCCCCCCCAGCGGCCCTTTCGCCAGCCCAGGCCACCCCTTCCCCCCGCCTCACGGGAAGGCGACGGAGCCGCCCGTCAGCCGGGCCCTCGGGCCCTGCCGCTCCGCCTGGCGGCCAGAGAGGGCGCTGGCGGGAGCGCGCCGGGCCCAGCCTGCCGCCGCCGCCAACTCGGGGGACGTTTCCCGGCGTGCCTTCGAACCCGGAACTGGGCGTCGGTTCGCGTGAGGGGAAAGGGGGCGGGCGGGAGGAAGGGGAGGCGGCGCAGAGCCAGAGCCGACCTCCTCGTCTTCCTCCTCTCCGTGTCGGCGCCCGCCCGCCCGCCCGCCCGCCCAACGCGCACTTCCCCTGGAGGCCGGGGGGAAAGAGAGCCACAGAGCCGGAGCGGCAGGGAGACCGAGCCACCCACCGCCTCACGCGCCCCCCCCCCCCGCCATGAGAGCTGCCGCCATCTTCCCCGAGCCCGGCGGCCGCCGCCGCCTCCTCCTCTTTCTGGTGAGCTGAGGGGAGAAGCAAGGCGGGCGGGGGGGGGGCGGGGGGCAGAGCTGCCTGAGGCGGAGATACTGGGGGGGCGGCGTTGCTGTTCTGTGGGGGCGCTGAGCTGCGGGTCCTCCCGGCTCGCCCGGTATCCCTGTGAAAGCGGGTCGGGGTGGGGCGGCCGCTAGCGCTGGTGTGGCTCAGCCTGATAGGCTGCCGGCTCCTCAGACCCGGAATCGGCCCGGCAGCCGGCGTGGGGGCCCGGCGAGCTGAGGGGAAGGAAGGCGCCTCGTTCCGTGCCCCCCAGACCCATCTGAGGCCCTGGGTGGCTTCAGAAGAGGGTTAGGGGAAGACGAGCCACGGCGACTGTGGCATGGCTTACACAGCTGGAGGCAGCCACGCTGAAGTGCATTTTATTGTGTGTTTGTGGGTCTCCTCTCTCTCTATCGCGTAACTATGGCACGAAATGAGTTGCGCTGCTTGGATGCCTTTGGTCCGAGATGTGGTTTAAGAGCCCAAGAAGGCGTCGTGCGAGGCCTTGGTCTACAAAGTTGCCACCGTCTAATTTCCTCCAGACCCGGGGAGGGTAAGGGCCGCTTCTGCACCTGCAGGGTGTAGGTGGCTGTCCGTTATAGGGATTCAGACTTCACAACTCCTCAAGGAACCGGGGTCCCAGCTAGGAGTTGCGGCCGAGAAAAACCGGGGTCGGGGGGGGGGAGACTTGTTTCGGACACACCTCCCCCCCCCCCCCAGCCCCAAGTCCAGTTTGAAGTGTGAAAGTCAGGCTATGTCAACCTGTGGAACTTGCTCCGACAGGAGGCAGTGATGACACCAACTTGGATGACTTTACAGGAGGATTAGAAGAATTTGTGGAGGAGAAGAGGTCTATCAAGGGCTACTAGCCATGGTGGCTATACTTTTCCATCCACAGTTGGAGCCAGCAATGCTTCTGAATGCTAGTTGCTGGAAACCACAGGTGGTTTGTGTGTGTGTGTGTGTGTGTGTGTGTGTGTGTGTGCCTACCTGCCTGCCACTGTTCTGTATCACTTAACTAGTGCATAAAATAAGTGATGCTGCTTGAATTTTTTGGTCAAAGCTCTTTTGCTCTGAGGTGTGATTAAAATACCAAGGCAGTGTTAAATGATGTCTGGGGTGCAAAATGCAACCATCTAATTTCCTCCAGACTCTGAGAAGTAAGGATCACTTCCATACCTGTTGAGTGGGGATGGCTTAAGGTAGGCCCAAGACATTTTGGCACCTGAGGCAAACCACAAAATGGTGCCCCACCCCTCTCCAAGGAAGAAGGGGTGAGGGAAGATCTACATCAGGAACATGGAGGGAATAAAGATTGGGATCTGCTGCCCCTGGGGATGCTGCCAGCTGAGAGATCACCTTACCTCATGGGTGAACTGGCCCTGGAGAGTGCTTTCTGTTACAGGGATTTAAACTTTATAACTCCCGAAGAACAATGGTGCTCAGTCTGTTCTGGCAGGAATTGGTTTGTGTGTGATGCGGAGTTGGATAAATTTAGAATTATTACTATTCTGTGCTTAAAATGAACGATTTAAACTGTCTGAAAAGATTATTTGATAACAACTCCTTCCTGCTTCCTTGTGTCCCTGATTGACCCGTTTGATCATTCTTTGTCTGAGAGGTAATTCAACTGTGACATCCCTGTACGAAAGATGCAAGTATAGAGTTGGCTGGGATGTAGGGAACAGCTACAGTTGGGGGACTTCATCACATCAGTGAAAATCAATTTTTAGTCTGGTGCATAGATCTACACAGTTCAGCTTCTTGAAATAGATCTGCAATATCCATATATCGGGCTCTTTTTTGGCCTTTTATAATGATAGCTTTTTCTGTACCTCTTTCTTTAAGGTTAGATGAACTTGGACTGTGACATGAACAAACCAAGAATTCTGTTATTGCTTCTTTCAGTGAAACATTTGGGAACCTCTTTAAGAAGTGGATGATAATGTGATGGTTGGCTTGTCAATGGATAGGAATTACAGTGGTGCCCCGCAAGACGAATGCCTCGCAAGACGGAAAACCCGCTAAACGAAAGGGTTTTCCGTTTTCAATGCGCTTCGCAGGACGAATTTCCCTATGGGCTTGCTTTGCAAGAAGAAAATGTATTGCGAGTCTTGAGATTTTTTTTCGCTCCCCCCCCTTTTTCTAAGCCGCTAAGCCTTTAATAGCCTTTTAACAGCTAAGCCGCTAAGCCTTTAATAGCCGCTAAACCGCTAATAGCGCTAAGCCGCTAAGCCGCTAATAGGGTTGCTTCGCAAGACGAAAAAACCGCTAGACGAAGATACTCGCGGAACGGATTAATTTCGTCTTGCGAGGCACCACTGTACTGATAGCAAAAAAGAGGAGAGTTGATGGCCCTTAGGTTTGATTCCTTACTAGGAGCACACAGAGCTATATTAATTTATGGAAATTGCAGTTGCTCATAAGAAGTTTTTAAACAATTTATCATGACTGCTTCTCTTATAGTCTGATTCAAACATGCATGCTTAGAAGTCCAATTGATTACCTCTGGGCAAGTATGCTTAGGATCACAGCTGTGGTTGCACCAAAAAAAAAAAAAAAAGTAGTTAGAATGGCATTAACTACTCACTCCTTTCTTTCCTGTGGTTCAATGTGCTTTGTGTAATTTATAAATGATACTACCTTGTTGAGTTTCCTAAATCTGGACATGTGGAAAATCTATATTTACAGTATCTTAATGCTGAATCACCGTCATTTTTCTTAAACCGAGTAGTATTTACACAGAGCACCTGAGACAGGTGTTAAAAACTCAGATATATAAGCTGGGCACCAAATGACTCCTTAAACCAGGGCTACGGTCATCAAAAAGGAATGTCTAGTTGCTGTTTGGGGGCCAGATGGCTTGAAAGTCATATTTTTCAATAAAAGTTTTTGGTTCCTGAAATTTGTTCTGATTGTGCAGATAAAATATAGTGGATCGAATTCTACAGAATGTGTTGTTAGTGTGTGAAAACAGGCTAGATCCATGGATTCCCAGGCATACACCTCCAGATGGTGGAGACGTCTGGTGCTATTCTGGCGCCTGGGCATCTTGGTCACAAGTGGCCAATAGCCAGGTGCAAAATGTGCCTGGCGGATTTTGAATGCTGCCTTAGACATGGGTCTACAGTCCTGCAATCAAGTATGGTCTTTTAACTTCAGGTTTGTAATTCAAGGTTGTCTATTAAAATAAAGCAAGAAAAAGGAGATATCAGAAAGTGAATTAAAAAGAAAACAGTAATTTACTAACTGATTCTTTCTCTAACACCTTATCTCACTGTGACTTTCATCAGGCAGCAGCATCCTTACTTCATGCAGAGTGATTTGGCAGTGGCAACCAGGGTACCTTAAGCTATCCACTTTGAAGACATGCACCAAGTGATTTGATTGACAAGGGGAAAGTTGACACCCAAACAAATAGGTTTCATTGTAAGTTCAGAACTTACTCATTCCTTAGCCCATGAAAGTAGTTTTAGGTGGCATAAATTGGGAAGGTTGTCTCTTTGGTTCCTGTCAGACAAGTTTAAAGGGCAAAACAGCCTTGTGTGTCTATGTATTGTTAACCTTGTCTAATGGAAGATAGGTTTTTATCAGACATAATGCTGAAGGAACAAAGTGTTGAAGCAGCTTTGATTTTCATCACAGGTATTCATCAGATTAGTACAACAGGAGAATCCTGTAAAAATTGACTGGTGCTGTTTCTGTCTTTCTTACTCAACCAAAACTAAGCCATCTAATTTTATTATTTCTCATGAACAAGCAGAGAGATAAGTAGCACTTAAATGCTGAAGGGGGTGGGTGGGATGGAATATGAATCCGCCCTTTTCAAAAAGACTTGGCTTGTTTCAAATCGGGCCACAATCCTATCAAGTTTGGGTCTGACTCAAAATGCTTTCCTTTCTTGAGCATAAAAAAACAGCTGCTGAATCAAGCAAAACCATAAACAGTGTTGCCAGAGGAAACAAGAACTGGCCAAGAGATTTTGATATCTGGTTTGCACTTAACACTAAACCACATTAGAATGTGCCACACCCCTTCCCCCTTATCTCACATCGCCATATTAAAGGGCTTTGCTAGCATTTAGTTTCCCTTTCAGAGAATCATAGCTTAGCATGTACAAACCATAGAATCATAGAATTGTAGAGTTGGAATTGACTGCAAGAGTTAGCTAGTCAGCCATCTTCATAACCCATGGTTTGAAGTTGGCTTGTTTAAAAATTGTCTAGAAGATTTCAGACTACATTCTGTGAGTCTTACGTCATTTGAAGCCAGGATTATTTGGAAGTGAACATGAACTCTAGGAAAGTCCTTTTGCCAGCTGCATAGGAGAAGAGTAGGGGAGAGCACAGAAGTTGGAGGCTTCACTCAGGCCAGTTTGGCTCACGCACATAGTGCATGGTTTAATGTTGTATGTGAACCAGAACAAATTGTGCTTGCCAGTCCTTTGTAGTTGAAAAAGACCAAATTGTATTTCTCAAGTTCCATTTCTTAGTCATATGGTTAACAGAACTTTGACTACAAAGTCTTTGCAATAGAGACCAAGGTATGGTGGGACTGAGTTGTATTAACCAGCTTCTGTAGTTGCAGAAATATCCCCAAAGATAGTAACATAAGAAGCTGTCTTATACCAAGTCATTGACCATTGATTCACCTAGCTTAGTATTATCCACTGATTGGCAGTGGCACCCCAGATTTTCAGTCAAGGGATCTTTCCATGTTTACCTGGAGATGCTGGAGACTAATCCTGGGACCAGTGTTCTACCACTTACACTAATCTCTTTATTGTTACCACTATACTCTACTCTTTATTGTTAACATATACTTGTTAAGGATATTTGTACTCTATCCTTAACATATACTTTGAGGCTTCAAAGCACATACATTTCAATAATCCTTGAGTGTAAGCCAGGCACAAAAAATGGCACCCAGACTTTTAGAAGTGCTCACAAATGGAGAATCTTCAGGCACAAAATGTGCTGGAGTCCTGCTAATTTCAAACTCTGTACACATCAAGGCAATCTCAACTTCTTACAGCTTTTGTATCTGGATGCCAGGGGAATAATTATATGACATAGATGACCAGGCAAGTGGCTAGTGAGCAAATGGCCCAGTTTGCATTTCAAATTAAATCAAACCTGAAAATGAAACAAAGTGTGGTTTAAATGAAGTTTTCATTATGGGCCTCTCTGGGTGCCAGAGTCTGCCTTGTTATGGCAGGCTTGTATGTCATGATAAGCCAGATTCTGGCTTGTTTTGAGGCAGGTATGGGGAAGAATCGCAACAAGAACTTTTCAGTAGTGTGCACCAGCATTCTGCATATTCACATTAAATGCTGTTGGGTTTTTTTAAACTGTGATCAAATGTGATGTTTGAACCAGCTCAATGCTTTGAAAGCTGTTGAGCAAATGATGCAGATTAAGATTCCATTTAAATATTGAGTGAGCCTTTAATTGAGTTATTACTGTGTGTTTTCTGCCATCTCTTGAGCTGTGCAGTCACCTGATGATTAAAAACAAATTATGGATTTTATGGTACATGGCTCTGGTTTTGGAAGGCAGTTCCTGTATTAATTTCATTAGTGTATGGATTATGTTTCATGTGGGATACACTTAGGAAAAATGATGAATTGGGGGTATCTGAGAGGGTAAGGAGAACAATCAAATAGTGAACTTATGGAGAAAGCAAAAATTATAGAAGCTAGAAGAATAGGGAACAAAATAATTAAGAGCTTGTTTTTATTGATGACTGATCCATGTTGATCAGATCAAAGTACATTTAGAATATACTTGTATACTGTTGTATTAACATAGCTGGAAAAAAATAAAAATCCTGGTACTAGCATCAAATAGTATGCTCCATTCTAGTATTCCAGAGTTAGAAAAAATGCTAGTATTCAGCGTTATTTTTAAAGCCCAATATAAACATATTGTGTGTTTATATAAACTGATACAAACTTGCTGTGTGAGTTTTGATATCTGCAAGTACTGAATAAGACAGAAGCAACTAGGTAGTTTTGGTTTTGGATGGTGTTTTAAGTGACGCTTAAAGGATATCATAAATTGAGCTCATGGTATTTTGAGCAATATTTGTATATTTAAATGGGTACATGTTGCTTTGTGCTAATAAGTATGTTTGTAATAATGTGAGTACTTCCCTGTTCTTATTTCATTTTTTTTTTTTAAAGCAATTTATTAAGTTTTACAATAAAAATAAACATGATAAACAATGTAACATTGATCTTAACATATTTTCACATTTTCTTTGGACTTCCTCACATCTCCCGCTCCCATTTTCATCGTTAAAACATTTTGTCAGCAATTTATCATCTTATTTAAATTCTTATATCCCTTCTATATTTCCTAATCTTATAATTCTCAGAAGAAGCTAAATTTCACAGTCTTACTTATTTTCTTAAAAACTTCTAAATTTAGTGGTGCTCAGTTATTTTGATCTAGCATCTTATTTAACATTCACTCAAATTGCAATACTTTTGTAAATAGTTCTTAAATTTCTTCCAGTCCTCCTCAATCCTCTCTTCTCCCAGGTCACGGATTCTGCCGGTCATTTCAGCCAGTTCCATGTAGTCTATCAGTTGTATCTGCCATTCTTCCAGTGTGGGTAGATCTTGAGTTTTCCAATGTTTTGCGAGAAGTATCCTTGCTGCTGTTGTTGCATACATAAAAAATGTCTGGTCCTTCTTTGCCACCCCTTGGCCGACAATACCCAAAAGGAAAGCCTCTGGTTTCTTAGTGAAGGTATATTTAAATACCTTTTTCAGTTCATTATAAATCATTTCCCAGAACGCCTTCACTTTAGGGCAAGTCCACCAGAGGTGGAAGAACGTTCCCTCGCACTCTTTGCATTTCCAACACTTATTATCAGACAGGTGGTAAATTTTAGCAAGTTTGACTGGGGTCATATACCATCTATAAATCATTTTCATTACATTTTCTTTCAGGGCGTTACATGCAGTAAATTTCAATCCATTACTCCACAACCTCTCCCAGTCCTCAAACATGATATTATGCCCAATGTCCTGTGCCCACCTTATCATAGCCGATTTAACCGTTTCGTCTTGTGTATTCCATTTCAACAGCAAGTTATACATCCTTGAAAGTACCTTAATCTTTGGTTCTAACAATTCTGTTTCTAATTTCGATTTCTCCACCTGGAACCCTAGTTTCTTATCATTTTTAAAAACTTCTTTAATCTGAGCGTAATGTAACCAATCTCGCACTTTGTCTTTCATTTTCTCCAGACTCTGCAATTTCCAATTGTCTCCATCCTTTTCTAGTATTTCCCAATATTTTGGCCATTTAGCCTCCATATTGGGTCTTTTTCGGGCCTTGGCTTCCAAAGGTGAAAGCCACCTTGGTGTTTTATTTTCCAGCAAGTCTTTATATTTTGTCCAGACATTAAACAATGATTTTCTGACAATATGGTTCTTAAAGGCCTTATTTGCTTTAACCTTGTCATACCATAAATATGCATGCCATCCAAAGGTATTGTTGAACCCTTCCAAATCTAACACATCAGTGTCTTCAAGAAGTAGCCAGTCTTTTAGCCAGCAGAACGCTGCGGCTTCATAATACAACTTTAAGTCTGGCAGGGCAAAGCCCCCTCTTTGTTTTGCATCGGTTAATATCTTAAACTTAATTCTGGGCTTTTTGCCCTGCCAGACAAACTTAGAAATGTCTCTCTGCCACTTCTGAAAGCACTCCGTTTTGTCCAAAACCTGAAGTGTTTGAAATAAGAACAACATCCTTGGCAATACATTCATCTTGATAGCAGCAATTCGGCCTAACAAAGAAAGTTTCAATTTTGACCAACTATCTAAGTCTCTCTTAATTTCTGTCCAGCATTTTTCATAATTGTCCTTAAATAGACTTAGATTTTTTGCTGTTATGTTTACCCCTAGGTATTTTACTTTTTTAACCACATTAAGTTCCGTCTCATTCTGAAACCGTTCTGACTCTGTATTAGTCAAGTTTTTCCCCAAAACCTTAGTTTTCTGTTTATTTAATTTAAATCCAGCCACCCGACCAAAGTCATTAATCAATTGTAATACTCTTTTCGTACTGGGCTCTGGCTTCTGCAAGGTCAAAACCAGGTCATCTGCGAAAGCTTTTAATTTATATTGTTTCTGACCGACCTGAATTCCTTCCACCAACCGATCCCTTCTAATCATGTTCAATAGCACTTCCAGAACCGAAATAAATAACAAAGGGGAGATAGGGCAACCTTGTCGTGTCCCTTTTTCAATTTTAAACTCTTCTGTAACCACATTATTAACTATCAGTTTAGCTTTCTGTTCTGAATATATCGCCTCAATCCCATTCTCAAAACCCCGTCCCACTCCCATCTCTTTCAAATTTCCCATCATAAATTTCCAGGAGATATTGTCAAAGGCCTTCTCCGCATCTATAAAAATTAAAACTGCTTTTGTATTTATGTCTGTTTGCAAAAGTTCCAAAATGTCAATAATGTTCCTTGTATTAGCAAACAGATGTCTTCCTGGGAGAAAGCCAGCCTGGTCCTTATGAATTACTTCATTTAAAACTTTCTTAAATCTATTTGCCAAAATGTCTGCAAATATTTTGTAATCCACATTTAAAAGAGAGATGGGACGGTAGTTCTTAAGTTGTGTCTTTTCAGCTTCCGACTTTGGTATTAATGTGATAAACGCTTCCTTCCACGACTCCGGTGCCCTCCTCCCCTCCATAATTTCATTGCTGACCTCCATCAAAGGTTGTATCAAATAGTCTTTCAATATCTTATAGTACTTGGAGGTCAGCCCATCTGGTCCTGGAGATTTGCCAAGTTGCATGTTCTGGATAGCTTGTTCGATCTCCTGTCGTGTTATTTTAGAATTCAGGGTTGTCCTATTTTCTTGTGACAATTTAGATAGTCCGTTTTTTGCCAAAAATTGTTTAATCTCAACCTCATCTTGCGGCCCTTGGGTGTATAGTTTTTTGAAGTATCTCTGGAAACACTTTCTAATGTCCACTGGATTCTGGATGTTTTTTCCATCAACCTCTAAGTTTGTAACAGTATTTAATCTTTGTCTTCTCTTCAACTGCCAAGCTAGCAGTTTTCCACATTTATTCGCCGACTCAAACGTTTTTTGTTTCATTAATTTAACCTTCCATTCAATTTCCTGATTTATCAATTTAGAATATTGTGTTTGATAAAGTTTAATTTCTCTCAGAGTTGGCTGTGACTTCGGATTCACTCTTAATTTCTTCTCTAATTCTTTTATTTTATCCAAAATCTTATCTTTTTTCTCATTTTGTGTTCTTTTCTTCACTGCATTCTGTTGTATCAAGAATCCCCTCATTACAGCTTTGCTTGCGTCCCAGATTATTCTTTTTTCCACCATATTATTCATGTTTATCTCAAAATAGTCCTTCAAAACTTTTTGGGCCTTCTTGGTAATTTCCTGATCTCTAAACAAATTGTCATTCATCTTCCATCTGAAGGATCCAGTTGGTAATAGTGTCATATCCATCTTTACTGCATTATGGTCGGAGCAGGTCTTTGGGCAGATTTCCACTTTTCTGACCTTAGGTGCCAGGCCTCTAGAAATCCATATTTGGTCGATTCTTGTCCAGGTCAGTTGGGCTTCAGAAAAGAATGTTCCCTCTCTTCCTAGTGGGTTCTTTGTCCTCCAAATGTCAATCAAATCCATATTGTCAATCATTTCAAAAAAGGTTTTAGGTAGTCTGCCGTCTTTTGTAACATTTTGACTTTGTGACTTGTCCATGTTAGTTGATACGACCCCATTCATATCTCCCATCATTATGATGTTGTTGTAGTCTAGATAGTCCAGCATTGTCTCCTGCAGCTTCTTGTAAAATTCCGATTTCCCTTCATTAGGTGCATAAATTCCTAATATCAGCAGTTTCTCTCCTTGATATTGTATCTCAATAGCCAAAATTCTTCCATGTTCATCTTTAAACAGGAATTTAGGTGACAGGCTCTCTTTTGCATATATCACCACGCCTCTCTTCTTAACTTTGTCCGAAGATACAAATTCCTGGCCCAATCTTTTATTTATTAACACTTTTCTGTGGAGCCTCGTCACATGTGTTTCTTGTAAACAAATAATGTCCAATTGTTCTTTTTTTAATATATGAAATATTTTCTTCCTTTTTTCCGGAATGTTACAACCATTAATATTCCAGCTCAACAGTTGCAGAGACATCCTGAACTATCTGGTTATTTTTCAAGGGGTGGTATCTTCTCAGGGTCTTCAGGTTCCACAGATGCTGATGTTGGTACTGGCGTTGCCTCAGGCCCAGAAGGTAGTTCAATTCTTTTTTGAAGGTCCTCTCCGTATGTAGACAGAAATTTGTCTCTCTCTTCAAGTGTTCTCACTTTGACCTTTCTCCCTCTAAAGGTAAAAGATAATCCTTGGGGAAATTCCCACCTGAATGGAATTGCGTTGCTCCTTAGTAGTTTAACAAGTTCAGAATAGGCGGCTCTAAGATCAAGCAGTAGTCTTGGGATATCTTTATAAATTTCAATTCTTCTATCCAACACCTCCAGTGATTTTACAAAGTGTAGTCCCAAAATCTTATCCCTTTCCTCCTTTGATCTCAATGTTATCAAACAGTCTCTGGGCCTCTCCTTCTTTATAAATCTTCCAAGTCTGAAAGCTGACACAATTTTAAAGTCCTTTTCTTCCAAGTTCCAGAACTTGGAGAATTCTTTGGTCAAAAACTCAGTTAGATGTCCTTCTTCTGCCTCTTGTAGTGATCTAATCCTTAAGTTGTTCTCACGGTTTCGCAGTTCTATCATCGAGAGATAAATCTGGTGTTCCCCGACTTGTTTAGTGAGTGGTCTTACCTCTTGCTCTAAATTTTCAAATCTTTGTCTGGTGTCCTCAGTCAATTTCCGATTTTCTGCTGAGGCCTCCGTTAACTGTCCAATTGCTTGTGCATTCTGTACCACTTGTGTGGTTAATTTATTTAGACATTCTGTGTTTTTATCAATCTTTGCTGATTGCGCATCTGCTTTCTTGTCCAAAGCTTCCAATTTTTCAAAAATTTTGTCTAGTACAGAAACAGATGCTCCTGAGGCCATATCTTCCAGTTGTAACTGCTCTGCTTCGCCCTCTCCCTCCACTTCTGTTCTTATTTCAGTTACCAGTTTCCACTCAGCAGTTACTGGTAGAAATTTTTGTGTACAGAGATCAAAGAGATAGGAGTCTACTTATAAAATGTGATGGTGGAAATTAGCTCACTGTTGTTCTAGGACTGCTGTAGTACTTAAAGGAGCATATTTAATAGTAGCAAAAAGCATGCTAACTTACAAAGGTTTATGCTATTTGTGTATATTCAAGGACTGGTTTAACCCAAACATTCAGTGGAATCCTTGACACACTGCCTGATGAAAGTCTGAGTGACGTACAAAAGGTGAAACCAGGGAACATTGCTGAAGGGAAGAAAATTGACATGGAGACTTCTTAGGGAAGCAATAGATTTGTGGACTGACTCTTCCTGTTCATGTGGATTCTTGAGACGACTATAACAGCATTCACACATAATGGTAAACTGTATAGTGATGTAGTGTGCACAACCTGATCTCACCCACTTTGTTCATCCTTGCTATTGTGAGGAAAACAAACCATGATCCCTAATTTAGCATTGTGTCTAAACTGGGAACTGTGGTTTTGCTTCAAACAGCACTAACCGTTGGTTTGGAGCAAGACAAAGCACAGTCCTTGATTCCAAAACAGTAAGCTTCTTTTAATCTTCAGGGTAGAGCAAAACAGCTCAGCTCAGCACATTCATGTTAAACTGTTAACTGTGACATGCATACTGAGCCTCTATATCTGATAGGCTGCAAGGAATTAGAGTACAAGAATGGAATAAATATGTCTTCTAATTCTGTGGCTTCAATCTGATGCTACCTTTGGCCAGATCCTTAACTGTTGTTTTTTAATACAAGCCAACAGTTGTAACAAAAAGTTATAGTTAAGTAAAAATGTATCCGTTTTAGACTCCTAAGGAGTACAGTAACAGTTTTCAGGACATTGCCCTGTTCACCTTACATCCTTATTTCAGACATTGTGATACGTATCAAAATATCACAATGTTTAGCTGGTGATATATCATGATGTAGGAAGCCAGACATTGCTCAGCCCTAGTGAAGTGTGAGAGCAATTTTCAAATGAAAAGTGCTGAACCCTTCCTCTGGCCCACCCGTCCTTGTAACTTTTCTCTTACCTGGGCTTATATCTAGTCTTGAAGCCCATGAGAGGGGAATGGGTGGACAGAGCTTCCTCAGCACTGCTTCGCCACTTGAAATTCTAGTACCATCACCCATGCCTTACAGCTGTTCAGCAGCCTACTTCTGAAGACTTACCTTTTTTATTTTCTGTCATCACATCTTATTCTGCTGACCAACTTTGGTTTGCCCTGATGTACATAATACAGTCAATTGTAAAAAGGTTTCTGACCCCATTTTGGATATGTTGTAATTTCTAATTTTGTGTCTAGTAGCCCTTTTCACTTCAGCAACACCTTTTCTCATTAAGCTTGGTGACAGGAGGTTGGGTTTCTATTTAGGGCTAATTGAGGGAACTGTGCTGGAAATGTATGTAAATGGCATTTAAGAGAGTCTTAGGAGTAACGATTTCATGGTATGAGAGTTTCTGCAACACCGCTGTATTGGAGATTATTGATTTAAAGATGTTCACCTTAGATAGCCCCAGATCCCTTGTGTATGTACATAGTCATGTCAGGTTATATGTCTATCAATGTTCATATAGTACTTAAAAGCATAACTTTTGTAATACTGGTCCCATGCCCACCAGACTCTTTCTCCACAGAGCTTCTAGCAGGTAGTACCTGACTGCCCAAATGATTGAAGGAGCCTAGGGTTATGTTTTCAGTACTGATCTTCTTTATTCAACCAAATTTGTATATCACTTGATGTATTGAACTTCTAAATGGTTTACTACAAATGAAATATTAAAATTACAAACAATTCCATTCAGCTGGTGTTATTTAAGATCATGAGTCTAGGGACAGGTAGATAAACAATAGAACTACATAATCCAATGGTATACTTTAATACTGCTACACATGCCCATCTGTGGAAGTGAAAAAACATGATAAAAGGGTTAGGGGAGATCTATTGGCAACACTGCTTAGCACTGTTACTCTTTATTGTTAAACTCCTTAACATATTGTATATCCTCATACTTCGAGGCTTCAAAGCACATACATTTCGGTAATCTTTGAATGTCAGCCAGGCGCAAAAAATGACACCCAGCCCTTTTGAGGTGCTCACAAATAGAGAATCTTTAGGTGCAAAATGTACCTGACGCCCTGCTAATTTCGAACCCTGATATCAAGGAGCCAAATGGGCTCCACAAAATGGGAGAGAGTGTTCAGGGGCAATCATGTCAACAGCCTGAGTCATTAAGGTATTCCAGGGGTTGCCTAGGGCTTCAAAAGTAGCACCAGTCATATCAGTTGGAAATTCCCTCAAGAGCCGTCTGGAAACCAATTGAATCCATCTGCCCGTGAGGGTGGACCATCCTAATAGGTCCCCCCACCTCTTCAGAAGGGGTATAGTTCCCAAGCCTGGACCTTGGGGAAAAGTTATTTCAAGGGATGACCTGAGTCTGTCTGTCCATCTTAGGAGACGCTTTTTTTTTGCATGCCACTACTTTCTGAGGTGCAGTTGATGGTTTTTCTGTAGTGGGTTCAGAGGGCTTTTTCTGTGGTGGTACCCACGATGTGGAATCCTCTGCCATGTGAAGTCAGATTATATACTTTTCCAGCAAGCCTTGGGTTTTCTTGCTACTTAGATTTCTCTCTTCGACTATAGCTTCTCTAGCATTTTATTGCTGCTCTTGTGTATTTTTTTATATTGCAAGTGTTGCTTCACATTATTGCTGATCATGAAATGTTTATACTACTAGCTGCTTCGGGTATTTGAACTGGAAAGAGAAAGTCACTCTAAAGAAAATAAACTAGTTTGTGTGGGATTTTACGTGCACCTTGTTAAACGTGTAGCAGAATTACCATTTTTTGCAGAAAAGAGCTAATGCAAGAGAAAGTGTTGTGATCCTGTTTAGTCAAGGCTAAACCACAAACGAAGTTCTAGCTAGGATATGCTAATGAAAACTACAGAAATATATTTAGCAATTTGGCCTGCTTAATGAAAGGAAACCTAACAATTTGTATTGCCTTGACTATCAAAAGAAATGCATTTTTTAGGTAAAGAGAAATGTCATTGGTTATTGCAGAACAAAAGTTTAAATTGTTCCAGTATTCAGGACATAGAAACATTTGTGATACTGCAGAATTGTTCTGTATGCCCACTGCATTAACCTTTGATTATCAGATGAATTTGATGTCTCGTTTAACCTTAATTAAGCACACTTCCCCATTTCTGTATTTCAGCAGTATGTCTTTTTAGTTTTTCTAATAAATCTTGTTCAGACTGCAAGCTGCAGTTAATACCTTGCACCATAAATTAGTTATCTGTCCTCTACAGTACTGTACTTAAATTTTCCTTTCACTTAAATTGCTAGTAGGCTTAGAGTAAATTCAGCAGTAAAAGGGATATCAAGATTAAAATGAGAAAAAGAAGCTATGGATGGATTATAATATGCAGCAGCAATTGATATTTGGAGGAAACCATGGAAGGGTGGAAGGGAGGTCAGTGATTATAATGTATTGTTGTTGTTGATGTCTGAAGAACTGTATTGTTGAAAAAAATACAAATAACTTATTGGGTTTTTTTTAATCGTCTCAGTAGTTTTGCTGAATTTCTGCAATTTTCATCCTGTGCCAGGTGTGGGTGGGTGGGTTTAATGTAGGAAATTCCAAAACTTTTCATTTCATTCTTAACCAAAATGTTTTAATACATTGTTTTGGCATTTGCTTTATTGGCAATGATACCTTCTTAACCTTAAAAAAAGCTTCTCCTCCTGTGTTTCCGTTTCCTTTTTCTTTCATTAGGTAGATCAAGCAAAATATTTAAACTAATCCTATGCTTTTGGGAAGGGACGCGGGTGGCACTGTGGGTTAAACCACAGAGCCTAGGGCTTGCCGATCAGAAGGTCGGCAGTTCGAATCCCCGCGACGGGGTGAGCTCCCGTTGCTCGGTCCCTGCTCCTGCCCACCTAGCAGTTCAAAAGCACGTCAGAGTGCAAGTAGATAAATAGGTACCGCTCTGGCAGGAAGGTAAACGGCGTTTCCGTGCGCTGCTCTGGTTCGCCAGAAGCGGCTTAGTCATGCTGGCCACATGACCCGGAAGCTGTACGTAAGCTTCCTCGGCCAATAAAGCGAGATGAGCGCCGCAACCCCAGAGTCATCTGCAACAGAACCTAATGGTCAGGAGTCCCTTTACCTTTACCTTTATGCTTTTGGGCATGTTTTAATTTTATTGAATTAGCATAATACCTATTTTGACCATATCTGTGTATCTCCTATTTCCACCCTTATATTTTCCATGGTTTACTACAGTTTCCCCCTTTTTTTGTAACTTATGTATTTATGTTCTTAATTAATATATTTATCCATTAAAATTTTATCCCACCCTTCCTCCCAAATGAGCCCTGGGCAGCAAACTTCAAAATGCTAAAGGCCCCACTATTTTAGTTACATTAAACCAGAAAAGAGTAACAAACATCTCCAGACATATATGTGGAGATCTTTCGCTTAACTTTAAGATTTATTTCTAAAGTAAAGCCTGGCAAGTCTTTTAAAATACATAAATGAATTGCCAGACTTAGCATTTTGCCCTTGCATATTTGCTCCTTTTCCTGGATATTAGGATGGACTTCCGTTGTGCCATCAACACTGTGGAAACTTGGATTGTGTTTCATATTTCTTGAGCTCACTGCACATGTTGAAGCAGCAGTGTGGATGTTTTGCAACAAAGAACCGTACACACATGGACCTCTACCTGGGCTGGAACCCCTACAGTATCATGTAGATGTTCATGCTGAATATGTGAGAGTCACCTACATGACCCGCCCTGTTCTTTTAATGCATGGAGCTCCCTTCATTATAATACAAGGAGGAGGAATTGATCAAGCAAGAATGATATGGATAAATGTCAGATTATTTATTAAAACGTGTGTACTTTTACAGGTGTCCTGGTTTTTTAATCCAGCAAGAAGTGAAATAACAAGCCTTGATGGTGGGAATATAGATGATACTTTAAGTAAGTGTGCAAACCTTTGCCCTGTTGTTTTTTTACAAATACATTTGCTTTTCTCAAGCAATATATTGTTGAATTCATTTTTGGTATGTGTCCTGCCAGCATTCAGAGTCATAAGTAGACTGGGGAGAACACTGAATTGCTTTAAGTATTTCTTTATTTTCAGTTTTAGTTTGTTATGTGCATGTGTACTTTTGTTGGTAAGTACAGTATAGGACAAGATGACGCCTAAAGAGAGCTAATTTAATAATCCTAAATTGAGCACAACAGTGACAGATAAAAATTGCTTAAAAACTGCTTTTATCTTTGGAACTCAATAACACTGCTAGAAAAGCCTGGAGAAGCTTCCATAACACAAATCTAAAAGTAAAATCAAAGTTACACTGCAGTCCTAGGCACATACGGTATATTCAGAAGTAAGCACTGAGTTTAGTGGGGTTCACTTTCTCATCAGTATCCATAATTGCAACTCTTACTTCCCAATTATAAGTTTGGTTTTGTGTGTGAAAAGTGTGACTGTGTAATGCTAATTTTACCAGGACAGGTTCAAGGTTCTTACATTAATTTACAAGGCCACTTACAACTGCTGTCCAAATGTACGTACCTTTTCAGCATAGAGCAACACATTCCAGAAGAAAGAGAGAATAAATGGGGAGGAAAGTTAGCCTAGTAATTCAGGTTTTGTAACTGAAGCTAGCTCAAACTTTGAATTCATATTTGCTCAAATTCTCCATATTGCAATTCTGGGAGCTGTAATGTCAAGATTGATTTTTTTTGTGTGTGCGTGCCTAGTTAGGCCTTGGTTTTCTGCTGTCGCAACATTTAACAATAAAATGTCATTCTTTCCTTTAGACAATGCAGATGTTGCTTTAGTGAATTTTTATGCTGATTGGTAAGTATTTCTTCCATTGGACAGTTATACCAACACAGTACTTTCAAACTTCTGCAGTTGTAAGACTCAAAACAGAAATTAGACAATGTTAAATTTATTATATTTAATTAGCAAAACATACAAAATATTTTCTCAATCTGCTTTTAAACTTCTACTAGATATATTTTCTTTGTGTCTAATGTAGCCTATCAGCATGGCCGGGTGATACTTCACAGGATTAGACCCTTAGAACTAGAAACTGCCTTGGGCTCCCCCGCTTGCTCCCCTCCGTGTGGGTGGGAATGAAAATCCACAGTAGAATTACTGCTTCAAATGGTGCTGTA
Source organism: Podarcis pityusensis (assembly GCF_964106645.2). Classification (NCBI taxonomy): domain Eukaryota; kingdom Metazoa; phylum Chordata; class Lepidosauria; order Squamata; family Lacertidae; genus Podarcis; species Podarcis pityusensis. The sequence goes on along the minus strand of NC_138038.1, from coordinate 4,582,411 downwards.
TATGGAATCTCCAGATATTTTATTTTCAGTAATTGGACCTTTTTTTTGTATTCTCCTTTTCAACAGGTGTCGTTTTAGTCAAATGCTGCATCCTATTTTTGAGGAAGCTTCTAATGTCATTAAAGAGGATTTCCCAGATAAGAATCAAGTTGTGTTTGCCAGAGTAGATTGTGATCAGCACTGTGAGTAATCCTTTTTCATTCAGCTGTTACCATTTTAAATGTCTTGTTGTGCAAATGCAAGTCTTGAAACCTCTTTAGAGCAAGTACAAGCTTTTGCAGTGGTTTAAAAAGGATATCTAGTAAAACGAATTATATATATATTTCAAAAGAGAGGAATTTCTACAAACCTTGTATGTAAAGGCTGCCCATAACCTGCATTATTCAACACAGTTTCCCCAAGCTTGAAATTGCATTCTCTTGCAAATATGTTTTTAAGAAAATATAATAAAATAAAATGCAGGGGTTTGTGGTATTGGGAAAAGTAGGTCTGTGTATACCTTCCCTAATCTAAAATTGGAAAGAAATATACAAAAATCTCTTACTTGTGAGGTGCTTTTTCAGCACGAAGGGGTCTGGTTCTGTTTTACATAGAAAAGCAGCCCTAACTCAGTGTTTGATACACGGTCATGATTCACGTTTAAAAGACAATGGCTTGGATCCTAAGATAAATGGATTCTATTCAAGGAGGTTCATTGAAGCAAAATGTCCCATTTCATTCTACGCCCAGCATCTTCCTTCTAGGGAGACATTTTTGGGCATCACAGATTACTGCAGCAGGAAGAAGGGGGCAGGAAACATAACATGAATTTAAGGTATCTTGCAATCCAAGCCTTCAAGTGTTGGTTTGAACATGTTTGGTTTCTATTTGGCTTCCCTTTAAATCAGGATATACCGTATTTTTCGGCCCATAGGGCGCACCGGCGGAGAGCTGCGCGAAGCCTGGGGGGCGCTGAGGTCAGCACGCCCCCAGGCTTCGGGGTGCAGGCAGCTCTCCCACGGCTTGCGGATAGCTTCCTGAAGCCTGGAGAGCGAGAGGGGTCGGTGCGCACGGACCCCTCTCGCTCTCCAGGCTTCAGCGAAAGCCTGCATTCGCCCCATAGGACGCACACACATTTCCCCTTCATTTTTGGAGGGGAAAAAGTGCGTCCTATAGGGCGAAAAATACGGTATTTTTAAAAACCCTTAACTTAGATTTTTAAAAAAACCATCTATCCTCCAGTACACATGAGTGTTACTCTCTGTGCATCATAATGGGTACAGTTCGTTATGCCTGATTACGCCAGTAATGGGTATGGTTGACCCAGCCACAGAACAGCAAATTGAGCCATATAATGAGCTGCCATTTAAACTGTCTCATGTCACCTTCTGTGTTTACTGTATAGCATCACACACTATAAAGATTCTGAATTAAGTATTCTTTCCCCTTAACAGTAGACATGAGCTTTTTAATAATAAAACTCAACACCTTTGGTTTCCGAGTGTATAGTATACATTGGCTTTTAGTGGTGTTAATTGGGCAGAAGCATCATTTGCAATGCAAATAGCATTCCCCTTGTGAAACTGCAGTCTCTGTAGGAAGCAGAAGTAGCTGCTTTCACATTCTTAACTGCATTCACAGTGGTCAGGCTCTCAAATCTGTCTTCTGTTTGTGCACTGGTGCTTAAGCCTACTGTGGGCCCTAGCAGCTCCATCCCTCCACTCTTTGAGGCCCAGCAAATTAAAAAGAATTATTGATGTCCTGCACAATGTTTGATACCTAATGACAAAATGTCATTTTACTTGCCCTCACAACCAATATAAAGATGTTCTGTTGGGAGGATGTGTAGATTCAATTCTTAAAATTCTGAAGGCATTAGTGCTTTTCTGTTTTACCATGCTTCTTAAAAGAACAAAAAAGCGGGAAGTGTAGAAAACTGGGTGCTGAGACTGTGGTTGATTGGAAGGGTCCAGATTTAATTGCTGAGGCTGCCTGGAAATTAAATACACTTTAATTTTTGGTTAACATGATTGTGCAGTTTTGTTGTAATACTGTGGGAAAGGGTTGGAAAAGAAAATAATGCCCTATTATTATTATTATTATTATTATTATTATGGCATGCTGCAGATATAATGAAAGGAGTCTCTTAACAGTGATTAAACAATCAAGAGCAGCCTACCAAATAAAGTGCTTCCTTTCCTGAATTAATATGATCTGGTTCCTGGTAGCAGAAAGTTGCAGGTGTCTGCTTGAAACTGCCAGAGCCGTCTTTCCCATTGGTCTTAGTGGTTTGTTGTGCCAGGGTGCCGGCCTCTCAGGGGTGCCCTAGGGAGTGGGGGAGCTGCACGGCTTTGCCGGCAGCCTCCCCTTTCCCTGCGTGCCCACCAGCTGCGCCCCGCCAACTATATGGCTGGCGGGCGTGCAGCTTTCTTCCCAAGCCTCCGCAGGAGGAGAGCGATCCCTGCAGAGGCTTAGGAGGGAAGCTGCACGCAGCTTCCCTCCCAAGCCTCTGCATCTGCTAAAGACGGCCCTGCTCCCGGTCGTTGTCCTCCTCCTGCTTCCTGGCAAAAGGCAGTGTGCAGCCTTCATAGGATGCCTTCTCGGGCGCCCCAACGCCAGAGAGCGTGTCCACCAGCATGTTTTCCTACTTGATCGCTGCCACCACACCGGGGATCGGGGCGGTGGGGGAGGCAGAGGACATGTAATGGGGTTTGCTAAATGTACACCTGTAGATCCCCCCTCCCCCCATTATATGTTTCAAATTATTCAGTGTGCCAGCTATACCAGTTTCAGGTAGGACTCTTTTGGAAGTCAGCAACAAGTAGTTTGATGAACAACACATGTTGTTGATGAATAAAAATCATAACATTGTTTGCACTTTTATGTTTTCAATTTTAGAAGTATATTGTAGTAGCTATAATTGTGTTGACTCCACTTGTATCACATGTCAAGGTTTAATGAAATTATTTAAGATGTTCACTGTTTGACTTGTGAATTAGTTCAAACAGCATTTCATGTCTTTGCATTTTTTATACTTTTCTGAAAGATAATTTCCAAAGGCACTGCTGATGGTATGCTAACCCTACTGTCTCTAGATGGTGGTTTTGGTAGTCTGTATACAGTTTAGGAAAATGATTCAGATGTTTGTCCATAACTTCATACATCATAAATGTCCCTCATCAAATTGTGTTCCGGCTTTGTTGCAGCAATCCTAGTTTGCATTAATTCTGTTGTTTCCTGATAATATTCAAACTGAGGAGCTCTGTTTAATGTTGGTTAGCAGACCAGGATAACATTGAACCAGAGTTGCTTGACTTAGCTATAAGAGGAAATGTTGGCTTAATGAAGCAGGATGAAGCACAGAGTGGGAGTAGGAGAGGAAGCTGCAAGGGGGAAAAACATGAATGAGGTTTAAGAAGCTGTTATTTACTATCTGAACATGGCTACTCTGAAGCCCCCTGAAGCGGGTAGGTGGGTAGGAGGCTGCAGACCAGATGAATGTATTCAGAACTGCCTACTGTTCTTGCCATGGGATATTTGGATTCATCCTCCATTGATCTTGCAAGCTTACTTTACAAACTATCCATTGGTATGGCGCTGTACTTCAGCTGCAATTTTTGTTTCAGATGGTTTTAACCTTTCTTGTCACAAGCTATTTTAATTGGCTGTTCACATCCCAGCAGAATATGATGGTTTAAATTATTTCTAAAATCTGGAATAACTTGTTCTGCCTTCTACAGGGGAGCAGAATTGGTTGTTTTGCTCCTGAGTTATTAGCCTTGGCAGTGTTCAGGGCCGTGTTCACTACAATGGCTCTTGCTACCTTTGCAAGGGCAGATGGCCCAAAGGAAGCACAGGCACTAGCATTGACTGCATTCATGCAGAGGTAGCGGATAATGTTTCACATGTCCAAGGGATGCAGGTAGAGAAAGAGTGGGGAACCCTTTCCAGCTAGAAGTCTGGATCCTAAGCTACTCCAGCCCTCATAGGCCATTTTGACAGATAAGCAAGGCTGGCTACCTCTCAGTCACCTGGTGCCAAAATGACCCTGATGTCATATAAGCAAAAAGTAATCCCCCCCCCCTTTGTGGGAATGGCCCAAGTTGAATTCAATTTAACAACACAAAGGATCTTCCTCTGCATATATAGTCAGCAGTGCAAATAATATTTGCACTAGGTGCAGGCCCTACTTTGGATTGAAATTGGCTGCACTGTAGTCCCTAGTGGGCTACCTGTCATCATGTTGCCAAGAAACAAATGGGAGCACATTTTAAGGCTTCCAGTTGTTTGGCATCAAGGTGTAGGACAGGTGGTGTAGTTTGAGGGAAATGACCTGATAGAAGAAGGGCCAGTGCACCTGTATCTTGAGTAGTGAACATCATATACCAGCTGTTTGCCAATTGTTGTGCTGTTTTCCCAGTGAGTTTATCAGCAACTTCTCTGACATGGAACATGGTGTGACAATTCTTTTTAGGTACTCCCCAGCATGTCCACAAACATTTGCTTTTCTGGTTTAAGAGGATGAGGTGTTGACTTAAAGACACTACAGTCATACCTCGGGTTACAGACGCTTCAGGTTGTGCGTTTTCGGGTTACGGATGCGCCGAAACCCGGAAGTACCGGAACAGATTACTTCCGGGTTTCGGAGCTCGTGCATGTGCAGAAGCACTAAATCACACTTTGCGCATGCGCAGAAGTGCTGAATCGCAACCCACGCGTGCGCAGACACAGCACTGCGGGTTGCAGACACTACAGGTTGCGGATGTGCCTCCCGCACGGATCACGTTCGCAACCCGAGCGTCCACTGTACTGACTTCATAAAAACTTCACTGTTAATTTGTTTGTACTAAAGCTACATGTTAAAGCTAGGGGAGATCCATAGCTTTAATACTGGCATCAAAACCAGTGGCATTTCCATAGTATTCTTTAATATAGGTACCATATTGACCAAGCACATCCTCACACATTCCCTCTTTTGTCCATGAAGTAAGATGGACATATGATGTTGAGACAAGGAGGAATATCGGTCTTCTTCTATTGTGCTCCAACAGGATACCACAGTTCATCTCAAGATACGGAAGCAGAAAATGTGTATAGAGAGAACACATGTGTATTCCCTCCCCTGCCATTGATTGCATGGACTTTATGCAAAGTATAAGGTTATTAGGCTCTGGTCCTCAGATGCCTGTAGTTTTCAGAGTTGATCAACTTTAGTCCAGGTTGAAGAATTCCTAAGTGGTTGGATCTTCTTACCTTGTTCTCTCTTCCTCCACCCACAATCTAACTGGTTACGACTTTGCCTGTGGCTATTGAAGAGGAGCACCTCTTGGAATTGAGCCCATCTGAGTAGGTGGTTCAGATAATGTAGACATCCACAGATCTTCCATAACTTGGACAGGGTTTGTTTGCTGTATAGTGTAGGTGTCAGACAGTCACCCCCATTGCTATAGAGGTACCTCATGTCTTTAGAATCATGCAAGATGGATTGGGTCAGGGTTTGATACACACACACCCCACACACACTAAAAAGGCAGCTGTTGGCAGTAGAAAGAGTTCTCCATACCAACATCGACAGCCCCTTTGCAGGGCACCCTTTTGTCAGACACTTATTCAAAGGAGCCGCCATTGTGTCTGAACCAATGAAGCATAGGTCCCCCAATGAGATTTACTTTTGGTACTTGGAGGCCCCTCTTGGATCCATCTTTATAATGGAAGTAACCTACAAGTGTCAGATTCCATCTTTTGAGGGAAACAGCTATCACTGCAGCACTAGACAGTAATACACATCTGGAGTATGTACAGGGCAGCCATTTGGGTGAACCTTACCTCATGTTACAAATAAGTTAACTCCTCTTGTAAACGTCTAACGTCTCTAGTCCCCTCTGACTTAAATAACACTTGAGTCCAATTTTCAATTCTCTTTCCTATTTTGAGTTTAACTGTCTGATTCATATTTCTCTGGGATTGTTACTCCCATAATCACATGAAGTATTTTAAAAAAAACCTACATATACAAAATTACCTTAAGAGAAGGTTTAAAGAAAATTAAAGGTAACTGGAATTAGGTATGTCAGCCTCTTAAAATGTAGGTGATTAACAGCTAATTTAGCTAATTGGTTAAATTAGGTTAAGTGCTAAATTACTGCAGTCAAAACCCAATTAATAGTATGAGGTTCTTGAACAAGGGCAAGTTTGTGTTAAAAGTGTTTTAAAAGGTGCTCGTTTGCTAAGAAGCAAATTCTGATCAGATTCCTTAATGTGTGTACTGTACTTATTACCTCAACAACACTGGACTGACTGGACATCTGAAGTGCATATTGGGAAAACATAACTTTCCTACACTTGAATTACTGATCTAGCATTGGGGTTAAACCCTTCCCATGTTTCTGACAGTGACTACATGTCAAAACAAGGCATTTTGTTAAGAATTACTATTTATAGTACAATATTAACGGTTATTTATAGTACAAGGTCCCAACTCCACACATTGGTATTTAGGGTCTGAAATACCCCATTAGTTAAAAGCAACCATACATAGAAAAAGTTGGGATTCTGACTGACCCATATTCTGGAATCTTGTGGTTTTAAAAGTATAAACTTTAATTACTTCTCTCATGATATTTAAAAGAAGAGGATAGCAGCATTATTGGTTAAAGAATACTAACTCTATACATTTAAATTTGCATATTTTCAAACGTTTTTTAATTATTTTTTCAGCGGACATAGCTCAAAGGTACAGGATAAGCAAATATCCAACTCTAAAATTGTTCCGGAATGGAATGATGATGAAGAGAGAATATCGGGGTCAGAGATCGGTGACAGCCATAGCAGATTATATCCGACAACAGAAAAGTAATCCTATTCGAGAAATACTCAGCTTGGAAGAAATTAAGTCTCTAGATGTGAGTGCCCCCTGCCCCCCGCTCTGTCTGTCTGTCTGTCTCCCTTTCATTTCAGTATGTTAAATGACAATGTATAACTTGGGAAATGCATGTTCGCCACTTAGGAAGTTCTGCCTGTTTCATAGCTAGTGACAACTGTTACACAAATGCTCTATATTTGTGGTATTAAGCCACATTTGTATGTAATGCTAAACAATGGTTGACTGTTCTCCACTCTGTGTGCTCCACTCTGTTAAGAATCCTGGCTCAACATGGACAAGTCAAATGAACTCTGAATTAAACCAACTGTGGTTAGTTAAAGAAGTCAGCTTCATAACCCATGGTTCGGAGTTGCCTTGTTTAAATTGACTTAATTTAAGGGTTTTTTGACTCACAATATTTGGTTCATACTTAATGCTAAGCTAGCATCCTTTGAAAAGGAAGTCGAATCCTTCTGGCTGCCTAGCAAAGCAAGGGAGAGAGGTGTGATTTTCTCAGGTTTCTTCTAGCATGTGCAAAAAGCAGTGAACCTATGACTTAACATGCAAACCAGCCCTTAGTGGCTTATTTTTTATGGCTTTCTTGATAATGTAATCGGATGTCAGATATGCTAACTTTAAACAAGTAATCCATTTTGCAACAAAGAGGGACTTTGTATTCATTATATATTCATAAACCTTTAGCGTATTCTGACACTCCATTTGGTCACAAATTGGAATCATTTCCCCCCCTGACTCAAGGACTGAAGGTTAAATGAAAATTCGAGTTATAATGCCTCATGTGTTTTTTGTTACAGCACAGTAAAAGAAATATTATTGGATACTTTGAACACAAAGACTCTGATAATTACAAGACTTTTGAAAGAGTAGCAAATATTTTGCATGATGACTGTGTCTTCCTTGCTGCATTTGGGTAAGATTGTTGTTGTTGTTGTTGTTGTTAAAAAAAATACAATGATATATTTGGGTAGCTCAAATACTACTGTATTAAATGCAGAAGAGTAGCATTAATCCACTGAGACCACACATCAGTGAATACATGATTCCATAAGTTATATTTCTCTAGCATCCCTCCAGAAATCCTGCTGACAGGAATCTTAAAAACTAGGGACACTTGCTTCCAAAATCTGAATTTGAAGGTACTATCTCCTCAAAGAAGCTACCCCATGCCCCGTTTTTGTAATCTGCTCATACTCTGCCATGGGGAAAAACTATCTGGCTTGGTTTGCAGTAGAGACTGGGATACTAACTGTAAATCTGCTCCTTGCCCTGTATTTTGTAAGTGTACTTAACCTTGAGTGTACTTAACCTTAATAAGAAGATAAATTGTAACTACCTGTCTTAGGTCTGTTTCCAAACCAGAACGATTTAGTGGGGACAACGTGATCTATAAGCCACCTGGGGTGAGTTTAAATATTTTTCTATCCCTTATCCTTATATTTGATAAAGTAGCTAGCCCAAATCATGTAGTCCTCATATTAGATTTGGTGCTTCCTGCCAATTGGAGCATGTTAAAGTTGCAGTTTTCTAGTGAATTCAGCTATAGGTGTTTGGGATTTTTTACCACCTGATTGTGGAGATGCCCAAGATTGAAACAGGCAATTAATATCTACTCACCCAACAATATGCACATAGATATGACACCAAATATATGGTAGGCACCTCTGGTAATGGTGTTCCACAAGTTGCTTGCAACACACCTATTCATCCGCACATTCCTGAGCACTAGTTTTTAGTTCTAGCTCTATTGTAAATTCTATGGTAATGGTGTTTGTTTAGTATTTTACTGTTTTATTGTGCTAGTTTTTAATCCTATAAACTGCTTTGTTTTGATTGGAAGCTGTTGTATAAATGTTTAGATAAATGAGATAAATAGATCTAAGTTATTGATTGTCTAGGTGTTTTAGAAATCTAGCAGTTGAAACTTCCAAAGAGGAAGATTGTGTAGTGATTCTGGAATTCCTCAGTAAAAAAAGAAAGCTTGGATGTGTGACAAACTTTTGACATATTAGCTACAAGCTCCACATTTTGAAGCCGTTTAAAAAAACAACCATATAACAGTGTGTATTGCAGAAGAGATCATTCACAAATCCGACTCCTTAAATTTAACAAAAGATGTAACCATTTTCTTCCTTATAGCACTTCTGGTTTTGAAACTTGGATTTAGCATTTCAGAACTAGTGTACACCTCCATAGCTGCCTTGGGCAGGGTGGGGGTGTCCCTTGGAATGGAATGTCATGAACAATACATACATTTTAAATTCTATAGAGAGTTAGAAAATCTTAGTAGTAAACACTGTATTATTGGTCATGGTACTATTGATGGTCCAGATCAGTCATCTATGTCTGGCACCTTTTTAAAGAGCCAAGCTTTCCCAAGTCTCAAAGATGCTTTTGAAAACAGCATCCTATTGAGAACTTACTCCCTCCTAGGTGTAGTGTCTAGGTGTTCTCTCCATGTGATCTTGCAGTATCATGCCCTGCTTTCCCATGCCCCTGCTTGATGCCGTTGGCGGCTGCTGGCAAGCAGGGTGTGAGGAACCTTGCAACATGCTGCTGCCTAGACTCTATGGCAGGGGTAGAAGGAGCTTGCCACAGGGTGCTGTGCTCTATGGCATCTCCATCACAGAACATTATAATATGTATATTTTAACGGTGCACAATGTCCTTGTTTTTTCCCTACTGGTGATTTGACAAAACAACAATCCCCTTTTAACAGGAAAATGCTCCAGATATGGTTTACTTGGGCTCTATGACCAATTTTGACTTGGCTTATGCATGGACTCAAGATAAATGTGTTCCACTTGTTCGTGAAATTACATTTGAGAATGGAGAGGTAAGGAGTGTCTCATTGTTCAATATTTCTAGGTATTTAAGTGAGAAACTGTGATAAACATGTTTGGGTCTCAAAAAACCACTTGTCAAATGCTCTTCATTTACTTTATGATATCATAATCCCAAAGCTATAAAATCCCAAAGTCTGGTATATTCTTAAATTAGAGCAAATATTGTTTGTACAGAATGATGGCTTGTATTTGAATAGTATATACTGCATACCCTACCCATATGGTTATGCAGTGGCGGGAGGAATGGGGGTGCAGGCCGCCCCGGGTGCCATCACTGATGGGGGGTGACAAAATGACAAAAATATGAGTTTTTTTAAAAAAATTGGGCTCATGAAAGTTCAGTCAAAAAACATAATGAAACGTAGCTGGCACTGGGCACCACACCATGGGGGCTGGCACATACCATGGGATCTGCAGCATGCCCGAGCCATGCGTGTCTCCTGGTAGTGACGTGGTGGCTTGCGCGTCTGCAGGCTCCGTGCTGCCTAAAACGGCAGCGTGGGACCTTCGTCTGCCCTCCGCCTCTCCCTCAGCCACCCTACAGCTGAGGGGGAGGCGGCAGAGAGGCTCCATGCAGCGCCCCCCGCCCCCACCCCTGGCTGCAGGGTGCACGCGTCACGCACGGCACCCGGGCGGCTAGCTCCACCGCTATGGTTCTGCAGATTTTTGTTGTGTTTTCTTGGTTGCAGCATAAGTAAATGTGTTAGTGTGGTGATCTAGTGTAAGAGTATACAGGAACTGAGGAGAAAAACAAGCTATTAGGTACAGGTGTCATGCTCTCCCCTCCCCTCCCCCCCATTTATGTGCGTCGACTCACGCATGATTATGCTCAGAAATAAATAAATCAGTTGGCCGCTCCTACCTACTGCCAAGATCCTCACTCCCTGTGCAGTGGAGCATGTTTCCATATAAACACACCAGCCCAGCCCCAGCTGCACATCAAACTCAAGGTGTGAGCAGGAAGGCAGTGTCGCCACACCCCATATGTACTTGCCCATGTGCCGCACAAGCTGCGCATCCCTGCCTCGGCCGCTGCTACCAATGCCAGGCCGCTGAGCCTCAGACAATAGAGATAGGCAGGAAGAGGGGACCAGAGAACATAGTTTGAGCTATATATAAAAATATGCCCAGTGAACAAAGCAACACATTAGAGCTTGTTGGTTTATTGGGTGGCTGGTAGGCGCTCATCCCATGTGCTGTTGTCCTGCTGGAATGGAAGGAACACCTGGAATAATTTAGGACTGAGGTGGTTAGCAGGGAGAGCACCTGAATCCAGCTTGAGGCCAAAACCTTAGCTCCCTTACCCCCACGTGGGTTACTTCTTCAAGCAGTTCTCACCTATCCAGACGGGCCCGAGTTTGGTAAATAAGTTAGTAAAAAGCACCCTGACATATCAGCCAATGTGTGCTTTTTGCTGTCTCCTGGGGTTTTGAACCAGTTGCTCATCATTGCTTTTATACTGATCCAATTATACCTTTTAACTACTGGAACAAGTAAAATTTTACTCCTCTGTTTTTAACAAATGATGGCTTTCCTTATTTGGTCAAATGTATATACCATGAACCTGATAAAAACCTGATTCTAGCTTACACTTGGTATTTTAATTTCCCCATTAGAAGTATCTGAACTCCCAGCTCATTAAAATGTTCAGCCTTTTTTTTGTTTTGGAGACTGTTCCCATGTTAAAACAGAGATTGATTTGAAGTGTTGCAGGCTCATCTGGATAGTTATGTTTTGTACCGTGAAAGCTCTGTCCACTCTAATTTGAATACTCCTTTACATAATATGCCAAGAGTTGATAAACATGGAAGTCCTGCAGATTCAGCTGAAAATGTAAGGAAAAAGTGGTAGAAAACGGAAATCACTCTTTGCCAATTCTTCTCTCTCCACATAGGAATTGACAGAAGAGGGTCTTCCTTTTCTTATACTCTTTCATATGAAAGATGACACAGAAAGTCTAGAGAAGTTCCAGCAGGAAGTTGCACGGCAGTTAATAAGTGAAAAGGGTAGGTGTGTGTTGTTGCCTTGCACTTTGCCTTTAATTCCGTTTGTGTGTGTTGCCTTTGAATCCAGAAAACAATATTAATTGACAAATCAGAATTTATTTTTTTTGCTGTGAGTGAAAGAGATCCTCTTGAATGGAGAAGGGTAACCTGTAACCCTCCAGATGTTGTTGGACAACAGCTCCCATCATTCCTAATCCTTGGCTATGCTGAGTCCAACAGCATCTAGAGGGCCAAAGGCTCTCCAGCCTTTCTTCTATCCTATCTTCATCAGTGCCCACAGTGGCAGGTTTATGTTACAACCACTCAAGTCAGTAGACTACAGTCGGTCAACTTCCACATAAACGGGTTAAGGGTCTATAAGAATATAAAGACAAAAGAAGAGCCTTTCTGGATCATACCAAAGTCTCATCCATGGCCAACCAGATGCCTATGGGAAGCCCAGAAGCAAGATCCAAGTCCAGGACATAACATTTTCCTGTGCATCATCCTCTGCAAACTTTGTAGCTCTCCTATGCGATTAGGGTTATGTCCTCAGCAGCATAGAGCTGTTCTTTGCATTTTTGAAAATGGGCTTGGGGATCTTTAAAATTCATGCCTCATGTGCAGAGCTTTAAAATTCATGCCTCATGTGTAACGTGCTGCTATTAGTGGTAGCTGACTTGCTAGGGTTTGAGTCAAAATGGGGATGTGGGGAATGGAGCTACTTTAAGCAACACCTGAGGCTGCAAAACAGGTGCATGTGTGAAGGTGTTGAAAAGTGGTGAAAGCTGATGAAATGGGACATGGGATGAGCCTACTGATATCACTGCAAGGTGATATCTAACTCACACTTGCAGTAGATCAACTTAAATCAATGGACTTCAGTTACTTAAGTTACTTGGCCAACTCTTAATCTCACTAACACTGGATTCACAGTCTAAATTGACAGACCTTTTTTTAAAAAAGGAAAAAAAAGAACTGAGCTTGAAATGGAGGAGGTAAGGACAAGGCTAGAAGGAAAGCAATTGATAAATGTTTCTGACGAGTCCTTGCTTAGGATAAAGAAAGCTCACATAGAAATCTATATTAGGGAACATTTCTTCACCATGCTTCATCCCAAATTGAGAATGGAGTTGCATTGGACATGTGTAATTATTTCTACAACTGATGGCAAAAAATGGCTGTTTACATACTTTGCAGACACTTCCAGCTGTATTCCATGGCTTCCTAATGCATTTATGCAAGTATAATATGAATGTATGCAGTAGTTTCATGTTGATTATCTACGGACACTTTGTATGGTTTCTGCTTAAGTAGAAAATTCATCACCTTTGTGGTGGCGCAAGGTTAATAAATGGATGTTATAAAAAGAGTTCTTTTAAAATTGGTCTGTTGTGGATGTCAATCACATGGAAATATCTCCACCAACACGTGGACATATCTCTACCAGTCATTATCTAAAGACCTGTTAAATATACTGTTGTTTGTTGCGACTTACATTTTTAAAAAACAAACTAAAGCTTGCTTCTGAATTTCAAGGTACGATAAACTTTTTACATGCTGATTGTGACAAGTTCAGACATCCACTCCTCCACATTCAGAAGACTCCAGCAGACTGTCCTGTTATTGCTATTGACAGTTTTAGGCACATGTATGTCTTCCCAGACTTCAGCGATGTGGCGTGAGTAGATGATTTCTTTTCTCTTGGCCGTCCAGCCTTGCAAAGAGGGAAGGGGCTCGTGTGGGGAGAAGGAGAGGGTGGACAACCAATGCCTTTTTCATATTATGTAGCAGCGTGTAAAAATAAATGCTTACTCCAGTCCCACCAGCCACTCTGGGTTTGGATGTATTAGAACAACACAAAATGCAATCAGCATTCAAGGCCCCTCATCCCCAGTACAATAATTGAATGCTAAAATGTGCTGGATTTTAGAGAGCCCCCTGTGGGTGTTCACACAGTTACCATGCATGCCGTTTTCCCCTTCCTGCTGTAGTTTCTCTGCACTGCTGGATTCTGCTCCACCTGGTCCCCCTGTGTTGCAGCTTTGGGCAACATACAGTGCTACAAAAGGAAGGAGGGGCTTTTGGATTCTGAAAAACAAGGGGCTTTGGATTCTGACCATTTTTTTAAGGAAAAGAAAATGGATTGTTCTGAAAGGAGCACACAGTAGATTCTCAAAGTAGCATAGGCAGGGAGTTGATGATCAGATGCTTTTGAAGAAGAAAACAAATATAAATAACTGGAGGGATACGTCCCAGAGGTTGCCTCTCACAGTGATGCCATTACCCAAATCTATGGTGCAACCACCCTTGGAGCACTGTGCACAGTTCTAGTTGCCTCACCTCAAAAGGGATATTGTTGTTGGAAAAGGTTCAGAAAAGGGTTGCGAAGATGATCAAGGGGATAGAGCAACTCCTCCCTGAAGAAAGGTTGCTGTGTTTGGGATTTTTTATTTTAGAGATAAGACATAGCATGATAGAAGTCTATAAAAGTATGCATGGCATAGGGAAAGTGGGTAGAGAAAAGTTATCCCTTTCTGATAACACGAGAACTCACAGTGAAGCTGAATGTGGAAAGATTTGGTACAGGTAAAAGAAAGGATTTCTTCACGGAACCATAGTCATACTGTGGAATTTGCTCCCCCAGGAGACAGAGATGGCAACCAACTTGGATGGATTTAAAATAGAATTAGGCAAATTCATGGAAGAGGAGAGGGCTACCAATGGCTATTAGTTGGATGCCTATGCTCTGCTTTTACCGTTGGAGGCAGCAATGCTTCCAAATACAGGAGCAGAGAAATGCTTGTGTGCTCATGTTCTGCTCCTTGGGTGCGCACTGTGAGAACAGAATTCTGGACCTCATGGGCCATTGGCCTGTTCCAGAAGGCTAGTCTTAACGTTCTTATGAAGTCTCACCCTCTGACTTGAACCATGATGGGGTGCCCCTCCCCCATGGACCAAGAGGGTGCAATTCATTTGCAGGACCAGTAGCAAGGGAAGTAGAGGGTTGTTAGCCCTGCCCTTATCTTGTATATTGTCATGATAGAGACAAATGTTTTGAGCCTCCTGGTTTGGGCTCTCTTCATATTGCAGTGTTATACTACTGTGTTTCCTAGATTTCTGTATTTAGCACTTAACATACTACTGGCTTAAGCCCCTAATCTTCAGCGTTAAGACACTGACAATATACAAAACACTGGTTGCTGTATTCAAGCAGTCTTTGGTGTGGGGAAACAGTAGATGATCTCTGAAGAATTTTAAACTGATACGCCATCAGTGTTCATCTCTGGTGTCTATGCAATTACTCAAGCACTGGAGAAGCTTTCAAAGGCATTTTTGTCAATACAGCTACCTGACAGTCATTTGTATTTGTGAACTGTGCATTTGGCACCTGCTGTTCTCTGCTGTATTGTAGTAAGCAGGGGGCTGAAGGGAACATACAATGAAGTTATTGGGTTGGCCAGCTCTGTGGGAATTAATGAAGGGAATAAATGCTTGCTGTGTCCTCAGGAGCAAGGAAGAAAAAAGAGCTATTGGAGTAGTTTGCCCCAGGCCCTAGTCTAGCTCTCAAGCCAGTATTATTGACTTTAAAAAAAAACTTTGGACATATGAAATATAATCATACATTTTTTATTTTAGATTTTGTTTAGGATTTAGCTATTTTCGAACGCAGTTTTTATATGAAAGGCTAAATGCTTTTTTCAAAGGGACAGGATGATTGTCTTTTGTAAGTCTAAATGCAAGCCTCCCATCCTTTTTATTAGCATAGAAAATACAGATTACATAGGCAAATAGGAAAAAGAATAAAGTGTGACTGGGAAAAGAAAATTAAATTGCTAGGAAAAGGAGGGAAAGCTGGATAATGGACCAAAAGTAGAACAGGTATAAACCAGCAATACTGCAGTGCTCAGTGAATTCCATATGAACTTGCTTGATGCTTGTACTCTCTTGGCCAGCATTTAATCATGCTCTTAGAACTATTTTTTTATTCCAGAAGGCAATCATATTGTATTGTGAGCAGCCTTAGGTTTGATTATATCATAGAAAGGCAGAGTGCCTCTTGCCAGACCCCAGAACAAAGGTGTCGTGAGCATTCTGGATTTTGTTCAACTTTATCATTTTTATTTGTGTGGATTTTTTTGTCTTTGTTTCAGTACTCCAGGTAAACTCAAGCAATTTGTACTAGATTTGCACTCTGGGAAACTGCACAGGGAATTTCACCATGGCCCAGATCCAACTGATGTAGCACCTGGTCAGGTAAGAGCAAGCACTTTAGTCCTGCCCTCCTGGGCGAGGTCTGGAATTGGCAGTATTAAAGCAAGCATGAGCATTCTGTTCTCCATGGGAAGACTGTGTGGTTCAGAAGGAATTATTTGCCATTTGCCGGGGGGGGGGGTATTGATCTTTACCACATCAAAAGTGAACTTAAATTTATATATTGAATATAAGTAATTGTCATTAAAACCTAGTAATTTTTAATCCTGTACACACACACTATTTATTTAAACTACTCTTTCTTCCTAAGGGGATCAGAAAAACAGTAAAACAATATAAACATACAATAATCAACACTCAGTGTCCCCAAAATACCTAGGAAGGCTAAGAAAGCCTTGATAGTGTTCTAACTGCCCTAAGCACAGTGAAGGGAGCCACAAAAATTTCCCAGGAGGAGACAGTTCCAGAGACAGTGAGCCATCACAGAGAAGGCCCTCACGCACATGGTCACCTTGTGAAAGGGGTTCTCTTAACATCATTGGGTCCAGCAAGATTTTTTAATAGATTGATCTACCATCTGCTTGAGGCTCCTGATAGTATTGTTCTCTGCTAAAGAGTGGCATTACCACTGCAGCAACTCACACTCCCTGTGTGTCAGCTTTGGCCAGGATGGGTAAAGGTCTAGGGCAGGGATGTCCCAACAGGTTGGTCGTGATCTACTGGTCGATCGCGGGGGGTCCGTGGTAGATCACAGTCAATCCCCCCCATAACAACAACAACAACAACAACAACAATAATAATAAAATAAAAAAGCTCAACAACTTTTGTCAATCCAATGGGTAGATCGCTGCCAGTTTTTTTATAGTAGGAGTAGATCGCAGTCTCTTGTAAGTTGAACATCCCTGGTCTAGGGCAAAGGTAGAATTCAAGTAGAACAAAATCCATCAAAACAGGGCATCCAAATGCGAGGATTTTGTCTACAAAGTGTATTGCAAAAGAGTTACAGCAAGAGTTACAGCAAGTTGTCCCCAGGGAATTGCCTCCACAGGGAACTTTGATCTCCTGCAATGGTTCCTCTGGACCATTCTGTATAGATGCAATGATGGTGGGAAGAGAACTCTTGGCCACCATGGAGTAGGTTCTATAGTGGGCTGGAGCCAGCTGGGGGCCTGCCAATTGCCCCTGTTTCCGGTCGCATCCCAACAATTGCAACAGGGAGTTCCATTAGCGTGAGCAGTTTCTGAGCTCTGGGCACAATACTGCGCCTAAGATTTCAGATTAAAAGTGCAGAATGGAAGAAAAGGAAGACCTTTTTCTGCCTCCCCACTTCCAGCTACTCTGATGACTGGAAAAGAGACACTCTTAAGAATAGTGAGCAGGGGGCTGGGCAGGGGAAGGACTTGACCATGTGAAAAATGAACATAATATTTTTAGCTGCAGTTCATTCATTTTCAGCTTTGTATTATTATTATATTAAAAAAGAGCTCCTAGATGGTCCGTTGTTGTGCCCATAACCTAGGTTTAAGGTGCCATTTAGCTCCTAGCTTTCATATCTCAGTTTCTAACACTGGCATGACCTGTTGCCTGGGAAGACTTGGATGAACTGGAGTTAAAAACAACAACAACCCTATTAGCATACTTCACTCAGTAATAGTCTGGCTGACAACCCCCCACCATACCTTCCTGCTACCTGAGGCAGCTTCTGTGGCTGAATCCCCCAGAGCAACTCCCCTTCTCCACAAACACATTAGGCTAGTCTGAAGGCAGGTGAGGCTTTCATCTTATTGCAGCTAAGTAGTTCTGCATCTAGTCAGTGTCTGGATGGATACCAGATGTACACAACCTTGAGTTCCAAGGTGGAAGAAAGGCAGGACATAACTGTAATAAAATGCCAGCAGTCAATCCAGTTATACAGCAGAGGACAATACCAAAATCAGAGCTATCCAAACTAAACAGACATTTGCTTCAGAATAAGAGGGCCCAGTGGTAAAGGTTGTGTTTAGAAGGGTGACTTGGGGAGAGAGGGTGTGCATGGGTGTCGTTTCCTGAAGACGCTTGAATGTGGTTGGGGGGGTGATCCAAGGGAGGAAACAAATATTGAGCGTGGGCAGGAGAGATGAGCTTTCTGTGAAATGGGTGCTCTGTTGGAGCAGAGAACTCGTGGGTTCAAAAGAGTGATGTTGAGTTTTGGAGTTCAGACTCCACCTCTGCCTTGTCCTCATTTTGCTGAGCAAGTTTTTGTTTCAGTCTTGCCAGTTTCCCTTTTGGGAAATGGGTATGTGACCGATGGCAACCATTCTGTGACAGTGCCCATGACATCATCAAATTTTCAAATGGGTCCAAAATGGTTAGTGACTCCTAGTCCATATCTTCTTTATAGCATATCTGTGATTTTGTTCTTTCCAGCCACTTCAAGACATAGTAAGCAGCCCACCTGAAAGTTCATTCCAGAAGCTAGCACCCAGTGGACATAGATACACCTTATTGCGGGAAAAAGATGAACTCTGAAAGCTCGAAACCATCTCATAAGCCTTTCAAAACAGCAGCCGTGACTCCTGTGGGGTGGAAATAGGAAACCTATATTTTCATAAATTCTCTGTGTTTTTATTTTGAATCTTTTTTTTTCTTTGCTCCCTGCGGTTTGTAAATACGTTAGTGTCATTTTGGACAGGATCTTTCCAAAGTTCTTATTTCATCAAACGGTTAAGTAAAACTTTTTTAAAAAATCCAAATGAAGGTGTTGACATGGCCAGCAACATGCTGTTAACTTGCACTATCCCATTAACAGGACTTCTAGGTTTCCTTTGGTGTAATCTGACCGCCTTATCCTTTACTTCCACATGAACATCATTTTGTTAATTTGTTTATTGATGGGCTATTCTGGATACTTGGGAGGGAAATAAATTACAATTTTACATAATTTGTGTTGTGGTTCCTTAGTGTGTGTGTGTGTGTGCGCGTGTGTGTGTGTTTAAAGGAGTGGGAAGAGAATGGAGAAACATTCATTGGCCCTCTTACAAACTCAGCCACTGTGAAAGAGATGCTGGAAGAAAATAAATCAGCTATGGGATAACTGCTTTAAAATAAAATTAAAAAACAGAAAGATGAGAAATTTTGAGAAGTGTACCTATAATAGTTATGCTTTGTAAGCATTTAGAAAATGTTTACAAGGACAAAGATGTGTTAAACTATTAAAGATCTTCTGACACTTTAAGCTAGTGAAAGAAAGAACTTGCCTGAGTGCTGCTTACTGTTAACATATCAGTATTTTCGTACCATTATTTTAATCTGATAACTTTTCTGTAAACTGCCCTGTGGTCCTCAAGTGAAGGATGGCATATAAATTTAATACTGGTTTATAAAAAGCATAATGCCTGAACCCGTTCAACAGCTACTACTTTCATGACAATCAGTTTCAGTACAATTTGTTTGATAGCTGCCTTTTAAAACCTAATTTCCATAGCAATAGTTTTAATTGCTATCCAGATTGATTGGTAGACGTGACTGAACAGTTTGGAATTTCACACATTCAGAAAAAGATTGTGACAGGTCTCTTCTAGGGCACAGTGTGAGGTGTGGAAGAACATACAGTTCAAGTGGTCTCCAGCATAAAAAATGTTCTGCATAGAAACTAGTACACTAGGGAACAGTTTTCACTAGAACCTGTCTTTCTGACATGCTACCTTCCCATCTACAGGGGAATTTTGCTATGGGTGGGTTGTTGAGTAATCCTCAGATGCATCTCAAAGTAGTACAGTCTGAAGGAGGAGTGGGGTTTGGCTTTGAACTTCACTGCTACCATTAATAGTTTGGGAACAGTCTATCACCTGGAGCTCCATAGAATTATAGAATTGGTAGAGTTGGAAGGGACCATGAGGGTCATCTCAGTCCAACTCCCTGCAGTTCAGGAATCTTTTGCCCAAAGTGCGGGTCAAACCTATAACCCTGAGATTAGGAGCCTCGGTCTCCGCTGACTTGAGTGGAAAGGCAGCATGTAGATTGTTCCTCACCAGACTCTGAAATACAAATGAACAATTTTGCTTAATATTCAATTAAATGATTTTTTTATTAAGGTAGCTGTACTGTGGTACAGATGGAGAAAAGACAGCTTGAGACATGGACTGCATGATGTTGTTTCAGACTTTGGTGGGGTCCTCACATAGAGGCAATGTATCATAGATGTATAACATAGAGGCAATGGGTATCGCTCCTTGGGTTGGGGGGTGATACATTAATGCTGCCACCATGTAATGGGGGGGGGGCGGCGTGTGTAAAGATGAGGTGGGTGGAGGCACTGGTTGCAAAACTTTGCTTTGTGCAAAGTCAGCCTTACATTTGACTCACATTTCAAGCAACCTATCACATCTTTAAACAATGGCTGATCTAATTGAAAATTGAGAGTAAATATGGGGTCACCTGCCTGTGCTTACAGTAAATTGTAGAAACTACTGTTAAACAATGGTAGGATCACGCTAAAGGGATTCTTGTTTGTAGTGGTGGTTTTTCATATGTGCACAACCTTTGGCAAGCAACTATACCAGATCAGGCAAAACACCCAACATTCTTACCAACTTCTGCTTGTTCAGAAGGAAGGCTTAACTTTCCAGCAGCATCTTTCCCACAGTGGCTAACTGGGTGCCTCTGAGACCAGAACCCCCCCCCCCCCAAAGAAGCAAAAGCAGGACATCAGCACAGTAGCCCTCTCTTGCTCTTCTTGCTAATATTGCCACAATTCAGAGGCCTACTGCCTCTGTTCCTGGTTGCAGCATAGAGTCATCATAACAGCCATGAGTTGAGTAGTAGCTTGATAGCCTTGTTGATATGAGCTAGTTTGATCTCATTTCCTCTTGAGAAAATAGCATACAAGTATTAAAGTAAAATGACCTTTCCACCCATTAATTTGTCACATCCTCTTATAAGGCACTCGATAAGTTGGCAGCAAATATCATAGTTTAACTATGTACTGTGTGGAGAAGTACTTTTGTCTGTCCTAAATATCCCACCATTTAGCTTCATTGGATGGCCCCCAGGCTTGCCAAAGCCCAAAGATCATCTGGAGGAATGGTAAGAACTTTGTTTAGTCAGACTTATTATTCTTTTAGGGTTATTTAATTATTCCTTTAAGCGTCCTTTTAAAAGATGGGATGGAGGAAAAAGAAGTCTAAGCCATCTGCTGCCTTGGTTAGAAGCAGATTAGCAGTGGCTTCTTTCACTGTTTTGTTAAACCACATTTCTTAGTTAACCCTAATTGCATTGTCAGACATGCCCCAACCATTCTATGAAGATTGGTTGTATTCAAAGTTTAGTGATGCAAAGAGATGCCTGTCTAATATGGTTGGTTTTGCCCCAGGAAGTGAGCACTAGTACTACAAAGGAACCTGGGCACTTGGACACGTCAATCCCTGGCCTTAAATCAACTGGCCTTACGGAGCGTACTTGGAGCACAATCCAGCCACAGTTAAGCACTTTAAGATCTCATTGATTTTAATAGCGCATGCTTAACTCTAGCGCTGCAATCAATGGAACGCCCATGTGCTTGCCTCCCTCTGACTAGAAATGAATTAAGGACTGCCCAAATGGCAAAGTGCCTCCTAGATCAATATCCACTGTAAGAGTTTTACTAGATGTTTCATCCAGAGGAAATTACTGAAGAAACTCTGTCCATACCTTTACCTGACTCTGAAGCCCATAATAATGTATTTTGCTCCTTAATCAAGTGAAGACAACAAGCACAGGAAGCTCAACTCTTTCCTTCCAAAGTGAATGTTTCAGCAGTTTCTACACAATTTATGTATGCCCTCAAATATATGGGAGTTGGTTGCATATATTTATATATATTATATTTATATATGGTGACCTCTATCATTAATTGTCTCATTAGAGTGCTCCTCTCTATTTTTTAAGTGGGAAAGGCTGTGAAGATTGGGCATTGTTGTACAGTCATTGTGTAACATGAAGCTTTGTGTGACAAAGTGATCTGTGGAGTGCAAATTGTGTTGCTCTCCCTTTGCCTGCCTCCAGCTGCCTGCTTGAGCGAGGACTACGACTTCAAAGAGGCTGGTTATTCAGCTCTTTAGGAAATAAATGCTTCTAGGTAGGATCACTTACCTTACATGGATTAATTGCAAAAACAAACAAAACAAAACAAAATCCACACTTCTTTCTTAAAAACCATTGCTTTAATTTTATAAAATAATATTTAAAACATGCTAGTTTTACTGTCATGAAGAAATCCCACTGATTAAAATGTGCCCACCAAAAGGGGTTTTGTGCTCAGTTCAGTAAGTTGCATATAATATATGGTCACCAAACTCCTTGGGGACAGAAGCAAGTGTCATCACCAACCAGTTAGTTACAATGATGTGAAGACCAGCCTGTTGTTTCTCAGTGTTAAAAGTTGGTTTTTATTCAATCCTTCATTGTGTTTAGGTTGTGTAATTTCCCAGAAAACTCAATAATGATAGAGATAAAATGGACATGTATGTATGTATGAATTAAAGCCGAGACAGCGACATATCTGGCATGTGACTCTTGCTGGTATCTACCCTGTAGAGAAGTTTAGGAGAACCAATGACAAGTGTAACACAATGAGATATTTGGGCACCAGGCCCCTTGCACTCCTAAAATAATACAGGAATGTGTTGGCAGCTCTTAATTTTCTCCATGGAAATACTTTGTGAATATTAAATACTGATCCATGCATTAAAATGAGGTGATTAGGTAGTACTGCCTCTCCTTTATTACCATTAAAGGTAAACGTAAAAAGGTAAAGGATCCCTGGATGTTTAAGTCCAGTCTAAGGCGAATAGGGGGTGCAGTGCTCATCTCGCTTTCAGGCCGAGGGAGCCAGCGTTTGTCTGCTTTCCGGGTCATGTGGCCAGCATGATTAAACCGCTTCTGGCGCAACGGGACACCGTGACGGAAACCAGAGTGCACAGAAGCTCTGTTTACCTTTACCTCACCATTGCTCTATGCTGAAAAGTATAATTCTTTGTTGTTTTTTTTAATATCTTCGGGTATAGGGCGGTATAGAAATAAAATAATAATAATAATTTGTTTTAATTCAAGAGCACCTTTCAGGGCTACCCAATCTCCTTCCCTAACAGGGAGAGCCCTAAGGCTCACATCCAACTTAAGTGCAAGGGATTGTGGTAATATAGCAGGTTGGGTAATGTAATTAAAACAAAGGCAATTTATCTTATGTAAAGTACTGTATTTTATTTACAAGTGCCATTTTATTTAAAATTATGTTCCATGTAAATTTGCCACAGCTTTGGCTTTTTAACAGCCCTTGCTATTCCACTATGTCCACCAGGTTATCAAAATTTTGACAGGTACTAGTATAGGTTCTTGACTGTGACTCTCCCTCCCCTCCCTCTCTCACGCTGTGTGTGTGTTTAATTCACTAATCTGTAAGGCTTATGTAGGCACCAATTATCTGGGGAATATTTTCAAGCCCCATGTGGGAGGTGCGTTGCTACAGGTGCCTGCTTTTAACAGGATTTCCCCCTTAGAAGCAGCGAAATACCAGCTGGCAGCTCTGCCTGCGGCAGGTGCGCTTATTGGTAGAATAGCGAGGTGCCCCATTTGGACTTCTAGCAGGTTTCAAAGTGCCATGAGCTACAGGTCTAAAACCAATGCAGAAAAAGAGAACAAAGAATGATCAAGGAAGTCTCCACCAGCTGCCCCAAACAGAAGATGCAACGGAAAGCTCCACAGTTTTTACCCAATTGTCCAACATAAACATACCAATAGTAGCATGCCTCAGTTTTTTGGTCCAAATTTCATGGTTATAGGAAAGGGTCACACCTATAGGTATGTCTCTCAAACCCTATAATGAAATATTAAAATGTTACACATACAATGGTTGAAAGGTTTTATTTAAGTTGCATAACAATGTGCCAATTATTACTTTCCAACTCGCCAATTTAACAGTTTAAAATTCCTGCATGGGTTCCTGATCTTCACAAGACACACTAGCAGTCTCATCCCTGGCATTGCTCAGGGATTGTAAGAAAACAAAAAATCAGTGCGGTTTTCAAAGGTTCAGTTTATTATATTGATTCAAAAAGTCATCATGTTAGCCAGATGAAAACCTGCACCTTGAGAACCATCATGCAAAGTTTAGTTATGAGATATTAAGAGGTGTCCAAATGCACAGAAGACAAAAACTTTCCAAAATATATGTTGACTTGAAGTGTCATGTAAAAAAATAGAAAAAAAGACCAACCTGGAAAAGCATAAAAGCCCTCCGAAAAATATTATATTTTTCCTGCTTTTGAAGTAAAAGTTGTGCAGTTGGCAAAGTGAAGGACTTTGGACCACCACAATTTGGTTGTGATCTATCTGAGGTTTCTGGGGAAGACAATGGGAAATGGGTGGGGAGGGAGGGAGCAGGAATGAAGGGGCTTGGTCTATCTCTGCCATTAATGTTATGATTGACAATAAATTTAATTTGCAACACATTTCTTAGATCTTCAAACCCAGGAGTAAATTTCATTCGAAATGTCCTACTGGAACTTGTCAAAGAGCCTCGATTCCAAACACTCTGTAATGAGAACAAGAGTCCTTATACAGGATTGCTATGTAATGCAAAGCATATGTACATTTGTATACGGAATGGGGCCTACTCCATTTTTTTAAAGTAAGTTTTTAATAGAAATGCAACATGATGTTCATATAAAACTATAAAAATATGAAAAACATGATGTTTGTCTATTGTTTGCATCAAAATGCTACTACTCAAAATAATACCGATTTCCCACCAAAATAAAGATCTCATGCTAGGGTTTGTTAACATCAACATTTCCCTAAGCAATTAATTAAACATAATATTTTTAACTAATATTATTTAAATATATTTAACTGTAAGCTTGTATGATCAGAAAATAAGCTTTCTGGACAAATAGAACCCTAGTTTGGTACACATGTGGTTACCAAATTATACCTTTGTGATGTATCTTATTACACTGTCCTAAAATCCTTATGAGGTAAAGGTAAAGGGACCCCTGACCGTTAGGTTCAGTCGTGGACAACTGTAGGGTTGTGGCGCTCATCTTGCTTTATTGGCCAAGGGAGCCAGTATGACTGGCGAACTAGAGCAGCACACGGAAACGCCGTTTACCTTCCCACCGGAGTGGTACCTATTTATCTAATTGCACTTGGATGTGCTTTCGAACTGCTAGGTTGGCAGGAGCTGGGACCGAGCAATGGGAGCTCACCCCGTCGCGGGGATCTGAACCGCTGACCTTCTGATCTCAAGCCCAAGAGGCTCAGTGGTTTAGACCACTGCGCCACCCGCGTCCCTTAGGGGATAAAGGAGGTATATAAATATTTAAAATAAAATAAAATCTCTCTTCATCAGAATCGTCAGTCTCTTAGGGCACCTGACCTCTGTTGCTATTCCTCATCAATTTGTGTCTATTCATTGCATCCACATGCTAGGCATTTATTCAGTGGCTATTACCTGCAGAGCCATGAGATTTGGTCATGAGTTGCAATTATATGGCGCCTAATAGAAGAGCTGTGGGTGCAGGATTGGGAGTGGGTCAAAGCTTATTGTGGTGAGAACTCTGCCAGTTCAAATGGGGCAGAGGTTTGGGGAAGTTGCAAATCTTTTTTTAAAAAAATTGGTTACCTGGGAGTAAACCTCCAAAAATGCTGAAGCCCCTTTATTTTCCTCTAAAGAATCCATAAACATCCCTGCAGTAAAACCAATATTAATATTCCATATGTACCGAGCGAAACATAAACAAGCCCCACTAACAGCTGACCCTGAGTGGGACCCCGGTCTCAGTTCTGCAAAGTCTCAGCCTTCTGCTGCAGACCCTCCAAGTGTCCCTCTTTTCCAGGGACGTCCCTGATTTAGAGAAGCCATCCCAATTTCCGATTTGAACCCGGAATGTCCCACTTTTTCTTAGGACGGCCTTATTTTAATTGGAGAAATGTTGGAGGGTATAGAGTTATCCGACCCCCGAGCTGTCTGAAGGGGAAGTTTTTAAAATGTTTAATGTTTTATTGTGTTATTATATATGTTGGAAGCTGCTCAGAATGGCTGGGGCAACCAGTAAGATATGTGGGGTATAAATAGTAAAAATATCATTATGGAATGGGACATCCGACCCCCGAGCTGTCCTATTTTCATTGGATGAATGTTGGAGGGTCTGCTGCTGCTGGCTGCACAAGCGCAACCTCTGGGCAAAGCAGTGGTGTAGGAAACGTCTCCCAAAGAAGGGGCCCAACAAGCCTTTCCTTGCCCGACTGATTGAAAGGTCCTGCCAACAGTGGTGCTGCCAGGAAGGAGGAGAAGGCCATGAGAGAGCCTGCATCCCTCTGTCCCAGTCTCCCTGCTCCTGAAAAAGGGAATGGAACAACTGGGCACTCGGAAACCCCCAAAATCCTTGAGCGTTGTTCAGTTCTCCTCGAGGTGCCAACTTGATTCTTAGACTAAGCCACATGCTTGCTCATCTGTGCATTTTTGGACATTTTATCAGCTGCTGAGCTTTATTGTCACACCTCTTGAGGTGGTTCTTAAGGAAAGTGGTGACCGTAACTTTGGTATGAAAGAGAGCATTAACATTTATTACCTGTCTTGCTTGAGATGTGGATTTTCAGATGTAGGTCGTCACTGTTGTCTTCTCCAAGATGGTAGCCCAACTGGTCTAAGTGTGTTAGCAGAGGAAGATGAAGGAGGCAATGTTTGCCTATTCACCCTGCATCCCTCTGCAATAGTGTAGGGCAGATGTGCCCAAACTTTTTTCAAAGAGGGCCAGATTTGATGAAATGAACATGTTGAGCTTTTTTTAGGATTTTACCCCAGGACATATACTGCCTTGGGGACTGGGTTAAATCAACTGGCGGGCAAAATTAGGCCCCCGAAATGGACATGCCTGGTGTAGGGAGTAGCAGAAGAGTATGGAGGGGAAATCAGAGAAGAGCCCCAACTCATTTGCCCTGGTCCACTGGATCAAAGGGCCTTGTGTTCATGGAAACGCTCCTTCAGATCCAGCTCATTGTTTCCCAACCTTTGGTTAACAGCAAGGTATGCTTCACTGTTGAACCTGGAAAAGTAATTTTCAGAGGTGAGAATTACCTGCCAACAGAAGGACCCCTGTGTCCCTGCACTATTGACTGTTTAGGTCTACTTCTTGTTTGAAAGGAGGCAAACCTGAGCAGTGATGTAAACATACAATGGGCCTCTGGAGGTGGATAATTCTGCTGTGCCTCTGTATTCGGAGTGATTAAAAACACCAACCCTTTGGGCAGAATTACCCATCCTCAGCAGGCACTGAGTGGATGAGGTAAGATGGCAATGGGAAGACACCAGAGATGTAGCAGGCAACACATTAAAGGAGGCTTTGGATTCCAGGAGCCTCACAGAATCATAGAACTGTAGCATTTGAAGGGAACCCAGGGTCATCTAGTCCAACCCCCTGTGATGCAGGAATCTCAACTGAAGCATCTGTGACAGATGGCCGTCCAACCTCTGCTTAAAAACCTGCCAAGAAGGAGAGTCTGTCACCTTCCAAATGAGTCCATTCCAGGAGTTACTAGGTGTATTTGTAATGGCATATGATATTAGCAAGATATATTCAATTCCACTAGTGTGCCCTGAAACACAGTTTGGGAATTACTAATCTAATGCTATTGCCCTATCATGCCATTTTAACACCTGCCTACTTTGGCGGTTTGAATCCCCGCGATGGGGTGAGCTCCTGTTGCTTGGTCCCAGCTCCTGCCAACCTAGCAGTTCGAAAGCACGTCAAAGTGCAAGTAGATAAACAGGTACCACTCTGGCGGGAAGGTAAACGCCATTTCTGTGCGCTGTTCTGGTTCGCCAGAAGTGGCTTAGTCATGCTGGCCACATGACCCGGAAGCTGTCTGCAGACAAAATGCCGTCTCCCTCAGCCAGTAAAGCGAGATGAGTGCCGCAACCCCAGAGTCGTCCGCTACTGGACCTAATGGTCAGGGGTCCCTTTGCCTATACCTTTTACTTCAGTAAAAGTTATTTCAAACTTTTATCAAGGTCCTGTGCAGCAGGAAAAGCTGATGCACGTTAAAGAGGGAGCGGGTACAGTGGAGACTTTTTTGCCATTAAGTTTGCCAGTTGCATTTTGCTGTTATTTGATCTATCTTGGGGAAAGTATGCAAAAGCCCTCCCTAAACTTCAGCCCATTTCTTTGGAAGTAAATCCTGCTGTTCCTAGTGCGGCTTTCTTCCATTTAAGCATCAGGGTTGCAGCCAGTCCCATATTGACTATTTGGGCCTTGATATGTCTGTAGCACCACTGCTCTTCCAGCTCATGGTGGGCCGGTTCTTTAACCCTTCCCCGGGTTTTGCCGCTGTTTCATTAGAAACAGAAACAGAGCAGTCTCGCCACAAGGCTTTAGGCAAGAGAAGTTATTTTCTGGCAATTTGGATGTGACAGGACATTATGAGATAGATTGATCTCCCTCGCTCCCCCTACTACCTATGGGTCATTTTTTCCTTATTTCCTTAATTGCTGGTTCCTTCGCAGTAAAGACGGCGGATCAATTGGGTTAATATAGAAGATTGCTGGGAGGCAGAGTGCCATTGATTCGCCAGCAGGAGCAAAACCCGGCCTTCCTCAAGTTTTTGGTTCCCTCTTCAACATTCACAGCAGCACTGTTGACATGGTTTTCAATCCTGTCAATCTTCTCCTGCTGAGACTAGATGCAAAGGAATTACGAGTGAGGTTCCCTGCTGGGAAGCGGCAGTAAGCCAATACACACCATTTTAATGTCTGTAATCAGGGACCCCACAGCCGCTTTCAGCTGGTACACTCTGCAGCCATGCAGCCTTAATGGCAGTTCATTAATAGCTTCTGATAAATCGTACTGGAAGCACAAAATTATATAGAGTGTGGAATTTAACTATTAGGCGATAAACAGAGAAATGTTGCATAAAGGATTGCTAAAAGTTAAAGAAAACAATGGACGGACTGCATTATTTATGGTTCTACTATTATGTGAATAGATGGGCGTGCTCTGTATGGAGACTCATCACAGCACACAAATACTTGTTTGGATTTCCCCCGCAGGACACATCCTGCATCATAAAGAGAGGCATCTAGAATGTTGCCCAAATTTCAGAGTAGAGAGAACAACCTGAGATGTCTGAGTCTGTAGCAAGGGAAGGGAAGCTTCTCCTGATGGCTGAGGAGGCCCTATGTGACATGGTGCCAGAGGGAGCAGCCAAACACCCTTTGAACATAGGGGGGGGGGCCTAGGAGTTGGTGCCTATGCTCTGTGTTGTGTGTGTTTTTTGGTGCCTGTGTCTTTAAAAGAGCTCTCCAAATACAAGGTAGACTATCAGAGGCGGGGCTGGCTCAATACATTTTGCTGCCTGAGGCAAAATAGAAGATGGTGTCCCACCCTGAGGCACATGCAGAAGGCAATTGGACTGGTAGTTGAATCTTGCTCCACTACTGTTGATAGGACAGTGTCTTCTACTGCACTTGAGGCCAGCAGGCTAGTGTAGGCAGTAAAAGGCAGACCACATGGCACTCACGCCGCTGTCCCCTCACTGTACCTCAGCATCTGCTGCCTGAGGCAGCTGCCTCACTCTGCTTCAGAGGGCTGACCCTGAGTAGAGGAGAGATTTGAGATCTAAGCAGATCATGCTACTCTTTGTGGTCTGTCCAGTAATATATATGGGCTCTGAACACTGAAACAATAAAAGCCTTTTGGGCCCCTACCCTTGAGCAGGGAAACTTTGTGGTCCCTACAGTTCAATAGTTTTGCTCTGAGGAGAGTTATCATACCACCACTTGCTATAGGTTGGGGTGATACACCATTTCGCCCCAAAACTTTTAATGGACTAAGATTCCACCCAATGCCTTTTCCGCCAAAGGTTGTGACATTTGCTATGTGGATGACAAAACCTTCAAATGGGCCCAATTAGTCTGCAGGCAAGATGAGCAGGCAGGTGAGACAACAACATCAAGGGAGGGTGAACAGGTTGCTCTTCAGTCAACTGCACTCCCAAACTCAGGTGCAGCTGGCTTTTATTTCCAAGTGGTGGACTGGAGTGGAAACTTTCACCATCAAATCATCTGCCCAGGCTTGGCCTCCACCCCTTTCCCTGACTGGGCACTTCAAATTTGATGTTAGCTGGTTATTCCTCCGTCCATAGTAACCAGCTGGGAGAGGATCCTATGGCTGGCCTCCATGGAAACATTTTCTTATCCCCCCAGTGGTGTGAGGGGAAGCCACAACAGGCCATGCCACCCCAGAGCAGGTTAAGTGGCCATTTTGAAGGGGCAAGAGAATCACATAGGAGAAAGATCTGGTACAACTTTAGGAGGACTGTCTCAGAGCCTTTTGGGATGCAGAGTGACAGAGTTTACCCCAAGCCATCCTGTTGCAGGGAAATAAAATGGAATAAAAAGGAGCCTTTGTGTATAAGGCTAGTATCAGGAAGGGGCCACAGTTCCAGCAGCAGCAAGTACTGGGAGGAGTCTGAGAATCACACATTGCAACATAGAGAGGACCCTTGCAAGTGAGACGGGAGACACCAGAAAAGCCCCAACTTCTGAGCTGTCTGGTAACAGCTTTTAACACCAAATCTGAGCTTAGTAACAGAATGAAAACAAAGATGGGCTTTTCAGGTGGACGCCTCAAGCCATTGAAATTTTGTGACCATCTCTGGCTTAAGGCTTCCAAAGGATGTTTAACCTTATGTGATAAAGGAAGCCAAAGATATACAGTGAAAGCAGAAAGTAATGAAGGGATTTGTCAGATGTTGCAGCAATGCTTACCTGAACACGCACTACCTGAGTTAGTATAATGGAGGCCATGGGCATAACCAGGATGGGGGGGGGGGCAGAATTGACGGGATCGGTCAGTTAGTTAAGTATTTCTATTGTTTTACTTGATCGGGGCGGGGGCAGCTGCACCCATGGAGATGCTCTCATTGCCTCTCCAGGTCCATACAGGTCCAACTTCCATCCTTGATGCAGTCTACCTGATTTAATACAAGCAAATAGCAAAGGAGGCCTGCTCTGCTCTGCCAAACCACAAACTGCAACTGCTGATTAGAGGTATGTGCAGGGATTTTGATACAAAACAATTTTACCAATATAATCAACAAATGTGAAGGAATAAACTAGATCCTGCTCAATGGCTGAAATTAAAAAGTAGAGCCTTCAACACAGAAAAACAGATGTGCTAGATGAATGGGGGGGGGGGGCACATCAGCAGAAAGACTGGTTCTGTGAATGAGGCAACGTAATCAAGAAGGCACTGCCCTAGAAGCCAACCCCCATTCTTCAGCAGTGTAAAGGACCAGGACTAAACCATTACTGTACAATGCGATTCTAGTGGCACATTGCAGGAGTCACTGTATATAGGATTGCCGCCTGGCAGAACACACGCACACAAGCAGTATCATAAGTAGAACGGGTGCAGAGGGAATTGCAGCCGACACATTGCATGACCAGTGGGGTCTTGTCAGTGGGCAGGAAGTGTGCCTAAGTGTGGGATCCTGCCATGTCTAACCAAACAAGAATCCAGAAGGCGGGTGCTATCACTGGAGCCCTTGCAACCCAATGTGGATCCCACAGTCATGGCCATAGGAGATCCTTGTCCAGGAGGCAAAAGGGAGCTGACATACTTTGGGTGCCGAAAGCCCCCTCAGTGACCATGTAGCACCATGTGCAAGCAGGTGGAACCTCAAAACAGCACTTAAGATAGTTTGGGGTGAGCATTTGTCGCTGGTTTGCCACAATCCAGCCTAAGCGCCAGGCATTTTGCCTCTCTCGGCTACAGCATTCTTCTCTATGGGGAGCTTGAATTAGGGCCCCACAATAAAAGCCTTCTAATCTCCTATTCGTTTTACTGGAAACAAGAGAATTGCATTTATATCTATCCTTTTATTTGCACTTTCAATGATGGTCAAAACTACAATAAAAGTAATTATTATATGTAAACTGAAAATTCATAAAAATGTCTAATTTGCACGTGGATTATACATAGAGTGGCTGTGCATATATTTGTCTAAAACCTGTGGCAGAAACCTTAGATCAATATTTACTTAAGAATTCCTAATGTATTTTTACAGCATCTAATTTTCCGAGCAAAGTGTGTTGTAGAGAACATTTGGTAGTAAAATAATTAATCTGATTTCTTTGCAAACAAACAGAACACTAGCTCATTGGTAAACATTTAAACAGCTTACAGCAAACACATTGTACATGTCGTATAATTTATCAAGTGTCCCAGACTTCTATTTAATTAAAACAAAGAACTAGTCTATTTCTTGTTTCCGTGGACAGAACTATTTATTATATGCTGCTGCTATCAGGTGGGTGAGCACTCATGAACACATTCCAGTTTAATGTATAATTCAATTCTTTCAAGTTAAAATGTGGAGGGAAACAGGCTTTTAAGAAGAACCAACCTGAAGCTTTGATTCTGTGCCTTTTACTCAACCCAGTCATTTAACGCTCACAAAAACAATACAACTATTTGCAGCTGGGGTGGTGAACCTTCATTCCTTCATAAGCCACCGGACTACATCTCCTATCATCCCTGACCATTGTTTATGCTCACTAGGGCTGATGGAAGTTGTCAGTCAACAACATCTGGCGGGCCACAGGTACCCATCCCTGATTCAAGCCACTAATAGACTTCACCCCAATCCAGGCGAAGGTGCTTATCCCTCTGAAATTAATGGGATTTCAGCTGTAGGGCTAATAACCCATTCTAACTCTAGCCATTGTTTGCTACCATCATAATTAGTTGCACAAACCTTCCCCATTTGCAACGCATTGCAGTTTGGGAATCTCCAATCAGCTGCCACTTTATTCTAGGCCAGTGTTTGCCAAGCCTTTTCCAAATAAATAGTTTAACCATATTCTGTCATTGTTTTATTTTCTTTGGTGCCATCTATAGAGGGAAAACCAGAAACAACCCAATTAGCCTTTGAAGTACGTTCGTTTTGATCCCTCACCAGGAAAGTAGCAGAGCTCTCTCTTTTTTCACAAACGCTTTGATTTAATTTTTACAAAACAGCAGTAGCAACGACAACACAAAGTACACCAGTTCTACAGCGTCTGTTCAGGTGGATAATTGTTTTCCATATCAAAATATGTTTACATTTTCATGTTCATTTCAGCCCAGCACCATTCCCAACTGCACTGTGAGAAAAGGACAAAAAGAGAGTCACTGTCATACTCTCCATGTCATGATGCTTCATTTTGTTTGGTTCCTTTTCCATTTGTGTGTCCTTGCCCATTCTTCTACCTTCCAGTACTCTGCAACAATCTGGCTTCCCGCTATGAATATAAAAAAACAAAATTTCTTTGTATGGTAATACTGTGCTTTGTCCACCAACCTTTGGATTTGGATTTGATATCCCGCCTTTCACTCCCTTTAAGGAGTCTCAAAGCGGCTAACATTCTTCTTTCCCTTCCTCCCCCACAACAAACACTCTGTGAGGTGAGTGGGGCTGAGAGACTTCAGAGAAGTGTGACTGGCCCAAGGTCACCCAGCAGCTGCATGTGGAGGAGCGGAGACGCGAACCCGGTTCACCAGATTACAAGTCTACTGCTCTTAAACACTACACCACACAGAGTTAACATACAGAAGGATGTTTTGCTGTTTGAATGGGAGAACAATTTCCTCACATTCCACAAATACTTTCTCCAATAAAGTTTGTAGAAGGTCCGTCTAGCCTTGTAATCTTTCCCCCATGGCCCTTGTGCCATCACTCAGATTTAACGTTTTAGG
Source organism: Podarcis pityusensis (assembly GCF_964106645.2). Classification (NCBI taxonomy): domain Eukaryota; kingdom Metazoa; phylum Chordata; class Lepidosauria; order Squamata; family Lacertidae; genus Podarcis; species Podarcis pityusensis. Next base: position 4,548,756 of record NC_138038.1, on the reverse strand, counting down.
TGTCTAAGGCCAGTGGTGAAGGACCTTTCAGGTATGTTCTTTTATCCTAGCTGACACTTGGATATGGCTTTTTATGCCATGGTGCATTCTATAGCTCCTTTGCAATATTTATTCTTAGATCCTTCTCTCAGCATCTCTTTAATCTCACTAGAGAGTCTGTATTTTCTTTGTCAAGCAGGAGAGAGAGAGAGAGAGAGAGAGAGAGAGAGAGAGAGAGAGAGAGAGAGAGCTTTCCCCTCTGCTCCTGGCATTGGACTTCTCTTAGGATAGTCACGTTAGCAAGATGGTTAAATGCAAGCTGGACAGTGTTGGTTGGCTGGAGTGCCCACAGGGCTTTTGCAGTTCAAGATTCTTATTATAAACGAACTGGATCCTTGAAAGCACTGGTATGAATCTTGAACAGCACATATCTCAACTAAAGAAGAGGCTTGGAGTGCTTGAATTGCATAATGGCTTGACGTATGTGACAACTAAATAGATGGAAAATATTCACACTATTATTTTTACTTTGTTACATTTTATTTTACCTTCTATTTAAAAATTCTGTCATGATTTGCTCTGACTTCAGAAAAACTTGTAATCTTTTTTAAGAATCAAACTCGGGAAAGATTATTTCTTCTTTGCCTGTGAATAATTTTTCCATCGTATAGTAAGTGGTCAAAGAGAATTTTTGCATTAAAATGTTGAAGCACATATATGTATGTCTGCTTTTCTAAAGATTTATTAAAAACGTTTTTTTTATATAGCTTTTAAATATTCATTCTTCCTCACTTTCAAAACCTATCAAAGTGTAAATAGCATCCTGCTGCAATTCAATATCAAATCTGGAGCAGCTCTGCTGACAGGTGCTTTTCTTAGCAAAGGGGTATTGCAAGAAGATCAAACCTCTCCATTCTGAAGGAAATCAGCCCTGAGTGCTCACTGGAAGGACAGATCGTGAAGCTGAGGCTCCAGTACTTTGGCCACCTCATGAGAAGAGAAGACTCCCTGGAGAAGACCCTGATGTTGGGAAAGATGGAGGGCACAAGGAGAAGGGGGTGACAGAGGACAAGATGGTTGGATAGTGTTTTCGAGGTTACCAGCATGAGTTTGACCAAACTGTGGGAGGCAGTGGAGGACAGAGGTGCCTGGCGTTCTCTGGTCCATGGGGTCACGAAGAGTCGGACACGACTAAACGAATAAACAACAACAACAACATTGGAAACAGTGAATGAAATCCCCATTTCTGGTATATGTCTGTGTCTCTTTACTGCAAATGGAGCTTTCATTCTGTGTCTTCAATATCCTTTTGCTTAAAAAAACACCACACCAGTTGGTAGCATTGCTCTAGATTTGAACTTGTTGGCAAAAGAATTTACTGCACCACCATTCCCCTAGCCTCCTGTTTTTAAAGGGTAAAGGAGGACTGCACTTTGTAAGGGGGGGAATCAAAATTGTAAAAGAAGGTGAGAGTAATAGAGAAGGAAGTAGCAGAAGTAAATAAACAGATTTGAGAGCTACTGTTTTAATAATAATAATAATTTTTTTTTTTTATTATTATTTATTATTTATACCCTGCCCATCTGGCTGGATTTCCCCAGCCACCCTGGGCGGCTTCCAACAGAACATTAAAATACAATAACCTATTAAACATTAAATCTTCCCTAAACAGGGCTGCCTTCAGATGTCTTCTAAAAGTTTGGTAGTTATTTTTCTCTTTGACATCTGGTGGGAGGGCGTTCCACAGGGTGGGCGCCACTACCAAGAAGGCCCTCTGCCTGGTTCCCTGTAACCTCACTTCTTGCAGTGAGGGAATCGCCAGAAGGCCCTCGGAGCTGGACCTCAGTGTCTGGGTTGAACGATGGGGGTGGAGACGCTTCTTCAGGTATACTGGGCCAAGGCTGTTTAGGGCTTTAAAGGTCAGCACCAACACTTTGAATTGTGCTTGGAGACCTACTGAGAGTCAATGTAGGGCTTTCAGGACCAGTGTTATATGGTCTCGGTGGCCACTCCCAGTCACCAGTCTGGCTGCTGCGTTCTGGATTAGTTGTAGTTTCCGGATCACCTTCAAAGGTAGCCCCACGTAGAGCACATTGCAGTAGTCCAAGCGAGAGATAACTAGAGCGGGCACCACTCTGGCAAGACAGTCCGTGGGCAGGTAGGGTCTCAGCCTGTGTTCCAGATGGAGCTGATAAACACCTGCCCTGGACACAGAATTGACCTGCGCCTCCATGTACAGCTGTGAGTCCAGAATGACTCCCAGGCTGCGCACCTGGTCCTTCAGGGGCACAGTTACCCCATTCAAGACCAGGGAGTCCCCCACCCCTACCCACCCCCTGTCCCCAAAAAACAGTACTTCTGTCTTGTCAGGATTCAACCTCAATCTATTAGCCGCCATCCATCCTCCAACCGCCTCCGGACACTCACACAGCACCTTCACCGCCTTCACTGGTTCTGATTTGAAAGAGAGGTAGACTGCTTCCACTCTTTTGACTGCTTCCACCCTTGAGAAAGGCCTGAGTTTTCAAACTTTGTTCCATGCAAACACTCCCATGCTGCAAAATATATTTTCTGATAAATGTCCTCATTTGCCACCTTGAATATTGTGACTCTGACCAGAAGGCAGAAAAATAAATTTTAAAGATGAGTGCTAATAAAATTAGACGTCGGTACTTTCATTCAGCATTCCTTTGCCTAACTACCACACTCCAGTGTCTAGTTTTCAGCATTCAGCTATTCAGTTTACTTTTGGGAGAGTCAAAAGTAGCTCAAAATTGGCTTACCTTTCCTGGTGAGCTCTCTTATTCTTCCCTGCTCTGAAACTGGCTTTATCTCTCCTGAATATATAATATCAGATGGTCTACAAAGGAAGTGTGTGGATTGAAGAAGCTAGCATTCCCCTCGTTTCCAACTTGTAGAATAATTTATTTTGTATAACCTGCCAACATATTGAAAAATGGAGGGGTGTTCAGCCAGTAAACACAATTGTAGCAGAGTGGGCATGTAACTATGTGCAGACGTCATATGATGTCTGCACAACACAAATTAGTTCTCTTTGGTTCTGAAAATTTGTGTACATGTCACCATTATTGCCTTTGTGCAGTGCTCTGCACCAGTTAAAGATTTTCACAGTGGAGATTTTTGTTTCGTTTCCTGACTACCTCTTCATTTTTATAATCCTAGTATTTTAGACATGTTGCCAAAGTGCCACTCTACTTGACCCGTGTGAACTGTGTCCCTGGCTGGGACATGCACTCAGCGAAAGTTAGTGGCTTTGGGAAATAAAAGCATTTGTTCATTCTGGCTGGTCGTTTTTGGACCTTTTAAACCAGGGAATCTTGTGATAATGCTTTATGTACCTGTTGGATACATGATTTGGCTAGTGGATGGTAACTATGAAGACAAAGCTCAACATAGTCCGCGCTACATTTTCTTGCTGACATATGTATTCCAAACATAAAGTTGTTGTTAAAACCCCTCTGTTATACTGGAAGGCATCCGTTTAAAGATCATTGAACAGTCTTAAAAGGTAAAGGTAAAGGGACCCCTGACCATTAGGTCCAGTCGTGGCCGATTCTGGGGTTGCGGCGCTCATCTCGCTTTATTGGCCGAGGGAGCCGGCGTATAGCTTCCGGGTCATGTGGCCAGCATGACTAAGCCGCTTCTGGCAAAACCAGAGCAGCACACGGAAATGCCATTTACCTTCCCGCCAGAGCGGGACCTATTTATCTGCTTGCACTTTGACGTGCTTTCGAACTGCTAGGTTGGCAGGAGCAGGGACCGAGCAACGGGAGCTCACCCCATCATGGGGATTTGAACCGCCAACCTTCTGATTGGCAAGTCTTAGGCTCTGTGGTTTAACCCACAGCGCCACCTGTGTCCCATTGAACAGTCTTAGCTTCCATTTAATATGTAGGACTTAATCACGTGGACTGGAGAATTTGGGATGTCTCTAAATGTTGGCTTAGTTTATTTGTGGAGTACAGATTAGAGCCCCATACTGATGGCAGTCCTACTGCAGAGTTGTTCTGAGAACTGAAAGATCATTTTTTTTTCAGACTGTTGCCACTGCTAGATATGGGTGAAAGCTGTGACTGCTGAGGATCGGTATTTACCCTGGTGCAGTGGGGAGAGAGATGTCCTGGTGGGTCATCCATGCATTATAATTGACAGACAGTGTTAGAAACAGGGAGGAAGCTGTAAGCACTCTCAGCATGGGTGTTATCCAAACTGGCTGAATTATTCATTTGTGAATATATTAACACATAAATTTAGCCTTCTCTACACAAAGCGTCAAGAAATGGATCCTCATTCCTAAGAATGAGTGGATTGATCTTACTATTTGTGAGCTACTTTGATTGCGCTCAGATTTCTTTCCCCTTTTTGCAAGTTCACATGAATAAATTGGAGCTCTTTCTCTCTGTTAGAACCGGGCCTACTCAAAATTGAGCTGACAGCACGTTTGTAATACATTTCCCCCCATAAAGCACTTAAGATGCAGACAAAACAACCAACTGCCATAATTTTTCTCCTATGTTTCAGTACCAATTGTGACGTCACATTGACAGGATCATAGGGTCACTATCATGCAAATCCTTTATTACATAAAGTAACTGGAGATGGTGGACCATGCATGCGGTGCAAGGCAAATAGAACAGTCATAACACTCAGCCTGTAGTTTAACATCATATCAACGTGGGTATCATGGGACACATCAAATGCTTTCCTGTGATTTTAAGCTATTTCTAATTTGTTCTGAACAAATCGACAGTCAGTCATAAGCAAATAATCATAACCCCCAACATGAATCTTAACATTCACATAACAAGATTTAGAAAATATATTTTTAAAGTTTTTTGTTTTTAGTGATAACTACACAACTAAAAAAGAAACCTTTGGACATAATACTGATAAGTGTAAATTATAACAATGTGAATTACAATCAATTCTTCATATTTTCCATCTTCAGTTACACAGAGGGAGCTCATTGAATATGCTGTTATTTGAAATCTATCTCTCCCCCCAAAGATGTACAAGTCACAAACCCTTTTGACTGACAGAAAGGAGTCATCCAAAACAGAGTGATCTGAACAGTCAATAAGGTTGTATCAGATTTCTCTGTTCTTCTTAGACTTGGTGTGTTAAGCAACGCTTATGTTCCATGCAGTCTAATACCACAAACTAATGTCCATTTTTATGTAATGGACAAACATGCTTCCGTAATGAAAGGTGAGTAACTTCTTAGATTTAATGTCAACATTAGAACCTTCAAACAAATGAAGTCAGTTGATTCTTTAATAAATTTCTTGCTGAATTCCCATACCAAAAGTCTGCTGGCCAGACCCACTAATCTGGGGGTGACCCTAATGTCATGTGTGAGAGCTACAGTGGTACCTCGGATTACAGATGCTTCAGGTTACAGACTCCGCTAACCCAGAAATAGTACCTCGGGTTAAGAACTTTGCTTCAGGATAAGAACAGAAATCGTGCGGTGGTGGCGGCAGGAGGCCCCATTAGCTAAAGTGGTACCTCAGGTTAAGAACGGTTTCAGGTTAAGAACGGACCTCCGGAATGAATTAAGTTCTTAACCTGAGGTACCACTGTATAGGGGAGTTCTGTACCATCTGTCCCAAAACAGAGAGTGACTGGGCAGGCTTGGATAGCCAAATAGTCTTCCAATTGTTAGCTTATTTTTAACCCCAGTTCTGACCAGCACCTTACTGCAGGATAGGGACATCAACAACATTTTTTCAAAACACATAAGAGGGCGGGTAGCCTGCATTTGGATGTTAGATTCTTTTGGAACATAGTGCAGCTGGGGAGGCCCCTTTAACACAGGCAGAATTGCAGTGGTGGTAAAAGAAGAAACAGAAGCCCAAATACACATTTTCAAAAGATCATCAGGCAGAAACACTGGAGGAGAAGCTGGGCAAACTGAGCGCAGAACATAGTGCACTTGATGTGATTGTTGTTGTTTAGTCGTGTCCGACTCTTCGTGACCCCCTGGACCAGAGCACGCCAGGCACTTCTGTCTTCCACTGCCTCCTGCAGTTTAGTCAAACTCATGCTGGGAGCTTCAAGAACACTGTCCCACCATCTCGTCCTCTGCTGTCCCCTTCTCCTTGTGTCTTTCCCAACATCAGGGTCTTTTCCAGGGAGTCTTCTCTTCTCATGAGGTGGCCAAAGTATTGGAGCCTCAGCTTCACGATCTGTCCTTCCAGTGAGCACTCAGGGCTGGTTTCCTTCAGAATGGATAGTTTTGATCTTCTTGCAGTCCATGGGACTCTCCAGAGTCTCCTCCAGCACCAGAATTCAAAAGCATCCATTCTTCAGTGATCAGCCTTCTTTATGGTCCAGCTCTCACTTCCATACATCACTACTGGGAAAACCATAGCTTTAACTATATGGACCTTTGTTGGCAAGGTGATGTCTCTACTTTTTAAGATGCTGTCTAGGTTTGTCATTGCTTTTCTCCCAAGAAGCAGGCGTCTTTTAATTTTGTGGCTGCTGTCACCATCTGCAGTGATCATGGAGCCCAAGAAAGTAAAATCTCTCACTGCCTCCATTTCTTCCCCTTCTGTTTGAGTTGATGTGATTACAGAACCACAGATCCCTTATGGTCACATCCACACCACATATCTGAATCACATTTAAAGCACATGGCTTTTCCCAAAGCATGCTGGGAACTGTAGTTTACCCCTAACAGTGCTACAGCTATGATTTCTTTCATCTCTCATGTGGGCTGATGTGTATTCCTGCACTCTCATCCTCCTCAACTGCCCAAGTCTCAAAAGCCTCCTTTGGCAAAAGGTGTGACACTAGGGAAACCTTAAAATTTCTTGCTCATCAACCTGTACCAGCACAACCAGCAGAAGACTCACTTTTCTGAAAGTGAATGATTAACTCTCTATTCCTCAGTTCCCCATATGCTACGTGGCAAGAAATTCCCACAGAACATGTGAGCCTTGCAAATCACAGTAGAGGAAGTTGTCTGTGGGGTTACGGTTACTGCTGATAGCTCTAGCCATAATGCATTCCCAGAAAAGGGGCTTACTCAAAGCTGCAGAAGGGGTGTGTCTGGATTATCTGATAAAACCAGTATTTCTAATGTTATTTGTGCTGAATGCAAGGGCGAGCAGTTCTTCGGTTGCACAAATGTTGCCATGTTTTGCACCTGTAGGACACTGGAATTGCTGCAGGTACACTTCATCACAGGGACGCGGGTGGTGATGTGGGTTAAACCACAGAGCCTAGGACTTGCCGATCAGAAGGTCGGTGGTTCGAATCCCCACGACAGGGTGAACTCCTGTTGCTCGGTCCCTGCTCCTGCCAACCTAGCAGTTCGAAAGCATGTCAAAGTGCAAGTAGATAAATAGGTACCGCTCCAGCGGGAAGGTAAATGGCGTTTCCATGCGCTGCTCTGGTTCGCCAGAAGTGGCTTAGTCATGCTGGCCACATGACCCGGAAGCTGTACGCCGGCTCCCTCAGCCTATAGAGTGAGATGAGCGCTGCAACCCCCGAGTCGTCCGCCACTGGACCTAATGGTCTGGGGTACCTTTACCTTTACCTTTTCATCACAAAAGTGACAAAAATGACCCCTGGTTTACCCAGGCCCTTCATGAAGAAGCCCACTGGCCTGCAACAGCACTCACCTAAGGGGCTGAGAAGACTTCTTTAGCAGTGCTGGAAAAAGGCTTAAGGAGCTTGTGAAACATCAGACTCATACGTGCTGAGAAAATTCTCCCCAGAACAGATTTCTGCCCCACCCCTGAACCATATTTTTGAATCCATTCTAATTCTTTGCACTCATCAAGGTATCAATTTAATGTATGTTTATTTCATAAAATTTATATACTGTTTGATTGTAATAAGAAATAAACCTCAAAGCCATTGCCTTTTGCTTTGGGATGTGGAAGCCCAAATATTTAAACATCCCGGGACATCTTGGCAACACCATTGCTTGAGTTGTTGTTAGTTTAGGGACTGCACTAAGAAATTAATTATCAGAATTAATTTTAAGACTTGGCACTGTCCTATCTCTGTCATAACAGCCGTATCATCTATATATTAAGTTTAAGAAATGCTCTTTGCCCCGCACCCAAGTAGCCCACGATGTTCCAGTTCTGCCTTAATGCAATAGCCTGGGGCTTAGTGAGACAGAGGACAACCCTATTTTGTGTCCCAGGCACAGGGCTGAGTCCCATTAATGTAGCAAGTGAAGAGCTGAGTTCTACAGTGGGCAGGAGACTCTGGGTGGGGGGAGTCCAGGAGGGTGCCTTGTAGGGGCTTGTGTCTGAGAGTGTACATAAATAAATGAAATAAAATCATGGCTGAACTTCAACCTGAGGCTCTTCTGTTCTGTGATGCCTTCTAAATTAATCTATAAAAGCAATACTATTTTTCTAGAAAAAGAGGTGCCGGAACACACCAGGAATGCCTCCCTTGTAGTCTTACAATGGCAATGGTACCCACCTGAAAAAAGCCAGAACAGAGTTCCAGCAAGTTCTGCTTTAAAAAAAAGCCCTGTATAAAAGTAATAATTAAGAATGATTATCCCAAGTAAAGCACACTTTTAAAGGTTTCTTCGAACCTGAAGTACATGAAGGGTATGTCACAGGCAAGTGAAATTGAAATGAAGAAGTTTTGGGAAAAGTTCTGGAAACTGCTATGCATTTTCATTCTATGTACACGAGAAACCAGCAGTAAATTCCACCGAATTCAATTCCACTTGCTCAGGGAGACGTGTGTTTAAGGACTGCAACCGCATTGGCCCAAGTTCCTTTTTCCTTGTTAGCTTTCTGCTCTTAGGCTGCTTGGAACGACTCTATCCAATGCCTGTGAACAATTGAGGTAACAAACGCAGCACACCAGTTGCTACTAGAGCGGTTTAATAATAAGAGATGCCTAAACAAGCAGCAGCAGCAGCTGGCATTGTATTTAATGACTCTGTTTTGTTCTCATATTCTTCACTTTTTGAGGGCCCAGCCACATCCTCTGCTTGATATTTTTTGAGCTTTGAAAGCCTGGGGTCACAGCCAAAATTCCAAGACATGCTGGAGTTTTTACACAAAGAATTTTGTCGTGATGTTCTGCATGTGTTGTGGGAAGGGAGAGAATGCCTGGCGACAAGAGAAAGTTCAAGTATTAAACTGGTAGGTTGGAGGTAACCAAGAAACCAGCTTCTGCAGAAGGCTAGACCCACGCCACCCAAAGTGTATGTGTGTGTGTGCGCACGCACACACTTTAGAAGGACTTCTGCTCAGTATATATTTGGTTATTAAAGATAATATTTATATACAGGTTGACTACAAGCTGAAAGGTAAATAACCTGCAGACGTCAGATGGGAAACAATGTTGGTATAATTTGGTTTGCTTGCAGCTACACTTAAGATTAGTCACAGTGCTAGAGCCGGCTTGTTTCTCCACCCCTTTCTTCCCATAAGGTTTCATTAAAGCTTGTTCATGATACAGCAAGGTAAAGGAAACTCATCTAAATAAAAACTAAAACAGAGAAAGGAAAATGCAAAGTCTTCCTTACGGGGTCCTCGCCGTGGGATCACATTCACCCGGTGCTATACCAGCTGCACTGGCTCCCGGTGGAGTACAGGATCAGGTTCAAGGTGCTGGTTTTAACCTTTAAAGCCCTATACGGCCTAGGACCCTCGTCCCTACGGGACCGCCTCTCCTGGTATGTCCCACGGAGGACCTTACGGTCTTCAAACAAAAACATCTTGGAGGTCCCGGGCCACAGGGAGGTTAGGCTGGCCTCAGCCAGAGCCAGGGCCTTTTCAGCTCTGGCCCCGAAGTGGTGGAACGCTCTGTCCCAAGAAACTAGGGCTCTGTGGGACTTGACATCTTTCCGCAGGGCCTGCAAGAGAGAGCTGTTCCACCAGGCCTTTGGACAAGGCACAGTCTGACCCCCTCCTTTGGTAATCCTCACAGAACTCTAGCCCAATGGTTGCCATCAATTTGATTTTGAATTGATTTTAGAATGAATTGATTTTAGAATGCTGTGTTACTTTTATTGTTGTTAGTGGCTCTGAGCCCGGCTTCGGCTGGGGAGGGCGGGATATAAATAAAATATTTTTTATTATTATTGTTATTACTACTACTACTCTCTCAAAGGTAGCTCTTACCCCTTGTCTCACACAGAAAGGGCTGGCTTCTCCCAGCTCTCACCTGGGAACTTCCCTGTCTTCTCCCAGTCTCCCACCTCAGGAGGTCTTCCCTTCCCTGCCCCTCTTCTCAGGATCTTCCACCCAAGCACCACCTTCAGGTGCACCACCCTGTTCTTGCTTACAAACCAGAAAAGGGCTTCACTCTCTCTCTCTCTCTCTCTCTCTGCCTGCAGGAGGAAGAAATTGGCATAGGTGTCACTGCTGCCGGATTAGTTTGACACACTGCCTGATAGTTGATGGGGTACTTTTAGCATTAGACTATCGCGATGCAATGCTGGTTCAGACAAACCCATATTCTGATTGTGACGCTATACAGCAGTGAAAGTGACTGAAAAGGGACATTTTTGTAAACAGGCTGCTTAAACGCAGCAGGCACAACTCCTCTGGCGCATCCTGCAAGCTTTGGCTCATTTTTATAGTAATACTCCTGTGTTAAAAGTGAAGCGAAGCCATCTAAACGGTAAATGCAAAATCTACGACTGCTTAAGGGCTATGAAAAATATCCCAAACTGTCAATTATATTATTAGCATTTGACATCAGTCTTGTGTATGTCACTTGCGATGTCACTACAGTCTGATGTAAATGACATTCAGGCCCACTGACTCCAGTATCTGGGGCAAGGAAGAGGTTTGAGATATTTTTTTTAGTAATGTCCCAGTCTTTGCTTGGGTTAAGAATAGAAGCAAGGCTCAACTTTCATTTCATAGCATCCTGAGAGTCCTTTTTATTTTTTCTTGGGTTTGCAGCCCTTTGCACAAACAGGTGATATCCCCCCCACCAAGGTTAGTTATTACAAGTCCTGAGTAATTCGAATATTCTTGGGCAGGTCCAATGTGACAGAACTGTGGAAAGTTACTCGCATATAAACAATTTTAGCACTGCACAAAGTAAGTAAGTCCAATCATGAGGTGCTCCCCATAGCACATTTCAAAAGGAAAGTGGGCTGTACATTTTTAAATACTTTTGGCAGTCATGTTTTGATTTTAAATATGTGTATTAATATAAGCTTTCTAATTCTTAATTCACTTTAAATAAATGAATTAATAATGAGAAAGCTTATATCAACACACATTCTGCTGGTCGGGTGTGGTGGAATCAGTAGAAACAACTGTTTCTCATATCCTGGTCAAAAATCATGCATTCTTATGGATGCACAAAAATAATGTGTGCGTTATGGACATTAAACTGTTGAACTGGTGGTCTAAAAAACACAAACTGTACTTATGCTTCCCCCACTTCTCTGGCAGGACTTATGATAGCAGAAAAAAACTAAGTCAGTAAAATAAAAAATAAAAAAATGAAAGCCCACATACTGCATATATATCCTCTATACTGAATAGTAAGGTTATCGAGAGGCCGGCTTTTCAATGCAATGATTTATTTCTCAAGATACGCAAACCAAGTTCCTGCTAAATTTTCAGTGTTCTAAGCTTGCTCCCAGGTTTTAAACCACAGCAGATCTAAGAGATAAAAAAAATCACATCATAATTCAGCAAAATTCAATACAAATAGGGCCTCTGGGGGAAAAGTTAATTCAATTTAATCATTTTAATTTACACTGGATATGTAGAAGAGCATTTCTTTCAACCCTACAGGTTAACACATTCACAAAACAGAAGCATTGCTGTTAGAGGAACAGAAAACTTCTGAAGCACTCTATTATCTGAAATAGAAATAAAAACAAGGCACTCTCCATTAACAGCTGTAATATTCCTGATTTTAGTATATGAAACAAGGCATGTTCACACTGAGAAGTTTCTAAGAAAAGGAGTAGCAGAACTGGCTTTGCATTTCGTTTCGTTTTTCACTCTTGAGATTTGTCAGTGACTATCCTGTATGAACAAACTGATCAACTTAAAAAATAATTATCCATAGGTAACAAAGATTATGTCCCCCCCCCCAAAAAAAAAATTCTATGGAACTGAAACACAGTGATCACAGGAAATTTAACTGTGGGAATATTTATTATGCCATGATGAGTTATCATCACAGTCTCTGAGCCCCGGAAATTTGGACATCTCAGAAATTAACTGAATGGAGAAGAGATTCTGAGAAGTGTTTTGAACTAGTTCTGTACCACAAACTTTCAAAAATGTTTGCATTTTATTTGAATATTGAAAATATATTAACTAAAAAAATTCTTACAACTACAAAAGCATATTCTTTCTAATAAACTTTGTTTGCCTATTATTATATAAAAAAGCAACCCTTCATATGCCATTTACTGCCAAATGAGAACTGTGGTTTGTGTGTCTCCAGAAAGAGAATGAAAGTGAAAAATTAAATTACTGTCAGAGGTTCTTATCACCTCTAGTGAGTTATATATTTTGCACATGTGGCAAACACATTAGCATGCCTTTTAAATTCTCTTCTGATTAGGTGCATGAATTCAAAATCAAAATACGATTGCTTTACAGTTCAACAAGTAAAATTTGCCTGCAATAAAAAGCTGTTTCCTCCAATATTTAATCATGCTATTCTGTTTGCTCATGAAGTCAATACTAAAAAAGCAGTAATTTTTAAAATATCTGAAGGAAAACTGAAAATATAACTTATAATATAACTTTCCCTGTTGATACCATTACCAATCTTGAGAATAATAATATGTTTCCCCCCAAAAGCACACCCAAATATAAAGATAAAATACCAGCCTTTTTAAAAGTGAGATAATAACTTGATATCTAGGTTGTCCAATGCATCTATTAGGCAGTTAATTTGGCATCTGTTTGATTGTATAATTTAATTTCTATACAGGTTTTTTTAAAAATACAAAATTACTGTAGACTGTTAACTAAAAAAAGGTACTGGGGCATGAAACTGACATTCAAAATGTTTTCTTTTCTTCTTCTTTTTAGCAAAATTACCAATCTTAACTTAATACAGTGCATATAATCTTTTTTTGTAAAGAACTAAAATATTTAAATATTATTTATGTTACCAAACATGAGCAAAATTTTTAATATCAAAGTGCTAAATTGTACTGCCTTAAAAGTCACTGCAAATAAAACAGTAAGATAAAGTTTACTTGTGGAAGGATGAATTTTATATACAGCTGGTTAATAGAAATGCGCACATATATGTGTGTGTGAACTACCCACACTCAACTGAATCAGTGTGAACGCACTATTTCGTTGATCTGTGTAACGCGGCTCCCAGGAGCGGGCAGTCATTGCAATAAATACAGGCGAAGTTTTACAATATATTATGCATGCAAATATTTATACAAATAAAGACACTATGCAACAAATAGTTTCATATTAATATAGCATCAACAGTATAAACATACAAAATAGGGAGTACATACACGGAATGTTTAAAATGCAGCCCACTAAAACCTTTCTAGCATTTACATTCAGACTATTTTTTACAAGACTTGTTCTTCTTCCAAAAGGTCTTGTATCCTTACTAATCAATTTGCTAAATTCAGTTCTAAACTGTAACTATGCATGGTGCTGACCCTTTCGGTTGCTATGCATCGTGACTTACTTCGTAAGAATGTGGCCTCATCACAAATTGCTCCTTCCCGCCTTTCCTCTCCACTCCACCCCCCACCCCCCAATTTGGCATGTTAGTAAGTCATGTTACATGGATCTAAAGTTTCGGAAACTTTATCATGGAAGTTAGTGCATGTAAAAACTATGCCCCCCCCCCCACTCTTGCTATTTCCATTTACTTTTTATATTAAAATAAATTATAATTAACAAACAAGACTTTAAAAATTGCACTTGACCATGGGAGTTAACAGCCGTTGTCATTTTGCTATATCAGATTGATACGAAACATGAATCAACATTAGAAAAAAAGAGAGAGAATTTTTCATTTGTGCCAGGTTAATGTGCCCTTTGTACAGGAAGTATGCTAAAGGTATAAACTATAAAAGACATACTACCTGCATGAACAATTTGCCATTGTTACTGTTTTCAAACACTACTATTTTCAAACACACAGCATCTACAATTTTCTGCTCACCACTTAAGATGAGGTGCTATGCAATAGATTTTTTCCTGCTGGGGTAGCATCGTTCAAAAGTGCCATATTAGTGATTAAAAAACAAAAACTGCACTCAACGCTCCCTCTCTCCAGTTTCCTAGCTCCAGACCTGTAGATACATTTTAGGCAGCTTGCAAGGAAATTCATTAGGCGAAGTCCAACACTCAGGGCTGGAATTGCTTTTTCCGCCGGTTAAATGAGAGCAGCATTGTTAGCATTAAGTTTTCAGTCTTCTTTTTTGCCTGCTCTGGTAGACAGTTGCCCTTCACGAGGGTAATTTGAACCTCAGAATGGTAAGGTATCCAGAAACAGTTTGTCAATAATAGAAGGAGGCGGCACCAAATCTTCCAATTTCAGGTAAAAGATCCGCTGCAGTCCGAGGGTGCAGAGGGAGCGCAAGTCAGCAAGGACCCCAAGCACTTTGGACTCCACAGGCTCAAAAAGTTGTCCTTTGCTTTGGCAGCTGAAGGCCAAGTGATCTTTAAAGCTGCTCATGATCTTGTTGCATAGCTCATGCACTTTCTTTGGTTCTTTTAAGCCATGTCGTTCTGCAAAGCAACAGGAGAGAACGCAAGTGAGCACCCATGTTTTATTATCAATGTGTCAGCTCCTCTTATTTATACTAAAAGGCTGCTCATTACTAACCACATTACATAGTAACTACAGTACTGAGATGTGAATGTCAGGGTGAGGTGTGGCAGTTAGAGACATGAACTAGTTTGGTTTTAAAACACCACTAATGTATTTAAAAAATGCCTTCTCCAGTTAAGAGACCAAAATGTTTATGCGGCCACAGGTGAAGAGAAAGGGATCTAGATGATGTATACATAATTTTAGTGCCATAGTTTCATTGGAGGATTTGATGGCAGAACTGTCACAGAAGGTGTTTTGGAGATCTCCCAGCTTCCCTACCAGTTGTGAATACTCTATAACTATGGCAACCATTATTTATTCAGTGAATTCAAGTGGAGATCAATATCCACTGTGAGCTCCATCAGTGCTAGGCCTGGAATTCCATCAGGAATTCAGACACTCTTCTAAGAAATGAAAAGCACCTCAACCAAGCTTTGCTATTTTGATTATCTTCTACTTTTTGCAGCTTATTTACCTGTAAAAAGGGCTGGAGAGAAAGCAATCTCCAAGCCAGATATTTCAGGGCTGGGGAAAAATGATTTTATTGTGTTGTGTAAAGTGCTATATTAGAAAATCCTGAATCTTAAGAAAAGCTTTCACTATACTCCACCTTCCACCAAACTTGTGACAAATGGTAGGTGGTAACAGATATGGAAAACATAAGAAGGTCCTTCTAAGCCTTTATAAGGTTTTCCGGAGAAGCTTCCAGGAAGCCCATCAACTGGAGAGGTAGCCCTCCTTGACTGTTGCTTTCTTTCTCCTGCTAATTGGTACTCTGTACCATATTGCCTTGGAAGAGAAAGTGGCACGTTGAGGTCCCCCAGGCCACCCCAATAACTCACACTTCACACATCAATTTTTGTTTAAGGTTTTTGGCATGAATTTGGCCACAACTTTATTTAAATACACACACGTGAGTGGTTGCTTAGGCACTGGTTACGACTATCTGTCCTTGCCCCAGGGACAGAACTGACTTCCAGATTCCAGCAGAAGCCAGTCAGGGAGACAGGATGGACTTCCGGATTCCAGCGGAAGCCAGTCAGGGAGAACCATATTGGGGAGAAATGAAGCTGGACATCAGTCCCTCATCTCTTACCCTCATGCCCCCTGGGGCTTGCACGGCCCAAGTCCGATTCCAGGGACTAGGACGAAAGGGATGGCAAGCCCCTGGATTCCTTTAACAGAATTCCTTTTCCGCACCACCAATGGAGGGGTAGGCACTTACCCCTCCACCAACCAATTTGAACCAATGCCTAACCGCCAACCTTACAAGTTGTGACGATTTGCTATGCAGTAGGCAAAAACCAAATGGCAACAGCCAATCAGCCAAATGGACAAAATTCCTACCAGGCCCCTGCCCCAAAAGCAGACGATCCCATGACAGGCATAGCAAGGTCAGAGGACAATGAAACCCCCCCCCCTTTTTCAGGGAGGATGGGCAGGTGATCCGGTGCACGCAGCCCAAGAGAAGGCCCCAGGTTGCGAGCCCTGTATTTAAGACCTCTGACCCCTCCCACACTTTAGCAACATAACATTCTCCCCAGCAACACTCCTTGCCCAATCACAGCATGTGGCCAATATGCCCAACAACAGTGGGGTGGCCTTTTTGGCCCCCACCGCAACACGTGCTCTCTATTATGGAGAACACGCTTTACCACGTTTTCTTTTACAGGGACAGTAAGCCAGTGGCCCATGAGGCTGGAGGTGACCTGCCAAGAAGTGCTTGTCTGAGAGAGAGAGTTCTGAGAGGCTGCATGTCTCATGAAGTATGTGTGTTGCATGTAAAGTGCACGTGTGCGTCTGCAATGGCCACCCCCACTGCTGGCATGGAAGGGTGGCCGGCAGCCCATGTGGCCTAGCCCTCGGGCCAGAAAAGGACAGCCTCCCTTGCCCTGGGAGTCATTCCAGGGGGAAACTTCAATCCTGTTGGTTCTCCTGGACCCCTCGGCAGCTTTTCATACCACAGTAAAGGTAAAGGGACCCCTGACTGTTAGGTCCAGTCACAGATGACTCTGGGGTTGCAGTGCTCATCTCGCTCTATTGGCCAAGGGAGCCGGCGTACAGCTTCTGGGTCATGTGGCCAGCATGACTAAGCCGCTTCTGGCGAACCAGAGCAGCGCACGGAAACGCCGTTTACCTTCCCGCCGGAGCGGTACCTATTTATCTACTTGCACTTTGACGTGCTTTCGAACTGCTAGGTTGGCAGGAGCAGGGACCGAGCAACAGGAGCTCACCCCGTTACGGGGATTCAAACTGCCAACCTTCTGATCGGCAAGCCCTAGGCTCTGTGGTTTATTCTTCTGCAAATGGTTTTGGGAACCTAGGGGCTTTGCTTGTTCCTGGAGAGTAAGACCTAGAAGCAGGACCCTTGTTCTATAGGAAGCCGCAGACAAAATCTCACTTAGAGATTTGGGCAGTGGAGGCATCAAGATTCTGATGCTAGGATTGCTTCCATGCATCCCTAGGGAGACAGTGGAAAGCAAGGGTCTCTGCTTCATCTGTTGCAAGGGATACAACAGGCTGAAGCTTTATCCAAACAAGGTGGACCTGGTAGTGGGCTCATGGTCTGATTTGGGTTAGGAGTACTTGTCTTGAACGCACTACCCCCAAGAGAGGAGTGGCTCACCCACAAGCCATGCGCCATGGGAAATGGCCTACCGGTGCCTGCTGGGCAATAAAACACTTCTGCAAGGAGTGTTGCTGTGTTACGCATTTCTTGCCTGCTACACAATTCCAAATGAAAGTGGCATGATTTGGCCCAAGATCAGTAGAGCTGAAATCCAGGACTTATTCCAACATATCATTGATTTCACAGGAATTTAGGCAGACTAACTTTGATCAGGACTGAACACAAGTCACATTCTTAGCAAGAAAGCCCTTTCTCCAATGAAATATTTACTGCAGCCTATGATTTGCCTCTGACTGGACACAAAAAAGTATCAGTTAACGAATAAATAATGCCAGAAACTCACAGGACTGAGAACGTGTAATGCAATTTTTCGGCAAGTGAAATATCACAGAGAAAATGATCTCAAGGAAAACATAGCAGTAAGGGCTTTATGAACAGGAATAATTCACTATTGCAACTCTTGTCAGTCTAGCCTTTGCAAGCATTTAAGATTGACATGGGACGCGGGTGGCGCTGTGGGTTAAACCACAGAGCCTAGGGCTTGCCGATCAGAAGGTCGGCGGTTCGAATCCCCGCGACGGGGTGAGCTCCTGTTGCTCGGTCCCTGCTCCTGCCCACCTAGCAGTTCGAAAGCATGTCAAAGTGCAAGTAGATAAATAGGTACCGCTCTGGCGGGAAGGTAAATGGCGTTTCTGTGCGCTGCTCTGGTTCGCCAGAAGCGGCTTAGTCCTGCTGGCCACATGACCTGGAAGCTGTACGCCGGCTCCCTCAGCCAATAAAGCGAGATGAGCGCCGCAACCCCAGAGTCTGCCATGACTGGACCTAAAGGTCAGGGGTCCCTTTACCTTTTTAAGAATGACATAACTTTTTAGAATATTGTAAAAGTGGATGGGCACTTACTGAAACACCTTATTATCTCTAAAAAATATTTGCAGAGATTTTTTTTTTTAACTCAAGAGTTTTTTTTTTTAAAATTGACAGTGCTCTTACCTGTCATCATACTTAGAGCTGATAAGCATGCTAAGGCTGGGATGTCAAGGTTGAGGCTCTGTAAATTTAAGGAAAAGTCTTTAATTGAGTCGAGCCACTCCCCAAATCCACGAAGGCACTGAAGTCTATGAAGAACAAGTCCATTGCAGAAAACAAATTTATCTTCAGCAGTATCAGATCTTGAATGTAAAAAGACACACATTATGAACGTTGTTAGAGTGGTATGTGCCATTGTTAACAGCACATCATTTGCACACTAGTACATGTTTACTTGGAAAGAAGTCTGAATAAAATGGATTGGCAAGACTAAATCTTTGGGGCAGGTCTACAAAAACAGCCGATCACATAGTAATCTCATTTCAGCTGAGTTGCAAATCCCTGAAAAAACATGCAAGAACCCTTCTCCAGCGCGTCTAATTTTGCGTATGTAGGGAGAAGGGTTTGTTTGTGTTTTAATGGGAGTCCTTCAGTCATGCTTGCAGTAAATGTCTATGGGACACTTCTATCATGCTTGCACTGAACTTTCCTTTACCCACCTCTGCACAATCAAAGCAACTTCTACAAAGTCATGCCAAGGAAAAAAAAACCACACGCAGAAAAGGGATCAAGAATTCCAATTATCCTGGGGAATCTTTTCTTGACTCATAATTTACTTGGCACGCGAATTAAGCCCTTGACCAAGTAAACAAGTCTGACTGACACATGTCAGCCGAGAGATCCTGCCTATCCCAAAGACAGAGCTCAACTTGCACAGCTATTATAGTTTTAGAAACAACAGAGTTAATGACGTCACAGTTATATTTTAAAATATTAATAAGTCATGACTTCTTGACAAAATGAACCTCAGATTTACCTGATGGACATTCTCAATACAAAGAGCTCCAAAAACGCTGATTCTATGAGTAGAGTTTGATCTTCCTTTGGGAGGTCTGTAAATCCTGGGATTTTTTCTGCCCAGACCCTGGATATGTCAATGGAGGCAGTGAGAAGATTATAGAATTGTTGCACATGTTCTGCATCTGTACCTGTAGAAGTCTGCTCAGTGGAACAGTACTAGAATGAAAATTATTTTTGAAAAGAGAAAAGGGGAAATACGTTTTTGAGAAATATCACAGTATTCTTCTTAACCTCTTTTCTGCCACGCAAAAGCAGATTTTATACAAATTGTCAGGTGTGCTTTGTTTTTATATGTGTAGCTCTGAAAGCTTATTCTACACAGACACAGTAAATATGACAATTCATAAGCACCTCAACTCCTAAACCATGCCTCTGGGCTTCCTGACTCTTACATGAGAGTTGTATCAATCAAAAGCATCCTTTAATCAGCCCACTTTGCTGCCATTACAGTCTCTCTGAAACTAAAATGGTTATAAGAGCTGGCGTGGACTTTATGTATTATTTACTTACATATTTGTACCTCGCCCTTTAGCCAAAAAGGCTCCTGGAGCAGTTGCGGCAGTTCCTGCCCTCCTGCTCACAATCTAAGAAGATACAACGTGTAAGGAAAAGGGAGTGGGAGGGAGAAGGGGAAAGCAAACTCCAGTTCTTAAAAGTAGAGATTTGGAAAGGCAAGGGAGATCTGGGTTTAACACCCCTGCTTGCCCATAAAGCGTACTGGGTGACTCTGGGCTATTGGCTCAAACTAATCTACCCCACAGAATGACTGGTAGTATAGTACTCCAAAAAACTAATCTAGAACATGATTTTTTCCATCAAACACTTGACAGGGCTGGCCCCAAAACATTTTGGCACCTGAGATAAACCACAGAATGGCACTCTCCTCACCCGGGAAGAAAAGGGGGGTGAAGATCTTCATCAAGAACGGGGTGGGGGGGTGGGTTTGGCCTCTAAGGAGCACGCTGCAGCTGCTATGGCGCTGTAGTGGGTGATCTGGTCTTTGGAGACCAGATCTGCCGCCCCTGTGGATCCTGCCATCTGAGGCAGTCGCCTCACCTTGCCTCATGGGCAGTCTGGCATTCGCATCGCTCAGAAGGGCCATCAGACATGCTCTTTTATAACAATGTGAAAGTGATGTTTGAGCAAGTGCGTACTAATGCTAAAATGTTGAGGTGGAAATGCACATTGTGCGTTACCTGGGTTTTGCTTTGCCTAAAACCCCATCTCAAGTTCTCTTCTCTAAATCTGTAGGATCAATTACTTTGTGGGTTGTGGGAAAGTTTTCCTGATCCCAACTGCAGCAGCCAGTGCCAAGGGGAGCTAGGAGTCCAGGAACGTCAAGGAAAGCCGCAGAAAGGCCACCCCGACTTAGAAGAATGATGTCACCATTCCCCACAGCCCATTTCCTTCAATTACTTGCAGATCAGTTCCCATCACCTTCCACTATCTCCTAATTCTTCATCTCTGCCTTTTAAAAGCATGTTCTACTACAGCTACAGGATATACAACTGTGAGGCCAAGCTATACTGCGTACCAACAGAGTTGCCAGAGAAGTTAATCTAAAGTGAAATTCAGGGGGAAATCTGGAGGATTCCACTCAGGTGAAACCTTTGTACGAATGTCAAGAGAAGTTAAAAGAAAACTGGAATGACCTGAAACATTTTTGAAGAGCAGGGCTGCACAACTTATTACTGCCATATTGAGGGACAAAGGCCCACTTCAGATTTCCCCTTGACAATATATTTTTGTCTGAAAGATTAAAAAACAACTTTTCGCTAGCTTTTCACAAATAATATTTCTTGACAAACATGTTAGCATTCCCATTTGATAGATCTACAATCAGGGGCTTGAATACTTAATCAGAGATGGGGAGCCTGAAGCCCTCCAGAAATCACTGGACTGCAACTCCCACAATCCCTGACCAATGACCACCATGGCTGGTGCTGATGGGAGCTGGAGTTCTGCTGCTGGACAAGTTGGTTAAGTGGCCTTCATGTTTGCATTCCCCCTCCATTTTAGGACTCCACGGTTAAGCAGGGAATATATAAACGACCTGTAAGTTTGTATGCCAGGATGACAGCTGGATATGTATTGTAATTAGAGAGTGTAAAAAAATTAAGTGGCTGGGGAGGGTGGGGGTGCTACAAAAGAAACGTACTGAAATGTATGTATCCTCTTGTGTCTCCAAGAGGGTTGCCAGGTTCTCCCCCAACCATGATGCCTTTTTTTTTTATTTTAAAAAAACTTGCTGGCTGTATTTGTTACTAGATGTTGTGCCTCTTTGTACTGAATTTCACTGGCCTGTGACCATAATAAACTGCTTGCCTAAAACTATTTATTTTCTAAGCAGATAAAAGTGATACTTGTTATCAGCACAGCTTCTTTGCAGGTTGAACTTGAAACCTAAATGCATATGCGCAGTGGCAGAGATTAGTGTTGCTGTTACTCTCTTGCCGCATCCTTCCCAGGTCCCATAGCTCCTCTTCGCCTTTCTGCTGCAATTTGCAGAACCTCAGGCCCTGCCCCCTACAGCAGATGGGGGGTGGGGGGAAGAGGGTGACTAATGAGATCTGGGAAGCAAGGGGGTGGGTGGCAAGAACTCAAATGCATTAATGGTAAAAGGCGTGATCTCTGGTTTGCAAGTTGCAGCCTGGCAGCCCTGCTAATATCTTTTGTCCTCCCTAACCAATAAAAATAGTGCCACGAGAAAGAAAGAAGCACAACTGAATTCTTGTGAACTAAAGGCAATTTAATTTAAAGGAAACACAGCAAAGTTGTTGTTTTTTGTTTTTAGTCTCCCTAAAGAGTATTACCAGCCAAGAGGCTTAACAGTGCAGATCCCCAAAGATTCTGGGGGTTCAGAGGCCCATCTAGCTCCTGCTGTCTACCATAGTGTAAGCCCTTAGGCTGAATGCACCAACCACTCCAGTAAACGGCAGGTGGTGCTCGGAAACTTTAGTGGAGACTGTGTATTGATTGAGAGTATATCTGGTGTAGAAATGTGTTCCAGAAATTTTATTAATCGTATATAAAAGGAAGGGGAGTTAAAAGGTTGCCAACTGTATCAGAGAGAGAGAGAAACTGATGAAAATAAAAAAAACCACAAATGTGGCCCAAGGTAGCATATTGTCTGTTAAGTATGTCACCAATGTAAACATCAGAAGGGTAAATGTAAAACTTCTGAATTTAGTTCCTACTAAATTGGGAGGGTTGTGCCTGTCTCATCTGCCACATTACTAATGAAACTTTAAGCTGTCTATGTTTGCTTGATTTGATATCCTTAATAATCCAAAAGTATATTTTAAGTTTGTTGTTTTAAAAGGAAGGAAGGAATTCACTCCCAAAAGGCTGAGTTATGTTAATCATACTTTGTGGTCCTTAGTCACAAGCCTTCCCTCCAGTTCCAGTTCAGTGCAATGCAGTTTGCTGCACACTGTCCTGTGACTGTTGCGGTAAAGGGCAGTATAAAAATACCTAACTAAACAAACCTCCAGCTGGGACTCACTTTTGGTTTTCAAGCCTGACTGCGGGGGTATATATTGCCCAGGGGGCATTTGCAGGATAGAATGAGCAGGCTGAGAAGGAGCTCAGTCTTTCCCTCCTGCCGCTGGTCCCCTGCAAATGCTGTCATTTTGACTCTTGTGTTATGAAGGTAACACAAGGTTTGAAACCCTGGGTTTAGCACCAGGCAAACACTCCTTGTTAATTTATGATCTCCCAGAGTCACTGCATGGGGCAGAATTCTCACTGAACTCAACAAGAGTTTTGTCTGAATAAAAAAATGGTTTAGGGATAGATTCTTATCGCCTTGACGCAGCTCATGTCTGAAATGGAGTTGGAACAGTGTAAAAACAGGTGGGAGACCCGAATGAGGCCTGATGCCCTTGAAAGGGTTTCCTCCTAGTGACTGCTTTTTGAAAGCCAGTTTCTAAATATACTGTTGCTATGGGTTGGGTAAGCTAATACCAGCCCTAAAACATTAGCAGCAAGTCAAAATAAATTCAAGCATAACTTTATAGCATCTAAGGATCATCAATTCAAGTTATCTAGGATGACTCTGGCTCAAAATACTGGCTGGTCATGAAACTACTGTTGTGTGTTCACATTGATTCTGCAAAGTATTTAATAAAGATGAACCAGCCCTACGTAAGGCATGTGGAAAAACTGGGCAAACATATTTAGCCAAAAGTTAAGACTAATCAATAGTTAATATTAAATGGATTTTATTTAACAAAATTTTGCTAAGCTGTGCTGACTGCTCAAAGTTTATGTACCCAGGTAAATCTAAAATGCTGGTCAGCAATATGATTTTGGAACAAAATATTGCCAATTAAAACATAATCAGCATTCTCAACAAGAGTTGCATTCTGCAATAGGACTCATGAAATCCAGCTGAAATCTTAAGTGCTCACTCTCAAACTACTTCTGTGTAAATAGATGCTCCACCAAAAAAATCTCATGCATTAGAACTACACAAAAGCAGCGGATGCTAACCATCGTGAGTAAAATACAAAAAAAAATTATTCTCCAATCCCCCAAAATTACTTGGAAGTAGGCCCCACTGATTAAGTTAATTGGGAAACATGTTTAGGTTCTGGGTCCCGATCTCCACCCCCAAGGCAGCTTTAACTATTATTTGTGTACATAACCAACTTTAATGCTCCAGATTGCAAACCATCCCAAATGAAACACGCCAAATGAAAGCATAAAATTATGATAAGATTTATGACTAGGGATTTGTCAAGCGGTGGGCTATCTTTTCATTTCGAGGTGATGGCTTTTCACTTCAGAAGCAAAGCATATTCCTGAGGTCAGAGTCTCGCTTTCACTTACGATACAGGAAGCCCACAACTTACACAGGGGTTAAATTCTGGGCGTGGTGCCTAAAGCCAAAATCACATATAGTCAAAACACATTGGATGTGGGTGCGATTGCCAAAGTCTTTTCACCTGGGTGCCCACTTGCCCCCTTTCTAATTTTATTTTTATTCTTATTAATTAATTTTTTAAAAATTTGGCCAAGTGCATAAAGCTGAATGCGCACAAGTTAAATGTGCCTAAGCTGTGGGCTTACTGTATATGGAAATTTTGAAATGGTGGAAGATTGGGTCCAAAAGTGCTGGCTGGTGTACATGAGAAACCACGGGAAAATTCCAGTCTTTCTAACTCCTTGGTTCTAACCACAGTTACTAATTGGATTTAAGGGGACTTACTTCCAAGTAAAGATGCAAATGACTGGACTGAAACACACTTATGATTCACAAATCATTTAAATTAAATGGGGTTCCTTTTGTTACTTTCTACTCTCTGTATTACAGAATCATGCATGAAGCCCTGACTAATTTCAGGAATAAAATGAAACCATTCTGCAGCAGACAACTTCTGGCAAAATGCTATACAGTCACAAAGCACCCATTACTGCGGCCAGAAACCACCCACTTGTTCTACCTGCATCCGGTATTTACCGGTATTTCATACATTAAAACACAACGGTTGATAAAGAATCCTATGTATCAGCTGGCCAAATATATTTGCTAAAAGCCATTGGTCATCAAAAAAGCTAATTCTATATAGAAAAGCACAAAACCTACTCTGGAATAATCAAGCTCTCTGGGTGCGGAATCGGATAACGCTTGCACAAGGGCATTCATCATACTGACTGGAGGAGAAGGTGGCGAGGGCTGAGGAAGCTCTGGCTGCAAAGGGCTCTTTGGTTTGGAAGGCAGTCGGCCTCTTCTCCCTTTCAAACTGTCAGTACGGACAACTGATCAAGGAGGAGAGAAAACAAAAAACACACACCATCAGTCTTCAGAGGCAAATTCCAACAAGATACACGTGAACATTACACGGTCAGCTTTTTGCCTAATTAATACGAGGGAAATCAAAACAGACAAGAAAGCTGTCTATCGATCTCCCTTCCTTAAACATGCAGTTTTCAGTTCACAGCAGTTACACAAACGGATATTATGTAAAACAACAACAATACTTATTGTACCAATAGTCAGTATTCACTAGAGCACTATCCTGTCTATTCTGTAACATTTATAGGGGACGGAGATTACAGGCATTTTATGAGTCTTGCATGATTTAAATGTGTACATGCTTGATTGTCATGCATAAACCACAGCACTGCTAAAAACAA
This sequence comes from Podarcis pityusensis, assembly GCF_964106645.2. Classification (NCBI taxonomy): domain Eukaryota; kingdom Metazoa; phylum Chordata; class Lepidosauria; order Squamata; family Lacertidae; genus Podarcis; species Podarcis pityusensis. Next base: position 4,523,318 of record NC_138038.1, on the reverse strand, counting down.
ATACCTTTACATTTGTAATTAGCACTAAAGATAAAATGAAATATAATACTGACAAATACATCTTGTAACTGACTGAAAACATGATCTACATGGCAATTCTCTTCTCTTGAAGTGTTCAGCTCAGTCTGTATTAATGATTTTAGATAAAACAAGACTGTCAACATTTAAACAGTTTTACAGAGCTATTTTTGATACGTCTACTTAGAAGTTAGTCCCATTGATTTCAATGAGACTTACTCCCAGTTAAGTGTGCACAGGGCTGCAGCCACATACTTCCTGAGTAAATGCCACTGAACCCAATTGGGCTTACTTCTGAGAAGACAAAGTCCTGCAAATTAAGCTTCTTTATTTTACTCCTTTCCCCCAAGGAGCCTGACATGGTGTACATGATTCTCCGCCATTTTTCCCTCACAGCAGCCCTGAAAGGTAGGCTATGGCGAGAGATTGTGACTGGCCAAGATCAGGGATCTTAATGGTTGGACAGGGAACTACTAGGTCCTAGTCTGACACTCGAGCCAGTGGCTCTGACAAATTATTTGCTTTTCAACTGATAATACACATAATATTCAACCCTCAGTGTAATTATTTTAGATACCGATGGGAGTTAAAAATAGCTTCCACACATAAATGGAGGAAAGCCAAATATTAAATTGCCATTGCCTTTGGTGGGAACACATGAAAGGGCTTTGTCTGTGGTGGTGCCCCATCTGTGGAACTCTCTGCCCCAAGGGGTTCGGTTATTCTGCCTCTTTATTTGTGGTTCTGCTGACAACTGGTAACTTTTTTTAAAAAAGCTTTTGATTCTGTGGATATATTGCCTGTCAGCAACTGTGTCCGTGGCCTTAAAGTTAGCCATGACTAACTTATAAGCCAGTCTACTGATTTCACTGGGTCTTCTTGGAGTATGACTTAAGCACCCTTTGTGCTTCTGCTGCCGTTTTTTAGTTTTGCTCATTTGTATTTTGTTGTTGCATTTAAGTCATAAGGTGCTCTCAGCAATTCCTTTGTGTGGGGTATGTAGTTTATTTTCTAATCAACAAAACAAATAACATATTTTCTTGGAAATGTCCTTTTACAGGAAAACACCAAAACTAAACATAGCATTTTTAAAAAACAAAACCCAAATCACATTGATTAAAATGTGACCTCACCATTTCAAATTAGCCCCAACATTAATCTATTAAAACTTCTACTGATAAATCTCTATATTTAATGGATAAAAAGGCTTGCAACCCTGAAACACTATTATCAATTATGATAGCAAAAAGGATATTATCTGCTTGTTTCATGTCTATAAAGTACCTAATAATTTTGAGAAAAGGAAAGTGGCAGTATTTACATGAATTTGATGAGAGTGCAATGCAATAAGCCTCATTCAGCATAGCAGGGCTTTTTTCTAACTAGGCTATGTATAGGACTGGGCTATTCAAATAGAGGGAGACAAGACTCAATGAATCAAGAACTATGTAAAACAGCAAGGAGAGCAGACTAAATAATTGGTGTGGAAAACCTTCCTTTTAAAAGTTCTACTTTCCTGCTCCCATATCTAAAGAACCTCTGAACAATCCATGTTATTTGGAATAAGAGACCCAACATCTGTTGTAAAGTCATTGTTACACAACGTGTAAAAACAAAGACATTCACTGTTATTTCTAAAAATCACAATTCCTTTAGGGTCCCTCCTTTTGCACTCAAGCCGTTTTGTAGTATGATGTGCAGGCTAATAATAGCAAACTCTTACCTTCTTTTACCATGCCGACACTGAGACACTTCTGAAATCGGCAGTATTGACATCTGTTTCGACGGCGCTTATCCACTGGGCAATTTTTATTAGCCAGGCAAACATATTTTGCATTTTTCTGAACTGTCCTCTAGGAAGATACAATGCAAGAAAGAGTGAGCTGGGACCTGACAAGTTGCATTTTAATTACAGTGTGAAAAGTGACAGTGCAATTCACATAATTAAATAAAATTAATTTCCTAACACACTAGCCTCCAGGAAAAACAATTTTATTAGTGTTAGCTACTGACAATGAAAATCGACGGTGGCTCAGAAGCAGGGCTCAGGAGACAGTCAACTCCTAAATGATAAAATCATATCTGAAATTACCAGGTCATCGCATCATACCTTTGGGGAATGTATTATCTGGGCTTTTAATATCCCTCTGAGAACAATTTTTACTTGGTTCATTCCCTTGATTATTACTGACCTTATTAAAATAGAATCAAAATTACCTGAAGATTGATCTCTCTTGCTATCAAGATAACTGGTTTAGATTTATCTCACTACTTCAATTATTAGATATCAAAATAACTGGTTTAATTCATCATTGCCATAAACAAAGAATATATAAAACACAAAGAGAAGCAAATGTACAATATATAAATCTGTAAGTTAAATTATACAAGTATTACCATGGGCTCGCAACAAAATTTAAAAAATAGGGGGCATGATTCAACCAAAGTTAGGTACTTTTCAGTCAAATTTATTTGAATGGAAGCATTAAGCTGAAGTCCTTTTCTCATACATATGGTTTTTTTTTAAGGAGTTAACTGCCTATGGTTAAATAATGTTTGCATGGAATTATTTTACTATTTTTTCATTCTTTTATTTCTTGCCTGCCCTTCACTCTAAGATCCCAGGGTGGGTTGCAGCATTAAAATACAATATGATTTTTTTTTTAAAAGCAACTTTCAGCCATAAATGCAAGGTGGGTCATAAAAAACACACAAACCTCAAGTATTAAGATTAAACTTGGGTTTTGTTAAATGTGAGGAAAACAGATACTGTAATGTATTCAGACACCTAAAGTAAACTTCAAAAGGGGTATTTATTTCCTTCTAATAATATTACTTATTACTTTAACCAAGAGCTGGAAAACGGTGAGGGCTGCAATCCTGTCTGGAAGGAAGCCCCACTGGATGCGACAGCACTGACGTCTGAATAAACATATAAAGGATTGCTATGTGCTTGTCTTTATATACTGTAACAGCATATTTTTAAAACCTAGTAGGTGACTTTGCTATACTATAACTTGCACATTAAATACTCAGTGTGGGAAATTCTTGCTATAAAGGGACCAAGTTTCAACTGTCTAAGGGAAGATTTCTGTGGTTTATTGCAGGCCAAAATTAGGGCTTTAACAGCAAAAGCCTGATAAATATGCTGCAATATATCGCTAAGTAGTGACCATAATATAAAACATGCTTCCAACAAAGGCAATAGGAAAGCGATTGATCCCTTCAGTTGATATACAGGCTCTAGGAAGTTTGGAGTTCAAGGCATGACCAATTTCTTTGGGCATGTCCTACTGAAATGAGCAGGAAATTACACCCGCCCAGTGGCGTAGCGTGGGGGGTGCAGGGGGGGCCGGCCGCCCGGGCGCAACATCTGGGGGTTAGGGTTAGGGGGCGCAAATCCACGGGTTAGGGGGCGCAAATTACTTGCCTTGCCCCGGGTGCTGACAACCCACGCTACGCCACTGCACCCGCCTCTTCCCCTCAATGGACATGCAGAAGAGAACTCTCTGGCAACATGTGTCCCTTGACCCCAAGGGGAAACAGGGCTGGCTGACGTTTCAGTATCAAGAGCTAAAGCAACCTTGTACATCCTCAAATACACAACATAGTCTGAAAAACAAGTCAACCAACATATTTACGGAAACATGATATGTGAAACTACTGTGTATAGCACACACAATTTGTTTCATATATATCACATTCATTTAAGGTTTCGAGAACACGTCTCTTCTCCGTCCTATTAGAAAATACAGGTCTGTGTTTTCACCCTGAAACTGAGCCTGAGAGAGGTGGAGTGTTCTCAGCTTAAGGCCACTTAGCTTAGTGAATTTGAAGAGAAAACTCTTAGATGTATTTGCCTGTTTCCCTACACTGAGGTACAATCCTTTACCCGTTCACCTCACATGCTGAACATGATTTGCAGAACAAGTCAACCAACATACTTTATTATACACGAAACAAAGGTGGTGTATAATAAAATATATAAAAATGTATATAATAAGAATATAGATATATATTTGTATAATGCATTTATGTGAGAGAGTGTATTTTCAATATATATCTGAAATATATATTTCAGATATATTGTCTTACAAATCACCTGGGACTTAATTTCAAGTCAAGAATAGGATTGCACAGTGAAGGTATTAGGTGCATTCTCTGTGGTTGGCCAGTCTGCTCCATAGGTCACTTTCAGCAGGGCACTGGTGTTAACCTTTAGAGCCCTGAGCAGTTTGGGACCTGAGGACTGTAAGGGCTGCCTAATTCCACGTGTTGTTTCTCCGTCATGCTCCAACTACCACCTGAGGCCTTGCTTCAGATCTCTCCGCACTGGGAGGAAAGACTGGTGTCAGTGAGTTTTCTCTGCTTTTGTGTCCACACTGCTGGGGGAGATTCGGCGGTCCTGTCATTATACCACTTTAGGTGGTTGGTGAAAAGGCCCCTGGCTTTATAATTAAATTATTTGCCGGCTTAGTTTTGTACTTATTCAATGGCTGTTTTGGAATCATCAAATGCGCTTTTAGTTTTCTGATATTTTGATTCTGTGGTTGACTTTAATTTGGGGATTATTTGAATCTTACTTTCATATTGTTCCATTACTGATTTGTTAGCTATCTTGCATTTTCCCAGAAAAATCAGGTAGGGCAATTTTAAAAAAATAAATAAATGAACAATGTAAAAGCTTCAGAGCAGACACAATATTCAGCGAAAACTGGTTGCAACCAAGGCCCATGGAAAGCAACCAAACTTGTTCCATTGAAATGTGCAGCTTTTAATCCACATCCACTTAGAAATACCATTGTTTTCAATGGGGCCTCCTCACAAATAAGGCTGCAATCCTAAATACACATAGCAATCCTTAAACCCTCCTTAACACAATGGGACTTACTTTTACCTAAACGCATACACACAGATCCTGCTCTCCAAACACAATGTGTTCTCAGGAAATTGCTAGGCGAATATCTGCATAGCGAGTCATGACTTCGAATGCATTCCTGACCACAGAATTTTGACTCCAAAATGAGGAAAAGACCTGGGAAACCCCTCTAAATCCTTGCAAGGAAGGGGGGGGGAGTTTTCTTAGTTGTCAAATCTCTCCCCCTCCTACAACCAGGGTTTCTGGAGAAATGGGTGTCGCAACCCAGAAAAACACCAAAAGGAGACTTGTTTAAGGCTGCTTATCTGTTTACAGCACCACACACACGTCTGACTTCGAATATCAGAATCTGCATTATGTATAATGAGGTTTGGGTACTAAATCCTCGTGCTCAGATAAGTGAATTTTTGCACAACGAGCATTGGGATAGCAGGCCCTGTGTGTATTGGATTACACTGCTACTGGCTGAAGGGGAGGGGAGAGCGAAGGGCTCACATTGGCGGTTCTTACCTTGAAGAAGCCTTTGCAGCCCTCGCATGTCCGCACGCCATAGTGCTGGCAGGCAGCATTGTCCCCGCACACGGCGCAAGTGCCCTCCCCTGACGAAGAGCTTCTGCTGGGTGGGGAGGGAAGACCACTGCTGCTACCGCTGCTCTCCCCCAGAAGACTGGAAGCGGCTGCATTGAGACCCAGCGGCGAGAAGGCTAAGGCGGCTGCTCTCTTGGACAACGGGAGCCCGTATGGGTGGTTTTCCATGGCGGCTTGGCCGGCAGGGGGTCTATCCGATCCCATGGGCAGGCTCAAGGCAGTTGCGTCGTAGCACATGTGGGCGCCGGCAGGTGGCGTGTGGGGCGGCGAATGCTTGAAGTGGAAGAGTGGGAAGCGGCCAGGCCCCGTTTTCATCGGGGCAGCGCTCATCAGGTGGCCAGGGGCCATGCAGGTCTGTGCTGGCGGAAGAGGGGGCGGTGGCGGCTCGTCCCAGGGGGCCTGGTGTGGGGGGAACCCGGGGGTGGTGGGCGTGGAAGGCGGGGACTGCTTGAAGTACATGGAGGTGTTCACAGCCATGCCTTCATCAGCAGAGGGAGGCAAGGAAGTGTGGTAGCCAAGCATCCGACTGTCTTCCATCTTGACGAGGGGCCTCTGGCTTGCGGAAGAGGAAGGCGAAGAGGACTGCATTTGGTATAAGCAGGAGGGCTTGAGCTCATAATTCCCAGCATAGCCCTCCATAAAAGTGCTGAAGCTGGGCAGAGAGGTGGTGGCAGTGGCACTGATCTCAGCCCCGCTCATCTCCATGGTCAGCTTGGTGTAGTCCGGGTTCATGATCTCGGGGTTGTACTCCGAGCCATAGGTAAAGGTCTGAGCTGCATAACTTGATCCAGGGGGCGAAGGGCTGTACTGGGCCTGCACGCAGGGCATATCTGCAAGGGCAAAGAGGAAAGGGTCCATTAGCAATGGCTGAACTCCCAAGTTTTCTCATCAGTACTTGTTCCTTGTGTTACTTTATTGCAAGTCCAACTAAAACACATTTTCTGCCTTGGAGATGCTTCGAAATGTGACAAAATGAAACAAATTTTCTACTTGGAAAATACTTCTGTGCGAGGGGGGGGGCGGGCGCACGAAAAAGAGACATGCATATGACTAGGGTGCTATCTCTCAGTTCAGTTTCAGGCAATGAAAGATACACAAGTCCAATGGGACTTACTCCAAAGTAACTGGATATAGAGTTGCAGCCTGAAAGGTTTTCCACATAAGGAGTTCCTCACATTTGTGGCAGCCCCTCGAATGAATGTGAGAATTGCACATCCCATAATGTGCAAAAGTTAACACTGGCTTTCAGTCAGCTGGATCAAGTGAGCAGAGTTACTCAGAGTTTTCCAATGATATAACGACACAATTCAGCTCCCCAACCCCTTGACTGCTTACATTTCAGTTATTTTTAATATATCAATCAAGAAGCAAAAGAAGAACTAATAGGCTCCAAACAATTAGGTCCTAATACCCAAGCTGGGAGGGGGCAGGGGAGAAATCAAAATATCAAGACATTACAGAAAGAGAGAAAAATGAAAATGTTTGTCAGTGGTATAGAAAGGAAGAACATATACTAGAGATAAATGGTTATTGCTGTTGGATCTGCATATTGATATTTTTATAATTTGAAGCTTGTTATTGTGAAGGTAAATCAAACTAGCTTTAACACCAGCAACAATGCTATGATAGCACTGTAAATGCCCATACAAGAATCTGAATAAAATATAATAAATATACCATTTTATTTTCTGTTATTTTCATTGATACTTTAATGAAACAAACTGTGAAAAAGATTAAACACATGCAATAAAACATTAAATCATCAAGTTTTAGTATCAGTTTTTGAGGACTAAAAGAGACCTTTTGGTAAAAGGGAAGAACATACTGTATGTTGCATATTTATTATGCATGACAGGAGACTTAGGTTTCTTGTTTATTTCAAAATAAATGTAAAGGAACCAAACAAATCCACAATTATCATAATGGCCTCCCCCATTTAAATAGCAGCTCCTCTTTCTTAATTTGTAAAACAACTTCTTGCTCTCATTTCAATTTTTCCATTAAAATCCATAAATAAATTTACAGTGTAAGTAGTTGGAATCCTACAAAACATACCAGGCTCTGCTTAGCTTTGCAAATGTTCTGGCAGTTTTACTGTTGCCCCACTATAAGGAAAGTTGCTCTATAAACAGTTATTTAAGATTTAACATTCATGTTTATAGTAAAATATGTTTTGCAGATTTTAACTACTGGGATTTGCAAAGAAAGAGAACTCAGGCTGCAACCCTAAACACTTACTAAGGGAGTAAGCGCCACTGCAAAAAAAAAAAGCGAGGCTTAACTTCCAATAAAAGATGCACCCAGGAGCGTTCTACCTTCTTTCTGACCGAAAACTACTCCAAAGAAAACTCTCGACTTTAAATTGTGTGCTGCGCATCTAATTTTTCTATACAGTATATATTAAAGGAGGCTCAGAGACCTCTCTCCAAGTTTTCTTTCCTTTCTTTTGGAAAACGCCCTCTTTCACCTCCAGACCAAGACTGCACCCAGACGAGAAGCCCTGAGCAACATCCATTCCTTGGGCAGGAAAGCCCCCTTCGCCCCGCGGCCCCGGTTCCGGGGAGAGGCGCTTTCCCGAAGAAAGCAAAGGAGGAGCCGCGCTGGAAAGGGGAGGCGGGCTCCCGGGGAGGCCCCGGCCGGGCTGGGCGCCGTTACCTGGACGGTGACTTGCTGGCCGAATGGTGCGGACAGCGGGCTGGGCGGCGGGGGCGGCTGGCGGGGGCGGCGCTGGCTCGTCGGCGTCGGGCTGGCGGGGGCTCCCCGGAGAGGGCTCTTCCGACCTGGACTCTGCAAGACGGAGACAAGGGAGTCGGCGGAGGAAGGGGTCTGGGGAGAGGCGGACGCCCGCCGTCCAGGCAAGTCCGGGGAGCCCTCGAGGGGGACAGCCAGTCGGCAGCCCCGGCCACCCCCGTCTCTACCCGATGCGCTTTTATTCAGGCGAAAGGCGAGCTCGAAACCTGCCGCGAGGCTCCCCTGATCTCGCAGCCCAGGCTGCTCTGGACGGAGCCACACCCGACCCAATTTCTGGCCTCGGGTGTCGGAAAGTCCAGGGTCCGAGAGCGCCCCTGCCCGCCCTTCGAGGGGAGTCGGCCTGGGGAGGGGGCGTGTGTCCCGACAGGGGGCTTCCCCGACGCCTGGCCCTCCCGCGCCCGGCGCCAAAGCCAAGCGCCCCCGGAGCGCCACCTCCCACCCCCCGCCGCTGGGCGAAGGCGAGAGGGGCGCAACCTTTGCTCGCCTTCGTCTCCTCGAGGAGGGGCGCCCTTCTAGGGCGGCATCGTGCCCTCGGGGATGCCCATGCGCGGGCACTAAGCGGCCTCCCTGCTGTGGCCGGAGAAGGTCCATTCTGCCCCAACAACCCCGTCGAGGGGGCGGAGGGCTCCCTTCCCCAGAAGAGCCGCGTCTGGCTCCCCTTTCCCCTTCCGCTGGGCGCGCAAGGCACCAACTTTCAACCAAGTTAAAACTGAGCTTCGCGCAGCCGGGCGCACAGCTCTTCCTGCTCGCGCCCGGAGGAGTCGCATCGGACCCCCTGAACCGCCCCCGGCCGCCTTGGGGTGGGAGCAGCCGGGCCAGGGCCGGCCCGATCCCAGCGCCAGAAGCTCCCCCGACCCCGGGGCAGCTTCGCTTCCACCTTCTCAGCACCGAAACGCATTAGGGGACCCACCCAGCTCCTTGGCTCAGGCTGCCCACCCATCAGCTGAAGACCAGGGCTGGAGGGGCCGGCTGGGCTGCCCCGGCTCGACATCTCTCCCCCTTGCTGGTCTCAAAGTCCCGGGCCCCCTGGAGACTCTCAAGCCCGCGGCGCCCCTACTTTCCTCCCAAGGACGCGAAGTACTGGCGCCCCCCAAGCACCCTGGACCATCGCGCCCTCAGCCGTCGCCCCCAGCCCGCCCCCCCGGCTCCTAAGTGGGCAAGGGACGGGCTGGCACCCTTGGCAAGCTGAACAGGCGAGGGGGGCTGCCACCCCCCTCCCTTCTTTCCCGGTTAGCCAGAGGTATGGCCAGGGAGAGGATGGGCCGGCAAGGAGAACGCAAACTTCGCAAGGAGGAAGCCAAGAAAACCCCAGGAGTTTGCTGAGCCCCCGCCCTCCGGAGGACCACCAAATGACTGTCCGACGGGGTCTCAAAGGACTTGAACACGGCAGGAGAACCAGGAGCCGGTCCGTCAAGAGCGCGAAATCCAAGTCGCGCCTACATCCCTCCGGCGCGCCTTTCTAAAAGCGAAGCGACTCCAGTCCCACCTGTGGAAACCCTTCCTCCGGAGTCCCCGATGGGGGGCTGTTGGCGAGTCCTCTGCCGGGACACTCTTCCCCAAAAACCACCACCCTCCTTACTTTCAAGTTAGACACCGTCCATTAGAAAAGCCCCTTCTTCGCCCGGCATCCGCCTCCTGCCCCCGAGCAGCGTCCATCCCGCCTCGCCCCGCTCTTCCCAGAAGAGGTTGGGCATCGCCGCACCCCGGACGAGGGGGCAGGGGCTCAGAGGCCGGGCGAAGACACCCGCCTCCGCCCCGGGGCAAGTCCGCCTCGCCCCCAGAGAGCCCGGGGCGACGCCTGCCGCTGGCCTCGCCGCAGCGCGGGATCCGCCCAACAACCTGCTTCCGAGGGACCGCCTCGAGCAAGGGGCACGTGCAGGATGCCTGGCCCGGACGGGGCTGCCCTCGAGGCAGATCTCGATCCGGGATGAGAAAGGGTCTCTCCGCTTCACTTCAGGAGCTGGCCTGCTCCCCCACGATCGCCAAAGCGGCCGGGTTCCAAGGCGGGACCCGCGGAGCCGAGCCCAGAAGGGAGAGACCCACTTCCTCGCCGGCCGAAAAGTGCCGCCGCTCCCCGCGCGCAACTCCAGCCTGCCTCCTTCGGCGCCTCGCCCCGCGCCTTCTGCCCGCCCCCCGCCGGGAAGCTCCGCTGCCCCGGAGCAGGACAGGTCGCCGCCCGCCCGAGCCCCCCGCGCGCCATCCCCATGACAACGCCAAGCAGCCGGAGCCGCCGCTTTCCCGGGCGCCCCGCCGAGCGAGAAGCGAAGCCCCCAAACTTTGCGCAAGTGGCCGGGCTGGCCGGGGCGCCGCGCCTCGCCTACGTACTGGGGCGCTGTGGCGGTTCCGTCTTTACATGCAGTTCGTCCCGCGCCCGGTTCCCCGAGAAGCCGCAGCAGGTGGGCGCTGTGGTGAGGCGCGGCGGCCGGGCAGGGAGCCGGCGGCTGGGGCGAAGCGGCGGTCCGGGGGGGATGCGCCGCCCCGAGGCATGGGGCGCGGGCGCGGCGGCGGCGGCGGCGGCGGCGGAGCGAGGCGCCTCGGGCTCGGAAAGGCCGCCGGGGCGAGCCGCTCCCAGCCCGTCCGCGTCGGTCGGCGGCGAAGGCGGCTCCGGCTCCGGCTCGGGCTCCGCAGCGCGCGCGCCACCTCTCCCTCTCGCCGCTCTCCCTGCGCGCCGCGCGTCATTTATGCGAGAGGAGCCCTAGCGGCCTCTTCATACAGCGGCTGGAATGCGAGACGTCAATCGTGACGCCATGGGAGCCTGACGCGCCTGACCCCCGCCCCCCCCCCCGCGCGCGGCGTGGGGACGCGCACACACGTGTGCGGGCGACCCGGCTCTCGGGCCAGAGGAGCCCCGGGGAGGAGGAGAGAGGCGGGCCGAGAAGGGGCGCGCGGCTCGGGGCCAAGACGGAGCCGTCTTCGCGGGGCAACGGCGCTCGGGGGTCCGAGGACGTGGAAAACAATGGCTGGCTGGAAGTGCCAGAACGAGATCAGCTCGTGTATACACACAGAGACGCACCATCGAGATCTGTGGCTCCGAAATATTATACATACAGATTTTTAAAAAATGGTGTGTATGTTTGTGTCATATTTGAGAGGGCCACACCGTACTCAAAGGAACTGCATTGCAATTCAAATATGTGTGCGCGCCTTGTGGTTGTGGGGTGGGGCTTACCTAGCTCCCCCAATATTTTATATCCCCTGGTGTGTGTGTATGTGTATATTTTGCACGGGGGAGCGCTCGTTATTGCACTTCCAAGTATAATAATAATAATAATAATAATAATAATAATTTTTATTGTTTGTACCTGCCCATCTGACATCAACAAAATATTAAAAACACCATAAGGCTGTCTTCTTCTAAAAGTTGTGTAGGCATTTAGCTCTTTGACATCTGACGGGAGGGCGTTGCACAGGGAGGGGGCCACCACCGAGAAGGCCCTCTGCCTGGTTCCCTGTAGCTTCACTTCTGGCATGGAGGGAACCGCCACAAGGCCCTGAAGCTGGACCTCAGTGTCCGGGCTGAATGACAGGGGTGCGGACGCTCCTTCAGGTATGCAGGGCCGGGTACTGTCTAGATCTAGATAGTGGCAGTGCAAGAACGAGCTCGGAGGAGCTCCCTTAATTGCTGGGCGACCTTCCGGGCTCCAACGATATTCACTGGGGCCCCCTTTGTTGCAACGTCCAGCTGACGGACTGAGCGGTTCGTCTTCCTTGCGCCGGGCCCCTTGCCTTTGCTTCTGCTCAGGCCAACGTGGCCCTGGCCGCCTCTCCGACTCTCCCGGTCCCGGTGACAGGAACGCGGAGAAGGAGGCGCGGACTTGTACGCGAAGCGAGCGAGACGGCGGAGAGCGAGCAGAATGCCCGGCCAGGGGAAAGGAGGACGGACACTTTCCCTTTTGCTCCGCCCGGATAGACTGGCTCCGCTGCTGCTGCTGCTGAGGAGCAGGAAACCTGGCGGGATCCCGGAAGAGACTCGAGCCTGGCACACGCGTCCACACGCGCCTTCCTTTCCCGGGAAAGTATTCCTGCAGGTTGCGGGAGAGAGTGTGGACCCGAGGCGGGGAATGCGAGAGGCGCCGGGAAAACCCTGTTGCGCGCGAGAATACTTGGTCTGCGCGACTCCCCCCCCCCCGGCCATTGTTTAGGCGGGTTAAGCCTCGTTGCTTGAACGTGTGAATGGGGGTTGTCCCCCCGGCCACCTCGCACAGGACCAGGCTGCGCCCGTCTGCCCGGGCACTTCCGTGCGCACCTGTTTCTCCGCTGCTTCGCCCGGCAAAGCAGCTCCGCGGTGCGCCCTGATCGCGCGGCGCAGCGCAGAGACGGAAAGGGAGCTGCCCTCGCCCCGGCCCCCCTCCCCGTCCACCGAGGGAGCCCCGTCCGGGAGCCAATGGGCGCGGGGACGTCAGCGCGCGGCCCCGGCCCTCGTGACCCCGCGCCCAATCCCAGCCCCGGACGCGGCGGGCTCCCGGCCAGGCGGGGCGGGGCCCCGGAGGCTTGACGCAGAGGAAGGCGCGTGATTGACGCAAGCGGCCGGGCTAAATTTAGCCCCCGCGGAGCCGGTTGCGCGCGGCGGGGCCGGGGGCGCGCCGGGCGGGTCCCGAGGCGGCGGCTGCGCTCCGGCTTGGCCCCCGCGGTGGGCGGGCGGGCGCCCGGCCGCTGCTCCGCCCGCGCGCAAGGGAGAGCTATTTCGGGAGCGCCGCGCGGCCGGCGAGCCAAAGATAGCGCGGGCGGGAGGTATTTATAGCGCGGCGGCGCCGCCGCCTCCGCCGCCGCTGCTTTTCCGGGGCGGGGAGAGGAAAATGCCGAGCCGGAGCCTCTGCCCCCGGGGCGAGAGCCGGAGCAGGGATTCCCCGCGCGGGCGGGGGAGGGCGGAGACGCCGGGGCTGCCCCGGGCCAGCCTGACGCAATGGCGAGCGGACGGGGATCTCCCTGCCGGGGCGGGGACTCCGCCCGGAGCCGCGAAGCTGGGTGCCGCTCGTTGCCCGGAGGGGGCCGCTGCCCTCTCGCCCAGGGAAAGGGACTTGCAGCGAAGCCGCCGAGTCCGGACATCTGGAGCGGGACCAAGCAACCTCCTGGCAGTGGCCGGCGCCCCGGCCCCCTCCGGGCACTTGCTCGGGCGCATCGGGGGGCAGCGCCGGAACGGCAGATCCGCGATCGGTGGAGACGCGGGGGCGGACATGAGGATGTGCCGTGCACGTGCACGCAGAAGAAAGCTTCCCTGAAGTCACAGGGGATTGGCTCCCTAATAAATACCCGTAGAATTGCAGCCCGACCCTACCTGCGTTTACTCGGAAGTAAGCCCCACTGACTTCTATTGGATTTGCTAGCAGGTAAGTGTGTACAGGATTGTAGCTCTAGGGCAGCATTCTATGCGGTATTTACTTGAAAGTAAGTCCTCACGAGTTCGGTGGGACTTGTTTACTTGTTGTAAGTGACTGAATGGTTTTTCTCCGGTCCTTGCTGCAAACCAAACAGTCTTCCCATATCCTGGTACTGACAGCCCTGGAGGAGAAAAGCAAAACGTGTGAATACACCCTTAACGTGCTAATAGTGAAATATGCACATGTATGCATTTTAAAATGTAGGGTCCAGTTACTCTGGGGTTGCTGCAGTGCATATGCTTAAGTCCATATGCATCACAGGAATCATCGTTACATTCCATAAGATTGCAGCAGGGATGTTTGCTTTTGAGACCCCTTGCAGCTGATAAAAGTTGCAAATGGGTGGCTTCCCCTGTTTGCTCATGCAGTTCCTCACCGGGGTGTAAGGCTTTCCGCAGATGCAGGCATGCTTTTCTTTCATTTATTTAAAAGCAATCTTCTGATTAGGCAGATAAGACAGATAAGTTCCATGAGCCAGTGGAGCAAAAGCTGTAATTCTTTGTGGTGGGTTTTTTTTGGGGTGTGTGTGTGTGGTTCTTATCACCATGTCAAATGGAATATTGTTGCCATTTTCCAGATGGGCACACTACACACTCTCCCCCCCCCCCCCCGCATTCGTTCCTTGGTGGCTCCGGGGCCAGTGACTCCATGCTGCCCTCTACTGCTGGACATCATAGTAGCTGCAGTAAAAGCCTGCATTTCCTCCCCAGGGGTGCCATGGCTGGAAGGTTCCTTGGTGTGTGGGGATTAATCTTCAGCTGTTTTTCCTGCAGGCCCAGAAGAGAGACCATTCCCCACAACTTCTGTCGCTGATTGCCAGCCACACTCTGAATGAAAGGCAAGTTGGAGGGCTAGGATAAGTCACGTGGGAGGGAGCCGTTCTCCTTCGACGTGATGAGGGAGCGAAGGGACCTGGGACTGCAATAAGGGTGGGGTGGCCTAACCTTGAGCAGTCCTGTGCAGGGGGGCAGGGGCAGTTCAAACACCCCCACGCCCCCTGGGCATTAAGTAGGTGTGAGTGCCCAGCTTGGGTGCCAACCCGTCATACAACATTGGTGGAGGGGGAAGAGCAGGAAATCCCCCTGTGATTGGCTCAGAACTTTAGTGCTTTATAAGGAGGTTTCTGTTTTCAGCATAGCCAGTCGCTCTGCAAGACCCCTTCTGAATAATGTTTTCTCTTTCTCTGTGGTTAACTTCCTCTAACTATACTGTTTTGGAGAGTTTGGTGGTATATCTCCTCCTTTTCCATGCTAAGAAAGTTCCTTTTTAATGGAGGGCAGGAAGAAAGGAAAAAAAAATTGCTCTTGTGCAAATACTCTCCCTTGTTTGTGTTTTTTTTTCTGAATCTGGTTCAGAAAACTGGATAACCCCCCCTCCCCTGGCCAAATTCTGCCCCATGTAGCTTTCGTCAGGTCCCCCCCCCCCCAAGTTTCTAGCTGGAAAGTCTTTGCACATTTGCAGCCCTTGGTTGGTGGACGCTCTCTCTCTTACAGTTAATTTTTTTCTTCATACCTGGGTAACTGCTAAATCTTGAGAAACCCCAGCCTTGTCTGCAGAAAGCCTTGTTTCATTGTCCGACTGATCAGCACAGGCCCACTGTTAAAAATGTAATCGGATCAGGGAAGTAATTGGGCTTTGCACAAGAGAAAACATAAACAAACCACAGATAGGGACTGTTGCAGGTGTGTATGTGTGTGTTCTGTAAGTTGACTTTATCCTACGAAGCAAACATGACTTCTGGAGGATAAATCAGTGCCCAGTTGATGGGAGAGAAAAGCAAACAGGTGGTCCACGTTACTGTATGAACACTGACTGGCAATAATGCCCTGAATCCTGAAACTACAGAGAATAGGGCAGTGAGGAGTCTTGGGGATAAAGGCACATGGAGCAGGCTTCAACTGCACTTTCTCTCATTAAGCCTATTACTGCAGTCTGATTAAAGACATTGTAATTGAGCTGTCACCTAAATATAAAGGTAAAGGTAAAGGGGACCCCTGACCATGAGGTCCAGTCGTGATCAACTCTGGGGTTGTGGCGCTCGTCTCACTTTACTGGCCAAGGGAGCCGGCGTACAGCTTCCGGGTCATGTGGCCAGCATGACTAAGCCGCTTCTGGTGAACCAGAGCAGCGCACGGAAACGCCGTTTACCTTCCCGTCGGAGCGGTACCTATTTATCTACTTGCACTTTGACATGCTTTCAAACTGCTAGGTTGGCAGGAGCAGGCACTGAGCAACGGGAGCTCACCCCGTCACGGGGATTCAAACTGCCAACCTTCTGATCGACAAGTCCTAGGCTCTGTGGTTTAACCCACAGCGCCACCCACACCCCTTGTCACCTAAATATACATATGGTCAAAACAATTTTGAACCAAGAAGCATGTTCTCTTTGTTTTTAGATGATGCCTGCATGTGTCTTCTTATGAGGCATTCCTTCTGTGTGAGAGTAGAATGAGAATGCCTCTTTTGTGATAGTATATGCCACCTGCAGTTTTTATATATATAGTTGTGTTGCAAAATCTATATTTCCCTTAACAGGGACACTTTTTGAGTCAATGATTTTTTTTTTTAATGATTACTCTAAATCATTAATTAATTAAATGTTGCAGCCTTGATTACCACCCCTTTTCTTTTTACTTACTTTGTCTTTTATAGGGCTGAGCGCTGATACTGAAAATCCATGCTGAGCCCTGACACAAAGTAAGCCCAAGCAACAATGAGGAAATGTAACAGGGGTAAGACAAGGAATGGGCTCGCAACTAGATGCATTATACCGTAAAAGGAAATGTCGCCATAGTAGTAGTAATATATATATTTATATATTTATACCCCACCTTTTTCCCTGACAGGGACTCCAGGCAGCTGATAGATAAAAGAAGAGCTAAAAACAAAGAAAAAACAACAACAATCAAAAAACAATTAAACATTGTCAGAATTAAAAGTATATATTATGTAGATAGATCAAAATACATTAAAACCATACAGATAATCACAGTAAAAACAGCACAGCACCAGCCCTTTCATTAAAAGCCATCAATTCCCCAAAGCCTGTTGGAACAAGAAAGGGAGAATCATTCAAATAATTACACTGCTAGCAATATTTTCACATTTGAGAGTTAAATCAGCTTTAATATTTTTGTTCCTGCTGTTTATAGGCCACCCATTGACCAAGGTCTTGTGGGCGGTTGCAGAAAACCAACAAAGCACAGATACACCTCAACAGAAAGATAGAGTAGAGAAACATAGGGTGGCCCTTGCATCTTCACCAAAGCTGGTGTTGTCCTGGCCGTCCAGGAATTGTGACTCTGCCAAAGGCAGAGGTAAGTTGTTACTGGACAAATCCTCTAGGGCTTTCAGTTTTTCTCCTTCTGCTGCAAATGTAAAACAGCCCCTAATGAAAATATAAAGCAAACTAGTTCACAGTCTAAATATGAGAGGAGTTTCCTAAGCCACATGAAAACACACTCAGGCTTAAGATGGTTATGTTTTGAGCATGAGTGAAGCTTTTAATTATAAAGCCCTCCTGCTGTTAATACTTGAGCTGAGGTTACAGCATACTGATATTTCTGTGAGAAAGTAGCTGAAGGTAAACTGGGTCACTTTGGTAACCTTAAGGTCATATTACTGCCATGCAGTTTATCTGATCTCTGAAAAGTGTTCAGAATTCAGCACTAAAGCTGTTGGTGGTTGCCATCCAGAGACTATGATACAGAACTGCCTTGGTCACCAGTTTGTGGGCCCAGTTCAAAATGCTGATGGTCTTCTTTAAAGGCCTAAACTGTACTGGACACACACTGCCTCCCCCAAAAAGCCACAATAGTCCAAGTAACAAAGAGCCAGACATTGTATTTCAGAAACGGGTCACCCCATTCCTGATCCCCACGATTCTCCACAACTCTGTGAGACTCTGGGGGCTTCTTGTCAGCAGCCCGACTTAAATTAGGTGATTGTATATGTACTTGCCCATAATGTTTGACAGCATTAAAACATGTGAGGTGTCACCTTTGATAGAGTCTTCTCTGTGACTTCTCCAGCTTCTTGTTCCATAGTTTCAAACACTGTTCTGTGGGAAATTGCTGTCTCATGTAGCTATAGCATGTGTAATGCTAGTTAATGCAAAAAGCAATTAAGACCACAGAGTTGTATTGCTAGACACAGCTAGGTCATGCCCCTCACCTAGAAGGAAGGGAGTTAATTTCCTGCTTTGGTCATTCTCTTTCACCATGTGAACTCTCAGATAAAGTTTGTGCCTGAGCCTGAACTTGCCCGCTATTAGTTCAGACCATGTGCTTAGAGCTGTTTCACTATATTTTGTACCCCAATATTTTTGCCTGTGTTTATATGCTGCTGCATGGATAAATGCATGAACCTGACTTTTGGAACTTTGTAAGTAAAGCATTTTAAAACTTCCCAAGGTGTGTGGTCTGTTCAGTGCTAAGAGGGGTAGAAATGGGGAAGCTCTGGTAGCGACTCAGAACAAGAAGTTTAAAAGGTTTAAGAGCCTATATTCCCACAATATGCTGCTGCTTGTGACTTTTAAATCTCTGCTGGGGGCTGTCTGTTGCTGGAGAGCATGTTTAGCCCCATGCTTTAGATCTAGGGATCCAGACAATTCTTTTATTAATTACCCCACACGTATGATCTACATCTATGAATCTATTTTCCCCACCTGCTCATCTGATCCAGCAATTCCCAAGCTCACCCAGATAATCCTGTTTGCTGTCACAATCTTTTGATTCTCTTTCAACCATACTGTATTCTATAACTTTCAGAGACAAACCCCTGGGGTTTTGTGTGATGTTCATTATCAGTTCTTCAAACATGATTAAATGTCTGCTTCCTTGCTCGCATTATTATAACTGGGTTCAGCAAGAAGCTGCTTAAATCGGAACAGGTTACTGACAAACTGTACATCTTGACAGACTATAGTCTTCATGAATGACACAGATTATGAAGCAATAACTTTGTGTAGGGGTACCAAATGAGGTTGCCCTCTCCCCTCGCCCCTCCCCTTATTTCTTCTTTCCTTGAAACCCTGGCCCAATGATTAAGAGATGGCTGGGGGACTCAGGATCGCCTCTCCAGTCTGCCCTGGTGCCAGGTCCTTCAAAGTGGCCCCTCAGGATTATGCACACCTTATATCAGGTTGGAACACTGGGTGGTCATAATAACAATTTCTCTAAATCCGAATCTTAATCAATATAATCCCCTAACATCTGTATCTATCTGTACTTTAAATTTCTCAATTACTGGGATGTCAATGTAGAAAAATTAGGGTGTGTGTGTGTGTGTGGACCTTTATCCTGAATTGCCCTGTCCCCACCCATTTTTAAAGGAAAATTGAAAAAGACACTAAGTCATGGTCCAAACTCAACCTCTTCCTCTTGGATATGTTTACTTCACTGAAGATGGCAGTCCTGCCCAAGCTGTTGTCCTCGCTTGTTCCTGTGGCTTGAACAATCAGGGTGGGGAACTCTGACAAATTGATTCTGATGAATGGGTGGGATTTCCCGCACATCCAATGCTTATGATTCTTTTCAGAGTAAGCATTTATTATCCGTCCTCTGGAATGATCTGCTTAAGCCTTGGGCTGACTTGGAGGCCTGTAATTGGAATAGCACCTTGACCCAGACAGTTTCCCTGTTCCCACAAGAAATGAAAGGGGGTTGAGAACTCCTTTTTTTGGGTGGAATTCGCAGAGGAATCTTGCTCCTCCCATCTCTCTTGTTCTTCCCTTCTTACATTGTCATCCTCCTTTCTGTTGTCAACGTAGAGGGCCACTTCGAAGAATCTTAAAACACAGGGAATTGTTCTTGTTTCTATCATGATAATACTCCTTTTTCAGAAGAGCAACTCAAAGGCAAGTTGGAGGCACCCTCTGTGAACTGGTTGTCTGTATATTGGATTCATTGCTTTTTCTCAAACGTGACAGTCAAGTATCTGGGTCGCTGCCTGATTCAGCAGACAACTGCTTAGAAGCCACTTTGGCAAGTAAGCAGCATGTAAATAAATAAAGTGTGAACAATGGACTCAAAAAATGCACAAGGTGAAAGAGGGTGGTGGGATCCTTGCAGGAAGATGCTGGGACCACTTTTTAAAATATCCTGCCTCAGAATTTTACAGATGTCCCCATTTGAGATCCAAGAGATTCATGTTAGCACCATCTGTGACGTTGCAAGATATCCTGGGGTCTTCTAGTCATCAGATGGTGCAGCGTAGCCGCTCAGGCAGCAAAATGTCTTGGGGGGTGGTGGCTCCAATAAATTAGGTTGCACCACTGTTGTGAAGTAAGAATTAAATATAAAGGTCAGACAGAAACCAGAGCCCTTGTTTACAAAATACACACTGCTGACAGGGGAATTGTGTGTTCTGTCCCCACCGCCACCCCCAAGTCTGCACACTGCATTTCCTCCGCAGAAAAGTGGTGCTGGAGTAGATCCAGATTAAGTGGTCCACACAAAGGTATGACATCTAAACTGCTGCTTCCATCAGAGAAGCTATTTTTCAGCACTAGCACAATGAGGAAGATTTGCCAAAAACACTCACTGCAGACAAAGCCCGAAGCAGTTCGTTTCACCCTTTCTTTGGTGCTTCTGTGAATGAATTGAGCACCCATGCATGTGCTCAGCAAAGCACTCAAGGCAGAGCCAAACATACTTTAAGGATAAAGCGAGTGAAGAACCCGAGTGCTGCTTTCTCAAAGGCAGTTGCTAGGGAAGATTAAAGATCTCTCCAGGGAACTGCATGCTGTCATCAGCTCAAAGCTCTCACAGAAGCTGAGCTTCTTATGTTCACTGCAATAAAAGCAACAGCACACAGGACATCATCTTACCATGAGAGGTTTTGTCAAACAGCCCAAGGCCAGAGAAAGTCAGCAGCCTAAGCTGTTTCAGAAGAGCTTTTCTCCAGTCCCAACAGTTGTCTTTATACCCAATAGAAAACACTTATTTGGTAACAGTATAAAATATAACATATTATAAAATTATATTAAATAATAGGAAATGTTTATTTTATGGTCCTATTTATTATAGGGCCATAGTCATGGTTAAGTGAAGTCAACTGAATTGCATCCCACCATTACAGTGAGAAATCAGGAGGGGAGTCAGGTAGTTCGAAGATGGTTCAACAGATCGGCAGTGTGGAAGCAGTAAGTATGAAGGTGGTTTCTGCCGAACTTGGGGTAGAAAAGAGAGGAAATGGGTTATTTTGAATTAGTTAAATGACATGTATTGTGCATTTTTCTTCCATAGACTTTGCTGGGGTGGATTTTCCAGAAGGATTTACCCAATTATTTTGGGGTGTATCTAGCTAGGTTCTGCTCAAGAGTAGATGTATGGAAATTAATGGACCTAAGTTAGTCATGTCATTAATTTTGGTGGGTCTGCTTTGAGTAGGTTTAACATTGGATACAATCCAATGAATTTTGGGGAAATGGGTCATTGTTTTAGGTCAGTTGGTTGTACTTGTGCCCATGAGTTGTGTTTGTAATTTTTATTTAAAAGGCACTTTGTTGGCCAGTGTTAATCAATGGACTTGTTGGGGCTACTGTTGCTAGGCAGTACTTCTGGCCAGTCTGGGACAATAGAAGCTTGCCGTTACTAGGCAGGATTCTCACACCCCAAACTTCAGCCTTCAGTTTGCAGTTCAGGTAGAAGTTAGGTATGAAAGGAGGTGGGGAAAGCAAATCACAGGAGATAAATGGAAATAGTTTGAGATGAATGGGGAGAGGGAAAGGAAAATGATATCACAGATGCACAGCAACTGGATTCCATTTTTTATTGGAAAAAATATTTTTATTGCTTTTATATATAGATAAACTATAGCAAAACATAAGAAGCATGAAGCAGGGACCAGGTATACAAGCAAAAGAAAACGCAGGATGTATACCAAATTTTCACATATTAATGTTCAAAATGTTTTGTGTGCTATATAGGGAGTTAGTTACCATCAACAACAAAGTAAGGAGACTTCCAGATTTCTGTGTCTAGAAGCCCATATGTGGAGGCAAGCTGGAGAAAGGTCCACCCCTCCTTGATTTGTTTAAGGAACAAACCTTTGCCTTGTGGCATAAAATGCATCAGGTGTCTTTAGTCCTTTTAGTGTTCTCACTTGGTGGGTTATCTTGCCCAGAGTTGCTGTTTTCGACATATTTCTATGTCATAATGTTAATGTCCAAGTCTGTTGAGGTTTTCCATATTTGGGCAGTTGATGGATGGGCCGCAGCATTGAGAAAGATGTCCAATTCATTAAATTTAATGTCAGTCTTAGGACCCACAATTATAGGTAATAGTAGCCATTGAGGAGTACATTCATTGTACTCCTTTAGTATATTAGCAGTTTCCCAGAACAGAGCTACTAGGCAATACCCCATTCCTACAATTTTGCCAATAAGCCAGTGAAATCTCTGATGTTACGTGAGGACGTGGCACAGGTGTCCTGCCCTACCTGTGCCAAAGCTTAATTGTACTCTCTCGCTCTAATGTATGCTGGCAGAGGGTCATATCCAGCTCTGCTGTTCTGCTATCTCAGGAGACTTCGGCTTGCAAAGTGAGACTTTCCCCATCCCTCCTCTCCCTAGCAGCCTCAAAATCAGCTCCAGAGGGCTGGGACATCACCTGGGGAAGATTTTGAGGGTGTAAAAGGAGAGAAGAGGAAACTTCATTGTGTGAGTGGAAATTAGTGCATGCCGTGTTGGATGCAACCCACAGGCTGGAAAGTTTTGAATTCCCACATCTTAACTCTGATGACTACTAGCTGTTGTGATTAATAGGTAAAAGGTAAAGGACCTTTGGATGGTTAAGTAAAGTCAAAGGTGACTGAAATTGCGGTGCTCATCTCGCTTTCAGGCCGAGGGAGACGGTGTTTATCCACAGACAGCTTTCTGGGTCATGTGGCCAGCATGACTAAACCACTTCTGCCACAACGAAACACCGTGATGGAAACCAGAGTGCACGGAAATTCTGTTTACCTTCCCGACACAGTGGTACCTGTTTATCTACTTGCACTGGTGTGCTTTCAAACTCTTAGGTTGGCAGGAGCTGGGACAGAGCGACTGGAGCTCACCCAGTCGCAGGGATTCGAACCGCCAGCCTTCTGATCTGCAAGCTCAAGAGGCTCAGTGGTTTAGACTACAGCGCCACCCGCATCCCTATTAGTGATTAATAAATTGATCATGATAATATGGATGGTAGGTCTCAAATCAGCCTTTGATTTGATACCCCAAGGCAGAAGTTGTCAACCTTTTTGAGTCCACAGCTCCCCTGACCAACTGCGTTCTTTCTGCGGCTCCCCTGGAGGGAAACGTGCTCTGAGTCTCAGGAGCTCCCCTTGCCTGCCGAGCTGCCCACCCCTCACCTCTTTTGCGGAGACCCTTCCTTGTGGAGGGTTCCCTCAACCTCCTCTTCCCTTTCCTCAAGAATCTTTGCCCGCTTGTAAGTATACCCTGAGGCCACCTTGGCTCTTGGCAACCAGTTCTCATCTCCCCTGGCCAGCCCCAGAGGCTGCTTTCACCTGGAGAACTTGTAGCCTGGGCCGCTACAAAAAAACAGCTGTGCAAGCCTTTGGGAGGCAGAGACACAAGAGGGCATCAGAGGAGGGAGGGAAGGAAAGAGAGACAGAGGCCAGTGTTGCCCACGGCATGCCTGACCACCATTCAAGACGCCCCAGGGTGCCATGGCACACTGGTTGAAAACCACTCACCTAGGGGATGGTTGCAGAACAACCAAAAGAGTGCATCAATTGATAAAAGTCTGTTTTATCTCACGGAACAATTACAGTTGGAAAGTAGAATGGAAATCAGATGTTGTGTAGGAGGTCCTCTGTCAAATTCTGTTGCAACTGCGAGAGGAATTAGTGTTGTAGTCTAGCTCCCCTTGTTCCCTGATTTAACTCTCCAGAACGTCATAAACTGAAAATTTGCAGAAGCCAGAATGCCTCCAGACTCATGTATGTGGACGATGCAGTTCTTATCTCAAACACAGTTAGGCCTGAAACATGTATTAGAGGAATATTCTAACCTTTACGTATAAGAATGAAGCTCTTGCAATTAGTTGTGGTAAGACTAAGGGATTTTTTTTTGCTTATTCTTAAAAAGTAATGAAAGATAAATGGCTCTTTTGATGGCTACCTACGTGTTTTTAACTTTTTATGATTTTATCGCTTGGTTTCATATTTTTATACTGTTGTAAACAGCTGTGGTATATCTTTATGATACAGCAGTATAATAAATATTTTTAATAAATAATTAAATAAAGCTATTATATAGTTCTCTAGCTCCAAATCCCTGAAGAGGCTGCAGAGGCAGAGGGAGTTTGGCCTACATGCAGTAACAGTGTTCTGCTGTGGAAGACTATTGGTACGGTTATTTTTGACTACAGTGGAACCTCGGGTTACGTACCGTCCTCCTTACGAATTCTTTGGGTAACAAGCTCCGCTAACCCGGAAGTAGATGCCCCTTGTTGTGAACTTTGCCCCGGGGTGCGAGCGGAAGTCGTGTGCCGGCAGAGGCCCCATTAGCGAAAGCGCACCTCATGTTAAGAACGGTTTCAGCTTAAGAACGGACCTCTGGAACGAATTACGTTTGTAACCGGAGGTACCGCTGTATTGCAGAAAGAACTGGACAAATGATAGGGCTCAAGTTGAGAGCCCAGCCTTGTTATCACTATTAATAAGGAGCTACTTCACAAAGAACGTATTAGGATGGAGGTGAATAAGCATTGGAAAGATGGGGAGGAACTTTCCACTAAACAGTAGGTAGAATGAGCAAGGAACATTATTTTAGCTGAAAAACCTGCACATCAAATTAGGCAAGGGATTGGGGGGGAAATGATTTATTCATGACAACATGGTATCCATTTATTGTTTATGCTCCATTTATTGTTTATGCCATCAAAGATTTATCACTATGTAGTCTGCCTAATTCTTGGAGCAAGTTTTGGCAGTTTTTTTTTCCTGAATGAGGAAAACAATTGTTAAGATTTTTGCAGTGTAAGACGTGAAGAAAATGTACCAGCAGTTCCAAGAAAATTTGTAAAACATTATTGGAATAAAGTGATAGCTCTCATCTTGGTTTATTGCTGTTTACAGTTTGTTAATACCACTGTTTTGTGGGATAAATCAGCCTCATATAACCAACATGTGTAACTCTAATGAATGCACAAAGAGGTTAAGACCATAGAGTAAGCTGTCCTGCCAGGCTTACCTAGGACACTGCCCCTCACCTTGGGAGGAACGGCTACCAAACTCTTTGTTCTCTCACTTCCACCATATGAACCCTACTAGTAAGGAGGTCTAAGCTGGATGCGTGGCTTAAACAAGCTATTTTTGTGATTCTATACAAATAATTTAGAAACTTACAATTTTTTAATCCAAGTTAAACTGCCCGTCTTTTTTTTTTGTTGCTGTATGGAAAAGCACATGAATCTGACCTCTGAGGAGTTTGTAAGTAAACAGTTTTTAACTTACCAAACGTGTGGTCTCTTTCTGTGCTGTGGAAAGTGGGGAATTTTGGAAGCAACTTAGAAGGGGATATTTTAAAGTACTAACTGCCTATATTTCCACACTTTACTATGCTGCATATATTGTGATTTTAAATCTCTGCTGGGGCTCTCACCTAAAAGTACTTGCCCCGAACCTGGATCTTGGCATCCAGGAAATTCTCCTTCTCATTATACCTAAAATATTTCTCCTTTTAACCAAACAAATGACGTTTTCTGGGGCATTGTCTGCATCCTGACATCAGGAAGATTGGAGCTGTCATAAGAGCTGTTAGTTAAGCAACGAAGTTCTCAGGCCCTGATCCACAAAAAGTGCTTGTGCATGTCCTCTTCCCAGGCAGATAGCCAGGTGCTTTGGCAGTGACTCTGAAGATCTTCCCTGGCTTGCTGTCCTGTTCCGGTGGTCTTCTTGGGTGTTGGAGAACTGACTAGGAACCCAGGCAGCTGGGTAAGGACCTCCAGTCCTGGGGCAGGGGTAGCTCCTCAGGTTCATTGGTAGTATGGAGATCTGCTGGAGGTTCCAGCTGCCCTTGCTCCTTATTTGAGGAGACATCAGGTTATCAGTCTGAGCAACGCTGAATCCTAATAGTTAGCCTGAGAAATAAATAGCAATATATCAAATAGTAAAAATCATCACGACCGCCTTGCAACCATGAACGAGGTGCATGAGTTTGCTTGGTTTCCTCTTCCCTACCCATCCCGCTTTCCTTTTGTGTTTTGCCTTTTCAATTGAAGGCTTGCATTATTTTTGTTGATAGAAGCTGCTTTGGGATCTTTTTCAGCTGAAGAGTGGAAGTATAAATGCATTGAGTGAATGGATTGATGAATAATAATAAATATAACAAGCCTCTCTCCCACAGTAAATGGAGCAGTGATAGAATTAGAAGAGGTATGCCTCTGTACCCTTATAGCTTGCTTGAAGAACAGGAAGCAGAGAGTAGGCATAAATGGACAGCTGTCACGATGGATGGATGTAAGAAGTGGAGTCCCCTATAACTTGTTCATAAATGATCCGGAGCAGGTAGTGAACTGTGTGATGAGACCAAATCATTCAGGCAGGTAAGAGCAAAAGGAATCAAGGGTAGCTCCAAACCAGGCGATTAGTCATTAAAATAGTAGATACAGTCCACTCAGAGCTGGCACCAGGTTTGAGAGGGCCCCGGGGAACATGGATTCCACCCTCTATCAGTGGGTCCTGGTGGACTTACTTAGCTGTGGTGACAGGGCTGCAAGGTGACATGGTTCAGCCACCATGTTTCAATATTAGGTTCACAGTATAAAAATACAAAATAAAAACACAAAATACATAATAAAAACAAGAATACAACAATACCCCCCCATTTAAAAGGACATAGACTGTTAATCAGCTCAAGGCCTGGTTGAATAATTTTTGCCTGGTGTTTAAGATCAGGAAGGCCTCAGGCGAGTCTCTGGGGAGAACATTTGACAAATAGGGAACCACTGCAAAAAAAGGTTAAACAGGTACAGTGGACCCTCCGGATACGAATTAAATTTGTTCCAAGGGTCCGTCCACAACCCAAAAAGTCTGTAGGCAGAGGCACCGCTTCTGCACATACATGTGGTGTGATCGAGCGCTTCTGTGCATGCGTGCGCGGCGAAACCTGGAAGTATACACTTCCGGGTTTGCCATGTTCATAACCTGAAAGTTACGTATCCAGAGCGGTACGTAACTAGAGGGTCCACTGTACTGGCTGCAAAGACATGTTTCCTGAGATACAGAAGAAGAGAAATGAGTTGAGTGTAATTCCTATATGACCAACACAATGAATGTAAAGGACAAAGAGAGGAAAGATAATTCAGGGATAACCTCTTCCAAAATTAATGACCAGGTGGAATGGTCAATGCAGACTGAGAGGGAAGACAGTTATAGGGGGATAGCAAGATGAGTCTTTGCAAGATGAATAATGCATCTAAAGTTTAATATTGTTTGGGTGAATTAACAAAATTCTAACCCATCGTGGCGTGACTGCACTGCACGTTTATTGGAGACACTGCAGACTGACTGGAGTATGTGCACAGAGTGTACAAAACAGGATATGCATGTTCCCCAAGGCCTGTTGGGAATTATCTATAAGGGCCAGATAATATACAAAATTCAGCTGAGATGTGTACCGGTACTTTGCCCAAAGGCAAGTTTATGTACACAGTTCCCTCTTCATTGAAGGATTATGTGTATGTTCTCCATGAGGCCTGGTGAATGTGCGCAATGGCTGGCTGTGATACACATTAACCACTCAATTTATATTCCACTTAACACACACAGGTTTAGACTAGTATCTATTGTGAGCAGTAATGGTAACTTCTCTCTCAAAAATGTATAGTAGTATTATTCAAAAGTGAATAATAGAACACTATGTAGATTATCATCATCATTACAGTTCTTGAAGCCCCAGAGTGATTGCATAGCTCCTTGTATAAACAAAACTGTTTTCCTATTTCCTATGAAAGCTGTTCTTCCAGCCTACCCCTTCAAGTCTGCATCAAAGAATGACATATTTCTGACGTATTGCGTCACAAAGAGCCATTCTGTCTACCAGGAACAATCACATGGAAGCAGCTTTTCTGTTCTAAAATGAAAGGCCAAAATTGGGTTGAATAGCCTTTCTACAACCACAGTAGAACGTATCGCCTCACAATTGTACAATGATCCACAATATTAAGTGCTGATAGCTATTTAAAAATGCTTGCAGGGGAAAAAACAGCAGCTTTCTCTCCGCACCTCCATGTAGATATATTCCAAAATACAGTTATTATGGGAACAGGTTAAAAGTGAGATAAGCCTGATTCATACAACAGAAACTCAGCTTCTTCCAAAAGACTGTTTGCTGGGTATACTGGCAAAAGAGAGAGCCTGAACAGTCTGTCTAAAATGTGTCATTTTATTCGTGCTGGGGAAATGGGGGGGGGGGCTTACATTTAACAATTAGCAGTCTAATCAGTCTATTCAGTCTATCTCAGCAAATAGCAAGTATATCCATATCCCCACTCCTGGAATTACTAACATACTGTTGCAACATGAATGGAAGGAAAGGACTGGTTCACACATGGCATTTCATCACTAGATGGCTGCAACATCACTTGATGGTTTGCATGTTCCATCCCCAGATAAATTCAGCACAGACCAAACTGCTTAACATGCAAGTATGCACCTAGACCATCGTAATTCTGATTCCAGTTACTGCAAGAGGAGTGTGCCGTTAATATGCTAATCTTTTCCGGTAAGTGGGTATTTCAATTAATTAAAATATTAAATAAAGACTGGGGAAACAGGTCATTGACCCATGATGGGCATGATGACCTGTCATCATCCTATGCTGAATTTTCAGTTTTCAGGATAGGTATGGTATCTGACATAACATCTGTTTTGCGGCAGCTGCATTCCCAGTTTATGTCCCCTGTTATGGCTCCTGCCAACCTAGCAGTTCGAAAGCACGTCAAAGTGCAAGTAGATAAATAGGTACCGCTCCGGCGGGAAGGTAAATGGCATTTCCGTGCGCTGCTCTGGTTCGCCAGAAGCGGCTTAGTCATGCTGGCCACATGACCTGGAAGCTGTGACGCCGGCTCCCTCGGCCAATAAAGCGAGATGAGCGCCGCAACCCCAGAGTCTGCCACTGGACCTAATGGTCAGGGGTCCCTTTACCTTTACCTATGGCTCAGAGGCTTCTAGGAGCAGCAGGTGAACACCTCTGGTCTGGTTCCATCTTTGTTCAAGTGGAGCTCATCCCTTTTGGACAGCCCCAGCTTGTCCTAAAGGACTCCTCAGTGCCCAGCAAATCCCAAATACCACTCATGCAGTGATTTAAGTCTCAGTGAATTAATGACAAAGGTAATCATAGCAATGTCATTTCCTGATGATGTGGACGAGGTGTGGGGAATAAGAATCGCATATCAAGGTTTCTACACTTTTCACCCAGACTCTCACATGAGAATGAGGAAATCCCAGCGTGTGGAATAATGCAAATGCTTTTGAAACACACTCATTCTGCATTGCATAAGGGACCTTGCTTGGAAGTTTGCTGTGAGGTGAGAGATCTGTTATTTGGGGATGCCTCTTTCCACCTGCCTTGCCCCGGGAACCTTTATGAGGAAGCTTCTTCCTGAACTGTGAGCAGAACCGGGTGGGAGGCACAGAAATTTAAGAACTACCTTTAAGAGAGGACTCCGCATTCTACGTTCGATTTGTGTTTTTTGTAGCTGCTTTTGTGTTTTATTTGGATTAGTCTTCTATATCTTATTGCATTATGAATAACTTTAATAAAAAAATTCACATGCAGAACTGTGAGGAGAACTTGTGGTCTGTTGTGGCCGCATAAATGGGTTGCTAATTGACCTAATGTTGCTAATTGTCCAAACGGTCAATAATTGTGAACCTGTGCTCACTTTTTAATATTTTTAAAATGAATTGTTAATGGTTGAATTAATAATTCTACAACTGAATATGATATTGTAGTTTATTATGTATTACAATTCTGTTTCTGTAGATTCTCTATTTTCTGTAAACTGCTTTGCGTACAAATTTTGGGTTTGTGGAAAATGCAGCGCATATATATATAAATTGAAAATAACTTTTTATTACTAGGTAAACTAGAGGCCACATAAGCAATTGCACTTTCTTTTCTTCTTGTCTGTCCATTTTATAGTTTTGAAAATATTCAACCATTCAGCTTAAAAAATAACATTTTATTTCAGAATTTTGTACTTGATTCAAAAAAACTTTTCACTAGTTAAATCAACTCTATTTTATTAGAGCTAAGTTTAATCAATTGATTAATGCTTTAGCTAGTGGGGGGGGAACCTTTTTGAATCGGATACAAAATTTGGAAATAAAATATTATTTTAGGCTGAATGGTTGAGTATTTTCAGCCATCTAAAAATTGATCTACTTCCCCTTTAAAAAAAGAGACAACAGCCCAAAGCAACCAACTGGCTGTTTCAAAGGGACTAAGTATATCCTTGTCTTTATCTTTGATACGGTAATTACATTTTCTCAATTTGTAAGCTCTTTAAGCTGTGGTAGGGATTGTATAATAGGCACAAGTGAGCTAAAAATACATTTCATATTTAACTGCCTAATAACCGGCAACTGAGGGAAACAGGAGCCACATATGAAAACAGGAAGTTCCTCTCCTCAAGCTGCATTTTTCTGATAGGTAGGATTTCTTAAAGCCTTTGCTAAAATAATAACCCCCTTCAAGTTTTAAATAAAAGCAGAGTTGTTGGCCATTGTTTATAGCTCTGCGTAGCTGAAAAGCAGTGACCGTATTATATTAAGAGGAGCTTAACTGAGTCCTGGGAACAGGCGCTAAATTTAGCACCGTTATTTGCAACAGTAAAAAGCTTCAGTTTTAAATTCCGTTTTGACTCAGTAATTCGGTGCCGATACCCTATGTGGTCTGCATGTAGCAAAGTGACCCCGATTCCAAATCTAACTTGAGTCTGAAATGATGGGATGGATTTTGTTAATTTGGGCCCTGCTAGGCCTTCGCTAGGGACAGGGGTGGCACTGTGGGTTAAACCAGAGGGCTTGCCAATCAGAAGGTCGGCGGTTCAAATCCCCGCGACGGGGTGAGCTCCTGTTGCTCAGTCCCAGCTCCTGCCAACCTAGCAGTTTGAAAGCACGTCAAAGTGCAAGTAGATAAATAGGTACTGCTCTGGCGGGATGGTAAACGGCGTTTCCGTGTGCTGCTCTGGTTCGCCAGAAGTGGCTTAGTCATGCTGGCCACATGTATGCCGGCTCCCTTGGCCAATAAAGTGAGATGAGCGCCGCAACCCCAGAGTCGGCCACGACTGAACCTAATGGTCAGGGGTCCCTTTACCTTTACCTTAGGCCTTCGCTGTCTACTCCTCCAAGCTGTTTGTTCCGGTTTAGAGCTAAAGAGCAGGTTTTCCCTGGGAAATGAGCGGGGCAAGGCAGAAACTTCTGACCCGTGCCTAGGTAGCACAGGGCAAGCGGCAGTGTCGATTTTGGTGTAAGCTGCTTGGAACTTTCTGCAAGGAGAAACTCACTAAGACCTGGGCAGGAAGTGAAAAAAGCATGCTTAGCAGGTGCAACGTGCGGGAGGAGGAAGATGCAGGAGGTGACCGTGGAGATGGTTTGGGTGCAGGGGGGCTGCACAAAAGGGGAGGGAGGAGGCAGGGACCAAGGAGTGAAGGGGAACACGGACGCAGAGTGGGACTGCAGAGCAGAAGAGAGAAGCGGCTTCGGGTCTGGGGTTGGGAAAGGGAAAGGCAGCTTGTACGAGGTGAGAAGAGGGAGCTGCATGGAGTTAATGGTGAGGGAAATCACTGGCGGAGGAACTATAGCTGTCAACTTTCAGATTTGAAAATAAGGGATCAGCAGCCTCGAAAATAAGGGATCAACAGCCTCTCCTGTCCCGGGGACAGTCTACGGGATATCTAACAATCCGGGATAGCAGTGGGAAGCAGCGGGAAACGGAGCTGGAATAAGGGAATTTCCCGCAAAAAAGGGGAAGGTTGACATCTATGGTAGGAACGGGAGTACGGAGCGAGCGGCCCACCCCTGGCACCACTATTCCGGTAGGGTGCCATCACGGCGGCCCCCCTGGACACGTGCCACGCACCCCGCACGCTGGGTGCCACAACCTGGTGGCCGGTTCGTCACGCCCTCGTGGGTGGCGTGCCACACCCCTGGGATGCGTGCCGTGCCCCCACAAGCGGTGTGCCATGCCACGCCCCCACAG
This sequence comes from Podarcis pityusensis, assembly GCF_964106645.2. Lineage (NCBI taxonomy): Eukaryota > Metazoa > Chordata > Lepidosauria > Squamata > Lacertidae > Podarcis > Podarcis pityusensis. The sequence goes on along the minus strand of NC_138038.1, from coordinate 4,491,490 downwards.
GCAGCATGCCACGTCCCCAGGAGGTGCGCCACGCCCCCGTGGGCACCAGCCGCAACCCCGCCTGCTCTCCACCCCCGGTAGCGGAGCATGCAGCTTCGTCCCTGGGAGGAATGGCAGGGATGAAGCCCTGAGTAACCTCATATAATACAAGTCCACTCACCTCTCTTGGTGCAGCAGCCTTCCCCAACAGTGGAATTCAAACTGCAGTGCCCTTCCTGATAGTGGAGCGGGCATATGCCCCCACTGCCTATCAGGAGCTGGATCTTAGCCTGCCCTCTACATTGGCGAAGGGGTATGCAGGCTGGGATGTGGGCGGAGCCAATAGAGCCGATGGTGGGCTTCCCTCAGATCTGCCCCCTGCCCATTTAAGCAGCCCACACCTGGGGCACAGCCTGTTTGTTCCTGCGCCGGGTTCCCCCACATCCACCGTTTACGCTGATAGGCAATGACTTTGCTGTGGCTGCGGTGGTCGCCGTTCTTTAAGGGGCCTGGTAGGAATTTGCCCACCGGCTAATTGGCACTGACCTGGTGGTTTTGCCTACCTCATAGCAGTTCGTCACAACTGGTTGAGCACTGGGGCAATCCCTTGTTTGGGACGGAGGAGAGGTTGTAGTCCCTGCCTGCCCCTCCAAATGCTGGGGTAGCCCATTAAAAGGATCCGGGGAGAGTGGCCACGTCTGCGTGTACAGGGGGCCAGGGCCAAAGGCACTCCCCCAGACAGCGGTCCCTGCGGGGGTCACCCTATTGGATGTAAGTCTTAGGAACTCTTCCCTGATTGATCATGCATCACTTCCGGGGGACGGGCTGAAAGTATTTAGATTGCCCCCTTGCCCAAACCAAACCTCCTTCATCTGTATTCAATAAAGTGGTGGCCTGTTTTTAACTCAAACCCAGTCTTATTGGTCTCTTATTTGTATGGGTTGGGGTCTGGGAAGTCTGATGCCTGGTCCTGCAACAGTGCTGCCAAGGGGAGTAGTACTACTACCTTTTGGTGACCCCAGAGGCAGCTGGCTTATTGCGAAGCTATGGGCTGGAAGTTATTGTCCATTTTTAAGCACACGCCGACTGGGCTTTTTCTCCTTGGGCTGCTCCTTTACCAACCGCACTGGTAGTTAGATGGAGCGGGGCTCTCAGCCGGACCTGTACTCCGGCGTGGTGGAGGGGCCCCTGAGTGTGGTGTCTTCTCCCTTTGGTCTCATAAATTTATGTTTGGAAAATAAAATCTGATATTCTCAGGTTTCCAGTTTAGCCAACTGCTAAGAATAAACCTTTGTTGTAAGCCACTTATGCCTCAATCTTTTTCATGTTTCCTTAGATGTAAACGACACTGTTCTAAATTTGTTCCCAGGTAAACGTGCAGAGGCTTGCAATTTCTGAGTTGTTCTCATGTAATCGTGTTTTGTAAAATGATCATAAACAAACTTGAAAACACAGAGCTCTACATTCAGTACAAAACAAAGAGGTATGGGACCTTTGAGAGCTCTTTGGGCTTCTTGGTTTGAGTATTTGTGTGGAACCAGGGCTTGGGGTGAGTCACTTGCTTCTTTTCTGCTAAAAAAGCCAATTGCAACTTTATCAAAATCTGCAATTTTCAGTGGATTCAGGCTGAATGAATGACCGCTAGTATTCACTAGTCAGTTTTGTTTGCTTTTTTGCTAGTGAAAATCACAGTACAAGCTGTCAATAAGAATAATATGAATGGATGGGCGTTATATTAAAAATGACAAGACCAGCAAGATTCTTTACAAAATGAAAGAGTTTGAAGTGGACATTTAAAATTATAACACAGAGGTGACTGGGATTTATATGAAGCTTAATTATTTTTAGCTACTGCATTTTGAAATTAAGATATTTGGCACTACAGTTTGTCTCTAAAGCAGAAAACGGATGTGTTTTACATTTCTTTGAACAAGAAATTCATGACACACTATGTGAAACCACGAATGAACCCTGGAATGAGACATATTCCCCTAAGGAAGACTTGTTGTGTCTGAATAGGTTAGTTCCACTGTGTTAGCTTTAAAAGTGTGATTTTTACCTGGTACTATATAGGATATTTACTTGAAAGGATATTTTAACCCTCTTGTGGCCAGGCAGACTTGTATATACTCTATACTCTAAAGCACTTTAATATAGGAGCAAACCTAGTTATAAAATGAGGCAAAATAGTAATAATTTGGGAGAACAAATAAGGAGGATTCCCCTTCATGTGACAATTTAAAAATAATTCACCAACAGCAGTATGTTTCATTTTTTATTTACTTATCTCTCCATGTAGCTTGTACCATGTGGAACAAACCTTAAGAATGGGTAGGATCTGTAAATTAGCTAGCTGTCAGAACCCAGCACCCCTGCTTTCTGTGCTATATTTTCAGAGAGTTAATGGAGCATAAGTTGCTAAAAGTGTGAAATGGGAAGTTCCTGATTCAAATATCACCTCAAGCAGCCATCCAGTTGCCTTAAGCAATCCATTGTTCTGCCTGCCTTTGCTCCCCATTTCAGGTATGAGAATAGCAATACTGGATTGTTACAGGACTGTTGTAAGACTTACGGTGGTAATAAGTGTGGCACACCAGAAATGCGCTGTGTAACTGCTAACTCTTGTCTTCAGACAGCATACCCCCCCAAAACCCTGCATATTCCATCAATATAAGCTTGTCCTCTGCCCTGATCCTGATTTTATTCCCAAGGTGAAATCTGTGTCCAGAGTTCTATGCTCAGGTGGTTTTGCCTTCCCTCTGAGCTCCTCCTTCTTGTTCTCAAGAACATATATGACATTCACTGGGTATCAGTCGTGCCCTGCAGTTTTATTTGGATCCAACAGTGAAATTTAGGAAATCGGAGTCCCTCCTTGCGGCATTTTCGGGGGCTTCCAAAGGTACAAATGTTTCTGCAGCCATGATTTCTTGTTGTGCAAGTCTGCTCCCTCTGGAATGACTGCTCACTCTTTCAGGGAAGCGGCTGCCACAGCTGCTTACAGGTGTAGTTTTCCTATCATAGATATTTGCTGGGCATCCACTTGGGCCTCGCCACACACTTTTGTAAAACACTGCAGAATAGATTTACTTTCATCAGCTGATGGAGCCTTTGGCAGAAAGCTTCTCCAGAGGGTTTCTGCTGCAGTAAGTAAAGGCAGAGGAAACCCAAGCAGGTCTGAAGGAGGCTCCTCTGATATATATCTGTGAGGAATGTCTTCTGTCCCTATCTGGCAAAAATGGAAATGGTACTTAATGAGAATTTCCATTTGAAGATAGGGACAGAGGGCACTGCTCCTTTCTCTGTGTTTTCCCCTGGAGTGAGATTGCTGATGTAGGACTTCTGCTGCTGTCTTACATATTGCACACATTATTTGATTACTGGTGTATGCCCAGTTTTGTTATGTCTAAGACCAGGTCTCCTTCTTTGCTATTTCTCTGGTTTGAAGTTGTTGGCAGCCGGGTTCTGCAGACATTGGATTTGGGGTCGAGGAGTTGTCTTCATTCTTGCCAGTCAGTCTGGAGGGCAGGAGCTGAACAGTTCTGAAGATCCTGCCCCTCATAGCCAGTGGGAGGAATCATTCTTACTAGGAATGTCCTCCACCCCTATTTTCAAATAAATTCCCAATTCCCCCCTCAATCATATGTTTCTGTTTCCTTAAGAACGGATTTAAAATATTTTCTTCTTCCTATTAACGGATTGTATATATAGATCAGGAAGCAGAAAAAAGCAGAATTTGTATTTTGAACAAGATATACAGTGGTACCTCTGGATGCGAAAGGGATCAGTTCCGGAGCCCCGTTCGCATCCTGAAGTGAATGCAACCTGCGTCTGCGCGTGCATGGGTCGCCGTTTCCGCACATGCGCGTGACGTCATTTTGAGCATTTGCGCATGCGCGAGCGGCGAAACCCGGAAGTAATGCGCTCCGTTACTTCCGAGTCGCCGCGGAGCGCAACCCAAAAATATTCATCCTGAAGCTACTTCAACCCGAGGTATGACTGTAGTCCATTCTCTCTCTCTCTCTCTCTCTCTCTCTCTCTCTCTCTCTCTCCCCCTCTCCAATCTTTCACTATGATACCTGGGAACTGTCCATAGGCTTTAGGAAGTTACACAAGGGCTTTGTGTACCTTCCTTTTTAAAGTGTGTGGACATTTTGTTTTTACCGCCGCAGACCTCTTCATTATGAAGTGCATCAATTCTTACACGTTATAGACTAAGAAACAGAAATCTCAGCAGATACTATACAGACAGCTTCCTGTTTGCACTCAACTGCTCACACAGACAGTGCCAGGAACCTGGAAGTGGAACCCGGAAGTGGGGGGCACCCTGTAGAATCCTGGCTCATGAGGAGACCCTCCCCGGAGCCCAAAGAGGATGTCCTCTTCAGGCTCCGGGGAGGGTCTCCTCATAAGCTGGAGGTGGAGTGGGGCTTTGTTGAGTGTGCTCAGCCTCCCCGCCTAACAGCTGACATGCGGGGTAGTGCAGCCGCTGATGCCGTGTCCTTGCATGTCAGCTGAGCAAGCCTCACGTGAGCCGGAGGGGCGGAGGGGCCTTGTTGAGCTGCGCAGCTGACGGGCGGGGAAGCCTGTATCATAGAATTGTAGAGTTGGAAGGGATTTTGAGGATCATCCAGCCCAACCCCCAGTAATGTCATATGAGCACCGTCTCCCAGAAAGTACTCCTGTACAAATATCATCAAAATGAACAGGACACCTGGTCACCTTCTATTCAGCTGGCCTGGGAGTACTCACTGGTAGATACTGACCCATAATTTGTTTGCAAGTAAATCCTGAAAGGGAATTCAGCCTCTTTCTTTCCTTTCGAAAATGACCGTATTTGTTGTCTTGCTGTCAACATTTTACATGATTTCACATTCCAGGGTTACTCTGCCCATCTGTAGTTGGCAGGGGAAGAACTGAGCAGGCTGAACTGTTGTGCTTTGCTTTTCTGTGACATATGGAAAGAATGTAAAGTTGTTGTTGTTGTTGTTGCAGGCCTCGGACAAAGCAACACAAAAATGTACATTGAGCTTTTGTCAGGGAACTGCCATCGGAAGGAAGGGAAGTGAAAGGGCTCACACAGGTTGGGAGAGACTCAGCAGCTGAAGAGGGAACCAGTAGGGGGAGAGGAGCTGAGCTGAGGGAAAGTGAGCTGGAGGGATGGCTCAGAGACACTTCCAGCGAAAACAGTGGGGAGGTTTCAGGACCTCCTGTAGGGACACCCACTCCTCGCCGGAAACTGTCACGCAGAGAGTCCAGAAGACGTGTTTCCGTTAAGGAGCTTTTATGTTGGAAGCGATTCCGAAAGCAACCACTGTCGGAATCTGCCAGCGACTGACGGAGCCATGTTTAAGGGGCTCCGTTACAGACAGAGGTTTGCAAACTTGACCAAACTCTGAGGGACTAGGATTTTACACACAAGCAGCTCATCGTCCCATCACAGCATTCCGACAGTCACCGTGAGCAGCTTGTGCAGGAGAAGGCATCATGAGCAACCCAGCCGGAACCGGAGAAGCAGGAGCTGGAGCGGGTCCAAGCCTGGAAGAAAGGTACCGGGTGTTGGAGGTCCAGCTAGCGCTGCAGACGGCGAGGCTTGAGGAGAGGAGGGCTCAGGATGCAGACAAAAAGGGGAAAGACACCCAGCTCGTCAGAAAGGTACCAGGATTGGTGCAGAAGTTTGGGGGGGAGCCCAAAGACTATCATGGCTTTCGGACAGAGATGCAATATGCCCTCAATCTGCAGTTTGATGAATTCCCTGACGAGGAATCACGAGTGGCTTTCGTGATTGGGCATCTTGAAAAGGGGGCGAGAGACTGGGTTAGACCCCTGATGGCAGCGAATAGTGACGTCCTAAAGGACACGATGAAGTTCTTTCGCGCCATGGATCTGATGTTTTCCAGCGATATTGAACAGGGAGTGGTCCGCAGACAGTTAATGGCTTGCAAACAGCGGAGCCGATCTGTCCGTGAGTACTGGACTGAGTTCACCATGTTGATCCATAAATTGGGGTGGGATCTATCGGCGGAACCCATTCAAATGCTCTTTGAAGAAGGGCTTTCTTCGGCTGTGAAAGACGAACTTTCCCGGGCGCCCAGGGCGGAGTCTATGGACCAGCTGACCAAATCAGCGCTGACCATAGGAGCGCGCCAGGAGGCGAGAGCATTGGAGAGGCGGGAAGGGAAGGGGGAACGTTGGAAGGAGTTCCGCATTCCAGACATTCCAGAGCCAACTTTCCCGCCGGCAGAGCCGATGGAAATCGGAACAGCGCGCGCGCGCGCAGTTTCAAAGCCCAGTGAGGGGGGAAAGAAGGAGGGAAAAGGCGCCCGGAAATGCTATCTCTGCCAACAGCCAGGTCACTTTGCCAGAGTCTGCCCCCAGAGGAAGGAATGGCAAGGGATGGTAGGAGCTGTGGAGGGAAGAGAGGAAGAAATACCGAAGCAAGTAAAAGCCAACGCCTGGCTGCCACCGTCGGGGCACAGCAGCCAGGCCAAAGAGCAGTGAAAGTGCCCACGCCAGAACCTCCTAAACCCGCCCTAGTGATAGAAGTGGCGCTAGAGCTGCCAAACGGACACCCTCTAAAGATAAAGGCGCTGTTGGACTCAGGCAGCTCCTGCAATTTCATGAGCAAAGAGTTTGCAGCTGAACACCAGATACAGACGATCCCTTTAAGCAACCCCCTGCAGGTGACCACGATCGATGGCAGGGAGCTGTTGGGAGGAGAAGTCAGCTTGCAGACCGTCCCAATGATAATGAAGGTGGCAAGGCACACCGAACTGATAGCGTTTAATGTGGCCACCTTGGGAGGAGCTCCCATTATATTGGGGATGAGCTGGCTAGCGTTACATGATCCGCTGGTGGGCTGGCATCAGAGAGTGGTTTCTTTTGGTTCAGCACATTGCTTAGAACACTGCAAAGAGGGAAAGGGTTTGGCAGGGGCCCAAGCCACCCTAGCAGGGACTGAAGTAACGGAGAACGTGAAGGTACCACGACAATACGCAGATCTCCGCGACGTCTTCAGCGAAAGGGAAGCTGACCAACTACCCCCGCATAGACCCTTTGACTGTCAAATCAATTTACTCCCTGGGGCACAGCTCCCTGTAGGCAAGCTGTACGCCATGTCAGACAGAGAGATGCAGGAGCTAAGAGAGTTCATTGACAAGAACCTGAAGAGAGGGTTCATCAGAGAGTCCAGGGCGGTGGGGGGCAGCCCAGTGTTTTTTGTGGATAAAAAAAACACGAACAAGCCGAGGCTTGTGTGTGACTTCAGGGCCTTAAATGCAGTGTCAGAACCAGTGGCTTTCCCTATGCCCAGGATTGACGACATTTTGACAAGGGTCAGGAAGGGAAAGATTTTTACTAAACTGGACCTAAGGGGGGCGTACAACCTGATACGAATAAGGAAGGGGGATGAATGGAAAACCACCATGTTCACCCCTTTGGGGGCATTTGAATATTTAGTTATGCCCTTCGGCCTACAAGGAGGCTCCGCGTGCTTTCAATCGTTTATGAACCACGTCCTGGGGCCTTTGCTTTACAAGAATTGTGTGGCCTTCTTAGACGACGTGTTGGTGTATTCTGAGAATGAGGAGCAGCATGTGAGAGACGTCAGAGAAGTGTTGAGCAGGCTGCAAGCCAACCAGCTGTGGGTGAAACTGGAGAAGTGTCAGTTTCATACCAAGGAGGTGGAATTCCTGGGGTATCGCCTGTCAGACAAGGGATTGGCCATGGATCCCGGCAAGGTCCAGGCGGTGCTGGAATGGAAAACACCCAAAACAAGGAAGGATGTGCAGAGGTTCCTAGGATTTGGGAACTTCTATCGTAAGTTCATCCGAAACTTTGCCCACCTGACGGCGCCCATTACGGACTGTCTCAGCAGTAAGAAGAAGTTCGTTTGGACTGAGGAGGCGGAGCGAGCATTTGAGGAACTAAAAAGGGCCTTCGCCTCGGAACAACAACTCCTGCATGTGGATTTACAAAAACCGATGAGAGTGGAAACTGACGCATCAGACAGAGCGATTGGGGCGGTGCTTCTGCAGCCAGGGAAGGAGGAGTCAGAGTGGAGACCGTGTGCCTTTTTTTCGCGAAAGCTGAACAAATCCGAGAGGAACTACACGGTGTATGACCGAGAACTACTAGCCATTCATGAGGCGTTCCGGAGATGGAGGCACCTGCTAATTGGCGCACAACATAAGGTGCAAGTGTGCACTGACCACAAGAACCTAGAGTATTGGAGGACGGCACGAGTGCTCAACCAACGGCAAGTGAGATGGGCCCAGGAGTTCTCCAAATTTAACTTTGAGATTTGTTACGTGCCAGGCCCAGAGAACATTAGGGCGGACGCTCTCTCACGCAAACCTGAATATTTGGAGGGGGAGGGAGCACCCGAAGAGAGACATGTCATTCCAGAGGACCGCTGGGTGTGTGGGGCGGCATTGGTGGGACAAAGAGAACTGGTAGAGGAAACAGAGAATGATGAATACGCCCAGAATAAGCTCAGAGGTCTTAGGGGTGAGGGAGAGGAACCAGGGGGTTTCGAGGAAAGAAATGGAGCTTTGTATTACAAAGGGGCACTGTATATCCCTGAAGGAGACTTAAGGGGGAGGGTACTCAAGCAGTTGCACGACAGCCCCATGGCGGGGCATTTTGGACAACACAAAACCATGTGGTTGGTCACCAGGGAATTTTGGTGGCCTAAGGTGAGGGAAGATGTACGGGAGTATGTAAGAGGGTGTGAGCAATGCCAGCGAGCCAAAGGGGAGAGGCGGGCACCGGCGGGGCTATTAGAACCCTTACCAACCCCAGAACGACCTTGGGAGGCAGTGTCGATAGATTTTATGACTGATCTGCCGAAGTCCAAGGGGAAAACAGCCATCATGGTGGTGGTAGACCTACTAACAAAGATGTGCCACTTTGTAGCCTGCTCGCATGCAGTCACGGCGGAAGAGACAGCGAAGTTATTTGTAGAACACATTTTTAGGTTGCACGGGGTGCCATTGAGGGTGGTCTCAGACCGAGGAAAACAATTTACTTCCAGGTTCTGGAGGAAGCTCATGAGCTTACTGCAGGTGGAGGTCAACTTTTCGACTGCCCGGCACCCTGAAACCAACGGGCAGGCGGAAAGAGCAAACGGTGTCCTCCAGCAATACCTGAGGTGTTATGTCAATGACAGAGAGAATGACTGGGTAGAAAAGTTGGCGCTGGCGGAATTTGCCTACAACAATGCCGAGAATGTGTCCACAGGGATGAGCCCCTTCTTGGCTAATTATGGGTGTCATCCCAGGGGTTTCCCAGGGGGAGAAGGGGAGAGATGGAGCGTCCCGGCAGCCGAGCATTTTGTAGAAGAAATGGAAGCAATCCATCGTCAGCTCCAACTCAACTTAGAAAGGGCGAAGGAAGAATACAAGAGGCAGGCAGACAAGAACCGAAGGGAAGGTGAAACCATAAGGGTGGGAGATAGGGTGTGGCTGTCAACCCAAGGGTTGCCGTTCAAAGGAGGTTGTAAGAAATTAAGACCCAGGAGATTGGGTCCCTTTGAGGTCATTCAACAGGTCAACCCAGTGGCTTTCAGGCTCCGGTTACCCAACCACATGAAACTGCACCCAGTATTTCACAGGTCGTTACTGTCACCGTATGAGGGGGGACGAGAAGGGATGGCCACTCGGGGACCGGTCATAGAAGAAAGGGAATGCAGCAGCCATGTGGCAGAAATCCTCGACGCCAGGTGGAAGGGGGATCAGGTGGAGTATTTGGTAGCGTGGGAAGGAGAACCGGAGTCAGAAAACACTTGGGTAATGGCAGAAGATATCAATGACGAGGTATTGATAGAAACGTTCCATCAAAGGTTCCCAAGGAAACCTCAGCCTGTGGAGAGGTTCCGGAGGGAATACTTTGGGACCACCGATGAGGAGGAGGAGTTGGAAGGATTCTCGGACTCGGAAGGGGAAGGGGAGATGGACTCTGAGGAGGAGGAGTACTTCGAGACCAGGAACCGCAACAGGTGGAGAGAAGTGTTCGGGACATCGGAAGATGAAGGAAGTTCATTCCGGGGTTTTGCCTCCTCACCGCCCGTAGAGGAGGGGGCGAGAGGGGATGAAGGGGGCCCTGGAGGGGAGGTGGATGTCAGGGAACTGCCATCGGAAGGAAGGGAAGTGAAAGGGCTCACACAGGTTGGGAGAGACTCAGCAGCTGAAGAGGGAACCAGTAGGGGGAGAGGAGCTGAGCTGAGGGAAAGTGAGCTGGAGGGATGGCTCAGAGACACTTCCAGCGAAAACAGTGGGGAGGTTTCAGGACCTCCTGTAGGGACACCCACTCCTCGCCGGAAACTGTCACGCAGAGAGTCCAGAAGACGTGTTTCCGTTAAGGAGCTTTTATGTTGGAAGCGATTCCGAAAGCAACCACTGTCGGAATCTGCCAGCGACTGACGGAGCCATGTTTAAGGGGCTCCGTTACAGACAGAGGTTTGCAAACTTGACCAAACTCTGAGGGACTAGGATTTTACACACAAGCAGCTCATCGTCCCATCACAGCTTTCAAACAGGCTTCACGCTACTACCTTAACAGATTAGAGAACTGGGCAAAAACAAACAAGATGAATTTTAATAGGGAGAAATGTAAAGTATTGCACTTGGGCAAAAAAAATGAGAGGCACAAATACAAGATGGGTGACACCTGGCTTGAGATCAGTACATGTGAACAGGATCTAGGAGTTTTGGTTGACCACAAACTTGACATGAGCCAACAGTGTGACGCGGCAGCTAAAAAAGCCAATGCAATTCTGGGCTGCATCAATAGGAGTATAGCATCTAGATCAAGGGAAGTAATAGTGCCACTGTATTCTGCTCTGGTCAGACCTCACCTGGAGTACTGTGTCCAGTTCTGGGCACCACAGTTCAAGAAGGACATTGACAAACTGGAACGTGTCCAGAGGAGGGCAACCAAAATGGTCAAAGGCCTGGAAACGATGCCTTATGAGGAACGGCTAAGGGAGCTGGGCATGTTTAGCCTGGAGAAGAGGAGGTTAAGGGGTGATATGAGAGCCATGTTCAAATATATAAAAGGATGTCACATAGAGGAGGGAGAAAGGTTGTTTTCTGCTGCTCCAGAGAAGCGGACACGGAGCAATGGATCCAAAGACAAGAAAGAAGATTCCACCTAAACATTAGGAAGAACTTCCTGACAGTAAGAGCTGTTTGACAGTGGAATTTGCTGCCAAGGAGTGTGGTGGAGTCTCCTTCTTTGGAGGTCTTGAAGCAGAGGCTTGACAACCATATGTCGGGAGTGCTCTGATGGTGTTTCCTGCTTGGCAGGGGTTGGACTCGATGGCCCTGGTGGTCTCTTCCAACTCTATGATTCTATGATTCTACTACACACTATGTGTATTGTGTCTGTCTCCATTTCTTATTCTTTCTCATTACTTCCAGTCTTTAGGAGGAACTGCAGTTGAAGGACTGAGTTGAAATTACGAAAGAAAGTGATGAGTCATGCTGCTTTCCCCAATAGCTTCTAAATCTGAAGACATCATGGCTTCTGCCTTGCTATATCCGTGGGAAGGGGAGGGGGTACAAAATTATACTAGTATGTTAGCCTGATGTTCCTAGTTTCCAGCTTGTGTGTGTGATTACCTAATATTCCTTCCCAGCTGTTTCTTAACATTACTCATACCGGTCTAAAGCAACTATCTTCTCACTTTCTTCACTAAACATAGTTTCCCTTCGTGGGCTGTTTAGAATGCTTTTTTGTGTGTCTGTGCACTATAGTTGCCTCAAACTGGCACTGATTTAGGTAATAATAGTTACAAGCTCAACAAATATGTAATCAAAATAACCTTGCTCATGCTAAGCTTTATTCACCACCCCCCCCCCCCCATTTCCACAAAAGCGGAAAGAAAAGAAAAAGGCAGGCTGCCACAAGTCTTATTTTATCTTACCAGGCAAGTGTTTATCGGGCTGCCCGGGAAAGTGCATGGACGGAGAGGCATGATTCAAATGCACAAATGGTGGAGCTGTGGAACCTTAGAGTTGGGAGGGACCCAGGGGTCATCTAGTCCAACCCCCTGCAATGCAGGAATCTACGCAGGAATTTCCATGGAATTTTGGAAATAATGAGCCAAATGGTTGGCTGTGATGTGAGGTCTTAAAACATGGGTTGCCAATCTTTCTGAGCCAATAGGCACATTTGGAGAAGGCGCCGTGGCCGCCAGTCGTTAAATGGCTGCCATGGAGGTGTGGCCTAACACAAAATGACAAGGCCACAAAATGGTTTGGGCATGCCGCCCCCCTCCCTCAATGAAGAAAAGGTGCACTAGCTACTAGTTCAGAATGGATGCGGGGGGGGGGGTGAGTGTCCAGTCCCAGCAGCCAACGAAATGTGCTGTGTTCAATGAAGGAGAGGCTGAGCCACTACAAACAAACTGAGCGGTCTATTGTGAATTGTGAATTTCTGAGGAGATATCTACTGAGACCTTTCATGGGGGAAGCTGGGTGCTGCTGGCCAGCACAGCAGTGTCTGTGGGCGCTGCATCAACTTTTTAAAGCTCTTGAGAAGGCATGATTATTGAAACACATTCAGCGATATGACTGTATCAAGACACAGTGATATGTTTGCGTGCACATTCAAACCTATGTGGCTTGATTGTCAAGGAACAATCTGCTGAGCCGAGCGTTTCCATTGCTCTTCCATGGAACGTGGTCTTGGAGCAGAAAGTGACCTAATGTGGACAGTCGGAGCTTGAAGATAATGGGTCACTTCTACTGCTGTTCTCTGGCAGCTACGATTCAGTGCTATATTGCCTCTAATCCTGGGGGTGGCATTTAGCCATGGTCATTAATAGCCATTGGTAACCCCATCATCCATGAGTATGTATAATCCTCTTTGAACTCTTGTGACTAATAGCCTTTACTGTGTGGTAGTGAGTGCCATATATTAATTAGGTGTTCTGTGTATTTTCTTTTGTCTGTCCTAAAATTGGCTCTTAATCAGTTTTACTGGGTGACCTCCACTCTGGCATCACGAGAAAGGGAGAAAAAAACAACTTATCACTACCCACTTCTTCCACACCTTGCACAATTCCACAAACATCTTTTTGATGCTCTTTTTTCTGAACTGAACATTCTTAAATGTTGGACGTCTTTCTTTGTAGGGAATGCCTCTTGGTTCCTTGATCCTTTTGACTGCACCTTTTCCAGCTCTGTGATATCCTTTCTGAGGTGGGAAGATGGTGACCCATATTATTCCAAGTGTGGACACGTCAGGCATTTGTGTAAAGTTAAAGGCAGTTTTATTTCCAGCCCCTTCCCTAAGAATCCCAAGCAAGTTATTTGCCCTTTTCACAGCTGCCGCACGCTGGGTCAACATTTCTCTTGAAGTATCTGCCATGGCAACCGAGAAAGCTTCCTTTATACCACGTCAGCCCAGCCTTTGGCACACCTTGTTTGCTATTGTCTCTGCAAAAAGGTTGCAAATGACTTTGAGTAACATGTGCGGTTCTAGGGTCACTGTCATCTCAAAAAGAGGATGGTTTTTAACAGTTTAAAATCCATCAACAGCAGAAGTGGAACTCTTAACCACGGCCAAAGCGCAGCACTGTCCACAACTTTGCTCCTACTGCCATCTCTATCTACAGAGACATGGTGGTAGCAGCGCTAGCGGAATTGTGGGCAATATATATCTGTGTGTCACCCCTGACACTAGAGTAAATGTTACGTCAGGCCTCTCCCCCAAGATGCATGCTCCTTGCATGCTTCCAGGTGTTGATTATTTATCAGCACCCAAAAGTGGCTGTTCTGCTTTAAAATGGAACGAAACCCGTTTCCAAATTCCCAGCTGTCTGTAACCAAGCAGACAGTCCCCATTTCCCTAACTCCAAATGCTGGGTGGCAGCAGGGGGTGGGGGCTGTGTGTGTGACTGAGACCTGTGTGTGTGATAAGGGTCAGATATTCCCTCCCCCCTGCACTGCACTCCTGATCGTGATTCTTCCCCCAACTCTCGTGGCGCTGCAATTCAGGAAGAAAAGAGAAAGAAACAGATATGAAGGTGCTGGTATTTAAAAAGAGAAGGGTTGATTCCCTCAGAGGAGAGGGAAAACAAATGGCTATAGCAGCCTCAGAAATAGTCTGTGTGCCAGAGTCAGCTGAGCAGCAACACAAGAAGTCAACTGCCCCTGGAGAAATTGCACAGCCAATTCCTTCGATAATTTAAAAAGTTGTATTTTCGGAGCTCTTAAACATAAAACTCAACACACACACACACACACACACACACACAAAATGAGAGGGGGATGTTTCGTTCATGACATTGTGGAGCTGCCTTTTCAAAAGTAAGTGAAAAAAGCAGGGCAACACCACAGTAAATGCTCAGCGTGCAAGAGGCCATGTTTACGTGCGCTTAGCGTTAAGCGATTTGGTTTGTAGTTTCCCAGGTTGCTAAAAACAAACCCCAAAACTGCGTTCGATGGACTGCTCTTCAAGCATGTGGTGTGGAGGCCACTTTTAGGGACAGCTTGCAAAGTTTGGTTAGCTTAGCAATTTCACGCAAAATTGGTACAGAGCGCCTTATTTTGGTACGCTTGACACTGTGAAATCTAAGGGCCATTTGTCACAAGATGCAGGGGCAAACCTGGGATTGGTACAACGTGGGCACTCAAAGCAGGAGCTGTAGCCCTGCTCATTATTGTATGACACAAGCATTTATTGCACATTTACACTTTATATCTTTTCATAGTATGCACAAAGCTTATTAGACATATATCTAAAAAGGTAATGTACAAAACGGCGCTATCAGCCAAAGCAGCTTCTAAGGGCTGAGCACTCCGTAATGCATAATGCTCATGGAAAGAAAACATTGCAATATATTATTATATCACAGGGGAACCTTTAGTATGATAAATATTTCATCAGGATAGTAGGCCAAGGATTCTTGGACTCATATGCAGTCTTTCCTAGGGCACATGGAAAAACTACCTTTTTGAGTCTTTAAAAGCGTGAGCTCCCATTGGACAGAAACAAAGAGCGGAATAATAAACTGATAACTTTGCAGTGGGGTCTCCGTTGTGCATAAGATGTTAAAGTGGCCTTCCAGAGAAAGCTGTGGGAGCCAGTGAACGCTCCAAGGCTCAGGGAAAGGAGTGAAAAGAATTGAACAGAATGCATTCTGCTGAAGTAAAAAGTGACAATTTGAAAAAGGGAATGCTGTTCTGAAGGGGGATGAATCAACGCTTGCTCTGAGTCACCCTCAAATCCATAGCTGCCCCTTCGTGCAATGCTTGAGATCACACCCTTGTACTCTCTGTTAATCAAGCAGGATTAATCATATCTTCTTGGTTTTGCATTTATGATTAATAACAATTTGTTATAATTTCCAACCATACCTTATTAATATCAGCTAATGCCGTTATTATTTACTAGAATAAAGACATTTCAGTAAAATGCCTAGCATATGTTTTGGTAGAGAGGACATTTAATACCTGGGAGCTGAACAACTTTGTTGTGTAACGATGTACTGTACTATTTCTGCTTATCACTGTGAAATAAAGGAGTTTTGCAATAAGATAAATGGTTAATAAAAGACCCATGGTTGATAGAGAGGAAGCAAAACCAAACAAGTACCAGAAATATATATTTAAAAAGCTCTTGCAATACTTTTATATCTAACAGCATTAAAGTTTATGCTTATAGGCTGCTTGATGCAGCTGTCATGTTGGGTTTCACTTGGCCCTCCGGCAGCCTTCCTCATTTGTCTGAGACCAAAACATTCAAGCTGTCTGTCACAGCAGTGTGATCTTTTGATCCAATGGGAAAGCAGAGTTTCTGCCATATTCAGGAAAGATCCGTCACCTGATCTTCAACAAAGCAACTGTGTCATGCGCTCGTAAATTCTGCCCATTGCAAATACGTAAGGGTGTCCTATAAATTATGATGCCAGGTTCCTGCAAATAAAACCCCTATTTCTTCCATAGTGTTTCATAGAAAGCTCAAAATGCAAACAACAGCAAAATGCTGCTGATCATGTTAAAAAAACATTTAAAGCTGATTCAGCAAAAAATAGTATTTTGGGTACACTGGACTCCACAGCATCTTTACAAGAAGCTATTGTTTTCTGATTCAGGTAGATGCTGGAGGTGTAATGCTGGGGTACATGATGTGGGCTTGTCGAGTGATAGCATCTTTTTGCTTGGAAGTTGTCCATATTGTTGCACGGACCCCACTTTCCGAGCAGTGAGAGACTCCAGGGATGCCTGTGATTCTTGTGAATAATTATATTTGTATACCACCCTTCATCCGAAGGTCACAGGGTGGTTCGCAGCATAAAAATACAAAAGGAAAACACAAAATAAATAATAAAACAGAAACAAAAGCAAAACAACAACAACACAATATCCCACCCCCCAGACACAATAAAAAAGCGTTTGACTGTTAATCCACCGAAGGCCTAGTTGAAGAGGAATGTTTTCACCTGGCACCTAAAGGTGTATAAGGAAGATGCCAAACAAGCCTCCCTGGGGAGAGCATTCCACAAGTGGGGAACCACTGCAGAAAAGGCCCTGTTCTTGTGTTGCCACCTTCCAGACCTCATGGAGGAGACACATGGAGAAGGGCCTCCAACAAAGATTGCAGGGTCTGGGTTGGTTCATATGGGGAGATGCGGTTCTTGAGGTATTGCTGTCCTGAGGGTTGACCCAGGGTTCGGTTTCCTAGGAATGAAGGTCAATGGAGACTGTGGTGTTGTCATGATATATGGTTTTATTTACACATAAATACAACCTGAGCATAGGATGGAGGGGCCCAAAGCATTAAAACAGAACTTGCCTCTGCATTTGGTTTCCAGGAAGGCCCCATCACAGCACAGAGCAAGATATGCCCCCTCTGTCCTCGTCTTCCAGCACCAGTCAAACTCTCTCACGGGCAGCCTCCCCCAACCTCGGCCTATTATTCTCCATCCTAAGATGACATGGCATCCAACCTGGAGAAGTGGGGAAAGACCCACCCATTTGTCTGTATGACAACCTTTAGGGGCAAGTAAATGGCAGTACTGAACTGGCCAACCAAAGACATTACCTTAACAAAACAAGTGGCTTGGCTGGTTCATCAGGTTTCCCCTCATAGATACTAACCTCACATATGCCTTATGAGGAACGGCTAAGGGAGCTGGGCATGTTTAGCCTGGAGAAGAGGAGGTTAAGGGGTGATATGAGAGCCATGTTCAAATATATAAAAGGATGTCACATAGAGGAGGGAGAAAGGTTGTTTTCTGCTGCTCCAGAGAAGGGGACACGGAGCAATGGATCCAAACTACAAGAAAGAAGGTTCCACCTAAACATTAGGAAGAACTTCCTGACAGTAAGAGCTGTTCGACAGTGGAATTTGCTGCCAAGGAGTGTGGTGGAGTCTCCTTCTTTGGAGGTCTTTAAGCAGAGGCTTGACAACCATATGTCAGGAGTGCTCTGATGGGGTTTCCTGCTTGGCAGGGGGTTGGACTCGATGGCCCTTGTGGTCTCTTCCAACTCTATGATTCTATGATTCTATATACAGGCTCTATGACTATCATCCAGACTGAACACCACCACCTGTTACAGCAAAGCTATAACAATATTAATTTTCCACTGGAGAAATTCTTGATGTTTGCAGATGTCCATGTACTTTTGAATTATATCCCTGTTGTATGGGAATTGACTATTGGGGAATGAAAAAGGACTCTACCAGTCCTTGTGGTTGCTAAGAGACATATACTTTGAGCCACGTAAGATAGATATTCACCATCTATTATGTAATAGACTGAAGATTAACATCCCTGCTACATTTGTGCGTACTTCATTGATCTGGCACACAAGAGTTGCTCTTTGCTCCAGATAGAGGAAGGGGTGTTCTCAAGATGGGGGTGCTGGTGGATAACACCCTACCATCCTGGTGAAGTTTGGACTTACAGTTCTGATCTTTCCCTCCAGGGATGGTGGAATGATTCAGATAGTCTGCACCCAGAAACCAGTGGAACCCAATGGATTCTTAAGTGCCCTGTTTTTTTCTTCCCAGCAGCTAGAGTAGACGACCCCTTTGAAGCCCCATCTCACCGTTTAACAGTGAGACCCTTCAGGTTCTTGAAATGGTTACCCCTGAGCACAATGTCTGGTGCTGTGGAACCTGCCCTGCACAACTGATATGCCCAGGAACTAAGGGCTGGGTACACCACAAGTGGCAGAAAGTGTGCTTTTAACCTGACTGAGCGCAAGTGAAACCATATAATCATGTGTAGTGTATGGTAATGAGGCAGTAAAGAAGGCTCACTTCTCTGCCTCCATCTCTATGCCAATGCACAGAGTATGGGAAACAAGCAAGACAAATCTGAGCTCTTAATACGGGAGTATTAACATGAGTCAACAAGGTGATGCAATAGCAAAAAAAAGAGGCTAATGCTATTCTAGGCTATATCAACAAAAGTATACTGTCCAGATCAAGGGAAGTAATAGACAGCCCCAAATCACTCTGGATGGACTGATTCAGCGCAGCCTCAATATACTTTTGGGGGTAAAGTTTACTTTATTTTTATAGGAGTCTCTCAGTCTGATTTGCCAAAAGCCTGAACCCCCTGGAATGGCCCAATTTGGTTCAGGATCCAAATCACTGAAAAGGATGAACCAAATGCCCTTGCTACAGTGTAAGTGTCAGTGAGCAAGGGTGCAAACTTGATTAAAATATTGGGGGACCCAGGTAAGCCCTGCCCCCACATAATCTATCACATGACATAGTGCACACACACCATTTGAATGGCAATGCACATCAACTTTGGGGCTCCCCCATCCCCTTCAAAAAAAATTTTTGTTGGGGGGCAAAGGGACCTTGGCCCCTAGGAGTTCACTTCTATGTCAGCGAGTTAAGATTTGATAGTGGATTGTCCTGCTAGTTATTGTATGGTAGGCAAGAACTACTGACCTCCATTGAGAAAGCAGCCACTGATACAAAAGGAGCAAAGCACGATTTGTTTTCATTTGGCCTTTGTGTATGTATGTGTGTGGGGTTGGGAGTGTCTGACAGGAATCGGAAAAACAACTTTTTTAAAAAAAAAAACAACAACCCTAGAAAGGGGAAACCCACAACTCATTTTTTTCCCCTCCCAGCTGCGGCAGAAGCCAGCACTGAGAACTGTGAACATTTTTACCATTTGTTTCATATCCCAAGCTTTGGCCTGGGCGGTTGCTCATTGCAGTATTTCCAGGGAGGTCAGGTCTCGAGATTAGGGCAAGTACATTTAAAAAAAATAAATGAAAGAGTGGAAAGCAGAACCTGACATTATGACACAAGAAGCTATTTTCCATATTTGCTTGTTATCGAAGAACTGGAATCTGTACTGACGAAGATAATGTGATGTCACTCTTTAATCTGGCAAGCCTGAGGAAACCACTTCCTCATGTGTAGGCTGGCGGTCTCATGATTGCCATTTAATTCTGAAATGCTCATTGAAATGATGTAAGAAAACAAGCTTTGCTGTTATGTGTGTGTTTTTAATAATAATGAATGAACTCTATTATGAAATTCTCTCCAGCTATGTTAGGAAGTATGCTGGTTATTCAACAAAACATACTGATTATCTAAAAGCAACAGTAAAGGCAGGGTTGAGGGGCAGGGCATGTGAGCTTCAAATCGTACAGAGCTGGTTCCTGATTTTAACTCTTTCTCCCAGAAACACAGAAAATTTCCTTATGACTGAAGTACAGTGAGTGAAATTTAAACCCAAGTTGCCATACCAAGGATGTCTGAAAAAATTGTATGCTGTTGGGAAAAACACAGTTAAGAACCACCTCTGTACATTAACATTAACTTCTCCTTTGTGTGTGTGTGGTTTTTTTTGTGTGGGGGGCTGGATGCAGGTTTCTTTTTCCTCCAAATATTGAACTGTATGTGAGGGTGGAATTTCACATGGCATGGTGCATAATGACCTCACTATAATTCTGTGTTGTGTGAACAGTTGCTACCCCTCCGTTCTCCTCCTCTGGCATGACTGAGGAGACTGGAAGAATCTGATTCCATTTCCAACTTTCAGTTCCAAACAAGCCAAGATGAAGCCATGGCTTGTTGGATAAATTGTAGTTTAAACTAACCATTGTTTGTCCTAGTTCAGGAAAAAAATGAGAAACAGTGGTTAGTTGAAAAGGGAATTAGATGCCTCCTTGGGGCCACAGCAGAGAAGGTGGAGGAAAGAACAGGATTGTGTGTGTTTAGTGTTTAAAATATGGTTCAGTGCCTATTACATAGGAAGTTGTGAGTGGCAGCTGGTAGGGCAACTAGGAGATTGTATAGGTGGAGCCACTGCTTCCCCCCCCCTAAAAATGTTTAGGGGTACTCTCATTTTCCTTCTCATATTGAAGTACTGTCCCTCAGTGAGACCAAACTTAGATTCACAAAATGTTTAGGGGTATGTGTCCCCCCAGAAAAAAGGCACTGGGTGGAGCAGGGGACAATGAAAAGGTGCCAAACATAACTGTTAACCAGAGGCTCCATAAACTTCCAAACCTATGGGGAAAGTTGGTTTCCCTCCTCCAGCTCATTCACTTTAAGGTCTTTCCAGAGTATGGAATAAAGTGGTGAGATATTTTCTGAACTAGGAGAGCAGGGCTAAAATTACCACTCAGCCATGAAGCTCAACATGAGACTTTGAGCAAGTCGCTGTCTCTCGGCCTAGCCTACCTCGCAGGCTGGTTGTGAAGATGACATGGGGAAATGGAAAACCATGAATGCTACCTTGAGAGGCTTGGAGAGAAGGGGGGAATATATATACGCAAAAGAAGCAAAAGATCTCCAGCCTGACTCTCCTTGATTCTGAAGGGGGGGGGGCTAGGTTTGGAATAATACAAATACACAATTGCGACACAGTCAGGATAGTCTGGCCTACGCAGGTCCCTGCAAATCCAATGTGTGGGGCTCTGCTGGGACAGAATTGGCTGGGTGGGTTGAATGATTATTTTATGTATTTATTAAATTTATATACTGCCCTTCATCTGATGATCACAGGGCAATTTACAATGCAGAAACACAATGCAGGAAGGGAGTTCCAAAGTCTGGGAGCAACCCAGCTTGTGTCCTCTCCCAAGAAAGGGTGTGTGGGATGTCCCTATTTTCACTGGAGAAATGTTGGGGGTGGGGTGGTATGGTGGCAACTTCACCCCTGCTAAAGGGACGGAGTGGCATTCACAGGGTTTTGGGTGTGGAATATCAGCCATGGCATGGTTCAGTTCCTTGGAAGTCTGAGTGGTGGTTCCCTTTCTTCACATCCACCACTTGATAACTGCTCTTTCAAGGAATGGCTTGGGCGCACGAATGTGGCCAGAGCAGTGCTGACACCATAAATGGTGCTTTCTTCAACTCTTCAGGTGTAACACAGGCATATGGGAAGTACTAGTTCTGAATGGCTGTTATGATTACATTTAAAACTGAAGTCACACACAGTCATTATCCGTCATTTGTCAGCCCACTTTCCTTCGCCATCAGCCCCTGGGAGTTTTTATAAGGTGAGATTCACCTGCGACAAGACCAGCAAGGCCTTCCAAGTTTTAGCCTAGCACTTTTCAGCACCAGAACTCTCTTCCTCTTTCATGGTTCTCTGATAGGAGTGTTTTTGACAGTACTACAAGCCGAACACTACAGGGCCTCCACTGTGGGAATGGCTATGTTTTTCTACAGAGAAATTTCCTGTCATGTTGAATTTACAGACACATTGGTGCTGGAAGGCTTTCCTAAGGAGCATAAAACCAGCTGTACGGAGCGACTATTCTTCAGATTGTTGCCTGCTGCTTTCTTAGCAAGGCAGAAGTGAGGAAACCTTGTCTGATCAATCAGCCCTTACAGGCACCAGAGTGCGGCTTGGGGTTCTCTTGCAACTTCTCTCTGTAATCCAGTATATCTCCTGAAAATTGGGGCCCAATGTCAACTTTATTGCAAAGGAAACAAAATCTGTCATTTAATGCATATGAACAGTGTATTGAACATGTCAACAATCAAAGTTATAATCAGAGGAACATCCCCAAAATTGCACGGATGGCTGTCATTCTAATGTGATCTAGCACGGAACTTTGGCAAATGCACACTATATTATCTACATCAGCAAAATGCATCTGTTACTCTCCACCTTCAGTAATTTTAGAGACCTAGGATACATGTACTGGTGTACATTTTCCATCAAATCACAAATATCACAAAATACAATTTGTTGTTTAGTCGTTTAGTCGTGTCCGACTCTTCGTGACCCCCTGGACCAGAGCACGCCAGGCACTTCTGTCTTCCACTGCCTCCCACAGTTTGGTCAAACTCATGCTGGTAGCTTCGAGAACACTGTCCAACCATCTCGTCCTCTGTCGTCCCCTTCTTCTTGTGCCCTCCATCTTTCCCAACATCAGGGTCTTTTCCAGGGAGTCTTCTCTTCTCATGAGGTAGCCAAAGTATTGGAGCCTCAGCTTCACGATTTGTCCTTCCAGTGAACACTCAGGGCTGATTTCCTTCAGAATGGATAGGTTTGATCTTCTTGCAGTCCATGGGACTCTCAAAAGTCTCCTCCAGCACCATAATTCAAAAGCATCAATTCTTCGGCGATCAGCCTTCTTTATGGTCCAGCTCTCACTTCCATACAAATACATTTCATTTGTGTTATGCCTCATCGGTGAGGTTTCTGTGAGAAAAAGCAGGCGAATTGCAATAGCTGACACCGGCCCACCCGACACTCTGATCCTGTTGTTTTCTGCAGCTGCCCTGGCCCTTCTTGCAGCTGTTCTGAGACTTGCACCTACATGCACTAACAAGCCCCGGAGGGCTGGTGCCATGACTGCTTTAGCAGGTCAGTTTTCTGAAATTACCCTTCCCTAGTTTTCTGCTCATAAACCATTTCATTGTCTATCCAAACACTGTCCATCCATTTTGTACCTAGTTTATCCCTGAGCTCCTGCTTGTTGGTCTTGTTAGCAAGGAAATGCTCCTCCTTTGTTTGAACAGCTTTGCTACCTGTGAAGCTCACTTGCATACCAACACCTTGCGACCATCTCAGAGGTACTTCCGAAAAAGATAATTCACATACATGTCACAAATTGCCTTGGCACAGAGGGGCTACATTTTATTCAGTCTTTAAGAAGTGGACCACCACCTAAACTTCCACAGCAAGGAAAACTTAATGGACTCTCCTCTAATTTCACTGCCCATTATGGCCCACAGGGCTTCAATAAGGATGGGCTCACTTGCCTTTCTCAGGAGTCCAGAAGTAATGATAGTTTCTGACACAACTGATATTTGAAGTTTTGTGAGATATCTTCACTTATACTCTTTGCTCCCAAAACCAAACGTTGAAGAAGTAACTGTAGATGTGTATGTATGGTCTCAGATCCTACTTCCACAGCATTAGTTATGGTAAGTGTCACAGTGTAACAGCTGCAACTTGATTTCCTCTCTTGAATGTGCATTGTGAAGTACTTTCCCCCCAGCTATTGACCTCAAAATATTCTTCCCAACATCTTTACAATGTAACTGTTGACCTAACAACCACTCCGTTTGCTGTTTCATAGAGATGGGTAATTGCTGAATGAGTTTCTATCCTGGAGACAATCACAGATAATATGAGTGTCTACACCATCTACTTCCTGCCTGGAAGTGGTGCTATACTTGTTCGGTGCTCTACTCCTGTTTCTTTCTGCATAGGTTGGCACTGCTAGGAGCCACACAACTTGCTGAGCTTACCCATGTGTAAAACCTCCAGTAGTGCTCTTCAGATTCCTCATAAATACTTGTTGAGTTGAGAGAACTGAAGCACTGAGCTGTCTGGTGAATGCAATGGCCAGGTGAAAACAGCATGTGTGTATCTGGCTGTTGCTTCTCATGAACAAGATCTGCTGCCTATAGATGCAGACCGAATCTGAATACAGGCCATCATTAGTTGCTTCAGAGTATAAGGCCATGCCTAGCACAGACTGCCAGTGAAGACACCTGTCAGGGGTGCTGGAGACATCCCAAGACAGCCTGGCTCCCTGCCCTCACCACCTGCCTGGAATTGAGGCCAGGTGCCCTGAAGGAGGACACAAATGAAAACAGGTGTGGGAGGGCCATTTCTGACTTAGAAGCAGCAGAGAATGCTAAGAAAGGGGGGAGGATGAACAGAGGAAGATTTAATGGGAGGAAAAGAAGCAGAAAGAAAGACCAACAAAGGAACATTATAAGAAGAGTTAGGCCATCTTCATCTCTCACCTATGATGAGTTGTGGCTCTTAGATCCAAGGACAGGGACCAAAGGGGGCTTGAAAGCCCCTTTCTCTGACATGAAATGGGGCTAAGATGTTGTGGCCTTAAAAGCGTCACAATGCCAACTTCCTGTTGATTCACCTATAAGGAATTTCCATAAAATAGCAACCATTTCCATGTACAGCAGCCACAGACCAACTGTATGAGGATGTCATAGACTTCTTTGTGGTATCAATTCTTTGCTGAGATCTGAACAGTGCATCTGTGAAGGGTAGCCCCTGCTTATGCTACTTGACACCATATTAATACCGTAAAGCTGTTTCATCTCATTATCTATAGTTCTAAGGTTGATTCTTCACTGAAGCCACTGGTTGCACATCAATGGCTGGCATTGGTACCTTCACCTGCACCACAGCTATCCACTCCCAAGGTCTGCCTTGCCGTTGTTGCCTTTGTAATAACAGCATCTGAAGCAGCATCTGCCAAGGAAAGTGACCTCTTCCCACTTACTTTATCCCAATTTATGTGCAACGCTACTGGAAGCATTAACCAGTTCAAGGGCTTCCTGTAGTCCTGATTCAGCCATCAAATACATTAAAAAACACCCATCTTTGTGTGAAAGCCACCTAGACATTGTACCTTGATTGTACATTGTTCACTTTTTTCAGGTTTTCCGGTACAATTAGTTAAGTGTTTTCTACCGCAGACATTGATTAGGGTTGACGTAGCTTATTTGCATGCAAATTTTTGAGTCTAGTTAGATAAAGGTCCTATCCGTGGCACTCGTACCAGTTATTAGTAGAAATCTGACTGCAATCTTGGCAAAAGGTGTTATTTTATGCATAGTCTGGGTCAAGCCAGGCCATGTAGGTCTTGGGGAGCTCAATGGCTGTAAGAGGTTCCATAGCAAGACAAGTTTTCAAATGGGGTCATGGGATCATAAGACATAACATTTGTTCTATCAGAAGGTCCTTTGAATAAGTCCCATCTGGAGCACTGGCGTATGAAGACGGCTTGTGCAGTCCCATAGGGGATCCCACAGACTGAAGCTTTGAGCAACTGTAGTAAGCAAGAGAAGATGCATTTTGCTGATGTGCAGAATCGTTTTTACATGAGTTTACCAAAGTTCAGTGCTAGGTCGCATTAGAATGGAGGCCATCTTTGAAGTCTCCGATTTTTAGAAATGTTCCTGTAATTATAATTGTCTGGTTTTTTCCATGATTAAGATATTGCTTGTGTGAATTAAATAAGTCAGGTTTGTTTTGTTTTGCAAACCATTTCAAGTTAAGCTACTGGGCTACAGTTGGGAGGGAGTGCTAAGGATTTTACTGCCATCTACTGACACTAAAATATTGGAGTAGTGTTTTGGTCTTTAGCTTCCTCATTTTTGGCAACCAGTTTGGTTCAGATTACCTGCAACATAATGCAAGCCATCAAGATCTAGAGACCTTTATATCTAGAGGCGTGTGGTCCGTCAGCAGACGTTACCTGTGGACCCTCCTGAGGAGATGGCGAACCTCAGTTTCAGTGGGCTGGTTTGTTTAAGGACAGTGGGTGACTCAGCCTCATCGTTAGAAATTTTTTTCTCAACTTGTTTTTTGTTTCCAAATAATAAAAAAATGGTAAAGATCAAGAATGCCTGAATGCTACTAAGTTGATCTCCAACCTAAACACTACTTTTAAAAAGCCTTGAGTCCAATGACCAATTAATGTATATTACATTAATCTTTAACCACAGTCTGCTTTCCAGCTCAAAACATGATTTTTAAGTTCATTGATAACAGAAATCAACCATTCCCCAGAGTAGCAAGGCTGCACCTGTTCCAAGACAGAGTGGCTCTCTGATTTCTAGTTATAGCAGATGCCCCTCAGGCAGCCTGTGCCTTTGGCATCCTTATTTTACAGATAAAACCATTTTGCACTGAAAAAAGAAATTCCCAGGTAGAACTGAACAAATATAGGAATTTTGCCAGTATTGGAAAGTTTCAAATGTTGCCATTCAATGTGCAATTTCACATTTGAAATTCAAACAAAGAATTTGAAATTTTATCTCAAAAATTGGCATTTGATTGTTGTAGCTTTCATTTATTTATTACATTTATGAGGTACTTTATAAAAAGTCCCTGTGGCGTTTGCCTCCTAGGATGGGTCATAAGGAAAGGGTTAAAATAGGTGTGATGTGATTGGCCAGTGAGAATGCAAGGGGGAAATAAAAGTTAGAGTGGGAGGTTTTGAAAGTCAGTTGAGTTGAGAGTTGAGGCTTGGGAGTTGAAGAAGGAAGAGGGAGGTTTCGGTGTGGGTTGATAGAGTTGTATTGTGAGAGAGTGAGAGGAATTGTTAGGTGGAGTCAGATAGATAGTTGGAATAATCAGTTTGGAGTTGTTAGGAACTAAGAATAAGAAACTGACAAGAGAAAAATTAACTGAAACCATAAGCTTCTTCCTGCATTTAAAAATAAACTTGATTATTTGTTTATGTTAACAACTGACTGGACTCCGTGTGTCCCCGTGAGATACAGGGTGGTGGCAGCGGAAAAAGCAATCGCAGTGGCGGCACAGGGTCAATAGACCGTCAAACGTCCGGGGGCCCTGTGTGTGATCGCCACAGTCCCTAAAAACCAAACAATATTGCACAATAAATTAATAAATCAATCAAATAGCATCTCCCACTGCATGTCAACTATCAGATAAGGTCAAATATTAAATAATAATTTTATGCCATTTCCCCCCTGGAACATCAGCACAAGTGCACCTGCCCATAACATCTCTTCTTTGGTATAATGCTGTCGCTGATGTCTTAACAGGCAGGAATAAAACTGCAGGTTTCCCTGGGCCAAATGGCATCAGTGGGCAGATTTCTTGCACCAGATGATGTGGCAGAATGTGGCACTTGTCTCTAGTTGTGGGACATAATCGATGGATACATAGAACTATGCTGCACATGGGTTACCTTGACTAGGGGGTGACCTTGCAATTCACTTTGTAGCTTTAAAACACATGAGAAAGCAGAGACGAAGTATGTAGCTGTGGCTTCGCTCCCCTGTTCTTTCCTGGGGCATCTGTTCACAGCCCTCCACATTCTGCTTGGCGCAAGTCAGACCCCAGATGTATCAGGAGGGGAAGAAGTAGACAAAAGAGCTGTGGAAGGAAGAGCGAGTCTGAAGGCTTCTGTTTCCTCAGAACTTCTGCTGCAACAGTGTGAATCTCTAGGCTGCACTGGGTTGCCTCTGGCACACCTGTGTGTATCGGAGGCGAGTCCCTCCAAACCTGGGTTGGGCTGCTCAAGAACCTTGCCCTAGAAGAGAAGATTGGCATTAACCACTTCCCTGGGCCAGCCAGCTGCCCTCTGCCTGCTAGTTTTTATCAGCCAAGAGGGTCCAGAGTGCAAGTGGTCACCCTGACTGATCCCAGCACCTTGTCTACGTCTTCAAGCCATACTAACGGAAACTTATCTAGTGTAACAGGACTAGAAAGCGCTCTGGACACCACTCAAGATTCCAGTCCGAATTTCTCCTAATATACACGTTTGCATGCAATTTTGCATACTCATCACATCTTTGCAAAGCAATTTCCCCTTACATAATAAATAAATAAATAAATTCTGCCCCCTCCCAACTAATATCTGCATTTTTGTACACATTACTTGGCTGGAGACTGCACTGCAAAATTTGGGTTTTGGATTGTATATTGTTTTGCAAAGTGTGGATTAGATAGGCTTGCCTTTAAATGCAAGCAGAATCAAATCCGCTCTCCCCCATTCCTAGCTGTGGCTAATTATATTTTTCTTTTTTATGTAAAAAGTACAGGACCCTGACCAGCCTACCTAGCACTGAGTGCAGTAAAACGTGCTTTTGCAAGCATACATTGCACTGTGGTTTGCTACAAAGCAGCGCATTTTAACAACATTTGTTGTGATTACTAGGTACCTGGCAGGATGTACAATGTTCACTGCCTACATACTTTATTTTTGTGTGATATATAAACCTATAAATTAATTCCTAAACAACATAATGCAGCCCAGTGAGCCTTAGAAATCAGTCAACAATAGGTCCTTACTTCAGTGTCACTCTGGATGGCTCAGGAAAGGTTGAGAAACTATGTTTATTGCTTTTGACAGACATCTTCTGATCAGTGTCAGCAGGAGGATCAGGCTGCTAGGGCAAGAAAGGAAGGCAAAAGAAAACCCACTGATAGTTAGCAGCTGTTTGCAGCTGATTTGATCCTGAACAGCTAAGTCAGTCCTTCCACCAGCAGAATAAAGCTTCTAGCAGGAAATAACTGCAGTCCTTCCATCCCCCGTGATTCTTCCTATTTGTCCCTGAGGATTCCCCAGAGGCCACCCCCTTTGCTGGGCCTGCTCTGACTCCATCTCAGTTGCTTCAGTGTGGCTGGAATTGGTCCTTGAAGTGGAACAATGCCTCTTGCTTGAGAGATGTGCCCACATGCGACTTTGTGGCTGGAATGCATCCTACAGAACAAAGGTGAGATCCACCTGCTTGACTCCACCCACTTTTGTCTCTGGTCCTGCCCACCACAGTGGTACCTCGGGTTACAGACGCTTCAGGTTACAGACTCCGCCAACCCTGAAATAGTACCTCGGGTTAAGAACTTTGCTTCAGGATGAGAACAGAAATCGTGCTCCGGTGGTGCGGCGGCAGCAGGAGGCCCCATTAGCTAAAGTGGTACCTCAGGTTAAGAAAAGTTTCAGGTTAAGAACGGACCTCCGGAACGAATTAAGTACTTAACCTGAGGTACCACTGTATAAGGGAATGTGGCCCTGCGGCTTAAAGAAAAACAGTCTCCAACCCTTCTATGGGAAGTCTTGGGAGTATCTATTACAAGGGATATTTCCCTGTGAGGGAAGTACTGGAGTCTTATAGTGGTTTGTTGAAGTTCTAGTAAAATCTGTTTGTTTTTAAATTTACAGGTGGGTCATGGTGAAGCTGGAGCAGGCATACCCCCCCAGATAGATAACACTATTCTTTACAGCAGCATCAGAGCCCCCCCCCCAGCAAAAAGTATACAAAACAAGTCCCTTGAATATTTTGTTGCAGCTAGTGACAAAACTCAGACCCCCACCTCCTTTCCTGGTGGCATTCAAATTGCTAGCTGGTTCCCTCCAGCTCCACCCCAATAGGAATGGTGTGTGGAGTAACTAGTAGACCCCAGCCATCAAAAACTATTAATATTCGTTTAATCAAGCACTTTTTACCTTTCAGTGCCCATTAGGATATGCTCTTTGGCAGTCCTCTTTTCACAAACATAACACTACGCCCATAAAAAATATAATGCATCAAAATTAGTCAGCAACACAGTAGGTTTAAAAAGCAACAACCCTTAATGATTTGACAGCCTGCTAAAATGAGTAATAATGAGAGAGAGAAGGGGGGGGAGAGAGATACGCCCTCTGTATTTGCATAATATTAAGGGATCAGGCAGACTACCAGATAAGCTCTCTGTTTCAATAGGCATTTGGAAGCTGACTGCTTTTCATAAAAGGGCTGGTGCTGTGCTGGTTTCATTGCAATTATTTGTATGTTGTAAACATATACATATACATATACATATATATATATATATATATATATATATATATATATATACACACACACACACACATATCTAATCCATTGATGTTTAATTGTATTTTAATGATTGATTTGTCTATGTCTGTAGAGATTCTTAAAGGTAAAGGTAAAGGACCCCTGACAGTTAAGTCCAGTCATGACCGACTCTGAGGTTGCGGCGCACATCTCGCGAACCAGAGCAGCGCATGGAAACGCCGTTTACCTTCCCGCCGGAGCAGTACCTATTTATCTACTTGCACTTTGACGTGTTTTCGAACTGCTAGGTTGGCAGGAGCAGGGACCGAGCAACAGGAGCTCACTCTGTTGCGGGGATTCGAACTGCCAACCTTCTGATCGGCAAGCCCTAGGCTCTGTGGTTTACACCACAGCACCACCTGTGATTCTTACCTTTATCTATAAGCTGACTTGAGTCCCATCAGGGGAAACAAACAAATAATAAACAAACAAACAAATAATAAATATGTGGAAACAGTAAGGCAGCCTGACCATCTAGATCAGGGGGGGCTTGGGAGCTGAAGTCACCATTTGCAACCTTCCAGGGGCTGCATCTCAGCAGTGAGTTTGCCCCAAAGTGGTACACAACAGCCCCCCCATCAGCTGATCCATGCAAATCAGCTGAGGAGGAGGATTTACCCCCCCCCACTCATCAGAAGACTGCTCTGGTGGCCAGAGTGGGGTGGGGTGATTTACACACACCTCAGAGTGCTGGCCAGCTTTCATAGAATCATAGAATCATAGAGTTGGAAGAGACCCCAAGGGCCATCGAGTCCAACCCCCTGCCAAGCAGGAAACACCATCAGAGCACTCCTGACATATTATTGAATACTTTATTGAATACTGTACCAGCCTTATGGTGCAAATTGTACCTTCCCCAAATCCTTGTCCCTAGATTCTCATAAAGCACAGACCTAGCCAATAGGGCTACCCAGTGTTAGCCCTATTGAATTACGTGGGGCTTACTCTCAAGTACGTGGGTTAGAATCCACGTGGTTATTTGTGTTCATGTATTTAATTGTCATAATTCCTCCAATCAATTTTGAATTTAGGACATGTAGGATAAGGAAATTCATTTATTTGCCAACTATCTTGTAGTACTTCCCCCCCCCTCATGTCATGTGTACAATCCTGAGGCTTTCCTTCAAATACTTTAATTCTGGAACCTTGCCTGAGCAACAGGTATGATTGTAGTTGCTGCTTCGCATTGTAATTCCTATTATATGTTGAAATATGACTTGATGCTTTTGTTTTTATTACGTATTTTCTGGTTTTCATATATTGTGATTTTATGTTGTAAACTGCCCTGAGATCTATGGGCATAGGGCAGTATGCAAATTTTGATGAAGAAGATCATTCCCACGATGAAGAGCACTTTACAAATAAAAAGGTTTGTGGTGCTGAGAGAGAACTGAAAAATGGACTGCACTCCCAAAGCCATACTGGTTCTCACTGGTATTTGCAGGCCCCCCACTGGGAAGCAGCTGTGGCAGGAGCAGCAAAGAAAGCCAAGACACGGTCTTGGGATCGAAATGGCCACAACTTTTTATTGATTACAAATGTAAGTAGGCTTTGGCACAGGAACAGGGTATGTTCCCTGAATCAACCAATCCAGTTGCTGGCTGATACTCTATCAGGGTTGATCCTGAGGTTAAGGACACTCTCCTCCAAGACACAGATCTATAGGGCGATCCTACCAGGCTGCCACTTGTGGGGTTCTATGGCCTGTTGGCTCCCATCTGGGCTTTCAGACAGAAGCCAGCCCCTGGACCCCTTTACTGGGGTACCCTGAATTTGATCCTGGCTTGTGGTGGGGGGTGGGGTACCTACCCCCAAGCTTAGACTAAGTATCCTGACAGATGGGCTCCTCCTGCAAAGTCCTACTGGTTCTCACTGGTATTTATGATAGCTAGGACAGCAATATTCACATGCACAGCTCCTAAGCCTGGTCTCATCCTATACTTTGCTTGTACATACATGCTGGACTTCTCATTTATCTCTGCTGAATTTCAGCTTGTTGGGTTTTACTCAGTGTCCTAACCTGTCAGGATAATTTTGAGTGTTGGTTCTACTATGGTACTAGCTATCTATTCGGGTCATCTGAAAATCTGATAAGGAGCCACTCTACTCCTTTGTCCAAGTCACTTATAGAAAGCTTGAACCACACAGGGACTAGGGCAAAGTCCTACATCACAATGTCCCACACTTTTCTTAGCCAGTGATCAGTTTTAGGGAGATTACCATTTCTTTGGGATTTTGCTATTCTCATCCTTGTTGTTATCAGAGAATTATTGGCTTATTAATATGGATAACAACAAGTATTGCACATTGTATGCCTATCATATAATATATATAGTAAGACATGAGGCTTGACGCATGTGCTACTATGTATATGTGTACAATGTGCAATACAGACTTGTTTGTATTAATATTAATAAGCCATGGAAAACTAAAGATGTGTAAGGTAATAGAAGAGAGAAACTGGAAACCAGGAGTGGGGTGAAGGGAAGTCTAGAAAGGATGAATAAGTAAGTAATTTGGATGTTAAATTGTTAAATTATTGAAAATTGAAAATGAAATATGAAAAAATATTAATAAGCCAATATTTTAATCCTTTGTTTATATAGGGTTAAGCGCTTTCTCTTTTACCTTATTTCTGCTGGTCCAGAAGTGTCTTAACTATTCAAATGCTATAGTCTGTATAATGAAGAGCCAATTTGCTGAGCACTGCCAGGCGGTTTTTGTTTGTTTGTTAATAATAAGTTACAATTTTTAAAGAAGACATGAGCCATATCCTATCTTATCTATTTATCTGCAAATGCTTTTCAGCATTCTGTAGTCCCAATTCAATCGGTTACACATAAACAAGGCTTCAGTGTGACACTAATTGAACAAGAACATGAGTGGGGTGGCACATCAGCTTGCATGGAAGAACATGGGCTGGGAATTTGGGATGCACACCAGAATGCATATGCTGTCCAGAGGAATACAGCATGTAGAGTCAGTACCCTTACCAGTTGGATGTGCAGTTGCATGCCCACCCCTCTTGTGCCCCCAGCAAGTGCCATGTGCACAGAAGACTGGCGTGGATCCCCTTAGCTGGATCAGAGCATATTTCTGTGATTGATTTGGTGATGCTTCCAGTGATACAGGTTTTTTTTTTGAGTTTTATGTTAAAAGGTCAACAAAGCATAATCGTTTTTGAAGAGAACTGTATCACTTCATGTCTCAAACACTAATTAAAGAACTCCACTCGACGTTCATGTGAAGGCCCACATCAAGCAGTTAATGCAACTTGTTACTGCAAGATTTGTTCTGACATATCCCTTGCAGCAGAGTAAGATGGGAAGAAGGCATTTCTTTAGAGACTGCCAATAGGCAGCCAATAAGAAGCGAAGGGGCTTTTGCTTAATGAGATTAAAGATTTTTGCTGACATCCTAATTGAATCATCTTGAAATACAAATGTCATCACCCAGAAAAGTAAGAACTCAGAACTAGTTCCACTCCTCCTTCACCAAATGCTTCCAGGCCATATATCTCAACCATCCATAAACTCAAAATGATGTGTGCTAGGAGATTAGCTTATGCACTCTTCCCTGCTAATTTTTAGCACCACCAGCCAAGGCAAGAAAAAAACAACAACTTAAGAATTAACTTGTTTAAAGCGTAAAGCAAAGCCATCATTTTAGCTCCCCAAAACAGTAAAAGATGTGTATAAAACACAGGTTGTGAAAAAGATGGCAAGGGCTTCTCAAAGGGCATATCAAAAGTTCCTCACTGAGATCAGTAGCAACAGATAATGTCACTTACACCGAAATGCGCTTTAATTTGCATGAGGACTTAAAAAAAAGCAGACAAACATCTGTGAAAATGTGGAGAAGTAAACTCAATATTGGGAAAATGAGACTCAGAGACACCAGAATGGACAGATTTGCTCATTCCTAGTAGTCATGTGCTTGCACCAAAGTCAGGATCTATCTGTGGGCTGAATCCTGAAGCATGACAGCTTTCATGCATATGCTGAAGTTGTGGGAGCAGGGGCTAAGGAGTGAAATAAACGTTTTAAGCACTAACACATTTTTTACAAGGCACCCCCCCCCAAGCCTCTCCAAAACACAAATAAGGAACAATTCAAGGGCAAATCTTTACCAGGAACCAAGACTAACCCATTGGAAAGAAGATATTCTTACTTTGGTTGCTTCCAGGTGATGTGTTTATTCAGCATTCATTCTGATTTGTTTGAGGGGAGGTAAATTTCCAGTTAGTGATGTATGGAAGTGAGAGCTGGACCATAAAGAAGGCTGATCGCCGAAGACTTGATGCTTTTGAATTATGGTGCTGGAGGAGACTCTGGAGAGTCCCATGGACTGCGAGAAGTTCAAACCTATCCATTCTTAAGGAAATCAGCCCTGAGTACTCACTGGAAGGACAGATCGTGAAGCTGAGGTTCCACTACTTTGGCCACCTCATGAGAAGAGAAGACTCCCTGGAAAAGACCCTGATGCTGGGAAAGATTGAGGGCACAAGGAGAAGGGGACGACAGAGGACGAGATGGTTGGATAGTGTCTTCGAAGCTACCAGCATGAGTTTGACCAAACTGCGGGAGGCAGTGGAAGACAGGAGTGCCTGGCGTGCTCTGGTCCAGGGGGTCACAAAGAGTCGGACACGACTAAACGACTCAACAACAACAACAAAATTTCCAGTGCATTTCCCCCTATCACTTTTCTTACTAAAAAGAAAAAAGTCAAATTTGGGGGCTGGGGTTTTTGTAGTGTAAGAGCTCCAAATCAATTTAAATGGCAGAACCTGAATTTTCCAGTATGTGCGTGAATCCCATGTGCAAACAGTGATAGCCTAGAAGTGCCCTGTATCTTAAAGGGACGTGTTTTGGTCAATGGTCTCACATTCAGAATCTATGTGAAACATTTGGGTAGCTTAGGGGCAACATATTTTGCCAGTGGTAATGTGGCCTACAGCATCCAGCAATTTTGGAAGTTGCATTCTAGGACAATCGGCATGAAGATTGCAGAAGATTTTATCTTTGGAAAGCTGGTAAGTTAAATCCATCTCCAGCAGGAAGAGAGAATCGTTTCTCCCCAAAAGCAGAGATTATTGTTAGCCATTCCAGAATGCTAACTGTTAAAGCATTCACTCTCAGAGATACTCTAATGAAGACTGAAGGTTTATATAGGCTTGGTTGGTCCCCATGGTAACAGCCTTTCTACTGGGTTACCATAGGAATGGTAAAAGCCTCTATAAACCTCCATTAATAGAGCATATACTCTCTCCAAGCCGACTCCTAGAGAATACACCTTAAATATTCAATAATTAAGGGAAATGGGTTCTGCTTGTCGTGAAAGCTTCCAACAGTTTCAATAGCTAGATATTAGTTTACATTAGAAATTGAAGCCATGTAGAATTTCACAAGTCACATTAGGGGTGAGTAGTATTAAGAAGGAAACAATCTATAGCTAAATGTGTAGCTGACCATACTCAGCCACAGGTCAAGGGCAATGTTCAACTTCTCTGAAAATAGTTCAAATGCTTTGGATATCAGTCTCTATAGATCCTCCCCAAGCCCAGTTAAATTAAAGTTTTGGTGAATAAAGGTTCTCCTATAGTAAATAAGTTTCATTAAAATAACCCCGGCTAAATAAAAAGGACCACCAGCTAATTAGTCACTTCAGTTTTGCAAACATTTCAAAAGAGCTTTTGTTTTTCTAGAGCCATAAATTCTATCTCTTTAAATCTGCTGTTCTTGTAACAGAGCTAGTACTTGAAAATGTGCCAATTATTTTAGATAACTCAATGAGATTTCCATTTTGTTAACCTCAACGACTGAAACACCCAAGGCATTTCCTACAATAAGAACAACCAGCGCAGGTTTCAATACAGTTTTGGCAATGCTCTGGCAACTGTATCTATGGCAGCAGTCCATAAAACCACCAGTGATGGAACATTCAATTATACCAACTACTTTTCCAAACAAGATTGCATTATTTTTTTGTCTTGTTCACATAAGTAGCTGATGAGCTGGCAAAATGGTTCCTGGATTGTACAGCTTCAAACAGTTGAATGCTTCCCAAGAGGAAAATAAATCTTTGCACACCCAAAACTAGTAGAAGGCAGGGTTTGAATTCTTTACCCAGACATCTGGGGTTGTCCGTACAGGGTACTTTTTATAGAAATTTATTCAGTCTTGGTGTTTCTCCTACTTTCAGTCTGGAATGGCACAGCCCAGGCACAAATGTACCAGTTGACTTGTGCTCGTGTTATGGAATAAGCTACTCTCTGCAATACAGCAGGCTTCGAGGGTGGTGTGATCCTGTCACTTACTGAAAACCTACTTCTCTCCCCAGGTGTTTTCCTGATCACTGTTGCCAGTTTGTAATGACTCCAATTCTGTTATGTTCCAATGCTGTTGTTTTTTTTTTTTAAATGAATGGTAATTTCCACAAACAAACAGTTTTTAATGGTTGAATTTAATTTTCATAAATCAAACTGAGTAATTCTTCATATATTCAAATTCAGTTTGGGCATCTTTAGCCAAAGGTGTCTAAGAGGCTAAGAGTCTTGGAGGAAGAGTCGTCTTCTTTGGCGATCACTCGTAGCCGAGTAAGATTGTCTTTCATAAACACGGTTTTAACAATGAGTCTGTAAGTGACTGTGGAGACCAATTCTGGATCCACATCCCCTTCCACAGTGGGGACATTGGTTTCCAGGTGGGAGTTGACCACAGTGTGGATTTGCCAAGCGTGCCTTCCTCTTAGCACGTTTCTCCCTTGCGTCCTGAGTTTGAGTGTCTTCAAAGCCCATGACACCTTTGGTAAAGGCTGTTCTCCAATTGCAGCGCTTGCAGGCAAGTGTTTCCCAATTGTTGGTGTTTATACTACTTTTTTTTAGATTTGTCTTTAAACCGCTTTTGTTGACCACCAGCATTGCGCTCTCCATTTCTAAGTTTGGAATAGAGTAGTTGCTTTGGAAGATGATAATCCGGCATCCGCACAACATGACCAGTCCAACGAACTTGATGTTGAAGACTCATTACTTCAACACTGGTGGTCTTTGCTTCTTCCAGTACACTGGTATTAGACGATATAGGTGGCTCTGGAAGAATGGTCAACAACCTGGCTTTTGCTAAGGAGGTATCACTGAATGGATTGGCCAAAGCGGGAGGAGAGAACCATTTGGGAATCAGGGTTCAGCTTCCCTCCTCCTTTCACTGGTTGAAGATGAGCATAAATGAGAATTACTCAGCCAGTCTTCTCCTGTGGCTGGTGCTGGAAAAACACAGAGGCCAGATTTGCTCTCTGCATGAATTCAAAGTTGCTGAATTGTCTAGAGTAAGATTAGTTGGGATGCTATTTCTGTGAGCCTTTTCATCTTATGCTGAGCCCGCTTATACACGTACAGTGGTACCTCGGTTTAAGAATAGTCCGGTTTAAGAACGATTCGGTTTACAAACTCTGCAAAACTGGAAGTAGTGTCTTGGTTTGAGAAATTTACCTTGGTCTAAGAACAGAATCTGAATGGTGGAAGGGCACCAGTGGCGGGAGGGAAAGTGCGCCTTGGTTTAAGAATGCTTTTGGTTTAAGAATGGACTTCCGGAACGGATTAAGTTTGTAAACCGAGGTACCACTGTAAATAATAAATCAATATTTTATCATAGAAATGTCATATGTCTCCCGTGGATTTCATTCCAAGGAAACCAAACCTTAGGAATGCACTTGAAACCTCTTGCTGCTTGGAGGGTGGTGTGTGTGTGAGAGTATTTATACCCTGCATCTCTAGGGAACCCCCCACCCCATATCAACATTTAGGAAAAAATCCTGCATCCCACCCTTATGAGGGGGTATTCTGAGCCCTTGGGATCCCTTATGGTCACATGACTTTGGATTGCTTGTTGCTCATTTATGTGCTTAAATAAAGGTTGTGTTGAAGCTTGAAGTCTACGAGGCCTTTCATAATGGGAATCTATCTGATATGTTGGATAGCTGTGCTGCTGACAGAATTTTCAGCAGATGAATCTATCTGCATTCAACCCTTTCCCCATTATATGTGTGCACAATCTTTGGCCATGGGTTAGCCTCTCTGAGCTCTGCCACCTGCGCTCTCTTGTCTGCACCCCTGATGGAAGGAATGGGTCACTCTAGCAAAATAAATAAATAAATGCACAGGATTCTGTTGAGCGGTTTTGGCCCTTTTGGGAAGCAAGCAAATAATTCAAGACATGGAGTAGTGCCTTTTATTTTCTGGGAGCAACGAATAAAGAACATTTGATCTAAGAAGATCTCGTAGCCGCTCAGCAACAGAAGTTGTTTGTCTCTTCTCTGGGACCAACACAGCTAAAACATCCCAACACTGCTAAATATAACCATACTCATTTTAAGTTTTTAGATTACTGGCAGAAAATGAACACTTCATAAAAGATTAGCACATTTTAACATCTGGCACCCTGTATTTTTATATTCTGAAAGTTTCACATGTTTTGGCATACCAGGAAAAAAACAGCACGACACCAAAAATGCTCAGTTTTCATTGGGTTCTTATTTTTCCTCAGATATGCCATACAGCAATGCATTAACATATAAAATACAATGAAATTTTGGCTTTTATTAAAACCAAGACTTCCGTGGACTAAAAGCAAAACAAAATCTCCCTTTATCTTTTTAGTTGCCCTTTTCTAAACCTTTTCCAACTCTACAACATTCTTTTTGAGGCAAAGTGACCATAACTGTACACAGAATTCCATATGTGGTCACATCATAAATTTGTACAACAGCATTATGATATTGACAATTTTATTTTTAGAATGTTGTTTCTGTTTCAAACATTGCAAATCTTGGATAAAATGGATTGCTTCAAGAAGTGGCAGAGAGATATTTCTAGATTTGTCTGGCAGGGCAAGAAGCCTAGAATAAAATTTAAAATACTAACGGATGCAAAGGAAAGAGGTGGATTTGCCCTGCCAGACCTTAAACTTTATTATGAATCAGCAGCATTTTGCTGGCTGAAAGAATGGCTGCTTCTTGAAAACACAGACATTTTGGATTTAGAAGGCTTTAATAATGTATTTGGATGGCATGCATATTTGTGGTATGATAAGGTCAAAGCACATAAAGCATTTAAAAATCATATTGTCAGGAAAGCACTGTTTAATGTCTGGATAAGATATAAGGACCTACTTGAAAATAAAACCCCAAGGTGGCTGTCACCAATGGAAGTGAAGGCTCAGAAAAAGCTCAATATGGAGGCCAAATGGCCGAAATATTGGGAAATTTTGGAACAAGAGGGAGACAGATTGAAACTGCAGAGTTTTGAAAAACTAAAAAATAAAGTGCGAGATTGGCTTCATTATTATCAGATAATGGAGGCATATAATTTGGACAAGAAAATTGGCTTCCAGGTGGAAAAATCAAAATTGGAAACAGAATTGTTAGAACCCAAAACCAAGATTTTGTCAAAGATGAATAACTTGCTGTTGAAATGGAATACTCAGGATGAAATGGTGAAATCTGCTATGATTAAATGGGCACAAGATGTTGGACATAATATTATGTTTGCTGACTGGGAACAGTTATGGACCACAGATATGAAGTTTACGGCATGTAATGCCTTAAGAGAGAATATTATGAAAATGATTTACAGGTGGTACATGACACCAGTCAAGCTTGCAAAAATCTATCATTTGCCCGATAATAAATGTTGGAAATGTAAAGAAACTGAAGGTACATTCTTTCACCTTTGGTGGACGTGCCCAAGGATTAAGGCTTTCTGGGAGATGATTTATAATGAAATGAAAAGGGTATTTAAATATACCTTTTTGAAGAAACCAGAGGCCTTTCTCCTGGGCATGGTCGGCCAAATGGTGCCAAAGACGGACAGAACTTTCTTTATGTATGCCACAACAGCAGCAAGAATACTTATTGCAAAGTATTGGAAGACACAAGAGCTACCCACACTGGAGGAATGGCACGATGAAACTGATGGACTACATGGAACTGGCGGAAATGACTGGCAGAATCCGAGACCAGGGAGAAGAGTCGGTGGAAGAAGATTGGAAGAAATTTAAAGACTATTTACAGAAATACTGCAAAATTAATGAATGTTAGAATGATGTCAGAATGAAGTTAAGTGGTTTTAGTAGCAATGTTATAAAGGTGTATGTAAAAATGGGTT
Organism: Podarcis pityusensis; assembly: GCF_964106645.2. Taxonomy (NCBI): domain Eukaryota; kingdom Metazoa; phylum Chordata; class Lepidosauria; order Squamata; family Lacertidae; genus Podarcis; species Podarcis pityusensis. The sequence continues at coordinate 4,451,553 of NC_138038.1, read as the reverse complement.
GTTAACAGGTGAGAATCTAAAGCTATAATATATTAAGTTAAAGGATTAAGATAAAAATAAAGAGGGAAAGGAATTGCTGAATTAATTAACTGAACTGGAATACAAAAAAGGGAGGCGAGAGGAGGTCAGGGAAACAAGTAAATGAAATGTAAGGTATGGAAAGATTGATTTGTTTTTTAAGTCTCTTTTATTTTTTCTGTATTTTGTATTTTTTCTTTTCTCTATTTTTCTTTTTTTTATATATGTAACCTTTTTTTGGGAAACCTTAATAAATATCATTTAAAAAAAGAAAAGAAAAGACAATTTTATTTTCCTTTCCTAATGATTTCGAGCATGGATTTTGCCTTTTTGATAGCTGCTGCACACTGTGCTCTCATCCACAGATATCCTTCTGCTCACATAGCACTGCACCACCCAGTCGCCTGCTGGTCAAACTATAAATAAAGTGGGGTTGAAGGACTAAAAATGTCGGTAGGTCTGCCTCAGTTTGGGGCTGGACCTTCTTAACAGAGAGGTCCCAGATCTTGGCCAAATCAATTAAATTATTTGCCAGTTGCCAATGAATGTCTTCTCCAGTGAGGATTCACAGGAAGACACTGGACATTGGGGAATAGGTGTTTCCAGGGGTTCCCAAGGAGCTATGAAGCCATGCAACAGTGGGTTTCAACACAGCTGGCTTTTAACATTGCAGGATAGATTTGATACAAATCAGAACAGAAAGATGAGCACCTTCTCAGCCAAGTAATCTTAACATCAGTAGTAGTAGTGATAGCAGAGTAGGCAGCGGCGTAGCGTGGGTTGTCAGCACCCGGGGCAAGGCAAGTAATTTGCGCCCCCTAACCCCTAACCTGCCGCCGCTGCCAGCTTCTTCTTGCTGCTGCCTGGTCTGGTCTGGTGTGGTTCTCTCCCGCGCTCAGCGCTGCGCTGGGCGGCCGCTGCACTGTCCCTCCCCCAGATAGTCCCTCGCTCTCTCTCCGCACCGCACGCCTGGCACCCACCCCCTCCACAGTGGACGGCGACCCAGCGGCTCGGATCGGATTCGGACAGCCAGCACTGCAGTGAGAGAGAGTGAGTGAGCCAGGTAGGGGCAGAGAGCTGCGAGTGCGAGCGCGCCCCCCCAGATGTTGCAGCCGGTGCGGCTGGCCCCCCCCTGTACCCCCCACGCTACGCCACTGAGAGTAGGTGTCAAGAGCCATCAGCCATCTCTTGATTAGGCCAATGGGATAAGCCAATGGGGCCTCTTCTGAGGGGAGAAGGACAAACTGGCCTCTCTTGGATTTACCAATTTATACTATTTTACCCTCTCACAGTCTGGATTACAACCAAATTCTGATCTTTACCAGAGAACAGCTATTTACATCCCATCTCTCCCCACCCCCACATATCCCAAAATGTACCTTCCACATTATCAGGCTGAATGCACCTGAATTGTGGAAAACAGCCTTTTTTATTAAGATTGTGTACAAAGTATTCAAGCACATCCCAAGATGTCCCCCCACCCCTTACTTTCATTCAAAACATTGTGTCCCTGTTAGTCCCATCAAACCACAAAACTTATGTCTAATCATGTCAAGACTTCAAATTCAGATGTCAGGTTCCACGTTTGTGTTGCATTCACTGATGACCTATAGGAACTTTATATCAAACTTATCTCCACCTGCTACACCAAAGTAGATACTATCTGGCTAAAATTAAATCAATTCTTGAGATTCCTTCGATTTCAGGAAGCATATCCTAGCCATCTGAAACCAGGGTGGGAGGGGATATTTTTTTAAATCTCTAAGTCAGCTTTTTGGCAGATATTGGAGCACTATATAGACAAAATCGTTTGGTGGAAACCTGGTGAAGAACAACAGCTTTTTTGTTGCTAAATACCACAATGGAAACTGGCACCGATTTGTATCCAAGTATTTGGATGCCATGCTCTAGTCTGTGCCTCATTTACTATTGAATAAGCAGGTTACTAACTGCTGTAACCATGTAAGACATAAAATGGTCACTCAGGAACGGACTGACAGGGCTGCCTGTCGGGGAGTAAAAAAAAAAGGATTTCTGCTCTGTTTGTGGGGCTGCTGCTAAAAACATATATGCAAGATTCTGAAGAATAGCAGTGGTTATTTGGTGTCCCAGACTGATTTTGCAAATCTAGTTCTGTTATGAGCTCCTATTTGATGCTATTTCTTCCTCATGTTTTGCCCTGAAACTTCCACACTGAAGGCAGCTTCCCAATTAAGCTGGCTTGTGGAATAAAATTGGTCCTACCATTTCACTGTCTTTGTAGGTCACCATTGTGAGCAGATGAGTTGCAGCAGATGAAGCAGGAATGAAGCAAAGGTACTGGAATATTTGCTTTGAGTTTGATCAATTCTAGCACAGGAAATGTTTGCGCTTTTACCTTGTGATTATCTGGCAGGCTCTGTTGAAAGATGGGTCCTTTAGTTACAGACCCTCCTAGTGTCCTTATTTTCCAGGGACGTCCCTGATTTAGAGAAACAGCCCGGTTTATGATTTGATCCCGGAATGTCCCACTTTTCCTTAGGATGTCCCTATTTTCATTGGAGAAATATTGGAGGGGATGGAGTTATCTGACCCTCGAGCCGTCTGAAAGCAATCCTGTATAGGGAAGTGGTTTTTTCAATGTTTAATGTTTTATTATGTTTTAATATATGTTGGAAGCTGCCCAGAGTGGCTGGGTCAACCCTGTCAGATGGGTGGGGTATAAATAGTAAAATTATCATTATGGAATGGGAAGTCTCTATTTTCATCAGAGAAATGTTGGAGGGTATGTGGTTATAATAAAAAATAAAATAATATGTTTTTCTGTATTAAGACCCACACTTCATTAACAAATATATATATATATATATATGTATATGTATACACACACACACACACACACAATAATATACAATAATAAAAGAGAAAAATGTCATTTTATAATGGAACAAGTTAATCTTACATACATTTCATGCTATTAACATTTGAAAATATTAATTTGTGAAGTTGTTCACACCAATATCCGAAAAACCCATTTCTCTTTTTAGATATGCTGTGAATTGACTCCATTTATTTAATTCTTCTGGATAATTAATTCCATGTTTCATCACTGTTGACAATTTAATCAAGCTCCATTGTTCCCTTTTTTTTTTTTATTGCAACCCCTAAATATGTTACCGTCTCTTTTGCTGGTATATCCTGCAACCCACCTTTAAGAACCAAACTCTTGCCCTGTTTTGGCAGATGGACTTTTCTCTTATTTTGATACCTGCAACCTTCCCATGCCGTCCATAATTCTTCGGCTGCTTCTCCTGTCTTGAGGCCTGCATAAACCTTGTGCTGAGGCAGCCTGTGTCCAGATAGGTTTTCCCACTGGCTGCCTATTATTTGAAAATACTTGACTGGAGGCAAGTATTCCCTGAATACAAAAGGCCCTTAGCTAGGTGGCATCCTACCTTTCAAATTGTACTCTGGTGTAATTTCATTACTGTCATTCAGCCTTTCAGGAATCTGGATGTGTATCCACACATCTGCCTCTCATTATAACCTCAACAGCCATGTAGTTTGATATATGGTAAGTAGCTACCTAGGATAGGACTTTTAGGCTGCAATGTCCAGAATTTGGAGCAGACTCCAAAAAGAGTTGCTTGGTTTTCGGCAGGCCTTGAAGATGATTTTATTTAGGTGGGCCTTCTGCAGAACTTTGGTTTTCTGAATTCTGCTACTATTTCATAGCCATGTTGTTTGGCTAATAAATCAATTCTTGTTCCTTAGGGACTATTCATGTTAACACGGTAATAAAAAAGCTAATGTTCCATAGCCTTTGTCCCATGAAGACAGAGTAATGTCATTGGAGCTCCAGAAACTGGAACCTTGTGAGATCACATTACTCCTTTCCACCCAATCATAGAGAGCGGTTGGGAGGGACCATGTTGACTTGATGTGAAGGACCAATGCCATTTCCCCTCCCTGCCCTCTGGCCTACAAATATGGTAGCAAAGAAGTTAAACAGCACATCTGGTTAAGGGTATTGCTTTGCATTTTGTGTTGAAAAGCCTCTAACACAGCCTTTCTCAACCTGTGGGTCCCCAGATGTTGTTGAGCTACAACTCCCATCACCCCTAGCTAGCAAGGCCAGAGCTCAGGGATGATGGGAGTTGTAGTCCAACAACATCTGGGGACCCACAGGTTGAGAACCGCTGCTCTAACAACTTGCAAACAATTCATTTCAGAGCACACGCACTCCCTTGCACCTAGGCAAACCTGCATTTCACATATGCAACTCATCCTTATTTTATCGAACAGCTGTCTTAAAATTAGATATTTGTCAGCTGTGAAGTTGCTCCCTAATATGGTACAATATAGTCGATCTTTACGCACGTTAATATGTTATTTGCATAAAAACATTCCATAGAATTAAATATTTTCCAATGTATCTAATAACGGTAACCTGCATTTCTAGGGAAAGCTTTTCACAGATGGATGCCAGCATGCTGTCAAAAATTTGTTGTTGGTTATTCAGTAAATAAATATGTGATTATTTATTTCTGCAAGTGCAGTGGTAGCTTCCTGATATATGCTTCAATTTGACCTCTCATAAATTGCTGCCCCAAAATCTTCAGTTTCAGAAGACTCTCAACACTTTGGCGAACAAAGTTAGATATTACCCCCCTCTTAAAAATCATTACAGAACACCCCCCCCCCCCAGCAGATTTTGCTATAATTGAGGTGGAACTACGCACATGTGCTGGCACTGGCACATGACACTTGAAAGTGTCTTATTCCAAAACAAAACACCGGTTCAGCCACGATGCTACGGCATCTCAGAGGTGACAGCTCTCCCAGTTGTATTTTGGGGCACACAAACTGAAATATACTCTGAGTCTAGAATGGATTTCATGCTCTTTATTCAGCTCATTGTGGTGAGGAGGAATGAATGTCCCCTCAAGTATCTGCTTTATATACATTATTTACACAATGGGCTGCACGTGATTGGCTAATTCCGGAATTCTCCTGTAGGCCAATCAGGTTGTGGATTCACTTGAATCTGGAACCGGATTGGGTGGCTCCTGCAGACCAATCATACTGCTGCATTGTTCTAGGACCAATCAGACTGCTGAATTCTGAATCCTATTGTTCTAGGACCAATCAGACTGCTGCATTTTGGATCCTATTGTTCTAGGACCAATCAGACTGCTGCATTTTGGATCCTATTGTTCTAGGACCAATCAGACTGCTGCATTTTGGTTCCTATTCAACTCAGTACATAACACAAACCTTTTCCATTTATGCATATACTGGCAATTACTGGCAAGGGGATGCACAGGAAAGCGGACAGAATTGCAGCAGTTTGTGAAGACTGCATGTACAAACTTGACTCACTGTGGTGAGTGAGTGAATAAGATTAGCACCCATTGTTGTGCTTCTTTCTTCTCAGGTTTGAATACACAGCTGTTGTAAGTGTAGCTCAGTGAATGAGAACATGTGCTTGTTTGCAAAGGTTTCAGGTTCAAACCTGGCCATCTCAATTTTTTTTAAAGGTTCAAGAAGATGTAGAAGGGCTAGACAAGACCTCTGCCTGAGTCCCCAAAGAGTCAGAGTAGAAGTAGATATTACAGGGCTGAATGGATCAGGGCTTTTTTTCAGCTGGTACTTACCGGAACTCAGTTCTGGCACCTTTCAGCTGGGCTCCGTTGTCCTTATAAGAGAATAAGGGAGGCATTCATGATGTGTTACAGCACGTCTTTTTCTCGAAAAACAGCACTGGTAAAGGTAAAAGGTAAAGGACCCCTGGACGGTTAAGTCCAGTCAAAGGCAACTATGGAGTTGCGACACTCATCTCCCTTTCAGGCCGAGGGAGCCGGCGTTTGTCCACAGACAGCTTTCCAGGTCATGTGGCCAACATGACTAAACTGCTTCTGGCGCAACAGAACACTGTGACAGAAACCAGGGCGCACGGAAACGCCGTTTACCTTCCCGCCGCAGTGGTACCTATTTATCTACTTGCATTGGCATGCTTTTGAACTGCTAGGTTGGCAAGAGCTGGGACAGAACAATGGGTGCTCACCCTATTGCATCGATTCAAACCGCCAACCTTCTAATCGGAAAGCCCAAGAGGCTCAGTGGTTTAGAGTTAGACCACAGCACCACCCGTGTCCCTACAATAGCACTGGTATGGATGCATTGGATGGCCTGCTATAAGGCAGTTTACTATGGGCTCATCCACACTTCCGCTTGCCCAGAAAGCACGGGTGCAAGTGGTTTTCTCCTTGCCCTTCTCCTTTCCCAGGGGAAACTCGTTTTTTTAGCTCTAAATTGGAACAAACTGAATTCAAATACTAGGAAATAGTCCTACTTTGACTGACAGTGACAGTATCGCTGTCGACACTCTTTCCCCCCTCTTGTTGGCATCCGTCTGTCTCGAGGGGTGAAGCCAAACCACTGGGGAATCACAGGGCCTGCTGTGGATGCAGAGGCCAGTGACTTGTAACTCCTGCCTCCCACATGGCTTTTGCTGCATCAGCAACACCGAAGGGACCTTTCCAGAGTACAAGCCTGGGCAGAATGAATGGAGGTCCTGGGCTGCCCAGATGACAAGACTTGGCCTTGCTGATGTGGTCCAAAGGAAAGCAGAGCAATACGTTTGGCATCAGTTTGGCTGCAGGAGTTGTTGGAAGAAGGCTGTCTTAGGGACTCTAGCGGAGCAGCGTATGTGGCAGGTGCCTGGGGGGTGCATGCGCGGAGGGGGACACAGAGAAGGGGCTTGGAGGACAAGCACAGGGTCATGGAATTGTAGAGATGGAAGGGAGCACGAGGGTCATCTAGTCCAACCCTCTGCAAGGCAGGAATCTTTTGCCCAACCTGGGGCTCAGATCTAGGACCCTGAGATTAGAAGTCTCATGCACTGAGCTATGGGATCATATGGGGAGAGGTGGTCCTTAAGGTATTAAGGTCCTCAGTCATGTAAGGCTTTATAGGCTAGCACCAGTACTTTGAATTGGGTCCTAAAACTAATTGGCAGCCAGTGCCATGTGGCCAGGATCGGCGTTATATGCCAATTGGCAGCCAGTGCCATGTGGCGTTATATGCTAATTGGCAGCCAGTGCCATGTGGCCAGGATCGGCGTTATATGTCTTGGCCAACTGAGCAACTCAGCTGTTGATGTTTCCAAACTGTCTTCAGAGGCAGCCCCACATATAACCTATTGTAGTTATCTAACCTAGAGGTTACCAGAGCATAGGCCACAGAAGTTAGGAAATCCCTGTTCAGATGGGGTGCCACTGGACCACCAGCCGAAGCTGATGGAAGTCACTCTGCACCACTGAGGACACCTGTATTTCTCAAAGAGAGCTTTATGATGACTTCCCGCCACATTCTTACTTCCTTCTTCCACCTTTGCCCTGCCCCCTTTCCCCTGAACTACTGGGTGCTGTTAAGGACTAGGTACTGCTAATGTCTCAAAACTCAAACTCAAAGTTAACAGGATTCAACAGAAATTCCCCACAAACAATTGCCCTCTCCTCTCCTTTCCTGTCTTCATTTGGCCCCCATGCCCTCCCCAGTTCTGCCCTGGTGTGGGGAGAAACCCACAACATATTTAGGGGGCTTATGAGGAGAAGAGAGGGAGCAGAGGTTCTGCCACACAGCCAGAACTACTTCATTGGATACCACCCCATCTAAGAATTTGCGTATACTGAGAACTGAATACAACAGAGAACAAAAAGCAGTCATTGTCAACATGCTCTTCTTTCTTGGAAGCTTTCAGAAGTAATTAGCTGGCCACCCACAAGAATGTTGCTACTGTTGTCTGCCTGCGGAAATGATGCCCCAGAATTACCTTTTGTGAGAAGATTGATTTATGCTATCTTTTTATAGCCACTGACAGCAAAGGCATACAATTTAAGAAACCCGTAACTGGCTGCAGCGGGCAGCTGGTGGACTCCATTGGGCTTGATGGGGCAAAGCAGACCTGCCCCATACGCAAGCCGAACAAATTTTGGCAAGCTACCTTAAGGAAAGACACAACACAAGATGGATTAGTGTTCTGACTGATGCTGTGATGCAATGGCCTAGCTCGTTAATCTTTAATATTTGAGTTTTTTTGAGCAGTTTAGGGTAATTTATGGTGAAGCCACAGAATCTACTTCAAAAACAAAACCAAGCCTTCTCGAAGCAGTTGAGTATTCAGTCTGTTGACAGGCAGAATTTAGAATAAAAAGGTTACTCACAGTTTGGCTGTGCTTTCTTTGGGCTCTCTCTTGTGCTTCTGCCAAATAGCTCGCTAGGATCAGATTTGATTAAAATGGCAATGCTCTCTGCTACTTGAATGTAATTAGAACCATTCATTACAGCATTAGCTGACAGTTTGGCAACCTGTAAAATTTTCTGAATATGGAGAGTATTCCATGGAAACGGTTCAAGGGATGAAATCAAGAAAAGAGGCCTTCTTGAACTACATTTAATGGATTACCCTCCATATTCAGGAAGGTTCACAGGTTATTAGGACAACTACAAGGCCTGCTGAATAGACTGCCTGCACTGCACAGTTCATGGAAAAACAGGATGGAATTGGACTGGGGAGATTTTATTTTTTTAAAGTAGTATTTACAACTCGTACCACTTTATAAGGTGGCTGTACATTATGACGTTTGGGGCGGGGGTCAGCCATATCCCCCCCCCATCAAATCTCCCTGAGAGTGATGGTGTGTCGTCAAGCCCCATCAACATGGGGCACTGCTATGTTCCTTTCAATGCATGTGGTGGTAGAAGCCACATTAGCTTGCCACTTGCCCATGCATCTGGATGTACCTTTGTAAACTCAGAAGAGTGGCGCCTCTTAGTTCAAGGAATCTGGCCTTGTGTGGGTTCCATTGATCCAATTGGTACATTTTCCCCAGGCAGTGTGGACTGGGAGAGTCCATTATGGAATCCCAGTGCACTGGATTCTGTTTCCACCCCCAGGAGAGAAATGTCAACACATGTGCCCATTAACTTGTATGGATCAAGGAAAAGGGGTTGGACCCTCTAGGAAGAAAGAAAATCCCCCTTCTGCCTCAAAGTTCTGGAGTGGGAGGGTCAACGTGTCATTCCTTATGTTAGCCTCTTCTCTTTTTGTCATCTAGTTGCACGGAAGAGGGGCAAAGACTTTGCAAAGAAATACCCTCCAAATAACAAGTTGGAAGGAGGTGGGGGAGATTTTTTTTAAAAAAAATGCAGCACAAGAATTTGAGCTAGTTTTTAATACAGTCATACCTCGGGTTAAATATGCTTCAGGTTGAGCGTTTTCAGGTTACGCTCTGCAGCGACCCGGAAGGAACAGAATGCGTTACTTCCGGGTTTCGCCGCTCACGCATGCGCAGACGCTCAAAATGACATTACACACATGCGCGGAAGCAGCAAAACGCGACCCATGCACGCTCAGACGCGCAGTCGCGTGTTATGTTCTACTCAGGATGCGAACGGGGCCCCGGAACGGATCCCGTTCGCATCCAGAGGTATCAGTGTAGTTATAATTTTAACAAGGTACAGGCAGGCACCTGCAACTATTTCTGATAGGTTTTTTCTTATTACACACCTAGGTAGCCATCATATTGTAGTTATGACTAAATGACTCTTGGGGTCCCCTCCAGCCCTATGATTTCACAGCTGTAGAAAAAGAGACTGATAAAGCGATCTGACTAACTGGACAAGTTGAGTCCAAGAGATGACTCTTGGCTGGGAGGACGGGCCTTTGCATAGCTAAAAAGATGCCCCAAAAGAGCTAATGGCTGGAGATCCCTCTGGAAGGGAGCATGTCTCGCTTCTCCCCTCCCCTGGCTAGAGGTGGTGCCTATAGTGTGAAAGAGAACCATATACTGGCAAGGTTGGAACGGGATCTGAAAGAGACAGGGGCCTGACTCTGCCTTCTGTGAAAATCCAGGACTAAGCAAAACCTTGTACTGCAGAAACCCCCATTAGCCTCCGGTGATCATGCTGGAACCTCCTGGAACCTCTCACCACTCATTTCAGGATGAATGTAAGAATAAAATACCATGGTAAAGGTAAAGGTACCCCTGACCGTTAGGTCCAGTCGCGGACGACTCTGGGGTTGCACGCTCATCTCCCTTTACTAGCCGAGGGAGCCGGCGTTTGTCCGCAGACAGCTTCCAGGTCATGTGGCCAGCATGACTAAGCCGCTTCTGGTGAACCAGAGCAGCGCACGGAAACGTCGTTTACCTTCCCGCTGCTTTCAAACTGCAAGGTTGGCAGGAGCAGGGACCGTGCAAGGAGCACACTCCGTCGCAGGGATTTGAACCACTGACCTTCCAGTCGGCAAGCCCTAGGCTCTGTGGTTTAGACCATAGTGCCACCCTCGTCCCTTAAAAAATACCATGGTACAGTTCAACAATGCTAGCAGAAGGAAATTTGTTTGGAAATCTTTTTCAACCTGGTTTCTGCCGCATTGTGGGGCAAGGCTTCCTGTTTTGCTTTAAATTTTATGGATAAACCCCGCAACTTCTAGGCACAAGTGAATGTGTTAAAATAAGGAAGGCAATAAAGCATCCTATTTCTTGAAACTATATCTCTGTTGTTCAATATTGTATGGTTGAGTACATTTTTCTTATTTACTGTGATTTTCTCATGCCTCCTCAGCCTCTGCACTGTTGCCCAGGAACTGTTAAAACAGAGCAAATAATGCTATTCTCAAAGGGGTTTGACCCACATGAAACCACAATGCAACTATGCCTCTTGATTTCATTGTAGCTATTCATGCAATTATGGTAAGCAAGATTTAGCACAAAGTATTCGAAATCACAGGATAGTATTCAGAGAAAACATGGAGCCTCTTTAGCTGCGTTCCCTTCTCATTGTGCCCTTGATGGGAAGGGAGGGCAGAAGACTAGATTAATGAGCTAAGTATTGTGCAGAGTTCTGTGATTTGCTTTTCATGGCAGTGGGGTTTGGATGCTGGAAAAATGCTAGATGGCTGATGTGTATTCATGTGCGGTGAGAGGGCTTGTGTACTGCAAGGCCCTTGGAGGTGGAGGGAGTGCCTTGTTGTACAATCCTGTCCACGTGGCCTTTATCAGCAGGGCAAAGAACCATTTAGTTTTTCCTTCCCCACAAACACACCCCGAAGCACATCTTTTAACTTTTCTCCACAGGAGTAAACAGACAGCTCTTCTCTTATATGGGAGGACCAAGGAAGGTGCATCATAGACCTAATCAGGTGAGGGCTAAACCTATCCCTAAGGATCCCAGCCATAGAGAAGGGAGTTTGCCTCTAACTGCACAGCCCTATCTTGGCTTCAGTCTGTTGGTTATGCAGAATGTGATGAGATTTTGAAAGTGTGGGACAGGATATCAGGAACTGGCATTTATATTTGAACATATGCGTAAGGTAAAGGTAAAGGTACCCCTGACCGTTAGGTCCAGTTGCGGACGACTCTGGGGTTGCATGCTCATCTTGCTCTATAGGCCGAGGGAGCAGGCGTTTGTCTGCAGACAGCTTCCGGGTCCTGTGGCCAGCATGACTAAGCCACTTCTGGCGAACCAGAGCAGCACACGGAAACGCCGTTTACCTTCCCGCCGGAGCGGTACCTATTTATCTACTTGCACTTTGACGTGCTTTCGAACTGCTAAGTTGGCAGGAGCAGGGACTGAACAACGGGAGCTCACCGTCGTGGGGATTCGAACTGCCGACCTTCCGATCGGCAAGCCCAGGGCTCTGTGGTTTAGACCACAGTGCCACCCGCATCCCTGAACATATGGGTAGTGGGCTACTAAACTTGCATGAATAGCTGAGGTTTGCCCCCCTCCCTCCTCAAAAAGATTAAGGATTGCATCCCTTACATTATGTAGCATTTATGGGAAAAGCTGAGAACTTGATGGTAATGTTGGCTTTCCCACCTTGCAATATATGGCATGAGTTTTTAATTTTTTAAAAAAACCTCTTATTGTTTTGTTTCTACCTTTTCCAAACCGACAAGAAATTCAGCACAACCTTCATATGATGAGTTTTCTTTGGAGGAGAGATGCCTGGAGTTGTGTGGCTTCATTATAATAATCTGTTCAGTTACAAATCTGCTGATTGGGCTGGTACCCTGAAGTATAAAAACCAAGCATGTTGTTTTTATATACCACATTCGCAGCAAGATGGGTTTTGCTGACCCCACCTGACCCTTGCAGTACTAATGGGCTTCTAGTGCTCTGCAATGCAAAATTTTCTGCTCCCACAAAAGCTCTCTTGGCTCTGGAAAAGAGCACTGAGTTCAGATCCCACCATCCTTTCTGCAGGTGAGCGCGACCTTATTCATTCTAGACAGAAATATTCCTTAATTATATTATAATAAAGAGATTTTTTGAATACTTTGGCGGGGCAGCCCAGGATGTCCATACACACTGCCCAGGCCACTTTGGTGTTGCTAATGCAGCAAAAACAACACGGGAGTCAGCAGTTACGAGTTACTGGTCTCTGCAGCTACAGCAGGCGCTGGGATTCTCCAGTGGTTTGACTTCAGCCCCAGAGTGAAAGAAGAATTTTGGTGTTCTTTTAACTGGCTCATATAACTCATGGCAGCCTCTTTAAGCAATTTCTTCCTGGCACAGGCAGTTGGTCTTCGATCAGGAGCTCCTGTGTCCCACATTCTTCTTGCTCTAGTTGACACCATTGCCCAAGTCTCCCTGGCTTCCTAAGGTTATCTACATCAACCCTTTGTCTCCTGCTGTCTCAGCACAACAGAAACGCAGGGCCCAAGCTCATGCTGAGAAGGGGAGGACCCTTTCTCTGCCTCTTTAGTGAGTGTCTCTCCATCTGCATGGGTGCTTGATAGAGGCTTATTCCAAGCAAAACCATTACCTTGTGATTGCAGAGATTAGTGTTGTGAAAAATAACTGAATCTGTGCAAGGCATTTGAACCCAAAAGACCATTTGGTGTAGGAAGGTCCACAAGTAAGTTAGATCAGTTCATTTCCATTCATAACAAAGCCCTTTTTATCCTCATGTTACCCTTACCAGATGGGTGACTTAAATAACTGCAGTAAAGGTAATTCAATAGCCTCACTTGGCAGCTCACTATGACCCTCCCTGCTTATGGAATTATACAGATTTTTTGTGGTTTTTTTAAGGTTACATTTCCCGTGTTAGGTCTTCATTTAACAGCTTCTTTATCATCTTTTTATTTTTTGGTTGACTAATGAGACTAATTTGCATCTAGTCTGGCATCATTTTCTTTTTCAGATGCAAAAAGACTGACCCTCTTTATTACAGCATAACCCCAGTGCTTATCTGTAATTTCTGCTTATCTGAATTTAAACTGAATACTTTACTAAATTTAACCCTGGATTTGCTGGGCAGTAGCTGGGCTTTGGCCACCTCATGAGAAGAGAAGACTCCCTAGAAAAGACCCTGATGTTGGGAAAGATGGAGGGCACAAGGAGAAGGGGACGACAGAGGAGGAGATGGTTGGACAGTGTTCTCGAAGCTACTAGCATGAGTTTGACTAAACTGCGGAAGGCAGTGAAAGGCAGAAGTGCCTGGCGTGCTCTGGTCCATGGGGGTCACAAAGAGTCGGACATGACTAAACAACTAAACAACAACAAAAACAGCTGGACTTGTGAGGAAGAACCCAAGCCCAGATATCAAGGGAGCACTTTCTAACACCCTAAGATCAGTGTCCTGGAAGCTGGAGCCTGAAGTACAATGAGCAGAATATCCAGGTGATCGCCTGGGCGATGGGCCATTAAGTGAAACAAAGGAAAGTGGATCTGTGCGAGATTGCAGATGTGTGGAGCCCCTTCCCTCAACTGGCTGGTAGCCAGAAAAAGACAGTGATGCGACTTAGAAGTAAAGCAGCAAGCTGGAGAAAGAAACGGCAATGCTTAATTTCTGCTTGAATCCAAGGTTGCAGCTATGTGGGAAGAAAGGACTTCTTGGTGTGTTAATGCCGTGAACACCTCCATCCTAGGCTCAGGTTGTATATATGTGTAAATAAACCATATATCACAAAGTCACCCCACTGTGTCTCATTCCCGAAAGCACAAGGTAAAGGTAAAGGGACCCCTGACCATTAGGTCCAGTCGTGACCGACTCTGGGGTTGCGGCGTTCATCTCGCTTTATTGGCCGAGGGAGCCGGCGTACAGCTTCCGGGTCATGTGGCCAGCATGACTAAGCCGCTTCTGGCGAACCAGAGCAGCGCATGGAAACGCCGTTTACCTTCCTGCTGGAGCGGTACCTATTTATCTACTTGCACTTTGACGTGCTTTCGAACTGCTAGGTTGGCAGGAGCAGGGACCGAGCAACCGGAGCTCACCCTGTTGCGGGGATTCGAACTGCCGACCTTCTGATTGGCAAGTCCTAGGCTCTGTGGTTTAACCCACAGTGCCACCTGCATCCCTCCCGAAAGCACAATCCCTGGGTAAATGCCTGGAACCTCTGCAATCTTGCACTATTCAGAGATTTGGGTGGCATGCACCAATATGCAGTATTTTCATGTGTAAAACCAACAATAGATAGTTTAAATCAGAATATTAAGAGAAAACCTTACTGGAAGTCAGAAGAACGAGGGTGCCCACAAGCTTGGGAGAGGGCAAGGGGGACAATTGCAGCATTGGGTGAGCCACTATCTCAAGATTCCCAGCTTTCTTTTCTTTTCTTTTTTTTAAAAAGCCCATTGCACTTGTAGAATCTGAGATAGGAGACAAAATGTGCAGGTACTATTCACATTTGTTTTGTGAGAAACTAGCCTGCTCTCACCTTTCCATGTTTTCAATCAATGAATGAAGTCATAGCCATGATTAACACTATGGAAAACAGTTCTAGCCAAATGTTAGACAAAGAAAAGGCTAGAGTGAAAACACCCATTTTCTAAGTTCTAGAGAAGGACATTCCTGATTTGTTTTTAAGCTTTTTCTGCTGGTCTTCCCTGATGGAAAAGTGATTGCTGCCCTGTAGAAAACAATTCAGGTATCCGGGATTTTTGTGTAGCTATATCTTGTCAATCCAGAAGCAAAAGGTAGCCTCAAAGAGAGGACTTCATAATCTTTCCAACTCACATTTTAAGGTTTTAAGAAGAGCCTAATGGACCAGATGCCCCAGTCTCCCCTCCTGCAGTTTCCAGCAATTGGTATTCGGAAACATTACTGCCTCTGACCATTTCATACATGTTTTATGCATTTGAAAAACATTTTAAAAATTACTTTGTCAATGCTGATGCAGATAAAACTCACACCCATACTGTAGGGAGTGGGGCTATGGTTGAGAAAGTGTGGGCCAAGTTAGCCCTGCAAAATAACCAAGTGCTTCGTTATAAGAAAATAACTGCTCCTTTTCCCTTATGGGGTACCCAAGAGCCCATACAGAGTCCTTTTGTAGGTTCTCTGTTGGTAGGAGAAAATCAGAGACCAACCAGAGACTATTGAGAAGCAAAGCAGCTAGTAAGCCTGATCTTTATTAACTGTTGCAACAGGGTCCTCACTCACCACATGCATGAGGGTGGAGGAACCCAGAACAACGGTGCGCACGGCCTTATATAGACTTTTTGAAATTGCCACCCTGCAGCCCAAGACCACCCCCCAATTCATCATACATACATCACAGAAGGCGTGGTCTACAGCAGAATTCTGTCTGGCAGGAAACCTGTTGATGGGTTTATCTGGAGAGTCTGGCTATTCTTTTGTGATGATAAATACTTAATTGTTGAGTCCAGGTCACAGGCTCCTATTCATATCTTAAATGTGCCCTTAAGGCACGTTTTCTCATTTCCATCCAAACTGCAGAGGAATATTTGAGGTCAATTTGGGAGAGACAAAATGGTTTCAGAACTTTTCTTCCTGTACTGTTTCAGACATGTGGTTTGTATATTTATGTATGTGTTTGCCTGGTACATTTATTCATTTATTTTATACTTTGGACCTTATAATTCTCATAACGGTTTTTATATGCAGTGATGGCTGGTGGCTGCCAGACCTGGCACGGCCAAAGAGGTCACGGAGACTCAACCAAGTTGTTTTGGCTTTCTCCTCATCCTCCTCCCTTGTAAAGTTACTGTGAACACTTAAGCATTGCACTTTGACAAATACTTAGCATCTAACTTAGATTTGAATACAGTCTTACTTTGGTTCAAATGGGTCCCTGCTGTCACAGTTGCTTCTCGTTCCCTTCTTATCTTCCTCCTTTGCAAAGGAACAGTAGACACTTAAACACTGCAGTCTTAGAAATACTTAACCCCAGGGTGCCTTACCTTGGTTCAGAATGTGCCCTTGCTGTCACAATTTCTATTATGGGATCATTGCACAACAGGGCTGGGCCACCCAGGAGACAAGGTGGCAGGATCCACAGGGGCAGAAGATGTAGAACTTTATTCCACCACCACCCCACCCCGTTCCTGATTTAGATATTCACTCACCCCTTTTTCCCTTGTGGGGAGAGGGAATGCCATTCTGTAGTTTTCCTCAGGTGCCAACATGTATTGGGTTGGCCCTGTGGGACACATTACTTAAAAATAGAATTTGGCTGAATTCGATGGGGATTGCTGCCTAATAAGCATGAAGCCTGAATTAGTTGGCCTTAAAGTTGCCACATGGGACTGCTGACAAGGGTCACCATATAGATTTCCAGAGAAAATTATTCCCTCTCCCAGCTTATTCGCTTCTAGAATATGGAATGAGGTGTAGGTGCAGGTAACTCGCTTGTTTTGTTGTTTTACTTCTGTGATCACAGCTTTGTGTTGTGGGGAGGGGAAATAAAAAAATAAACAGAGAGGGGAGGAAACCCACCCTCCCTTCATTTACTCCCCCATCTGTACAAAGCTTCGATCATGGGCTTACCTGGCTTTTGCAAGGAGGTACGAGGGCTCTGGCAGTAGGGCGTGTCATTTAGGAGGTGATAATTAAATTCTGCAATTCTTTTCAGTGAGGGGGTCCTAAAAATACGTTTTTGGGTGCTATTATTTTTGTGATTGGACAACATTTAGCTTGAAAAAACAAGAATTTTAATTTTACCTTCTGAAAATGTTAGGTAATGCTAAATAATAATAAGAAACAACAATAACAACAACATAATAGTATAACTGCAAGGACTTGGCAATCATTTTTAACTATTTCTATGCAACTCTACACACATTTTACTTACCAAGTGAAACTAAATTATTTCAATTTAACCAAAATATCTTTTCAATTCCTGTCACGTTACGACTTTTCAGCACCACTCATTTTTGAAAGTCGAAAACGGAAGAAGTCAACATGCCCTACTCTGGCAGAGTCCTAGAGCCCTCGTGCCTCCTTCCCAAAGTTAGGCAAGTGCTTACTAGGTTTTGGGAAGGCGGCGGGAGGACTGTGGGCCCCTGGCAGAGCCACCACACCACCTCCCCCAAGCCCAGTAAGCAGCTCTCCACCTTGCAGGGGAGCCACTTCTGGGAGTTCCCGGCTTTACACGTTTTTGCATATATGTGTGGACCTGTGTATATGTGTGGAATGCATCAGGAAGACAAAAACGTATGGAGGAGCGAGTGATCTGACACGGTTACCCTTCCTGCCTCTGTTCCTTCCCCCTCCCTCGCTCTTGTTAAGTTTTTTGATGATGTGATAACAGTCTTTAATGTCCTGCTGGAGCCCCCCCATCCAGCTGCCTTATTCAGTTGTGGAGGATAATGCTGGGTACCTTCTTTGATGCTGGACATTGTTTTGAGAAAGTGAGGCATTGGGAGGGGGTGGCTGGTGGATGATCTACACGTAGCCAGTCTTGGAAGCCACACAGGTTGTCTACAGAATTGGACGGTTTGGGCAGAGTTTCTTTTAAGCTTGTGCATGGACTGATGGGCCGCAGGGCCCCGCAAACTGAGGCTACCTGGGGGAGTCATTTTCGCCGCTTCTTGAGGGCTTCCAAGTGGCAGATTGAAGGGCTTGCTTGGTATGTATACATTGCTTGCCGATTTAGAATAAAATATTTAATCTTCTCATACACTTGTGTATTTTGTATTGCTTCTGAATCTCAGTTTAAAAGGACCACCTTGCCTTTGGCAAGACAACCCCTGCCACTGAACCCTTGCGAAAAATGCAAGTTACCTGTATATTAAATGGAATAGGATCTGAGGGACCAGGGTTAAAAACACCACTTGGTTCTATGAAACACGATGTGTGGTTTGGGCATGTCCCCTCTTTCTCAGCTTAAGCCACTTTACAGTGTTCTTGTGAGAATAACATGGGGAAAAGAAGACCCATGAATGGTACCTTGAGAACCTCAGGGGAAAGGTGGAATGGATAGAAACATTTCCAGTGTATTTTTATAGAAAAAGAGGTGCCACGAATGCCTCCCTAGTTCTCTTATAATGGCAATGGTGCCCACCTGAGAGGTGTTGGAACTGAGTTCTGATGTGTTCTGGCTGAAAAAAGCCCTGAACTTAAGTCTGATAAATTGGGACTAATCAGCATATATGTAATTATCAAAAAAGCCCAACCTAAAAATCAATTTTGCCCATGAGGCCAATCCTCCAAACCATGCCCCCCACCCACAGGACTTTAGGTGTGGGGCAGGTACAGACATAGCTTCAAAGGAACTGTTGGGAGCTTAAAGTAAGCTCTGAATTGTTCCTTTGTTTGGAGCAAGGTATCTGCCTCCACCATCTATTAGCGGATGAGCAGTGAGGGCTGGCTTTGCTTAGGGAGCATCTGCAGCACCAAGGAGAACTCCTCGCAGGCTTCTTTCTTCCCATCAGCAAACAAGGGGAAGAAGCCTGCTTTTCAGAGGCACCAGCTGTGGGAGCCCATGAGCCTGATTAGGCCTATGGAGCCTCTCCATTTGGCCCACAGGGTTATTTCGGCCAAGCCGGATCACATAACCTGTACCTGCTGAGTTATATCACACCAAGTGCAGGGCAGGTAAGGACTGAAAGGGGCATGTAGGCACTGTTGATCAGCTTACCCCAAAGCACCTTGCAAAGTGTTGCTCTGCTTGACTGACAAGGCTTCCGAAGTGCCTTGCAAGGGGCATTGCAGGACCTGACCATCAGGAGATGGTTGGGCCATGTAGAACACTCCGAAGACCCTTGCAAGCCAAATCAGGCTCTAGTGACACCACTGCGACTCCGGATGATCTACAGGTGGCTGGCCTTGTCAAGCTTGACCCATGAGGGTTGAATAGGCAAGGATCCAGCCCACTGATCAGATCTAGTTTCCCCTATCCCTGCCTTACAACAGTGAAAAGAAACACTCCCAATTTCTTGCAAAACCGCACAAAATGAGGAATAAAATACAATAGCTTGATGGTGTGCAGTGTATCTATTTCCATGGGGGAAAGTGAAGTGCAATAGTCCAACACATCCTGCGCAATAACAAGCTAATCAGGCTGTTAAAAGCAACATGCAAACATCATTCAGAAAATGCCACTCTCATGAAAACTAGTTTATTCCATCCTCAGTAAAATATCCGCTATTGTAGAGAGATTTCTTGGGCATGACGCCCCGGCTTGTTAAATTGAAAATGGCCACACGGATCATTGGGGAGACCGCATACCCTAATTTTCCTCCAAACTAAAGACTGGTTTCTCTCGGCAGTTCCAAGCATCCTTGTTCCGTGCTGTGCCTAAAATAAACCTGAGCTGTGCCTTTATGTTAATTATCTGTTCTCTACAAGCTGTTCTGTGATAAGATACTGTACAACACTACAGTGACATACCTTTCTCCAGCCCCTCCACCCCCAGCCGCACACAGCAGCTCATATGATGGTTATTTAATATCCATGACTCACAGTCCACAGGACTAGGATTCTCGCCAGCTGGGATTTGTTCTAAGTGGTGCAAAATGACAAACAGGGCATGAGACGCAGCTCAGATACTAAGCAACTGGCCCCCCAATTATTATTTTAAAAGGGTCACAGCTCTTCCCAAGGAAAGAGAACACTTACAAAAACCCCACATACTAAAACAACCAGAAAAATAATATCTGCTAAAGAAAAGTGTAAATCAGTGGTCAGCAGACTTTTTCAGCAGACTTTTTTCAGCAGACTTTTTCACCACTGTCCCTCAGACCTTCTGGGGGGCCGGACTATATTTTTTGGGGGGAAATGAACGAATTCCTATGCCCCACAAATAACCCAGAGATGCATTTTAAATAAAAGGACACATTCTACTCATGTAAAAACACGCTGATTCCCAGACCATCTGTGGGCCGGATTTAGAAGGCAATTGGGCCAGATCCAGCCCTAGGCCTTAGTTTGCCTACCCATGGTGTAAACCAAAACCTCAAAAGTGTACTGCAATAGCGACCACCTAAATTATAATATCTCAGATAGCAGATCTGGGAAACACCCCTCTCTGTATGAGAAAATGCTGTCTGTCAGAGCCACACTCAGCTAGTTGGTCTGATTCCATATTCCACACTCAGTGGAAATGTTTTTGTTATGTATTGAAGTCCTCACCCTGGCCACCAGGAGTATCGTGTACAGTGGTGCCTCGCAAGACGAAAAGAATCCGTTCCGCGAGTCTCTTCGTCTTGCGGATTTTTTCGTCTTGCGAAGCAAGCCCATTAGAGGTTTAGCGCTTAGCGCTACAGTATTAGCTGATAAGCGGCTTAGTATCAGCTGTTAAGCGGCTTAAAGATCAGCTGATAAGCGTCTTAGCATCAGCTGTTAAGCGGCTTAAAGATCAGCTGATAAGCGGCTTAGCATCAGCTGTTAAGCGGCTTAAAGATCAGCTGATAAGCGGCTTAGCATCAGCTGATAAGCGGCTTAAAGATCAGTTGATAAGCGGCTTAGCCATCAGCTGATAAGCGGTTTAGCAGCTTGGGAAAAAGGGGGGGGGGGAGGAAAAAAACCCTGCAGGAACTCGCAAGACATTTTCGTCTTGCGAAGCAAGCACATAGGAAATTCGTTTTGCGAAGCACCTCCAAAACGGAAAACCCTTTCGTCTAGCGGGTTTTCCGTCTTGCGAGGCATTCGTCTTGCGGGGCACCACTGTATATAGTTTTCACTCAGGTCCATGTCAGTCCTTTTAGGCGGGAAACCCTGTGTTGTTGTTGCTACAATGTTGACAGCCGGCTGCCTATAAAAGCAGGCCGGTTGAGTTGTTTGCCGTTCAGTTCTGTTCCAGCTTACAAATAAAGATCTGTTTGAAGAATCGCTGTGTCATCTGATATGTTCACCCACAACTTAACACTTTTAATGTCTAATACAGTCGCACCTCGGGTTACATACGCTTCAGGTTACATACGCTTCAGGTTACAGACTCCGCTAACCCAGAAATAGTGCTTCAAGTTAAGAACTTTGCTTCAGGATAAGAACAGAAATCGGGCTCCAGCGGCGCGGCGGCAGCAGGAGGCCCCATTAGCTAAAGTGGTGCTTCAGTTTAAGAACAGTTTCAGGTTAAGTACGGACCTCCGGAACGAATTTAGTACTTAACCCGAGGCACGACTGTAATGGTTTTGTAGTGAGTAGAAGGCATTATGCTGAGTGGAAAAGCATTATTAAAGATGGAATTACCACACATGCAGAAAGACAAGTCTTGCTGAAGCAGAAGCAGCCTGGCTTCTGGAAGGATAAGTCCCGTCTCACTAACCTTTTGGAATCCTATGAGAGTATCAACAAGCATATAGACAGAGGTGATCCAGTTGACACTGAATACGTGGACTTTCAAAAAGTATTTAACAACGACCCCTGAGGAAGCTTAGCAGTCATGGAATAAGAGAAGTAATCTTATGGGTCAGTAATTTGGTAAGAAACAGGAAGCAGCGAGTAGAAATAAATAGACAGTTCTCCCAATTGAGGGATGTAGGAAATGGATATTCCCAAGGATTAGGACCTATGTTTTCTATCTTCTTCAGGTTGTGGAGATAGACACTACAGTGGTATCTCGGGCTACAGACGCTTCAGGTTACAGATGCTTCAGGTTACAGTCTTCACTAACCCAGAAATAGTACCTCGGGTTAAGAACTTTGCTTCAGGATGAGAACAGAAATCGTGCGGCGGCAGCAGGAGGCCCCATTAGCTAAAGTGGTAACTCGGTTAAGAACGGACCTCCAGAACGAATTAAGTTCTTAACCCGAGGTACCACTGTATTTTTGTTGGTGGGCAGGGAGTGAATGGGATCTCTGCTACAAGGATAGCACTACTGTTGTTGCAGAGATACTCTATAATGGGTACTTTGAACCTTCCAAAGACATGATGATGGTACATTGTATGGCAACATGTGAAAACCAGTCAACTTGCACTATGCCGTATGCTTTGCCAGAGCTTAAATAAACCTAGCGGTAAACATGTATTAGGGCTGCAGTGGAGGTTCACAGGATTAATGTACGTACACCCCCAGTGCTATTTTTCTAGAAAAAGAAGTGCCAGAGCTCACCACGAGCGCCTCCATTGTTCTCTAATAATGGCAATGGCGCTTGAACTGAGAGATGCCAGAGCTTAGTTCCTGCAAGTTCCTGCTGAAAAAAAGCCCTGACCCCCCCACCTCAAATTCATTGCACATAGAGAATTAAAATGTAAGTTGTCTATGTCTAGGGATTATTTTCTCATGAGGGAGCACTCCATCATGTGAGCCACCACATTGGTTAACTGCCCGAGTGAGGCTTGAAAAAAGAACACGTTATCAAGACTCTGCCAGGTGTGAATGCCTAGTCTACAAACACAGCTGCCCAGGAAAAGAGGAAATTCAACTTTAGATGAAGGACTGCTAGTTATGCACACCAACATTTTGGGGTGGTCTTCAATTAAGTTTTATTTGGCTTGGGCCCAATGAAATGAATGAACACGACCAGGTTAAGACCATTAACTTCAGCGGGAATACTCTGAGTAACACATTACCAACTTAAAACACATATGCTGTGTACACATTACCACCTTAAAACACAGCTAAGGTCTTTCTTTTCCTCAGTTTGAGGGTGAAGCTAGTTTGAGGGAAATGTATCACAACACAATATTTCCATTAAAAAACAGCATGATAGATACAGAATGCATACAGATTGTGGCTAGCATCAAGTGTACACTCCTTTAAAAAAACACCAGTGGTGGGAGCACCCTGGAGCCAGAGTAAACAGGATTGGGTACATGGCCTTAGTTAAAGGCTTCCAACTTTTCTGAGGCCAGCTTTCCTCAGAGTACCTCTCAGTACTTTGTGCCTATCAAGCTTAACAGTATCTGAAGAAATAGTCATTGTCCTATGAGGCTTTACTATGAAGTTCAAACTCTGTGTTTTTTGTGTTAGAATTTCTTCTAAACCATTGGTTCATAACTGAAAGCATCCTAGATTCACTGGCATAAAATATTTATCCTGTATTTTTTACATTTTTTATGCAAAATTTTAATGCTACTTTCAGAAAACCCAACCTTCAGACATTCTCTTGTTCATTTCAGGCTGCAGCCCTCAAAAGCAGACTCTGTGGCTTCATCAACAACCAGTCTTCCCCCTTCTCCTACCAGCAAATGTTTTATCGCCTGGCCTGATGAAGAATTCTGAAGCACTCGAAAACCTGCACACTAGTTTCATATCATCATAGAATTGTAGAGTTGGGAGGGATCACAAGGGTAATCAAGTTCAACCTGTGCAATGCAAGAATCCTTTGCCCAACGTGGGGCTCAAATCCACGACTCTGAGATTAAGAGTCTCATGCTCTACTCTACTGAGTTTATGCAATCTTAGATTCAAGGATGTGGTTCTTCTACTGAAGAACTTTAATCTCTGAGGGAACATGGCTTCCAGCTGTTAGATAAGAAAAAATCGCCAAATTTGGCTCCCTTTAATTCACTGCACCACTAAAATTAACCTCCAGCCTTGTCAAAATAAAAACTGTCTAGTTCTTTTTATTCCTGTTTTCCACCAACCAAAGAATCCGTGTGTATCACGTAAGGATGGATGTTGAGAGACCAGAGTGCACATGCTGTCCCCACACGGTTTCTCCCTCACGCTGACCAGAAGGCAAGTTGGACAGGCCAGAAACTGGGACTGAGGAAACC
Organism: Podarcis pityusensis; assembly: GCF_964106645.2. Taxonomy (NCBI): domain Eukaryota; kingdom Metazoa; phylum Chordata; class Lepidosauria; order Squamata; family Lacertidae; genus Podarcis; species Podarcis pityusensis. Next base: position 4,427,633 of record NC_138038.1, on the reverse strand, counting down.
TCTGAGGAGGAGAAGGCAGGCAATTTGGTTCCTCGTCTCCCAGAACCTTCTGTCTCAATAGCTATCCTGTCCTGGGGATGAAATGCAAATTTATGAATCAGTAGTGGCCAGATTTACTTGTTTTCCTGTATACTTCTATTTAGGTTTTTTTTATTGGACTAACAACAACAGGCATTGTACCCTGGAAATGCATAGTTTGTCGGTAAACTTTTCTAATAAATTGAGTTCCCAAACCTTGGAAGACCAAAAAGAAATATTGGCTCTATTCAGATCTCTTCAAAAACAAATCCCTGTGACTCTAGCTGTCATCAAAAAATGAACAATTAGCTCTTCAATATGTATATTAAGATGAGCTTCCTCAAAAATAGGTAACTTTTTTCTTTCTGAATCATGTCTGTTAGATTGCAGGCCTACGGGCAGAGACAGTATTGTTTTGTTAATCTGTCTACAAAGCCTAGCAAAGTCTTGCACCTTCTTTGACCCACACATATGCACTAACTAGCAGCCGTACCTCATGTTTCAGAACACATTTTTGTTTTTTTTTAATAAAAAATTTCTTACCCTGCCCTTCACCATAAAGTTTCAATATAATCATAAAACTAAAAACAAGAACAATTCCAAAAAAAGCACAGTATAAGTTAAACAAAACAGAGATGTGAGTCCCAGAAAAATACTTGAGTTGTCAAAAGTAAGGAGGATACCCTAGAAGATCCACAACCAAGATTCTAGGTGCCCCTCAGTGGGGAGGGAGTCCCCCAATTTACAGTAAGTGCCGACACAGAAAAAGGCCTCTCCTGAACTGCCATTCTCTGCACTTCTGAGGCTGCTACTCTTAACATCTAGCAGGGTCTGTATGGATGGAGACAAATATTGGGCTACCTTTGGCTAATTTATTGTATCTACTGCATGATTTACTTATGCCTGCACAAGTCCCTTCTGGCTGCAACAAGGGGCGGATGCACTTATGGGCAGCACCTCCACCATGGATGAGAACATATGTATTTACCCAGCATGCAAGACACGACCAATTCGTATTTTGGGCGCTTGATCATCATCCATTGGATCCCAGAATAAAGTCATTTATCTGACAGGCAAAGAGGCTCCTTTTCACTTTCAGTGCCTCTGTCAGTGTGCCACTGTTTTTCAGGGATGACCACAGTTCTGTAGAATCACTGCACCTAATCCAGGCTATGAGCCAGTGTCCCCCAACCTGGTGCCCTCCATATATTTTGAACTGCAGTTCCCATCATTGCCAGCCGGCATAGTCAATGGGCAGGAATAACGTGAGGGCTTGGAGGGCATCAGGTTAGAGAAGGGTTCTGTAAAGCCTCTAAAGAAATTTTAAGCAGCCTACGGTAGCTATAGGATTTTAACAAGGTAATCGTAATCAACACAGTCCACACCTTGGTCTGCTATGCTTCCCAGCTCCATTCATGTGCTGGATGACAGGTTTGGTATGAATTCCCTTACATAATCAGCCATCCCCAAGAGCTGCTTGGACTGGGCTGGGACATCATTTCAATACTTGCAACCTTTCACAGCAGAGATCACAGCAGAGATCACAGCAGAGATCTCCCAGAAATGTCAGTTCAGTCACCCTGAACGCACAGTTTCCTTCCTTAAATTTGTAGCTCTTGTCGTTTCTTAAGACCTTCCCAAATCCTTCGGCCACATTTAGCTCAGGCAGAACCCCAAACATTACTTTGATGCATCCCTTCATCATTGTGCTTGTATATATGATTCAGACAGGGGAGGCTGCTGCTGCTGGGATGCAAGACACAAAGTGATACCTCCCAAAGGGAGTTTTACATGGACAAAGTTTGGGGTTGCCCTCTGTGACCTGTAACTGCTAAAAGTCTGAAGAGGCATCTAGTTTACTGAAAAATAGCCATTCACAAATTATGCCATTATGTCCTCTCTAATGGGGAGTCTGAAATTCTTTTTCTAGGTAAGACATATTTAGGTTTCTGGGATTACAACATACTCATACATTTCCATTAGATGTTCTAAAATGGTTAAGGTGGCCGACCAGTCTGCTGGTTCCTGAGTCTTTGGAATCTACCTGTAAAGCAGGGGTAGCTACTATGTGGGTCATGCAGCCTCCCCCCAGAAGTCCTCCTTCCTGTGGTCTGCAGGAACTCCCCCCTCCACAATATTTGTCAATGACATCATTTTGGGGGGAGGCTTTTAAAAAAAAAAATATCCCTGTGGTTTTTCGCCTTCTGCATTGTTCCTGGTGTTGCCTGACTGCCCCGCAGCTAGTTTTAGATATTTATGAATCTAGTTCCTTCCCTCCCCGTTTCACATTGCTTCTACAGCAGCTTCTGCTGCTGTTTGCTTCCATGTTCAGAGCTCAACTGGCGATCAGTGAACACTCACTGTTTGTTGCCTGCAATTTCCTCTAGTGCTACCCCTAGTGGTGTTGAGTCATTGGCTGGTGAGGCTCCAGCTGCTTGCAGGACCCATCATGGAAGTTGCCAGATGTTTTCAGTCAGGCAACCACCGCCAATCAACTGTTGTGAGAGCAAATGGGAGTGATCACTTTTCTTTGTCAAGCGATGGAGAAAGCCAAAGCAGTCAGGGGCAGGCGATAGAGAGGCAATGAAACAATCTAACTTACATCAGCAACTTTAAGCAAAGGGCAAACATTGGTGCTTTTTCCAGCAACTGGCCAACATTGTTGTTGTTGGCATCTACCTGTCTCAAGAGACGATGGAGTGTACCTCCGGGATGTGTGTGATGTCAAACTGTTGTGTTAGCAGCCCTGAAGTGGCCTGGAGGTCCTGGGCTGCCCAGATGACAAGATCCCTCTCTCAGCCTCACAGATGTGGTCCAAAGGAAAGCAGAGCAGTACATTTGGCACCAGCTTGGCTGCAGGTAAAAGGTAAAGGGACCCCTGACCATGAGGTCCAGTCATGGCCGACTCTGGGGTTGTGGTGCTCATCTTGCTTTATTGACCGAGGGTGCCGGCGTACAGTCATGTGGCCAGCATGACGAAACCGCTTCTGGCGAACCAGAGCAGCGCACGGAAACGCCGTTTACCATCCCACCAGAGCAGTACCTATTTATCTACTTGCACTTGGATATGCTTTCGAACTGCTAGGTTGGCAGGAACTGGGACGGAGCAACGGGAGCTCACCCCGTCACGGGGATTTGAACCGCCGACCTTCTGATCGGCAAGTCCTAGGCTCTGTGGTTTAACCCACAGCGAGTTGCTGGAAAAAAGAGTACAAGGCGCCATCCAGCCACCTCAGGGATTCCACTCTGGATTTGTGTAGGCTTTACTTTATAAAACCCCCTGCTCACGAATGGAACACACTCGAACAGGGTGGAAAGGGTGAAATGGCTGCTGAGTGAGACTGATGACTTTGTAACTTATAAAGTAGAACTATATGCGTTGGCAGCTAAGAAGATCAGGAGAAAAGAACTAGATAAAATAGCGGTCAATTGCAAAAGTGATTCGGACATTTAAGCTGGCATATTCTACCTGAGAACCCCCTGCTATTCTATCGTATGCAACAAATAACTTCTAGGAGACGTGACTGTGGTTTATTGTATTTGCAGTGCCTGATGTCTTTATGGTTATTGTTGCTTTTCTTTTTGTTCCCTTTGTGAATGATGCCATGGCCTTTGGCTAGTGCAATAAAGTTTATGATGATGGTGTGCATGGGTAGGCAAACTAAGGCCTGGGGGCTGGATCCGGCCCAATCGCCTTCTAAATCTGGCCCATGGACAGTCTGGAAATCAGTGTGTTTTTACATGAGTAGAATGTATCCTTTTATTTCAAATGCATCTCTGGATTATTTGTGGGGCATAGGAATTTGTTCATTCCCCCCCCCCCAAAAAATATATAGTCCGGCCCCCAACAAGGTCTGAGGGACAGTGAACCGGCCCCCTGCTGAAAAAGTTTGCTGACCCCTTAGTGTTTACTTCTGAGCCTTTTCTTCTCCCAAAGATTTCCCGCAAGGGAGCAACACCTCATATACGCCAACTGGCTAGTAAAAAGTAGATAATTTTAAAAGGTATGCTTAATAATCCACTGCGGGAGGCCGTGGAAGACAGGCGTGCCTGGCGTGCTCTGGTCCATGGGTCACGAAGAGTCGGACACGACTAAATGACTAAACAACAACAACATGTTTAATAATCACTGAAGGACAGGGAGGGGGGTTAAACTCTGACGGTGTAGTGGTCTTGTTGAATTTAATGAGGCAAATAGGTGTGTGATTTTGGCTTCATTATTTATTTAATGAAATTTACACACCATTTGATTGTAAAAAAATATATCTCCAAGTGGTTTACAAAAAGAGACAACGATAAAATCAAGAAAGATTCACAACCCTACTTTAAAACATAAAAGCTGAAATACTTAGAAAGTTGAGGCAATTTTAATCTATTTTAGTATCTGGGTAGGCTTGTCTAAACAAGAATGTTTTAAGTAGGTGCCAGTGAAGCCGTCTGCTTGATCTCAACAGGCAGGGAGTTCCGAAGTGTAGGCACTGCCACACTAAACGATTGAGGTCTTGCAAATTTGGAATGGGTATTGTCAGGGGACTGCCATCAGTGCCGGAGGGAGAGAGCAAAATCCAGAGGGATTCCGGAGAGCGTCCCGGGATTGGGAGAGGCAGCCCATCTTCTGGGGAAGAGAATCAGCGTAGCACCAGTGGAGAAGGGGGGGCAGATGGGGGAAGGGGCGAGGCGGTCCCATGACTCCTTGCCGGGGACCAGCGGGGAGAGTAGGGGTCCTCCGTTGCCCACGCCCTCCTTGCGCAGAAGGCTTTCACGCAGAGAAAGTAGGAGGAGACTAGGCGTCAAAGAGCTTCTTTGCTGGAAGAAGTTTAAGAAACGCCTACTGATGGATTCTGCCAGCGACTGAGACAGCCACGGGTGAGTGGCTGTCCAGACAGAAAAGGTTCACTCAGGCAATCCAGCCAGGTATTTGCACTGGCTTACGCACGAGCAACCCCTAGAACCATTGCAGGTATTATGCGGCACCTATTGCAGTGCCAATTCTGCCAACCAAAGTGGCCGGGTGGGCATGAGTGGGAAAGGCCTTACTCACAGGATCAGCTGTTTTCTTAAAGAAACAATTTAGAACATAACCATTCTCAGTTATAGAATAAAATGCAATCTGTGCTACAAAAACAGTTTTACCCCGTGATTTCTGTAAACTGGCCTCATCCTACTTCCTTGTTGCATGATCTCCCATGCCTTTAGACTGTGGGAGAATGGTGCACTGATGTGGGTATCTGAAAAGGAATTGATCCTGTGGGTAAGGCCAGCATACCAGTCCCACTGATGTAGCCACAAAACACGTCTCTCCCCTATCAGTCTCTACAGCCACAGCAGACGCTGTAACCCTTCAATGGTTTGACCTTACCCCAGAAGGCACACTCCCCCATTGTCTCCTGAGACGGACGGATGCCAACCATGCACACACAGAAAGCTTGCAGATGTGCAGGATTTCACCATAAGGAGTCAGCTGCCACACCACTTGGGCTTCACGTGAAAGGTGTTTAGGTTTCTTTGAAAGTGATGAAACTGGATCTAGGTTAATTGACACACTTTCTAAAGACTAAATTGTGAGGAGGTATAAAGTGGAAATCACGGCAGATGGTGACAGCAGTCACGAAATTAAAAGACGCCTGCTTCTTGGGAGAAAAGCAATGACAAACTTAGACAGCATCTTAAAAAGCAGAGACATCACCTTGCCAACAAAGCTTCGTATAGTTAAAGCTATGGTTTTCCCAGTAGTGATGTATGGAAGTGAGAGCTGGACCATAAAGAAGGCTGATCGCCGAAGAATTGATGCTTTTGAATTATGGTGCTGGAGGAGACTCTTGAGAGTCCCATGGACTGCAAGAAGATCAAACCTCTCCATTCTGAAGGAAATCAGCCCTGAGTGCTCACTGGAAGGACAGATCGTGAAGCTGAGGCTCCAAGACTTTGGCCACCTCATGAGAAGAGAAGACTCCCTGGAAAAGACCCTGATGTTGGGAAAGATGGAGGGCACAAGGAGAAGGGGACGACAGAGGACGAGATGGTTGGATAGCATTCTCGAAGCTACCAGCATGAGTTTGACCAAACTGCGGGAGGCAGTGGAAGACAGGAGTGCCTGGCATGCTCTGGTCCATGGGGTCATGAAGAGTCGGACATGACTAAACAAAAAACAACAACAATAAAGTGGAAAATTGATGCATAATCTCATTTTCCATCAGTTGGTGAAAAGTATGGCATTACTGTTGATCCGGCTGCCACATACACCTCAAAAGTAAACTGGACACTCGCCTATGATTCCTTATAGTCATCTTCATTGCAGGGGCTTCAGTTATGAACTGAAGAAAAAAAAAGAAACAGATATTTTCAAATATTACAGTTACATGTATTTGGCTTAGGTTATCGTTGACCATTGTTTTGAATCAAAAACATGGAACTGTTAAATGAAGGATAATCCCTATGTACAAAGAGATGTTTTGAGATAAATTTGGGCAGCACTTTATATTTCCACCTTAAATCCTCAGAAGATGGCACTTGCTTAAGGTTCTGAAGATGGGAATAAGATCTGCGAAAAATCAGACAAGTGAGCAGAAACAAAATATGACTTTTTGCCCCAGGGGTAATGGAGATGGAGATGAATCCTGACAGGCACACACATGACAAGGCCGAGGCAGAGCAGGAACGGGTGACTCACAAATTGTAGTGGCACGTTCTCTCCAAGGGCTTCAGTGTGCGAGTAATGCCTGAACGATCTTAGCCACGATCACATGAGGAACACAATGGCTGGCTGACTGTTGAGCCATATAATAAAACCCCAACAAATTAAGTATAAAACAGCCTCTGGTGAGTCATAGTCCTAATTAGAAAGAGAATTAACAGGTATTAGATTAGCAAAAAAACTCCCTGCTAGGAAAGTACATAGGGGACATTATTAAAGAGACTGACCTTTTTTGTTTGGTGTGTGTATGCGTGTGTTTGTTTCACTGAATTTGATCACACTTTTAATTACTCCTGCCACCATCAAGAACTAACTGGATTCTTTCAGTTAACTACTGACGAGTAGAAAGGTTTATAAATCATCCTGGAAGGCAGAGGAGCAGAAGGAATTACAGACCCACAAATTCTTACTCTGCGCCAAACATCACAAATATCACGTTTGCTTAGTTTCTCTCGAAGGGGCTGCATCACTCAGAGCACCATGTATAGTTTGGCCTATTGGTTATACTTTCTTGAGTGCTTCGACAGACACTCTTCTTTTTGCTAGGTTAGGCTCAATGAATACAATTTGGCAACTGACTAAACATCTAGGGTATGGTTACCAGACATCCCCATTTCCCGGGGACAGTCCCCGGATTTACAAATCTGTCCCTGGACAAAATCCGTCCCCAGAATGTCCTCGGATTTCATTTAATGTCCCCGGATTTATATTTTAAGTGTTGTAGATTTATCAGTAGGGAATGAATGTTGTGTGATTGGTTCAACGGCACAAGACGCATCATGTGGGGACTTCCGGTGAGGCAAAATGGCGGGCGCCACAGCAGTGAGCAGCACCTGAAGCCACCCAGAGCCAACTGCGCTACGAGGCTGGCTCTGGGCTGCTGAGACTGCCGCTGCCACTGCAGAGGGGAAACCCGGGACGTCTGGTGCGTCAACTGGGGGAACCGCTGACACCCCCCCCACGACCCAAATAGAGCCAGGAGCGAGAGCGCCCGGCCACCCAACAGCGCTCTGGGGCCAGGAAAAACCCTGGAGCCGACGCAGGGAGAAGGAGGAGCGGAGAAGGAGAAGGAAGAGAGAGAAAGAGGAAAGAGAAAAAAGAGGGAGCCCCGACCTTGCCGTGCTGCTGCTGAGGAGGAGAGGTAGAAGAGCACCGGAAGGGCAAGGACATGTGGCTGACCCCGGGCCCGATCCGAGTCTACTCCACGGTCGCTAGTGCTCCAAGAGAGCAGGCAGGGGCCCAGAGGAAGGCTGCACAACAGAGGAGACCACAGAAGAGAACACATTACTTCTTAATTTTTTTAAAAAAATAATAACTCCCCCCCTCTTTTTTAAAAAAGTGTCCCTGGATTCTTTGGAAAAAATCTGGTAACCTCAATCTAGGGCTGATATTCAAAGTAGTGAGGAGATTGCTCTGTCAGTGCAACCATTACTGCTTGCCTGATGGAATGACTTCCCCAGTCCTCCCACTCTGTCCTGTTCAGGGGGATTCTCCCAACCACCATGAGCTACTTTGTGGGGTGCAGAGGACTCCACAGGGGGAGGAGAGGACAGGAAGCCCCATTGTACTATCAGGATGTTGTGGCTTCTGCTACTGCAACTACATAGTTGTACCTACCTCTATGCATTTATAGCTGCATCTACTTGCATTCATCTCTCATGACATCTGCTCCCCCTTACGCTGTCTCTGTGTCTCTGCCTCTCTCGTTTGCTACCTTTGTCTCCCTCCGCCCCACTGTTGGCTCATCCATCACCAAAAACTGGGGTCAAACTTTATCTCACATTGCTGGCTACTTTTTCTTTTGATGGCAGGGAGGGGCGGGGAGCAGCTCAAAGGCCCCCATCCAGGTATGTCCCCTGTTAGGGAGCCCACACCAGTTTCTTGCTGAAAACCCCTCACTGGCTGCTCTTTTTTTGCATTGGGAGGGAAGCCTCACTACAGCAGTTTGGGAACATTTTTGTAGGGTCGGCTGTGTGGGGGAAATAATTGCTTTCCCTCCCCACACTCTGAAGTCTCTTTGATGCTTGGCTGGCACTGCAACTGCTAATTATATATTTTAAAACATGCATATTAATTGTGTCTACACACAATTAACATCAGATCGAGTTTGGGCCTTAGGGAGGTCTGAGTGTCTTGATATAAACACACACACAGAGAGACCACTCGGATTCTCTGGATATACATACACTTTTCCAGCTTTACTGAGAAACATATGCAGAGACAATTTCTCCATAGGTCTTTCCCCATAGTTCCTATTCATGTAATACTTAGTTACCCTAGAGATTTTTTTTTAATTGACTGACTCATCTTGAAAATTTTGCATGTGAATTTTCTTCCCATAAATAAGCCCATGCTGCTGAAGCTAATTTAGTACAGGTAGACATTGAACTCAAATGCTTGATAACAGATACAAAAGTGTTTGTTTCTACCTTTTCTCCACAACCTTCTCATTGCATGGGCTCCATGAGCTATTCTCACAAATCAGTACAGTTGACCATTTTCTAAAGAGAGGCTGCATGGGTAAATAGGAGAATGAAATTGCGCCATATTTTCATAAACCATACCTATTCTAGTTTGCTACTTTGCAATTGATACAATTGGGAGTATACTAATTTTAGGGCTGTGTAAGTCCCCTGTCCCCCAATTTGGTGTTTTTGATCAGGCTCCAATTCAGTTTGGATCAATTCAGACCTGATCTGATCTGATTCCATCCCAGTGAATATTTGGAAATCCAAATATTTGATCCTTCCATTGACTTGCACTGGGAAACCAAGAAGGTTTGTTTCTTCTTTGTTCCTTCACATAGGTGCATGAAATTTGTAGGAATTAACCACATCAAATTTCTAAAGCTTGCTTTTTTCAAAAGATAAAATAAAAAAGTGAAAGTGAAAGGACCATAAATAATTTATTCCTTGCAAATTATAGACACGTTTGGAACATGATAAGGTCTGATCTCAATTGCTGAAGGAAATTGTATCTGCCTCTAACAGTGCATATAGCTGCTGTAAAAATGAACACATTGCCTAAGTTAACTTTTCTTTTTCACACAGGATGGATCTCCAACAAACAATTTAAAATTTGGCAAAGAGAATTGGACCATTTTATTTTTAATGGGGAAAAGTCAATACTGAAAATGAACTTACTTTACATACAAATGAAAAAAGGTGGGTGAGGGATTCCAGACTTTCAGCGAGACCAACCAGCTTCATCATTTAATATTTATTAGTTTAGACAGTAAAATAAAGACATGGGTGCAAATAGAAAATATTTCCATAAATGGTCTCCTAATTAGTGTTTTACTGTAAAACCAATGCAAGAAAAATCTTTCGGTAGCTCTTTACTTATTAGTTGGATATGTAGAGGTATTACACTTATTACTCCTCATTGCAACCATAATATTTTCATCCACAATTCTATAGCAAACAAAGGCTTGAACCCTGGCAATCGTGGTGTTAGAAAGTTTTTTCCTTCACCTACATGATTTTTTAATATATTAATGGTAGGCCTGTTTCTGAGCTGGGGATTCAACTACCAGTGTTGGTTTCAATGGTGGCAAATTTAATGATTTAGCATGTCTGCCCCTCACTCACAGCTTTTGAAAACATGATTTCAGCAGCTTCTAATCAGGTATAATTTCTTCATTATATACTATATTACTAGACCTCAATGGTGGAGATTTAAGTTAAGTGACCTTTTAAAAGTCTGGGAGGGAAACTGGGGAATAACACTTGATGACAAAGACTGGTCTAACCACTGGAGCGAGCCTCTTGGTGAGGATGCCCAACAGCTGGCACATACCACCATGTGTGGTGACGGTGCTGGAAAGCACAAACCTTTTGGGATGCCATTTTTGCTGCCCATCACTACAAGCAAGTACCAGGATGGAGTAGTCTGACTAGAGGTGAGGAGTCTGGCCAATGGTGATGCTGCTACTGCCAGCACCTTTGCCTTGGGTGGCACCATGGCTGCTATGGGCACGTCTCATGCCAGTGCTAAGCTTCAGAAATTATACTCGCAGTATGTGGGCTGCTTGTGCACTGACTGTTCTCACAGGACTAACTGGCACACATGTGTGTGTGTGTGTGCGCCCCCCCAAAATGCTAATCAAGATAGATACAGAACAAACCTATAAATGAAATGCAAACTTAACATTAAAACTAGGGCCAAAATGGGGAGAGGGGATAAGGCATGGGTCGGCAAACTAAGGCCCTTGGGCCAGATCAGGCCCAATTGTCTTCTAAATCCAGCCTGTGGACGGTCCAGGAATCGACATGTGGATCACCAGAGTGTGGATTGCCAGTGTGTGTGTTCTTTCCCTCTCCCTCTCTCTCCCTCACACGGAGGCACTTTTCTCCTCAGGGATGGAGCAATCTTGTCCCACGCTGGGCGCCGTCGACGGCGGGAGTCGGCTCGCCTGCCTGCCTGCCTCAGTAGGGCGGCGCTGTGAAGGGGGCATGTGATGCCAGATGCTGCTATGTTCTCCTCCTGCTCCTGCTCCCTCTCCCTCAGTATGCTCTTCCTTCCCTCTTCGAGCCCTTTTCTGCGCCGCTTCCTTGTACGCTTTCTTCGCCACTGCCGCCTGCCTGCCTGCCTGCCTCCCTCTTGCATTCCTCCCATGACATTCAGCTGGGTTATTGCAGTGGCCGCTGTTATGTACTGAAGTTCTCACCCTGGGCCAGCAGGGGGATACTGTAGATAGTTTTCACTCAGGTCCACATATGCAAATAAGGGATTGAAAGTGACGTTCAGTGATTGGATAGTTACAGAAAGTTGTTACTGTTGCGTTGTAGTGGAGCTCTATATAAGCAGGCTGGCTGAACCCTTCAGTTCAGTTCTGTTCTGGCCTGTGAATAAACAAGAACTGTTTGAAGAATCGCTGTGTCATCTGATATGTTCACCCACAACTTAGTAGCCGCGGCCGCCACTTGTGGGTTGGCAGGTGGCTCCGTCTTCTTCTCTGCGGTGCCTCTCGGGAAGCAGCAGCAGCAGGTGATGGGTAAAAGCTCCGACGACACCCCGGTTCCCCTACCTCCACCCATGGCTCCTCTGCTGGGGCTGCTGCGTCTGTCGTCGCCGGCCAGTGCAGCCTCCTACCCCGCCATGGCACCTGTCTGGCTGGAGAAGCCCAATTGTGGCTATTGGGACGACAACTGGGACAGGTAAAGCGAAGCATCTTCAGGCCTCTTTGCGGGCGGGCGAAAATTGTTCATTTCCCCCCCAAAATATAGTCTGGCCTCCCACAAGGTCTGAGGGACAGTGGCCCGGCCCCCTGCTGAAAAAGTTTGCTGACCCCCTAGGATAAGGGCAGTGAGACTAACTAAGCAAAGACATAAAATTTATGTAACGCTTGATCATTAACCAACCAACTTCAAAACGGCTTCTTCTTACTTTCCAACACCACCCACTTCCAGGGCAATTATAACTAATTTAAATTACGTATTGCACACAGCTGCAGGAGAACAAAAGCCAATACAGTGCATGTGACTTATGAACCACTCAATTTTTATTGTACACCCCTAGACCAGCGGCATGTAGCAGACCATCACATTAAAAAAAGTTATGATACTTACATGGAGACCTCTGTCTTGTGCTTTTAAAAAAAAATTAAGGATGTGATTTGGATTGATTTGGGGGTGGGTCCGTACCTTTGCTTGATTTCTATTAATGCGGAAAGGACACAGACAGGTACTTAATGTATGGCAAAATACTAATGAATAATCACCATAACCTATGGCTCCTGCAACATTTTCTATTTGTGCTTTCTGACCACATATAACTGAGGGCAAATTTAAAAGGAGCCCTTGCAAAGGAAGGGGGAAATGGAGCGCTATCATAAACAAGCTCTCCACCCCAGTGAAAAATGAAGGTTTGACAGAAAGGGCTTTCAAATGAAACACAGGTGTGCAGGTGCACATTGGGAAGTTTTTGGGGGGTGGGGGGAGTTTGAGCTTTGCACTGTGGGTCAAACTGTGTAATTCGGGGGACTGGTCTAAGGACCTCTAATTATTGGCTCCAACTGCACATAGCAGAACACAGGTGTGTGCCACTAATGGAATCATAGAATCATAGCATGGTAGAGTTGGAAGAGACCTCGAGGGTCCTCTAGTCCAATCTCCTGCAATGCAGGAATCTTAACTGAAGCATCCAAGACAGATGGGCATCCAATCTCTGCATAAAAACCTCCAAAGATGGAGAGTCCACAACCTCCGAGGGAGACCGTTCCACTGTTGAACAGCTCTTACTGTCAGAAAGTTCTTCCTGGTGTTTCTCGTAACTTGAATCCATTGTTTCAGGTCCCACCCTCCAGACCAGAAGGACCCGAACCATTGAATTCAAAACCCCTATTTGGCAGGGACACGTGAGGGCATGTCCCAGTGTACCTGCCACTCCCAACCTTTCTCTGTTTGGTGCAAAGATATTAAGGGGGATTGGATTGTAAGCCTGTGTGGGTGAGCACACATGTCTCCTCTTGATTGGGAACGCAAATAAGAAAGGGTTCTGCGGAGAGAAAGAAGTAGGGAGCTGGAACCTCTAAAGCTGCTTTATAGCAGGTCAGATCAATGGTATATTTCATTCAGCATTATCCACTGAGTCTGTTTATGTCCCACTCATTTTGCTCCATTGCTGAAGTGCATGATAATTTGCCAAGTTAAAAGGTGGCAACCCTGAGATGATGTTCTAAAGCTAACAATAAGGGGGGGGGGGATCATCCCCCTGACCCTTGTTCGCAATCCAACAAGTGCAGAGGCTGCAGGCTTAACTTGGTTCACTGCTGCTCTCTCATCCCTCTACATCCAAAGGGCTTTGGTACCCTTTTTCTCCCTTCCTGGGGACTCCATCAAGAATCTAATTTTTGTTGTCTAGCATTTCCGTCTAGCATACACACTGGTTAACTCAAGCAGGGGAATGTTTTGTTCAAGCAAATGCTTCAGCATAAAAACGAGTGAATTCCACTAGGTGCTGACATTCCAGATCAGTCCTTAGTGGTCTGGCTGACACTGGGTTATACTTATCAAAGTTGGTTGGTAGTAGAGTGGCTTGAATTATTCATCACTACCAAGTGACTCTTCTATCTGAGAAAATTCAAGACGGAGGTTGCTTATGCACACAGGCAATTGTTTTCAAAACAGCTGGCACGAACAAATTGCAGCAGCACCAAAATTGCAGCAAACCTTTTAGTTTTGGGAGTGTATGGGGTGTTAGGGGAGGGGTAGTACCTCTGGTGGGGAACATGTCACACTGCTTCTGGGGTAGTTTGTCCACCTTTGGTCCCCACCCTGTGCTCAGCTCTGACCTGTGGCTCCTAGAAGCTTTCAGCATGCCACAGTGGCCACAACCTGGGAAACAGCTTCGATTGGCAGGCGAAGGGTAGCCAATGGGTCTCAAACCCTTGGTGAGTCAGGCTCTGACGGATTGAGCAGACAAGATTAATAGTGGGTCCGATGGTCAAGAAGGCGGTTTCTGCATGTGCCATAGAGGAAAATGAGGGACAGGTGGGACTCGTCCACCTAGGAGAAGGAAAACTCTGATACTAACCCTCTGCTGCCTTGCAGGATATATTTGGGAGAAGAAAAGGCTGAGGAGTAAACCCTACACAAATCCGGAGTGGGGTCCCCAGGACAGTTGGATGGCGCCTTGTACGCCTCCTTCCGGCAACTCCTGCAGCCAAGCTGGTGCCAAACATATTGCTCTGCTTTGCTTTGGACCACATAAGTGAGACTGAGAGAGGGGTCTTGTCGTCTGGGCAGCCTAGGACCTCTCTACACACTGCCCAGACTTGCACCCCAAGGAGGACACTTCAGTGCTGAAAACGCAGTGGTTTGACTTCACCCCCTGGAGGCAGTGGGGGAGCTTCATGCCCCGGCACTGGGGGCGGAGAGCAGGCGTAGGCATGGCTGGTGTGCGTCCTGGGGGTGTGGCGCAGCACCCGCAGAGGCCTGGCACCCAGTGTGTGTGGGGGGGGGGAGCCAGCTGCGATGGCACCCCACCGGGATCATGGTGCCAGGGGCGGAGCGCTCCCCCCCGCTCCCTCTTCCTCTGCCAGTGCCTGGAGGTGCATGTTTCTATTGGTTTCACACCAATTTAACTGTCCTGGCTCTCCCCCCTCTCTCCCAAAATCCTGGGAGCTGTAGTTTGGCGAGGGTACTGAGAATTGGGGTTGCCATCAGTCTGGGGGGTGGGTGGGTGAACCTTTGAAAGCTCTATCATTGGCAGAAGAATTACAACTGCTTATGGAGTAGAAATGCTCACTATGTTTATGCCAATGGCCATTAAGGTTTTTTTTAAAAGACAAACCAAAAAACACAGGCAGAAATTATAGCTCCAAAATGAATTGCTGGCTGGCATTTCAGAATTTTGCCAAATGATGGCAGACGTAACAATTGGAAAGCAGTACAACGTATGGCTCTCTAAGCCAAACACCACTCACTACCAGCTCACAGAAAACTGTGTCACCAGGTTGATCACTCTGTTTTTGTTGCCTGCACAGGTATGCAAAAATAGGGCAGGAGCTGTGAAGAGTAGGGCTCACTACAGGACTCGTGGGCTTTGATTGGCTGACCACACAAGTTGTGGAAGCTTATGCTACTTCTCTATTATCAACCATGTTGCATGTGCCATGAGTTTCCCTCGGTCCTTTCCTTGGTAGCTGGAAAGCAAGGGCAAGACTGTATCATGAATGTAGCCAAACAATATAGCCAGTGGCTCCATGGTCAGATCATAGTTATGTGTTTTGTATTTATAGTTATGGGGATGCGGGTGGCGCTGTGGTCTAAACCACTGAGCCTCTTGGGCTTGCCAATCGGAAGGTCGGCAGTTTGAATCCACACGACAGGGTGAGTTCCCGTGTTCATGTCACCAAGAATTGCTTTCTGATCTGCTGTGTACATGATGAAGTCATGCAGGTATCCGATACCAGTGAAAAACTAGTCTATTAAGACTTTGTTGTGTTATGTGATGTTTTCAAACCCATTTCTAACATCTGGAATATTATGGCTATTCCATAATTATGGATATTCCCTCAAATATCTTGGCACATATTTATGGTTCTATTCATGCTCATAATAATATAATTTGTTTATGCTCCCTTACCAAATGGGTACTCTTATTTGAAAGTATTAAAGAGGAGAGATGAAACTGCACCATTTCATTACTTATCTGTTCATAGGATTTAATAATACCCCCTAAAAAACATTTCCTTAGTACAATTAGATTATTACTGTTCTGGGATTGCATGCTAAGCCGGGGTTTTTGATCTGCTGTTTCTTGGTTGAAACTCACTGCTGTTAATAGGTACCAATCCTGATCTTAATTTCCTTCTGTACTTATTCATTGAGTGAATATTTTTGGGCATGGGTTTGATTTAATTATTTCTTTATCATACCAATTATAATTCCACAATATATTTCTAAGTTCTGTTGATACATTGTATTGGTCCATAATTCTTTATTTGAATGGAACTAAGTTCTTAAATGAGTTAAACAGCTGACTCGTAATATTTTTTTTACACAAGGGAAGACTATTCCTCCATTATTCACTAGTTATGTCCATGTGCTTTGTTCCACCCTGATTTCTTCACTCCCCAGATAAAGGCTGTAAATATTTTTTTCGCCACTTAGCAATTATCTATTCTGACACATACTCAGGAACAAAAACAATTTATTGGGTTACAAAGATGCATTACAGTGGTACCTCGGGTTACATATGCTTCAGGTTACATACGCTTCAGGTTACAGACTCCGCTAACCCAGAAATAGTGCTTCAGTTTAAGAACTTTGCTTCAGGATGAGAACAGAAATTGTGCTCCAGTGGCGCGGCAGCAGCAGGAGGCCCCATTAGCTAAAGGGGTGCTTCAGGTTAAGAACAGTTTCAGGTTAAGTATGGACCTCCGGAATGAATTAAGTACTTAACCTGAGGTACCACTGTACTTTGGTTAAAGTACTTAACCCGAGGTACCACTGTACTTTGGTTAAAGGAAGCTAAGTTTCATGGCTATAAGGCAAGCACTAAGTCCCATTTGCAGCTGTTCCATATTTCCTTCAATATCTCCACAACAACCGTGCAGGGTAGGTTCAGCTGATAGCTGGTGATCGGTCCGAGGCAGAAAGTGAATAAAATAATTGTTAAGTTGTGGGCGAACATATCAGACGACACAGCGATTCTTCCAAGGCAGCTCTTTATTTGTAAACTGGAACAGAACTGAACTGAGGAGCTCAGTCAGCCTGCTTATATAGAGCTCTACTAGAATGCAACAGTAACCATTTTCTGTAACTAGCCAATCACTGAACGTCACTTTCGATCCTTCATTTGCATAACTATCTACAGTATCCCCCTGCTGGCCCAGGGTGAGAACTTCAGTACATAACAATAATGATGAGTTAAATGAATTTAAAATGTGGAACTATACATGTTCAGATGGCAAACTGGTTTTGTTTTTGTATCTGGTTTTGCTGTAAAGAAAAAGCAGTGGAATGCAACAATTAAAGCATTGGGTAAAACGACTGCTGTCCTGTTTTTGTGTGTTCAGCTTTACAACACCCCCATCTTCAGAGTTGGGACCCTTTGGTCCGCCACATGTTGTTGGACTATAATTCCCTTCAGCCCCAGCAAGCAAGTCCAATAGCCAGGGATGCTGGGACTTGTAGTTCAGCATCATCTGGAGAGCCAAAGATTCATAGAATAGAATCATAGAATCATAGAATCATAGAGTTGGAAGAGACCACCAGGGCCATCGAGTCCAACCCCCTGCCAAGCAGGAAACACCATCAGAGCACTCCTGACATATGGTTGTCAAGCCTCTGCTTAAAGACCTCCAAAGAAGGAGACTCCACCACACTCCTTGGCAGCAAATTCCACTGTCGAACAGCTCTTACTGTCAGGAAGTTCTTCCTAATGTTTAGGTGGAATCTTCTTTCTTGTAGTTTGGATCCATTGCTCCGTGTCCGCTTCTCTGGAGCAGCAGAAAACAACCTTTCTCCCTCCTCTATGTGACATCCTTTTATATATTTGAACATGGCTATCATATCACCCCTTAACCTCCTCTTCTCCAGGCTAAACATGCCCAGCTCCCTTAGCCGTTCCTCATAAGGCATCGTTTCCAGGCCTTTGACCATTTTGGTTGCCCTCCTCTGGACCCGTTCCAGTTTGTCAGTGTCCTTCTTGAACTGTGGTGCCCAGAACTGGACACAGTACTCCAGGTGAGGTCTGACCAGAGCAGAATACAGTGGCACTATTACTTCCCTTGATCTAGATGCTATACTCCTATTGATGCAGCCCAGAATTGCATTGGCTTTTTTAGCTGCCGCGTCACACTGTTGGCTCATGTCAAGTTTGTGGTCAACCAAGACTCCTAGATCCTTTTCACATGTACGATTCCCCACATTTGTATTGTAACAAACTACTGCGCAATGATCCAAGTTAATTAATTAACGGTGGTGAACCAAGTTCAGCTCAGTCTAGGTGGGCACATTGCCTACAATAACACAAGAGTGAATCTGTTCCATATTTTAAAATGGAGTAAGTTTCCTGTGAAGATATTCAGTCAAGTTTCACTATTAACATTAAAAAAACAAGCAACAGAGCAAAAAAACCATACATGGCAATACTTGTACTGGAACTTTTGAAATTATTATCCATATCCAATATATTTTACTGTTTGCTTTTGTAGCTGATGAGTGTGCAGATCCCATACAAAATTATTTGTTTTACTTTTTATATATGTATACAAAAGCCCCAAAGAGATGAATTATATCCACCTCATTAATGTTATTGCTCAGAGATGGCATAACCTATGTATTCAAAATTAAGGAAGATTAAATCTCTGAGAGATATTAAAGATAATACATTATCTTATGCCGTTCAACACAGTGGCACCAATCCAACGCTATGTGTGACAGGCCAAGGCTGATTTGCATGACCTAGTCAGATATGAATGCAAAAGCCAATGTTGCCTATATTATCTTGATCAAATCTCTTTTATTTTTCCCCCTCCTCCCCTCACCCAACAGTAACTTTCCTATTCCATATGTGTACACACACACACACACACACACACACACACACACACACTTGCAGCTGTGGAAAAATAGGTTGAGTAGGAGAGTTGTAAAGTTAGGAAGTTAGAATCTGTTTTTAAAAGCTGCAAAAGCAGGTCTGCTTCTTTGTGAGGGGGGATGTTGTTTTTTTTTTTAAAAAAGATGAATTGAACAAATCTGTGTCTAAAGGTGTGGGGTGTGAAACACAAGAGCAGTCAAGTACAACATCCCTAGAGTGGACATAAAAGGGGATGTCTGGACCAGCCAGTCGGACTTTCCTGTTTCTTCTAGGCTGGTTACAGATAGGTAGCCGTGTTGGTCTGCCATAGTCAAAATAAAAAAATCCTTCCAGTAGCACCTTTAAGACCAACTAAGTTAGTTCTTGGTATGAGCTTTCGTGTGCAAGCACACTTCTTCAGATACACTGAAACAGAAGTTGCCAGATCCTTCTATATAGTGAGAAGGTGGGGAGGGGTATTACTCAGAAGGGTGGTGGGAATGGGAGATTGGCAGATAGCTGAGATGAGCCTGCTGACGACTCTTAACGACTGTAATAGGTCTTACAGGAAAAGGCAAGGGGTGAGAAGGTGAGAAATGGCTTAGTCATGTATAATGGGATAAGAATCCAATGTCTTTGTTCAAACCAGGTCTCTCCATGATTTTAAGTTTGGTAATGAGTTGCAATTCAGCAGCTTCTCTTTCCAGTCTATTTCTGAAATTCCTTTGTAGTAAAACAGCTACTTTGAGATCTTGTATAGAATGTCCTGGGAGATTGAAGTGTTCTCCTACTGGTTTCTCTGTTTTGTGATTCTTGATGTCAGATTTATGTCCATTTATTCTTTGGCGTAAGGTTTGGCCTGTTTGTCCAATATAGAGAGCTGAAGGACACTGTTGGCATTTGATGCCATACACAATGTTAGATGATGAGCAATTGAATAGTCCCGAGATGGTATGTGTGATGTTGTTGGGGCCAGTAATGGTGTTGTCCGGGTGTATGTGGCAGCAAAGTTGGCATCTGGGTTTATTGCAGGCTCTGGTGCCAGTGTCCGTGTTAAGTCTGGTTGTAGTATTATTGTGGGTTAGGAGTTGTTTAAGATTGGGTGGCTGTCTGTAGGCAATGAAAGGTCTTCCTCCCAGAGCTTGAGAAAGAGAACTGTCATTGTCCAGGAGAGGTTGTAGATCTCTGATGATGCGTTGTACTGTTTTAACTTGGGAGCTGTATGTGATGACTAGAGGTGTTCTGTTATTTTCTTTTTTGGGTCTGTCTGTTTTCTAGGCTGGGACAGACTTCCTCTGCATGTGACTAGAGGTGGGCGTGACCTCACCTGCCCAGGTAACAAAAGAGCAGGACTGGTCAGCCATCTCTCTCTCTGACTACATTCATCGAAGAAGCAACATCTGCTTAGCCTAAGACGCTCTCTTGGCTAAGAGAGGACAAAGGGGCTATCTCCTTATGGGATAGTTTCTAGGTGTATATTACTTTTGTAACTTAAGTCTGCCTTCTGGGATCCATTTGTGGACAGAATGTGTGAGTAAACTCTTTTTATACTTTTATAGAAGACTGTGTCGTGTCTATCTTTTATGAGGGACTAAGGGGGAAATTGCCAACAAAACGTATTTTAGAGGCTTTTGCGAGCCTGAGCAAATGCATCCGCTGTGCAAGTTTAAAAAGGGGAATGTTACTCTGCTAAATTGTAGAATTTGTTAACACAAGTTGGAAAGGATATAATCAAACAATATATCCTCTCCTGCATCCCTGAATATTCCCACAAAAGGCACTTTCAAATTAAGCCTGCCTGAACCATGTGAGTCTGGACAAAACTGACATGTATTTTCATAACAAAGCCAATCTTGTGTCATGCGAGAGAAAGCATGAAACCACAGGAAGTCTGTACAAAGCCACTTCACACAGTACTTTTTTTAAAAAAACACACAAAACCATAGACCTGCTTTATGTGTCCATCTACAATGGTAAATCATGATACAAGAAACATATCTGCACAAGGAACACATCAGCCTGGATGGCTCAGTCGGTTACAGCGTGGTGTTGACAATGGCAAAGTTGCAGGAGGGATCCCTGCATGGAACAGCTGCATATTCCTGCATTGCAGGTGGTTGGGTTAGATCAGAACTGTGCAGACTTTTCATGTTGGTGACACACTTTTTAGACAGCCATCATTTTGCGACACAGTACAGTGGTACCTCAGGTTACTGACGCTTCAGGTTACAGACTCCGCTAAATACCCAGAAATAGTACCTCGGGTTAAGAACTTTGCTTCAGGATGAGAACAGAAATTGCACAGCAGCAGTGGGAGGCCCCATTAGCTAAAGGGGTGCTTCAGGTTAGGAACAGTTTCAGGATAAGAACGGACCTCCAGAACGAAATAAGTTCTTAAGCCGAGGTACCACTGTAATTTAGTTTCCCTAGCAAACTGGAGGGTAAACTAAGCCCTTTCTGGCCCCAGAAGGAGCAGCTGCCACACTAACGTGTCGCAACACACAGTTTGGAAAGCTCTGGACTAGATGATCCTCAGGGTCCCTTCCAATTCAAGAACTCTGTGAACCCAGGTGTCATGCAGCTAAATCCATACGGTTACTGTGATGTCCCTAGGCTTCCTGTAGCTGAGGTTTGCCTCAGCATAATGTGGCAAAATATCCCAAGAATCAGAGAATACTGATTGTTGTGATGTGGGCTAGCCACACTTTTTAGAGTTGTGTAAAACTTGCAATGAAAATAATGCATAACTTAAAATATTCAATTAATGCTGAAAGTGTTGCAACTGGGGTGGGCAGGCGGCTGGTTGATTGTTTTGGTTCAACTTTTTAAAAAAAGAATACTTATAAACTATTCAACTTTGCTGAAGACTTGTATTTTAAAGAAAAGTCATTAACAGTATATAACCAACAACACTTCAACAAATGCACATTTTTATCTTCCTCGTGTAATACCAGTAGGTTTTGATTAAATGCCTCAAAAGTTACTTGTGGCGTCTTTTTCTCTCTCTTCCTAATGGAGTTTCAGTTTCTGTTCATCAAGAGAGAAATTATTATCTATCATAATGAAAAAGGAAATGCAGAACTGAAGTGTTTCGAATCATGGCTCCAATCCAGCTCACAGTTGCCTGTGCTTAATTCCCATTGATTTCAATGGGATTGAAGTGTGATGGTTGTGGGCTGGATTGCAGCCAGACTATTTGCAAGATAAAGTAGAGTTAAAAGGTGAAAATCCTTGATGGCAACGCTTCCGTAATTTTTTAAGGAGATCAAGAGTTAATTGCGATATATTCTCTTCACTGGCAAATCTGCTCTACAAACATTGTCCATCTCACTCGGAATTCTGTTTCTGGCCATAGCTAATAAGCGCTGCCACAGTCAATTAGCCAAACGCCCGTCCAGCCCATAATGATCTGCCAGATGCCTCAGGAGAGCACACAAGCAGAGATCGAAGGGAGGAAAGCACCCCTTTGTGCTTGTCTTTAGCAGCTGGTAATGTGCAATAATGGCAAATTCCAAGGCATAGTAAATCCCCCATAAAAAATAAATTCAACATAAATTGGCGTTTTACCTTTGCTTTCTCTACCCCATTTATGCGTCCACCTCTCCCTTCTATGCCAAGAAGGTTCAAGAGCAAGGCATTGAGTGTCATGGGCCCACATCTGTGGAACTCCCTTCCAGTTGAGGGCAGACAGCCCCCCTTTGAACTTCTGCCACTTGTTGTTGTTGTTGTTGAGTCGTTTAGTCATGTCCGACTCTTTGTGACCCCCTGGACCAGAGCACGCCAGGCACTTCTGTCTTCCACTGCCTCCCACAGTTTGGTGAAACTCATGTTAGTAGTTTCGAGAACACTGTCCAACCATCCTCTGTCGTCCCCTTCTCCTTGTGCCCTCCATCTTTCCCAGCATCAGGGTCTTTTCCAGGGAGTCTTCTCTTCTCATGAGGTGGCCAAAGTATTGGAGCCTCAGCTTCAGGATCTGTCCTTCCAATGAGCACTCAGGGCTGATTTCCTTCAGAATGGAGAGGTTTGATCTTCTTGCAGTCCATGGGACTCTCAAGAGTCTCCTCCAGCACCATAATTCAAAAGCATCAATTTTTCGGCGATCAGCCTTAACCAAAGATTACAAACATAAATAAATACTTTTAGACTTTTTAACTGAATTAATTCTGATTTTATAATTTTGATTCATTATTGTATTGGGTCTCCTGCATGCTGTTTCATCATACTGTGATTAAACAGCATACAAATGGTTGAAATTAAATGAACAAAGGAAGCGGTGTACTTGTTCACTGCCAGAACTATTGTAGGGTTGGCAGCCTAGGCGTCAAAGGCAGGAAGGCCACAAGGCTCTGCCTCCAGAACTATAATTTTGACAAGATTTGACAAATAGATTCGCTTGGGCAAGTCGCTTTTCGAGACCTTCTGGAACTGCTGCAGAGTATTAAGAAATCCGCCCAAGTCCATCCAAAGTCCATTGTCATCAGCACAGAACTATTGATCAAAAGTTGTTCTTAGCTGCCACCTCTTCCAGGTGAAAGAAAGCCTAGTAGTTGCTTATGAGCTCAGTGTTATTTTAAAACATTTAAGAGGAACATTGCCTAACATATGGAGTGTTAAAAATTCCATTGGGATTTAAATTGGTCAGACTTTATTTCTGTTTCCCTCTCAATGCAGCTTTTTATGGAAGCAAACTTGGTACTATTGGAACTAAGTTCTGCAGAGTTAGAGAGAGAGAGAGAGAGAGAGAGAGAGAGAGAGAGAGAGAGATGCTTTGCTTAAATTTTTGATTATTTCAGACTGGGACAAAATGCTAGTCTGAAGAGTGGGATAAAAATAACAAATATATAACTAAATAGCCTTCACTCTAATAATCCTTAGTGATGCCATTACTTAGTCAAATCTGATGGTCCTGATGATGGCATTACAGCATGGAGGGGATTCATCTACATTTTCAGCCTTTCAAAGAGCATAATCAAATGGAGAGTATTACTGTACAATACTGAAAGCAATATATGTATCTCACGCAGGTTAACATAACATTGAATTGCTGGACCTGCAGCAGCAGAGAGCATTCAGTGGGTAACTTATGTGGTCCGTAAGTCAGCTAGCAAGAAGGGGAAAGTCGAGGTGTTACCTAGAATATGGTTACTAGATTTATTTCAAGGAATCTGGGGACACTTTTTTAAAAAATTTCATGCTTTATTACCGTATTTTTTGCTCTGTAAGACTCACTTTTTCCCTCCTAAAAAGTAAGGGGAAATGTGTGTGCGTCTTATGGAGTGAATGCAGGCTGCGCAGCTATCCCAGAAGCCAGAACAGCAAGAGGGATTGCTGCTTTCACTGTGCAGCGATCCCTCTTGCTGTTCTGGCTTCTGAGATTCATAATATTTTTTTTCTTCTTGTTTTCCTCCTCCAAAAACTAGGTGCGTCTTGTGGTCTGTTGCGTCTTATAGAGCAAAAAATACGGTATTTTAAGAAAGGGTTGCCCAGAGTTCTTGACCTTTTTTTAGGGGGGGAACCCCAAAGTTGTCGGGCGTGCACCTCGACACAAGGCAGGCGGAGAAGCCCATCTACAAACACACAAACACCCCCCCCAAAGAGGTTGGGGTGGGGGGAGAGAGAGAGAGAGATCGAGTAAAGGCGCTTGTTGGTCTTGGGAAAACACGCATTAAAACACACACACAAGGCTCCGTCTCTCTCTCTCTCTCTCTTTGTCTCGCAAAGCAGCACAGCTCTTTTCTAGGCTTCTCCTCCTCCTTTTCACTGCCTTGCTTGCCCCCCCCAACTTGGGTGCGCAGAGCCCACAGCAGAAGAGCCCCGCTTGCTCCTTTGCTGCAGGCGGCTCTGCACAAGGGCGAGCGTTGATCAAGGAAGCGAGCCAGAAGGAAGCTCTGTGGCTCGCGCCTCGGTTTAAATAGCCCCCCCCAGCCAGCGGATTGGCTGTCTGGAACTTTGACGTGGCCGGGACCTCTGGTGCTGCTCGCTGCCTTGGCACCCACCATGTTGCTTGCCAGAAGTCCCCAGGCATAAATCAGGGGACATTAATTAAAATCCGGGGACATTCCGGGGACAGATTGGTGAATCCGGGGACTGTTCCTGGGAACCGGGGACACCTGGTAACCCTAATCTAGGAGCCAGGGACGGTGGTGTGATCTGCCCTGAGGCTGCGCATGCTCAGATATGTTATTTAGCTGTAGAAAGTTTTCTTGTGAAAGTTAAGCTGAATCTAGTCCAGCTCTGAATAG
The DNA here is from genome assembly GCF_964106645.2 of Podarcis pityusensis. Taxonomy (NCBI): domain Eukaryota; kingdom Metazoa; phylum Chordata; class Lepidosauria; order Squamata; family Lacertidae; genus Podarcis; species Podarcis pityusensis. Next base: position 4,402,649 of record NC_138038.1, on the reverse strand, counting down.
GGCTCATCAAAAAGCAAAACCCCTCAGTTTCTTTCTGCTCAAGTTGCAGACTGGCTTGTTCAGTAAACTTTGACCAGGATTTTCCCCCGGGGACACTGTCTGCTTTATTCAAATGCAAACAAATACCACCCAATTAATTCTGCCACTTCCCTTTTTCAGCCATGTACAGTACCTGACCTGTCTGGATGTACTACAACACAAGCTATTATAGTCTTTTGTTTTTAATGTAATTACTGCTTCAAAGCCAAATTGCAAAATATATGGGACATTTTAAAGTGCAATTTCAAGGTCATTATATTTGCTCTGCTAATTTCCTAGGGAAACCTATCGGCAGACTTGCCTTAAGCATCCGGGATACTGTTCATTAAAGTATGGCAAATTATTCCCCCCCCCCCACCCATGAATTGCTATGTTCTTTTAAAATTCCAGTCTAAAGATTCTATCCATTGTCTTTAATCTTTTTTCTTTTTCTTTTTTTTGCTTTAAACTATTCCTATTTTTTAATGGCACACTGGAAGTATCAAAATAGGCTAGGAAGAACAAGCATACATTCTGCCATCTGTTTGAAACTCATGTAATTCCAGTTTTAAATTACATTTTCATACTGAATGCTTCTGAAGGAGGAGGGGAAAGAAGAGAAAGACTGCTTTGCCGTTAATCACTTAATAAGAACCACAACCTTCATCAACTTGATTCTGGATTCAGACATGAGCTTTCGGGGGGGGGGGGAGGAATGTAACCAACTGTCTGCAATGGTCAGAGTTGCAATCTTTGTAGATAACCTTTGTTCAATTTTCTCCCCAACTTGCTGGTAATGGCAATAGTAACCAGGAGAGCCCTGTTCTCGCCCCCCTGCATGCACCACTGCTGCTTTTACAGGAGGGAGGGAGTTTCATAGATGTGGTGCCTTCACCAAGAATGCCCTGCTTGTTGAGTTGCAAGCTTAAGCTGAGAGAGCTTGGAGCACTGGCAGCAGATCCAGTGGAACAGGAGAGGTTTCTGTGGGATCCTTGCTTTCCCATAAGTATGCAAGATTCCACCAATTGGTCAATTGGTCTTCTGACCCTCTTTTTTTGTAGTGATTTCTTCTCTTTGGAGCCCAAACTATCACATTTTACCTTTCCCACAAAGCACTTTATTGGGAAAAAATGTGCAAAGGACCAAATTATGACAGGTGCCCTTTGCCCTGACTGCTTAATATCTGTTCACAGCCTCTGCCCAGATACAATATGATTTCCCCCCAGCAGTTTTCCAGTAACAATGCTTTGAGCAGCTAAATTTACAAATCTAAATAAATGTATTAACAGTGAAAACAGGATGGAACAGCCTTGGTTGGATAAGGCAGAAGTTTCATTCAGGACAAGGGAGCACCAGGGATGGTGACGAACCTGTGAGTTCTTGTCATTTGTTCCCAACAACTGGCAATTGGTTCATGAGGCTCCATTTTTAGTTTCATGGAAAGTGGCACACACACACACACACACACACACACACACACACCACCCATCTGGCAGGGTTTCCCCAGCCACTCTGGGCGGTTCCCAACAGAATTAATGATAATAATAATAATAATAATAATAATAAAAAAAAAATAAATAAATGACAAACCATCAAACATTTAAAACTACCCTAAACAGGGCTGCCTTAACAGCCATAGACCAATTACAGTACAGTATGCTTAGATTGCATAGGCATACAATACATTAACATTTTTCTTCTACACTTGCACCATGTCTTTGCGGTTTTGAATGTTTGCTAGAGCAGTTTGTTCCAAAATGAGTATCCATGGCATGTACCAGGTTCATATGCAAAGTACATACCAAGTGAGTGACATGTTACTATAAATATTGGTTGTTAAAAATGCAATAAATATTTCGTGTTTTATATGCCAAGCAACCATAAATTTAATATACAAAGTTTTGCAATGGTGCATAAAATGACTCCCCCCCCCCCCGAATGTGTTTAGATATGAAGGACGCTCTGGGCAGGAAATAGGAAAGAAAGTACGCTTTCTGATAACATGCATGAGGTGCCATGTTACTGAGAAGCAGCCTCAGGGCGCCATATGATGGCCTGTCATACAATAAAATGTATAAGACTATTGCAGTAAATAAACAAGCAAAACATTGGGAGAAGTAAGAGAGAACAAGATGTACACACACACACACACACACACAGAGAGGGGGGGGGGCACAAGTTGTATAGTACCAAAGATGGAGGGACAGAACTAGGGATGGCTTTCACTGAAAATCTTAATGTCGAGTTTATGCACATGGATTTTTTCCCTAACCCCTGCCTCACTCCTTGATCTCAAATTGGAAGTAAGAATTCTCTTTCCTCCTCCCCCTAGCCTGGTTCTGCTAAAAATATGAACAATTTTAGCATAGTGGATTTTTTTTTATTATACCCAATATTACACTCACATTTGATGTGCATATACACCCCTGGTTTCCTAAAATACAGCACATAAGCAGATACATACAATAATGCCATATAAAAATTTCTATTACTTCCCAAATTATGGAACAGAAATTTAGCAGTGCATGGAGCCTAACTCTCTTACACATAGGATACATGTAATATGCACATTTTTGCATATAATTAGTTGGGCTTTTAAAACAAACACTCAACAATGCATGAGATGGTCCAATGCAGAAAAAGCTCATTGGAGTCAGAAGTGCCAAATTCCATCCATAAATCACGCCATAATTTCTTGTCCAGTTCTTGACAGAACACAGAGGGTTACCTAAGAGCAGGTAGGTTAGCGGTGGCAAGATAGCATGTGCAGCAAGTCAAGCCCAGAGTATGCGACAATGCCATTCTTGTGCTCAGAGCAGTTACAGATATGCAATCTGTTGAGCCACTGTGGACCAGGCAAGAGAGTGAGTCGGCCTTTATTCCATAGTCCAGGCTTTCTGGCTCTCACGGTACAGCCAAGGACTGCCACAAGCTCCCACTCTCCATACCACTTAATGGTCCCTGTGCTGAGCATTGGCCACACATACTTTGGCTCTACTGTTTATAGAAGCTGAAGATCAGCCATTGAAAGAACTATAGCTGTTTCTGATCATTCATACCCTTTAACACAATCTGTCAATCATTACTGGTTCTGTGGGTCATCTCTCTGTTTTTATTATATTTTACGCATTTTGTTTCACGTTAAAGATTTTTTTCAGCTACGGCCTTTGGAAGTGAAATAAGATGCAATCTAAGCTTATGCAGCAGCCTTTACTTGGTATAAGCAGTTGGAAAGCTATTGCCGCCTCATGCTGATGATTTAGATTCCAAGCTTCTTTTTCTGGTGGCACCAAAAATAAGCAGGCCACATGAGCCCCATAAGAGCAGAGTGAATAATATGATGCAGGACTGGGCCACATGATAGCCATCAGGTAAAGTCTCTGAAACTTGGCATACCCTCCAACATTCCTTGGGTGACAATAGGGACATTTCTCACTCCCCTGACTCCTATCACACCACAACACCAACAGGACACAGCACACACACTCTCCAGTGTCCTGAGAAAAAAACCCTTTATCCCACTTTATTTTATTTTATACTTTGGTAGATGTACTAAAAGAAAAACACACACCAATAAATGCATTTTAAAGGTAAAGGGACCCCTGACCATTAGGTCCAGTCGTGGCCGACTCTGGGGTTGTGGCGCTCATCTCGCTTTATTGACTGAGGGAGCAGGCGTACAGCTTCTGGGTCATGACTAAGCCGCTTCTGGCGAACCAGAGCAGCGCATGGAAACGCCGTTTACCTTCCCGCCGGAGCGGTACCTATTTATCTACTTGCACTTTTACGTTCTTTTGAACTGCTAGGTTGGCAGGGACCGAGCAACGGGAGCTCACCCCATCGCAGGGATTCGAACCGCCGACCTTCTGATCAGCAAGTCCTAGGCTCTGTGGTTTAACCCACAGCGCCACCCGTGTCCCAAATGCATTTTAGAAAGGGGCAATATTAGATATGGATGCACAAAGCATTAAAACACACACACACCAAGACTCCTTGCGCTCTGCTCCTCTCCCCCTTTCTTTCCACCCAGGGTGGCCCTGCCCTCTGCCTGCCCCCTCAGAGCTGGCACGCCACGTTGGGCTGGGCCTCGGTGGCAGCAGCCTCACCTCCTTCTTGCCCGTTCACCAGCAGCTGCTGTGAGCTGCCCAGGGAAGGAGGGCAGTGGTGACAGCCAGGGAGAGGCAATGGGAGGATTCCCCGCAGCCGCCACCCTGCCATTGTCGTCACTTGGGACAACCACAGGCTCATCTTCGTCCCTGAGCTCGTCCCTGGTGCTGGCAGGGAAAATCGGGACATTCTGGGATCAAATCCAAATTCTGGGACTGTCCCTGGAAAATCGGGACACAGGGGGGTACCTCATGGAAGTGTACTGAACATGGGATTCTCACAAAAAAAGTTGATCGAGTAGTTCAAGCAAAAAAGAGGTGCGCTCAAGTTCCTATGTACTCATATTGTTTTTGCAAATGGCGCCAAATTTCATCCTATACGGTACCCTCAGAGCTATTGGAAAGGGATCTGGCTGAATGGAAGAATCCAGCTATTGTTTAGAATCTAATTTTTCCAGAAAATATGCGGATTCCATACATGCCACAATGTGAGTGTTCTCTTTTTGTCCTGCAATTATCTGTGATTAATCTTCTTTTGGCACTGTAAGATTTGTTCCATTGCCCATAGGAATATCTTTAAAGTTTTTTGCCTTTGTCACGTTTAATACTAACAGACACAAATTAGGGTAGAAAAGGAGATCTAATTTTGTGTTATACTAGCAGACACTTGAGTCATTCTGATCCCAGCATTGGGGATCATCAGTGCTATGGCATGGTGTCTACTTCTATGGAGCACATTAAACCATTTTATAGTCTTATTTAGTCAAAGTATCAGGCAGAGCTTACATGTATTACTCTACTATTATAAGACATCATTCTGTCTTGATGGTGCCAAGAGAGGGAAATTCAATACAGTTCTCATTTAAAGGTGAAGCTGCCGAATTTGCACTGTCCTAAACAATCTAAACAATGCACGGGACGCAGGTGGCGCTGTGGTCTAAACCACAGAGCCTAGGGCTTGCCGATCAGAAGGTCGGCGGTTTGAATCCCCGCGACGGGGTGAGCTCCAGTTGCTCGGTCCCAGCTCCTGCCGATCTAGCAGTTCGAAAGCACGTCAAAGTGCAAGTAGATAAATAGGTACCACTCCGGCGGGAAGGTAAACGGCGTTTCTGTTCACTGCTCTGGTTTGCCAGAAGCGGCTTAGTCATGCTGGCCACATGACCCGGAAGCCGTACACCGGCTCCCTCGGCCAATAAAGTGAGATGAGCGCCGCAACCCCAGAGTCGGCCACGACTGGACCTAACGGTCAGGGGTCCCTTTACCTTTTTTAATGGGTACAAAAATGCTTTTACTAGGGTAAAGTGAAAACAAAATACAAAAATATTAGGCGAACATTGCTCTGCAGAGGAAAGTGCATATTAGGAGAAATTCACAAACTGATTTGGAAATGTGAAGGATTGAACAGGACTGGAAGAGAGAGGAACTGGAATGGACAGATTTGCCCACCCCTAATGATGTTGTTGGGGCTGGTCAAAGATCTCCCAAATGCCCACAACATGAGCAGCAGATAATGGGAGATGTCAGAAAACAGGGCCAGTGTTAGCAACCAACTTGGCATGTGGGCAAACTCATGGACCACTGGGCTGGGGCCTGCTCCTTCCCCTGCCCCATAACAGCCTGTCTCTTGGGCCACATGGGTCCAAAGGTGTTTAGAGGAAATGAAAGTATCAGCTGCCTGGAGCCTCAGCTGCTGCTTTGCTCCCCCGCATCTCCTGCCATCTGCCTTATACCGTAAGCCAGGCAGAAGCAGGACCCAGCAGGAGCACCTGAAAGAATGGCCTCCAGCTCAAGACGCTTGGTTTTTTGTCTCAGGGAATGTGGCAGAAAATTGGTCACAATGGAGGGGAATTATGGAACTGATTTCCGCAGGCCCTGAAGCAGACAAGTGGTCTGAGGAGCACGAGGCTTCACAGTTCCTGACATACATAGGCCAGAAGGGCAGAGATATTTGCAGATCACGGACTGCAAGTGGCAAGCCAGCCCCTGAGGACAAGAAGAAACTTGAGATATTGTTTGCAAACTTTGAAGCATGTTGCACTCCACATATGAATGTCCCTGTGCAGAGAAAACACTTTTTTGAGAGCCAACAAGTACAGGCTGAATCCATAGATGGATGGTTAACGCCGCTTTGTTTTATAGCAAGGGACTGTGCATTTCATGATGCAGATGATATGATAAAAGACGGTGGGGTTGATCTCCAAAGATATACAAGAGGAATTGTTGCAGGGAGTCAACTTAACTTTTGAGACTGCACTAAAGATGGCTCGTGAAATGGGAAGTCCTGAAATCTTCTTCTACTGCCACTGGGGTGTGGGATTTTTCTCAGAATCAAGGCTGCAGATCCAATTAAAACCACCTCCAGTATTAAAGGGTGTGAACCCAAAAGTAGCTTTAAGGTAATGTCTAGTTTTCCCCTAAGGGTTCCTCTTCATCCTGGAGAAGAGTGACTAGTGGGGTGCCACAGGGTTCTGTCTTGGGCCCGGTCTTATTCAACATCTTTATCAACGACTTGGATGATGGACTCAAGGGCATCCTGATCAAATTTGCAGATGACACCAAACTGGGAGGGGTGGCTAACACCCCAGAGGACAGGATCACACTTCAAAACGACCTTGACAGATTAGAGAACTGGGCAAAAACAAACAAGATGAATTTTAACAGGGAGAAATGTAAAGTATTGCACTTGGGCAAAAAAAATGAGAGGCATAAATACAAGATGGGGGACACCTGGCTTGAGAGCAGTACATGTGAAAAGGATCTAGGAATCTTGGTTGACCACAAACTTGACATGAGCCAACAGTGTGATGCGGCAGCTAAAAAAGCCAATGAAATTCTGGGCTGCATCAATAGGAGTATAGCATCTAGATCAAGGGAAGTAATAGTGCCACTGTATTCTGCTCTGGTCAGACCTCACCTGGAGTACTGTGTCCAGTTCTGGGCACCACAGTTCAAGAAGGACACTGACAAACTGGAACGTGTCCAGAGGAGGGCAACCAAAATGGTCAAAGGCCTGGAAACGATGCCTTATGAGGAACGGCTAAGGGAGCTGGGCATGTTTAGCCTGGAGAAGAGGAGGTTAAGGGGTGATATGATAGCCATGTTCAAATATATAAAAGGATGTCACATAGAGGAGGGAGAAAGGTTGTTTTCTGCTGCTCCAGAGAAGCGGACACGGAGCAATGGATCCAAACTACAAGAAAGAAGATTCCACCTAAACATTAGGAAGAACTTCCTGACAGTAAGAGCTGTTCGACAGTGGAATTTGCTGCCAAGGAGTGTGGTGGAGTCTCCTTCTTTGGAGGTCTTTAAGCAGAGGCTTGAGAACCATATGTCAGGAGTGCTCTGATGGTGTTTCCTGCTTGGCAGGGGGTTGGACTCGATGGCCCTTGTGGTCTCTTCCAACTCTATGATTCTATGATTCTATGATTCTAAGCCCTGAGGAGCATCAGTCACTGCAAAGTGATGATATGGGTTGCTGGTGTGTGTGTGTAAAACTGAATGTGTGAAGTTATCAGGGAATGTTTTTGTGGTATAGTTTTTATTCCTGGTTCCCCATGTTCCATTGAAGAAAATACAAGGTCATGAAAAAGGCCCACCATCAGACACGATCAACGTGAGTCAGTCTGACAGGCTTGGCTTTGAAGATTCTTGCCTTTGTCATTGCAACTTAGAGCCTTCACAAAACCCAGTTCCACGTGGCTTTCCATTTAGGTATAGCTTTAGGGAATCAGTACAACAGATTCCAGGAGATGCATGTATTTATTTATTTTTTGTATTAAAAAAAGCTCAGAAAGTTTTGACAAATCTTTGGTGAAAAACACAGATATTGTCCGTTAACAGTGAGTAAATGTTAAAGACATCTTATTGTAAAATTTATTTATAATAACTAAACCAATGGTCAACAATATTATACTTTCATACATCAAGATGCAACATATTAGTATGCCATATTAAAATCCACAAGCCCTGGAGCTTGGAGTAATAGGGAATTAGAGAAAGGAGCAAAAATCCATGCACAACTCATAATTACTCTACATTCCTTTGTATAGCGATTCTAAACTCTATGGTCTATTGAATAATGAAATAACCAGGCTGAAAGGTTTTAGGCAATACACCATGTAAAACCCCTCGACTTAACATGGCAGAAAATACTGCTAACATCCAAAAGACCTGTGTAAGGATGTGTCCTTCTGGCCAAATCTCATGTTATTAATGCTTTTGCTTACTCTCTCATCGCTGCTGAAAATCAGCTCATGCTGCGTTGTTAAACTACTCTCCAATAAACTATCTCCGTGCCACATAATATCTCTTCTGCATTGGCAAGAACTTGGTCAACTAGCGTGGCAGCGCCTGCACTTTGGAACTCCTTACTTATTGAGATTAACCAGGAGCCTCTCTTCAGTTCCCTCTAAAAACATTGCTTAGAGAAGCCTACCCAGATGCTTAGAAAGGTGAGGTAAGGTGAGGTAATTTTTATCTGTTTTAGTATTTTAATTTCTGTATGTTTCAAAGTAAGGTTTTGACTTTTTCTTGATTTTCTTGTTTTATCTTTTGTAAACTGCTTTGAAGTTTGTTTGTTTGTTTTACAATCAAGCGGCGAATAAAGTTTAGGAAATAAATAAAGAAGGAAATATTACTGTAGGGCAGTATCCCCCCGGAGTACCCAAGAAGTTTAATGCAGGAACACCGTGAATAACCTTTCTTAAATTTATCCAGACATTAAGGCTACACGACAATCTAATCAAGACTTTCTCCCCTGCCAGTTTAAATTTTTTGCCCTCGCCAAATAGGGGAGAATTTTTGGAGCATCACAAACTAATAAATACCTTTCAACAAGGCTTCAGTAGTAGTGGAAGCACCCTCAAGTGGCAATCGTATGCCCTTGTCAGCTTTATAGTGATCAGGTGAACAAATAATTGATTCCAATCAGCAGCACCTGGTTTGATAATTGCTCAAGTGGATACAATTCAATAATAAAAAGCCAATTCAGTAATCTAACTCAGATTGCATTAACCTCCCATATACTGCATACGAAAACATCTGTAAAGGTGGTTTTATCATGCCTTTCTCCCGTCGCGCATTGTAATTCTGTTTGGTGATTTCAAAATTTGTTGAATCAGTGGTCACAAGAGCCTCATTCAGGCATTCAGAGTGCAAGCTAGGAGGGGAGAATGTGTACGCGAGAGAACTAGGTCCTGTCCTCGACCCCATCACCCTCCATAGGTTCAAGGACAACCGTTGCCAGTAGGAATACCTCCAATACTCATGTGGAGGGGCGTTCCTGTGTTCCATGAGCCCAGGGAGCTTCCTCAGCGCAGACAAGTCAGAGCCAATGGGTAGTGGAGCTCCCATGTCCACGCCCACAGACAAGACAAAACAAATACTGTAAACCAAAAAGAGACCTCTCGGACCCTTGATCGTAGATGGATATGAAATACTAGAAATCATGGGACAAATGAAAGTGTGGTTGGGCCCTCATAAATGTCTCAAAGAATCATGGAGTTGGAAGGGACACCCAAGGATCATCTAATCCAACCCCTGGCAACGCAGGAATATGCAGCTATCCCCTACCGGGATCGAACCTGAGACCTTGGCGTTCTCAGCACCACACTCTAACCCAAAAGTCCTAAGTTTCTATCACAGTGGTACCTCTGGTTAAGAACTTAATTTGTTCCGGAGGTCCATTCTTAACCTGAAACTGTTCTTAACTTGAGGTACCGCTTTAGCTAATGGGGCCTCCCACTGCTTCCATGCCACCGCCACCTGATTTCTGTTCTCATCCTGAAGCAAAGTTCTTAACCTGAGGTACAATTTCTGGGTTAGCGGAGTCTGTAACCTGAAGCGCCTGTGACCCGAGGTACCACCGTATTTCTGTCAGAATGGCCCTCCACCTCCTTCTGGCTTTGAGGGGAGCTCTCTCTACAAGCTGATAGGCAATGTCCCTCTTCGATGATCTACCAGGGGTCAGCAAACTTTTTCAGCAGGGGGCTGGTCCACTGTCCCTCAGACCATGTGGAAGGCCAGACTATATTTTGAAAAAAAAACAATGAACAAATTCCTATGCCCCACAAATAACCCAGATATGCATTTTAAATAAAAGGACACATTCTACTCATGTAAAAACATGCTGATTCCCGGACCGTCCATGGGCCAGATTGAGAAGGCGATTGGGCCAGATCCGGCCCCCAGGCCTTAGTTTGCCTACCCATGAGAGTCTACACTTACTATTACACTTGAGCCCACAGATGGCCCACACTGAAAGCACGGAATGCAACATTCAAGTAACATTTTCACAATTAATTTAGCTTTACGCATTCTCAATCTCTGATCACTGCCATTTTTAAACATTCCCAAGGAAAAGCTGCAAGAGAGGAGCGTCAGTCTCAAAGAGGTGGCTGAATTATCTCTCTTCTTTATAATCTTTTTAACATAATAAGGTTAAATAGATATGCATTAATAATCTGTAAGGACAATAGACATGCCAGGAGTGCAAATAAGCATATAGTAACAACCTAGTATTTATTTTCTGCGTAAATCCATCGTGACAACCAAATCATGGCAATGCTTTAAGGCATCTAGAGCAGATCGACTTAGTATCCCCCCCCCCCCCAGTTCTTTATCAAGCCTGGGGGCTTGATAATGAGACATCATCACCCCAAACTGAATACTGTGTCTCATTATGACAAGCAAGGAAATTAAGGGATTTACACAATGGTTGTATCCTATTTCTTGTCTTTGGGGCAGAAAGAGAAGAGACATCTAACATTGGTAACCCCTTGCGAACATCTACCCAATCAGGTGAAATAATATGAGTGGTGTAAGTAACCCAAACTGGTCCTTTGAAATATGTTACCATAAATTCAGAGAAACTGCCAGCTGCGTTACAGAAAACCACCATCTCAAAATTAGCAGCCTTTTAAGCAAAATCAAGAACCATCAAAAGATCCATCTGCATCTCTCCCTGTTGCAATCTATAATCAGCACAGCTGGTCAGAGAACAACATATATTCAGAGTATTTCTTTTGTGCAAGTTCTGATGCCCATCTTGCTAGAGTTACATCACTGGTATAGGAAAAAGGACACACAAGGTAGTGTACTAGGGTGGCTCCAAATATCATGAAATAATTGCCTTTGCAGTGGGTAGTACGCATACATGGGTCTTTCTGGAATGAATATGGAAAGTATGCATCCTTAAACACCAATGTATATGTGCCAAATGAATATAGGAAGCCACTTTGAATGGGCTATAGTAAACAAACCTTATGCTACAAGAAGCATTAATCTTAGTAAGGGCCAAAGGACATGAATGACAGGAGCTCCAGGATCAGATCTCCTGGTGTTTTTATTTTTACCTAAAAGTTATCAAAAGCAGCTGCAGAAATTGGATTAGAACAGCCACAACTGGGGAGTGGGGGCATTTATCTGCTTCCCTGCCCCCAGCTGCTATTACTCATGTAGCAGGAGCATGTGCAGCACATTTCATTAGGGTTTGCACCTGGGGAAATTTTATTTATTTATTTCAGTGAAGAAAGAATGGAGGAGAGAGAATGGCAAGACAAATAAGGAAAGAGGTAAAGAGGCAAAAAGCTAACAGGGCAACAAGAAGAGGAGCGGTCAAGAAGCCAAAGGAGAATATTATTCCTGTAGAGAAAAAGAACTGGGCGGAGATGGGAAGATATGGAGGACTGAGGGCAAGACGCTTTCCCCTCCTCTTTGCTTGCGCACCACAAAATCAGCCTGCCATCCCCACAGGCCTCTCTGCACAAAAGGCGGGTGGAGCTTGGACTGAGACAGAGCCACCAAAACAGAGGTGCAGGCAGAGGAACAAAGCAGGAACAGATCTCCATCTCTGGAAGTGGCTTCCTCCTTCACTCCGCCACTGCCTCAAGAGACAGGTGCTGCTGCAGATCCAGTCCAGCCTTTTTATTCTGCCTGTGTCTCCTCCTTGCCATGATCCTCATGAAAAAATAAAATCATGGGGTGCCTGGGCACTCCCTGCACACCCTGTGCATGTGCCTATGAGCAGAACAGATGCTCTCGCCTGTATTTTTTTTTCCTCCAGGGGAATAGTAGCAGTTATAGGGTAATGGTGGTTTTCTGAGAAAATGTTTCTTTATATTTTTTCCTGCGGGGCCAGTAGCAGATTGGTGGGGGCAAGAATTAGACTGGCAGAAAATGATGTTTGAGGGAAATGGTTCTGTTATGTACTGAAGTTCTCACCCTGGGCCAGCAGGGGGATACTGTAGATTGTTATGCAAATGAAGGATCGAAAAGTGACGTTCAGTGATTGGATAGTTTTAGAAAATGGCAACAGTTACATTGTTTTGGAGTTCTATATAAGCAGGCTGACTGAGCTCCTCAGTTAGTTCTGTTCCAGCTTACAAAATAAAGAGCTGCTTTGGAGAAATTGCTGTGTTGTCTGCTATGTCAACCCACAACTTAACAGGTTCATCCAAGGATAGCCAGTTTGGTGCGCTCAGGATGCTGTTGGATTACAGTTCGCCTCATCCCTGACCATTAGCCATGTTGACTTGGACTGATGCAAGTTGGAAGCCCAACATTTTGGGTGCACCATGTTGGCAACCCTTGAGATCAAGCCACCTCTCTAGGCACAGCTAGTCCAGTCTAAATCAGTTCAGCTCTGTGGCTTGAGAAAAATAAAGCTGGTGGGAAATACAAGTGTGAGTCCTCCATCTCTTGATCCATTTGCCCCAGCGTTCATGCGCTTGTCCTGCTCTTCAACACTGTTGTAGGCTGGTATGGAGCAAGTTTAACAGATTTCTCCCTCCCTCGGCTATTTTTGTTACAACAGTCTAACACATCTAATTTTCTGAAAAGAGATTAATATATGCATTTGCTAATTATTTATCTGAACAGTCCTCATGTTTATTATTTTAGGATTTAGAGAGAAAAGTCTCTCAGCCTGACCTACTTCACAGGGTTGTTGTTAGGATTAAACAGGGAGAAAGAACCATGAACTTGATTTCCTGGGAGGAAAGGGAGGTTGGAATTTTATGATGAAATAATAAGTTTTTTTTTTAAAAAAAAGATCAGGAAGAAAGTGCACATAAAGAAAAGGTGAAACAGATTATACAAGCAACATCAACATAATATGAGAAATTTATAATCCAAATATATGAGACTCACCCACAAGTCACAAATGTAGCATAATAAGAGGTGGGGAATACATAATGAAGCAGCTAATGGAGTAGGTCCGTGTTGTGCCTGGAAATAAATTCTGGGGATTTATGAATAAACATGATTCTTAATAAGGAGGCTCCCGGTGACCCGTCAATATTTATTTTAGGAAACTGAACAAAAAACCACATAACATCAATGCAGGAAACAGTCTCCTGAGCACAAAGATGGTTGGCAAGAAAATTCTTCAGCGTAAATGGAACCCCTGTTCATCGCTCACAGTTGCCAAATGTTTGAGTAGCATTTGAAATTTGGCAGCTCTGAGGAAATCTCTTCCCAATCAGATGGAGCAATAGAAATTTCTCAAGAAACATGGCTCAATTTTCCTGATTTTTGTGACAGAATCCAAAGAATAACCACCTCCAGACTGCCAGGCTTTACTATAAGAAGGGAGCCTAGTGAGGCTAGATAGCAGTCCCTGGGCTTTGCGGCTGGCCTGGTTCAGATGAATGACATTCAGCTGAGAGCACTGATCACGGATGTGTTTTGACAGAAGTCAATAACACCCCCCTACCTGCTTCTATGGATCAGGATGTGTAGAGCTTTGTGGAGATGGCTTAAAAGGGAAATAATACAAAGCTGTGAGGTGTAAGTCTTGTTGAGCTGACTGGGAACAGTGACTACTGTCCTAACATATTCAACGTACTGGGCAATTGCCAAGAAAGTCCAACGCATTTGACTTCAACGGAGGCAACTTTGCAAAAATGAGGGGACAGAAGAAAGTCGAAAGGGAAGTCAAGAGGGTCAAATCTCTCCAGAGTGCTTGGAGGTTATTAAAAGACACAACAACAGAAGCTCCGCTGGACTGTACACTGCGGATCAGGAAAGGGACCAGCAAGGCCAAGAGATGGCCAGCAGGGTTAATGAGCAGAGGCGAGGAAACTATGAGAGGCAAGAATGTCCAGAAGAAGAGAACGAGGAACATAAACCTTGGCAAAAGAAATGCAAACAGACAATAAGGGGTGAAAAAATTCCCAAACTCTCTGAAAACATTTAGTCCAACAATAACTATTTCTTTAAAACATTAGAAGCAAGAAACAAGTCAGGGAGGTAGTCGAACCATTGGACAACAAGGAAGTTAAATATGTGCTAAAGGTGGAAAAGAAGATTGCAAAGAAGCTGAGTGAATTCTTTGCGTCTGTCTTCACTGTCACACTGTGACTCCCTTTCTCAGGAAGGGAATCTGAGGAACTGCAGCAAATCACAGTGACAACAGGTGAAGCATTAGTGAGAAATTAAAAACGTGGGGAAATAAGGAAATCATCCACCTAAGTGTTCTTAACCCAGTATCTTCTAACAAAAATATGTAATTTTTCTCTAAGATCAGTCTTCATATTTGACACTTGGAAGGTGGCTAATGCGACAATTTTAATAATGGAATCTGAAGAAAATTAGAATCTGGTTAATTTAGCATCTGTTCTGGGAAAACTGGTGGGAACGATAATTAAAGATAGAATTATCAAGCATACAGAAGAACAAGTCTTGCTGAAGAAAAAGAAGTATGGCTTCGGCAAGGATAAGTCTCATCTAAAAAGCCTTTTAGGGTTCTTTGAATATATCGCTCATGGATCAAAAGCCCCTTAGGAGTAAGCAGTCACGGGATAAGAAAAGAGGTCAGTAGCTGGTTAAAGAACAGGAAGCAGAGAGTAGAAATAAATGGATAGTTCTCCCAGTGCAGGGATGTAGAAAGTGGAATCCCTCAAGGATTGAGATTGTAGCCTTTGCTTTGAACAACTGAACAAGGTCCCATGGTTCTAAGAGGTGAGCAGTGAGACAGTCAAGTTTCCTGATGACACCAAATTATTAGCTCCTTGGATAAAAGGTGAGATATAAATGCAATAAAATAAACATCAGGAACATAAGCATACTTTGCAGGAGAAAGATGAACCTTAGAACGGATGCAGCCAAAATAATCCCAGCAGAGAAGCTGATGCTTGTGTGTTTCTTTTTCTTTATGGGGGAAACAGCATCAGGGCCGGCTGGTGACAGGAGGCAGCCCTGGGACTGTTCTCTGACTCTCAGGAGAGGAACCAGCTGACTTAAATGTAAGGGAAAGGAAACGCCAGCTGAGAATCGGGGCCAGCTCAAGGTAGAGCATGATGGGCTCTACCATGGGTAGGCAAACTAAGGCCCGGGGGCCAGATCCGGCCCAATCACCTTCTAAATCTGGCCCACGGACGGTCCGGGAATCAGCATGTTCTTACATGAGTAGAAAGTGCCCTTTTATTTAAAACGCATCTCTGGATTATTTGTGGGGCACAGGAATTTGTTCATTTTTTTTTTTTCAAAATATAGTCCGGCCCCCCACAAGGTCTGACGGACAGTGGACTGGCCCCCTGCTGAAAAAGTTTGCTGACCCCTGAGCTCCACCCGCCCCAACACCATGTTTCCTTTAGGGAAAAAAATACTTTTGCTGATGCAGCCAAAATCTGGGGTGGGGGTCCTTGCAGAAAAAATGGCTTGGGAGGGGGGCAGTTTCAGCCCCCGTTTCCGACGGTGTGGCTAGAGAAATCTGAGAATTGCTTCCTGAAGTGCTCCTGCCCTCAGCTTCCCACTCTGACCTTTCCTGGATCCTGAAAATCTGTTTTTAGTTGTTTTAAATTTTTGTAATACTTTCCCCATTATATTGCGTTACTTATGATGCCGTACCCTGAGTTCTTTGGAAAGAAGAGTGGGGTAAAAGTCCGAACAACAACAACACAAACACTACAGCTTTGAGATTTCTTGAGGTTTTGAAGTCCAGAGTCCCTCACGTGTGTTTTGGTATTTGAAGCTGACTAAATAGATTCTGATAATGCTAAGCTGCGAATCTTAAGAGCTTGGCTGATGTTTCCCAGGAAGCTCCTTTTTTGGTGCCGGCAGCGGTGGGAGTTTGTAGCTTCAATTTGTACATTAGCCAGAACGTTGTAAGGCAGCCAACCCTCCTCTCTTGCAAGATTTGTAAGAGATCATTATTTAAGATTTTGGCAACTTATTATAACGGAACTATTCATCTTGCAAAATTGCCCAAACAAGCCTTATAAGGCCATTGCTAGCAGAAGGGAAGTGAAGTTGTTACAGAGCGAAGCCGGATTGGAGGAAACAGAGCAGCCTCACTTTCCTATGTGACTCACAAAGGCAATCTTTGGCCTGGAGCAAACCTATCTTCTCTTCTATTCCAGCTTTGCCACTGTTGCAGTTTCTCACTTATGTTGGCCATCAACATCCCCGGGCATCTGCAAAATGAAGCTCACCTGTTCCCCAAATGATGCAAGTTAGGATAGCAACTGAACACATGGAACGGATGCGCTATTTGGGAACTGCTCTCCCCGCAACAATGACCGGTAGTGCCATGCTTGCTATCGGCAGCCATTATTTCAAAGTGGAGAATGTTTGGTGGGGTGAATTCGCTCGGCTGCTCCAGTCACCACGGCATAGTGCTGCCAGGAGAAAAGGCCGTATTAGGAAAGTCCCTATCGCACTACAGCCAGCAATGGGAACTGTAAGGAAAGCAGCTGACTCAGCAGATGTACCAGCGCAATGACCCAAACTGACTCGCAAGCCACTGGCTATGCAATGCGGCAGCTTGTTAGTGCTTTTGCACCTGATCTGAAAATGGATTTAACAGCTCAGCAATTGGCAGGATTGTTCTGCTAGAAGCACCATTTATTAGGAGTGCTATTCATTGGGCCGGTACTTGAGATCTAGGCCAGCACAGTGGCTGAGGGACAAGACAGATGCCACAAAGGGATCTGACTTGCATTGGAAAGGAGCACGGGAATGAAAGGGTGCTTAACCTCCCCACCCATGTCATTTTTATGGTTTAACTGTCCTGTTTCCTGTTCCCTGCTCCCCCCCTCCCCCCCCCGGCTTAGTTAGTAGCTTTTTAAACAGCAGAATTTAAAGGAATCTGGTCATGAGTTTCCCAGATGTTGTCTGCTTTGTGAACTGTAGCCACAAGCACACTAAGTGGCCTTATGCAAGCCACTCATGTCCTGGCCTCAGTCTTCCATCTGCAAAATGGGGATAATGATATTAAGTTACTTAGTACTAAAAAGGATTGACAGAATTCTTGAGGTAATATATGTGAAATATTTTGACCGCTCCAAAGGTGCAACATAACTTACAGTGGTGATAATGATTTAGTCACTAATAAATGGACATCCTTAGGGGGCCCATTTTGAATTTGTCCACTGGGAAATGTTACTTAAAATTAATGTGTCAAGGTAAAAAAACAACAAAAAACACCTTCTGCAATATTGACTTTTAAAAGAAAAAGTTCCTTGATGAGAGTGTGTGACAGAGAGGCCTCCATCCTAAAACTGCTTCCCTCAGGGGAGGCGATATCTGTGTGTACAGCAACAACATGCCCTGATATTTAAAAAGCCCACCTGCTCAGAGCTGGTGTAAAGCTAAAGCCACGAGTCAGTAGGACCTGTTTTAAACCTCGCGTTGGCCATGGACTCACTAGACGGCCTTCAGCCATCCACTTGTTTTCAGCCTCACATTTGCGTGAGGAGGATATTAATATTGCCAATACCATACAGGGCCATTTTAAGATTGTTGAGATAATATTTTTGAGCCCTGCAAAAGCACGATATGATAGGTACTTAAACACAGGCATTCCTCCAATATATATTTTAAGCATTTGAATTCCTGTTCTTTCACAGAAAAAAAGAAAGAAAACATCCTTTCCCCAGGCCGTCTTACGATATAATACAAAATACAACCTCAAAAAAAAAAAAAATCATCCTCCACCCCTTTGTTATTTTTAAAGCACTATTTCACTATTAAAACAAACAAGCCACGACTGGAGACAATGAATTAACAGCATCACGGAGCAGGCAGCGACTGCGAGGCCATTAAGAGACTCTCCACCACGAATCCCCACAAACGGAGATTAACAGGCAATGAAATGGGATGAGTCTGCAAATAATAAACTTTCAGTTAGAGGCACAGGAATCCCGAAAAGCCTCGACAATGCATTACATGTGGGGCTGTCATTAAAGATGACTCAAAAGCTTTAACTAGTGTGGAATATTGCTGCCAGGATTTTTAAGTGCTAAACACATTTGTTATTACTATAGCTATTATTCTGCCTATGTGCAGGAGGACACTGGAACTTACCTTTAAATCCCTAAACTGGAGGAGCCCTCGGCACCTGAAGGCGTGCCAGTTCCCGTCCCTGTCTGCCCGTGTTCTGAGATCTGCTGAAGTTCTTCTGCAAGGGCTTTGCTTATCAGAGCTGCGCTTTGTAGCAACAAAGGAAGGGGCTTTTCCAGTGGTGGCCCCTCCGTCATGGAATGCCCTTTGTCAAGAGGGCCTGCGCTATTTCGTTTGCGTGTGTCAGTCTGAAGGCTCCTCATGTCCATCAATGCAGATGATATGTTTTACTCATTTTCCTAATTGCCTGAAGCATGAAGCCCTCTGTGTATTTTTGGAACCCGTTTTGCATATTTTTATACTACCACTACTCATAATAAATAAATTAAAAAATATATCTTAATAAGTTATGTTCTAATGTTGACATTTTATATAAGGTGATTTGCTGATGGTTATCACAAATACGTGT
Organism: Podarcis pityusensis; assembly: GCF_964106645.2. Lineage (NCBI taxonomy): Eukaryota > Metazoa > Chordata > Lepidosauria > Squamata > Lacertidae > Podarcis > Podarcis pityusensis. Next base: position 4,383,776 of record NC_138038.1, on the reverse strand, counting down.
TTTTCTCTTAAAATGAAAATAACCAGTGGCCCGTGTTGCTGTTTCCCCCTTTGGCACAGCTGCTTCCATTTGGAAAAGGTGTTACTTTCTCCCTGCCCACAAGAGCAACACACTGTCAGTGATTCCACATACTATAGCATTAATACACCAGATTTTGTTAATTTAATCTTGACTGTTTTCTAAAGCAAGCTATTAAATCTGGCTGAGTATCTCGCCCCCTCCTGAAATCTCTTTACTTTAGCTCCTCCAAGCGCAGACCTTAAGAGCTTGAAGTGAGTTCTAGTTTCAGGTGACCCCACAACACATCAGTCTGGAGCAGACGGATTCAGACACGTCTGTTCTTGTCATTTGCAGCAGCTTAAATGACACAAAAGTATTTTCCAGGGACTCTTCTTACAAAGCATTTGTGTTTGCAATTAAAATTCCTTGCCTGAAAAGGTGCCTCTGTATTTGTTGTTCCTCCACTCTTTGGCCTTTTTAAAGTACCATTTACACCACGCTGACATCTGCACTTCAATGCGATTTTACCCCTGTCCACTTTCTAAACAGCAATAATAACCACAATACAGCTGGGGAAATTAATTTACCTCTCATTGAAGCTACTAATTGCAGAGTGCATTGTCTTCCTTCTTCTCTCTTTCTCTCTCTCTCCCTGCCCCCTTTTTCCTCTGACGCACGAGCTCTGTAATAGGTGGCTGCAACTTGGAGCTTGTGAGCTTGTGTAGTAAATTGAAACCTGCTACTATATTTACACACTTTCCACATTTAGACAAAAGCTAATTTTATCTGGAGTTCTATTTGTGGGGGCTGCCAACGTCACTTTATGTTCACATGAATCTCGGGCATCATATGCTTCTTATTTTTATTTACTGAGCCTTTGCCAGATCTGCCTCCTTTCTTTTTATCCGCTTGCTTTTGAGAGAATGAAGTAATCTGTTTCAGCAGCCCAGTCTTGGAGAATGCTATTGTATAACTGCAGATTCCCAGATTATCACCAAAAGAGAGGCCGCTCAGTGTTGCTGCTGGCAAACCTGCTTTCCAGGACTGCCCGCTCCATTTCCCTCATACTCGGATAGTTGGTGATTGTGGAGGGACCCCCCCCCCCCCTGGCTTATGGCCCGGACGTTTCTCTAAAATGCAGCCACTGCTGAGCATGTCCTTGGTGTCATTGTCATCACTGCCATTTTTTCACGAGACGTTAACGTCCTTGGAAAACAAATGTCCGCACCCTGTGTCGGTTACGTTGCACTTTGAACAGGAGACGGGCAAATTCCAATTTCTGCTTTTTATTAATAGCAATATGTTTTTCAGCAGTTCAAGATGGGGTGAGTTTTGTTTTCACTGACGACAGTGAATGCGTTTGATTTTAATGAATAGCACAGTGGAAAACCAACTGCACCCTGAAGTCCTGAAAAATGTGCAGCATGTGAGAGATGCATAATTCATGCAACGGCAGCAAGGGCTTCCCTGGCTTTCTCTGGTAACCTCATCTGGCCCCAGAGGAACTCCCCCTTCTGAGATTCGAGTCATTCATTTTGTGTGTCAGCCTGGAATGCCAGATTCATTTGATACCTCCATCATGCATCTGGGTTTTCTGTACGCTCATATGCTCTTGTCATGATTTCTCCGGTTACTCTTGAACACTGCCAGCGGCTTCTGACTTACATAAAAGAATGAATAGCTCAACAGAGGCTAAAGTTACAGACAAAACACGCGAGGACAGATTTTCACAGGTGAGGATTACCCCACACCCTGGCACTTCACTCCAGTGGATCCCCTTTTAGTTGCTGGGTGCCTGGATGCTATTTTTGCCTTTGAAAAAAATCAGCCCCTTGCCATTTTTATAAATTAAAGCAGTCGGGTTCATCCAAGTTAGAGGTACTGGACTAAAAAGGGTAACCTTGGTATAAAAAATGAACGGAAGCATGCTTACATCTTTTTTAAAAAACTTTTTTTTTTTTAATACATTAATGTTTTTAACCCAGATTACCTGATTCATTAAAGGAAATGGGACTGACAGATTTTGGGTAATTCTTGTAAAGTATGATGGTGATAACTTCTTGAAAGGCAATGACTAATCTAACATTTTACTTTCTTTTCCATTTTTGGTATATACTAGCTGAAGCAAAACTCTCATTATCTGAATATTGCTTATTCAGAACCCTTAATTATTTGAATGCACGGAATGCCCTTTGTAGGGTTTTTAGATTCCATGCTTTACTCATAGTATTGAAAAAATGAACCTATGCTGCCAATTCTCGCTTATAAAGTAAGCGGCACATAAGCGGCACACAAAACACTACCAAACCATTCTACGTACTAAATCTTATATTAATAATCCAAAAATTGAGAGAGCTATGTACAAGATCTACTACAGAAGCCACAAACAGAAAACTCATTCAAATTGTGTCCAAAAGGAAGATTCAGTCTTTAAAGGTTCCTTTAGCCAGGCTCCTGTAGATATCAACGAGGATAAGTTTGATCAAACAAAAGTGTTGGTGATTTTACGCAGAAGAGTTAGACAGGGTGCCGGCGTTTGTCACCTGTTTTGCTACTGAAGAAGCCCCAGACTCTTCATGGGCTCCTAGGAGTTGGCTCCTGTGCAAGTTTCAGTTACTTTTCAGCCATTCCCAGCAACAGGGAATGAAAAAGCAAAACAAAACTGCTTTTGCCTGAAGCGAGACATTGTAATTTTAGTGTGTTGCTTCTTATGCTTTTAATCTGCTTGAAATCTCACTAAGTAATTATTTCTGCAACAGTTTAGGCAGCTGGTTTCTTTTTCGCCCGCCCCACCACAGATTTTAGGAATCTGCAAAAGTACGCTCAGGAAAATAGATATTCCCAGAGTTCTTTGGAGGACGTCAGAGCAATTGTAGCCAGAAGTACAAGTGTGGCTTTTAAAAGTTGTGGGCTTGCTCACAAATTCACCATTGCGAGGCATTGGGTTCCCCTCTCCCTGCCACCCCCACCCATGTACCAATATAATAGGGGGCATGAGGCAATGGATATGTACAGCCTGGCATGGATATGCTGGACCTCTGTAATTCTTCCAGCCCTTTTGGATGAACAGCAATACAGCTCACTTCACACACACACCTTTGTAATTAAGACGGAGAGCAGTGGGAAGGGCACACAGCCCTGATGCCCAGCTGTGTGTATAGCATTGCCACATAGAGTGGGAACTGGCCCTGTGTCTGTGTGCCTCACAGTGGAAGGAAAATTCACACATTGGCAGCAATCCAGCTCACAGCTGGAGCCAAGCACCATTGATTTTCAATAGGATTTAAGATCCTGTGTCTATAGAATAGATGCAGACCATTGTGTTCAGGGCAATGCATGCTTTACATTAAAAAAACAACCCCAAACCCTCATTTAGCTTTTAACTCAGAGAAAAGTACTTGCATGTCAAATTACATTATTATTATCATCGTCTCAGGACCATTGGAGGAGCAAAACAATATTTATTTCCTTCGTTACATTTTCAGGCTTTTAGATGCCTGGAAGGAGGTTATGGTTGTGAGAGCGTTTCTAAGCCTTTCACGAATGGTTGTTCAAAAATAACAGACTGTGTGCTACAGTTACGTCTGCACAGGCTGCTTCCGGTAATATTTATAACAAGCAGAAAGTGAAAGAACAAGCGTGCAAGAGACTCAGATTAATTTCGAAGTTGTACTGGAGTCCTTGATGTATATTGGTGGCCAGGGACATTGTTAAAAGGTGGCCTAGCCAGGGGGCCATAGCCCCAGGTCTTTTGCAACAGGCTCCAGATCTACAGTCCCATATTCTTTTTATAATTGGGGGGGGGGGGGAACCCACCCCAAACCTGCACGTATCTGCTTCTATGGGCAGCAGAGTGCACTGCAAAGCACAGTGCTGATTACGCTCCAGCTATCTGCCATCTTAATCTACCCAATACCTCAATATTAACAAATGCAAATTTGTATCATGGTCCTGGGTCCCAAACTACATAGCTATGTTCTTGTGGCTACTACCTCAGCTGTGAACTCTGTCTTGCATAACCTGATTACATGGGATTCAAAGCATAAGTAGCAAATGTACGTTTGTTTCTCTCCCACTGACGCATAGCAGAATTGCTAACCAGCGGGTTTTCCACAAGAAAATCCAGTTTCAGACCTATGTCATGCACCCCAGGGAAGGAATAAGTCAGCTGGGGTGTGTTTGGCCTTAGGCAATGTCCTGTGACTGTAGTATGTCTTTGAAATTTCTTTGGTCCTCTGTGGGCAGGCCTTAAACTATTATGAAATCCTTCCCCACAATGGAACTATGATGATTTTATTTAAGACATTTACATCACGTCTTTCCCCATTTGTTTCTGGAGTAGGTGATCAAAAATGGTTTCAGCTGGCAGAAGATCACAATTAAATACCATTAAATCACAACAGTGTCAATCACCACCGATAATATAATAGCAGGAATATAATTTACAACATGTTCGCAGCCTGCTCTTCAGCCAGAAACTCTTCCACATAACAGCTTACGTTTGATCAATAAAAACAGGACAGCCCTTGCCTGCAGGCTGCCAATCTAAAAGACATGGCACAAAAGGAAAAAGGGTAAGGAGGGAAGAGTTAAAGTTGCGTAATATGACGATCAGCGGGAATAGAAACTGTTCAGGGAAAAGAGGAGTTCAGTGGAGTTGGGCTTTCAGCAGAGCCAATGGACTGCCCTGCTGCTTATATAATAATAATAATAATAATAATAAATAATTAATAATAATAATAATAATAATAATTTATTATTTATACCCCACCCATCTGGCTGGGTTTCCTCAGCCACTCTGGGTGGCTTCCAACTGAATATTAAAAACAATACAGCATCAGACATTAAAAACTTCCCTACTTCAGTTGTTTTTTAAAAGTAAAATAGTTATTTATTGTCTTGACATCTGCTGGGAGGGCAACTACAGTGATACCCCAGGTTACATAATGCTTCAGGTTACAGACTCCGCTAACCCTGAAATAGTACCTCGGGTTAAGAACTTTGCTTCAGGGTGAGAACAGAAATCGTGCTCCGGTGGCGCAGCGGCAGCGGGAGGACCCATTAGCTAAAGTGGTGCTTCAGGTTAAGAACAGTTTCAGGTTAAGAACGGACCTCCGGAACGAATTAAGTACTTAACCTGAGATACCACTGTATTGGTCTTTGGGCAAAATTTGGGCTCCTGCGGAATTGAAGCTGGCTTTCCATTTGTCACTCTAAAAAGCAATGCAGTTGTGGAGAACGTAACTCCTTTCAAGTTCGTCTTTGGGGGCTCGTGTAAGTTACAAGCTATTTAAGACAATTTTAAGTGTCAGCACCTAGAATCGTACTGATGTGAGGGCCAGAAAGACCTTATGATAATCTACATTTAGTAACTGCATCACTGGATCTCCTTTAATCAAATGGTTTTAATTAGATCCAAATTTGACAAGCAGCTATCACCTATCTACGGATGGGGTAAGGCAACATGATGTTAAAATGGTCATTAGTGCCCCCTTTTGCAGGAACTGGGATTCATTTTAACGTCTCCTGTGTTTAGTGCTGCTGAGTCTGATGTGCCTTACTAAATAAATGCTGAAAATACCAGAGCCCAAGATGGTGTGGCAACAAGCCAGCCTTAATTAGTTAAACTCACAGCACTTAGCACCACTCATTAATTCTTAAAAAAGAAACAAGATCTCACTTCACATTTTTTCCCATTAAATCAAAACTTTCAGGAAGATGAACTATCCCAGAGCACAGGCCTAACTCCATTCTGGGCTGGCCGGATTAAACATTTATTTTTCTATTTTAAACCCCACCCCCTTTGCTTACAATAAAATCCAAATACATGACAGAGAAGAATATCACATTTTTCAAAAATTAGATTAGAAATAAATAAAAAGGAAGCTGGACTTAATTTAAAGTTTAAAGACAGATTTATATAACAGAGAAAAACAAATCAGCTGCGTAGGCCAAATAGCTGTTCAAATAAAAAGATGTTTGCCTGCTGGCAGAAGATCATCCACAAGGTTCCAGACAAGTCACCTTCAATAAGGAATGCTCAAGTTTGGGCGCAGCCAAACCCCCATCAGTGGCTGCAGCCGTCTAGACCGAAGTTGCCTTGCAGCCTTCAGAGGAAGCCCTATGCAGATAATGTTGCAGTATCCAAATAAAATGCGACTAAGGCATGTGTCACTGTGGTCAGATGTGGCATTTCTAGGCACAGACAAAGCTGGCATATTCCTGGCAACCGCAGGAATCTGAGCACCCAAGTTTAGCTGTGAATCCAGGAGAATCCTTAAACTATGAAGCTGATTTTTCAATTGGAGTGGTACAGCTTCATCCAAAGCAGATGGAATCCCAATTTCCCGATCTACCTTTCTGCTGACCATGGGGAGCATCCACAGGATTTGGCAGAGGCCGGTGCTGGGAGTAAATAAAATAAATAACCCAGCATTTGCAGGTTGCAACAGAGAATAGCAGTAGCAGGTGGCCTAGTGAGGCAGCAGCCCTTACCTGACTTCCCAACAGCTGTCTTACTGTAGCTTGGGGGGGGGGAGAGCAAAGTGGTGGGGAGGTCAGGATGGGAGTTTCCCAGCACCTCCTTTTGAAACCATCCCTCAAGGAAGAACTGGAACTCAATCTCGTATATAAAATTTTTTATTAATTTTTTAACATATCATTTTCAACAATAATTAAACATACTTTTACATCTTTTACCATTTTTTTTACTTCCATCAATCTCATCTGAAAATTTTCCAATCTACTCACTTAGTATCCATTTCTTACTTTCCCTATTGCATTTAAATCTCATAACTAATATCTCTGTTCTTTTTCTACTTTGTAACGTTTCGTATATTTCTCCTTACAAAACTTATTGTAGTCCTACTATAGTAATTTGTTGATTACAATTGCTCTTCAGATAGTTCGTATACTTTTCCCAATCTTCTGTAAATCTCTGGTCTCGCAGGTTTCGAATATTCCTGTCATAGTCCATTAATTTTGTCTGCCATTCTTCTTTCATCGGAATTTCTTCTTGCTTCCATTTCTGGGCTAACAATACTCTTGCCGCTGTTGTTGCATATAAAAACAATTTAACATCTTGCCTATTAATGTCCTGACCTATAATACCAAGTAAAAATGTGTCTGGTTTTTTTAAAAAACGTATATTTCAACATCTTTTTCATCTCGTTATATATCATTTCCCAGAAGTTCTTTACTTTCTTACATTCCCACCACATATGATAAAATGTTCCTTCTTTTTCTTTACATTTCCAACATTTGTTATTTGTCTTAAATGTATAAGACAAATAAGATAAGAACTGGAACTCAATCTCACTCCAATCTGGCAGGTCAGAAGGATATCATGATTGATGGTATTGAAAGCAATTGAGAGATCCAGCACAGCAGGACACCTCCTTTGTCCGGGTAAAGGCCATCCCTCAGGATAACCAAAGCAGTCTCCATCCTATAACTAGGCTGAAGATGCCACCACACATTAAGCCACTGGACCCACCGCCTTTGTTGCAGTCATCCATTGTGGATGAGTCAAAGACTCGGGTTAGCCTGTTCTGCATATACCTTCTCTGGGCTTGCCTACTGGTTGGCATCCATCTGTTTCGGGAGACAATGGAGGAGTTTAGTTTGGGGGGTGAAAGTCAAACTGTTGGCCAGTTGCAGCGCCTGCTGCAGCTGTAGAGATTGATATGGGAGAGACATGTTTCATTGCAGATGGAGCAGATGAAGGCGTCTGGTGGTGGTGCTGCAATCCTCCCAGTGGTCATTTCTCCTCTGGTCACTGGCCTGACTGTCTCTAGGCACTGCAGTCGTCTGCAAGGGAGTCCCACACTGCGGGGCAGGGCCAATAACACTGCCGTGGCCTTGACCATCCGGAATGGATTTACAAATTCTGGCAGAGAATGTGCAATAAGGGGGAACAGAGCTATTGTCTCAGACCAAGGCCTGAGAGCCTGAACTGAGATCAATATCAAAGATATCCAGCTGATGTCTGGCAAATTAACCTGCTAATCACAGGTTTGTACAAACTGAAGAAATTCCTCACATATCCACCCAAACCAGAACTTGCAACCTCAGTTTCTGGTTGTGGAGAAATATTCTCAGAATGGGCCCATGACATGCCTAGTTTCCGATGGGTTCTGAGCTAGGGTTGCCATATGTCTGGAATTTCCCGGACATAACCGGAATACTGCAGTTGGCAACAGTGTCCTGGCAGAAATTGGTAAAATGTCTGGGAAAATCCTGACATATGGCAATCCATGTCAGCAGTGTCGTTTTTACCGATCTTCCATAAAAATAGCTGGATAACGGGTTTTTTTTTGTTATTTTGCCAAAAAAGCTCAACAACTTTTCTGTCCGGATTTTCACTGTTTGAAATATGGCAACCGTATCTGAGCATGTTTTGAAATATATGAGAAGTGAGTGCAGCGTGATCCTTTGAACATCCTAAGGGAACATTGCTTTGACCTCTCAAGCCTGGAGGCACCTGGTCACTAATGGGGAGCCATAATCCTCTCTCAGCACACTGCAGGACCCAGCACAACCCCATGTTGGGCCTTCTTGAAAGGGACTTTAGCTGAGTTGTTTTTTGCTATCTTACTTTAATGTTTTGATGGCTGTTCTGTAATTCTGTTTTTTGTTAAACTTGTTTCAGTTTTTCACATTTGTACTTGTTCTTCAGTTTAATTTGATGAATATGATTTGTTTTTATACAGCTGTTAACTTATTTGCTAGCCACTTTGGCTTCCTTTGGGAAATTAGGCGAAGTAGAAAAAATTAAAATTGTAATACTGATAATCACTCCTGGCCAGTCGGTAGCTAAATCAGCAAAGGGCTGCTATAGACACACACACACCAAATTCTGCATTAACTATTGAGATCAGAGCACAGTAATTGCTCCATGAAGAAAATTAACAGTGTGACAAGACTACAGGAGTGGATAATTGGTTCAGTTCTTCCACCAAACATGTCTATAAATTCAGCACACATTAGTTCAGAAACCTCAGGGCAAATTTCAGGAGCTTCCCTGAAACATAAAAAGTGAGATGGGAAATCATCGTGGTCATGCCAGATTCCTGGGTCTCTCTTTTAAGACTGTGTAAAAACTCCCTTTGCCCACCTGCCTTCCTACCTGGTAATATCAAGACCTGGCACACCTTCACAGTCATTCTACACCCAGAGTGACATTTGCAAGGCTGAGTTTTCTCTCCCGCCTCTTCGCTGCGCACATTCTTTGCGGCTCTGCGCTATTCATTTCCCTCTCCAAGGGATACATAACAGTCAGCTAGCACCCTGGGCTGCCGTGATACTGAGTCACAAGTCATCAAAGATCATTTTCAATTGCCCCCTGCTTTTATCTTACGACGGAGGTACCTGATATTGTTCCTTCTGCTCCCTTGAATGTCAAGGAATTTATTCCTTCTCCCCAGAGACTGTCATCGTGTTTCAATTTATCTGAAGCTTTTTTTTTTTCTTTTACAAATTGTTCAGGAGTCATTCCTGTGCTCATACCCAAAAGCAAAAATATGAAGTGGCTGTATTGACTTGCAATGAAACATAGTATATATATTTTTTGGTGCTTTAATTGGTCTCCTTTGCGTTCTCTGCTAGGATAATCATTAGTACATGACTGGCCAACATGTGACACAAAAGTCATGTACTCTTGATTCATTGGGAAACACTTGAGGAAATACCGTATTATTAATAACAAGGCTGTCAACCAGAGAAAGGATTTGTAGCTGGTGAATAATTTTCCCCTTTAATGGACTGATTCAGCAATCCAATCTCAATAAAATGTGTGTATTAGCAAAACGTCAGTAGCAGTGCATTTTCTGAGATTTTAAACATAGTGCACGATAACTTGCAATTTAACATACAAAAGGAAAAGAAAGGCTTTCTCCCTCCGCTGTGCCATAGTACACTAAAATAAACTTGGGTGTCCTTAATTTGTATCTTCACTTATTTAAACTGGCCCCCACTTTAGCCAATCAGCCAAGTTGGTTATTCTATTGATTAAACTTATTGAAAGCTACTAGTACTACAAACAAACAGACAGATAAATTGCTGCCTGGGTCAGCGCTCAAGAAGCAAAACCTCCCCATAGCAGGGAAATCTGTGTAAGTATTGCAGCACACACCAGAGCGGTCTTGACTTGGGGCACACTTTCTAACAGATTAGCCACCACGGCATTTATGGCCTTCCTAAAGATCTGCCTCTTTAGATCAGCTTTAGTTTTTTGAAGATGTTCTAGGGCTGCTACGCGTCTATCATTCATAGACACATATAAAGCAAATATAAAGGCACTGTGACAAGGTGGGGGAGGGGCAATGGAGCCAGTGAACATGGAAAACACTGCTATATTCAGTCAGCTCAGATGACTGTTACCACCGGCTTTCAAATCCAGGGATGTGAAAACTTTGCAGATTAAGCCAATAGCCCTGGTTACAGTGTTCTGTGCAGCTGAGTGAATAATTCACAATTAATAATATATGCCACAGTGTTCATCTCCTCCTTGTGTGGGATTTTCTGTTCTGCTTCCTTGACTTGACAAATTTTTCTGCTTCAGGTTCTCAGATACGATCTGGGCATCTCAATATTGCAGTGATGGATCTGAGACAGCATGCAGTGGTGATTTCTGATACTGAACTTGAAGAGTCTTACGTCCACGAACTTTAGATAGCCATGTATATTGCTTTAGTTAATTGTTTTCTTCCTATTTCCCTTTCCCCACAACCACCATCACTGTCAAGAAGGTGGTTTCTGGGACTTCCGGGGTGGCGCCATCGGCAATGGCGGACTCCCTCTGAACAGGAGAGACTAGCTCTGTGGGAAACGGGTCTTTTCCGCTACGGCGAAGCGGGGACCCTTTTAAAAATCACAGGCGGATGAAGCCTGTGACCATGGGACTCAGCGGGCACCTTTAGCGCCCCCCCAACTCTCCAAGGAACCCACTAACGGGCTCCGAAGTGAAGAGGGGGAAGTGGCGCGGTGCTGTGAGTCAATTGCTATTTCCGTGGAGCGAAGCCGCACAGCCGTTGCCGGAGAGCGCTGCCTTTTTCCTGGGGCAATTTGAACTCTAAAATAAGCACCCGTGAGTACTTAGACTCTGAACAACTGGACATTAGATAAGGACTTGTGAGTAGAAAGGAACTGGATTTTAAAAATTTATTTTAATTTGGTACGGAACGGGAAGGTCTAAACAGGAAGTCAGTCTCCTGGTCTTCTGTAGACAGAATAAAGCAAAGACAACGTAAACTAGAACTTAGGAAATCGTCTTTAAAGGATTGGATTTCATCATTTAAAATTGTGGAACCCCCCTTCGACAGCAGGAGAAGGAGGGGGATCTTTTCTGGATTGTTTAAAGTGAGTTTAAAGTAAAGTAACTTTCCCCCGTCCTGATCCTGGAGCGGGGTGTCAGAACTGACGTTTGAAGTTCATTGACCAGAGACAAGCATTTTGACAGATAGCTAAAAGAAGAGAAACATAGCGATTCCACTGCTTCCCTTCGCATCTTTAAGTAACAAATATTGACAAAGTATCTCAAAAAGGGAAACTTTGTTGCAAGAACAAATAGAAGTTTTCCCCTAGAGGGAGACTGTGTAACTGTAACCAACTCCAGGGAGCCGGCAGCTGTTATAAGATAACAATCGTGGGAACAGGCATTTGACCTTGCAGGACAATGTATTCAGAAGCTTTGTTGTGTGCTTTCTATAAAACAAATGCCCTATTGGAACAATTACATGAAAAGGTGAATTGGATGGCGACTTCGAATAGAAATTTTGAACAGGCAGTGGGAAATTTTGAACATACAGTGGGAAAATATGTGGAGCCCACTCAGGAAGTAAATCAGGAGTGTGTCCTGATAGAACAGGCCCAACAGGAATATGAGCTTTCGGACTTGACAAATGAACTTGGAAAAAGCCAGATTTGGAAAGAAAAAGTTTGGTTTGGCTTGGAAATGGGGGGCTGGATTGACCCCCCTATGCTGGGATGTTTGGACTTTTCAAATCTGACAATGGGCCGTGGGATGTCTGGGATTGTGGGGGCTCTTAATTTCGGAGGGTCTTTGAAACATGCTTTTAAATACCATATGGAATTCAGCGTTGAATATGGAAAAGGGGTTGATCTATCGAGAAGGGTTAAAAATATTGCCAAGCTGGAGTCACCACGAGCAGGAGACAAGGGAAAATACAGTTACAAATATGAAGAAGAGCGGCGGAAGGGACATGGAAGAGACTTGAGGGCCTCGGACATAAGGCTGCCAGGTTAATGGGCTAGATCGATGGGATAATAAGGACTGACAAAACCCGGAACCAGGAGGAAGGGACGTTGGATGAAGATTGGATTTGTTTGTATTTCTTTTTTCTACCATTAGAACTGTTTTATAAAATTGATGAATGTTAGAAAAATGTTGGAATGAAATTACTTGGCTTTAGTAAAGATGTTTAAAGAATTATGAAAGAATATTATGGTTATGAGAAGATGGTAAGGATAAGATTTAAGTTTTAAACTTTAAGGTTTATTTTATTACAGAAAGATAAGATTAAAACAGTTTAGGGTAATGTAATGACAGAATATTATGAAATATGGTAAGGATTTGCTGGGATAATTAATAACTAGGATACAAAGAAAGGGAGGAGGAGGAGGTCAAAGAAAGAGGGTAATGACAGTTGAGGATATGAGAATAATGAATTTGTTTCTAAATGTTTTTTAATTTTGTGTGATGTATTTTTGCATTTTTTTTTCTCTTTCTGTCACTTTTTCTCATTTTTGAATTTGTACACATACGGTCGGAAGGGGTTTGTTTTTTCTTTTCCTTTTTCTACTTTGTTAATTATTTTTATTTTGTATTTTCTACTGTTTTTATTTTATTTGGTAACACCTTGAAAATTTCAATAAATATCTTATAAAAAAAAATGAAAGTTACCAGATCATAGAAAAAAAGAAGAAGAAAAAAAGAAGAAGGTGGTTTCTGCACATGCTGTAGAGGGAATTGAGGGGCAGATAGAGCTCAACAACCTGGGAAGGTAGCCCATCGAGGAGAAGGAAATCTCTGGTCCTAAACTTCTCCTCCCTTGGAAGAAGAAAAGGCTAAGGAATAAACCCCATACAAATCCAGAGTGGATTCCCTAAGATGGTCGGATGCGCCTTGTGTGTCTCCTTCCAGCAATTTCCACAGGCAAGCTGGTGCCAAATGTATTTCTGTGCTTTGCTTTGGACCACATCAAGGAGGCTGAGAGGCAGGTCTTGTTGTCTGGGCAATCAACGTTTGATGATCTCCCTCTACCGTTCCACAATATAAAGTGTCCTTTCATACTGCATCAGAGTGTAGTACGCTGGTTTGACATCATCTGATAGGAAGTGCCTACAGAGGGTGGTGAATACAGCACAAGATATTATGGGCTGTCCCGTGAATCCACTGGATGACATCGCAGAAGAACGTTGCCTCAGGAGAGTGAGGAAAATTCTCAGGGATGATTCACACCCTGGCCAGCACTTTCTTGATCTCCTGCTCTCGGGCAGAAGATATAGAAGCATGATTAGTTGCACCAACAGGGTAAAGAACAGCTTCTATCCGTGGGCTGTTAGGCTGCTGAATGAAAAGATAACAACAGGGCAACTGACTTTCGGGTTTGGTGGGTGTGCGTCAGTAAACGAGGGGAATTAAGACTAAGAGAGCTAAGTGGGGGGTGCTTGTGTAATCTCACTGTATACAAGTTGCGCAAGTGACAATAAAGTATTTCAATTCATTTCAATCCAGAACCTCCAGACACACTGTCCATTGCCTCAGGGAGATCACTTCAGTGCTGCAATCACAGTGGTTTGACTTCAGCCCACAAAGGCGTATTCCATGAACTCCTGAGACGGACGCATGCCAACAACAACAGGTATTCAGAGAGCTCTTGTGCCAAGGCTTGCTTTGTGGCTTCCCATGGGCCTCTGGTTGGCCTCTGTGAGAACAGCATGCTGGACTAGATGTGCGTTTTACCTAAACAATAGGGTTTTTTTCTTATATTGCTAGAGCAAAACGAATGAACAAATACCATTTTATTCATTTATTTTAAAAAAGAAATCTTCTAACATGTGCAGCTTCAGATTTAAAACTCACATCAATCCTTGCATCATTATTACAGTGGAATAAAGTGGAATTTGCTCGATGGAAAGTATGCTCTTTACTTACCTCTGGGAAAGGCTGCAGGGGAGCGGGCGAGGCCATGAGGGTGCTGGGGTTGTCACTATGTTTTATTGTTTGCCTTCAACAGCAGCCCAGAGGACAGGTGACGTTTTCCCTAAGCATAGAGATAAAGTGATAGGAAACACGTCACCTGGTAAATGTCCTTGTTTCATGTCTGCTTTGATAAGAACTCAGATGAAGATTATAGTCTTAAGATGTTTTGCACTTTTATGAAGGATGCGAGTTCACAGGTTTGTGGACTGTTTAAATTAGGCATTTCCAAAGTTTGTCACAGTGAAGGGGGGGAAAATCTCAACAAAAAACTGTTCAAAGTAAACCAAAATAAAGACAGTCCAGATGGCAGCATTCGCTCCCATCAAAGAGACAGACAGACTAATTAAAAAAAGAGAGGAGAAACAGGAACATACAGGAAAAGAGTTTCCCAGGATTGTCAACCAACCAGTATTTTACTGGTTCAACCACTAAAACTATGTTCTCTTACATCGCCAGTGGTCAAACCTTTTGTTTGACGTATCCTAGACTCATGTAGTTGGAAGAGACCTCAAAGGGCGTCTGGTCCTGGCATTGCAGGGGACCCACGGCTGCAGCTTCACAGAGAGGTGGCCAGCCAGCCTCTGCTTAAAAAACACTAACGGGGGTCCACCATCTCCCAAGGCAGCCTGCTCCACTGTCAAAAAGCTGTAAACAGTATGAAGAACTTTCTGATGGTAAGTCTCAATGGTTTTTCTTGTACCTTGAGCCCCTGGAGCAGCCTTCCTCAAACTTGGGTTACCAGATGTTCTTGAACTGCAACTCCCATCATTCCCAGCCATTGGCCATAGCGGCTAAGAATGATGGTGGCTGTAGTCCAACAACATTGGGGCACCAAGGTTGAGAAAGGCTGCTTTGGATCCACAAAAAACAAATCTGCTCCATCATCTGTCAGCAGCTTCAGGTTGCGCATCCAACCTCAGCCCCTCTCAACTACCTGACATTTAGAAGACACCTGAAGGCAGCCCTGTTCAGGGAAGTTTTTATTGTGTGACATTTTAATGTATTTTTAATTTTTGTTGGAAGCCGCCCAGATGGGCAGGATACAAATAATTTATTATTATTATTATTATTATTCTCCCCCCCCACTGCTGCCAGCCTCCCAGGGGCTTTTCCGGTGCCACCAACACATCCCCACTGCTCTCGCTGCTGGCAGAAGCACAGGTATGATGGCAGAGGCAGGGAGAGATGGGGAACCGGATCAGGGCGGCGGCGGCGGCGGCGGCAGCAGTGGGACATTTTGCCTACAGTGACAAAATGTCTCTAGCCAGCCCTGTATATCAGGCTAGTTATGTTGTCAAAAAGGAGAAAAAAACAGGGCTTATCCACACTTAACGTTTGCCCTGCTCTTTCTAGGCACGGGTCTACACTTAAAAGCTCCATGTCCGAGTGTGGTGAAGCTTTTTTTGCCCTGGACTTTCCCTATGAAAACCTGCTCTTTAAAGCTGAGGAACAACAAATGGAAATTCGGGTTTTCCGCAGCCCCAGACAGATGCCAGCAACAATAACAATTATAGAGTATTTTTTGGTGTTCCATGAAAGCTTATGCAATAATAATTTGTCTTTAAGATACATCGGGACATATTTTATGCTATCTTATTTCAAAGAGGAATCAGACCGTGTCTGGAGAATGCACCAGGACATTAGTCCTGAGTTACTTAAAACAATGAGTTCCTGATGCAAATGGAGAGATAGTTGGAAACCTACAAACTGTGGCAAAAATAAGTGTAGCTAAAAATTGGAGGAAAAATAATTTTCCACCAGTGCTAGATTGTTTAAAAACACACACCCAAAAAACCTGAAATGGTTTAATAAAGTCCAAACTAACATATTCTAGAAAACCAAGTAATGGTAACAATGCAAGTTTCTAGAGAGCTGGTCATTATTTGAGATGCTTTGGATGACAAATGTTCAGCTATATAATGCCTTTGTTTATACAGAGACGACATAAAAACTACACAGAGAATATAGTTAAATCAATAACTTTAAACAAGATGTTTATTAAAAATAAAATAACATGAACTGCACTTTGATACTGGAAATATGAAGCTATTGTCTCAACACCATGCTCCCCATTAATAAAAAAGATATTTACATTAAAAGTTGGGGAGACTGCCCATTCATTTCCGTTTTCCCTTTAAAAGAAGGTGGGTAATCATTTCTCTTTAAAGGGTGACAATTCCACTATTTGTAAATTCTTCTTCCGAGGAACAGACCAGATTGCCTGGATCTTTTCGTTGTTGTTCTGGCTTCAGTTTCAGAACTGAATGCACTCCTTCTGCTCCGTCTGTTTGAGTTTTGACAATGCAATGGATGGAGCTGGAGGAAATCCCATGGATCAGAGTGGCCCAAGCTTCTGGTTTATCTCAGTTTAAATTACATTTTTACTTAATAGCTGTATACATCAAGAGTAACTTTGTGTAGCTATCTACTAGGGGGAAGCACACTTTTTAACAAACCTATGTTTTATTTCAAAGTGCTAAAATGGGAGCGGCAAAATTTGGGCTGCAGCTGTTATCTGTATAAATTTGCGAGAAATTGAAGCATCAGTGAATTCTGCAAGGCTTACTTCCGAAACAATATACATAGTATTGGGCTTCATGTTGAATAATGGGTTGGGATAGTTGATTAAAAACCTTTAGCTAAAGGAAAATACCTTTGATGAAACCTGGTCTCCCCTTTTTTTCATACGCAAGGGGGAAAAGAAAGTAAAATTCCTTCACCAGCCGCACGAACCGGTCTGTGGAGAATCTGTATGGAAAGCCAATGTTTTAAGACCATGTAAAATGATGCCATAAATTAATGGTATATTCTTTTTTTTATCTGTGACTGTATTCTATAATAAAAAAACACATTCCACTAAAAAGGAGTGTTTTTCTTATTTCTAGTACTTAACATTTAATAATACTTAGGGCTCATTCTGTACCACCCATTCCTCATCATCACAGAGATAGAGGCATGCTAACTCACAGGTTACAAGACCCAAACAGGAGCAGCTAGAATAACAAGCAGCCACTGAAATAAACTGTCACAAAAAAGATCAAAACTGAGTCCCAGCATTAACTCCATTCCAGCTGACTTCAAGAACCATCTTAGGCAGAGGTGGAGTTAGGGCAGCCGATTCTGCCGCACTGCGAAATAAGGGGAAACGTTTGGATGATCTGCACAGGTCACAGAGGCAGCGGTGAAGCTACCTGCAGCGGGAGCGGCGTACATCTGGGGGCATGGCTGGCATGTGTCCCAGGGTGCGTGGTGCGCCGCCCGTGGGGGGCATGGTGTGCGGCAAACTGTGCGCGTCCTGGGGCATGCGCAGCGAGTAAACGTCCTGGGGGTGCGCGGCGAGCATCCTAGGGGTGTGTGGCAAGTGCTGAGCATCGGAGGGGGAGTGGCCCCAGCAATGTCACACCCCCCGATGGCACCCGGGGCGGACCGCCCCCCGCCCCCACCTTCGTCCGCCAGTGCACAGAGTCCAGCTTTCCTTGTTGCAAAATTTAGGTTGCCTTTATAGATACTGTGTGTGTGTGTGTGCATGTGTACATACATTCTTGATGACAGTCTTGGGAGCAATGTACATTTATTTTTAACGCTCTCCAGCTTAACACAGTTTGCCCTCTTGCAGCCACGCAAGCACATCCTAGTGAGGCTTGTCATGTGACACTTCAGGTGATGGCTGCTGGTATCCCCACCTTCGCTTTTGGCTATGCTTTGAATCCCCTTGTTAATAGATATGCAAGGGACATCTTACCTTTCTAGATGCTATTTCTCTTGAACCAGCTGTGGCACTGTGAGTGACACATGACTGAATGGGCTCATGTTCTCTGCTGAACGGCAGATCTGGTTTCATTGGGAAGCCTCCCAAAACTCTCGCCCAACAGAGACAGCTGCTCAGGAAGCAACAGAGTATGCACATGCTCTCGTTATATAAATCCTGTGGCCCCTTCTTTGAGAATGCAGGTTGAGGGGCCGAACTGCTCAGTTAGGAGATCAGATTTGCTAATAACATGGATTCTGAACACTTGATTCATATGTGATCATGTGACTAGGGGGCTTAGATACCCTGTTGCCCCATAAACAACAGCCCCCTGATCCCAGTGCCAGACATCTTCAACCTTTTATTTATTTTTATTTCAGAGTTCTGTAGGCCGCCTATCAAAAATACGCCCAGAGCTGTTTAAATCAATAAAAATATAACACACTGCAATAGAATAAAAATCAAACGTAATAAAAACTAATTCGGTAACTCCACAAAAAAAAAAGGAAAAGAAAAAGGGCAGTACTGAATTGTTAAAACTGTTCCATAAAAATCTGGCTGTAATAATCATTAACTAACCATTCTTCACTCCAGCCTTCCTCCAAAAGACTTCTGAAGGAGGTGCGTCTTGGTCTGTTTCCTAATATCAGCAGGAAGGGAATTTGACAGATGTGGAACCACCCCCAAAAGGCTCCATGCCATATACATCGCCCTGTTCAGGTACCACTCAGACAGCACTGTCCTTACATCTCAAGGCACAGGCAGGTCTGTGTGGCAGCAGGCATTCTCTCATATATTCTGCCCCCCCAGCCCCCTGGCTATTCAGGGTTTTAAACACAAACACAAGTAATAACCAATGTAGCTGTAGTAACAGGGGAATTATATGCAGCCTACCAGTGGCCCATGTAGGCTGTTGCATTTTGCACCAATTCAAGTTTTTTGTTTCGTACCCCGCCCCCCAGCACAGGTCATCGGCCAAGACAGTTTCATTCCTAAAAGCAGGCCTGAAGCCACATTGAAATGAGCCCAGATTTTCTCCAAGTATGTCTAAAGCTGCCACACCACCTTTTTGAGCACCAGAATGTACCCATGGAGGGTATATCTCTCTGTGTGTCTATCAAAACAAAAACATTCCTTCTGTCCCACACCCCTCTATCCTCCTGCCCATGGGAGTTCCCCACTATGCTTCATTTGGTTTCGGGGGGGGGCAGGGAACAACAGCCATACAGTGGTACCTCGGGTTAAGTACTTAATTCGTTCCGGAGGTTCGTTCTTAACCTGAAACTGTTCTTAACCTGAAGCACCACTTTAGCTAATGGGGCCTCCCACTGCTGCCGCGCCGCCAGAGCACAATTTCTGTTCTCATCTTGAAGCAAAGTTCTTAACCCGAGGTGCTATTTCTGGGTTAGCGGAGTGTGTAACCTGAAGCGTCTGTAACCTGAAGCGTATGTAACCTGAGGTACCACTGTACATTTTTGGGACAGCCAAGCCTTGGAAGGGGAGCCCCTGATCAGACTGGAGACACCTAGTTAATGACGGGATCTGACTCAGAAATGTGAGAGCCTTCCTCAAATCAGTCCAAAGCCTCCTTTTGTAAACAATCCACTTTTCCAAGACTTTTAGGCTGTTTGAAGACACAACTGACACAGGAAATCTGTGACAGGTTCTCCCAGTGTTGTTGTTTTTTAAGCTTAAAAACCGGTGAGATTGATACAGCAGTGCTGGAGGAAAGGGGACGGTTAACCCACCCTCTGCCTCATTTCCCTGACCAAAATCATGTCCTGAAGCTGACATCAGCCATGCTGCGTCTTGTGCCGCCTGCATTTTATATTTTGCAACAGCGCTTGTTGTTGTTGTTGTTTTAAACAGGCATAAAATCAAAGAAGCAGGGGATACTTGATGCACAGAACATACTTGCATTTCCTAAGGTGTGTAAGTAAATGGTGGTGTTAAGGCAGGCCTAGCTAAATTTCCCTGTTAAGTTTTGTGCATTCCTTTTTCAGTAGTGGAGTTTTCATAATGCTTTGTGTAAAATAGCGTTGGGAAAGTTAACTGGCAAAGTACCAGTGGAAATATTTGTGAATTTCCCACAGCTGTTGTGACTGCTAATGTATCTACCTCACAAAACGTCTAGATTTGTGCATCGCTTTAGGGGTTTTTGAAATCCAAAAGACCAGTTAAACCTTAACTGCTTTTCCACTTTCGAGTTTTGTTAGCTTTTGCTATGTGGCACTCATTTTTCTTCTGTTATACAGCCAAATAATGGTTTGCTCTGCCTCTTAGGTAGTTTTCTGAAATCAGATAAAAATGAAGGCGTGTGAAGTTTTCCCTTTAATGTCATCAGCCATCATTTCAACATTCGGTAGTTTTAATATATTATGTAATGGCTGAGATACCTGCTTTCTGATACCTGGACTGGTTAGATCTTAAATGCTTCAGTTTGAGGGACATTGGCGGTACCAGAGGGAGCAAGAAGCTCCTCCCGCCCCATAAATAGCTCCCCCACTGCTTGGAACTCTTTGGTAAGAAGGTAAGAAATGTTTCAGTTACAAATTACATATTAATCACAAACTGGAAATTAAAAGAAGGCTACAATCCCAAGTATGCATGCTTAAATGTCAACACCATAAAAATCACTAGGACTTGCTTCAGAAAAATTATGTTTAGAACGTGAAAGTTAAATACAGTGGTGCCCCGCAAGACGAATGCCTCGCAAGACGAAAAACTCGCTAGACGAAAGGGTTTTGCGTTTTTTGAGTCGTTCCGCAAGACGAATTTCCCTATGGGCTTGCTTCGCAAGACGAAACGTCTTGCGAGTTCTTGCGAGTTTGTTTCCTTTTTCTTAAAGCCGCTAAGCCGCTAAGCCGCTAATAGCCGTGCTTCGCAAGACGAAAAAACCGCAAGACGAAGAGACTCGCGGAACGGATTAATTTCGTCTTGCGAGGCACCACTGTACATTCATTTATTATATTTCTATCCCTCCACTTCCTCCCAAAGGAGCCAAAGGCAGCAGACAACAAGGTGACAACATAATAGAACTGAAAATGAAATGAAAACATAAAAATGTAATTAAGAACATCTAAAAACATTTGAAAACCTCTCACAGACCCGGGCAAACTAATAATTTCAAGGTTGCCAGGAACAGTATTTGTCAGCCGTCAAATGCTCAGGTGAACAGGAATGCTTTTAGGGCGCTCCTGGACGTTAATGGTGAGGGAGACAGGTGCACCTCAGCAGGAGGGGAGACCCACAAATGGGGAACTAGCACTGAGAAGTCTGTGTCCGGGGTGAGTGTCAATAAGGCAGCATCAGCAAGAGGGTCTCCCACACTATCTGTAGGGCCTGAAATGTTTAATGCTGAGAGGTGTGTTCTTTTAGGTACTTGGGTCCCAAGCCATTTAGGGCTTTGTGCACTAGTACCAGCATCTTGAACTGGGCCCAGTAACTTACTGGTAGCCAGTGCAGTGCTTTCAGGACCAGTGGCATGTGGTTCTATTGGGCTGCCCCACTAACCAACCCAGCAGACACATTCCGCACTAACTGGAGCTTCTGCACAGTCTTCAAGAGCAGCACTGTCATAGTTCAGGAAGAAAGTCACAATCCAGGAACGGCCATCGCTGGTGAACCAGCCTAAGCTGAGCATAAGCATTACTAGCCACAGAAGTCACTTGGGTCTCCACTGACAGGTTAGAATTCAGGAGTAGTCCTAGAGAACAAAGCTGTGCCTTCAGGGCAAGTGCAACCCGTTCCAGATCAGGTCATCCAGCTGATTCCTAGACAAGGGAACCATTCGCTCACAGTGCCACCATCGTAACAGGATTAAACCTCAGTTTATTGGCCCCCATCAAGCCCCTCCCTGGTTTCAGGAAGCGATCCAAGACCTATGCAGCCTCTCTGAATTCAGATGGAATTGATAGAACTAAATGCCACCAGTTTGCTTTCAGAATGCATAAAACTCCTTCTGAACGACTTCATGAATCTCTTCTAAATTCTTTTAGGTTTCTTCAAAATTCTTCCAGCATTTTGCTTAAATAGCAACCTCCAAATTCAACTTGAATTTTGCCTGCCCCACTAGTCCCACTTCAGTTGTCATGAGCTTATTCTTAGTTAGCTGTAGCTCACAGCTCCCTTCCCCATCTGCTCCTCCAGTTTTTACATGTTAGAAGGTCTCCCTTTCTTCTTGATGCACAATGAGCCACCTTCCAGCCGCTCAGGGCAGTGGGAAGAACAGCTTTGTTCATGGCTAGCACCTAGAGGCACTCTCGCAAATTGCTCCCTCACACCCCAGCTAGTACGATATTTTCCTAGCTTTTAAACCTGAAAGCAATCTAACAAAGACCCAGGTAACTACCAAGCAGTGAGTTGGACATTGATACCAGGGAAGGTCGTAGAACAGATAATTCAACAGTCGGTCTGTGAGCACTTAGAAAAGGATGCTGTGATCACTAAGACCCAGCATAGGTTTCTCAAAAATTAGTCATTTCAGACCAATCTCATTTCTTTTTTTGATGGAGTTACAAGCTTGGTGGATCAGGGGAATGGACATGGTGTATATTGTCCCTCAATATACACTATGTCCATTGCGAGGAAGCCGGTAAAATGTGGGTTGAACAAGGGAACTGTTAGGTGGATTTGTATCTGGTTGACTGACCAAACCCAAAGAGTATTTGTTAACAGTTCCTCATCATCCTGGAAAAAAGCGACGAGTGGGATGCCACAGGGTTCTGCCCTGCGCCCGTTGTTCTTCAGTGTCTTTATAAACAACTTGGATGAAGGAATTGAGGGGATGCTCATCAAACTTGCAGATGGCACCAAACTAGGAGTGGTAGTTAATGCTGCAGAAGATAGAATAAGAATTCAAAATGACCTTAAGAGATTGAAGAACTGGGCCCAAACTAACAAAATGAATTTCAACAGGGACAAATGTGAGGTTCTACCCTTAGACAGGAAGAACCAGATGAGCAAATATAAGATGGGCTTACTAGCAGTACATGTGAAAAGGATCTTGAGGTCTTAGTGGACCACAAGTGTAACATGGCTCAACAGTGTGATGCAGCAGCAAAAAAACTGGCTACACCTGGAATACTTTGTTCAATCCTGGGCAGCACAATTTGAGAAGGATGATGACAAGCTGGAACGTGTGCAGAGGAGAGCAACCAAGATTATCAAGGGTCCGGAAACCAATTTTTCGAGGAACGGTTGAATAAATTGGGTATGTTTTGCCTTGAAAAGAGGAGACTGAGAGGAAATATGAGAGCCATCTTCAAAAATCTCAAGGCCTGTCACATGGAAGAGGGAACAAGCTTGTTTTCTCCTCCTCTGGAAGGTAGGACTGGAACCAATGGCTTCAAGTTACAAGAAAGGAGATTCCGACTAAACATCAGGAAGAGCTTTCTGACAGTAACAGCTGTTTGACAGAGGAATAGGCTTCCTTGGGAGCTTGTGGGCTCCCTTTCTGTGGAGGTTTTTAAGCAGAGGTTGGAGGGCCATCTGTCATGGATGCTTTAGTTGAGAGTCCTGCATTGCAGGGGGTTGGACTAGATGACCCTAGAGATCCCTCCCGACTCTACAATTCTATGATTCTACCAAAGGTACCCAACAAATAACAAAAAATTAAAAGAAGAATATTTAATATTCTTTACCCAGAGTGGCATACTTGAAAGAAAATGATCCAATATTAACTGTAAATTAAGAACACTCACAAAATGAAACCAGGCTCTGCAGTGGATATGGTTAGAGATTGCATTAGTGTGACTCTAATATACACTCTCTCACACCACCACCAGGAAGCAAGCACACTGTTCCCTCCCTTCCATCACGAGCAATGACTGGATGATTTGATGAGCATTGCAGTGGATCTGGAACATGGGCACTAAGTGCCCATGGGAAAACATTGTTCTTTCATGCAGCCTCAAGTAACCTAGCTGAAATGCAACCACAGAGGCAGTCCCAGCATGAAGTAGCTGTCTTAGTTTACCCTGCTTCTCCCAGCCAAATTTCTCCACGCAGAATTGTGGAAATCAGCAGAGAGGCATCCCAATACTCTTGGCACCTTTTCGGTGGATATGCTCCCCAGAGGCTCACCCCAAATGTCTGTGCCTTCGCTACTCACATTGCTCACCAGAATACAGGATACGCAGGTCATCTGATCCAGAGAGAAACCCTGCCCAGGGCAGATAATGTATCCCCCCATCACACAGGCCATGTGACCCTCTGGGAGGCCGTATGTCTCGTAGCAAACTCTTCGCCTTGGCAGGGCTGCCTAAGTCGTGCTTTGACAGTGGCTCTCACTATCAATCTATTTTAAAACATCACTTCTTTGTGGTAGTTTTCCAGGGCTCCAGACTTTTGTCTGGAGTAAGCCTGATATCTGACAAAGGCAAAGTTTTTCTCAGCTGGAAGTGTGGCATCTGAAACAGATGTTATGGAAAGAATATACTTCCGTGCATTGAAACGGCTTTGTGCATGATGTGTTGCATTTTCTTCCTTTTTTCACAGAATCCAAATTTTCCTGTTGTTGTGACTACACCTGTACACATTCCAAACGCTGGAAGGCCTGGGTGGATGCTTTTCTGCTTCCATCTACCTACTGAGGAGCAGCTTAGCCTAGCACATTCCCTTCTGAGGAGACTATAGGTTTGGCCCAGGGGTGCCAGCTTGATTAAATTATTGGGGGGTCCAGTACAACCCACCCTGCATAACTGATCACATGATGCAGCACACACCCACACCATTTGAATGGCAATGCCCATCAACTTTGGGGGGACAGCCCCCTCAGATATTTTACTGGGGGAAAGGAGAAGGGATCTCGGCCCCATGGAGGCTCCTATGGTTTGATCAGATGTTCTGGATTGATACAACAAAGGCCCTATCATTTCCTTTCCATTTCATTGGGGAAAGGTTATCAGCTGTCTCCAGCATCACTCACAATATGGAGTATGGAGGCATGTATGCAAAACAATAATTAACAATATGAGTAGAAGGAAGTGGGCTTTTAAACATCTCCTTCGTTCACAGTCATATGAGACCTGGGGCAAACACAGTCCAAGTAGAATGTACTTGCACACGCTTAGAATTCCAGCAAATTCTCTCCCCCACTGAAGGCATTACTCTCTGCTTTGTTCTAGACTTCATGCAATCATCAGTGGATGAAATGCAGTTTAGAAATATTGCAAATGTGTTGTAATAATAATAATAATAATTCCAAAGAACTCTGCTGCTAGGAGGAGCCAGCCAGCAAACATGACTTACACATAACTCCCTTGCTCTGCTAACCAGTAAATTAGATGGCCAAGGTAACACATTAAAGATTGGTTTATCCTGCTTTAAGTGCCAAACTAGGTGGTCTCAGCTCCAAGACAGGAGTGTTTGACATTTTGTTGTAGTCCAGTTTCGAAGAAGTCTGCAACATGGTGAAAAGTGGCAGCAAAGTGCCCGTGCATCATGGGAAACTGACATGTGCTATGATGGGGATAGGAGATGCAGTTTCATACAGAGGTACCTCGGGTTAAGAACTTAATTCGTTCTGGAGATCCGTTCTTAACCTGAAACTGTTCTTAACCTGAGGTACCACTTTAGCTAATGGGGCCTCCCGCTGCTGCTGCGCCGCCAGAGCACGATTTCTGTTCTCATCCTGAAGCAAAGTTCTTAACCTGAGGTACTATTTCTGGGTTAGTGGAGTCTGTAACCTGAAGCGGCTGTAACCTGAAGCGGCTGTGACCTAAGGTACCACTGTATGGCCAACAACTCTATGAGGGCTTGGCAGGGGCAGATGGGAGGTGCTTTCTAGAGAAGAAAGTAACCAGAATATCTGCAAACCTTACATTTATTGCAAAAATGGCACGTACAGCTATGTATTGGGGGCTGAAGGATCTATCTAAAATTATGTGGCTTACATCAACTTGCAGGCCAGGGGATCACAATCACCAAGCAATAGTTGCCTGGACAGTGAGGAAAATGTGAAGTCACTGCTGGCTTTTGTTGTGTTTCTATTGCTTTGTTAAAGTGCTGGTTAAGATCCAAAATGACCATTCTGCCATTTTAAATGTGCATTTTAAAAAAATAAAGACCTCAAATTTTACATTTCTTTATAGAAATTATATACAAAGTTCCAAAGCACAGTTTAGCATAAGTAAATTTTTTTACAGGGGCTTGATCAGTTTTAACACCATACTTCTGACTTCAGATTCTTACCCACTTCTGCCACTGGTAATACATGGGATTGCTATGGCTGTAAGGGATTAAAGAAAAGCCATGTTTTCTCCCTTATTGTTTCCCAGTTTGTTTACTGTGTGTATTTGACAGCACTTTGTGTCTCATCCTTCTCCCTTTCTCCCTGGTGTAGTCAATCAGTTTCCCCTGCTGTTTCCAAGAGTCTTTCACACAACAACTGGGGAGAGAAAGACATTTCTTAAAGATAGGAAAATAGGATTGTAAAAAATTACAAAATCTGGCAGGGGGACTCAGGGGTGAGAGAGAGTACCTGAGACTAATCATATTTTTTGAAGCGGAATAGCTTTTGTATTGAGGGTTTATAGTTAAAAACAGAAGTCTATGCTGAGTGCCCCATTTCATCTCAAAAGCATAAAAGTCTGTGGCAGCTCAGAGGGCTCTTCCTTTTAATTTTTTTTATATAAAAAAACTATGATACTGCTGTTTAGCACTTCATCCAGCTCCCTCTTCCTGTTTCCAAACAGAAAATGGGTAGAAATTATTTTCTTTTAAAAATTAAAAATAGGCATGCATATGAAACCTTCACATTTCCCAATGTGGTTCTTTATCCAGCTAGGCTATGGCTATGCACTCGTTTCCACATATGCGTGGTCCCCAGCTGGACTGGAAGAGTTGGAGTAATTAATAGAAACTGGCCATTTAATAAATAAATAGGCTGCATATGCATAACCCCAGCATCGACAATTTGATCCCAGGCTTCTCCAGGAATTTGTAGCCCTGTGCAGGTTCCACAGAAACTGGGAAATGGCACGTTGCCAGTGAAGGGTTCTAGCCTCATTTAACGCTTGCATATTTGAATCTAATTAGTGCATGAAGAGGTTAAACCACGGAGTAAGCTGCCTAGCCAGGCTTAGCTTATGCCTTTGTTATCTCTTTCTCTCTCTCTCTCTCTCTATGTGGACTTCAGTATGTAAGGAGCTCTGAGCTGCTTGCTCCGGCCAGCCACTTTGATTTAGTCTGAAACAAAAGAGGCAGGTCAAAGCCGAGTCTGAAACTAGCATTTTTTTCTCTACCGAAAGAGATATTTTGCCTTTTGTAACCAAGCAATGTTTTGACTGCCTATGCATCACTTCTGACTGCTGTATGGAAAGGCACGTAATCTAAGGACAATCTGGTTGTTAAGAATCTTCATCTTTAACTCTCTGGTGTTTGTGAAGTGCTGGCTTCCAAAGTGAAACTAAATTCCTTAGCAGGGCAAAGGAAAGCTCTTCAAAGCAGAGCCTGTTAAGGGGGAGACTAGCAGAACCCAATATGGTAAAGATACGGCTGAACACCCCACCGACTGTTGATATCATGCCTCAATTATTGGATGAGCAATTGAAAGAGCTCAGAGCTGAGATGTGTAAAATGATGAACTAAAATGGATCAGAGAAATATCAGACCAAAGAATACACAGGACTTGGGGGGGGGGGGGAAATACTGATTGAGATCTGCCTGAGTATGAGAGTGGAATGGTTGGAAGGTAGCAGATGATGAACTTCCACAAAGGTGCCTGGAGGAGTGAAACAGAAAAACAAGGGAGTTGTGATGTTGGAGCAGTAGAATGAAAACTTTGATAGAGACATTAAGAATCATCTTGAGATGACAGAGATAAAGCTGAGACAGAAAGAATCCTGGGCACGAGTTGGAGTGAATTCAGAGGGAAAAGCCACAAGCCTCTGGTGATTTTACAGGAAAAAGTATGGAAGAAACGGAAATGGAATTATGGTCAACAGGAAATGGGATTGGAAGATATGGAACTGGATACAAATTAATGAGTATACAACAAGAAATAACTATGGATTATTATTCTAATAATGGATGTTGTAATTTCTTGGAAATAAATACTGGTCAGAGGAAGACTATTCTTCACATTTAGCAATAATAACAATTGAAGAGCTCCTTTCGCACTTTTTGTGTAGAAAGGAAAATGAATGAACTTGAGATATCTGGTGTTGAAAACTGGGAAAACACCACCTAGCAGATTGAGGAACAGCTAGATATTACCCTGGAATACAGCTTGATGCTATCCTGAAGTGAACATTTTGAATATTTTGAATAATCTTTATATACATAATAGTCAGAAAATCGGAAGTCCTCTTTATTTATTTATCTTTTCTCCCTCACTTATTTTTTATGATATTTATGTTCCCCCTATGTTTCCCCTTTTTCTTTCTTCTTCTATTCACTTTACTCTTGTTTAGTTTTTTGACGTCTTCTGTTAATGAAAATTCGCAAAGGCAGGTCATGGCTGGCTGGCTGGTGAAGGACCCTGTGTGAGAGGCAGGGAAGGGAAGATCTCCCAGGGTGGGAGGTTGGGAGAAGAAAGGGAAGTTCCCAAGGGAGACAAAATCTAACTCTGATAGAAGGCTTTGTGATTTTTTTTTTCTGTTTCCCCCCTCCTCTTTTGCATTCTCTTCTTTTTTTCTATTTTTATCATTATATATTTAGATTAATTTGGTTTTCATTGTATGCTGAAAAGTCTCTCTCTCTCTCTCTCTCTCTGTGTGTGTGTGTGTGTGTGTGAAGAGTTTTGTAAGTAAACCACTTTGTGACTTACCAAGCATGTGGATATCTCTGTGCTAAGGAAGTGTGGGATACCTTGAAGAGAGCTTTGAAAGGGGGAACAGTTGGGGGGCTCACTGGTAGGGCAAGTTTTAAAGGTTTAACCGCATGCCTTTTTGTTGTTGGCATAACAAAAGGTGCCAGTACTCACCATGAAGTTGTTCCAGTAAGTGCTGTTCTTTTAACATCTGGAGGGAAAAATGTGCCAGTACTGTGTATCCTCGAGTCCCCCCAGAAAAAAACCCCACTGCTTTTTACAGCCTATATTTCCATGCTTTTCTTTGCTGCATGTTCTGCAGTCTTAACTATCTGCTGGAGTTATTATCATTATTTATTATTGTTTATTAACTTTGTTCTCAGTAATTCTCTCACCAAAAGTTCTCTCGCCAAACCTTTGTGGTTCTCTCACCAGAGCGCTTGCCCCAAACTTGTCTCTCGGCTTCCAAGATTCAACAATCAGAGGCTTCTGGGATAAGCACACTATTTTTGCCCCCCATCTCCATCAGTCTGTGAGTTGAAGAGTTGAAAATGAGGAGACTGCTGTGCTGGGCCCGGGGGTAACCCGTGAAATGCGGTCCAGGTCCGGTCCAGAATCTGAAGGTTCCCCTAGGAGTCAGTCCGACAGGGCCAAGGCAGGAAACCAGGCAAGAACGGGGCAGGATCTGGCATACAGCAATGTTGCTCCTGCAACCTGGGGCGGGGTCCGACAGCCTTTTATCTTAATCAGGGTAACAGGCAGTCCTGATCCCCCAGTGACTCACCTCCCTGCAGCTCGGGAGACGTTGGTGGGTTACCAGACCCAGCCTCCCCTGACCCAACTGGTAGTGGAGCAGCTGTAAGTGATAGCCCACCTGAAGGCAACGAGGTAATCCCCGCATCTGGAGCCAGGGCAGGCTCAGGCCCCGGACTCGGCCCAGCTGGTGTTTGTTGCAGGGGAACCTGTGCAGACTGGGCCTCTTCAGGATCAGGCCCCAGACTCAGTTCAGATGATGCCTGAGGCAAAGGATCCGGTGCAGACTGAGACTCCTTTGGTTCCAAGTCCGAGCCCAAGTCCCAGGCCATCACAACTGCTTATATTGTGTGTAGGCTCACTGTGCAACAGAGAACCATGCAGGGAGCTTTCCCAAGCAGAAGTTTCTGCTCCCAGCGGTGCCCCTTCCACTTTGGTAGGGTGACAGACATGAGGCGGAGCTGGCCCACTTGTTCCCAGGACCATCCCTCATCTTCTGAATTTCCCAATTTCTGTTATGCCTGAATATGCCCAAATGCCTTGCAGGATGTGTGGACCGAATAATACATTTCCAGGTGCTATGGAAATACCCTAACATTTTTGAAATATGAGTGAGCCAGGCAGTCTCAGTTTGATTGACAACAATATTATTTTAGTAAATTAATAAACTGCATATGGCTTCCTGAACCCGCCTCCCATTAAGGAGAATGCCATACATTGCGTGTGGATTATTCAGAGCTACAGTATATTTGACATGGATTTCCAACAATTGTACCGAATTGCAGGTGAACCTTCTTGTCGTTTCACGAGATCATTTTACTTGTGCCATTTTCTTCTTGCTGGGAAAGACAGCCTCTCTACAAGAAACATACCCATCTGTTAAGAAGAGTTTCAGGCACATTGCCTGCATCAGATACTTGGCATTGCCTAGTGGGAGAAATGTGTGAAGCAAGGATGTTCTAAAGATGGCAAAAGTGCTCAGCCTGAGGGCCCAGTGTTAAAAAGCATTTGAGCAAAGTTCACTTTTGTGGGGAAGCAGGGGCACCATGAGTGTGGGGTGGAGGATGTGGAATGCCCAAATAAATAAATAAAACATGGCTGGGATCCAAAGAGCATCTTTGGAGACCCCCGTGGCGCAATGGACAGCGTGTTGCATTTAGACTTTGAAGACCTGGATTCAAATATCCACTCAGACATGAAGATCCCTGGGTGGCCTTGGGCCACTCATCATTTCTCAAGCTCACCAGGTTATTGTGAGGATACGCCAGAGAAAGTCCAGTATGCATCTCTATGATCTCTTTGGAGAAAAGGTGAGAATAATTATTCTATTTAGATATTTCGATGGTTAAGAGGTATATAAATCCTGTTAAATAAAACGAACAAAGTGAATCTGTTTCTTCCAAGGGATTATTGGAGGAAACTGATTATTTAGACCCACTTCAGTCTGGTTTCTGGGCTGGTTACAGGATAGAAACAGCGTTGGTCTGTTTGAAAAGCCCCAGTTAAACATTACCTTTGGCCCCAAACTGATTCAGAGAAGAATGGGTGGTATTTTAATTATGAAAATTCTGTTCCCCATTTTCGTTGCATTTGGGTCCTTGCCTCTTAAAGGTGTTTTATACAACCATTTTTTTCATAGAAATTCTATTATCTCCAGCTGGTTTTCCTGCTCCATCCATGGCCTTAAGCGGTGACTAGTTTTAAACGGTGTGTTCTCAATACACATTATAGCTAAATTTAAAAAGATAATCACATTTTGCATTCCAGTCTTATACATTCAATCTCTTATACAACAACAAACTGCTTTTAGGTTTCAGATTGCAATGTTATGATTTTCTTTGCGTCACTCAGTCAAAACACTCTGGTTTGCAATCAGGACATATTAATATTAGTACATCTCACTTAAGGTATAATCGATTTGTCACAATCAGTTAAATCATCAGTTTATTACTCTACCAGATTTTATCAGTAAAGACCTAATTAAATTATTTATTGCATAATTTCTTAATTGCAGCTAATCAAATTCAATTAATTAGTTCAGTAAAGTCCTTTCATTTCAGAATCAAATCCAGTTCCTGTATTGTATTGCACTGAAATTCATTATGTTCACGCAGTTCAAAATAAATTAATTCATTTCCCACAGAATTATTAAGAAGTAAATAATTGTATCTTTGCAGTTTTCACAATCTTTGCTCTTGAACAACAAGTTGAAATTTTGTTTATTACTTTCTCCTAATTTAAGCAGCTTGGATTTTTATGAGTGAAATGAAATAATTCCAGTGGCTGCAGCACAGGAGAGAGAACTAGAGATACAGTACTTCAGTCCTGCAGTTACAACTGTGGCACAATTCTGGTATTTCTAAGTTAAAAGTCAAAAGTCTAGGGTGTTGGAATGAGACCTGTAGGAATGAAGAAATTATGAAGTTCCCAGAGAACTGGTCTGTAAAACATATAGACTCTTTTTAGATTTTTGAGGTGGCTTCAAACAAATGTCTTACACTTAACTGGATGCCAGACTTTGGCACTAAGGTGTATGAGGGAGATTGGAAAAATTTGTGAAATAAACCACCATATAAATCCCTTTCAGCCCAAACAAATCCACTGCCCTTAAAACTAGTTCACAAATGGTGCATCGTTGCTCTAAAATTATCACCAGATCCACAACATTATACTGGAGGAGCGAGGTTAACATTAATACACAATAAACTGTAAATAGACACTTTAAACTTGTTTATATGGGTCTGATAAACAGAGAACTAATTACTCATTTAGTAACAGCTGCTAGAGCAATAATTGCATGACACTGGAATAATTTCAAGAATGTTACTCTGTATCTTTGGTTCCAAAGGGTAGTATAGTTAAACTTTATTGAATGAATTAATAAAAGAGAACACGGTCACTCCCAGCCTTTGTACATCTCTGGATGCAGTAACACAGTTTCTTGAGTCAACAGTTATTGGATAATACCCTGTCACATCTAGAAGAGCAAGAAAAAAGAGAATTACATTGTTATTACTGTTTGAGTCATGGTAATGTATTTACCTTGTCTCTAACATTAGTATTGCATTACACAAAGCTTTTGTTTTATTACTTGGTCTGTAATGCCATTTTATTTCCTCCCTCTGCCTTGCCATATCCTTGTTCTGTTGTAAAATAATAAATAAATGATTGTGAATATGTAACTTATTCAGAATTAATAAAAATAATGTTTAAAAAAGAAACCCTTTAAATCTTTGATAAAGCCACTTCCGCCTTCGGAAGGAGGTTGGGTTGTGGGCTTCACGGTCCCACCACTCGCGCGGTTGCTGGCTCTCAGCCTCCGTGCGATTGAGGGAATCCCTGGCCGCATCACCCCCTGGCCAGCCAATTGGCTGCCTCTGGGGGCGTGGCCTGCCCTATTTAACGCAGGCGCGGCTGGGGATCTCCCTCTTTTCCCGCCTACCAGCTGTTCCTGTTTCCCACCCTCCCGCCCTTTAAGGTTTTTGTTCCTTGACCTTGCTATGGACCTTGGTTGGTTGCCGATGAGGGGCCTGATAGGAATTTTTTCCACTTGGCAAATTGGCACCAGTCACTTGGTTTTTCGCCTACCTCATAGCAAATCGTCACAACTTCCTTAGTACTGGCAGTTAGGCATTGGTATTGGTATTGATATGTAGATGGAAAGGGGGAGGAAGCGCCATCACCTGCCTCACATATTGAAGGGTAGTCCAATAAAGGATTCTGGGGGGTGTTACCCTGTCCGAAGCCTATGGAGGTAAGGGCCTAAGGCACACCCCCAAGCAGTGACCCCAGGGGAGTTCCTAGTTGATGTGCATCAGCAGGACTCCTCCCTACTGGTGGTTAACCCTCCCCGGACTTCAAGCGGACGGGCTGAATCCGGATATAGTTGGCTAGGACCAATGCCTAAGCCAATACCGTTCATCACCTGTAACCAACAAAGTTGTGGCCATATTTAGCCCATTAACCTTAAATAATTGTGTCGTGTGTCTTTTATTTCACTGGGGGGAGGCGGGAACTCGCCACGCAATCATCAGGTTCCAGCCACAAATCAGTCTGTGTCAATGTAATCCCAAAAAATCTGACGTGGTCCAATAGTGTAGTGCAACAGTATGTCTTACAAGGTCCAATAGACAAAGGAGCTCATGAACAAGTCCAAGGATAAAAGCAGAAGTTCACTCTAGAATCCCATATACTTCTGTCATGAGGCTATTGAGCATCCTCTATTGTTGGAACAACATAGAGCATTATATTTATTTCATAAAGTTTATACTTCAAAGCAGTTTACAAAAAGAGAAAGCAATAAAATCAAGGAAAAAATCATGATCAAAATTTGATACATGCAGAAACTGAAATACTGAAACAGATTAAGATAACCTCAACTTTCTAAGCATTTGGGAAGGCTTGTCTAAGCAATAA
Source organism: Podarcis pityusensis (assembly GCF_964106645.2). Classification (NCBI taxonomy): domain Eukaryota; kingdom Metazoa; phylum Chordata; class Lepidosauria; order Squamata; family Lacertidae; genus Podarcis; species Podarcis pityusensis. The sequence goes on along the minus strand of NC_138038.1, from coordinate 4,349,882 downwards.
TGCTTTTAACAGGCATTGAAAAGAGGCTCCTGTTTGATCTCATTAGGCAGGGAGTTCCAAAGGTGCTGCCATGTATATTCTGGGTATTATAGCTTTTAAAGCACCCCAGAATCCCTTAGATATTCACTCATTCTAGTCTGGATAGCAGACAAACCTCATTTATCTTTGGGCATCAGCATCTAGTCCTTCCAGAAGAAAATAAACATCATTTCCTCAATGGCTTGCTCTTGCAGAAGTGGCTTACCAAAGTGACAAGCCCCTCTTTTGCTACCATTCATCCCAGATAGCTGCATACCCTCCAACATTTTCCCAATGAAAATAGGGACACCCTAAGGAAAAGTGAAGGGATGTGGGTGGCGCTGTGGTCTAAACCAGAGCCTAGGGCTTGCCGATCAGAAGGTCGGTGGTTCGAATCCCCGCAACGGGGTGAGCTCCCATTGTTCAGTCTTAACTCCTGCCCACCTAGCAGTTCGAAAGCACGTCAAAGTACAAGTAGATAAATAGGTACCGCTCTGGCGGAAAGGTAAATGGTGTTTCCGTGCGCTGCTCTGGTTTGCCAGAAGCGGCTTAGTCATGCTGGCCACATGACCTGGAAGCTGTACGCCGGCTCCCTCGGTCAATAAAGCGAGATGAGCATCACAACCCCAGAGTCATCCGTGACTGGACTTAACTGTCAGGGGTCCCTTTACCTTTTTAAGGAAAAGTGGGACATTCCGGATCAAATCAGAAACCGGGATGGCTTCTGTAAATCAGGGATGTCCCTGGAAAATAGTGACAATTGGAGGGTCTTCTCTCTCTGCATCCACACAACTTTCACCTCATCCATGTGAGGATCACACTTCTTCCCCACTGAAACAGGTTTTCCCCAGTCTGGATAATCCATTAAGGGAAGAAAATTCAATATAACCAAACTGTGGATGCCCTAAAAAAACATTGTGTGGGCATGTTTGTTTGTTTTCTCCTTGTGTGGTCAACATTTCTAAGAATTCAGTTTTCTAAGAATTGAGACAGTAACCATTTTCTTTTCCTCCAAAGGTTGCTTGGTCAACATTTGGGTGCCTCTTCTCATACAATTTAGTGGAATTTCATGTGGCAAATAATAACCCTGCCTCTCAACCAACTTTAGGAGACAGCAAATATTTAATGACGCCCTACCTAGAAACAATAAATAAACTGGAGTTCCTCCTGGACTCCTGTGGAAAAAGGTAATGAAAGTTTTATGAGATGGAAATTAATAAATTATAAATCTGGCTGTTAAAATGTGAATCACTGAAGACTCTTGACACTCTTTCCTTCCCTCTAATTAGAATTTTAAAATAAATAAATGAATGTCTAAACCTGCTGCATGTCTAGATGCTAACTTGTTTCTCAGCACATGTTGTGAAACTAATAAACTCTGACAGTGCTACAGTTTTCATGCCTTCATTCACAAATTAAAATTGCTTCGAGGGACAGTAACAAGAGGAAATACAAATGATTTACAATGCAATCCATTTATAAGAATCATGTTATAACAAGCAACGGAGCCACAAACAAATTTCTGACAGCTGAGTCTTCATCCGAGTATTTTTATACATGACAAAAGGAACAACCATAACAGTATGCACCTCCCACTTATTTACATCTCTTTCCCTTTCTCTCGTCTGTTTGCAGCATTGCATCCAGCATTGCATGCACATGCAAAGATATTGCTGCATTCACATTTAGATCGACACATCCAAGGCCCCACTGGAGATCCAAGAGACTTGGTGAAATCCATCTCTACAGGTTGCACTTTCCAAATTGCTTACAGTGGAACAGATTGTTATTGACTGAAATTCCCCATCAGTTACACAAGGCTTAAAGTACATTGGAAGTCAAGAGCATTATGTATTCATTTATTATATTTTTATATGTGTTAGAAGCCACCCAGCCAGATGGGTGGGGCATTAACAACAACAACAACAACAACCAGTATCCAAGCACCTTGCATAGACAAGCTCACATCACAAACTGCTTTTGAAAGTCTCCTCAGTTTGATTCCTGATGCTAGGAATGTTTCACAAGAATTTTAGATATTAGGATTATAACTGTTTTAAAGTCTTTTTGCCTCCTGATCAGGATTGGGCTGGTTGTCTCCCCCCCCTCTTCTCCCCCCACCCTACCTTCTGTGTTTTTTAAGATGTGAAAAACAAATGTAAATATAGCCCTGAAATTCATTCATTTGCAGTATCCAGAACCTAAGCAATCTAAAATTCATACCTATTCTTTATTCTTGAAGTCCTTTAGGCATTTACACATCCTATTGGCAAGTGTTAGTTTGAAAGCAGTGGATCCCTTAGATCCTTTCGAAAATTTGGTTCAATGGTTTTTTGATGTCTCAGATCCCAGAAAGGACCTCATCAAATACCCATTTAATATTCAGGCTGCAACTGACCGGATGCTAGCAGATCAAGTAAACGGTTGATCTAATTTAGTTCTAAATAAATTTAATTGAAAATTGAAGGTCCTTGCAGTGAATTTGACACCAAGAACGTTAGCTAAAGGTGGAGGAGAAATTAGATTCAGTTCACATTTAAAGTCTGAGACAATATGAGAGCCAAAACTCATCCTTGAAATTTGCAGATATCCATTGAAGCTGAATTTCTGAAGATTCCGATTAAATAACAAACTTCCTAAAACATCACATAGTTTAGTGATGGAACTCTCTCCCAGAGGACACAGTAATGGCCACCATCTTGGGTAGCTTTAAAAGAGGGCTAGACAAACAGGGGTGACAATAAGCACTCCTGCTTAGAGCCTCTGGCAATGTCAAATCATTATGAGTCCTGCCCATTTATTTGCAAACCACTCCTAGTTTCTTCATATAGGTGTCGCACACCAGTTGTAAAAAGATTGCCAGCTTTCATTTTTTTAGTACTGTGAATGAGAATGTCCAAGTCAGCTTATCAAATGCCTTACAGGCCTCTAGTGATGAGCTTGCCAGAGGCCTTTCGGAACTTTCCCCAAAATGTGCAGCCTTAAGGACTTGTCTGGATAGGAACTACCAGAGTCCTTTGTATTAAAAAAAATTCTAGGTCAGTGTGCAGATACTGGGCAGCTGCATCAGCCAATCTCTCTAGGAATATGCCTGTAAAAAGCTTAGCATCTCTATTGATCAGCCAACAGGAGTCCACCACTTCACCATTCTTGTTAGGTTTGAGAATAACAGCTATACAGTTTGTTTCCAGATTCCGGAACATCTTCTGATAATACAATGTTGATGCAAAATAGGTATTAGTTCTTTCTTAAATGAGTTCTTAAAAAGGCCAGTATAGCTATCTGTTCCTGGGGAAGGATCAAAGATAAGTTTCAAAATTAGATCTTCAATTTCTGCCAGTGTTAAGGGAGCGTTAAATTTCCCTTTATGCACCAACGAAAGATGGCCAGTTTGAGCTCTTAGAATATCTTCTATACAAAGCTGTTGCTTATTTTCACTGGGGGAGAATAATTTTTGAATTCTAGTAGATATGGACCTTATTACAAGTATTTTGTCACCTGTATTTGTAAGGAGTAGAGTAATAATCTTTTTTTCTCCCTTTTCTTCTATTGGTTGGCCTGGAGTTTTGAACTTTTGTTACCGTGTTCATAAAAAGATTAGTTTGCATCCTGGAGGGATGATAAAAGTTTGCTAGTTTCTCACACTTTAAATTCAGTTGTTTTCCTCATTTGAATTCTAAAGACTCTATTACTGCTGTGGTTGCTTTTATATCTGTCTTCTAGAGATTTTTAATATTCTGCTATTTTCTGATATGACATTATTATTTCAAAAAACATTTTGATGTCCTGCAATATTTTTTTATTTTGTAAAGCTGTTGTCCAGTAATAATGGATACCTTCTCTTATCCTTGCAACTGGGACAGAAACTAGTAGATATGAACCTCTCCTTTTGGCAGCTGATGCTCTCCAGAGGCTGGAAGACATCCTTGGACTTTATGTTGTACAATTGGTATAGCTGAATCTGGACCCTTGGTCTCTTGGATAAACGGACATATTCAGTTTGGTAAGCCAGAGGCAGGGGTGCCAACTTGAATAAAATATTTGGGGGTGGAGCAGGTAAACCTCATCTGCATAATCAATCACATGATGCAGCACCCCCCCCCCCATTTGAATGGCAATGTCTATAAACTTGGGGGGGGGGGCTGGCCCCTGCAAATATTTTATTGGCAGGCCTGAAGGAACCTTGACGCATAAGAGTTGGCTCCTGTGGCCAGAGGTAACTGTATACCAGGGGCATTTCCTCCTCTTTCATTCATTAAGGTTAAGAAGCCACCAATCTCCCATTTGATTTTTTGGAGCAATTTTATTTGTCGTGGAGTTTAGCCAAGGTGTGTCCTAAGGGTATGATCTCTAATCATTTATGTCCTCCTTGTTTACAGATAACTTGTCATGAGACCTGCATTTGTTTCCCGTTGTTTATTTACTTTCCTATTGGTTTTACAGTTGGCTGTATGAGTGCTAAAAAAAATTTCAATAAAGCAAATTGTTTGTTTGTTTTAGAATAATTATAGTTCATTATGAGCAAAATAAACAAAACACTCAATTATCTTTCATATATGACCCAACACAGAGCATGTTGATAACACATTAATCAGAATATTGACTTAGGCCATTCAGATACAAGGCTTTGGATCAAATACGAAACATAAAATGAAAACAACCCAAAGCATCCATGTATGCCTGATATGGTAGCCTTTCTAATATCTGAGCTTTCCCAGAACAGGAAAGTGGTAGTGGCTTTTTCCTACTGTAAAACAGTATTGGGACTGACAGTTGCTTTTCTTATTGTCCTACAGGTAAGATGGATAATGATACATGAGGGGAGGGAAGATATTGTTGAATAAAGTTTATAGCTAAATTAACCAGACAGGAGGAGTGGCTTCTTCATGTGCCAGGATCCGAACAGACATTATGAAACAGAACCAGAAAATAGCTAATTTTTCTTTCCTATTTTGTCCTCTGAACATCCTTAATTTATGTCATCAGTTCTGACTGTTTAAAAAAGGAAAGGAAAGAAAGAAAATACTTTACCTTGAGCCATTCATTCTTACCTTGGGCCTCACCCATTGCACCACCCAAGTTTAAGAATATACATCCTAGCCTCTTGGTTTATTTTCGTAATAACGCAGGGACCAGATGCAACTAACTTGACATAGACCTTTCTCATGCAGCAGTGTGTATCGTCTGTTCCCAGGGAACGTGGTCATCCCACTATGGTGGCTTCCTTAAGACCCGTTTATGAATGTTCCATTTTCAATAGTTGGAAAATCTCTTTCTGGGTGCTCTGTGAGCTGCCAAGTCCCTCATTACCTACGCGGACATTCTGATGCAGCTTCCTGGCCTACTAAAGTCCTCCTAAATATGGCAGGGCTCAACTGAATAGAAAATAGCAAGCTAGTCATCACCTCCACTGGTTTTACATAGTAAAAATCTATACTCATTGTGCTTGGGGGGGCTGGAGCTATTCTTAGGTGTTATTTTTCCACTTGCTCAACAGCTGTTTTCAGTCACAAGTTCCTGGCGCCAGAAAAAGACAGAGGGGTGGTGAAATGAAGGATGAAAAAGATGACATAAATCCACATGTGAATGCTCACTTCGTAGAATTATGGAGGACCAGGTGACACCTTCTCTGCTGCTCACGGGAAGAGAAAAAAGACGGGATGCTAAAGGAGGAATCCTGTGGTGCTGTGCTCATTCCCAGTTGAGAGATGCTCATCCATGATGGCTGGCTTCCACAAGGTTGCGGCAGGATACAGCTGAGGAATAGCGCATATCTGAAGAATTTGTCCTCTACTCCAAAAGCACTACATGAATTCCAGGTGTGAGAATTTATTGCTAAGATTAGGTAATGCTGCCTCCACCCTCACAACAGAATAGAATTTGGGTATGGCAGACAACTCAACAGGAATTGCAACTACCAAAAGGAAATTAAATCGAATTACACTGAAAAAGGGCAACACTCATGGAAGATTCAGATAATGGTGGTTCTACTCCAAATGGTTTTTTTTAAAAAATACATTAGCAAATTATTACACTGACTACAATTTAATATGCTTTTTTAACATGGGTCTTGCAATGGGGTACTAATCAAGTTACTTGTTATATTTCATATGAAACTTGAAACAACAGACTCGGCTAGACTGGTAAAGAAAAAGTGTTTCGTATGCATTGTATATGTGATATAACACTGTGACACCAGATGGTGCTGTGGAGTCCCGTCTTTCCCTACCGGATTTCTCTGTATGAGTTTGCAACGTGTTTAACTGGAACACTTCTTTGATGCGTCTAGATCCAGCCAACCTTTTCCACAAAATGGACATCTTCCAATTACTGATTTGCCATTTTTCAGACTACTTTGAAATTGGGATCACATTGCATTCTAGGAAACCAACTGAGTAGGTTGTATATGCTCTCTTTAAAAAAAATCATGAAAAAGAAGTTAGTAATTCTGTTCATTTGGTTTCCAGACCCTTGATCATCTTGGTTGTTCCAGCTTGTCAATATCCTTCTTAAATTGTGGCACCCAGTATTCCAGGTGTGGTCTGACCAAGGCAGAATGGAGTGGCACTGGACGCGGGTGGCGCTGTGGGCTAAACCACTGAGCCTAGGACTTGCTGATCAGAAGGTTGTCGGTTCGAATCCCCGCTCCCGTTGAGCTCCCGTTGCTTAGTCCCTGCTCCTGCCAACCTAGCAGTTCGAAAGCACACCAAAAAGTGCAAGTAGATAAATAGGTACCGTTCCGGCGGGAAGGTAAACAGCGTTTCCGTGACCTTCTCTGGTTTGCCAGAAGTGGCTTAGTCATGCTGGCCACATGACCCAGAAGCTGTCTGTGGACAAATGCCAGCTCCGTCGGCCTATAGAGCGAGATGAGCGCGCAACCCCAGAGTCGTCCGCAACTGGACTTAACGGTCGGGGTCCCTTTACCTTTATGACTTCCCTTGGTCTGGACCCTAGACTTCTGTTGATACAGCGCAGAATAGCATTAGCTTTTTTTGCAGCTGCATCACACTGTGGACTCATGTTAAGCTTGTGATCCACTAAGGCCCCAAGATCCTTTTCACGTGTAAGCCAGGTGTCCCCCATCTTCTATTTGTGCATCTGGTTCTTCCTGCCTAAGTTCAGAACCTTACATCTGTCCTCATTGAAATTCATTTTGTTATTCTGGTCCCAGTTCTCCAATCTGTTAAGGACGTTTTGAATTCCCTGCTGGGAATGTCCACTGTGTGAAACCCCAGAGAGCGGCTGCCAGTCAGTTCAGACAATGCTGAGCTAGATGGATCAATGGTCTCCCTCAGTATGTCCCCTTCGTATGTTCAGTACTCTGTGTCATAATTAGTTGGGGTGATAAATTGTGCTCCTCTGTCAGATAAAAGGATCCAAGTTTCCAATCTGGGAAAAGCTATTGATTGTCCACCAATTCACACTTTATAGCAGTGTTTATAGTATTTACACAAGGGTTCCCTGCAGGAACGTGTAAAGTGTGAGATGCCCTGTGTCTCCTTGCAGAAACATGCTTTCCCCTTTCACACACGTTCCCTGCAGGGAACACTGCGGGAAATGTGGCAAACGTCCCTGCCATCTTAAAGTGTAAATCAGTCTGGGATCTCATCTAGTGGAGAAGTGGAGTTGACAATTAATCTGGCAGAACCTCAGACCAGAATCTCAGAAGACTGGGAAGGCACCCATCAGAGCATAGCTTCTCTAACATGGCACCATTTGTTCCATCTGTTCTGGATTGGTTTGGATTATTGTGGCCTGAAGATGTGGACAAACTGTTTGGAGAAGCACGGCTGACCACGCTGCTCTTAACTCTTGCCCACCTTGGCTTCTTAGAGCTAGCCAAAGGGCAGTAACTGGGTGGGTCTAGGAAGTGATTACTGTTGACCACAATACTTCACTACCACTGATCATGGCATACTTCTGGAGATGTTCAGGGAGGTGGGGGTTGGGGCACTTTACTTCAGTGGTTCTGGTCCTATCTCCAAAAGTTGTTATGGTGGGCCCCTATTCAGCACCATGTAAGTTGTCCTGTGGTGTTCTGGAAGGTTCCATCCATGCTATTTAACATTTATCGGGAAGCTTTGGGAGCTGCCACCAGGAGTTTTGTGATTAAGCATCACCAATATGTGGATGACCCCCAGTTCTATGCCTCTGTTCAATCCAAAATCAGAAAAGATGCTGAAGTGCAAGACAGGAACTCAGAAGCAGTGATAGGCTGGATGGGCTGATAAATTGAAGCAGAATATTGAAAAGACAATGATGGTATCTGCTCTAAGGCGCTGAGTCAGCAAGGTGGAAGATGGTTGGTTCTGGATGGGGTTGTATTCCGTAGAAGGATCTATCAGTCTCGTTTCTCTCTGTTTCTCATTTTTCCAATATTCAATGCAGCTATCCACATTTCTGCAGCCATTTGCAGTAACAGATATTTAAAATAAAACCTCATGAAATTCATTCAACATTTCAGTGCGAATTCATTCTGACAAATACATTCTTGTATGCGGTTTTGGCAATTTCCCTTAACATGGTGCATTTTATATGTTATTTTCACCATATTCATTTTAGGCACATTTTTACCTATGTTTGTGGTGTGAACATTGTTTGGTTACATGCCACCTCAATCTCTGCGTGGTTTGGGATCCCAGGGGTTCCAGGTACTTGCCCAGGCTTCAGTCTCCTTGAAACATCTACTTTGGGTGCTCATGCTGTGAGCCCCTCCATTGTTACTGAAGTAGGCAAGCCCCTGGAACCTCCAGAATCTAAAAAAAAACCAAAACAAAAAAACAAAAAAACCCAACCACCCAATAGCTTGACCAAAAAACAAACCAAAAATGGATGAATAAATTGCTTGCTTGAACTGTCTAGTTTCTTTTTATTACAGTGGTACCTCGGGTTACATACGCTTCAGGTTACAGTCTCCACTAACCCAGAAATAGTACCTCGGGTTAAGAACTTTGCTTCAGGATGAGAACAGAAATTGTGCTCCGGTGACGTGGTGGCAGTGGGAGGCCCCATTAGCTAAAGTGGTGCTTCAGGTTAAGAACAGTTTCAGGTTAAGAACGGACCTCCAGAACGAATTAAGTACTTAACCCGAGGTACCACTGTACTTGCATTGCAGGTTTCTCTGGTGTGATATACCTTGGTCCCCCCAGCTCACTGCTTTGTAATTGAGATAAATTGAGATAAAGGACATGGGTGGCTTGTTTATTTCTTATAGACATAAGCATCACATTGTCTCTGATTTTATAAAGTCCCTAATTTTCTGAAACATGAAGTGGACTATGTACACATTAGAGGCTTAAAACGTTGTGTGGTCATTTCCTACTGCTGTGTTTCAAGTTGAATTTGCACGTTGCTGTCCACTAGAGAGACGGTGGGGATGTCACCACTCAATGCCCATTCCTTGCTTGGTTTCCCTCCCTGATTCCTGCCAACTGCGCATGTGCAAGAGATTGTCTCCAGTGTCCACACCTCACCTTAACTGCTAAGTGAATGTGGCTGACGTTTTCCTTTTTCGTGGAAGCTGGCTTCAGGGGAAACACATAAAAACCCACCGTATTTCTAAAGATATGGGTTGCATGTACATGGCTTCCAACCAGCAGCCAGGGAGCCCTGAAGCCAGAGTAAATGGCAATGTGTTCCCATCCTTTGTCCTAGTCTGACGATGTAAACATTTCATGCAAAGGAATCCAGCAATATTCAGAAAAAGCCTTTGGAAAGAAATGCAGAGCAGCACTTGGGCTGGCTGGCAAGCCGGCAAACACACACAGATTATGTCTTTCGTTGCAACTGTACAATTTGGAAATTAAATTGAAGAAACCTGGCAGAGACTTTGTGGTGGCAGATGCGCTCTCTGGAGCATTTGACAAAACTCCAGAGGAATAAAGTTGGATCTTCTATATGTTATTTTAATTAAAAGGAAGAAAACAAAACCTTGCTCTCAGAGTAAAAGTACTGTGTGGTGTCAAACGAGACCCCTCTGAAAATTATATTCCCAATCTTTAATTGCTCAGTGCAGTGGAGCCTAAATGGGAATCCATTTATAGAGCATTGATAGAGATGTGGGGGTGGAGAATTTGCAGGGTGTGTGTGTGATGTTTCCTTCCATTTTTTTCCACATGCACTTCAAGCTGGAGAGAGTTGGATTATGTTTTTTTAAAAATTTTAGAATGATGACTAAAACATTTAAAACAATGTGTTCGTGTATTTATTCCCTCAACTTGATTTCTAAAAATTAAGTAACAGGATGGCTTTTGTGTAGCACTAGATACAGTATCAGATCATTCTAATTCCTGTACACTAAAGAGACACAAGTCCTGAGTTGCACATGGAGAGTTCAACTCTCAGATGCAAGAGGATGCATTCCCTGCCTCGGAGGAGCAATGCCATTGTCACAGAAGGAAAATGTGTGCTGGTAGACGTCTCCTCTTTGGCCTAATAGTTAGTGGATCTGTTCCTGTCCTCTTGACTTTGACCCTGCAAGATCTCAATGGAACCCAGAAGCCACAGCCGCTTCTCCTTGCTTCGCTGTGGTGGAAGGGAGCAGGTGGGGGGGCCCCACCATCACACGAGTGAGGAGAAGAGGTGAAAGCTCATGTGAGCTGGAAGCCGCCACCACCACTTCTTCTAGCTTTTTTGGTAGTAGAATAATAAGTTAATAATAAATAATATATTTTTATTTATATCCCGCCCTTCCCGGTTCAAAAACCGGGCTCAGGGCCGCTAACAACAAATTTAAAGCACTTTAAAACACTTAAAGCAGCATAAAATACAGTATAAAAACATGAATAACAATAAAAATCAAAAATCAATTAGATAATCCCCAGGGCTAGCTGGCTGAATTGGTCCTTCTTGGGCCAGCGAGGAGGCCAGGGGAGAATTAGCTGTGGGGTCTCAGAGCGGGTGATCTTCATAAAAAGGGAGGGGAGGGAAGAGAAGGGAAACAAAAGATCAGGCTGAATTCAAATTAAAGGCTAGGCGGAATAGCTCTGTCTTACAGGCGCGACAGAAGGAGGTTAAATCCTGAAGGGCCCTAGTCTCATGGGACAGAGCATTCCACCAGGTCGGAGCCATCACTGAGAAGGCCCTGGCCCTGGCAGAGGATAGTCTGACTTCCTTAGGGCCCGGGACCTCTAAACTATGGTTATTCATGGACCTTAAGGTCCTCTGCGGTGCAGACCAGGAGAGGCAGTCCCGTAGATACGAGGGCCCCAAGCTCTGCTTAAATACTACTGCAGCAAGTAGATTACAATTAGATTACAATGAGCAGTACAGTGGTACCTCGGTTTACGAACTTAATCCATTCCAGAAGTCCATTCTTAAACCGAAGCCGTTCTTAAACGGAGGTGGCTTTGCCTAATGAGGCCTCCCACCCCCGGTGCCCTTCCACCATTTGGATTCCATTCTTAGATTGAGGTAAAGTTCGCAAACCGGACACTACTTCCGGTTTTGAGGAGTTCGTAAACCGAATCATTCATAAACAGGGCTGTTCTTAAATCAAGGTACCACTGTACCATTATTAATCTGCTCCCCAGCGCTCCTGTGAGTTTGCTGGTATTGCAACACCATCACTAGCTATCAAGAAGAGGCTGTAACACGGCCCACATCCCTGAGCTTGGCTTCTTGTGTGCTTTCTTGAAAGCCAGTCTAATTGCTCCAAATGGAAGATAAATCATTTTAGTAAATAATACTACATGTTCTCGGTTGCTCATTTTGCACCTCTGTGCAGTGTGTGTCAAGGTCAGGTGCTTTTATTTCGTTTAGTCTTTCTTGCAGCATATAAATATTTTAAGAAATTAATATATGTTTCCCCACCCTAAGTATGTCACAGCGTCTTTGCATTTCAACAGATTTACCATCTATTGTAGGACTATTGATTGTGATCCTTCACTATCTGCTTGGAAAGGAATTTTTGAGTATTTGCCAAAATATAGTGGCAAATACGTAAGCAATTCAATATTGCACTTTTATTTTATTTAACTAACCCATGATGCCTGCCCCAAATTAAATCTGTCCTTAAACATGGCTTAAGATAGTGTATTTTGAAAAGTACTAAGATGGCAATATTAAAATAAATCACTGTACAAATATACACTTGACTAAACAATAGATTTCATATAAATTTGAATCTGCGGCATTTCTGAAGCCAACAGCCAACAGAGTAGATAATGTGATCCTTGGGGAATCACCACAGTCATCTTTACCATTGATCTCCTCAAGGAGCAAGACAACAAAAACTGACTATAAAATCAATGGAAAGAGACCTCTAATTCTCTGCTTTGCTAACCATAAAATCCAAGGAAAATCCACATATCTGCTTTAGTGCTGTGGGACCCGATGCCTTCAGGTCTGTGATATTTTCCTGTTGTAAATCCCATGATTCTGGTTTTATAATTGCTCAGGAAAAAATCTGCTCTTTTAAAGTTGCTGTAGCCTGAAGTCCTGAAGACCATTTTTGTGTCTGCAGAAGGAAAAGGGCACAGGGAACAACATATATCAAACGCTGCTCCCTTTCCAGAAGCCCAAGCCACCCACTTGACCAGAATCTTAGAGTTGAGTATAATTAGTATGTTAAGCTGCCTCAGAGATTCGCACCCAGCCCTTTGCTCCATAATGTAACAATCTGGGAGACACAAGCTTTAACCAGTTTACCTGCCTTAATTGAATTATGCCTTTTGAATTCTGGTGCTGGAGGAGACTCTTGAGAGTCCCATGGACTGCAAGAAGATCAAAAGTATCCGTTCATAAGGAAATCAGCCCTGAGTGCTCACTGGAAGGACAGATCCTGAAGCTGAGGCTCCAGTGCTTTGGCCACCTCATGAGAAGAGAAGACTCCCTGGAAAAGACCCTGATGTTGGGAAAGATGGAGGGCACAAGGAGAAGGGGACGACAGAGGACGAGATGGTTGGACAGTGTTCTCGAAGCTACCAGCATGAGTTTGACCAAACTGCGGGAGGCAGTGGAAGACAGGAGTGCCTGGAGTGCTCTGGTCCATGGGGTCATGAAGAGTCAGACGCCACTAAACAACTAAACAACAACAACAAGGCTTGGAAACAGTTACAGATTTGATTGTGTGTATCTGTAGTTTCTACTGTGTTTTGATGCTTCTTTCCTTAAGCCGGCTTCTATCTGAACAGAGAAAAAAGACCGATTTAGCTGCATTTTAAGCTGGTAATGTGTACATAGCTTGAGTAAGAAACTTGAGGGAGAGCTGAAGAGAGCGGTTTCAGAACCACATATTCTTCACAAATATTGAAAAACTTAGGCATTCCTTCGCCCTAATACTACGACATTTGCAGAAGACCTGCCAGAGGTGGCTTTTTCCACCCTTTACAAGGGAAGTAGGGAATGCAGCGTGCCACGGGGAACAATAACTTATCTGACATCAAGTTACACAGGTTCCACGTGTCTCTTTCCTCAAGTATTCAATTAAAAGCTTTCCTTGCCATGGCAGCTGCTGCTTTGCACAGTGCATATGCTGCCTCTGAGATAGAGAGCAGCTTTTGAGAAACAACTGCCAACATGTTCTTGTAACTTTGGTAATCATGTTGCATCCAATATTAACAGCACTTTAAAAATCGATTACTTGGAAAACTAGTTGGTTTCCATGGAATTGGGGGGCTGGAAGGTTTAGTTGTACTGAGGAGTAATTTAATAACATGCCATTTCCCCCCTCTTAGGTGCATGTATATTTCTCACCAATTTACTAATCCGTTGTTATAAATAATAGAAATAAGGCAACTTTTTAATGTATTCCAAAATGTAGAGTCAGGAAGCATCTTTCTGAGATCCAACTAAATTTCAAAGCATTTCAAAAAATTTCTGTGAACCAACACAACTTGCTTTGCATTTTGTGTTATATTGTGCTTATTTGTTAAAGTTATTTATATACTAAAACTTCACCAATGAAATTCTCCCTGCAGTTTCAAACATAAAAATAAAAATTAAGATACAGTTACCATAAAGCCACCAAAAACAGCAAATTTAGGCAGCATTTGAACAATTAACACTGCAAACCTATACAGTGGTACCTCAGGTTAAGTACTTAATTCGTTCCGGAGGTCCGTTCTTAACCTGAAACTCTTCTTAACCTGAAGCACCACTTTAGCTAATGGGGCCTCCTGCTGCTGCCACGCCACCGGAGCACGATTTCTGTTCTCATCCTGAAGCAGAGTTCTTAACCTGAAGTACTATTTCTGGGTTAGCGTAGTGTGTAACCTGACGCGCATGTAACCTGAAGCGCATGTAACCCGAGGTACCACTGTACATGCCTACTCAGAAACAAATCCAACTGACATCCATGGTAAATGTGTATTTCATTGTTTGTTGTTTAGTGGTTTAGTCGTGTCCGACTCTTCATGACCCCCTGGACCAGAGCATGCCAGGCACTCCTGTCTTCCACTGCCTCCCGCAGTTTGGTCAAACTCATGCTGGTAGCTTCGAGAACACTGTCCAACCATCTCGTCCTCTGTCATCCCCTTCTCCTTGTGCCCTCCATCTTTCCCAACATCAGGGTCTTTTCCAGGGAGTCTTCTCTTCTCATGAGGTGGCCAAAGTATTGGAGCCTCAGCTTCAGGATCTGTCCTTCCAGTGAGCACTCAGGGCTCATACACATTTGTAATTGGGCACAGAGTCTTCTGCAACCAAAGGATTTAAAAGGTCAGGGGAAAAAGAAAGGTACTTGAAAGAATAACAAGGTTCGGTGCTTGGGAAACCTACCTAGCAAGGGAATTCCAATGGTGGAAGACCACAGTTGTTACAAATAAGTTGCCTCTTACCAAATCATTGTTAATTTTTGTGTTTTTATACTGCAAACCACTTTGTGAGCCTCGGATGAAGGGCATTATATAAATTTCAATACAGTGGTGCCCTGCAAGACGAATGCCTCGCAAGAAGAAAAACTCGCTAGACGAAAGGGTTTTGCATTTTTTGAGTCGTTCCGCAAGACAAATTTCCCTATGGGCTTGCTTCGCAAGACGAAACGTCTTGCGAGTTCTTGCGAGTTTGTTTCCTTTTTCTTAAAGCCGCTAAGCCATTAATAGCCGCTAAGCCGCTAAGCCGCTAATAGCTGTGCTTCGCAAGACGAAAAAACCGCAAGACGAAGAGACTCGCGGAACGGATTAATTTCGTCTTGCGAGGCACCACTGTACTGTAGTAGTAGTAGTAGTAGTAATAATAATAATAATAATAATAATAATATACTACACTACACTACACTACACTACACTATACTATACTATATTTTGAACATGTTTATTTACAGTATTTTTGGCCTTTCCCTAGTATGCACAATGAGTTAAGTCAAGACTGAAGGGGTAAGTGGTATCAGTTCCCCCTACAACCCTTTTCCCTCCGGGAGGTGCAATCACTCCATCAGACTGCAATGGGTAAGTGATCCTTGTTCTGTGTACAACCTTGCAAGGAATTTTGATGCAGGTCAGTGTTTGGAGATGAGTACTGAAAGCATCAACAAAGAAGAAACATTCTCCAAATAGTCATGTTGCCCCACTGGAAAAAATCCAACATCCATTCTAGGGTGGCACATTTGTTAGGCCAAACCAATGTCGTGAAATAGTGTGCAGGGTCATGCTCTATCAGGAGTGGCACTTCATCATCATCATCAACAACTTTACTGCACTAGCCAAAGGCCATGGCATCATTCACAAAGGAAACAAAAAGAAAAACCACAATAACCATAAAAACATCAGGCACTGCAAATACAATAAGCTACGGTCACGTCTCCTAGAAATTTTTTGTTGCATACAATAAAATAGCAGGAGGTTCTCAGACAGAATATGCCAGCTTAAATGTCCGAATCACCTTTGCAATTAACCGCTATTTCATCTAGTTCTTTTCTCCTGATCTTCTTAGATGCCAACTCATATAGTGCTACTTTTTAAGTTACAAAGTCATCAGTCTCATTCAGCAGCCATTTCACCCTTTCCGCCCTGTTCAAGTGTGTTCCATTCATGAGCAGGGGTTTTATAAATCGGTCTCTTGGTTCCATATATAGCGGGCATTGCAATCAATAGTGGTACAGATCCTCTATGCAAGGTTGCCCACACAGACAAAATCTTTCCTTGTACTGTACTTTGCTGTACCGACCATCCACCACCGCCAAGGGCATCAATTGGAATCGTAATTCTGAGAAAGCGATTCTTAGTACGGCAAGTGGGAGCTTTGTCAGATAACTAGCTCGGATGTGCTCCGTTTTGATAAGTGGGAACCACAGTGAACTTTTGGTAGAGGCAACTGTGGTTAAACCCCTTTCTGCATCGGACCTGAAGAGACAATCTCTTAAGTGCCTCTTATCCATCTTCATGAAGGGAGTGGCACTTAGAAAGTGATATAAGGGCTAGCATGAGTTAGGGGAAAGTTGGTGAAGCTGGAAGAGATATGAATGCATGTCAAATAACTGTCGGGCCATTATAAGAATGCTGTATTTAATGTTGGCTTCTTCTGGTTGTGTTCACTGCTAATATTTTTTCATTATCTGTGTTTTGTCCAGGTGGATTCTAAAGTAAAACATGTCATCTATGGTTTAAGTAGTGGTTCTCAAAGGTTGTGGCAGGACAGGGTGGAAAGTGTGATGGAAAGACTCAAGAACAATCAAAGAAATAGGCAAACATTTCAGTGTAGTACGGTATAGTATAGTATCAAAATAGTTCTTTTATTTGCAGAATATGGATTTCAAAATGAGAGCAAGTGATACTGCAAGCTCACACCTCTCGTTTAGTTTGTAGATTTGCTTAAGGTGCATATATAAGAGGCTCGTTTATAATCACATAATCATGTTCTTAAGTAGCTGCATTGTTTTTTACTTTCTGGATGCCCCGTGATCATGCTATAAAGTAGTTGTGTTCTATGTTGCAAATCAAACACTGCTAGGAGCTGTTTCTTTTTGTTTTCCAATGTATTTCTTATCAATAAAAAATTGGTGTGGCGTGAGCAAATTTTTATTCTGAAAGTGTGGCTCAGAGAAAAAAGAGAACCCCTGGTGTAAAGGGACCTGGGAGAACCCTCCTATAATTGCAGCAGATGCCACATGGGGCAAGGGCCTGGTAGGAATTTTGTCCATCTGGCTGATTGGCTGGGGCCATTTGGTTTTTGCCTACTGCATAGCAAATCGTCACAACCTGTAAGGTTTGCGGTTAGGCATTGGTTTATGTTTTGGTTGGTGGAGGGGCATGGATTGGCTGTGCCTGCCCCTTTAATGCTGCTGCTGCAAGGGATTCCGTTAAAGGAATTGGGGGCTAACTATTGCTTGTCCACTCTGACAAGGGGGCTCGGGCCATAGCAATGAGCTCCTGGTTGCATTTGGGGAGGGCTGAGGGCAGGTTCCCTGCTCCGACGCTACCCCCAAGTGTATTCCCCTTTTCTGACTTTTGCATCGTGTGGAATGTCAGTCTGTCCCCCATGGTGGGGGCAGATAGTCGCAACCAATGCCTAAGCAACCACTCACAAATTTGTATTTTAATAAGGCTGAGGCCAAAATTATGCCAAAAATCTTAAACAAAAATTCTGTGTGATGTGTGAGTTATTGGGGTGGCCCTGGGGACCTCGACACGCAACAGATGCCACATGGGGAAGTTAGGACTCAGTGTAGCAGCTGAGGAGCTGGTTTTCAGCAACCACCTGAGGACAGGCCCTTGTGAGGGACCCTGGACCATCACAAGCCTGTGTTGGGAGTGGAGGCTCTAACCTCCATCTCACAATCTTGATGCAGCCTTAGCAACATGGAAGCAATATTTTCCCTTGACTCCCAATCAATGGCTGAAGTAGGAAAGGCCTGTGGGCTGCTGGTTGCCTATATGTTTCTTTGAATCTTTATATAATTCTGAAGCTCCTCATATACATGAACATTCTTCAGCGTTCTGTTCCTAGTAGAGGAATATATTCAGTGCAAAGCACTGGCTTCATCTATGATCACCTGCAAATATTCCAAGAAAATGACAGGGGAAAGTAAGATTTCCTAGAGGGCTGACGTTTCCTTAAAAATAAAAATCTGAATACAATGGTTGCTTCAGGGGAAAGGAGGAAACAGGTGAAAGCCTACTCAAGCTGCCATAATGGACACTCCGAAACAGCTTAATTTATTGATAGTCTTAATTGATCTTTTGTTGAGTGCCTCGGCTTGACATCAGCTTCTTTTGCCTAGTGTGAGAGGTTGATAGATCCACATTATGACATTTTCAAATCCTGCTTTATTAGTCACAGAGAAAGCATTATTGGCCAGGAACCTCTTATTTAGATGCATTGTTGACAACAACCATTTTTATTTGGGAGGGTTGGGTCAGGGTCTTTCTTTCTTTCTTTTTGCTTGTATTCATTCTGCATTCTTTCCTGGGTTATGCTTTGTGTTTTTGTACTATGAACATTTTTTAGATGATGTGCTTTTGTCATTAACTGAATGCACAGATTTTGCGGCATAAGTCACTCCAGGTCACATGGCAAAAGATCTATACCTTGTTTCTCCCACTAGCCCTGGCTAAATCCATACATCTCCATTCACAGGGTCAATATTAGGTAGAAGCCCTCTTCAGCATCTGATCACAACTATTCCAGTTTAGTATGATTGGCAACCTAAAGGCTTACAGATGGGTTCGTGCTTTCCACTTATAAGCTAAGTGAAAATAAGACCTGGCAATGGTTTGCTCAACATATTCTGTTGCATGACTTAGATTCTGTAACAAAGAAAGTGTATTTGGTTGATTTAACATGTGTATTTATTTGAAATATTTATGCCCCACCTTTCCACATATAGTTCAGGGTGTAGCAGGCAGACAATCCTTTATGGCCACTAGATTCCAGTCAGCTGCACACAAAGTCCTGGAATGATATTGTGATGGGACGATGAGCTGCTTGTGTGTAAAATCCTAGTCCCTCAGAGTTTGGTCAAGTTTGCAAACCTCTGTCTGTAACGGAGCCCCTTAAACATGGCTCCGTCAGTCGCTGGCAGATTCCGACAGTGGTTGCTTTCGGAATCGCTTCCAACATAAAAGCTCCTTAACGGAAACACGTCTTCTGGACTCTCTGCGTGACAGTTTCCGGCGAGGAGTGGGTGTCCCTACAGGAGGTCCTGAAACCTCCCCACTGTTTTCGCTGGAAGTGTCTCTGAGCCATCCCTCCAGCTCCCTTTCCCTCAGCCCAGCTCCTCTCCCCCTACTGGTTCCCTCTTCAGCTGCTGAGTCTCTCCCAACCTGTGTGAGCCCTTTCACTTCCCTTCCTTCCGATGGCAGTTCCCTGACATCCACCTCCCCTCCAGGGCCCCCTTCATCCCCTCTCGCCCCCTCCTCTACGGGCGGTGAGGAGGCAAAACCCCGGAATGAACTTCCTTCATCTTCCGATGTCCCGAACACTTCTCTCCACCTGTTGCGGTTCCTGGTCTCGAAGTACTCCTCCTCCTCAGAGTCCATCTCCCCTTCCCCTTCCGATTCCGAGAATCCTTCCAACTCCTCCTCCTCATCGGTGGTCCCAAAGTATTCCCTCCGGAACCTCTCCACAGGCTGAGGTTTCCTTGGGAACCTTTGATGGAACGTTTCTATCAATACCTCGTCATTGATATCTTCTGCCATTACCCAAGTGTTTTCTGACTCCGGTTCTCCTTCCCACGCTACCAAATACTCCACCTGATCCCCCTTCCATCTGGCGTCGAGGATTTCTGCCACATGGCTGCTGCATTCCCTTTCTTCTATGACCGGTCCCCGAGTGGCCATCCCTTCTCGTCCCCCCTCATACGGTGACAGTAACGACCTGTGAAATACTGGGTGCAGTTTCATGTGGTTGGGTAACCGGAGCCTGAAAGCCACTGGGTTGACCTGTTGAATGACCTCAAAGGGACCCAATCTCCTGGGTCTTAATTTCTTACAACCTCCTTTGAACGGCAACCCTTGGGTTGACAGCCACACCCTATCTCCCACCCTTATGGTTTCACCTTCCCTTCGGTTCTTGTCTGCCTGCCTCTTGTATTCTTCCTTCGCCCTTTCTAAGTTGAGTTGGAGCTGACGATGGATTGCTTCCATTTCTTCTACAAAATGCTCGGCTGCCGGGACACCCCATCTCTCCCCTTCTCCCCCTGGGAAAGCCCTGGGATGACACCCATAATTAGCCAAGAAGGGGCTCATCCCTGTGGACACATTCTCGGCATTGTTGTAGGCAAATTCCGCCAGCGCCAACTTTTCTACCCAGTCATTCTCTCTGTCATTGACATAACACCTCAGGTATTGCTGGAGGACCCCGTTTGCTCTTTCCGCCTGCCCGTTGGTTTCAGGGTGCCGGGCAGTCGAAAAGTTGACCTCCACCTGCAGTAAGCTCATGAGCTTCCTCCAGAACCTGGACGTAAATTGTTTTCCTCGGTCTGAGACCACCCTCAATGGCACCCCGTGCAACCTAAAAATGTGTTCTACAAATAACTTCGCTGTCTCTTCCGCCGTGACTGCATGCGAGCAGGCTACAAAGTGGCACATCTTTGTTAGTAGGTCTACCACCACCATGATGGCTGTTTTCCCCTTGGACTTCGGCAGATCAGTCATAAAATCTATCGACACTGCCTCCCAAGGTCGTTCTGGGGTTGGTAAGGGTTCTAATAGCCCCGCCGGTGCCCGCCTCTCCCCTTTGGCTCGCTGGCATTGCTCACACCCTCTTACATACTCCCGTACATCTTCCCTCACCTTAGGCCACCAAAATTCCCTGGTGACCAACCACATGGTTTTGTGTTGTCCAAAATGCCCCGCCGTGGGGCTGTCGTGCAACTGCTTGAGTACCCTCCCCCTTAAGTCTCCTTCAGGGATATACAGTGCCCCTTTGTAATACAAAGCTCCATTTCTTTCCTCGAAACCCCCTGGTTCCTCTCCCTCACCCCTAAGACCTCTGAGCTTATTCTGGGCGTATTCATCATTCTCTGTTTCCTCTACCAGTTCTCTTTGTCCCACCAATGCCGCCCCACACACCCAGCGGTCCTCTGGAATGACATGTCTCTCTTCGGGTGCTCCCTCCTCCTCCAAATATTCAGGTTTGCGTGAGAGAGCGTCCGCCCTAATGTTCTCTGGGCCTGGCACGTAACAAATCTCAAAGTTAAATTTGGAGAACTCCTGGGCCCATCTCACTTGCCGTTGGTTGAGCACTCGTGCCGTCCTCCAATACTCTAGGTTCTTGTGGTCAGTGCACACTTGCACCTTATGTTGTGCGCCAATTAGCAGGTGCCTCCATCTCCGGAACGCCTCATGAATGGCTAGTAGTTCTCGGTCATACACCGTGTAGTTCCTCTCGGATTTGTTCAGCTTTCGCGAAAAAAAGGCACACGGTCTCCACTCTGACTCCTCCTTCCCTGGCTGCAGAAGCACCGCCCCAATCGCTCTGTCTGATGCGTCAGTTTCCACTCTCATCGGTTTTTGTAAATCCACATGCAGGAGTTGTTGTTCCGAGGCGAAGGCCCTTTTTAGTTCCTCAAATGCTCGCTCCGCCTCCTCAGTCCAAACGAACTTCTTCTTACTGCTGAGACAGTCCGTAATGGGCGCCGTCAGGTGGGCAAAGTTTCGGATGAACTTACGATAGAAGTTCCCAAATCCTAGGAACCTCTGCACATCCTTCCTTGTTTTGGGTGTTTTCCATTCCAGCACCGCCTGGACCTTGCCGGGATCCATGGCCAATCCCTTGTCTGACAGGCGATACCCCAGGAATTCCACCTCCTTGGTATGAAACTGACACTTCTCCAGTTTCACCCACAGCTGGTTGGCTTGCAGCCTGCTCAACACTTCTCTGACGTCTCTCACATGCTGCTCCTCATTCTCAGAATACACCAACACGTCGTCTAAGAAGGCCACACAATTCTTGTAAAGCAAAGGCCCCAGGACGTGGTTCATAAACGATTGAAAGCACGCGGAGCCTCCTTGTAGGCCGAAGGGCATAACTAAATATTCAAATGCCCCCAAAGGGGTGAACATGGTGGTTTTCCATTCATCCCCCTTCCTTATTCGTATCAGGTTGTACGCCCCCCTTAGGTCCAGTTTAGTAAAAATCTTTCCCTTCCTGACCCTTGTCAAAATGTCGTCAATCCTGGGCATAGGGAAAGCCACTGGTTCTGACACTGCATTTAAGGCCCTGAAGTCACACACAAGCCTCGGCTTGTTCGTGTTTTTTTTATCCACAAAAAACACTGGGCTGCCCCCTACCGCCCTGGACTCTCTGATGAACCCTCGCTTCAGGTTCTTGTCAATGAACTCTCTTAGCTCCTGCATCTCTCTGTCTGACATGGCGTACAGCTTGCCTACAGGGAGCTGTGCCCCAGGGAGTAAATTGATTTGACAGTCAAAGGGTCTATGCGGGGGTAATTGGTCAGCTTCCCTTTCGCTGAAGACGTCGCGGAGATCTGCGTATTGTCGTGGTACCTTCACGTTCTCCGTTACTTCAGTCCCTGCTAGGGTGGCTTGGGCCCCTGCCAAACCCTTTCCCTCTTTGCAGTGTTCTAAGCAATGTGCTGAACCAAAAGAAACCACTCTCTGATGCCAGCCCACCAGCGGATCATGTAACGCTAGCCAGCTCATCCCCAATATAATGGGAGCTCCTCCCAAGGTGGCCACATTAAACGCTATCAGTTCGGTGTGCCTTGCCACCTTCATTATCATTGGGACGGTCTGCAAGCTGACTTCTCCTCCCAACAGCTCCCTGCCATCGATCGTGGTCACCTGCAGGGGGTTGCTTAAAGGGATCGTCTGTATCTGGTGTTCAGCTGCAAACTCTTTGCTCATGAAATTGCAGGAGCTGCCTGAGTCCAACAGCGCCTTTATCTTTAGAGGGTGTCCGTTTGGCAGCTCTAGCGCCACTTCTATCACTAGGGCGGGTTTAGGAGGTTCTGGCGTGGGCACTTTCACTGCTCTTTGGCCTGACTGCTGTGCCCCGACGGTGGCAGCCAGGCGTTGGCTTTTACTTGCTTCGGTATTTCTTCCTCTCTTCCCTCCACAGCTCCTACCATCCCTTGCCATTCCTTCCTCTGGGGGCAGACTCTGGCAAAGTGACCTGGCTGTTGGCAGAGATAGCATTTCTGGGCGCCTTTTCCCTCCTTCTTTCCCCCCTCACTGGGCTTTGAAACTGCGCGCGCGCGCGCTGTTCCGATTTCCATCGGCTCTGCCGGCGGGAAAGTTGGCTCTGGAATGTCTGGAATGCGGAACTCCTTCCAACGTTCCCCCTTCCCTTCCCGCCTCTCCAATGCTCTCGCCTCCTGGCGCGCTCCTATGGTCAGCGCTGATTTGGTCAGCTGGTCCATAGACTCCGCCCTGGGCGCCCGGGAAAGTTCGTCTTTCACAGCCGAAGAAAGCCCTTCTTCAAAAAGCATTTGAATGGGTTCCGCCGATAGATCCCACCCCAATTTATGGATCAACATGGTGAATTCAGTCCAGTACTCACGGACAGATCGGCTCCCCCCCAAACTTCTGCACCAATCCTGGTACCTTTCTGACGAGCTGGGTGTCTTTCCCCTTTTTGTCTGCATCCTGAGCCCTCCTCTCCTCAAGCCTCGCCGTCTGCAGCGCTAGCTGGACCTCCAACACCCGGTACCTTTCTTCCAGGCTTGGACCCGCTCCAGCTCCTGCTTCTCCGGTTCCGGCTGGGTTGCTCATGATGCCTTCTCCTGCACAAGCTGCTCACGAAGACTGTCGGAATGCTGTGATGGGACGATGAGCTGCTTGTGTGTAAAATCCTAGTCCCTCAGAGTTTGGTCAAGTTTGCAAACCTCTGTCTGTAACGGAGCCCCTTAAACATGGCTCCGTCAGTCGCTGGCAGATTCCGACAGTGGTTGCTTTCGGAATCGCTTCCAACATAAAAGCTCCTTAACGGAAACACGTCTTCTGGACTCTCTGCGTGACAGTTTCCGGCGAGGAGTGGGTGTCCCTACAGGAGGTCCTGAAACCTCCCCACTGTTTTCGCTGGAAGTGTCTCTGAGCCATCCCTCCAGCTCCCTTTCCCTCAGCCCAGCTCCTCTCCCCCTACTGGTTCCCTCTTCAGCTGCTGAGTCTCTCCCAACCTGTGTGAGCCCTTTCACTTCCCTTCCTTCCGATGGCAGTTCCCTGACAGATATTTTAAAATTAACTGTGATCTGCCGTTTTGCTTATGTGATATGGGTGTCTGATTGAATAACTCCAATTTCTTACTGTTCCATTCTATGGATGCAAATGTTACATCTATTTTTTAACAACAATTCTCAGTTATCTGTTTTGAATTCTTGTTCAATGGATTTTCATGCATCTGTTGGATGGTAGAAATCCCAGAGTCTTTAGGATCGTTTCTCTATTGCCACAGCTAAATGTAAAAACTCTCAGGAAAGATCTACAACAATGCTCAATAAAAGAATAGTTTAAAATATCTTTATTGCAGCAAACCTGATTGTTTACAGTCTTTAGAAAATTCTGTTCTACTGCCAGATTATTTCACACTTCTTGTTTTTGTCCAGAAATGTTTTGTCTTACGTGAATATTGGACAATATAATATAGGTATACCTATGTTCATGTATGTCACTGTTACAGCAAGGTGGGCTATAAAATAGCCCTGAAACCAAATAAGCCAACCTGTCTTCAGAAGTAAGCAGCACATTTTGGTGGTGGTGATAATATTGGTTCAAGCACTAGCCAACCATTTTTTTAAAAAAAGAAAACTGTATTAGTGGGAAATCCACAAGATTCTAGGTACTATTGCCAGTTCTCAAGATTTTTCAGACCTTCATAAAGTGCAGTTCCCTGACCCTGAGCATATACTGTATATAGTCACAAAGATTTCTTTCTTCCATCAGTGGGTGGATTGATGGGAAACAACGACATGAGCTCCTGCAATCTGGGGCAGCTGTTCTCCGATAAGCAGAAGCTGCTTCATATGATTAAACAGGGGTAGTTTTGTTGTTAGGTTTGTTTTAATTGTTGCTATTTTACTGTGTATGTCATCAAGAGAATATTTAATTAGGTGACAAACAAAACAAACAGATCAGTTAAAAGGCTACACTGAATCCTAGCTCTAGTCAGGCAACCCCCATCTTAACCCCATACAACAAAACATTACTAACAATATGGGGATTCTTTTTTAAAAGGGGATGTTGCCCTTGCAAACAAAATTGTAGTAACAACTCTAAAGGGAGGGCACCTTTTGGCGTCACCCATGCAGAGTCAACAAAAGGCCTTGTATCTTTGATGGTGGTCTGCTGCCATGCCAATATCTCTGTTCTCTATGATTCAAATCTTCCCTACCCTCTATTTTGAAATCTGGGGGCTCATCCACACTTCCGCTTGTCCTGCTGCCTTCCCTTGAGGAAAACCGCTCTTTAGTGCTCAATCGGAGCAAACAACAATTTGGGTTTCCCCCAGATTGATGTATGCTCTGATTTAGCGCTAAAGAGCAGGTTTTCCCTGGGAAAGGTGCAGGCAAGGGGAAGACCTCTTGGTCCTGTGATTTCTTGGCAGGGGATGAGCAGAAGTGTGGATGAGCCCTCGATTATCCCATAGAGTTAACAGAGCATGAGCACATGAGTCAGAGTGTCATTATGCCATGTCTCCCTAATAATAATAATAATAATAATAATAATAATAAATTTTATTTATATCCCGCCCTCTCCAGCCGAAGCCGGGCTCAGGGCGGCTAACAACACTAAAATAGTGCAACATTATAAAAACATTATAAAAATTAATTAAAATCAAAATTGATGGCAACCATAAACTAAAGTTTTGTAAAGATTGCCAAAGGAGGGAGTCAGGTTGCGACCTGACCAAAGGCCTGGTGGAACAGCTCTGTCTTGCAGGCCCTGCGGAAAGATGTCAAGTCCTGCAGGGCCCTTGTCTCTTGTGACAGAGCGTTCCACCAGGTTGGAGCCGCAGCCGAAAAAGCCCTGGCTCTAGTTGAGGCCAGCCTAACCTCTCTGTGGCCTGGGACCTTCAAGATGTTTTTATTTGAAGACTGTAAGTTCCTCTGTGGGGCATACCAGGAGAGGCGGTCCCATAGGTACGAGGGTCCTAGGCCGTATAGGGCTTTGAAGGTTAAAACCAGCACCTTGAACCTGATCCTGTACTCCACCGGGAGCCAGTGCAGCTGGTATAGCACCGGATGAATGTGATCTCGCAGCGAAGACCCCGTAAGGAGTCTCACTGCAGCATTCTGCACCCGCTGGAGTTTCTGGGTCAGTCTCAAGGGCAGCCCCACGTAGAGCGAGTTAGAATAATCCAGTCTGGAGGTGACCGTTGCGTGGATCACAGTGGCTAGGTCAGGGCGAGAGAGCAACCCTAGCTGTAGACCCTCATGCCATTAATCCACAAACGGGTGCCAAAGACATGATCCTTCAAGATTAACCATACAGGAGTGTTTGCAGGAAAAGAGGCTGTAATCAATACAGAAATACTGTAATCAAGCAAGACTGGTAAGTTCACCCACATGTCTTTGGTGAGGAACTTCATCAAAATATTTATGAATGCCCAGCTGCACAATGTCTACCAGATCACCCCTATCCAAATGCCAGCACTTTCAAAGGACTCTGAAAGATTATTTAGGTCAAACATACCTTTTCAGAAGTCATGGTGAGTCTTCTTCAGCAAGACTTGTTCTTCTATATGCTTGATATTGTTATCTTTAATAATGTTTCACACCATTGTGGTTCCTTCCAACTCTACAGTTCTATTATTTCCCCTGGAACATACATGTATGTTACTGTCACGCTTTGGAACTTCATCTTGGCACACTGTCAGGTAGGCCAGGGGATCAGGACAGTTACACTAAGGGCTTGCCCATACTTCTTCTGATGCCATTCCTAGAAAACACAGGTCTGAGCGATTTCCCCCTTGCCGTGCTCCTTCCCAAGGCAAATCCTTTGCTTTAGTGATAGATCATAACCAATGGCAATCCAGGGAAAACCCAAATTGCTGTTTGCTGCGATTGAATGCTAAAGAGCAGTTTTCTCCTGGGCAAAAGCAGTGGGACAGGAAGAAGCGTGGGTAAACCCTTACTCACTTGTAATTTCCCAGATCCCCCCCGGAACCCTTTTAAAATATTGGTTTGGTACTGGGTCCCCAAATGGTCTTCATGTAGTCTGGTAATAAAGTGTGGCTTTTAAAGGAAACTTTGGCCTAAATTAATTGTCATTGCTTACTACTCTTTCAAATTTTCTCCTGTAAATTTTAAGTTTTTATTTTGCAGATATTTTATATTGTCCATAGTTGTAACTGTTTGTAGATTTGCTACCATTAACTTCAGGTTCTCCTGACATAAAGACAGGTTATACTGTAAATGTTTAAATAAATGCAAACATTATCATGGCTCCACCTTCCCCCTGCCCCGCCACAGGGTTTGGGGACATGCTAGTACGAGAGCCCTATCTCTTTTCACAGAACTACTTTCATCAAGGAGACAGCAAACAAATGTTAGGCCATTGTCTGTAGTCTTCGGTACATCTGTAGAAATTTAGTGAGTGTTGTTTTTTTCTGGCATGGTGGAAAGTAATTTGGAAATTTTCACCTGCTGCATTCCTATGTGTCAGTAGAGTTTAAGTAGAGTTGCAAACTCTTGCAATACTTGATAAACCTGTGTAGAGTTCTAGAGGACCCATTAAAAGGCACGGGAAACGTATATTGGAGCTAAAGATTTAAGATCGCTGTCCCATTGCTTTTGTTTGTAAGAATTAGCTTCATTTTTGACTCAACATTTTAAAAACAAATTTGGCTTTGTTGGACTTTCTCTTCCTTTCCCAGCTCCCATACTTTTGTTGTTGTTTGGAAGCTATTTTCTACAAAGGAGCCTTGTACGGTTTAATGTTGTTTCTTCTGTAATGCTGTTTAATGTAGCAACACAAACCCTGGCAAGTGACCTGAATTTCGCAGATCAAACTGCAATCGCGTAGGAGACTCGGGGACCTGCAAACAAGAATGTTTTGCCTCACTCCTGCTGTTCTGTTCCCTGCCCATAATCCTAGTGCTCCCCCATCTGACCTTTCAGGCAATTTCTACAACTGATTCTTAGGAGCTCTCTAGGTCCAGTGAGGATATTGCATGTGCACCATCTGATTAATATGTGGAGAATCTGAATCAGGCCTGCACAGCTCTGATGACCCACCAAACTGAAAGCAGCCTCCCAAATACCCGATAACCTCCCTGTTCTTGCAGAGAAAGGTGCTGATGAAGGATTTAGGCCCAAAGTCATTGAAGGCTTTGTAAGTCATTTATAAAAACTTTTATTCAGACCAGAAACTCAATGCAGATATTTAAGAATCAATGTGACATAATTTTGGCTGGTGGCTCCACTCAAAAGTTGGACCACTGCATTTTATGCCGGCAGCAATTCCCGAGTTGTCTTCAAGGGCAACGTTACAGTAATGGGAGGATATCAGAGCATGGATTCCTGTGGCCAAGCTATCCCTGCTGAGAAATGCTGTAGCTGGAGACCTTTGCATCTCCACCAACAAGATGGTATCAAAGAGCACCCTAGACCATGTAACTGCACCTTCTGGGAAAGTGCAGCATATGAAAATCAGGCTGTTCCCCTAGTTCTTATAGGCTCATGAGGCATCAAGCTAGAGCATGCCACATCTTATAAAGATTCAGTTTTAATTTATTCACCTTCATCCAACTAAGTGGCCAGATACCAAGTTATCAGTTTCCTCCAAGCATGCCTGAAGATGAACTGCCACTGCCTTCTCAAGCACCTCGATGAAAAAAGGATGAGAGTTGCTTAATGCTTCTGGGTCCATGGAGGTCTTCTTAAGGAGAAGGTGCCCCACCACATCCTTCAAGGCCGTTGGTCCCTCCCCCTTCACTAAGGAAGCAGCAATCACTCTCTGGACCCACAATCTGCTATGGCTAACTCTAAGAAGCCAAGGTGCGCAAGTGCCAAAGGGGCAGATGGTCAGCCACACATATTTCAGCAGCTTGTCCATATCCTCAAGATATAATTGTTGTTCTTAATAACAATTTGTCCCAGTTACTCAGTGTTTTGCATGAGATGAATTTCCCACCTGGATGCAATATCCCAACAGGAAATTGTGTTTCAACACCCCCTCCCTTAATAGTCATGAATAAACACATGTGCATTCATCTCACATTTTTACCATGTAAAAATTAATCCTGTGTGACGTAGCTTTTATTGGGGCTATTTCACACATTTTCTGTGCCCTTTGCCTTCAAACCATGTTTTCTGATGTTAACAGACTGCATTTACTGGTGATTCAATCTCTTCCTCTACATATCTTTCTACGTAACTAAACTTGGTTCCTTGGGATTTACCTATCCATCATTGCCTTCCTTCCCTTAGGCAGGATCAGCGTTGCCAGCAGGTAAATATCTGGAACAGAGAAATTTGGATTCCTTCAGAGACCTTGCAGAGTAGAAAGCTTCATTGCTTTCTATTCTGACCTTGGAAGCCACAGCTTGGCAAACAAAATACTGAAGTCTAAGATTATCCTTTTAACGTTTGCTAGTACGGGCCTGAAAAGAACCTATGGTCCTTATATTCCATGGGGTTTATCACAGATTTCACTGTGAGGTACTTTGCATGAATGGCTCATCTGAATAAGCAACTGTCTTTCCCTTTTGTGGTACCATTTCCTTATGTGAATGTGACTTCAGATAAATTGGTGAGCAATGACTCAAGAGCTCAAGTCAACTGGACTAGGGCTAAGAGGACAAGCAAATTCCTTTCAACACTTCTTAGGGCTCATCCATACTTGCCTTTTGCCCCACTCTTTCCAGGCATAGGTTTATGCTTAAAAACACTATGTCCAAGCAGCTGGTTTTTGCTTCTTTAGCACTCAATCAGAGCCAACGTCAATTCAGGTTTTCTGTGGACTGTCATTTGCTCCGATTAAGCTTTAAAGAGCGAGTTTTCACAGGGAAAACTCTGGAGTGAAAAAAGGGCGTTTAGTACACAGCTTTAAAGGGCAGACTCTGACACAGTAAAACTATTAAGGTACAAACCTGTGTGAAAACTTTCCTGTAGGAGTTTTAGAACATAAATGATATTCTTTGTATGCTATACTTTACAATTGGGGGTTAGGCGCTTCATGAGGTAAATGAAGGGAAAGAGTAGAGCACGGGATCACCATCTGAAAGACTGGTTTAGCTTAGGTATTTACAGGAGACGGGTTTTTCAGTGCTGTCCTTGCAGCATGTAGCCCTGAAAGGAAGTCTAGCTGCTTCTTACCTCCAGCTGAAAACTGCTACCAAAAGAGTAGCTTGCTGCATTCTTTTATGACCTCCCCTGTGAAACTGATGCAGTGGAACGGTCTGATTTAGGATAACGGACAGGGGTCAAGCCAGTTTGGGCCCACACACAGAAAAACTTGAGACACCAGTTTGGGTGCATGAGGAGCTGACCCCCCCCCAACACTTGAGATGTGGCTAAACAAAAGCATTTGTTCAAGTTAATAAACAACTGCAACAAGAAAATAGCAGAACAGATAAAAGCACAACAGCAACCCAGGTTCAAGAACTTCTCACCTCCTCCCAGTGTCTAGAGGAGCCGATGGAAGTCTATGTCCTTTGGCTTTATTCATGCTTAACCTAAGAATCAAACTTGTTAGTTGGTTCTGCAAAATAAAATAGAATAAATTTGGTGACTGAAAGCAACAAACAGGCATGGGGGTCAGTTCTAAGGAAGTTTCCTCCATCAATACAGTAAGATTCCAATGTTTCATAAGGCAACCAGGCTGAGGACAATATGAGGCAACTCTCCTGGTCCCAGGTTCTCCATCTTTCCCATCTAGATTTGGGCCTGAAAGAGCCAGGAGATGTGTGGGTGCATAGATGGTAAGTTGTAAGCAAACACAGTTTGTGACATTGCACAACATAATTTCTGATCATGGCACAGGGCATGTCTGTTAAGGCATCAGTCTTGGCTTCCAGTCCCCTGGCTTTGTAGAGCTTGAAGAAGTCCGGTCTTAAATTGACAAGTTTTTTTTTAAAGCAATGAATGTGTTGACCACAGCAAATTATGGCAAGTTCTTAAAGAAATGGGAGTGCCTGGTCACCTCATCTGTCTCCTGAGAAATCTCTATGTGGGACAAGAAGCTACAGTTAGAACTGGATATGGAACAACTGATTGGTTCAAAATTGGGAAAGGAGTACAACAAGGCTGTATATTGTCTCCCTCCTTATTTAACTTATATGCAGAATTCATCATGCAAAAGGCTGGATTGGATGAAACCCAAACCGGAATTAAGATTGCCGGAAGAAATACCAACAACCTCAGATATGCAGATGACACAACCTTGATGGCAGAAAGTGAGGAGGAATTAAAGAACCTTTTAATGAAGGTGAAAGAGGAGAGCGCAAAATATGGTCTGAAGCTCAACATCAAAAAAACTAAGATCATGGCCACTGGTCCCATCACTTCCTGGCAAATAGAAGGGGAAGAAATGGAGCCAGTGAGAGATTTTACTTTCTTGGGTTCCATGATCATGACAGATGGGGACAGCAGTCACGAAATTAAAAGACGTCTGCTTCTTGGGAGAAAAGTAGTGACAAACCTAGACAGCATCTTAAAAAGCCTCTGCTTTTTACATGACGGCATGATGTCGGCATCACCTTGCCGACAAAGATCTGTATAGTTAAAGCTATGGTATAGTTAAAGCTATGGTTTTCCCAGCAGTGATGGAAGTGAGAGCTGGACCATAAAGAAGGCTGATTGCCAAAGAATGGATGCTTTTGAATTATGGTGCTGGAGGAGACTCTTGAGAGTCCCATGGACTGCAAGAAGATCAAAAGTATCCGTTCATAAGGAAATCAGCCCTGAGTGCTCACTGGAAGGACAGATAGTGAAGCTGAGGCTCCAGTGCTTTGGCCACCTCATGAGAAGAGAAGACTCTTTGGAAAAGACCCTGATGCTGGGAAAGATTGAGGGCACAAGGAGAAGGGGACGACAGAGGATGAGATGGTGGGACAGTGTTCTCGAAGCGACTAACATGAGTTTGACCAAGCTGTGGAAGGCAGTGGAAGACAGGAGTGCCTGGCGTGCTCTGGTCCATGGGGTCACGAAGAGTCGGACACGACTAAACGACTAAACAACAACAACAACATATTCCAGGCTGATGGAAAAGGTGAATTTAATGTTGATACAGATGGCCTCGAACACCATACGATAGGAAAAGTTCTGCCCGGCATCAATGAAGCCTGGTGGACAAAGTCCAATGGCCAGACTCGCCA
This sequence comes from Podarcis pityusensis, assembly GCF_964106645.2. NCBI lineage: Eukaryota > Metazoa > Chordata > Lepidosauria > Squamata > Lacertidae > Podarcis > Podarcis pityusensis. The sequence goes on along the minus strand of NC_138038.1, from coordinate 4,317,713 downwards.
AACATCTGGCTTTCGGAAGATGCATTCTATGCAAAATATTGCTGTGTAAATATTGCCTTCCAGACATCTCCTTATATAGGCCCTCATAATTTTTAAACATCAGATTGCTAAAGAAATTGTTTTGACTACCAGCCACCATGACTGCATTAATACTATGCATTTAGTGGACGTAAATTTTGTCATAATCTTTTATGCGAACGCTAAGATTTATGAGGCTGGACAGACCATTAAGTCATTTTTTTCTCCTTTAATAATGTCTCTGATTCAGTGAACTCAGATTTATGCTTTACACTATAGTGTGCTAACAGCTATTTTTTGGCTGGGAACTCAGCAGTAAATTTGAATTTAATAAAGTGACAATAGATCTCAGCATGAAAGAGATTAGGGCGCCAATTTCTTTTCTTCCTTCTTACTAAACAGAGCAGGAACGGCATGTAATCCATGCACTAAATTTAGCATTAAAAAGATATTTGCCACAATGCATTTGTAACTACACACACAAAAGGGGTTAGCATTTAATGCAGCGCCACTGCAGGGCACTGGAGGTGGTGGAGGGACAGGGAGGGTCAGGGCACCCTCAGCTGTAATGGCCGTGGTTCTTCATAGTCAGCACTGGGAAGCTATACTATCCTGTGCTTTTGTCTCAAAATGTCTATCCAATGTCTATCAAATGTATCACATTGTAATCCTGTCCTTCCGCCAATGAGCTCAGAAAACAGCAATCCTTTTATTGTCACAACAAACCTGCAAGGTTAGATACAGGTATGACTATACTTAAGCTATTCATTTCTGGAGGTGCTTTTTTCTCTTTTGCTTTGCGTGCCTATTTGCATAGCCTAATTTGGGGTTCTGTCATACTAAGTGGTGATGAAATTTGAAAAATCTCATATATAGGTACTCTTGGAGATTTGGAGAGTGCATATTCTCATCTTTTGCACTTTATCTAGAAAGTTAGGAAATTCTGCTACCATTCTTAATGGCATTCCAGAAACACCTTATCACACACTAACACAGGTTGTATTAATTAGCCCCACCTTGTATTCTAAAGAAGTTTACTGATCTGTAAACTGAGCCCCATAATGCAGCTCTTGCTATGTCCTCGGTGGGACAATTTTGCCCACACCTGTGACACACTGCAGTTCTACAGCAGGTATGAAAAATGTGGGCAGGTAATGGAACATAGCAAAGAGGAAAAAAGCAAGATTGCAGTTTTCTCTACCCAGAAAAAAATAATTAGTTTATTTGCCTAATCCTAGGGATTGACTTTTGTTGTTTCTAAAAGCACAAAGTACCATTCTTAGAATTATCACACATTTTATTTTACATTTTATTGGTTAAGACTAGTATGACATCTGCTGTTACACTTCAGGTTTGCTTTGCAATTCTTATATCTATTTGGATGCTATGGTGCACTCAAAATGCATTTTACAAACTTCATGACCTTTACTGAAAGAAATGCAGTGGTAGAAGCACAATTTTCATTCAAGTGAGTAAAAAGTTATTGGAGATAGATAATATACCGAATCTACAAGTATTTGCTCCAAAGGTCTTGATTATTAAGAGCGACTATACACAGCTGTCTTCCTCCTCTGTGTTGCTATCCGTGTCTTAAAGGTAAAGGACCCCTGACCATTAGGTCCAGTCGTGACTGACTCTGGAGTTGCGGCGCTCATCTCGCTTTATTGGCCGAGGGAGCTGGCGTACAGCTTCCGGGTCATGTGGCCAGCATGACTAAGCCGCTTCTGGCGAACCAGAGCAGAGCACGGAAACACCATTTACCTTCCCGCCAGAGTGGTACCTATTTATCTACTTGCACTTTGACATGCTTTTGAACTGCTAGGTTGGCAGGAGCAGGGACCGAGCAACGGGAACTCACCCCGTCGCAAGGATTCGAACCGCTGACCTTCTGATCGGCAAGTCCTAGGCTCTGTGGTTTGACCCACAGCACCACCCGCGTCCCATTCCATGTCTTACATCCTCCAATTAAAAAACTTGTGATGGAGGCCAGCCATATTCACAATTAGGTTTGTCTATTTGACATACCAGTTGACTGTGTTTGCTGTACAATGTATTCTGCCCGTAAAGCCTGAACTATCCTTTGTTGTGGTCAAAAATGATTAATGAGAGTAGATAGTTTTGAACCACTGGAAAATGTGGTCACAGAATTTATGATGTCTCAGTGAACCTAAGACTGGATGTTGCAAGAACAGGTTAGAAGTGCACTTCAGTAAAATAAAATAGAAAACAACCTGATCTTCTAGTCTGTCTCTGCAGTGACCATTGGCCAGAACCCAGAACTTTCCACATGGAAACATTTTGTTGTGGGTCCCGCTTGTGACACCTGCACACCCCCCCCCCCCAATGTTGCAGTGTGGAGTTTCCTGTTCAGGGTTCCAGCCAGCCAGCAAAGCTCTCTTGGTCATATTAAGAAAGGTTTGGGTTTACTGCCTTTGGGTTTTTATTGTTGTTCCACAGACCTTGGGTTCTCCCAAACGTGCTGATACCTCCCTCTTGTACATGGATGACGTCATTTTGACTATATAATGACTGACATTCAGAGACTGATTTCACTATAGTATTTTTGATGTTAAAATCAGATGCAGGAACAGGAGTATTTCCTTTGTGTGTTGATACATGGATAATGGTAGAGTAAAAGGAAACAGATGGAAGAGAGGGAACTTGATTCCTCTTCATTTTGTTGCTGGCCAGGGGGTGCCAAGCAAACAAAGCTGAATCAAATCTCCATTAATGACTGCACCAAATGTTGCCATTTGTAATGCACAATTTAAAATTTGCAAAGCATTGTTGGTGAATTGGATAAAGAGTTTTTGTGATGGTGGGAATTCTAATGATTATCACATTCAACTCTATCCTTAGTTTCCCCATTAGAACAGTCAACCTGATCTCTACCTTTGAGAAGACAGGCCACCCCACCAGGTCCAAGGGCTGCCAGTCACCACTGAGTGTAAACAAATGTAAAGTGATGCATGTCAGGGCAAGAAAATCCTTGATTTTACATATGTGCTCATAGAGTCTGGACTGGCGGTAGCTGACCAGGAACAAGGCCTTAGTGGACAGCTCAGTGAAGATGTCAACTCAGTGTGAAAAAGGTAAATTACATGCTAGGAATCATTAGGAAAACAACTGAAAATAAAACTGCTGATATCATAATTCCACTATAAGACAGTGCCCATCAAAACACTCACTAAATGACACGACTGAAAATTTTTAGAAACTGGTGGTGGCATCTTTGCTAAGTTATTTCCCTCAGTAGGGGAAAAAGATGAGCAATTGGGAACTGTTTCACATCTTTCAACCTGGGATCACTCAGTGAAGTTTATTGGCAGATTTGGAGCAGGCAGGATAAAGCATTTCTTCACACAATGCACAATTATTGAATTAAACTGTCATAAAACATGGTGATAGATAGATAGCTTTTATTTTAGAAATGGACAAATTCATGAAAGACAGGTCTATCATCAGCTATTAGTGATGAAAGCTCAACAGAAGCTCCATGTTCAGTGGCAGTATTCCTCATCAGGATTAGACGCTGGGCCAGGGTCCCCTTCAACTCTACAACTCTAGGATCTGTGATCTAGGATCACTCCATGCCTTGCTTGTGACCTCCTGAGTGGGGGTGGGAAACAAAATGCTGGGCTGGGTGGACTTTGGATAGCTCCATTACAGCAAATATTATATTCTGATTCTCTGTAACATGCAAGTACTGATAAAAAGAACGCAATATTGGCTTTAGAATGTGTTTCGGTCCTAACAGTGTGAAACTCCCTCAGGCACGGACATGAGGCAATATCTCCAGCATTCAACATACTGAGGCTAATAGTTTGCCTTCCTCCTGCTCTGTGAAGACAAGGGTCTCTCCGCTGGTTGGCAGTCCTTCTGTGCTCTGAAGCAATCTGGTACAACAAGCTGCACATTATCCTACTGCTTTGTTTGTATCCCTCCTGCCCCCCTAAAAATGCTGAATTAAATGCATCTGAAAACAACAATATAGTCAAGAGAACAATATAGTCAACTGTTGCTGACTTGCGATAAGTAATTCTCCTTTGGGCAACAAGATAGATAATGGAATGGAGAACTGGAACACACTACTGATAATTGCTTCGTGAGAGATGCACTGAAAACAATAAACCTAATTATATACCATGTAAGGATACAAATTTGTGGTTACCGCTTGGTAAAGACACGTCAGGGTCAGCACAGAGACTTCACTGAAAGCATCAGCCCAATGGCAGACAGAAATTTTAAAAGGTGATAGAATTGCTGGAGGAATTATGATGATGATAACAGTTTACTAAGCTTCCAGGAAATAAACTCAGATGGACATTCTTGGGATTCTACTATACCCTGAAAATTCAGACAAGTTCAGTGCCCAACTTTGCATCTTTCTTTGTAAGCCAGTGATGATTTTACTATTGACAGCTTTTGTGTTCGTTGAGATGTATCCCCTGTGGGATTGCTCCCCCCACCCCTTGAACATCACATTTCTCTCCCTGCTCTGCCATTTCCCTCACATACCTGTAAACACAAGACTAAGCCCTTAACTGTGTGCCTAAATAATGTTGAGTTGAAACGACAATGAGGCTAATTCCATGCACCCAAAGGAGATTTGGACTTGTATTTCTCAAACAGCCTCCCTTCCCAGAGATATTATTTCATGTTTCAATAGGAAGACTGAGATCTTAGTAGAGAGGGCAAAATTCTTAGCAAGGTTTAACTGCCCATTCTTCGTTATATTGAAGATGAATTGACAATACTAATAGTAATGTGATTATCATCATCTGTATTTTAAGACAGCAAGCTGATTCCTGTTTATATTCTAAAGGGCTAATTTTATTTTTGATATCATTGTTTGCACAAGAGCAATTTTGAGCAATGCTGATACACACACACATTGCGCTGCATTTTTTTCTTTCGGTTGATTGAAACAAAATCGTGCTAAACTGTGTTGGGGGAGCAATTGGAAGTAGGGGGTGTGACCACAGAGAGCAGCCACTAAAACGTCACTACATACATTTTTTAAAAAGCTCACTCAAAATGTGAACTCACAATGCACTTCACTCAGGTAATGCATGATTTTATGCTGGATTCCCTTCCCTCCTTAACTGGATTATCTGCAGACCAGGGAAATCTGAATTAATTGGAAGGAAGTGCAGGCTGCCACTTGGTTAAGGAGAACGTTGTGTGGTCACTGACAAAAGAATCGAGCCACACTCTGGACACAGTGGAAACAGTGAGGTTCCCAGAAATAATAATAATAATGATTTCAGACCCTCCAAGTGTCCCTATTTTCCAGAGACGTCCCTGATTTAGAGAAGCTGTCCCGGTTTCTGATTTGATGCCAGAATGTCCCACTTTTCCTTAGGATGTCCCTATTTTCATTGGAAAAATGTTGGAGGGTATGGAGTTACCTGACCCTCCCAAGCTGTCTGAAGGCAATCCTGTGTAGGGAAGGTTTTTAAAAAATATATTTAATGTTTTATTATGTTTTTATATATGTCAGAAGCTGCCCAGAGTGGCTGGGGCAACCCAGTAAGATGTGTGGGGTATAAATAGTAAAATTACCGTTGTGGAATGGGTTGTCCCTATTTTCATCGGAGAAATGTTGGAGGGTATGTAATTTTGTTATTTGTACCCTACCCATCTGAATGGGTTGCCCCAGCAACTCTGGGCGGCTTCCAGCATAAACAAAAACATAGTATGTTCCAACAAATATTCACAACTGATTTGAAAAGTAGGGGGTGTCTTCTGTTCTTTCCTAAAAGGCATTTAACCCCCCCCCCTTTTGCCATTTTTACTTATTAGTTGCAATAGAAGTTACTTGTTTCTTTCTTTCTTTCCTTCTCGAAAATTATGACTGATGCTGAACTAGAGAATCTCAGAAGAAATTAGAAGTTGTGTGAGACATCATAAACAATTCAATCTATATTCTGTCAGGTGAGCAATACATGACAGAGCCATACAGCAGAGGAAGATATATCTCTTAATCAAACACAAACCTTGTTTATCGCCACTTGAACTTGAATTAATAGGAGCTGCGCCTTCTCTTCTGCCCAGGGGGCCAGAGGGCCTTGCTTCCTCCCGTGAAACAGGGAAGCTTCCAGAACTAGCAGTGGCATTACAATGGGCTTAATGTGGATCCCGAGCATCCTCTAGCACCATCTACCAGTCTTCCTAAGTAATTCACAAAATGCACGGTTTCTGCTTCTGCGATATTGTGGGTCTTTTAAGAGAGAAAAAACTCTTCTCAAAAATCTGTTAGACTTTACAAGATATCTATCAGCATATCCTGAAGAAATATTTCCAACAGTGAAGCAGGATAATGCAGCAACTTACACGTTTACGTACTAATTCTGATCCCAGAATTTGCATGAATGTAATTTAACAGCAATTACAGTGGTACCTCTGGTTACATACTTAATTTGTTCCAGAGGTCTGTTCTTAACCTGAAACTGTTCTTAACCTGAAGCACCACTTTAGCTAATGGGGCCTCCTGCTGCCGCCACGCTGCCGGAGCACGATTTCTGTTCTCACACTGAAGCAAAGTTCTTAACCCGAGGTACTATTTCTGGGTTAGCGGAGTCTGTAACCTGAAGCGTATGTAACCTGAAGCGTATGTAACCCGAGGTACCACTGTACCAGAATTGTAGTCATATTAATGGGGTGCCAAACTAAAACATATGATTTTTAAAAAACTCATATTGCCAATTTACCCTCATAAAAAATCTGAGGTAAACACAGTTTGGGTTCTATCCCTCCGCTTGCAAGCTCTCTGTAGCCATTGGCAGAGTTGCTATGCGATGCCAGGAAAACACAGAGACCAAAGCTGCCTTTGATGATGATGATGATGATGATGATATTTATACCCCAACATTCTTCCAAAGAACTCCAGGCGGCATTCATGTCCCATCCCCCCCCCCATCCATTCTGTCTTGACAACAAGCACGTTGAGAGGCAGCGAGTGGCCCAAGGTCACACAGAGAGCTTCATGGCTGAGAAGGAATTTGAATCCAGCTCTTCTGGATCCTAGTACGACACAAAACATGCCCACTTAAAACAAAGCTTGAGGCCACTTCATAAAGGAGCAAAGTTTTAAGGATTTAAATTTCATTATTTTTCAACTTCCATTTTAAAATGCGATTTGAAGTGATATGTTCTAAGACACTGATGACATTTGGAAAATGTTATTAGGTGTCAGCTTGTTAAATGCAATATTTTAGCCAGCATCGAAACCTATGAGATATAGGGAAGATGATTCCTGAACTAAAGCTCTTGTTTATTGGAGAGCCTCCTTTTTGGTATATTTATAGAATCTGTAAATTGCCCTGAAGAAAATTCCTGTTGTTAGTTTACACAGGAGATAAAAGTAAATGTCTAACCCTTTTTTTCCTTCTGAAGTCTCCAAATAACACCCCTCCCCCCGTTAAATGTTAATAAGAATGGGAAATGCCCTAAATATAGTTATGTCAACTAATTCATTTCCAAGGAGGGAAAGGGAGAGGAGACATGCTGAAAAGTTATTTTGAGAACTGGAATTTGTTTGATAAATATGGGAATAAGGGTTTTAAAGAGAATGTTCCTTTAATTCGTACTAGATGCTACTTTTTGAAAGGAAAAACGAGGAAGGTGACTGGTGAGTATACATACACAAAACATGGGTTAATGATCATTGAGCTGAAAAATGGTGCAACAGCAAATAATTTCTGCTCCAGTTCCAGTTCCGTTCTGTTCCAGTTCAGATCCTGGGCGCTGTTTGTTGCAACATCCTTTATGGGCGGTTTTTTTGGGGAGGGGGGCAGAGGCTGCTGTTGCATGGGCTAAGCTATAAGTCATGGGTAGGCAAACTAAGGCCCAGGGGCCGGATCTGGCCCAGTCGCCTTCTCAATCCGGCCCGTGGACGGTCCGGGAATCAGTGTGTTTTTACATGAGTAGAATGTGTGCTTTTATTGAAAATGCATCTCTGGGTTATTTGTGTGGCATAGGAATTTGTTCATTTTCTCTCTCAAAATATAGTCTGGCCCCCCACGAGGTCTGAGGGACAGGGCCCTGCTGAAAAAGTTTGCTGACCCCTGCTGTAAGACATGGGTAGGCAAACTAAGGCCCAGGGGCCGGATCTGGCCCAGTCGCCTTCTCAATCCGGCCCGTGGACGGTCCGGGAATCAGTGTGTTTTTACATGAGTAGAATGTGTTCTTTTATTTAAAATGCATCTCTGGGTTATTTGTGGGGCATAGGAATTCGTTCATTTCCCCCAAAAAAATATAGTTTGGCCCCCCACAAGGTCTGAGGGACAGTGGACCGGCCCCCTGCTGAAGAAGTTTACTGACCCCTGCTGTAAGTGGTAGAAAACGTAGGACCTGTCACCACACACATAACGTATGGGCATTGCCTGTCGAAGTGGCATCTTTATGGCTGTGTGACTTCTAATCCCAGCCTGAGCAGCCCAGGGCCAGGGTGCTTCAGGGCCAGAGCACCAGTCATGCCTTTCTTTTTTTAGACGGCTATTTCTTCTCGGAGTGGCTGTGATGTGACCGTCAGCTCCCGTTTCCTGATGCCCCGTCTCACATGACTTCTGGAAGCTGGGCAGCATCACATTCATAGAGCTGCTATCCAATTCCTAATCAGTACAGAACAGCAGGCATGGACAGTAAGAGACTCTCTGCTGGCTCCCTTCCACAATGTACTTGGAGGAGGACAAACAGTTGCTGCTCACATGCGAGTTTTGGAGTCCCCTCGTACAATCAGGAGGTCGATGGAAAAAGAAATCCCTGCTGCAGCACAAATGTAATACAGGTTGGGTTAGATGCTTCGTAGCAAGTGATCTCCTCAGATGACTGGCTTCAGGGCTGCGAGGGCACATTCTTCAAGCACACCCATTTACTACTCAGCACCTCTCTCCCCTTTGTTTATCAGACGGGATAATGACCATGTCACATGGCAACACACATTGCCTGGTATGCGTGTTGTATTCCAACTATACTTCCCCAGAAAAATCTAGGCCACCTTCTCCGTTCTTGAATTTCATAGAGAAACATGGAGTGGGGGTGTTTGGCTTAAATTGTGAAACCTGTTTAAATATTGGTTTCTGTTATGTACTGAGTTGAATAGGATCAAAACTGTAGCAGTCTGATTGGTCCTAGAACAATAGGATCCAAAAGGCAGCAGTCTGATTGGTCCTAGAACAATAGGATTCAGAATGCAGCAGTCTGATTGGTCCTAGAACAATGCAGCAGTATGATTGGTTGGCAGGAACCACCCAATCCTGCTCCAGATAGAAGTGAATCCACAACCTGATTGGCTTACAGTAGAATTCCAGAATTAGCCAATCATGTGCAGCCCATTGTGTAAATAATGTATATAAAGCAGATACTGTGAGGGGACATTCGTTCATTCCTCCTCACCACTATGAGCTGAATAAAGAGCATGAAATCACTTTGCGACTCTGAGTATATTTCACTGGCGACGAAGGTGGGATCCCGCTGAGCTGACTGCCACACACAGCACCGCAGCACCGCCAACTGCCGCACCGCTGCCTCGCACCGTGTATCCAGGCTTCAGCTCCGGGGCACAAGGAACTCAGAATGGCAGCCAACAGCAGCTTCTCGCCATTCAACCCAGCATCTGGAGACTGGGAAGCGTACGCCTCCCGTTTCACCTTCCTCCTAGAAGCCAAAGGGGTCACCGACGAAGAAGACGCCAAGAAGAGGGCGATATTCTTCAGCGTCTGCGGAGAGGAGACGTTTGAAATCGCCCGGGCTCTCCTTGCGCCTGAAGACGTCGCTACTGTTCCATACAAAACAATAATGGAACAGCTGAAGGGGCACTTTTCGCCGCAGCCCTCAGTGGTGGCTCGTCGAAATGCCTTCTACGCAAAGCGGCAAGCCCCTGGGGAAACCATAACTGGGTTTGTGACCTCTCTCCGCCAAGCCGCCCGGTTCTGCAACTTCTCAGAGCTGGAGAACATGCTTCGTGACCGCCTCGTCGGTGGCCTGAAGGATGAGAAGCTGCAACGGCGCCTCTACGCTAAGAAGGACCTAACGTTCCAGGTCGCTCTGGAGGAGGCCCTGGCAACAGAAGCTGCCGAGAGGTCGACCCAAGAGGCACGGCCGAGCCTGCCATCCCAACCGAGGGTCCACCATGAAGACCTCACCGACGACTCAGGATCCGACAGGGAGGAGGTGCACCGAGTACAGCAGCGCACTCAAGCAGCGCACAGACCACAGCTGCCTCGACGAGAAGGAGGGAACTGCGCAAGCTGCGGGGAGAGTCACGAGAGGAGGACCTGCCGTTTCCGCAACGCAGAGTGCAGGCAGTGCAGAAAATCGGGACACATCGCCCGGGTGTGTCGGGCTCGGCCCACCTGACACCAGGCATCAGATGACCAATCCAAGAGCCCCAGGTCCCGGGGCCCAACGCACCAAGGCAACTCGACGGAGCTCACGGACTTCCAGGTATACCAGTTGCCCCACCCCAACGTAGAGAAAATTTATGTAGAGGTACAGATAGAGGGGGCCCCATGCCGCATGGAGCTTGACACGGGTTCAACTCTATCCATAATCTCGGCAAGGACCTTAAGGAAACTGTGTCCCACTGGGGGTCCCAAACTCAGGCCGGCCCCATTCACCCTCCGGGACTTCCAGAAACGTAAGGTCCCCACAATGGGGGTGGGGACCTTCAGGGTGCAATACCGAGGGCGGACGCGGCAACTGGACTTGCTTGTGGTCAAGGGCCCCTACATTAGCTTACTGGGATTGGCATGGTTTGGACCACTGGGGCTAGCTGTCACCGGGGTGAACCACACTAGCTTACAAGTGGACGTGGACGCCATATGCAAGGAATTTCCAGGGGTTTTCGATGGGAAATTGGGACAGTATACGGGCCCCCCCATTGCGCTACAGCTTGACCCCGCAGTACGACCGGTCAGGCTCAAGGCCCGCCGGGTCCCGTTCGCCTTGAAACCCCGTATAGACGAGGAATTGGACCGACTCGTAGAGCAAGGAGTGCTGGAGCCGGTGCCTAATGCTCCCTGGGAAACCCCAATCGTCACACCCGTCAAGCCTAATGGTTCGGTCCGCATCTGCGCAGACTACAAATGTACCATAAACAAGGCCCTCACGGCCCACGCATACCCAGTGCCAGTGGTCAGCCATGTCCTTGCCACCCTGGCTGGGTCGAAAATTTTTGGCAAGCTGGACTTGGCCCAAGCATATCAACAGCTGCCAGTAGATGAGGCCACAGCAGAGGCACAGACGATTGTGACGCACAGAGGAGCGTTCAGGGTAAAGCGGCTGCAATTCGGTGTCAGCGTGGCACCAGGCATATTCCAGAATATAATGGACTCTCTCCTTAAAGGGATTCCTGGCGTCACCCCCTTCTTCGATGATGTGTTGATTGCCGCCCCCACACCAGAGGAGTTTGAGGACCGCCTCCGCACCGTTCTGCACCGTTTCCAGACGGCGGGTCTCAAGGTGAAGCGGGAAAAATGTCTACTAGGAGTGCCTCAGGTGGACTTTCTGGGATTTATGGTGGACGCAGAAGGGGTCCACCCGACTGGGGACAAGGTACGGGCCATTTGTGATGCCCCAGCGCCCAAGAGCAAGACTGAACTTCAGGCCTTCTTGGGACTATTGAACTTTTACCATTCCTTCCTTCCCCACAAGGCGGCGGTAGCGGAGCCCCTACACAGACTCCTGGACAAGCGGGCCCCTTGGGTGTGGGGCCAGCGCCAGGAGGCCGCATTCCAGGCAGTCAAGGACTTGCTTGTCTCAAACTCGGTCTTGGCACACTTCGACGAGAGGCTGCCGGTGGTGCTAGCATGCGACGCCTCACCCTATGGCATTGGAGCTGTCCTGGGGCACCAACTCCCGGATGGAAGAGAGGTACCGGTGGCGTACTTTTCCCAGACACTCAACACAACCGAGCGGAACTACTCGCAAATCGACAAGGAGGGTCTGGCAATCGTAAAGGGAGTAAAAAAATTCCATGATTTCTTGTACAGGCGGCCCTTCACCGTGGTGACTGACCACAAGCCGTTGCTTGGCTTGTTTGCCCCCGAAAAGCAGACCCCCCAAGTGCTGTCTCCTCGCGTCCTCAGGTGGTCAATTTTCCTTGCCAGCTACCAGTATGCACTGATTCACCGACCTGGGAAGGCGATGGGCCATGCGGACGCCCTCAGCAGGCTACCACTACCGGAAACAGGCCCTGACCCAGCACCTGCACAAGAGGTTATGAGCCTGGAGCTGCTTCCCGACCGCCCCATTCAGGCACAAGAAGTTGCACACCATTCCAAGAAAGATAGGGTCATCTCCCGGGTCCTGGACTGGGTGTGGAGGGGATGGCCCAGCAGCAGCCCCGGGCCAGAATTCGCCGGCTACACAACCCGCAAACATGAACTGTCGGCCCACAAGGGGTGCCTGTTATGGGGAAGCAGAGTCGTTGTTCCCCAGCCCCTCTGCAAAAGGGTCCTCACAGCCCTACACGAGACACATCCAGGGGTAGTAAGAATGAAGGCCCTTGCCAGGAGTTATGTGTGGTGGCCGGGGATCGATGGAGAGATAGAGGCCTGGGTCAAACACTGCCAGGCCTGCCAAGAATCCCGCCCAGATCCCCCAAGGGCCCCAGTCCAGTCCTGGGAGTCCGCCCGAGCACCATGGTCACGCCTGCATGTGGATTTCGCTGGCCCCTTTCAGGGGAAAACATTCTTCATAGTGGTGGACTCCTACACCAAATGGCTGGAAGTCGCACTGGTACCGTCCACTTCCACGTCCGCAGCCATCCGGGTACTACGCAGGCTGTTTGCAACCCACGGGCTCCCTGACACTCTCGTCTCAGACAACGGGACTGCATTTACGTCAGGAGAATTCCAAACCTTCACAGCGCAGAACGCCATCCGCCACATCCGTTCGGCGCCGTTCCACCCTGCCACCAATGGCCAAGCAGAACGCATGGTGCGGACCACCAAGGACACCCTTCGCCGCATGACGCAAGGGGACTGGGAGTACCGCCTTGCCACATTCCTTCTAGCACAGCACAGCACCCCCAGCTCAACGACTGGCCGGAGCCCCGCTGAACTACTAATGGGTCGGCGCCTTGCAATCAGATTGGACCGCCTTCACCCCGATAGAGCTCAGGATGAGGTAGTGGTGGGGGAAGGCAGGAACCCCCGGACCTTCGAGGCCCAGGACCCAGTGTACGCAAAGAATTTTGGGGCAGGCCCAGCATGGGTACCCGCCACAATCACCAGGGTCACTGGCCCCGTGTCGTACGAGGTGCTAACGGATGGGGGGCAATGCTGGCGCCGCCACTGCGACCAGATACGGCGACGATTCCCGGGAGAAAACCAGGAGGAGGACAGGTCAGAGGAGTCCCAAGGGAACAGCGGGGCAGTGAGGCCCATAGAGCAGGAGGGGCCAGCAGGAGAGGCAGAATCAGTAAATACAGAGAGGACCCGTGAGGCCGAAAGGACACCGGAACCAGAACCACGACTGAGCGAGCCGGTTGCACCAGACCAAACAGCCGCATCACAGCCAGCATCCTTGGAACACGAGCCAGAACCCGGAGCCCGGACCAGGGAACACCCCAGGCCACAACGCACACGTAGGCCGCCGGCATACCTTGAGGACTATGAATGCGACCTCCCGGGCAGGACTGGAACTTAGAGGGGAGGGGTGTTATGTACGGAGTTGAATAGGATCCAAACTGTAGCAGTCTGATTGGTCCTAGAACAATAGGATCCAAAAGGCAGCAGTCTGATTGGTCCTAGAACAATAGGATTCAGAATGCAGCAGTCTGATTGGTCCTAGAACAATGCAGCAGTATGATTGGTTGGCAGGAACCACCCAATCCTGCTCCAGATAGAAGTGAATCCACAACCTGATTGGCTTACAGTAGAATTCCAGAATTAGCCAATCATGTGCAGCCCATTGTGTAAATAATGTATATAAAGCAGATACTGTGAGGGGACATTTATTCATTCCTCCTCACCACTATGAGCTGAATAAAGAGCATGAAATCACTTTGCGACTCTGAGTATATTTCAGTTTCCCAAAGAGCCTGGAGATTATCAGTCTTGTATATCTCAGGCAAATTATCAGCCATTCTCATTGGCTAGTGGACCGACCACAAGGGCAAACAGCCATGCTTCTTAATTGTTTATTCTAAGTCAGCCAGTCATATAAAGGAGTTAATTAATTGATTCATTGGTTAACCAATTAAATCTGGAAACGAATAAAATCAGTAGTTCTGAAGTATCCTGATTTTAGATGATGCATGCCGGTGTAATGTCAGACACTGTCTTAGATGGTTCTTAGAAGAAGCATTCCTGCCTGAGTATTACACAAGGGGGAAATGCTTCTAGAAGTTAATCTCCTGCATATTTTGTACTTGTATTTTTTAAAAATTAAACCTCACCAAATTAAACTGAAGATTGATTTTTAATTAATAAAAATGATTTAAGAATTCAACAAAAGAAATTGTTGAATCGTTGGAATATTCTGTTAGTCTTGTTTGTTATATATTTAATAACAAAATAATTTCTAAACAAGTAAATAAATATGCTTTAAACTGACTACTCTAAGAATTGACCGAGTGCTGCAGTTCCTATATAGGAAGGCATGTATTGAAATCATTTCTCCATTCTGAATGTCTCAGAAACATTTCACATCAGGGGCAACATCCAACCAAACCCGAGCACTTTGGAGAGTCCAACTGCTTAAATCTATTCTACTTCAACCACAGAAATTTAAAATTGCCTGGCATTGGTAGGAACTATAAAGTTAACCCAAAAACTGATGGCATCATTCTACCCCAATTATCTCTAGACTTCATATGTGGAAACATGGCAAATTATAATAATATAATTCTTCTTTTAAAAAAAAGTTTGAGGATTCTGTGCACGACTCCTCCTGGGGTTTATCCACCTGAAATTTGACAACTTTAATTCCCCTTTTTGGGCGGAGAGGGTGCCCTTTGCCTGCAAATTTAATCCATCCATCTATGTGAAAAAGGAGGGGGAAGCTTCAGATTTAACAGATCAGATCTGAACCTGAATAAAAAAATTGAATCTGAGTGACAGAGCAGAGCTGAAACAGATGGGGCTGTTTCCAAACGCTGCAAAAACAAGGCGAATCTGGTGCTTGCTGCACACTCCTATTAAATACACCTTTAACCTGCAAAGCTTAATAAAGTACACTGTCACTTGCTTGCTCCAATTGAAAATTAACACAAGAATTAATTAGTGCCCAGAAGAAAGAAGCAGCAAACTATTTAACTTGTTTAACAAAAAGGTCAGAAGGAATTGAATTTACAACCTTTAAAAATAAGGCCAACAATCCTCATTTGCTTCCAACACGTGGAATATTCTTAGCTTTATTATTTCCTGTTACTTACAACTTAAAGCCACTGCTGCCACGATCATTACGGGTAGGCCCTATAGTGGCCATCAGGTATAGAATAGGGAATGAGAGCTTGGAATCCCACTAATATGCTTAAATGGGGTCATAAAGTTGCCACTTCTCGCTTCCACCAAACTAAACTGAACAAAATTAACAAAAGTAATCATAGTTGGCAATGGAACGTTAACCGCGCAGCCCATATGTCAATAATCCTTACAACGTCCCTGCAAAGGAGGTCAGTATTATGATGCCATACTACAAATTGGGGGCTGAGGCTGAACAATTGTGTTTTGCTGGGGGCTGCCTAGGGAGCTCAAGACTGAGGTGTGATTTGAACCAGAGACCTGATATTAGAGGGCTTAAAAATGCTTAACTCTGCATTGGGTCCTGCGACTCCTGGCAAGCCTCTCATTATCAAAGTGTAGTGCTCCAGTACAGACACCTCAAGAAACAGGCTCATTGAATGTGAAGATTTTTTAATTTATATAAACTCATTGTGAGAATGATTTCAGTATCTCTATGCATAACTATGGTACATCATTCCCGTTTACTCACACGGGGCCCACCTGCAGCACCAAACAGCTTGGCTTGCAGTGAACAATTCATCACCTGGGTGCCAGAGATGGACAGCTGTACTCTGTGCAGGACACGGTTGCTCCATCTGCAGATGACATCAAATGACAGATGCTGGTCTTCAGCTGAATTTGGAGGGCACCTACTTAATAAAGAGATTGGAAGGTATGTGCGTGAAAGAGAAATAAATACAGATTTCATCTGTATCTGACAAGCCATTTAAACGGGAGGGCCTCTTGGATCCATACATTTTGGCTCAACTGCTTTGCGGCTTTAAGCTGCTCCAAGATGAGAGGTGGCATTTGTTTCCAATTCTGTTTTGAATCCCTTCGGCTGCAATTCTGCAGCACAACCTGTCAACTGGAGAAACGCTGGGAATCCACATAAGCCAAACGTATCATAGGGTACAGACGATCATGTAAGATATAAAAAGTATTTTTTAAAAATTGTAATTGACCACTAATAATGTATCATGCAAATAATTATAATTGACCACTAATAATGTCTCATTAGATTAAATGCCGCAAAATTGTGTTCAATTAAAACTATGCCGTTGTTTCCCATTGATTGTAAAAAAAATTGCCTCAACGTAATATTACCACATCTTATGCCTGTAAGCCAATTAAATATTTTCATCTGCTTTTCAGTAAATCATTGACTTTAGATAATTTGCATAATATCAAAATGTCCATGCCTTTTTGTGATGTTGAAAGAAGTGTACAAAAACCTACCACTCACTCTTAGGCCAATTGTAATATGTTCTTTGTAAAGCAATGTCCCCTATTGCAGCAAACACCCAAGCTTGTTACAAGCTGTAACAATCCCTGAACCAGCATTTATTATATATATAGAAGTGTACAGGGAATCTCCAAAGAATTATATATATCACACTACAATTTCTTTTATTTTTCTGACCACTCTTAGGCACAGAGGTGGTTTTCAGAGGGCAGATCTACAGTAAAGGAAGGCTTTGGTGAAAAATCATTCTTATGGTGATGCTGACGGAGGGAAAGTCGTCTTGCATCAAGCAGTCCTAATCACCCAGAATAAGAGTACCGGTGAGAGAGTTCTCTGAGCGTGTGAGAAGTTGATCTTTTCATATAGTTTCCATGCCCCTTTGTGGTTGCTATCTGTGGCTTCTGTGACAAACACTTTGCATGAAGTTACAGCTGCCAGCAGAAGTCAAACCCTAAGAAAGTGGAATTTCTAGTGGAAATTGATCAAATGGAGATATAGAATGCTAGCAAGAAAGTTCATGGGGCAGAGCATGATTAGACACATGTACCAGCCCGATTTTCCCACAGCACCAAGTTACAGCCTTATTTCTGCACCATTGCTTAGAATGGATGACGGGGAGTGCCTGTGACCGTTTCTCACATTCTTTGGTGGTATGTTTAAGGCACATCACATTGCACTGTGCAAGCAGTGAATTTAAAGCCACTAAAAGGGAGAAACCTCTGTGGCAGCTCATGAAGCATCATCCGTAGATTGTCAAGATTTGGTTGACTTAAAAAGAATCAGTTTTTCCCATGCATTCCAATTGTCATGGCTTACCAGGGGCTTGGCCCTCGTGAATCACTGACCCAAATTTGCCTTTGAGGGATGCGTTTTTAAAAGCACTGTCAATGTGCACTAGAGCTGTCATCTGTTTGGTCTCAAATGTTTCTCCTTCAACCTGCCTGCCTCCCTCCCAGCCACCAGCCTTGACATTTCTTCACAATGGACACTTAGGTTGGTGTGTGAGGCAAAACACAGAGATGGTTCATCAGCACTTGAGCCAGCTGGGCAGAAATAAGGGCAGAGGAATACTGTGTCTTCCTTCCCATTTTCAGCTTCTTCTTCTTCTTCTTCATCATCATCATCATCATTTAAACACACTTTTTATTTGGGTCCTTGTTTTAATTATGTATTTTGCGTTATCTTGTATTTTTATGCTGTGAACTGCCCTGAGATCTTTGGATGAAGGGTGGTGTTATGTACTGAACTTCTCACCCTGGGCCAGCAGGGGGACACTGTAGATAGTTATGCCAATGAAGGATCGAAAGCGACGTTCAGTGATTGGATAGTTTTAGAAAGTTGCTACAGTAACGTTGTACTAGAGCTCTATATAAGCAGGCTGACTGAGCCCTTCAGCTCAGTTCTGTTCTGGCCTCTGAATAAATAAGAGCTGTTTGAAGAATTGCTGTGTCGTTTGATATGTTCACCCACAACTTAACAGGTGGTATACAAATTAATTAATTAATTTCTCCTCCCACTGGAAACAATGGCAGGGGAAAGCGAAGAAAGAGATTTAGTTACACCCAGGGCAGAAGAGCAGAAGAGCAACCAGAGTCTTACCTCAGGGTTCCACCATTTTCCTTAGTGCTAGGCAGCGCTGAAAGATTTCAGCCATATAAGAAGATCTGGTACTCATGGAACCAGTTACAGCTTTTAAATATGTTCCATTGCAGGAATCCTCTTCTACTGGGATTTTGGGGATCAGCCTTCATCACAAGAATGGGTTTAAAATGGGAGAATAGCTCAAGCCCTTCAGCGTCATGGTTCAGCATGCTTTAGGAGAAAATTTTAACTGGCAAACGCTGAGGTTTTCAGCTATCCTAGCCAGCTAGATGCCTCAGCTGGTGAAAGGGACTTGTCAGACTTCCCATCACGCTAATTGCTGTACTTCTTAATTACGTATGTAACTAAAGCATGCAAATTAGCTGTGGGGCTTCTGCTTGTGAAATGCTTCCAGAGTGGCCCTGAGTATGAAACCAGCTTTCCATTCCTTCATTTACACTGACTTACTGGCCACCTACTATTCCAGACTCAGGAACACCTTCAAGCCCAACCTACAAAATGGACCCACATTTCATCTTAGATGTAGTATCTTATATAAACCTGCCCTCTGACTCCCTACCCCCACCCCTTTTCAGTCCATTCATTATTCCTACTCTCTACACTTGCTGTCAAAGTATGGTTCTGGCACTGGCCATATGAATATTTTCCGTCACGTTATGATGATCTGGTTACAGATCTTGACCTACCAGTGAAATACCAATATTTTAGAAAAACTCTTTATCAAATCAGGCTGGTTTCCAGTTTTCCTTTCAAGCATCAGTGGTATCAACAGGAATGTCATCGTGTGATCTGTGTAGAGCTAATAATAATAATAATTTGTTATTTATACCCCGCCCTTCCCAGTCAAGACCGGGCTCAGGGCGGCTAACAACCAATAGTAAAAACAAGTTGATTAAAATACAATTTAAAAAAGATTAAAATAGAACATTAAAAAATTAGGATGCAGCCTCTTCACAGGAGGAGAAAGGAAAAAGAAAGAGGGGGAGGGAATCAAATTGACTCCAAGCCAAAGGCCAAGCGGAACAACTCTTTCTTACAGGCCCTGTGGAAAGAAATCAGATCCCGCAGGGCCCTGGTCTCATGAGACAGAGCGTTCCACCAGGCCGGAGCCACAGCTGAGAAGGCCCTGGCTCTGGTTGAGGCTAATCTAACTTCCTTAGGGCCCGGGACCTCAAGGGTGTTGCTATTTATGGACCTTAAGGTCCTCCGTGGGGCATACCAGGAGAGGTGGTCCCATAGGTACGAGGGTCCTAGGCTGTGAAGGGACCTAGTTGCCTAGCTAAGGGACGTGGGTGGTGCTGTGCTCTAAACCACTGAGCCTTGGGCTTGCCGATCAAAAGGTTGGCGGTTCGCACGATGGAGTGAGCTCCCATTGCTCGGTCCCAGCTCCTGCCAACCTAGCAGTTCAAAAGCACGCCAAAAAGTGCAAGTAGATTAATAGGTACCACTCTGGCAGGAAGGTAAACGGTGTTTCTGTTCTGGTGTCGGTGTTCCATTGCACCAGAAGCGGCTTAGTCATGTGCTGGCCATATGACCCAGAAAAATTGTCTGCGGAGCGGACAAACGCCAGCTCTCTCGGCCTGTAAAGCGAGATGAGCACCGCAACCCCAGAGTCATTCGCGACTGGACTTCACTGTCAGGGGTCCCTTTACCTTTACCTAAGGCCAAACTACATGCTGCCTGCATTCACAGCTGGTGGTTTGAAGGTTACCAGGATCAGTATCTCTCAGCAACCAATTGATCTGATGAACATGAAACCTAATCAGGAGGGAGACACACCTGGGCAGCGTCCAGCTGCAGCATTGCCTACAGGGTCTCCTCTGACAACTGCAGGATGTGAGAGGGTTGCTTGTGGGGAAGGCACTCCCTCAGGTGCTTGGCTCCCAAGCCATCCTCTAGTACTAACCTTGAGTTGAGCCCAGTAGCTCACCGGCAGCCAATAGAGCACTTTCAGGACCACTGACAAATGATCCTATTACAGTGGTACCTCAGGTTACATATGCTTCGGGTTACATACGCTTCAGGTTACAGACTCCAATAACCCAGAAATAGTACCTCGGGTTAGTACCTTCAGGGTGAGAACAGAAATCATGCTCTGGCGGCGCAGCAGCAGGAGGCCCCATTAGCTAAAGTGGTGCTTCAAGTTAAGAACAGTTTCAGGTTAAGAACGGACCTCCGGAACGAATTAAGTACTTAACCCGAGGTACCACTGTATTATATCCAAACTCGCAGTCACATTCTGCAGAAGCTACAGACTCCATACCACCTTCAAGGGCAACCTTACATACAGCGCATTGCAGTAGTCCAGGAGGGATGTCACCACAGCATGGGCAACTGAGGCTAAGCCATCTTGGTCCTGGAATGGCCATGGCTGGTGAACCAGACCAAGCTGGGCACAAACACTCCTAGCCACGTGAAAGTTCAGTGACAAGTCAGAACTGTTTTAAACTTTTTAATGGTCTTATTGTATGGTTTTATCGCTGTAAACTACTTTGATACATGCATATATAATGATACATCAGTATACAACCTATAAACCCCTCCCAAAACTTAGAATATGTTTCTTCCCATCCACAACACCTCCATTCAGTCTCAGTTTATTGTGGTCACGATTTCCAGACAGCAGCCTAACACTTTCACAGCCTCTCCTGAAGATGGAGCACAGAGAGAGCGCCACATGTCACCACAAGTGCCACATATTATTCATTCCAAACCTGTGAGTAATACTTTCTTCCGTGTGGCAGCATCTATACACTGGAACTTCCTGCCCATTGGCAACTTCACTGTACTGTTTTTGGTGCCTGTTGGAAACGTTTTTTTAAAGGCAAGTCTATTAGGTGAATAGACTTGGGACGCGGGTGGCGCTGTGGGTAAAACCTCAGCGCCTAGGACTTGCCGATCGCATGGTTGGCGGTTCGAATCCCTGCGGCAGGGTGCGCTCCCGTCGTTCGGTCCCAGTTCGAAAGCACCCCCGGGTGCAAGTAGATAAATAGGGACCGCTTACCAGCGGGAAGGTAAACGGCGTTCTGTGTGTTGCGCTGGCTCGCCAGATGCAGCTTGTCACGCTGGCCACGTGACCCGGAAGTGTCTGCGGACTGCGCTGGCTCCCGGCCTATGGAGTGAGATGAGCGCACAACCCTAGTCTGGCAAAACTGGCCCGTACGGGCAGGGGTGCCTTTACCTTTACCTATTAGGTGAATACCTCAAGACAATGTGTGAGAAGACCCTCAGCTTTGTAGAAAAGGCTTTATGACTGCAGAGGGCAACGGATGCAAGTGGCAAAGACAGAAGTGGAACTCTTTTAAGCATACCATACACAAGACAGGGGGCAAGCCCATTGAGGGCATTTGGTATGCTGCATGGAATAACCCTTGTTACTCTTAATTCTAATATTTAGCTTGTTGACTTACATGATGGAGGAAGAGGAGGAATCCCTGAAAGGAATTGGGGGTACTGTTTTATTCCTGGCTTTGTGCTTGGACTAGAAAAGTAACAGCTTTGCTTGGCTGCTAGCATTTAAATCATGCAGTTTAAGCAGCCAAAAAAAGGGCTATCTTTCTTCCATTTTTTACTCTCTCTCTCTCTCCTCTCTGTGAATCTACATCTGTCTTTTGCATAAGGGAAAACAATTGGAAATCACATGATCAACAGATTGGCCCCCTAAGAGACAGCCAGCTGGTGAAGAAATGCCTCTTAGTCGGAATCACAGAAGTGTCAGAAGTTGGACCTGAAAGTCACTGCGTCCAACTCTCTGCAGCATGGCAAGTTCAGTGTTTGATTTGGAAATGGAAGGACAGGAATGACTCCAATACATGGGCATGCCCAGCCCTGACCCCTCAGCTCCCAACTCCAGAAACCTAGGGAACAGCTATGAGGGCTCAGTTGGCAAGAGGGATTATTGGCAATTAGTACCAGTAATTAGTATGCAAAATGGAAGTCAGGCCCAAGCTCACACTAAACAGTTGATGGAGGCTCCTCACTGAGAGTTGCAATTATATTTAAGAATATTCACAAAGCACACAAAAATCTACCATTTCAGTTTTGAACATGGAATTCCAAACGTGAATTTAGAATATTAAAAATGACATAAACTAAAAGTGCCACTAGTCTGTTACATTGTATATAATGTATTCCTACCTTTTGAATGATACCATTATTCTATTACATATGATTTAACAGTTATTAGCCTACGTGTTGTGCCTAATTTTTATTTTAGCAGGCAATAGATGAAATGTAAGCAATTCAGGCTGTTTTCCGGAGTCCAGTGGAGGTGTCCTGGAATCGATGGCCAGGTCAGGAGAAGTGGGAGGAACTCAAAGAGCTGCAGTCTGAGGATCCTGGTGAGTTCACAGAGTTCTGTTTTTATTTCCTGCTCTTAGCAAAAGAGCCAAGGCTTGACCTGAACTGGTTGCAATTCTGAGCAGAGGAAGGGTAGTTCCAGCCCCTTTTCACTTGCCCCCTACCCCGTTTCCACAGGTAAAAAAACAACTTGCTGTTAGTGAAAAAACACTCTCAACTAAGTCAGGCTAATTTTGCTTTTTTTAAAATAACAAAAAACCATGGAATTCCCCCTGGAACATGTTGGGTTATTTGATTTTTTTTTAACCAACTGTGAGGAAATCTCTTTTTCCAGTTGATATACCGTATTTTTCGCTCTATAACACGCACCCGACCATAACACGCATGTAGTTTTTAGAGGAGGAAAATCCGTAGGCATGCCACCCGTAGGCATTCCCTCCATAACACGTACAGACATTTCCCCTTACTTTCTAGGAGGAAAAAAGTGAGTGTTATGGTGCAAAAAATACGGTAATTTCTGCTTCCAAGATCAGAAGGCGAGAACTTGGTATAGCACAAAAGGGCACTTTGGAAGCTTATTATTAACTGATGTGCCACTCCAAATTTGCATATTTTTGTTAAGGTAATTGGAAAGTACAGCAATTAACATGTTGGGAATTGTGACAAATTTCTTCTCCCCAGCTGTCTTCCAGCCAACTGGGCTGATCACAAACTACTGCCAAGCCAAAACATTAAGAAACTGCACGCAACTGTGTACAAGTCACATATTTAAAATAATAAATCTGGAGATTCCAAATGTTTTACCATTTCTGACTTTTAGGACACACAATCTTATTTTGACATTTCCCCTTACAATCATGACTCGATTTAAATAAATAACAACTTTCAGTCCCGTCCCGTCCCGTCCCCCCCCCCCCCCGCCAGCCAAGAGCATCCAATGTCTAGAAATCCACAAGCCATTCAGGAGCACTTCATAGCTTCCCAGCCTGGGCATACCAAACACTTTCATTTTAGGATTATCACCTGGTATTAAGCACTGAAGCTGAACTTCTCGTACCTACCGTAGATAACTCCATTTCAGCCTCCTCAACCCTCTTCTCCTCATCTCCAATATGAGGATAATTTGTGGTGTGTTTGTACCTCTTGAGCTGTACACAGCCCTGAAATTTGTTATGAAGAGGTGGTATATTTTAAATAGCTATATAAACACTGACTGGCCTTACAAGTCAGTATTACTGAGATTACAGCCAAAGCATATTTTTATATGCTATTGGATCAGTCATTTACCCAGCTCAGTTTTCTGAATATTGGCAGCTCACACTACAATTTGGTTACAGATATATATAGAAGGATCTGGCAACTTCTGTTTCAGTGTATCTGAAGAAGTGTGCTTGCACACGAAAGCTCATACCAAGAACTAACTTAGTTGGTCTCAAAGGTGCTACTGGAAGGATTTTTTTATTTTGACTACAATTTGGGTATATCTGTGTTACTTGGGTCGGCTTTGGAAGTTACAAACAAGTGCTGACAGGAGATGCAGATGTGACTTGCACTCCCTTGTTTCATGTTTTCTGCATACAAAGCAAGAAATAGTGCATTTCTCCATGTTAAGATGCACAGGTTCAAGATGCATGTGCAGAATTTTCAGTCCATTAAAAGTGTCAGCTACTGCAACTCCTTGCAATGCAGGAATCAGAGTTAAAGAATCCCTGGCAGATGGCCATCCAACCTGTTTAAAAACCACCTTCCGAGGGAGACCATCCCACTGCTGAACAGCTCTTAGTGTCTGTCATAAAGTTCTTTCTGCTGTTTTGTCAGAATCTCCTTCTTGTAACTTTCTTTTAAAGGTGTTATGATGTTAATTCTTCGAAAGGTGTTTGACGTGATTGTTTAACATAGTGAATTACTAAAGAGGTACCTTATGAGATATGTTATATGGTGATTCTGCACAAATCATGTCTGGTCTTAATTCACCAGCGCTCCTCATACAGGAGCTAACCTATCAGCCAGGATGCTAGAGATTTTGGCATCCTGGCCAATCAGCAAGAGCAGTCTATAAGGGATCCAGGATTCTTTCCAGGCTTTAGAAGAACTCGAACACAGTACTCTTTCCACGACTGGGGAATTGGACCACAGTTTAAGGTGATTAAAAAGACATAGCAGATGTGGGAACATCAACCAATTTCTTGTAAAATGTGCCTATAAGGCCATCCCGGGTGTTTCATGAGTTTATCTTTCTTGATGGCCTTTGCCAAGTCTTCTGCTGCAATGTAGTTTCTTGTAGCACACTTTTTTTCTTTATTCATTCAAATGTATATATTATATGAAACTTTGGAAACATGTTTCTGGCTTTTTGTGTGTTTTTTAATTGCCACCAAAATTACATTTAGAGGGAAAGACCAAAAAAGCAGTTAATTTATGTAGACAAATTTTAATGAAATAATTTGCACTTTAAAGTATACATAGGAAATAGCAATAAACTTTGACAGAAAGGAATCAAAAACCCTTCTTAAGAGAAAGTTTAAGAGTCCATTCAACAGCAAAACCAATTAAGGAAAAAATCAAGAGTTTTATCTAGAGAAACAGCTCAAATGACTTTACTCCAAGTAAACTCTGAAAGCTACCATACTTTTGGTCCAAATCGTCATTTTCAAGTTGGCAGGTGGGATATACTGAAGTCTATGACCGAGTGTATTTGCCCCAGATGTGCAACATGAATACAGATGCAATAAAGAGGAGACTCATAACGAGAACTGGAACAGGACCACTGAAAATAAAGGAAGGGGATGTATTTATTATCCACTGCAATAGGTATAGATTAGCTTTTAGCTAAAACTATATAATCACATGCTATTTAACAAAATGGTTACCCTACCTTTCTATCCAGTACAAAGGAAGCTAACAAAAGCAGTTTTAAACAAGCAAACAATGTTTTTAAAAATCATAATGTTTTTAGAGTTCAATACCACAAAATGCAGTAGTGGCTGTGCTTAGATTACTTCAAGAAAAGATTAGACCAAGTCATGAAGGATATATCTATCAACACAAGATTAACTAAATGGAGGGTTCCTACGATGAACACTGCACCATTTGTATCACCTTTGTTTGGTTCTCTGTTTGCAAATTCCACAAAGTAAAATCCCAGCTTAGTGCAAGAACAACTAAATAAAACTTGTGCAGAAATATACCATATCAGGTCTCAAGATCCATTCAAATATGAGGAGATTGGTAGGTTACAAAAGGGAAGGACAGAAGACTGTTTTTACACATAGAATTGTTTTGGCCCTATACAACTTAGCTTCTGGAGGAGCAGAAATCAAGGAAAACACTGGTGCTATTTCATGTGCATCTTAACACCATTAGTGGACGATAAACAGTATTTAAAGATACTGTGAGATACCCATATCCAACCCAATTAAAAAGTTATCAAATGGAATTTTAATAAAGGATTTAAAAAATAGCATTTATTGACTAAAAGATTTGCATTAACAGAAGATCAAGTAACTAACAGAAGAAGAAGAAAAATGCCTTTTAAGTCTTAATTAACCATTGCCATGCCCAAAAGCAACTGCAAATTTACAAATGGAAGAGAATTCTTGAACCTCAAGTAATTATTTCACCTACAAGGTTTGGGAACCATAAAAGCTTCACGTTACTCCAATGGGTAGTTAAACAGCATAATATCTAATCAGGCCTGCTAAGTATAGTATACATCAAATACCCAAGAGCATAGTGTTATTTGACTTAGTAAATTAAGGCGCGCACACATGTTTATATGCATGCACACCACATAAGATAATTTGATTTTAAAAAATTCAAAACCAACATTTTGTCAACTACAAAAATTGTTCTTCCTCCATGTAACTACAAAGAATGATAGTATGCATCCAATTGCTTCACAATAAGCTATAGATTGGGGAGAACACAGGAATGATTTTCTTAAAGAACTGCTATATTTTAATATTTTCACTTACACTTTGAGGCCAGGGGAATCCTCTGTATAAAATCTCCACATCCCTCCAGTGCCTGCAGAAGTTGTACGGCCTGCACTCCTTGTTCCACAGCTAGCACTTTTCCTAAAAAAGAAAACCGGTAACAGAAATGCAGCAACAGTAACCAAATATGACAGGTTCTCCCAACAAGAGGCTTGCGTGTGACTGTAATTAGCTAAACACAATGTCTAATATTTGCTTGATAACCACAATCATCCTTTCAGCTGTATATATGCATGTTTTAAAAGTTTAAAGGTTTTTTTAAAAACTTGATAAAAACGGGAAACCCCCCACCCGCTAGTGAAGGAATTCAACTAACTCCAGACAGGAAGGAGGGCTTTTGTGAGGCTGAGGGGGAAAGTGACCACTACATTTAATAATATTAATGACAACAATAAGCAGCAGGTTTTGGGGTAAGCCTCAAACTTCCTGGGCGCTTCCGTTGCGCCTCTGGGGGTTTCCCTTGAATCCCTTAAGCGGGGTTTGGCTGCCGTCCCCCCGGGCAAGGGAAAGCGGCTAACAAATTCAGTAAACAACACCGTTATTAGTCCCACAACAACCTTAATAGCAATAATAATAATAATAATGACGACACGTCATGGTTCCTGCTCCGGGCGGCCCTCCCGGCCTACCTCTGCCTGACGGTGGATCCCGGGGCCCGCGAGGCGACGGCTTTGCTGGGCGAGCGGCCGGAGGCGCCCACGTTGGTGGCGCTGGGATTGGGGCCGGGCTGCGGGGAGAGAGAAGAGAAGAACACGGTCAGGAGCCCCGGAGGCAGCGGAACCCCCCACTCCCCCCTCCGCTTCTCCGCCGCTCTCACCATGGCGAAGAAGGGCGGCTCCGTCTGCTTCTCACAAACTCCCTCAGCCGGCGAGCGTCGCCTCCGTCGTCGTGGCGGCGGCTTCTCCCTCCTCCTCCTCCTCCTCCTCAGGCGACGAGAGAGGGGGCCTCGCCGCCAGCGCCTGAGGAAGAAGGACCCCTAGCATACGGCTGCCCTGCACAGCGCCTGGCTCGAACCTCTTCCTTTTCCCCACCAGCGGGGGCAGCGCTACCTCCCCGCCGAGCAGGCTCGGGCTTCTTCGCCTTCCTGCCCCGCGCCGCCGCCTTTTCCCCCGCGCTGCGAGGACGGCCGAGAGTCAGCACCCCCGCGAGGGGACAGGCGCCGCTGCGGCCACCCCTCCGCCGGAGGCCGACGTGGCCCTCCTGGCGCGGCCGGCGCGTGCGCAGAGGGGCGGCCATGGCGGGCCGGGCTGAGGGCCGCGCTGAGGCGCGGGGCCCGTCGGTGGCCTTCCTGCACCCGGACCTGGGCCTGGGCGGCGCGGAGCGGCTGGTGGTGGACGCGGCGGTGGCGCTGGCGTCGCGGGGCTGCCGCGTGCAGGTGTGGACGCCCCGCTACGACCCGGCGCGCTGCTTCTCGGAGACGCGCGGGCTGGACGTGCGCACGGCGGGCGGCTGGCTGCCCCGGAGCGTCCTGGGAAGGGGCCACGCGCTCTGCGCCGCCCTCCGCATGGCCTGCCTGGCCCTCAGCCTCCTGCTGCTCAGCGGGGAGGAGGTCGACGTCTTCGTCTGCGACCAGGTGAGGGCGGGGGGCGGGGTCGGACTAGATGCCCCTTGGGGGGCCCGGCCCCACCATTCCTGGATCCGGTATACACTCAGAAGAGCCGGCCCAAGACGTGCCATAGGATCACAGGAGGGTAGACAGGGCCGGATTTACGCATAAGCCAAACAAGCTGTAGTTTAGGGCCCCACTGTCTTGGGTCCCCCCAAAAACATTTAAAGGGGAGAAAACTGGATGTACATTTCCAAAATATAAGATTAAAAACAAATAAAATAAAACCTACGTACAGCAACAGTGTTTTGTGCTGTGTAGGCTCCTATGATGTACTGTATTTTTCGCTCTATAAGACGCACCAGACCACAAGACGCACCTAGTTTTTGGAAGAGGAAAAGAAGAAGAAAAATATTCTGAATCCCAGAAGCCAGAACAGCAAGAGGGATCGCTGTGCAGCGAAAGCAGCGATCCCTCTTGCTGTTCTGGCTTCTGGGATAGCTGCGCAGCCTGCATTCGCTCCATAAGACGCACACACATTTCCCCTTACTTTTTAGGAGGGAAAAAGTGAATCTTATAGAGCAAAAAATACGGTAAGTAATGGGCCCCACCTGCTAGCCTGCTCCCTCAAATATCACATATAAGGGGTCCCATTACCTTCAGTAGCTTAGGGCCTCATCAAACCTAAATCTGGCCTTGATTGTAGATTTGGAAGGGACCACAAGAGTTCTCCAGTACAGGCGTGACCAACAGGTAGATCATGATCTCCCAGTAGATCACGGACATCTGTGGTAGATCACTGGCTCCCCCCAAAGAAGCTCAACAAGTTTGGCTCCTCTAAAAAAAGCTAAACATTTTTTGCCCAGAACCCCAAAAAAGGGGGTAGATACTGCCAGTCTTTAACTCTTCTTTTTCAGTGTATCTGAAGAAGTGTGCATGCACACGAAAGCTTATACCGAGAACAAACTTAGTTGGTCTCTAAGGTGCTACTGCACAATTTTTTATATATATTTCGACTGCATCAGACCAACACAGCTACCTACCTGAGTCTTTAACTCTGAGTAGATCGCAGTCTCTTGGGAGTTGGCCACCTCTGCCTAGTACAACCCCCTGCAATGCAGGAATCTTTTGCCTGACTTGGGGCTTGAACCCACAACCTTGAGATTGAGAGTCTCGTGGTCTACCAACTGAGCTATCATTTTTCTGAGGCGAATTAGGAAATCTCTGCGCTCCCCCCACGCCCCCCCCCCGGTCAGGGAAGAAGGAGTGAGGAAAGCACTGCATCAGGAATGAGAGGGAAAGGAACATCTTCTGCCTCTGTGGACCCTGCCTCATGAGTGGGCCACTGCATAAGCCTTGGTTTTTGTTTTATTATGTATTTTGTATTGTCATTTTGTCATTTGCTATCGTGAACCGGCCTGGGATCTTTGGATGAAGGGTGGTACACAATTTAATAAGTGCCCATTGATGGTAATGGGGCCTTCTCACAGGAAAGTGTGCTAAAAAAACACATGCATGCTGCTGTCCCACCAGCCCAGACGGAAGGAACACCCTGAAGGGTCCCTGGCCACTATCATCTCATTCACTCCTTTTCCAAACAAGGGAAGGAAAGCACCTAAAACATTACACACACACTAAGCCAGGCTTCTTGCATTCCAGCTGCTTTCTTCAGCTGCAATTTGCAGCAAAGTCATATTTTCTTACCTCTGAGAAGAGATGAAAAGGAATACTAGGAACAAATGCATTATGCCACAGGTTGGTAACACCATTTGACACTAGACATTCTGGATTATGCGACACTGCTGATTAAACATCTAGTGTAGAGAACATTCCTTTGGGTTGTTCAAGATAAAACACAGCTAAACGTAACAATTGGGCAAGCATAAGAGGCACTGTTATTCAGTATAGCAGTTTCCTTTCTTAGGCGTATTTCTTTGTTTTTCTAGGTATCTGCATGCATTCCATTTCTCCGTCTTGCCCGCATCCGTAAGAAGATTTTGTTTTACTGTCACTTTCCTGATCAGCTTCTGACCAAGAGGGAATCGTTTCTTAAACGTATCTACAGAGCTCCACTGGACTGGTTGGAAGAGTATACTACTGGCATGGCAGACTGTATTCTTGTCAACAGCTTTTTCACAGCCGGTGTTTTCAAAGAAACCTTCAAATCCTTATCTCACATAAATCCAGATGTCTTGTACCCTTCTTTGAATGTCAACGTGTTTGATACGGTTATTCCTGAAGATGTAGCTAACATAGTTCCCAACAGGAAGAGATTCTTGTTTCTTTCCATCAATAGGTATGAAAGGAAGAAGAATCTAGTATTGGCATTAGAAGCTTTGCATGACCTTCGGGGTAAACTTGATGCTCAGGAGTGGAAGGATGTTCACTTGGTTTTGGCTGGTGGTTATGATGAAGCAGTTCAAGAAAATGTGGACTATTATGAAGAATTGAAAGCAGTTGCTGCCAAGCTTCGCATTGATGAGCAGATCACATTCTTAAGATCTTTCTCTGATGCACAGAAGATAGCTCTTCTTAGTAACTGCACGTGTGTGCTGTATACACCAAGCAACGAACACTTTGGCATAGTTCCTTTAGAAGCTATGTACATGAGATGCCCAGTCATCGCAGTAAATTCAGGGGGACCTTTGGAATCAGTTGTAAACAATAAGACAGGTTTCTTGTGTGATCCTCTTCCAACCCAGTTTTCAGAAGCCATGGAGAAATTTGTGAAAGACCCTGCTATGAAGAAGACAATGGGAGCTGCTGGGAGAACTAGAGTTCTAGAAAAGTTTTCACTGGAAGCATTCACTGAAAAGCTGTATCAATACGTTCATAGCTTAGCACAATAAAATCAAGCTCCATAATGTGACATTGGTTTTTTAATGCTGGGTTTTCTATTACACCCATGGACTAACATCCCAAAAGATTATTAATGTGATTCTTCTGACTCTTGTGTTGGACCACCACTTTAGACTGAATCTGGCATATAACAAACTACTCTGATAGTGAACTTGTCTCTTGATATTTTTTATACTTTGTCTTGCACTATGTGCTGCAAAATAATAAAATGAAGATTAAAAAATCAGTCTTGTTTATGCTATCATTCATTATTTCAAGAGGCCAGTCTTGAAAGTGACATGGTTTGTTGCATGGAAGAATCAATAGGTGCCCATGACACTTATGATTACTGAAGTAGTTCCACGTGTTTTAGATAAGCAAGCCAAGGCTCATTCCATTTCATTTATTGGTAAAACTATTTACAGTATATACAATTTCCTCTCAAAACAACATAAAAAACCTTTAAAAGCAATAGGCAAACTGATAATTCATTTTGTGACCCCTATTCCAACAATTGGAGCTTAATCATGAAACATTGCTTTATCCATTGTGTTGCCTCAAAACTCTATAAATGACCCCAAATCAGTTTACCTCCACAATCATGGAAGTTACAGATACCCCAGATCAGTGGTTTTCATTCTGTTCCTAAAAAATACAAAGCTTCCCAGAAAATACCTGAGGTTTTCCTCAATGTGAGAATGCATGATGTAGCTTGTCTGCCATTACTGATCTACTGGAACATGCATTGCATGTTAGATATGCGCTAGTAAGTGGCCTATGTTAGTTGACGCTGCACCTCTCAAATCTGCAGTGCATAGGATTCCATTGACAAATGTCAGTCTAGGAAATTTGAAAACTGCCCTAGGAGAAGGGAAAATACTGGAGGTCAGTATTCAATTCCTCCCTCTTCAGTGACAACTTAAAAATTGCTGAGGGAGGGTTATTGCAGGCCACATAAAAGTTGTTTCCTGCTTGTAGGAATTGTTAATGCACCGCTAAATGCTGTATGGTTTTTAATTGTATAACACTGCTTTTATTTCTTATATATTGTATAACAATCTAAATTCCATAAAATTCAATTTTTAATACAATAAGATACAATTTAAGAAGTAAAAGAAGCAATAAAAATGCAATTAAAGTTAATACAATGAATGTGGTGCAGGTAAAAGTAAAGGACCCCTGGATGGTTACATCTAGTCAATGGCGACTGGGGGGTGTGGCGCTCATCTCACTTCAGGCCAAGGGAGCCGGCATTTGTCTGCAGACCACTTTCCGGGTCATGTGGCCAGCAGGACTAAACCGCTTCTCTGGTGCAACCTTCAACCACAAGTCCACAGACACGCCACAGGACACTTACATAATGCTCATGGGTGACAATTTGAGAATCCCTGCTGTAGGTGAAAAGGAGCTTTTCATTTACAGCAGTGGCTCCCAACTAAGTACTGCAGACCTCCTGTTATTCAAAAGTCAAGCCATGGACCTCCTAGTTTTGACATTTTTTATATCTCTGGTAGTTTTTGTTATGTGAATGGTGCCACTGACCCCTCTCCTGTTGGGAAGCACTGCCTCCTAGCATTTATTGTTGTTATTGTTATTATTTAAATTTATATACCATCTAAGGATCACAGGGTGGTTTACAGTATACAAACATAAAAATGCATAGTCTGATAAAGAACAAAACAACAATCTCCCCCTCCAAACACACACAGTTTAAAAGGCCATAGATTGTTTAATAAGCCAAAGGCCTGGGAGAGGAATGTTTTCATCTGGAGCCTAAAGATATGTAATGAGGGTGCCAGGCAGGCCTCTCTGGGGAGAGCATGCTACAAATGGAAACCTTGTGAGGAGTACCTGAAGAAGGGCCTCAGATGAGGACCGCTGGCTGAGCTCCGTTGCTCGGTCCCTGCTCCTGCCCACCTAGCAGTTCGAAAGCACAAAGTGCAAGTAGATAAATAGGTACCACTCCGGCGGGAAGGTAAACGGTGTTTCCGTGTGCTGCTCTAGTTTGCCAGAAGCAGCTTAGTCCTGCTGGCCACATGACCCGGAAGCTGTACGCTGGCTCCCTCGGCCAGTAAAGCGAGATGAGCGCCGCGACCCCAGAGTTGGTCATGACTGGACCTAATGGTCAGGGGTCCCTTTAAAATGTCAAGATACCTGAGAACAGTAAGCAGTGGTAGAGGAATAGTGGCATGTTCTCACTTCTCTGAGTGGTGTAGACCTGAGTTGCTTTTGGAAGGAGGTCACAACCAGCCTATGGTGTTTTGCAATATTTGCATTTATTTGCAAGTCCCAGTATGGTTGAGCATACAGAAGGAAAGCACAGATCATGTTCTGTTGGCAGGCCCACATACCTCCAGTGTGCTATAGGTCTATAGGTGCACCTAGGGTGGTGACACCCTTTAAATAATCCTCTCCCACTTTTGCGTCACATGTTTGTGAAATATAATCATCTCATTCAAGAAATCATAAAGCTACAAGCTTTTGCGTGTGACTAGATTTTCTTGTGAACAACTGCATAGCATGGCTCTACAGGCTACACTAAACATTCTCATACCTTTGATAAT
Source organism: Podarcis pityusensis (assembly GCF_964106645.2). Taxonomy (NCBI): domain Eukaryota; kingdom Metazoa; phylum Chordata; class Lepidosauria; order Squamata; family Lacertidae; genus Podarcis; species Podarcis pityusensis. The sequence goes on along the minus strand of NC_138038.1, from coordinate 4,284,150 downwards.
TCCCGTTGCTCTTCCTTGAAGCTGGTCTCCAGTTTGAAGTCACCAGTTTTAAATACGGGGGTTGCAAACTACGTACAGTGACCCCTAGACCATCATTTGTGAGGTTCAAGCTGTGAATGCTGCTTATGTGGCCAGACAGGCTTGTGGGAACCTCAAAGTCTGCAGAAATGAAAAATTTAAAAAATATTATAGATGAAAACTTCAAAACAGACCAGTGAGAACTGGCATAAAGCATGGGGAAATGGGGGTGGAGAATTAGAAAAAGACCTGTTAAGCAACAATCAAAAGATGAGGTCTAAAATGCTTCTAGAATGGGAAACAATGGGAAAGGTTGTGGAATGTGGATTTGAAATTTACAGCATGTTACGCAAATAGAGAAAATTATTTGAAAATGATGTGTAGATGGTATCTGACTCCTAGTAAATTGGCAAAAATGTATAAGTTGAAATTGGATACCTGTTGGAAATGTAGAGAGAAAGAAGGTACTTTTTCCATATGTGGTGGTCATGTAAGATAGCAAGAATCTTCTGGGAAATGATTTATAATGAGTTGGAAAAAATGAAGAAGATAACCTTTGTGGAAAAACCCATAAGCTTTTATTTTAGGTATAATCAGTGGAGAAGTACCCAGCGAACAGGGAAAAACTATGTATGCTGCCCAAATGATTTATGCCCCAAAATGGAAGGAAGAAACAGTTCCAACAAAAGAAGATGAGCAATTAAATTAATGGAGTATGCAGAAATGGCAAAACTTACTGAAATAATAAGAAACCAAGAAGAAAAACTTTTAAAAATAGAGTAGGGAAAAATTATTCATTATCTGAAGATAAACAAATCTAGAACATTAGCAGGACTGATATGAACACATGCAATAAGAGATAACTAGGGAGAACCTAGGGGAAAATTAGTAAATAGGAGGGGAGGGAAGTTGAAGGGAAAGTAAATTTGATTTGTAAAGTTTTGGTTTAAAATATTTTTAAAATAATAATAATAATAATAATAATAATAATAATAATAAATTTTATTTATATCCCGCCCTCCCCAGCCAAAGCCAGGCTCAGGGCGGCTAACAACAAACAAATAATCAAACAATCGAATAATCCAACATTCTAAAACATTTCATTATAAAAATTAATTAAAATCAAATTAATGGCAACCGTTAAGCAAAGTTCTGTGCAGGTTGCCGGAGGTGGGAGTCAGGCTGGGCCCTGACCAAAGGCCTGGTGGAACAACTCTGTCTTGCAGGCCTTGCGGAAAGATGTCAGGTCCCGCAGGGCCCTAGTCTCTTGTGACAGAGCGTTCCACCAGATTGGGGCCGCAGCCGAGAAAGCCCTGGCTCTAGTTGAGGCCAGCCTAACCTCTCTGAGGCCTGGGACCTTCAGGATGTTTTTATTTGCAGACCGTAGGTTCCTCTGTGGGGCATACCAGGAGAGGCGGTCCCGTAGGTACGAGGGTCCTAGGCCGTATAGGGCTTTAAAGGTTAAAACCAGCACCTTAAACCTGATCCTGTACTCCACTGGGAGCCAGTGCAGTTGGTATAGTACCGGATGAATGTGATCTCGCAGCGAAGACCCCATAAGGAGTCTCGCCGCGGCATTCTGCACCCGCTGGAGTTTCTGGGTCAGTCTCAAGGGCAGCCCCACGTAGAGCGAGTTACAATAATCCAGTCTGGAGGTGACCGTCGCGTGGATCACAGTGGCTAGGTCAGGGCGAGAGAGATAAGGGGCCAACTGCTTAGCTTGGCGGAGATGAAAAAATGCCGCCTTTGTTATAGCTGTAATCTGCGCCTCCATAGAGAGGGAGGTATCGCAGATTACACCCAAACTCTTAACGGACGGTGCTGGCACTAATTGCACCCCCGCAAGAGATGGGAGTTGCCCCCCCAATCCCATATCGTCCCGTCCCAGCCAGAGGACCTCTGTCTTCGAAGGATTTAACTTCAACCGGCTTCCGCGTAACCATCCAGCCACAGCTTCCAAACATCTGGTCAGTGTGTCTGGGGCCGAGTCAGGATGGCCATCCATCAACAGATAGAGTTGGGTGTCATTGGCATACTGATGGCAACCCAGCCCAAAACTCCGGACAAGCTGGGCGAGGGGGCGCATAAAGATGTTAAAAAGCATCGGGGAGAGTATCGCACCCTGAGGCACTCCACACACCAAGGAGTGGCGGGATGACAATTCCCCCCCAAGCGCCACCCTCTGTCCCCGACCGGAGAGAAACGAGCGCAGCCATTGAAGGACTGTGCCCTGGATCCCCACATCGGCAAGGCGGTGGTCCAGGAGTTCGTGATCAACCATGTCGAAGGCTGCTGACAGGTCTAGAAGAATCAGCAGCCTCAACCCGCCTCGATCCAGCTGCCTGCGGAGCTCATCTGTTAGGCCGACCAGAGCCGTCTCGGTCCCATGACCAGCGCGGAAGCCAGACTGGAATGGATCCAGAGCCGATGTTTCATCCAGAAACCTACCAAGCTGTTCAGCAACCGCTCTCTCAATCACCTTACCCAGGAATGGAAGATTCGAAACCGGGCGGTAATTGGATAGATCTAAGGGATCTAATGATGTTTTCTTTAAGAGCGGGCGCACCACTGCCTCCTTCAATTCCCCTGGAAATATCCCGGTGCCAAGGGACAAATTGATGATATCCCCCAGGGGGGCCCGCACCTCGTCTGGACACGCTCTAATCAGCCAAGACGGGCACGGGTCAAGAGGACAGGTGGTGGGCTTTCCAGCTCGGAGGAGTCTGTCCACATAGGCTGGGGATATCCGATCAAAGTGGTCCAATACTGGACCCGAGGACAGTCGAGGGGCCTCCAGTTCCTTTATTGTATCCAAATTGGCAGGGAGGTCATGGCGGAGCAACAGGACCTTCTCCGCAAAAAAGCTCGCAAATGCCTCACAGCTGTGTGTCAGATTGTTATTTAAATTTGGCTGTCCTTCAAGGGACGTTAAAGACCTAATTATACTAAATAATTGCGCCGGGCGAGAGCTAGCGGATGCAATGGAGGCCGAGAAGTAAGACTTCTTAGCGGCCTTCACCGCCATCTCATAGGTTTTCATAAAAACCCTATAAGATGTTCTTGAGGCTCCGTCACGGGCACCCCGCCATACTCGCTCTAGCCGTCTGAGGTCCCGCTTCATTTTCCGAAGCTCCTCGGTAAACCAGGGAGCCCGGTTTCTGCGGAGTCGCAGAGGGCGCTTAGGTGCGATCTCATCTATGGCTGCCAGGAGCTGGGTATTCCAGCCCTCAACAAGCTCAGTCAATGAGTCGCCAGGGGGAGCAAGGTCCCGCAAGGCTTGACGGAATCTATCAGGGTCCATCAGCCTCTGCGGGCGAGCCCAAATCGGCTCGCCACCTAAGCAGGGTGGGGGTGGAAAGTCAATCCTGGCTTTCAGAGCGTAGTGATCAGACCATGGCACCTTAATTGAAGGAGACATGATCACATCTATACCTACGCCAAAGATCAAATCCAGCGTGTGGCCTGCTTGATGTGTGGGGCCTGAAACAAACTGGGAGAGCCCTAGTGTCGCCATGGAAGACATGGAAGACACCAGGTCCAGAGCCTGTGAGGAGGGAGTGGCATCAGCATGGATGTTGAAGTCCCCCAATACCAATAGGTTAGGGAACTCCAAGGCCCAGCCGGCCACCGCCTCCAGCAGGCCTGACAGGGTGGCTGCTGGTGCACTAGGTGGCCGGTACACCAGCCAGACAGCCAAGCTCACCTCAGAGCCCCACACTAGGCCAACACATTCAATGCCGGGGATCGATGGCGATGGTAGAGCCCTGAAAGGACAATCTTCCCGGATTAATAATGCCACCCCTCCCCCCCGGCCCACAGTCCGTGACTGGTGGAGGACGGAGAAACCCGGGGGCGCCATCTCTCGTAAGGTAACTGTTGCCCCTTCGCGCACCCAGGTCTCCGTCACACAAGCCAGGTCGACCCCCTGCGAGGTAAAGAAATCTTGCAGAGTGGCGGTTTTGTTGCCTATAGACCTGGCATTGCACAACACCAGTGACGGAGGTGAGTAATCCTTGCTCACCCTACCCTCGTCCCTCGGGATGGGGCGCAGATTGGAAGGGGTACGAGCATATCCGTATCTCGATCCCCTTCGCCTATAACATCTGCCCCCACCGCCATACCTCCCTCGCCCCTCCACGGTAGCAATCCCAAGCCTCATACAAGCCTCCATTTACAAAATAGAAAACCAAACCAAACTGAAAACAATTCTACCTAAGCAAAACCAATCCCCACCCCAAACCACAATAAAACAGAACAAAATAAAAATACATAGATAAAAACCACTGTTCACGGTGGTACAATAAAGTAAAAAGTAAAAACACCTTTAAAATACTTTAAAATATATAAAAACATTTTTAACAATTGCTGCGGCAGCACCAGTGTCCTTAAAACTGTAGCAGAGGTGAGTCTGGGCCCCGCCCCCTAGGCCAGGTGGAATCAGCCTGAAGAGGGGGCGGCCTTCCCCAACACTCACGGTGCAGCAGCAGCGATGTCCCAATGCCTCAGTGAGGCTTCTTAAAGCTGTGGCGAAGGTGAGTCTGGGCCCCGCCCCCTAGGCCTGGTGGAATCAGCCTGAAGAGGGAGCGGCCTTCCCCAACACTCACAGTGCAGCAGCAGGTGAAAATGATTTTTTTTAAAAAAAATGTGGGTGGAGGATAGAGTGGCTGAAATCCTGAACAAGAAACACTCCCCATGCTGCAACATTTTGTTGCAGTCCCCCTGGTTAGGACACCAATACTTCTTCATCTCAGCCTGAAATGCCCATGTAAATCATTTGTAGGGATGCAGGTTTTAAGCATGAAAATGTAAGTATTAGTTTCTTGGTTGGGGTTTATTTTAATAACAGAATAATTTTTAAATTGATGTAGCCTGAAAGTTTAAGGGAAACTTGTTTATTTTTGGAAGCTATTTTTTTGATGTGTTACTGTTAGGGGATAAAAATGTTTTTCTAATAATGGGTTTATTAAATTATTATGTATCTTGCATTTCTATGAGTAAGAAAGCATTGGGGAATTTTGGTAGGATTTGTGTTTATTTCAATTACATATAATACTGATCAGTTAAAAGACAAGTAATTGATCAATTAAATATTTTTAATCAGCTTTGAAACTATACAGTATACAGTTGGTGTGTAGCTGTAAAAGACACTGCAGGGATTTTTTTCAGGTCACTGCTCTGCTACCTATAGTTTCCTGTCATAATAGCACCTGTTATCATTTTGTCTTTAGACTCACATTCATAGAATGCTTTGATAACAATGTCCCTGCTTATTCTTAATAATATTTATATATATATATATTCATTTCATTAAATACGAGGTGCCTTTGGCAAGTCTCTTGGAATATGTTTGTAATTTTATTCCAATGGAAATTGAAGTTTTAAAATAAATAAGTAAGATGTCTGTGTGTGAAGTTTTTATTCTATTTGAGGTGGGCGTGTTTGGGGGAAAAAATCAAAATACCCAAATTTTTGCCAACCGTGTTAACTAGAAGAGGAGGCATCTTAAATTCTTACATAAATTGTCATTGAATCGACAAAAGGAATGAGTCTTTGGAAGATGATCTGATTAGTGTCAGAGAAAAGTGCTAGAACTCAACCGCTGGCGAATGTCCAGTAGCCATCATTGAATAATCACCACCTCATCATTCAGCCTCCTCAACTGACATGCAAAACATCCCAATATTCATTGCACATCTGTGCTAGACAGATTACATATTAGCAATTCAAATCAACCTAATGCACTGGCAGTTTCTGCAAAAGGTGTCTGTTTCGGGGGGAGTCGCCTTGTTGTCTGGGCTGGATAATACGGCGACTGTGTAATCTTGGAGAACAATCAACCCATCTTGAGGAGGTGACTGACCACATCCGCTCCTGCCCTGACAGTGCTAGAACAATGGCCCCATAATGCACTTGACTCATCTGGTAATAAAATCTACTTTTGATTAGCAGCCCTGGCTTGTGTCAATCACTATATGATGCACCATTGTCCTCTGGTCCCAACACAGTTTATTTACAGGGAAACAAAGCCCTTTCTGGGTATGGCTGCCACCCAAAGATTACAAAATAGATTGAGCTGTCAGCCCCACACACTAGATGAAGATTAATGAGTTGTGCAGACAATAAATATGAAGCAATGACCATAAATATGCTAATAGGAATTATCCATATACAGTATAATTGGTACAAAAATTAAAACGTAGTGTGAAGAAGCTGGGTCACTGGGTGACAGAGAGATAATCTTGAGTGGCGAAGAGCTGCGCCTCCATTAGATTCTCTACAGGTTTATCTTCCCCAATTAAATCTTTCAAAGGACCAATTGTTTAAAAGCTGCTTGAATAATCTCTTTTTAAGCAGGGCTTTATGGTGGAAAGTGTTTATTAAAAAGTGTCTTCAATGAAAGTGTTATTAGAATTTTTTTAAATGTTAACTATCAAAAGCAGGACATAAAAAGATTAATATTTGTGATCAGCTGCCAACTTTCATTAAAGGGTCAGAATTTATTCAATGGTGCATCAATCAGAACTCCTAGAAAAACTAAAAAGGTGGAAATAAATACACTCATGCAGGTGTTTCAACCCCTTGGGAAATATATTAGAGTCTGAAGCTCAGCATTGTTTTAGCGCAACTCCTGAGATGGAAACACCATCAATGGGAACTCATTAACCAGAATTGTTGCCCTCATCTTCTAGCAGAGGGGAGGGCTGAGGCACTAGATGAGGCTTGTCTCAAACCACCAAGCAAGTTCAAGGGTGAAGGGAGATTTGAACCCAGAACTTCCTGGCTCCACGCCCTCAGCCACTCAGGGCTAAAAGTCTAGCTCCATACCTGGCAGAGACAATCGCAAGGTGGAAGAAAGTCACATTTGTGAGCACCACACTGAGGAAGATCAGGATAATGGGCGCTTATTTTTATGCCTTTATGAGCATGTATTTTTTAGGTAAATGCGGTGCTTTTTTTTCAGCCAGAGTGCGCCAGTGCACAGTTGCAGCACCACTCAGATGGGCACCATTGCGGGCCATTGCTCCCCCTCCAAGAACCCCCAAATGAACATTTAAAACAAATGGCCAGTGTGTGAGAGTCTACTTTTTTTTTTTAAAAAAAAGATCTATGACCCCACCTAGCTCCTAGCCGTTCCTAGCCATAGCTGTCAACTTACAGATTTGAAAATAAGGGACCAGCAGCCTTGAAAATAAGGGACCAGCAGCCAAAATAAGGGACCTGCAGCCTCACCTGTTCCAGGTACTCCAGTCTTCCTGTCCTCCTGCAGTCTGGTCAAACTCATGCTGGTAGCTTCGAGAACACTGTCCAACCAACTTTGTAACCAGAGGTTCAACTGAATAGAATCTGAATCACATGCACCACAAGGCCTATGCAGCCTCAACTTAAGATGGCTCCCCGGCCTGGCTTTGCACTGCAAAGTTTGCAGCAGCACGTGCAACAAAATGGCGTCCAGCATTCAAAAACCTCCTCAGCTTGCATTAACTAGCCACACACAAGGCATGCAAGCTCCACCCCCCAGTCGTTCTTAGACTTCTTATTGGGTGAGCAACACAGCCAAGCAACACAGTTGGAGCCTCCCTCCTCCCTGGCCGGCAGGGAGGGAGGGAGAGGAGCTGCTTCCTTTGAAATTTAAGGGACATCATTTAAGGGACATCTATCAATAAGGGACAGCAGCAGGACATGGCACTGGAATAAGGGACTGTCCCTTCAAATAAGGGACACTTGACAGCTATGTTCCTAGCTGCAATTGGTCAAGCTATGGGGCAGGCCAATTCGTGTCTCCATTTCTTCAATCTGTCTCCCGTGTAGCGGGGGCAGGCTTTAAAATCTTTCCAGACAGTTCTCTAGCATTGCTCACATTTTTTAATTTCTAGGGTTTAGGTGGGTCCCCTCTAATCTATAACAATATATTGGTTGGGTGCCCCATTCAAATCCACATAAGCAGGTCGTTTAATGATATTTTATGCAGTTATTTCAATAAATGATCGATGCTATATGTACTCAATGCTTATTTCCTGTTGATATTTGTTTGATTTTTTGTGTGTCTATGTACACATAATTACACAGAAAACATTACGTCAATGGGAAGAAGGATAAAGCATGTATCACAAAAAATGTTCTTATAGCCATATATAATGTTTTCTTGTTTTCCTATATTTTACTGCTAGAATTTTTATCCTACAGAGACTTTTACACATGCCTATTTTAGCCTAGTCCTGTGATTTATGGTTCTCCATAAACACGTCTCTGATTTTAATTGTTAGCAACTTTCAATACAAGGCAGGTTTTAAACATTTTTGTGTCCTGGGGGACTATTTCATTTGGCAAGTGCAGAAAATATCTTGTGATTTATATTTCTCCCAAAGAGGAAATGCATAATAAAACCTAATGTATTCTATGGGCATGAAAGATAACATCAACAAAAAATACAGACACATTTTGCATCAGATCACTATTTCAGCCAAGCCTGTTTCAGTTTCAATCTTATAATGAAAATATAATCTTACCAGATGTCCCAAAGCTTTTGTGTATGCTTAGTCTCTTTCACAACTAATATCAATATTCTTCTTTTTCCAGGTGCATTTATTTGCCTATCTTTTGGCAGGAAGTATGCAACGAAAAATCAAAATGTGTGTGGTTTTTTTTAAAAAAGTGTAATAATGTAGTATAAAATAGGATGTTCTCCCCACAATATGCACATAGGTTAAAAAGTGTATAAAGTATTAAGTATAAAAAAGGTTTTTAAATGAGTGTTTAAAATGCCCTATAAGATTTTGAAAGTGTGGGTCTACCATGTAAGGGAGACGGTGCCATGAAGGTTTTACACCTCCTCTCATTTTAGTCCTATTTTCAGTGGTTTACTCCTTTGTACTGCAGCCATAGAAAGCTTTGTCTTCGAGATGGGGATACATTTGATTCCCTTCACATTTAAGAGGGGCCAAAACAATACGCAAACTGAAACGCAGCCATCCTTCAAAATTCACATTTATCCAAATTTTGTGATGCAGTTCTCTAACCAATCCCCACCCCCAGAAATGCATATTTTAGGGGAAAGTGTGCATAAAATGACTATATTAGTGAAAAACAACATACAAACTGCATTATATCAGGGGGAAATACTTGCAAACGTAAAAATGGATTTATTTGGGAACAACAACAACAGCAACAACGATTTTATTATCTATACCCTGCCCAACACATATAAAAACATAATAAAACACCAAACATTAAAAACTTCCTGATACAGGAAGCATTTAGATATCTGCCTTCATATATCTTTTAAATGCTTTCAGATGTCTTCTAAAAGTTGTGTAGTTACGGTATTTATCTCACTGACATCTGACAGGAGGGCGCTCCACAGGGTGGGTGCCACTACCGAGAAGGCCCTCTGTCTGGTTCCCTGTAACCTCACTTCTCGCAATGAGGGAACCGCCAGAAGGCCCTCAGCGCTGGATCTCAGTGTCTGGACTGAATGATGGGGGTGGAGACGCTCCTTCAGTTAGCACTGAAATGCTGACATGTTTTCATGAAGTTCAAATATATAAATATCACAAGTTGCTGCAAAATGTGAAGAACTGAATTTAAGATGGAAAAAATAAGAAATGGAGAGGGAACACAAACTGACAGCTTCTTCCACCCCCATCGCCAAATCTTTGGGAGTTTTGTTACCTCTGTTACTCTTAGCAAAACTAATAGCTGCTTGAAGAGGACAAGTTAGGGTAAAGGCATGGAAAGAAAAGATTGAACACTTTCTCTCAGAGCAATATTTCCAAAGCAGCCCTCTGGGGCTGGTAGTTAGCAAACCCACAACCACCAGTGGGAAATTTTAGTCTTCATTTGCATGTTTTGTGTGGCCCCAAGTAGTGAAATAGCATGTAGCTCCAATAAAATACACACCCACTAACCTTAAACACACCATGTTGCTGAGAGGACCTGACAGTTGTAATTCTAGACCAGCCTTTCTCAACCGTGGGTCCCCCGATGTTGCTGGACTGCAAATCCCATCATCGCTAGCTAGGGAAGATGGGAGTTGTAGTCCAACAACATCTGGGGACCCAAGGTTGAGAAAATCTGTACTAGATGATCCCTTTGCATGCTTGCTTGTTTCTAATGTGTCTGCCAATTGTTGCCTTTTGCACTGTCTCCAAATCAGTTCCAGAGCCTGTCCACTACTTTTGTACCTGGCCATCTGTAGCCTCAACCAGCCCCGCTTGTCTATCGTAATTTTGGCCAGTTCAGTTTACACTGTTATTCCTTTAGTTTTATCCATACATTGTTTGTGAATATTCACATGAAGGTTTCACTCTCAGTTTGGGCTGGATCCTGGTATGCCCTCTGGTGTCACATTTTTATAACGCATTATTAGCATTCCAAGCAAAATGTAACGTGTCCCTTACAATTTTGAAATTCATTCCTTAACCCTTCCTTAACGATATAAACCATGAGTGTAGATCTGCCATTGGTCCCCAAAGGGTTAAAACGTGGTTCAGGTAAAGCTGGCTGCCTCTCAGGTTTTCACTCATGGGCACAGAGTGAAAATTGACAAATGGCAATTGGCAAATGTTTACCGTAAATGATATGTTGTGGATGTTCATACACACATGACTTGGAAGTGGATAGGCCATAAGAACAGATTTAAGGAATGGATACCAGAAAGTGATGGAACCACAATTTGGACAACATCAGTGAAATCGACTTCTGCAGCCAGAAAGAGAAAACTGTGGCCTATGGCCAGCCATTAAACTGTGAGAACAGCTAGAAGCACAAATGTAAGTCACCTGCTTGGAACAAAGAGCTTGGCTGAGGTGTTTGCTGTGGGCAAAGTAATGTGAGGATGGGGTGGGGGCAGGAGGCTCATCACTGTTCAATAAACAAGTAAGTACAGTGGTACCTCGGGTTAAGTACTTAATTCATTCCGGAGGTCCGTTCTTAACCTGAAACTGTTCTTAACCTGAAGCACCACTTTAGCTAATGTAGCAAAGTTCTTAACCTGAAGCACTATTTCTGGGTTAGCGGAGTCTGTTATCTGAAGCGTATGTAACCTGAAGTGTATGTAACCTGAGGTACCACTGTACAAACTCTGTGGCTTAAATGGTTTAAAAACTTATCTTCTAGGCAAGAACATTCTACCCTGGCAGTACTGCTTAAAATAATCTATATGTATATTTGTCTGGGAAATTCTTTTTAGATAACTGTCCAATTTTTAAAACTGGCAGTGCAATTTAGCACCCATTTTAAAGACAATGAACTATTAGTGGATTCATTTGTCAAAAGTAAGCCAGTTCATAATCAAATCTGCAATTTGTCAATATCCTCTGTCCTGACTCTCTAAACTTAATACACAATATATATTCATATCCCAAACTGATCACTGGCATCCAGGGCCGGCCCACCCATGAGGTGGGCTGAAGCAGCTGCCTCAGTTGGTGGGATGCCATGTGCCAGTTTCCCCAGGAAGTGAGGCTTCAATAGGGGAGTGACCTCTGCAGACACCATCTGCAGGAACATCGCTGGTTATTCCCCAAGTTGATGAGGCTCATTTGACTACAACAACAACAAGCGGTAGAGCATGGGACTCTTTATCTCAGGGTTGTGGGTTTGAGCCGCTCACTGGGCAAAAGGTTTCTGCATTGAAGGGGGTCTAGATGACCCTCGTGGTCCCTTCCGACATTACAGTTCTATGATTCTATGACTGCCATTGGCATAGTATTGTGGAATATTGTGGAGATTTTGCAGGTGCCTTCTGTTTCAGCTTTTAAACGCCTGCTGAAAGCCTTCCTATTCTGTCAGGCTGACGCAGACAATGAAGAATGCATCTTTCAACAATAGCTAGCTGATTTCTAAATTTTAAATACACAGAGAGAGAGATAGTATGGTGCACATTGCTCTAGTATTCCATTCTGCTGACCTGCTAGCATATTTCTGACAAAATTTTCTAATATACAGCATCTTAAAGCTCTGAGATTGAAAACAGCATCTACTTTGCATAAAGAGGAGCATAAATAGTAGATACACAAGGATGTTAACAGCATTATGATTATTCAGATAATGTGTTTTACTGACTTGGAAAGAAGTTGGAAGATTAATAGCACAGGAAAAAAAATCTAAAGGGAATAGAATTACCATTCCATGTGGTGTTTCAGAGGGGTTTGCTTTAGGGATGTCTCATCTCTCAGATATTAGTAGTTAGTAAATAGTGATGTCCACTGGCAATACAGTAGAGCTATATGCATTTTTATGTGGGTTGGGATCCTGGCTCTCAGTCTACGTCATTTACCATAGCTTTTAATGCCTGCTATAGATAACCTTGGATGAATTAACCAAATAGACCTGTTCCCCTTCAGACAAAAACATTTCATGAGCAGTCTGTCAGCATGGTCTTGAGCTAATGTTTAATTAACAATCAAGCAAACAAGCACTGCAACTTACAGTGTAGCCATAATCATGTCTACTCAGAAGTAACTCCTATTGAATACACTGGGGCTTTCTCCCAGATGTAACTTAAAAGTAGTGTGAATGTATTCTAAGCCTAGAATAAAATTTAAAATATTAACCGATGCAAAGGATAGAGGTGGATTTGCCCTGCCAGAACTTAAACTCTATTATGAATCAGCAGCATTCTGCTGGTTGAAAGAATGGCTGCTTCTTGAGAACACAGACATTTTGGATTTAGAAGGTTTCAACAATGTTTTTGGGTGGCATGCATATTTGTGGTATGACAAGGTTAAAGCACATAAAGCATTTAAAAACCATATTGTCAGAAAAGCATTGTTAAATGTCTGGATAAGATACAAGGACTTACTGGAAAATAAAACCCCTAGGTGGTTGTCACCGATGGAAGCAAAGGCTCAGAAAAGGCTCAATATGGAGGCCAAATGGCCGAAATATTGGGAAATTTTGGAACAAGGAGACAAATTGAAATTGCAGAGCTTTGAAAAATTAAAAGATAAAGTGCGAGATTGGCTTCATTATTATCAGATAATGGAGGCGTATAATTTGGATAAGAAAATTGGCTTCCCGGTGGAAAAATCAAAATTGGAAACAGAATTGTTAGAACCCAATACTAAGATTTTGTCAAGAATGTATAACTTGTTGTTGAAATGGAATACTCAGGATGAAACTGTGAAATCTGCTATGATTAAATGGGCACAAGATCTAGGATATAATATTATGTTTGCTGACTGGGAACAGTTGTGGACCACAGGTATGAAATTTATGGCATGTAATGCCCTAAGAGAGAATATTATGAAAATGATATACAGGTGGTACATGACACCAGTCAAGCTTGCAAAAATTTACCATGCGCCCGATAATAAATGTTGGAAATGTAAAGAAAATGAAGGTACTTTCTTTCACCTTTGGTGGACGTGCCCAAAGATTAAGGCTTTCTGGGAAATGATATATAATGAATTGAAAAAGGTATTTAAATATACCTTCTTGAAGAAACCAGAGGCCTTTCTCCTGGGCATAGTCGGCCAATTGGTGCCAAAGAGGGACAGAACTTTCTTTATGTATGCCACAACAGCAGCAAGAATACTCATTGCAAAGTATTGGAAGACACAAGACCTACCCACCTTGGAAGAATGGCAGATGAAGGTGATGGACTATATGGAATTGGCGGAAATGACTGGCAGAATCCGAGACCAGGGAGAAGAGTCGATGGAGGAAGATTGGAAAAAGTTCCAAGATTATTTACAGAAATATTGTAAAATTAATGAATGCTATAATGATGTTGGATAGAAACTAAGTGGTCTTTAGCTGAAAGGTTACAAGGGAATATGAAAAAAGGGTTTATTATGTAATATGTAAAAATCTAAAATTACAATATTTTTATGACTAATGATTAGGATACATAAAGAGGGGAGGGATTTGCTGAACGAAATAACTGAACTGGAATACAAAAAAGGAAGGTGTGAGGAGGTCCTGGAAATAAGCAAATGAAGGTCAAGTAATGGAAGGAATGAATTGTTTTTAAATATTTTTACTTTGTATTTTTTCTTTTTTTGTGTGTTTTGTAAAATCTTGAAAACCTTAATAAATATCTTATTAAAAAAAAATTAAAAGTAGTGTGAATGTAATTTTAGTAGTTTACAAGGCAAATGACATTTATTTAATTAAAAAAATAATTTTACCACATTTTAAATAAGTATTTTAAATGGTATACAAACTTATTCTTATTCTTTTAAAAAATCAAAATAAAATACAATATTATTTGGTGCTTAAAAAGAAGAAATAAGAAAGGAGGTCCTGGGTAATAAATAATTTTTCATTTGGACAATCAACCAGACAAACAATAAGTTCCTTGGAAAGATTACACAATTAATCAGTTTTCATCCCATTGTTTGCTAAGGCTGTTGCTTTATCTGTGAGGTGGAACAAATGGTGGGGCCAAGCCAATTCCTGTGCTTACAAAGTGCTGTGTGTATAATGTGGAATTGAGTGGTTTGGGGTGACAATGCTGAAGATGGTGAACAGCAGTTCCTTAGATGAATGACAATTCTAAACACAGCTCTTTCAGAAACCAGTTAAAAAGAATTAAAATGTATATGTCCCCCAAACCCAAAAAACTTAGCCTACCCCATAACTTATATTACCATGACGAGGGGATGTTCCCCTTCGACGTACAATCATTTTCTCCTGTCAGAACTGCTGTATATGTGCAACACTCACCGAATATGTGATTAACTCAAATGACAGTGACAAATAGAAAACGGGGTGTGTGTACCCCACAATAAACTTCGGGCTGTCACAAATCAAATATCCACACTTCTTACAGAATGTCCTCCATGTGATGGCATTGAAACTCAATGAGATGGCATCCCCCCCAGTCCTTAACCCTTTCTACTCATTTTGGTTGTTTATTGACATAGGTGAAGCCCTTACCCTGACAGTTTTATGCACCGAAGAATGCTTAGGGTCAGTTGCAATGCTGTCCCATCCACGAGGCAGACCAAGGCAGCCGCCCAAGACAGTGAAATCCAAGGGGCACCAATGTAGGCATGCCCCCCCCCATACCTCAGGCTGCAAAACAGGATGGGCAGCCCCTGGTTGGATGTGATTCAAAGCTATCTCAAAGTGGACACTGTCCTTGATGTCCTTGATGTCCTTATTATTATTATTATTATTATTATTATTATTATTATTTAAAAAGCAGAGACATCATCTTGCCAACAAAGATTCGTATAGTTAAAGCTATGGTTTTCCCAGTAGTGATGTATGGAAGTGAGAGCTGGACCATAAAGAAGGCTGATGGCCGAAGAATTGATGCTTTTGAATTATGGTGCTGGAGGAGACTCTTGAGAGTCCCATGGACTGCAAGAAGATCAAACCTCTCTATTCTGAAGGAAATCATCCCTGAGTGCTCACTGGAAGGAGAGATCGTGAAGCTGAGGCTCCAATACTTTGGCCACCTCATGAGAAGAGAAGACTCCCTGGAAAATACCCTGATGTTGGGAAAGATGGAGGGCACAAGGAGAAGGGGATGACAGAGATGGTTGGACAGTGTTCTCGAAGCTACCAGCATGAGTTTGACTAAACTGTGGGAAGCTGTGGAAGACAGGAGTGCCTGGCGTGCCTGGGGGTCACGAAGAGTTGGACATGACTAAACGACTAAACAACAACAACAACACCCCACCCATCTGGCTGGGTTTCCCCAGCCACTCTGGGCGGCTTCCAACGAAATATTAAAACACAATAGTCTATTAAACATTAAAAGCTTCCCTAAACAGGGCTGCCTTTGTAGTGGAATATACACCCCCAGCTCCTTATTTGTTTGTGCATATTTTGATGATTATTGGCAAGGAGATGCTATATTCAACATTGCCCTGCACCTTCGGAAAGCAATGGGCCAGATGCAACTCAATGGCAACTTATGAAGGTTATTCTTCTGGCGGTGGGGATGTTTGATTTTGGGTGGCCCAGAGTATACTCTGTGGTGCCTACCCCCAGTTTTTTATTTCGTAGGTCATCGTGCCTTCATGAGTGTTGTGCATATGAACACACCTGAAGTAAATGTAAATTTGTTGTTTGGGCTCACTTTGCCTTGGTGTGACGACCAGTTAAAGGCTAACAATAGAGTTGCAGGTCTGTTGTGCTTCCTTTCTTTGGTGAAAACCATACTTAGTATAAACTGAAGAGACCTAAAAACTAGCCTGAAAGACCTTTCTCCATGATGCCTGACCCAATGCTTGACAATAATTAGTTCAGGTTAATTACAGCAAATCTGTAGATTTGTAGCCTCAAATCATCTCATTCTCTAAGCTGCAGCCTCCTGAGGTTCCTTTGATGAGCTCTGCATCCTAAGGGTGGATTTAAAGTAATGAATTTGTCTCTAATAAGATTCATAGGTTTGTTCCCTAAGCAATGGTGTCAATTATACAGTTTAACAGTGATGGCTTATTTTGCTGGAAATGCAGGAAATTAGTGGTGTTTTTTAACGTTCTCCTTTTGCAGGTTTTTAACATTCTCCTTTGGGTCTTTTTGTTATTGCAAATAAGATGATTTTGCACTGCAGAAATATACAGAGAAGAAAACAACAAAGACACAATAAAATAAAATAAAAAGATTAAATTAACCCGAACATGCCATGCTTTTCGAAGTAGCCCATGAAACAAGAATGGTTACATGTTGTGTCAGACATAGTTCATATACAGAGAGATTAACATAACAATCTTTTACTCAAATGATGTTGGTTGAAGGCCTACGGGGTTTGGCAGAAGCCCTTCTGTGCCACTGAACCCCGAGACACCTATGGAACATCACATTGATGTCATTGTTCCAGAGCATGGGCTGGCAAACTAAGGCCCATGGGCCGGATCAGGCCCAATTGCCTTCTGGATCTGGCCCGCGGACGGTCCGGGAATCGCCACGTGGATAGCCAGCGCACACGTTCTTTCCCTCTCCCTCTCCCTCTCTCTCCTTCACACGGCTGGCACCACCTCCCTCCCTCCTCCTGGCTTCTCCCTGCCCTGCCTAGAGGAGGAAGGGGGCTGGGCTTTGTTAGAGCCAGCAGCAGCAGTGCTCGAGTGGCTGCCATTTTAAGCAGCTCCTCTCCGGAGCCCTTTCATGCACCGCTCATCTTCCTTTTGCCGCTGCCAGCCCCTGCTGCTCGCAAGACACAGGTAAGCAGCCACCAGGGCTTGTGGTGCTCTTGCATCATCCCCCCCCAAATATAGTCTGGCCCCCCACAAGGTCTGAGGGACAGTGGACCGGCCCCCTGCTGAAAAAGTTTGCTGACCCCTGTTCCAGAGACACTGGCAGAATGGCTAAAACAGGGAAGGAGCTCACTTGCGCAATGTCCTCTACTCATACAGTCACAGCCTGTGGAAGGTGTCTGTTATGTACTGAAGTTCTCATCCTGGGCCAGCAGGGGGATACTGCAGATAGTTTTCACTCAGGTCTGCATATGCAAATAAGGAATTGAAAGTGACGTTCAGTGATTGGATAGTTACAGAAAGTTGTTACTGTTGCTTTGTGGTTGAGCTCTATATAAGCAGGCTGGCTGAACCCTTCAGTTCAGTTCTGTTCTGGCCTGTGAATAAACAAGAGCTGTCTGAAGAATCACTGTGTCGTCTGATATGTTCACCCACAAATTAACAGCGTCTTTCTGAAGTGGAGAACCTTTTGTATCTGTGAAGGATCTCCACTCGTTTCGGCATATTAGGGTTCTAAAAACATGCAGGGAGCCATTGTGGATACAAGAGGCTCCTCAGTTAAGACAGTCATCTTTCATGAGTTGAAAAGTCAGTGAAAAGGCAAAGGGAGACAGGCTCATCTCCACTCACATGTTTACATTGTCCTAAAATGAAATGCCTGCATAGGACTTCTGTGTCTCGCCTTCGTCTTCCCAGCCCACATCCGCCACAGAGACCAGATCCGTCCCACATCCTGTCCTGGGTAGACCAGGAGGGAAGTTCATCACATGGCCGGCAGAGGAACCAACAAACAACAACATAGGAATCTAGAAGAATTGACAAGGAATGAGTACAAAAGTGAAAAAAGTAGAAGCAATTGAAACTAATAATATAACTACTCAATTGGTGTGCTGAAAATCAACATTATTAATACCAAATGAGCCAAAAACAGTTACTGTAGTTTGCTCATGGCCACAATTTAAGAGGTTGGAAACCAACATACTTTATAGACTGGAAGTTATCTTTATGAGCATAAAGAGCATTTAACTGAAGCCCATCTGAGAGAGAAATTACAGCAAGTTCAACAAGTGTGTGATTTCATTTCCAAGAAAAAAATTCAAGCGCAGGCAACCAGAACTACCTCTTTCTGTGTAAGTTGTCTCTTTTTTTCTTGTTCTGCTTTTTAAAGAAGTCAATCGGTTCCGCGTTACAGGTTAGGATTAATGGAAAGTCCAGGCTGACCAGTCCTTCCCTCGCTCAGCTGCACCATTTTGAATGGCTACAGGGAGTGATGGGATGAGGCGCAGAGCTTGACCTTCTTTTCTTTTCTCAAGACGGTGTACTTCTCTAACCCAACACTTGAGCCCAAGTGCTTAGAAAATTTAGGGTATGCCTCCACCATTTACAATAGCAAGACTTTCTCCCAAGCAACATGGCAGCTTGGTTTCTCCATGTGCATAAGGGGAGGGTGGGATTTTTGCTGGAGATTGCTAGTGGTTGCACAGCACAAGTCATTATTGCGCAGAAACCCTCTATCTGAAAGAACAAATAATTCCTATGGCATCTTGACAAACAAACTCTCAAATGCTTATTTCGTGGAATTATTCGTTATAGGAGCTCAGTGTGTCATAAGAAGACTCTCTTTTGTGGCACCAACTAGTGAAGAGGTAAACATCTTTAGGCTAATAATAAAGAGGTTTCATTAATGGATTTTGATGGTGGCTACTGGGTACTAGGTACTAGCTGGGGGCTGGAGGGAAACAAACATTTGAAGCTGGAAAATGAGATAGATGGCTGGCCCAAGACAGCTTTAGGTGAGACTCCATAGGCAAGTTGTTTGCTTTTGGGGCGGGAGTATTATACTGCTTTAAAGATTTGCTTTGTCTGCTTGGTTACTCCCCCCACCTCAGTTGTAAACTTTAAATAAAAAGGTGTTACTAACTAAATCCTCCACAAGTTCTCCAACTATCTCTCCTCAGAAGGCAACTGACCCCATAAATGGTGACCCTGGGAACTTCCTATACTGTACTTGTGGGAGCAATAAACCATGTAACCTGTTTTGTCTTACAGAGAATACGCTGCGCGGAAAAACCACCGCAAAAGGTCCAGATGTGTAACAGCTCCCTGTTTTAATCCTGCTTCTTAATGTGAACCCTCTCCAGTTGAAATTTGTAACCCATTAATTACCTTCTCCTCATTTATATGATAAGTGGTTAATTTTCTTTTATTGTGATTGAAGCCTCTGCCAGCGTTCCAGGAAAGGTGGGGAGGGGGATGGAGTTGCAGAGGGAGTTTGATTGGATTTCATTGCTGTGGGCCATTTCTTAAACAGGTTACAAGCTGACAAACGCAGGAGAAAAGGGTCGATATCCTTCCTCTGCCTCATGGACAAGCCAATCTTTTCTGTAAACATTTCATCAGTATCTGCCCTTTGTATACATACCTGCCACACACAGAGACTGGGGGGAACTTGGCTTTATATAGGTTTAGGCAACTGATAAATGAAGCAAAGCCAATATAAGTGGAACAAATCTCCAACAGATTTTCCTAATCATCGTTTGTTGTTTGGTTCTTCTGCTGAAAAGATGCTGCCAGTTTTTAAAGCAACGCTTAGATTTATCATCATCATCAACATCATTATTTATTTCCCACCCTTCATCCTTAGGTCCTAGGGCAGGCGTCAGCAATTCAAAATACAGCATTAAAAGCCGTTTAAAAGCTTACGATTAATAACAATGACGAAGATGCGGTCATAAAGAACAGGGTGGGTCCTGAAAAGATACCATAGCTGTCAACTTTCAGATTTGAAAATAAGGGATCAGCAGCCTCAAAAATAAGGGATCAGCAGCCTCACCTGTCCCAGGGACAGTCTACGGGATATCTAACAATCCGGGATAGCAGCAGGAAATGGCGCTGGAATAAGGGAATTTCCCGCAAAAAAAGGGAAGGTTGGCAGCTATGAAAGGTACATCTCAGGTGCCCAAAAGCCAGAGGGAAGAGGTCCCTCTCCATTGGTCGCCCCCAGGGAGTGCCACTGAGAATGCCCTTGCCAGGCCACACGCCCCTGAGCTCCACCCATTGGGCCTCTCTGCCAATCTTAACATCCAGGAGGGTCTGCAGGGAAGGAGGTGGGGAAAATCCCTGTCCCAAACCCCAGAAAGCTGCTGGTAGACAGCGGCTGGATCTACACTGACCCGTTTAATGCTATTAGAACAATATTAGAGATATCATTTTAAAACGTCACAGGGCGGACTTGTAACTTTAACCGTTCCTTACCTTATTTTGTCTGCAACGGTGCAGTTTCCCTGCTGCTGGCTGCCGGTTGCTCTGCAGCGCCCTCTGGTGTCACATTTTAATAGTGCCTTATGAACGCTAAAAGCAGAACAGAGTGTGTCCATCTCCGTTATGAAAACCATTCCTTAACCCTTTCTTAACATTATAAACTGTGAGTGTAGATCCGACCATTGTCAACAATATGGAGCTAGATGCAGCAACAGTCTGACTCAGTACAGTCCTACCTCGGGCTAAATGTGCTTCAGGCTGAGCATTTTCAGGTTATGCTCCGCGGCGACCCGGAAGTAACGGAATGCGTTACTTCCAGGTTTTGCCGCTCACGCATGCGCAGACGCTCAAAATGATGTCATGCGCATGCGCAGTAGCGGCAAATTGCGACCCGTGCAGACGCGCAGTCACAGGTTACGCTCTACTCAGGATGCAAACGGGGCTCCGGAACAGATCCCGTTCGCATCCAGAGGTACCACTGTATAAGGTAGTTTTGTATGTTCCTTCTTCACCTAATTACAGTTGCATAACAGCTCTCCAGTTCCATTTTGTTACAATCCATAGACTTTGAGTTTTTTCACCAGCCCCCAAATATCTATCCTGCACCCTTTTCCTTCCCAACTTCTTGCCTTTTTGTGAATCATCCAGTCTGATCAGGAGTTTGGGCAAGAGACTTCTCACTTCTGTGTGATCTTTAAGTTGGTTCCAGTAAGCATTGCCCTTACTCTTACATTTTACCATGCATAAGGCCAACAAGTGAGTCCTCGCCTAAAGTTTTATATAGGATTCAGCAGCATGGGCCCTTAGCTGTTACGTAGGCAGTCAGTCCAAGGGTGCTTCTGTACAAAAGATTCAAGATGTTTGCTGCGTTTGGAATTGCCTGCACTGAACTATTGAAAACCTCAGTGCAAGCCTAACCACAACAGTTTAGGAGTAAGCTTAGGGCCCTCGTATTTACGGGACTGCCTCTCCTGGTCTGCCCCGCAAAGGACCTTAAGGTCCATGAATAACCATAGTTTAGCGGTCCCGGGCCCTAAGGAAGTCAGACTGCCCTAAGGAAGTCAGAGAGAGATCTGTGGAATTTGCTGCCAAGGAGTGTGGTGGAGTCTCCTTCTTTGGAGGTCTTTAAGCAGAGGCTTGACAACCATATGTCAGGAGCAGTGGCGTAGTGTGGGTTGTCAGCACCCGGGGCAAGGCAAGTAATCTGCACCCCCTAACCCGTGGATTTGCGCCCCCTAACCCTAACCCCCAGATGTTGCGCCCGGTGCGGCCGGCCCCCCCCTGCACCCCCCACGCTACGCCACTGGTCAGGAGTGCTCTGATGGTGTTTCCTGCTTGGCAGGGGGTTGGACTCGATGGCCCTTCTGGTCTCTTCCAACTCTATGATTCTATGATTCTATGACTATCCTCCACCACGGCCAGGGCCTTCTCAGTGATGGCTCCGACCTGGTGGAATGCTCTGTCCCACAAGACCAGGGCCCTGCAGGATTTAACCTCCTTCCGCAGGGACTGTAAGACTGTATTCCGCCTGGCCTTTAATTTGAATTCCCTTCTCTTCCCTCCCCCTCCCCTTTTATGAAGATCACCTGCTCTGAGACCCCACAGCTAATTCTCCCCTGGCCTCCTCGCTGGCCCAAGTAGAACTAATTCAGCCAGCTAGCCCTGGTGACAATTCTAAATGCTTATTAGATGGATTTTCCCCAAATGGATTTCTGAACTTTGAATTTTATTGTTATTCATGTTTTTATACTGTATTTTATGCTGCTTCTACAATTAAGTGTTTTAAATTTGTTGTTAGCCACCCTGAGCCCAGCGGAGTAGAAATAAAAATTAATTTTTTATTATTATTATTATTGAAAGCAATGGGGCTTACTCCTAGGTAAGTGGAGTTACGACTGCAGCTTGGATTTTTTAACGGCCTTATGGTGACTCCTGTTTAGGGGTACTTTCATTGCTATCACATTGGCACATGGCTCAGTGCTGAAGTCTCTGGGGACTTGCTTGTTCATGCAACATTTCCCTTCTGAAATCCTGTACTGACCACACCAATCACAGCAATGCACTTTTTCTAATGTGTAACCTGCACTCATTGCTGTTTGGCCAGAACGCCTGAGTACATTGTTCTGCTTACAGCTTCCGAAAATTTCACTGTCTAGCTGCTGCTGAGAAATAGTTTGGTAAAGTGGACAAAAAGCATTATCATCATCATCATTATATTATATATAAAGGGACTCAAGGCGGCTTAAAGATAAATTAAAAATAGCCAAAAACATAGGAGGGGAAACCAATAATAAAAACAATTGAACATTAATGTGTGTGTGTGTGTGTGTGTGTGTGTGTGTGTGAGAGAGAGAGAGAGAGAGAGAGAGAGAGAGAGATCTTTTAAAGCCATACAGATAATTACTATAAAACCAGCACTGCACCAGTCCTGTCATTAAGAGCCATCAGTTCCGAAAGGCCTGTTGGAATAGGAAAATCTTCACCTGCTGGCAGAAGGACAACCAGTTCAGCAATGCCAGTCCTTTGGCAATAGTTATTATTATTATTATTATTATTATTATTATTATTAGGCAATAGTTGGGGCACATAGACTCCATTTTTGTTGTCCAGTTGTCACCTTCCATATGATAGGTATATAATTCAAAAGAATATTTTCTTCTGAGTTTTTAAAGTTTTTCCATAGAGGTAGATTTATACAGGTTTTTTCCCCATAGAATTAAGTTTATACAGTTCAACACACACACACCCCAAATTTTGTGAGAATAACAGATGTCACTGTCTTAACTAAGAAACAAAAAATGGGAGGATGTAGATTACTGAATTCCTCCTTCTGAATGCCCCAGAAAGAGTAATCATGTAAGTAGTCTGGGGACGGGTTTAATATGAAACAATTTTCTCTTAATTAGTGGCCACTTTGCAGGTTATTAAGCTAAGCCATGCAGGACTGAGAACTTTCATTTTAAATCTTTTATTTTTGTTGTTTTATCTAATTGGACTAATTGGGCAAGCAGATTAGCATGGCTGGAGTCAGGAGGGGGAAATATTTCTCTCTGTAGGCAAATTGCTGGTACATGTTGCACGGACAGCCTTGCTTACGTTGATTAATGGCCTCAGTGGACAGCTGAAAAATCACTAGAGCTGCTGGAAAAGATCATTAACAGTTTTAAGGCTTGGGTCACTCTGACGGGTGGAGAGAAATTATTAGCAAGATTTTTAACGCCGTCTGCCTAGACTGTTTTGTGTGTGAAGAATTTGGTCCATGGCGCTGCTAAAATGGCAGCCACTGTGGTTCTTCCTGCTAAAACACAAGGTTGTGATTAGAATGCAAACACACATAGATGTTGTATCAGTCTAAATGATATCCCCTGCTCCACTGCCACAAACAACAACACCGAAACAAGGAATGTTTTAGGTTTGTGAAGGTGCTGCTATTTCAGATAAGAGATTCACAGGGCGCTACAGAACTGCAGACATGCCCGGTATCCTCATTCATCAACAACCTGTCAGCGCAGAAATGTGTTTAAAGAACAGTAAATGAAGCAACAGTTGCACTTTGTACCCTTAGTAACTGCATAGTTCCTCCACCACTTACCCAGGTATATTCTCACTACAAATTTCCTTAGGAACTGTTGCAGGGAATGGGGTACACTGATGTTCAATAATCTTCATCAAGGACCAGAAGACACGGCTTCAAATCCTGCTCTAGGCAGTAGCTGCTGTTCGATTTCTCCCCCGAGCTCTGATCATTACATTAAAAATTTTTTTTAAAAAATGCACCACCACCATCATAAATATTTATGGTTACTGTTGTTTGAACAGAAAACTCTGAAGGCAGAAAATGCAAAGAATCCATTCAGTAACAAGTAAGGAAAGAACTGAGGTGGGATGCAGGAAGGTCACACCCAACAGTAACTGTCTAAGAGACTTCACATGCCAAGAGAAGCCGTGTTAGTGGTTCTGACGAGAGGAGATATGGTGGTTTTACAACAGAAGACTATTTCCAAGCTGTTATTAATGTTTTACTTTATGCAGGAGTTCGTAAAGTCCAGAAATGCTTTAGTCCTTTCACTCATGGGTAGGCAAACTAAGGCCCAGGGGCCAGATCCAGCCCAATTGCCTTCTAAATCCGGCCCATGGATGGTCGGGGAATCAGCGTGTTTTTACATGAGTAGAATGTGTCCTTTTATTTAAAATGCATCTCTGGGTTATTTGTGGGGCATAGGAATTTGTTCATTTCCCCCCCCCCAAATATAGTCCGGCCCCCCACAAGGTCTGAGGGACAGTGGACCGGCCCCCTGCTGAAAAAGTTTGCTGACCCCTGCTTTCACTCTTTCACACAATGATGACCCATCTAGACAGGATACAATCTTCAGCTGGCTCCCTCCCAGTCTGCCTCAGTCCCCTGCAAAATCCTTTCACATCAAGCGGCATGGTGATGGCATCCATCATATATTTTTGCATATAAATTTATGTCTAATAACTTGGACCTTATAAACAACACCTAAGTGAGCTCTTGATGTAAGAGACAATATGATAGGGGCAAAGCTTGAGCAGCTCAGAACTGTCAAATTCCGTGTATTAAATCTGTTTCCGATTCCCCCTCCAATATTGTGGTCCTCATTCTGGCTGAAGAGCAACACTGTCATCTACTGGAGAACAATAAAATAGCTTCAGCAAGTGAGGTTGGCGGGTTTAAAAGGGCATCTGTTTGAATTGTTTTGCGGTGAATGGAAACAACAAACCGGGTGCTATTAGAGGTTGTGTGATTCATATTGCCAGGGCAAGAGAATATGAGAGCCAGGGGAGCTGGTGTGTGTCTGAGAGAGTACAGCAGTGGGATGCTTGAGGAAGAGGCATGTCCACACATCTCATGGCACATTCAGGTAGACTTTTCCCTAGTCACCAGTGGCGTAGCGTGGGTTGTCAGCACCCGGGGCAAGGCAAGTAATTTGCGCCCCCTAACCCGTGGATTTTAGCAGGGGGCAGAGAGCTGTGAATGCGAGCGCGCCCCCCCCCCAATGTTGCGCCCGGTGCGGCCGGCCCCCCCTGCACCCCCCACGCTACGCCACTGCTAGTCACACATGGTGGACGCTGGTCCATTAGGGCTTTTGGACCAACCATACCTACCTCAGCCATCCCTCAGGAGATGGCACGGCCAGACAGCTTCCTCCTTTGTCTCGGTTTGACGTTGTTGAAGGTAGCTGGGAGAAGGATGGGGTCAAAACAAGAATTGGTCATTGGCTCTGCCTCTGCTGTCATGGGATTCTCTGCTTTCCCTCTTACCAGTCCGTGTGGGGCGCATCTACATTCACTATTTTTGTGTCTCTATATTGCAAGTTTGTTGTATCTTGATGGGGGGTTTCCTGCAGGATGTGTTTACAGACACCGCAGCACTTGAAAGTGAGTTGCGTGCTACACCACGAAAGCAAGTTGAGTTACAATCTGGGCACATGGTGAGACAGCAATAAATCTATGAGACCAGGAGACAGGCTAAATGTGGTAAAGCTTGTCCTGAACTGCATCGCTTCAGGCTGACCCCCATGACAGAATGCTCCTGCGTATGAAAAACAAGAAACCTTGACCTCAGGAAGAAGAGTTCTAGTCAAGAATAGCATTCTTTCTTCTTTTCAGGGAGGAATATTCAAACACAGTATCACTCCCCTGCAAGCAGCATAACCATGGATTTACCATGGCATCTGCTTACTTTGTAGACCAGCCCTTAGTTTATGTTAATAGTGGTTGGCTTTAAGAAGAGGAGCTTGTTGGATCAGGCGAGTGGAGCTGAACGATGGGGGTGGAGACGCTCCTTCAGGTATACAGAGCTGAAGCCGTTTAGGGCTTTAAAGGTCAGCCCCAACACTTTGAATTGTGCTTGGAGACGTGGGACTCCGCTAGATTGGTAAAGAAAAAGTGTTTTACAATGGTAAAAAAGGTAAAGGTAAAGGGACCCCTGACCGTTAGGTCCAGTTGCAGACAACTCTGGAGTTGCGTGCTCATCTCGCTCTATAGGCCGAGGGAGCCGGCGTTTGTCCGCAGACAGCTTCCGGGTCATGTGGCCAGCATGACTAAGCCGCTTCTGGCGAACCAGAGCAGAGCACGGAAATGCCGTTTACCTTCCCGCTGGAGTGGTACCTATTTATCTACTTGCACTTGATGTGCTTTCAAACTGCTAGGTTGGCAGGAGCAGGGACCGAGAAATGGGAGCTCACCCCGTTGCGGGGATTCGAACTGCCGACCTTCATGATCAGCAAGTCCTAGGCTCTGTGCTTTAACCCACAGCGCCAACCTGTATATGTGTTTTATAAGTGATATAACACTGTGACACCAGATGGCGCTGTGGAGTCCCGACTTTCCCAACCGGATTTCCCCGTATGAGTTTACAACATGTTTAACTGAAACGCTTCCCTGGTGTGTCTAGATCCAGCCGTACTGAGAGCCAGTGTAGGTCTTTCAGGACTGGTGTCATATGGTCCCGGCAGCCACTCCCAGCCACATTCTGAATTAGTTATAGTTTCTGAGTCACTGTCAAATGTAGCCCCACGTAGAGCGTATTGCAGTAGTCCAAGCGGGAGATAACCAGAGCATGTACAATGTGCAGACAGGTAGGGTCTCAGCTGGCATACCAGATGGAGAGAAAGCCGCTTGTGATTACCAGGAACTGGTAGTCTGGGACATCTTGCCTCTGACAGTGAAGGAATAACACATCCACAATAGCTGTTTCTTTGTGAGAGTGCTGTCTTTTCCACTGAAACAATTAGGGGAGTTTCCATCAGGAGGGGGGAATCCTGACATTTTCTTCTCATTTTCTCTGCCTCCTCTCTTAATGAGAACTGAGGTACTGTGGCAAGAAAATGGGAGAATCCCCTCACTTTATTTTATTAATAAACGGGAAAAAGCTCTTTCCCCAAAATGTAATGGTGTGTCTCACAAGTAAGAAAAATTAAGAGTGGTGAAAAATGATTTGATGGAATGAAAATTATTCCCTGAATCTGGGGCCAAACCTAATCCTCTATTACTCCCACCCCCTTTTTCCTGATATGGCAGTTTCCTCTTCTTCTTTTTTGTTCTTCTGTAAGATAATCTCTGTATAAGCACAGTTGTTATACAAAATTACAAGCTGACCAACCAAAGGATTTACAGATGTGCTATCACTTCCTTTATGGAGTCTCAATGTTTATTGCTTCTCTATCCCATGTGTGTTGGGCCACTCTTCTGAATTATGGCTATAGTGATGGTGATTAGTTTTGCAACAGCCACAAACTCTTCATACGAAAAATACTTTATTTTCAAATATTAATAATTCTGCTGCATTGAATTCTTGGGTTACATTTAATGGACTTGGAATACAAACGGCAGCACTTAATATCATGTGACCATGTAAGGCAAAGACCTTTCTGATTTCATGTTCCATTTCTTTTAAACAGAAGCTGAATATTCATGAATATACACAATTTTAGTAAGGCTATGCTCATGGAAGTAAGAGGTAACGTGGGTAGAAAGATTGACATCAGGACCTGCTGCTCCACTGGATCCTGCCACCGGTGGCAGTTGCCTCACCTTGCCTCATGGGTGGGCCTCCCTAGGGTGAGGTGTGTGTTCTGGTTAAAGCGGGGCTGCGTATGGACTATGCCTTTAAAGGGCATTTGAAGCACACACACCCTTAAATTACAGTGCCTGATGCCTCACTTTATTGGACGTGACTCCCCTCTGCCCAAGGCACTATAGTTTAAGGGTCACTAGGAACTGTAACTAAGAGATAAACTACAGTGCCCATAATTCTTTGGGAGGGAGAGGGGAGAAATCTGCTTTTAAGGTATAGTGTGTTCACAGCCTGGGACTAAAGCAAGGAGGCCTACAAGCTGCCTTGGGGATTTGCGGCTTCAAGGGAGGTTGGGCGCTGCTGTCCCCAATCTGAGCCACATGGGCTCTTCTGCCCGCCCCTCAGGATGCCCCAATGCTACACTGGTCATCTTTCTTCTCTCCTGTTCTGGTAGGTAAGGAGCAGACTGCCACTGGGACAGTTGCTTGGCATCTAGGCATCCCTGGCTCTCTCTTCCTTCCACCTGCTCTTTGCCTGGGGTTCACAGGACCCACCCACCCCCAAACTTGTCTAAACTCACAGGTCTCTGTCTTGTGCCAAAATGAGAATCCTAGGCAGGAACTTCTGGGTTCACCCAACCCTTCTCTCCCCTCTGTGCACATCCTGGTTCTTTATCAAGCTGCTCCCAGTGGAGACTTGCACTCTGTGCCCTTCCTCCAGGGTCTCTCACCCCTTCTCCTTCACACCGTCCATCTCCAAACAGGGAAGCATCATCTGAATGCTGGCATCGGATAAACTATAACTGCCCTGGGCTGGTTGGTGAGGCTGGCAGCCTCCCTGGGAGTAGCTGAGATACCGCCTCTCTTTTCCTTGGTCACCCTCCAGCTGGCTGGCTGAGATCTACAGTCCAGGCAGTGGCTGGCCCTGGGCAGTATTATTTCAGATGTATAGATGTATCAAAAATATAAGGGCAAGTCTTCTGTGCAGAACTATGTGGACTCTGCACTATATATATTCAGGCAATCCATATTCTGTACTAAGAAAACAAAATCCTGTGAGATGTGATAAATTAGAAAATTTGAGCAAATTTTATGATTTATCTTATTTTGCATAATTTCCTCTACAAGTTTTGCTGTCTTTCATAATTTATGCTGCCCTTGCTAATCATGGGAAAGGAAATGACACTGAAACCTGACGTCCCCGATTACTGAAAATCTCATTCAGGCACTGCTCATACTTCTGGGCTTTTAGCAAATTTTTGCATCTTGCTTTACAAAATGAAAACTGAATTTCTCAGGAAGCTTATTTATGTGTACCTTCCTACACTCACTTGGAACTGCAGCATAAAGTCATGCATTACCAGTTACATATCTAATAGGAATGTTCTAAAAGAGCAGATGAATAGAAGATTCACAATATTTCTTAAAGTGGGGGAAGAGATGGTGTTAAGAAAGATTATGATTTCTAATGATGGCAGAATAATCCCAAAGGGCCTGCCTTTGCTTAGTCACTGGCATGGTATGTATTTTTAATGTAAACCACTGTGAGCAACACCATATCATGTAAATTGTCATCTGAATTGTACATACAACAAGCACACATTGTGCCAACTTTTTAAAAAAACAAATCTGCAACCAGGCATCTAAATTATGCACCAAGAAAAGAGTAATCCTTTAACCAGTATAAATTATGCACAGTTGCTCTATTTGCACGATTTCGCTTTTCTGCATAATTTACCTGTATTTTTGCTATCTTGCATAATTTATTCTGGTTTTGCTACTAATGAGGTCAAGAACCTATGGAAGCCACGGAACTACTGACATCAACTACCAGGCTTCTGACATCTCGGTGGGCATTTGACCAGGCACTTCTAAGCATCTTTTTGCAGCTGTGCTGCTTGGTTTTATTTTCTGGTGAGATTCTCAAGAAGCTGAATTCTGCACTTCCACTGCAGCATGTATATAGCCCTGGATTTAGGCTGCTATGTGGCATCCCGGATTTCACTGAACAAATAGTACTCGTCCAAATAGTAGCTACTCATCTAGGACTAAGTTCAAATTTCAACTAACTGGAAAACCTTTCATGCCAACGGCAAACCTCTCTCAATATACTGTACATGGCAGAGTTCAGTTTTCATCTTCTGTGCTCCCAAATGCTACCATCATCTGACAGACCATTGTGATTTCGACACATGCACTTGGCCAAAGAACACAAATGTTATTTACAGAGTGTATCCAGGCTACAGAGAGAACCCTCATACATCTAGAAAGAGCATACAAAAATATTATAAAGTACTGCATAAAAGCAAGGGCTATGGATGTGAATGGGATTCATAAGGAACTCAACTGTTTTGATACAATAGCCAAAATCAGACTGTTTACTTCGTAATTTGCAATCTGAACTTGATTAAAAAAAACATTTAAAAGTTACCACAACTGAATTTTACTTAAACCATACAAATGTAATTTTAAAAAGGAACCCTAGACAAATATAAAGCTATATAAAACCATTATTTGAACTCCTAATTTTTGCACATTCTGCATTTTGGGCTTGCTGAGGTTCCTCAGCCCTTTAGGCACTGGTTCCATACAAAAGTCCATTTTGGTAGGCAAGATTGATTCTCACGATTCAAGCCACTCTCCTTGTAGCAAGTTTGATAACCATTTTCAAATATAAACCTGCTTATCCAAACTAATCCGATCCTCCATTTTGCTTTTCATTAGCCGCTTGAACAGTCCTTTCCCTCAGGCTCCTGGCAACGTTATTTCCTTGGCGGGAGGACATTCTGTTCGTAGTGACCAGGGTTTACAATATTGCCAGCAGGCTCATATCGGGCCACCACAAATGTGGAGCCGTCGCTGGCAGCCGCCTTGCCAACTCCCATCTTTTTGGTGTTCTTCCAAACCATGGCTGTAAAGTGTCCTTAAAGAAAAACCCCACACAGAATCTATTAGGCTCTGGGCAAGAGTCTCATGCAAGACTGGGCAAGAACAGGACTCGGTTTCAGAAAAATTGCTCAAGGAAATTCAAGCATCCTAACTCAAGGACCTTAACCTTTGTGCGCAATAAAAGTATTGCTTGCTCATAACTTTTTAAAAGAACAATTGTTTTGAGGATACATTTGAAAGTTTTAAGGAGCGCTCCAATTAGTTAACTTGTTTGTTTGACCTCAGTTTCAGGTTCCTTGGTATGAAGCTCACTGGAGACTGTGGTGTTCTTGTGATACACGCTTTTATTTATAAACATACACAGGCTGAGCATTAAATGGAAGAGCATGAACACTCCAACCAATCTTGCTCCCCATTAGGCTTCATGGAGAACCCCCAAAGTCATAGCTTTGGTTTCAGAAAAGACAGCATGTCTGTCCTCTTGAGAATTCCCAGCGACCCGTGCCAGATGAGACTAACTAGTCAGTCACTGGCTTATTGCTCTCGAGGCATCCCTAGTTAGTTGTTTCTATGGCAACACATCCGTACTTAACAGGTCAACCCAATGCAGTTAGTAAAGCTTCTAACTGGTATCTCTGTCATTTCCTGAAAAATTAAACCATGTGTCTTTGGAATCAATGCTTTTTCAAATTATGGTGTTAGAAAGAGGAAGATTTAGAAATTACTAAGCCTGAGCTTCTTCACACTTGGTTACCCAGCGCCTGTTTCTTGCTGAATTTTGAGCACCATGCCTCCACCTCCCCACCCTCTATTCAGTCGAAAGGATATGTTTATATAAAAGCTTAATGTCTGAGATATTGTGAGAAACTAGAAGTGTCCTTTAGGTTATCCGCAGGGCCAGCCAAAAACATTCTGGTGAACCACTAAATGGCACCCCTGCACCAGGGAAGAATGGGTGAGTGAAGGGGGGAAATCAATTCAGCCTCACCCAACAATTGAGGTGGGGGGGGGAGAGGAAGAGAGAGGTCCACTCTCTGAATCTCGTTGGGTGGATGGGGAGCCCACCATTTCCTTTCTAGGGGTGGGAGGAGACCAGCATTGCCTCCTATTCACTGAGAGGCTGTGGCAGAGGCAGCATGGGGGGGTGCCAAGGAGGGGCAGCTGCGGCCTCCAAGGAGGGTCCCACAGCCATCATTGCCACCACCAAAGCAGCAGCAGCAGCAGCAGCAGCAGCAGCAGCAGCGGGTGATTCATTCCTTAGAGACGGGATCTGCTGCTCCTGCGATCCTGCTGCCCGAGGCAGTCCCTTCCCTTGCCTCATAGGTGGGCCAGCCCTGGCTAACTTTCAGTAAGCAAGGCCAAGCCCATACTCACCTGTCCCAGAGGAAAACCCCGGACTCTGAAAGTTGTAACTTTTTATTTCGTTGTACCATCTGTCAGCTACTTCACTCCCTGCAAAATGAATGAAAAGATGCTGTTGAATTGCAACTGATGAGGTGCAAAAATGCTGCCACTCTGTTCTTTTTTCATCCAAGACAAGGCAGCTCTGGGCTCTCAAAAAACATTCTAACCAAGCTGGAATTAAGTTAGTAAAAACCCCAAAGTTTTGGGGGAAAAAGAGTATCACATACCATTCTGACCAACAGCAATAAGTAGCTGAATTTAAAACATAAAGAGAAAGCAATTTTCTGACCATCTAAGTATGTCTTTTGCAGTTACCAAATGTCCTGATGCAGTTTTGAAAAATGTATCAAAATATGTAAAATGTGTATTTTGAGAGAAAATAAATTTAGAAATGTTTTGGTCGGTGAGTGTAAAATCACAGAGATAACTGACAAGCACTAAGCACATTTTCAATTTTATAAAATTCAAATGTTTTAATATTTAAAGCAGTTAAATAACCTTAAACATATTGGATTCAGTAGTTAGGTTCTGCCTCTTTTCTACTGATTTACACCCTACCTTACCCTTGGGCCATAACATTTCTGGGCTGGATCTAGACACATGAAAGAAGAAGCGTTTCAGTTAAACGCATTGTAAACTTTGTATGAGAAATCAGGTTGGCAAAAACAGAACTCTACAGCGCCACCTGGTGTCACAGTATTACAATGCATATACAAAGCATATAAAGCACTTTTTCTCTGCCAATGTGGCTGAGTACCTGGATATGGAGATGCAAGCTTTTTAGAGGAAAGGTGGGATACAAATGTAATAAATAACTGAAAAAAATATAAGCTGGCTCACATCCAACTTTATCAACACAATACCACACCAGCTCTCTGCCTAGGTTCAATGAGCCTTGAACAAGAGTACCAAAGATGGCACTGGGATACCTACACAAAGCATACAACCGATTCCAACCATTGAAAATTAATAATGTTTATCTTAAACTTCTTGCTGCAATCCTATGCTCATTTAGGAGCAAGTCCCACTGAATCAAGAGGGACATTTCCCACTTGAACATGCATAAGTATGGCACTGTGCCACTATTGGACTGACAAATAAAAAAATGCTTTCAGTGATATTTTATCACATATGTGTTGCTTAGATTGCAGTCCTTACAGTTTTGGGAGGAAAATGTTTGAGCACTGCAATGTTAACAGGTCTTTCCTATGTACTTATCTTACCTGACTGATCATACGAAGCCCATGCAAGGTTTTCCCCACATTTCCCACTACTGGATTCAGGACTGTGTTTGAGGATTCTGGTGCTAGCAAGTGCTTCTGAATACCTAGAGGGGAAAAAAGGAAAGGTCTTTACATAAGCGTAAACAGACTGCAGGATGCTGAAGCAAAATGGGTGCCAGGTGGTGAAGGTTGTTCTAAATCAGGGGTCTCCAAGCTTTCCTTGCCTCGGGCCGGGGTCTCCAGCGATGATTGCGTGGCGGGCCAGAGGGCGGGGGAGCCTGCACCCATAGGCACGCGCACATGCTATTTCCGATTCTCCTCTGCACGGGAAGTGGGTCCCTGTGCTGTGCTGCACCGTGCCAGTAAGAGTGGGCGGCAGCAGTGGCCGCCAACGCGGATCAAATAAACAAGTCCCTTGGGCCTTATCTGGCTGTAGGTTGGTGAGCCCTGTTCTAAATGAAGAGTATGCACAATGTTCCGTGTAAGAGCAACATAGTGCCCCAGAGCTACTCATACGAGTGTGGAAAACTTTTCAGGAAGTTTTTTTTTCATGTTTGATGCTTTGCTGTGCTTTTATTATGCTATAAGCCACGTCAAAGTGCAAGTAGATAAATAGGTACCGCTCCGGCGGGAAGGTAAACAGTGTTTCCATGCGCTGCTCTGGTTCGCCAGAAGTGGCTTAGTCTTGCTAGCCATATGACCCGGAAGCTGTACGCCGGCTCCCTCGGCCAGTAAAGCGAGATGAGCGCCACAACCCCAGAGTCGGCCACGACTGGACCTAACAGTCAGGTGTCCCTTTACCTTTTTAAGCCACCCAGAGTGGCTGAAGCAACCTAGTCAGATGGGCTAAGATAAGTAATTTTTTATCTTTATCATCATCATTGCCATCATCAAACACAGCCTCTGCCCAAGCTCCTCCCTTTGGTCCTCCTAGACCAGGCTTCCTCAACCTCAGCCCTCCAGATGTTTTGAGACTACAATTCCCATCATCCCTGACCTCTGGTCCTGCTAGCTAGGGATCATGGGAATTGTAGGCCAAAAACATCTGGAGGGCCAAGGCTGAGGAAGCCTGTCCTAGATATTCCTTCCTTTGGCCTTTGAAATGGGGTGGAGGGCTGACAAGCCCCTATTTCCTCCTCCTGTCTCAGCAGTGGAGCCAAGACCCCCCCCCCCCAATGTTAATACTAATAATGCCAACACCAACGCTAACCCTAACCCTATGGATGTGAAGGGTGAGCCAGCTGAATTGTATTCTGCCATTGTAATGAGAAATCGGGGGGTGGGGTGAGGTAGGTTCCAGAGTTTATAGATAGAAAATGGTCCCACAGATTGATCTGAAACTGGGTTGTGCAAAAGAGGTAAATTTGAGGGTGGGCCATGCCATATTCGTAGTAGAAAGGGTAAGAAATTGTTATTCGATATGAGTCAACATTTGATGAGGGACTCTGGTATGTTGACAGTGCTGTGTGCTTCTCTTCATGCTGAGGTGATTCTCCCATAAAGATTTCTATGCTTCCGTTGTTGCTGAGTAGGTTTTGGCCCACCACACTGAAGGCAGACATGGCTGCAAAGTAAACTTCAAACGGGATCTTTCACTTAAGATCCACATACATCAGAAACAAGCAAGGAGGAAGAGAAATGAGAACGGAAAGCTCAGGAAGGCCACTTAGCTTTTCGTTCCTATAGACATTAACTCTCTAGCGGCTTCTTCCTCTCAGGACAGTATTAATTAAATACGCACCATTGCCTTTTCGAACACTCCTTCTCAACAGACATATTAATTAACCCACAAAGCTGATTTTTCTTAATAGCTTGTGACAACGCTCCCCTGATAAAGGTTTTGCAGAACATCTGCTGTGGTATCTTCTGTAGGGCAGTATAGTAGGTCTAGTTCCTCTGAATCTCTTTTTTAAAAATTGTGTTTTGCATCAGTGTTTACCTTGCATCCCTTTTCTGGCTGTCACACTGAACAACATTCTGACCGTTGTGTGCCTGATTCCATGTAGTTCTCCCCATACTTTCGTGAACAGCCTTTCGCAATGAATCGGACCTTATGCCATTAATTTTACCCTATTGCACTATACTTTATTTTCAACTCCCACTTACATCCTATTGGGGTTTCTGTCTGAAAGCTGGGGAGTGAGTATCTAGATTTGCTTGTCATGCATGGATTTTGTAGGACAAGTGACCAGAAGGATTGTCTTTGTTTTCCCCGTCCGATCTTAACATCTGCATGGGATTGCCTTTGATCCTCTTCTGATACTGCTTTTTGCAAAGTCATTTGCTGTATTCAACCAATGAGTCTTGCTAGCTTAACTAAACTTTTCCCCTCCCTCCAATTCTCCTAAAGCAGCTCAGGGGATTGAGAGACTCCCCAGAAAAGAGTTTAGGAGAGGAAAGGAGAGGTTGTTCGGCCCAGAAAGCACAAATACTTGTTCTGATATAATGATCACCTTAGTATGATGCCAAATCCCACCCATCTTACTGACGGTCACTTTGTGTGTGAATTTAGGATTGTGGGCCCAGACACAGTGAGGCCGTGGGCAGCTGGGGACTAATCAAGGAAGATGAAATAATAACAAGACAATTGCTTTGGGATAAAAGAAGGGTTAATCTCAGGTTAAGGATCACTCCGGGATGTACCTCAAAATGGGGGGACCTCTAAGATCACCATTTTGGGGGGTATCCTGGCCCATCAGCCCCCAACTGGGTGTCAGGATGGAAGCACCTCCCCCAGACACCTTTAAGGGAGCACCCCAATCCCTTAAGTCCCAGTTGCCTCCCCATCTGCATTGACTAGGAATTCAACCCAATGCCTTATCTGCCACCTTAGTTGGCCCCACCCTCAGTCAGCTCCCCCCCAACCTACTTACATCTGCAACACTCTCAAAGGTCTTTGTAAACATCCAGCAGCCACACCTCGGTGCCCATGGGGAACAGATGTGCCCCATCAGGTCTGGACAGGCCTCTGTTATGAACTACAATGCCAGGGTGCTGAATCACCCAGCCCCCACCCCCAATCTGCCCTATCACTGCTGCCGCACCAACAGTTCAGACCAAAATATAGATATTAAGGGGGTGTTTCAAGAGCAAACTCTCCAGACTGGTAGGCTGGTGAGGTTGATGATGCCTTTCCTGTTTCTCAGATTATTCTTGCCTAGCTAATGACAAGGGCGTCTGGCAGGGCCTTCACCACAATCAGCGATGCAAGCCAGGGCATAAGGCTGTCTCCCATCTCATCCTCCTCCGGCCCCTTTTCCAGACTGGTCTGTCTTAGAAACCTGCACCTGAACCCTTAAGGAAGACTGGGACAGGAACATATCACCCAGCACAAGACCCGTGGTAACCAGTGAAGCGAGAAGCTGGCTGTGCATTCACTGACCCACAGCACCCCAAAGAAAGCAAGGGAATGGGCTGCCTGGAAAAGCCTGGTCTCGTACTTTGACCAGCCCATGGAGCCCAACACAGTCTATATGTCCCTTAGGACAGCATATGCAATTGGTTTTTTAGTGTCCTGGGGTGGAGGGGGGGTAGCTTCTGCACCAGCCTTCCAGCAGCTTCCATACATGGAAGTAGTCTCAGAGGTTCTGGAAGCTGCAGGAGTTTGCTGAATGATGTGAACACAGCTACATGCAAAGCCGTGGTATTTTGCAGCTAATCCCTGTTCCTTAAGGGATATGAGGTATTTCAGAACATCATCCGCCTGAGGGGGAGGAGAGTGTGAGGCAGCCCTGCTGTGAGACCTAAAGGCTTCCAAAGATTACCAAACCCTGTAATACGCTTGGAATGTTGATAGTGCAACAGAATGCAATGCTCCCTGCTTCACAGTGTGTCTCCAAGCGCCCACAGGTCCCCATGAAGGAGTTCTGGCAGTGGCCAAGCCATGGGTGCCAGCACCATGAAGTGATCCTCCTCAAACCAGCCAGTTAATATCTTTTCCTCAACAGGAACAGGATAGCAACTGTTTAGTTTTTAGAGACAGGGGGAGCATCAGAATGCCTGAAAGATTATATAAATTTAATACATCCAGAAAACTAGCACATGAAGGATAAAGCGAGGCAAGGCCCCTTCTCTCAGACATGCTAGGAGCTACTGTGTCTATTCTGGGTGGTCTTTTTGTACAGAGAGGCATCCCATCCTATGAGACCTACCAACTGTGTGAAGTGGTCCAAGAAATGGTGGTGTGAATCGCTGGCAATACCGAAGAACATTAGAGCTAAGCTACATCCACCATGAGTTTGACCAAACTGTGGGAAGCAGTGGAAGACAGGAGTGCCTGGTGTGCTCTGGTCCATGGGGTCATGAAGAGTCGGACACTACTAAGCAACAACAACATGCACCATGTAATTTTGCTTGTGTTCCTTAGCTCTAATATTCTTTGGTAGTGCCAGCCATTGGCATTAACAACATTTAGGTTGTCTTCTTCCTTTCAACCAATGCGTATAGAAATTACTAGAGATTTTGCTGTGTGCCGCCTTGCTCTTCCAAAATATGGCACCGCTGGAGAAGACAATTATGCTGATCCTGGCAGTGGGGGGAAAATGTCTTTTTTTGTTGTTCAGGGAAATAAATCTATGAGGATTTGAGTATCAACAAAACAAGAATCTAATCAAAAGTACTGCAATACCAATAAACTCTTCAATTAACAAAATAAAGAAGTACTCACTGCTGTGCTTCCCTGTTTAACTTCTTGCAGAGTTTTAGGGAGGGAACTCCATGCTTCTTCCTGTAGTCATTGTGGGCTCTTAAGACCTCTTCCGCAAATTGCTTGGAAGCTAAAACAGTATAAAGCATTAGAAATTCAAAACAATTCCAGTCTCTGCTTCAGGCCCTAAGCAAGGGTCAAAATCTTACATTGCTCTCACATTTCAAAGCCTACAAAATAAGAAGAAAATCAGTTTAACCAACTCATCAGGTGGCTTGTATTAAAACAGCTGGACCTGAGATCCCTTAGTTGCACAAGCACTGTCGAGAGGGGATGCGTTATGATATATAGGGCATTGCAGAGACAGACAAGAAGAAAGGAACTATAATATGCATGTAATCGTGGCATTCAAAGCTTTTGACCTGGTATCAGAGTTTCTGTCTTATAACCATAACCTCCTTAGCTCATCTTCAACAACCAATGCAAAAAAGTAGCAAAGCCAATTTGTTAGCATAAAATATTATTTTTTTCATATCTAAGATTTAGATAATTTATTACGGTCAAAGTCCAGCTAGCATAACACAATAAAAACAGCGTTTATAAAGATAAAATATACAATCAGAGCAGATTGCAGCAATAGCTCATGAGCTAAAATTGAGATATATACATACACCCGTACAACTGAGATTTGGGCTACCATAAAAATTGACCCTGAGGCACCCCAAAGGGCGTCTTCAGCATTTCCCTGGTAAGCTATTTTATTCTAGAGGATGATCTGCGCCTACAGATCTAAAATTAACAATATACAGTAAGAACTTAGGGTGCACATCTATCTTTCTTCATACTCATCTTTTACTTTTGTATGCCACATTTCCAGCAAGCAAACTGAGCACAAAACAGCCCACGATAGCAAAGAATTAATACATAAAAGCATCACCTTCCTGTCCCAGTGCTTCTTCCTTTGATACATTGGCTATTCTCAGCAGTTTTGCATGAAACCTCAGCTAATCTCCAAGAAGCAGGAAAGTT
This sequence comes from Podarcis pityusensis, assembly GCF_964106645.2. NCBI lineage: Eukaryota > Metazoa > Chordata > Lepidosauria > Squamata > Lacertidae > Podarcis > Podarcis pityusensis. Next base: position 4,244,989 of record NC_138038.1, on the reverse strand, counting down.
TGGAACCATTCCATTTAGTAGTGCAATGACTTTCTCTGGAATGTGCATCACTCATTCATGTTGGGAAGATGCCAAGTGATGTCTCTGCCAAACTATTTGGACTCTCATCTTTTTCAATAAAGTTTGTGGTGATTTTTCCTACTTTCAGTGCAACTGCAGAAACCAGCCTGGTGGGTGTAGACTTGCAAAGCACTATTAATGCACCTAGCAATAGGAGTCTTCAGTAAGAAAGTTGGTGATGTTCTGCCTGCCTGTCCCTACAGCATGTGGCCCCTTCCCCCATTTGTTTCCACAGCAACTATTGCCCCCACTCTTTTTAATTTTCAATTTGTTTTGTACTAAAGTGCATGTGTACTAATAAAATTATCATTTTAAAAATGAAGAAGCAAATGCTGCAATTGCTAGAATCATAGGAGCCAACTCCGAGGGGCCATAGGGGCTTCGCCCCCCCCCCCATAAATATTTGAGAGGCCTGGGTCCCCACAAAGTTGATGGGCACTCTCATTCAAACAGTGTGTGCGCACTGCACCATGTGATTGATTAGGCAGGGTGGGCCTTATCTGGGCCCCCACAGTATTTTATTCAAGTTGGCACCCCTGGCTATGACTGTAAAAAGCAAATCAGTAAATGAAGTACCAACTTAAATAACGCCAGTGTCCGGAAGAAGCATGAATCACTTCACACCATGTGATCGGAGGCTGCATTCCTAAGTGTGCGTTCTAGGGGGTAAATCAGAAGGTTAATTCTGACTTAAACATACCTAGGATTGCAGCCTTAGAGCAAGAGCGTAGGTCAGTAATGCACAAACCACTTTTGTTTCTGCTGTGGGAACAAGAACTGAGGGGTTCCCTATAGGGAATATAGTACTATATTACACGCTATGTAGAACCACAGTTTTAATGCCTCTTCTAGCAGATAACAGTGCTAAAGAATCCTTGTGTAGAAATGACCCATATTTATGTTTAAAAAGAAAGAACAGTGCACAAGCTTGGGTCAAATTAGCACAGGCACTTCCAATATTTAACAGAAGAGGACGGATAGCATAATTTCCATCCCATTACCAATGTGTTCACTGTGCAACACCCTACACATTCAAGTACCAAATATGCAAAGGTGCAAATGAGGCCATTCGTCCCATTATTGTTGGATCCAAATGGGAGCAGGTCCTTCAAGATCTCCAAAGCTTTGCCTTTTAGCTGGTGATGCCAGACCTGGGATCTTCCACATGTAAATTACTATTGAGCTATGACTCTCCCAATCTTGACTCTTGAGGTAACTATTAATTTGGTAATCTTAAAATGCCCTGCAATACAGAATGCCGGATTTAGATACCACATTTAGTATTAAGATTTAGGACATATATTTTGCATAATGTGATGTACATTGTGCGCCTCACATTAAACTTTCCATATCTGATAATTAATATGCAGATCTGCCAAACAACTACATTTTATTAACTCAGCGAAGATGTACAGGAACATAAAATTCTACGTTTACAGGGTTATAAAAATATGCAATTCTAATATTGCGCGCTCTCTCTCTCTCTCTCTCTCTCTCACACACACACACACACACAAAGACACAAAGCCTCTTAGCATACGGTAACAACTGAAATAAAGCCGAAATCATCCGGTCAGCAGTCAAGGAATGTTATTTCTTAAAGATGCAACTGTGCTAGTGCTGAGAAACAAGAACAATAAATGACTAATTCGCTTCCCATTTCTGTCCTCTGGAGCCTGAAAGATACAGAGCCTGCTTTGTCAGTTTGGTAATCTCAGCACGATGGGCTCATGGAAAAGAAGGGAGCAGCTGGACTTTCCAACAAACTTGGAAGCAGAAGCTGCTTTAAAAAAACAAGCTTTATAGAACAAGTTTAAGTGAATTTGAGTTATATTCCCTGATCTAATGCATGATCTGTCAGTATAGACATAACTCCTAAGCATGTGATCCTAACACACATTTAAATGGAGATAATGTACTCCTGAAGAACTTTCAAATAATTGCAAGCCCAAAGTATTCCCCTAATGTTTATAAAGTGTTCTGAGCACTTTGCAATGCTGTATAAATACAAGATGCATACTGTCTTGAAATCCTTTGGGAAGAAGGAAGAGATATAAAGTTAATACATAAATGCTCACACATCTACCCCAATTAATTCTGGAAAGAAGTCTACTCTATTTACAAGCATAGCTCACGTGTCTTTTAGCAGTGCTTGGGCAAGTTCTCTCAGAACAGGGAGGGAGTTTCAGCTGTTTGGGGACAGGCAAGAGATACTAACAGGAATGTCCCAGTTCTGAATTGCTTAGACACAGAGGTTGATCAGGAAGGTTTATTCCAGGTGTGAGTTTGGGATTTAGAATCATAGAATCAGAGTTGGAAGGTACCCTGAGGGTCATCAAGTCCAACCCCATGAAATGCAGGCATCTCAACTAAAGCATCCATGGCAGATGTCCCTCCAACCTCTGCTTAAAAACCTCCAAGGAAGGAGAGACCGCAACCTTCTGAGGAAGTCCATTCTACTGTCAAACAGCTCTTACTGTCAGAAAGTTCTTCCTGATGTTCAGTTGGAATCTCCCTTCTTGTAGCTTGAAGCCATTGGTTTGGGTCCTACCCTCCACAGCAGGAGAAAACATGTTTGCTCCATTTTCCATTCCTTCAGATACTTGAAGACAGCTCTCATGTCTCCTCTCAGTCTCCTCTTTGGAAGCCAATGTGGGTGTCTTGCGGGGGGGTGTGTGTGTGTGTGCTGCACTACTGGGGATTTCAGGATATGTAGAATGCTTGGAGGCAGACGCAGGCATGCCTGGCACATCCTGATTCTTATAATCCATTATCTGCTGATAAACTGCTGGGGTCGAAAAGCCCAAGGCATTTGTTGTGTGATTCAGGCTTTGAGAGCTGCCTGGTTCATGCAGTCGCATTGACTGCCTGCTTTGGTTTAGATCCTGCATATTTCAGGTGGGGCCCTGGACTTTAGCAGTGCTAGTTTGATGGTTATGAGATGGCACTGCTGGTTAGTGGCTAGAAGACCACTGGTACAGTTGGGTATAGTTAAGGCTGCCTCTCTCTAGGGGTGCCAAATTGAATAAAATATTGGGGGGGGGGGCGAGACAGGTAAGCCCCGCTCACATCACCAATCACAAGATGCAGCACCCAATTACTATTTGAATGGCAATGCCCATCAACTTGGGGGACCCGGCTCTCTCAAATATATTACTGTGGGGGTGAAGGTACCTCCACTCCTAGAAGACTGCTGATCCGCTCTTGTTAAATTCATAAATGTGGCCCTAGTTCACCAACTTCTGTGTTTCCTATCATCTCCTGGTTGCAATTTAATCCATCCATTTTCAAGCCCACTCTTAGCAGGCAGGAGAACATACAACTTCTGGAAAACAGTACAGCTTCCCTTCCTTTTAACTGTGATTCATATATACAGAAATCTATTACACAGCCTGCAATGAGTCATTATCTTGGGGTTTTTTCCACTCAAGTCTTCAAAAAATGCTAATGACTAAGGTTCCTGAAAGCCACTTGTTTATATATCTGCAAAGCTAACAAATCTGTAAAAATGATGTATAGAGTGGTGGGAAGACCTTCAGAAGTCATGGAGATAGGGATTTTCCAACCCTGAAAGTGGGGAGGGTGTTGGGCTCCACAAGCTAATATTTTACTAGAAGCCAAACATTGCTTCAGTCACTAGCATGGACTAGAACTACTCCAGAGCAGATTTAATATTGCATAAAGGTAAATGTTATGTACTGAAGTTCTCACCCCGGGCCAGCAGGGGGATACTGTAGATAGTTATGCAAATAAGGGATCAAAAGTGACGTTCAGTGATTGGATAGTTTTAGAAAATTGTTACAGTTACATTGTACGGGAGCTCTATATAAGCAGACTGACTGAACCCTTCAGTTCAGTTCTGGCCTGTGAATAAACAAGAGCTGTTTGAAGAATCGCTGTGTCGTCTGATATGTTGACCCACAACTTAACAGTAAAGGTAAAGGGACCCCTGACCATTAGGTCCAGTCGTGACTGACTCTGGGGTTGTGGTGCTCATCTCGCTTTATTGGCCGAGGGAGCCGGCATACAGCTTCCGGGTCATGTGGCCAGCATGACTAAGCCGCTTCTGGCAAAACCAGAGCAGCGCACGGAAACGCCGTTTACCTTCCCGCCAGAGCGGTACCTATTTATCTACTTGCACTTGTACTTTTGAACTGCTAGGTGGGAAGAAGCAGGGACCGAGGAACAGGAGCTCACCCCGTCGCAGGAATTTGAAGCACCGACCTTCCGATAAGCAAGCCCAAGAGGCTCTGTGGTTTACACTGTTAACAAGCGGCGGCGGGGGGGGGGGGGGTTCTCCTGCAACAAGACCACAGCACCACCCACGTCCCTTTAATATTGCATACCCTCCAACATTTTGTAAGAAAAATTCGGGGCACCCCCCAGCCTCCCCCATCTACATCACTTGCCCCCTCCCTGCCGCTGACCCCTTCCTCGCCCGCCTGATCGCCCCCTCCTTGCCTCCCCTCTCTCACTATTGCTGTCTTTAGCCTTCTGCTCAGCAGCCTCAAGCTGCCTCAGGGAGGTTGCCCTGGGTCCTGTGATGCTGGGAGACGCTGCGAGGCCTAGAGTGGCATCCGAGAAAATTGGGGCATCCCAGATTGGGATCAGAAGCCGGGGCAGCCTCTGTAAATGCAGAATGTCCCGATTAAATCGGGACACTTGAGGGGTCTGATATTCCCCTAATGGAGGTGAGAAGATTGAGAGCATGATGCGGCAGTCACACAACCCACCCACCCCTTCATTGTTTACTTTAACTATGGGATAGGATTGCTAAATGCACCAGCACAAGTCATGATCTGCACCAGCCAGAATTCAACCCACCATTTGAAACAAATGAGTTTGCATGTTCTGGTTAACAAGGAAACTGAATAGCATGCTTAGCACCAATGCAAGAACAGCTAAAAATCCCACAGATTAAATAAAATGTTTCATGTCTTGGATATACAGTATGGTGGACTCAGATTTTTGTTTTTGCAAAGAAGATTCATTATAACAAATTATTTTGGTCAGTAGGATATAACAGCATGTCCTTTTCTATTAGACACACAGTGTCTCAATGCTTAGTTAGACATATCCCAGGATTTCAAGACTTGTCTCAAAGGATATCATAGCTCATTTAACACAAAGAACCTGTACATTAGTACATTCTCTTAGTACAGTCTCTTTGTAAACTGTTTTGGGGGTTTGAGCTGCATATACAATTTATAAAATAAATACACGACAGAATTAGACTCCTAAATATAAGTGGTCACTTTGAGTGTGGAAAGTGTTCTTGCAGTGCAGAACTGTAATAGCGAAAAACAATGTACCAGTCCCATAAAGGTTTTTACAGAAATAATGTAATACTGTATACATAAGTAATAATGTGTCCTTCTTCACGAATGAGTGGAGTCCTGAGATTACAGATTAGTGAGCACAGAAGATTGCAACAAAACCATTTGTGGCTCCATTAACATTTCACTTCCTGGAAGGTAAGAATACACCTGAGGATTTAAGGTTCATTGCTGTTGAACATATTCACATATACAGGGGGAAATCCCCACCTCCTACTTTAAGCTATTAAATGTTCACCTTGCAAACAGTCATTCCTCATTGGCGGATTGAAAAAAAAATTGATTTGCCAGCATATTTATAAGGATGTTTTCAATATTGTAGCAGCCTGTTTACCATTCTAAACAGGAAATGCTTTCAGGAAATGCTGTCTTGTTGCTCAAGGGCTGTTGTAGCTCAGTGGTCTTAGGACACCGATATTTGTGTTTCTTATGGTTTTCTTCTATTGTATGCATGGTATATTGCTCAAATGATAACCTGACAGATGCATACTTAGATATTCTACATTCTAGTCCCTGAAATCTGGGTGGCCTAAATTGCATATGCAGATTGTTTCCTAATTATACAAATCAGGTGGTGGGTTAAAAAAGGCTGAAGCAACTCTCTCTCCTCCTGACCTCCCACTGCAAACCACCCCTTTCCAAGTTGCTTTTATAGCAGGAGTGGAGAACAACATGGATTTTCCAGATGTTTCTGGACTCCACCAGCCATCAGGCCAAGCCAGCCTGGGCAACGGAAAGGGAGCTGGAGTTGATGAGAGTCCAGCAATATCTGGTTCCCAGAGAGGTTTCCTCCTCTGTTGTAGAGGAATGAGAGAGAGGGCTGGGTTTTCTTAGATATTTCTGCATGTAATGACTGTCTGAACCCTCAAAGGGTACATAACAGATATTAAGAGAATTTCGCATATTGTAAGAGTCTAAAATTCTTTCCTGGGGGAGATGGGAGGGCAGGGAATACAGGATGTTCCTCTGCTGTTATTATGCCTTATTGATTTTAGCTTTCTAAAATTATATAAAATCCAGTAAAATGATTAAATCTCTTCCTGATAATAAACTCCATTGAACAAAACAGGACTTACTTGTGTGGAGAAATGTGCTGTTTGTCTAACAAGGTACTGTAACCCCCAATCATCAAAAGCCTATTTGATCCTGTGTCTTACTAATGACCCATTACCACCAGGCTGCCATCTCGAAGGGGGATTAGTCCAGAGTGCATTAGTTTTTAATACAGTGGTACTTCAGGTTACAGATACTTCAGGTTACAGACTCTGCTAACCCAGAAATAGTACCTCGGGTTAAGAACTTTGCTTCAGGATGAGAACAAAAATCGTGCTCCGGCGGCGTGGTGGCAGCAGGAGGCCCCATTAGCTAAAGTGGTGCTTCAGGTTAAGAACAATTTCAGGTTAAGAACAGAACCTCCGGAAAAAATTCAGTGCTTAACCCGAGGTACCACTGTATACCACAGGAAGCACCAGTCTGCCTTAATTAGCTCTTAACACAAGCTAATTTCAGAGGATTTAGAAACTGTCTAATACAAATGCACCCATGGGCCTGTCATCCAATTTTAACACACAAGCTCTGCTCTACATCATATTTCAGGCAGGCTTCCAGATCCTTCCCTCCAATGCTTAAGAACCAATTTCATGTTTGCCCATTTCAAATATTTAATACTTAAATCAATTTTTTAGTTCAAACTACTGTCAAAGGTGGCTTGCAAGTTTTATTAAACCTCTTCTAAATCAAGAGAAAAGTAACAGAAAATTATAACAGAAGCATCACACCATAACACAGACCAGAGGTGTCAATCAGCTGTGTTTTACTCAGAGTAGACCTGTTGAAAAAATTGGACATAATGTAGGTCCATAATGATCATTTGTTTCAATACTACCCCTAATTTCCAAATTTAAACTATTGAGGGGCTTGTGCCTGGCTCAGAAAAACAACAGACTCTCTGCACCTGATGAGCATCACCCAGGGAAAAAGCTTTCTATAACAGAGAGCACCCTTTTCTGATTAAATGTTTTGATTGCACCTTTAAAAAAAACAAATCCACTTTTTTCTGCTTTTTCTCATTGCAAAACTGTTCCATGGAACAGCGACAATAAGATTGTGACATCAAAGCCACCCATGTTTTCAACACTCTGCACATCAACTTCACAAAGAACATTGACACTTGGTTTTTAGGTACATTTGTGTGCACCCTGAAATTATCAGGCTTGGAGAAACTCATAGCATTAAACACAGAAATCTGTTGGCTGGATGCTGCAGTTAAAAGCAGGCTGCATGACGTCTCAAGACACACTTCTAGCCTTGCCTACATCTGGGTAAAACCAGATGGACTTCTCCGATAGTGCAGTTTAAATACACCCACACCCCGGCCTTGTACACAATCAGAAGTTACAACATGCAGCTAGTGATTACCACCCCTGTTGCTATTTATGGCAGACCGAGAGAGAATGAAAACACACACACCCTTTCTCCACGTCTTCCACCCACAAGTAAAAACAATGGGAGAAAGAGGTATTGTCAGGAGGACCCAGAGGAGCACCAGTCTTGGTGATTTGGTCGCCTGAATGATGGCATTCAGGGATTCAGTCTGTTTGACTCCCAACTTCGTGGAGAATGGCTAAGGGCCCCTCCTTGCATCGGCTGAGAAAGTCAAGCTGTGTTCCTTCAGCCACTGTCCTGGGCTCCAGTCCCAAGTGTTACTGCTAACAGGTAGATAGATGTCGCCTCTGGCACAGAAGACCAAGGAAAGCTATCTGCTTAAAACAGACATGCGGAAGCCTCCTGAGACAGCTCCACTCGAGCTCCAATTGTTTGTGACTGCTGACCCTTGCTGGCTGGGACTGATGGTAGTGGTGAGTCCAACATCTGGAGGGCCACAGGTTGCATACTCCTGGTGTGTGTGTGTGTGTGTGTGTGTGTGCGCACACACACACACACACACACACAGTGTATATCCTTCTCCATTCTGGACTTTCCCACCACGTGCAGCTCTAAGGCTGCTGTGTTGTGAACATAGCTGCCTCCTAAAGGGGCCTAGTTCTTTGGTACTGCCAGACATAACAGTTGCAGAGTTTTGCATTTAAAAGCTGTAAGGCTAGCAGACATGTAAAAGATACAGCTTTTGCCATCACAGCATCTGTTGGCCGAAGAAAAGCAGCAGCTGTTACATTCCTGCTTGTTTTACAGCTTTTGAAGTTGTCAGGAATGAGAAGGGGGCCCCATGGGACTTGCATCACCACCTCCTCCCTCCGCCTCGCACAGACCCCCCTCCTGCTTCTGATGCCGAATGATGCTGCTGCTCCAGAAAACAACGCTCCTCGCTCCAGAGCAGCTTCTAGAACAGCAGTCTAATTCCAGAGCCTCCTTTCTTGCGGAAACTTGAGTGTATCGGTTCCAAACGTGAACCCTAGAACACAGAAGCGCCACAGCTGGTTGGGATGCCAAAATCCTATTGCATAAGCAGCGGGAAAGGAAAGTTGCTCCCTCTCACCTTAGGCAGTGCAGCTGTGCAGGCTACGGGCCAACATATATTGGGAGCTATTTTGAATTCTTGCCAAATAGGTTTGCGCTGCTCGCGGCTTGCTTCCTGCCCCTTCTTAATCACATCCTCCGAGGAAACGCAAAGCACGGCTTGAAAGCTAACGGACTCTCCCCGTGGCCATTCCTGCAAGCGACAGCTGCCTAACAGTTTCTAGCAAGCATATTAGACCGAAATTCATGTCACGGCAAACCCAGTGCATAAAAGTCGCGCATCCTAGGCAGCGAGTTCCGGGTTTCTTCTGCACAAAGAAAACCCTTCCGGGCTACTGGATGAAGCTCGGCTAAAGAGCCATTAAGATCTATGCACATCGAAGCAAGGGGTAAGGTTGTTTTTTTGGGGGGGGGGGGGTCCTGCGTTCATAGGCAAGGAAAGCTGCGAGCTTCGTACAGTCTCGTTCACCCACCTGACTTGCCCATGGTCCCGTCCTGGATGCTGAGCTGCAGAAGCTGCTTCTCTCCAGGCTCCGGCTGCTTTCGGTTTTTCTGCCCGCCGCCTGCAGCTTCCTGGCGCTGCTCTGAGCCGCTGCGTGAAGCAAGAGGCTGCGAACAATCAGAGAGCAATTGCCCATTCACAGGGCTCAAGCTGCCGGGTGATGCCTTATAAGGAATAAGGCCATTTGTTCCTTTCTCAAGGAGATGCTTCTCTGTGGTCAGGGAGGGATTATTTATCTTCTAAAATACTCAGCAACGCAGGAAAACACTACTGGATATGATTTTGCATACCAGTTTAGTCAAGTAACAGAAAAGTTAGGCTACACTAATTTTGGGTGGGTGGGGAGTGTGAAAAGTAATTGAAAACATGCTACATGCTTTGAAAAGCAGCTGTTGAAGATTGTAGCAAGATGCACAGATTGTGGGGCCGCTATGTAATTTTAGACTTAAACCTTTTATGCCCCCCCCCCAACTTTGGGTAGTGGTGTGTGGTGCTTCAGTTGCAAAGCACACAATAGTTGTTTATCTTCTCCCCATCCATGCTTTACAGCAGTTTCCAGATTCCCAATACGCTAGAGCAAAAGCAGACAAAAGGCAGTGTGACAACGCAGATTTAAAGAAGAAAATATTCTGAGCATGTGCACTTTTGCATTTTAAATTCACTTAAATCATTGCAACCATCGTGACTACGGGAATGAAACTGACACTAAATAAAATAACTGCCCTGATGCTAAATGCATTTACTTGGAAATAAGCACTGTTTTATTGTAGAAAAGGGGAACACGTTTTAAAAGTGAAAGTGATAGAATAAGCATCCAGCCACCAACATTCAGTCTTGGTTAACCCTGGCACACCCATGTACCAGCCTGGATTCTGACACAAGGCCTGAAGCACCTGCAGTATGTCTGGAAACAAGTTCTGAGGGACAGTTAGAAGAACTTCCACCAGGAGAAGATTAAGGAAAGACATGATAGCAGCCTTCAAGTACCTGAAGACAGACATGCAGAAGATGGAGCAGACCTGCTTCTAGGTGGTTATCAATTGTAGAGTCACTACTCCTCACGCATGCATGGTTTTTGCAGTGGACAAATTGCATTATTAGTGCCTAAAGTGCCTGCCCACCCACAGCCCCATTACTTTTCTGGAGAAAATCCACTATTAAAAAAAATATGTTTTTCCTAGTTTAAGAGCTGAGAAAGAGATAGTTTTGGAGGCTAGGCTATACTTAAAAAATGTCAACTGCCAAGACAGAGGCTGAGCTATCCCAATCATTTTGACAAGTGGAGGGGGCTGTCCACCTTTCAATCAGCTGGCGCCAATCACGTCAATCAATTTCAAAGGAAAGAATTGGGAGCACACTCTTACTTACCGTACTTTCAGGTGAGGAAGTGCCATAACTTGAATCCCATGATGAAGTATTTCCTGAAGAGGAGAGAAAGAAATGAAAATGCCCCAAACCAACCTCAAAACTGTGGGAGTTTTTGCAGCAAACCTAACAATGCATATCAGTGCTAGTTTAATGCATGAAGTCCATAGAGCTGAATTTGCTAGAAAAGGCTCAACTAAGTCATGCCTCGTGGGCCAAATTGGAGCTTGTGTCAGGCCTGAGGGCCAGAGATTCCCCAAGATCCCTGCTCTCAAGGCAGGACCTACACCAGTAGACGTGGTGAAAACATGGCTCTCTATCCTTTGCACCTGATAGGTGGAGACAGACAGCCCTTGGAAGCTTCATCCTGTTGTCGTTGTTTAGTCGTTTAGTCGTGTCTGACTCTTCGTGACCCAATGGACCAGAGCACACCAGGCACTTCTGTCTTCCACTGCCTCCCGCAGTTTAGTCAGACTCATGCTGGTAGCTTCAAGAACACTGTCCAACCATCTCCTCCTCTGTCGTCCCCTTCTCCTTGTGCCCTCCATCTTTCCCAACATCAGGGTCTTTTCCAGGGAATCTTCTCTTCTCATGAGGTGGCCAAAGTATTGGAGCCTCAGCTTCAGGATCTGTCCTTCCAGTGAGCACTCAGGGCTGATTTCCTTCAGAATGGATAGGTTTGATCTTCTTGCAGTCCATGGGACTCTCAAGAGTCTCCTCCAGCGCCATAGTTCAAAAGCATCAATTCTTCGGCGATCAGCCTTCTTTATGGTCCAGCTCTCACTTCCATACATCACTACTGGGAAAAACATAGCTTTAACTATATGGACCTTTGTTGGCAAGGTGATGTCCCTGTTTTTTAAGGGCCATCCTGTTACCCTAACCAATACCTGCCTGTAATGCAGTTTGGAGGGCATGAAGAAAGGAAGACCTGTGGTCTCACTCCCACAGTGCCCAACTGCCGGTTCCCAACTGTCGCTGTGCCCTGCCTGGAATGTTCTGGCCCACACAGGTGACTCCAAGGACCGTGAACATCCTGCATGTCTGAGTCTCTCATCTCAGTGCTACGCTTGCTACACCTTGCCTGAGCTGCTTGTTTGGGTGGAGGGTTGCCTCCCATGTGTGAAAAGGAGGGAACGAAGGCCATGGTGGCAAGAAGAGGCCCTCTACAGCGTCGGCTTCGCCTGCTGAAGCTTGCTTTCGTGCTTCTGTTGTTGTTGCTCCCCCTCCTTTTCTCAGGGGCTGCCTGTAAGTGACAGAAGACCGGAGGAAGAGTGAGAGGGTTGAACCTCTTGCCATCCGCTGGGGATCCTCGCCTCGCTTCATGGGTAGACCAGCCCTGAATAAAGATCTACATCAGGATCTTCTTCCCCTGTGGATCCTGCTGTCTGAGCAGGTTGCCTCACTGCAACTAGGATTTGCAACCATGGTTTGAAGCTGGATCCAAATACTGGTGAAGAGCTAACCATGCTTATGGTTGGTGCAGGAAGGATTGTGAAAACTGCATTAAATAAGGAAGAGCTTGGGTGGGGAGCAAAAGTGATTCAATAGCCTTAAAGAGAATGGCAACGGTGTTATGCTGGTCGATTGGGAATAGGCATTTTTGGTTGTTGCAAACTGCACACTTGCAAAACTCCATGTAGCCAGATAAGCATAAAATTAAATAGATGCAATTCACTAATTAATTTAATATAAATTGTTGAATATTCTCTAGGTTTTATTTTGATGGCCTTTTTTGTTTTTCAAACTTCTTTCTTTCTTTCTTTCTTTCTTTCTTTTTTGTCGATGTTGCTCTAGCTGGAAATCCATGTTTTGTGAATAAAATGTGTCTGTTAAGAAGAAGGACGATGCACTTGAAGAGGGAAATCAGAGATACACCAGCAGAGTCAGAGACTGAGTATGATAACACTTCATCTGTCCCAGAAGACCTGCCAGCTTCAGATAACCAGATAACTGGAGCAGAAGAAAGAACTGGTAACTGAAATCACTGCTTACACCTGTTGATTTCAGACAGTGGATTAAGCACTTTCCCCCTTCTGAAGTTTTGTTCTATTGCATGTCTCTAGTTACTTCCCACTCAAGAGCGGCAACTGTAAAGATCACTGTTTAAAAACCCCAAGTTAGGAACTTTTTGGGTGTTCTAGAGTAGCTGTTTGTATCAGTGTATGTGGAACCAAGTAAAAGGATTAGGACAGGAGTCAGGGAGTGAAACTTAGTGGCACAGTTACCAGGAAGTGACTCAGTACAAACAGATAGAGCAGGAAGGAGATAGAGAGTTTGGAGTTGGATACAAAAGCTTGTTTTAGTAAAGTTCTTTGTTTTAAGGTACTTCTGCTTGATCATTTGATTATATCTTATAGGTCATTGCTAAGTTTGAACTGCATCTTACACTGTTTTTATTTTGGTTTTTGGCATTGCATTGCCTTTCACTTCCTTATGCACTACGTTTAGATTTTTGGATGTTAAGTGGTTTACAATTATTGTTAATAAATCATCTGCAGTCTAACAATAAGCACATCAGGATCTAAGGTAACTGAAATGACTTCACTTACCGTATTTTTCGCTCTATAAGACGCACCAGACCACAAGATGCACTTAGTTTTTGGAGGAGGAAAACAAGAAAAAAAATATTCTGAATCTCAGAAGCCAGAACAGCAAGAGGGATCGCTGCGCAGTGAAAACAGCAATCCCTCTTGCTGTTCTGGCTTCTGGGATAGCTGCGCAGCCTGCATTCGCTCCATAAGACGCACACACATTTCCCCTTACTTTTTAGGAGGGAAAAAGTGAATCTTATAGAGCAAAAGATATGGTAATTTTCTGTGTAGGACTGCACTGCCAGTATTTTGCAGGAGGAATTCAATGACATAGTAGAACCTCAGATTTGCCCAGTTAAAGAGCATTAAATCCCTCTGTTGCTCCTGTACAATAAATCCACTTCTTAAAAAATGGACCGTTTGCAATCTGGCAAGAGATGGGAAAAATGCATTGGAAGGTGAGGGGTTAACAGGAAGACGTGTGAACATCTCACAGACAAATCAGGATGAATGCAAGACCAATGCTTGTTCTACCCAATAAATTGGAACAAATGCTTAGTAAAGACTGGACAAGGCAGGATGAATGCTGAATAAGCAGGTCATCTAGATGGCTCTGATGTATCCATGCTAATTGTGACTTACTTACTGGCTTTCAAACTGCAGGCCCAGTTGTTGTCACATCATATGATTGTTGTGGTTTTAACACAACAGTTTAAAAAGCCTATTTGTAAAAGGCTCGAGGGCTATAATTTGAGAAGGTCAGCAAAAAGACCATTAACGTGTAAAACTACATATTGATGCAAAAAAGTGGCAAACCAGACCTTTTAGAACCTAGAAAATGATTCAGGAGGGGGTGATTGAGATTGCAGAAGTGGGAGGGGGGGGGCTTAACGCTTTCCCAACTCACTGTTTCTTTTATTTTGCTTAATGTATGTAGGGTTTGGTGTCAGCGTGTCCCAAGTAGTCAGGAGAAGTCCTCAAATTCTTTTTCTATGACCCTCTTTGTAAACTAGCTTGACATACATTTTCTGCTTAATCTCTTGCAAATTGATTAGCTGTTATTTGCAAGGATAATTGTTTTCTTGTTACATGCATAAAACTTCAAAAAACTTTCCATGTGGGCCATGAAGTTCATGTTTGGTATTGCAAGGGTTGAATCAATAAAATTAATCAAGTACAAAAACAAACAAACAAACAAAAAACTCACTGTTTCTTGCTCCACATCTTCCCCATTCTGAGCATATTTTCCTCCGTTGGGCTTCAGACGCAGGCCTGTAAATTTTGGGGCAGAAAAATTGGTGGAGGGCGTCCACTGCTGCAAAATGGAAGATAAGGAAAATGTTGTGCCTCTATTTCTGTTTCTCTGTTTACAGCTGCCCTCTCCCAAGTGAATGCTGCCATACATATATTTGCATGTAACATGTAATGTGTCCGTTCACCAGTCATTCACTATTTTTAAGTTCAGTGTTCTCATTGACTTCTTAGGGAAGAGTCAAGCACTTTTATTGCAGTAGGGTAAGTAGGTATTACACACCAAGGCTGTGTGGAATGCAATGTATTCTTAATATTAAGTTTTATGTATTACTATAGCTCGTTCTAACTCGATTTTTTTTCCTACTTCAGTTCCAGCGTACATTCTTATTTATTCAAACAGTTTAATTCTAAATTGTTTGACTGAAAAGCTGTTAATTGAGGGAATCATTGATCCCAAATACGTATGGTCTGGTCCCCGAGGACAAATTACTAGAGGTAACCACAGTATAGTTTAATTGTACAGTCCTTAGCACAGTTTCTAAAGAGTAAGCCCAGTTCAATTCTGAGGCTCATTTCTGAGTAAACGTGCTTAGGATTTTGCTGCATATTTTTTAAAAAAATATATTTAACTCTGATATATGTATTTCCCTGCCGCTCTGATAAGCACAGACAGTCCTAAGAGCACTTCACTGAGGAAACGCTGGTGAGCTGTGTTCCTGCACTGGCACCACAGCTGAAAGTCTGTGCACAGAATTGCATCCCGTGAGCAGCCCCTGCGTGTTCCTTGAGGAGTCTCCCCTCATGCAATTCCTTCCTTCGAAGAGAAAGCCTAGGCAGGGCTTTGGGACCCTTTGCCCTTCCATTCCATCTTGGGGCAGCCCGTCCTGTTTTGCCACCTGAGGCAGAAGAGGAGAGTGCCACCCTGTGCACCTGCCGCCCCTTGCAATCCCCGCCATAGCCTCATTAGGCGGTGTTGCGTGGCTTCTCCTCACTTCTCTGGCAGCAGAGGGTGCGACCCCTTGAATTACGCCACCTCAGATGCCTGCCTCGATTTGCCTCATGGTCCTGCCCACCCAGTGGCGTCGCAACAGGGGGGGGGCAGGGAGCGGTGCGCCCGGGTGCCATGTCTGGGGGGGGTGACAAGAAGGCACCCTGCAGGGGCTTGCAGCGGCGTGAACAGCCATTGCGCCACCACAGCCGCATGTGGAGGGTTCTCTGTTCGTGGCTGCAGCCACAAGCAGCACCGGCGGCAAACCGCTTTGTACAGCACATGTGCGGCATCACATGCGCTGTACATAATGACACCGCACATGTGCTTTACATAGCGGTTTGCCGCCGGCGCTGCTTGAGTGCGGTGGGATCCCTCTGTTGCCGCTACACACACATGTAGAGGATCCTCTGTTTGCTGCTGTAGTGGCGATGGAGGGATCCCAGCACCGTCCATATGGCGCTGGAGTGGCGCCGCCAGGAAACTGCTATGTACAGCACATGTGCAGCAGTGCTACGTACGGTGCATGCGTTGTACGTAGAGACGCCGCACATGCGCCCTACATAGTGATGCCCCTCCCCGGGTGTCATGACGCCTTCGTTCTCCCCTGTGCCCGCCCCGGGTTAATATTCAGGAGTCCTTCCAGAAACAGCAGTTTAGGATAGAGTTCAGGAAATTCAGTTCCGCCAAGAAATGCAGTTATGGCTTTGTCCATTCTTTGTCTTTTGTCTCTTCTGAGAGCAAAACATCCGTGATGAGAGTGAGCAGCAGAAAGAAGCTTGCATTTATTTTTATATGGCCTGGCCATATAAGAAAGGGTGTTTGTCATGTGACTTGCCCCCAGATAGGTGGGTAGAACATTGCTGCCTTAGCTGGTTTTAATAGGACTTTTATGTGTTTATGGGATTGTTTATAGGATGGCTGCCTACATTCTAAAGAAAGATAGTTGTTCAGTTACATTTCCACGTAGATGGTGCTCAGCTTGGGGGGGGGGCAGTGGCGAAGCAAGCCGATCGGGCGCCTGGGGCAGCACGCATGCCCTGTGCCTAGGGGCAGGGCCAGCCACCCTCATGGCGGACCATTTGGGGCAGCACGGAGCCTGCGGGTGCCCAAACCACCATGTCACTCCCAGGAGAGACGTGTGGCTCGGGTGTGCTGCAGGCCCCACAGTGAGTGCTGCCCAGCATTTTGTCACCCTCCTCAGAGGTGACACCCAGGATGTCCCACCCCCACCACACACCCCTTCCTCTGCCCCTGGGGGGGGGGTCTCCTTTTGCTCTTTGTTTTGTTTTCTGCCTGGCTCTGGAGGCCTTCAGACCCTGGAGCTCCATTGGGCTGTTGGTCAGGTGCTCCCACTAGGGGGGCTGGGGGCTCTGAGCGGCTCCCCTGGCTGTTGCGCCAAGTGCCCTGGATCCCCCCCAGTCATGGCGGTGGCGGTTTTGGCGGCTCAGGAACCAGCCAGGCAGCACAGTTGGTGCTGGCGGACCTCAAGAGCTCCACATGGCCGTGGCGCCCGCCATCTTGCCTTGACGGAAGTCCATCGTTATGATTTATGATTAGTTAATTGACATTGGCATTGAGCATCCCATTGCTGATATTTTGGGTGATGTGTTTTTATTTGTAGAATCACAGAGGTTTCTTTTAACGGATGATGGTAGCTTGCAGATTTATAATATTGAAGGCAGTGACTCTGGAGGTTACACTTGCAAAGTGAATTATATATACAAAGCTGAACAAATGACTACTGAAATCCATTTCATGGTTTACGGTAAGTAAGGTTTTAGTAATTTTAATTTTGTTGTTTTGCATCCATGGTATTAATTTGTAAAATACTCAGGAAAGCATGGAAATCTAGAACCCTTAAATACTATTGAAAAGAGTGATTTGAAAAGAGTGATTTGAAAATAGTATCTTGAAAACCACAAAAATGTATTGGGCCTTACTAACTTCTTGGTTAAGTGTCAGCTAGCACCATCAGCTTAAGAAATAGTCAGGAAATATTTGGACTCTGCCCAGGCATTCTGGAAGTTTATTCAGTGTAAGCGCATGCAATTCAGGTATCTGGGGCAGGACAAGGGGTGGGCAAACACTGAAGGAGGACAATAAAATTAAGCTAGGGTGCCACCTGGTGGAGATGCATTGTCTTACTCTGTGGCTGCATTGTGTCTTATTAGCTGAGTGCAATGATGGTGCAAAACCAAAACCACATACCAAAACAATTGCAAATGAGTACATTTGCACTGCCTTGCTCAGAAAACAAGATACAACATCTCCAAGGGCAGATGATCTCCATCTTGGAGCCTCTATCTACATATAGTTTTAGAAATAATTCAGAACTAGTGACATATTGGGAACAGGAGATGGGCAAATTCTTCTTCTTGTTGTTATTAGAAATAATTTAATTTATAACCCGTCCTTCACCCTAAAGCCCCAGGATTTGTGGCTCTTCAGTGTCCAAGCAGACTTCCTTGAAAAGTAATGGACTTTTCTTTGTTAGAGGTTTGTAAGCTGCAGGTGACCAGTCACTCATCAGGGATGCTATAGCAGAGGTTGGGGAGTTGGGTACAGTTGGGGGAAAACTTATTCTGAGGTGTCATTTCCTAAGAGTAGAACAGAAGTTCTAAATTAAAACTGAGTAGAGGGAGAAGAATTATTTAATATACTAACTGTTCTGAAAAGCACAACAGTCTTAACATTTAGCAACTCCTACTCTGCAGCTGTGTGTAAATTCAGCAAATTAATTTTGACTGATAAACTTGGGAGGAACTAGAATCATTGGCGCACCACAGGGGGGGTCCCTGTCCTCAGTTTTCTAGAAGTGACTGGAACCTGGTTGAGTAATAGCCGTGGCTGGAATACCTGTACTGATAGGGAAGCAGCAAGCAACAAGGCTTTCACAGATCTCTGGCTGTTATTCATTCATTTAGGTCATACCAGCAAGATTCTTATGTGCCTTCACTTACAATAATATCAAGAGATGTTTCTAACATTAGGACTTTCCCCCATAAAGACCAAGAAATATATTTTTAAAAATAAAATAATTTTATTATTTGTATGCCGCCCATCTGACTGGGTTGCCTTTGTTTATGCAAAGTCTAAGTGCTGCAAAGAACTATGGTGCCTTCTCAGTAGGGGCAGAGCCTTGAGGATGGATGGTAAACAGAATGGGGATGGGGGAAGTTTCAAGGGCATTCTGGCTGCATGTGAAAATGATGTGCATGCACACACACCTCTCCCTAGCATATTTTCAGCTGTTGGTATCTTCTGCTATCTTCAGAACCAGTGTTTCTTGTTTAGACACCTGTAGGGTGGGCTGTTGGACACGTACCTCTTCTCTTTAGTACTATATTGCATACAGATGCTGTCTTGATGTGGTGGCTGCACCACCAAGTGCATAAGTGAAGAACAAAGGAATATTGGCTTGTCCATTCACTGTTCATTCTTTTCAGTGAATGGAGATTACCCAGTTCCACCCTTACAACAACAAGGATATTCATAAGGATGAAGGACATCTGAAAAATATTTTCATAAATAGACAATGCAACACAAAAATACATTTGGAAACAATTAGAAACAAGCAAGGAATGAAACAGAAAAAAGGAACATTCAGTCACATTATAGCCTCTTCTGCCGAGGTCATGCTGACTATAAAAATAAGGCCAGAAGGAGCCCGGATTTCACTCTATCTCTTTTCCTTCTGGTGTGGTGTTCTGTACATAGTATGCTTAGTGTTAAGATTTAGTCTTATTATAAGTCATTGTAAGTTTAAGTTGAGTCTTCCGCAGCTGGATTTCTTATGGACAGTGCCAATCCTGAATCTTTTGGATTTGTGACCATTATGCTCATTTGCTTTCAGTAGCAGTAAAGCTCTGCTGGTCTTATTTTTTTGGGAAATCCTGCAACGTTTTTGCTCTGCTAACTATGCTTTGGAGTTCTGCGCTGGATCAGTATGAGTAGAATACATGACAGTTGTTGCATAATTGTGCCTCTAAAGCAATGGAAAGACACAGTCCATTGTGAGATAATCTGAATCTATGGAAGAAACTGAACTTACACTATAAGCGCAATGTTTCTGACTGGGGCAACAAGAACAAGAGAACCTTGTGGCACCATAAGAATTAATAGCTGTGTTTTATGGCTACAGTTTTTGTGGACTTGAGGTCACACTTTGTCAGATGCATGAAGCGTCTTCAATTGGCAGAAGATGACATGCTTCTTATACCCATAAGTGCTCCAACCAGGAATGTGTTAATGATTGAAATGGAGCCCATGCAGTCAACGGCAATTTTAGGCAAAGTTTGTGGAAAGGAACCAATGTTCATTTTGGGTTGGACAGAGGTTTCTAGGACTGGATCTGAATGGAGGTAGGAGCACAGGGCTCTTTTTCATGCCATTATAGGGAAAAAAATATGTCCATAGGCATTAGGTCATGAGGGTCATTAATATCCCAGAAAATAAATATTGCAACCAAATTGTCAGAAACTAGACACAGGTAACATATACAACAATGTCTGGGCTTCGTCTTGCACAGTCATAATATACTTCACAATGATTGTTCAGGACACAACCTCTTTATATCTTTGACTTCTCTCTCGTATTGCAGTTCACTGCTATTGTTTCCATTTTGCTTAGTTTTTGGTTTTATTTTATTATTTTTATGTGCATTGCACCTGTTCTAATTGCAATATTTTGTGTCCATTTGGTAAGGGCAGGCTGTAGGTATATCTAAAAAGAAACAAATAAAATATTATGCTTAGGAATGCATTAGTCCTGGTTTTGGTAATTCCTGTACCATGTTAAGAGAGAATATTTTCCTTTTCTTAGTGTATCATATGCCAGAGAAGAGTCTTCGCCTGTCATCTGAATTCACAGTTCAAACCTGTGAAACCAATGCGGTTGCTTCATTTGAAAAGCATTTCTTAAAGAAATTGGAGAGCTTAGTCTACAACCTGGGGTGTGAGATCAAGCAGTGGAGTACACAGTGTCATGCTTCTACAGACACACTGGAGAAGATAACACACAAGCTTACCTTTCAGTTTGTAGGTAAGGTGAAATCTTACTACTTCTGCATTATTTTATTTTTGACCATTGTGTGCAAGAAAATACCGTAGGCAAGAGGCCTGGAGGGTGGCAACATGAGAACGGGCCTTTTCTGTGGTGGCTCCCCACACGTGGAATGCTCTCCCCAGGGAGGCTCGCTTGGCGCCACCATTACAAACAGTGTCTTTAGGCACCAGGTGAAAATATTCCTCTTCTTACAGGCCTTTGGCTGATTAAACAATATATGACCTTTTAAACTGGGGTGGAGGTCTTGTTTTTGCTTGTTACTATGATAAGTATTTTTGTGTTTTTATATGGTAAACCACCCTGCTATCCTCAGATGAAATGCAGTATTTAATAATGATAATAGAAACAGAAATAATAGAAATAGAATAAAAGGAAAGCCCTAAGAGCCATACATTATGTGACAATTCAGGCCAGCTATGGCACATTCTCCCTTTGTGAGACAGCTGGCCACCAACCCAATTGGTTTGGGCACCAGGAGGTCATCCATTTGGGAGCCCAGCTGCCACCTTCTCCTTCTCCTTCTCCTTCTCCTTCTCCTTCTCCTTCTCCTTCTCCTTCTCCTTCTCCCTTCTCCCTTCTCCCTTCTCCCTTCTCCCTTCTTCCTTCTTCCTTCTTCCTTCTCCTTCTCCTTCTCCTTCTCCTTCTCCTCCTCCTCCTTCTCCTTCTCCTTCTCCTTCTCCTTCTCCTTCTATAAATGGTGTTGTGGTTAGAGTGTTGGACTAGGACTTTGGTGGGGTTCAAATCCTCACTTCAGCTACAAAAATCACATGGGTGACCTTGGGTCATGGTCTCTCAGCCTAACCTACCTAACCATGTTTGTTGTGAGGATAAAATGGGGATGAGGAGAACATCAAGCACCACCTTGAGCTCCTTGGTGGGATATAAATGAAAGTATACACTCCTCCTCTTTCCCCGATAAGGACACAGGGCAGCTTACAGATAGATATAAGAACAGCTAAAACGGGGGGGGGGGGGGGGGAGAGTCATTAAAAACAAATAAAAATTTAGAATATATATAACACATTAAAATCTATTAAAACCACACAAATCATTACTTTAAAAGCAACACGGCACAGTCCTTTCGTTAAAAGCAGTCAGCTCCCAAAAGCCCATTGGAATAGCTACAAGGAGGGAGCCAGTCTATCTTCTCTAGGGAGGGAGTTTCAGAGTTGTCAGGAGCAACCACCACCAAGAAGGCCCTGTCCTGCGTCCCCACCACGTGTGTCTGTGCGGGTGGTGGGACCAAGAGATGGGCCTTTCCTCAGAGACCTCAAAATCCAAGCAGGTTTGTGTGAGGGAATACAGTCTGATACAGGGCTGTAATTTGCTTGTTATTTTAAGATTGCTGCTGGTTGTTTATTGTTTAAGGAGCATTATGTTATGCCATGTATTGTTTTAAATGAGTTATGTATCCTGCCCTGAGACAAAGTGGTATAAGATGAGTTGTAAAATTTTGGAATGGATATATACAAGATCTATATACAGTGGTACCTCGGGTTAAGTACTTAATTCGTTCCGGAGGTCTGTTCTTAACCTGAAACTGTTCTCAACCTGAGGTACCACTTTAGCTAATGGGGCCTCCCGCTGCTGCCGCGCCGCCGGAGCACGATTTCTGTTCTCATCCTGAAGCAAAGTTCTTAACCTGAAGCACTATTTCTGGGTTAGCGGAGTCTGTAACCTGAAGCGTATGTAGCCTGAGGTACCACTGTACAATGAACCTAAAGCACTGGGGTCATATTATGCGATGATAGTTTTCAAATTTTAGCGTGCAAGAAGGTTGCTGCTATATAAAATATTGGCATTGCAGACAGATTCTTACATGTGGTGAAGTCACCGTGTTGTTAGACATGGGTTTTATCATATGGGAAGAATACTTGCATCATACAAAAGTTTTATTAAAATAGAAAAATTGCTGCTTACTTTCTCTTAATTTGCAGTTTTCCCTTTAGCCCTGACCACAGCAGACCTCTGTAGAAGTGCTCAATGTGGAAATTCCACCAGCAACATGGAGGAGGTGAAGTAAAATTATACCAAAGGTTCACAGTGCAATAATGGCCATGCTATTTTGCAGAACTTATGGCAAAAATAATAACTTATAAGTGTGCAAAATCAGGGGTCCAACAATATTTTGGGGACCTGGTATACTGTATGTAGATTGAGCTCTGCTGCAGTTGCCAAAGAAGGCACAAATTTGCATAATATTTGTGTAATATTATCTCACATGCAAACTTGCACCCTCTTTTGCAGGTGGTGGTGGAGCTTACAAAAATAAATCAGGGGTCACATACAAATAATAAGATGTCCAACAGACAGAATATTAACAGGTGAAGCTTTCCCCATAACTGTCATTCCATACTGTTTAATATCTGCCTGCCACATAGCTGTTAAAGCCACAAGAGTCCTCCAGTGCTAACCCCAAACCATGTAAAGAACTCATGTTTTGTGAGGTGTAAATGAATTGTGTTATTGTGGGTCTTTCATCTGTTGATCATAAGCTGGCAGTACAGGTGGCAACCATTTTGCACACGTCCAATTCACGCATGACTGCTGATGCGCAGGTCCTTTTGGACCCAGAAGAGGGTGGAATGGAGGGCAGGACAGGCTTACGCGCACTCTGCCTGACAATGTGCCGTCATGTGCAAGGCGCATGGATGTGACATCACACGCCGGGCCCCCTCAGTCTTGGGCACAAGATGGCACTTGTGTTGTATTTTATCCACAACTCACCGTGATTCTAGCTAGGTCACAGTTTGGTCTATGTTAATGTGCAGCTCTTGTTAACTGTCACACTCCTAGGCATATACCAAGATCAGTGAGTTCTTTGAAGTCGAAAACGCGAACTCCTCTCACAGTGATTATTCAAGTTACCTTCATGGTACACTGAATGCAGTTAAAGTAGACCACTGCAAGCCAGGATTTGGGAAGATCATAAATGCCCTCAGCAATAACACGGAGTGCCCAGGGTGTTGTGGTGAGTTTCCAGAGTCTGTATGTTAAAAAAAGTACTGCTGACTAATTTTCATGAAATGTAGTTTCTTGCTGATTTTTTCCTTCACCTATTTTTCTTCTTTTAATTTTTAAAATTGGAAACAAATTTCTTGGGGTACGGAGATCATTATGGCAAAAACACATTATTGCAATAAGGGGGAAAGAATGAACATTAGTGCCCGCCTGTCAATCACTAACCTAACAGGGACATCAGGTAATGGCCACCAGGACTTCAAGGCACCATGCAGGGCCTCTGAGAAGCAGGCTGCCTGTTGATGGGAAGTGAATTCAAGGCTGCTTTCTGCAGGGATCGGCTGTGTGACCCAGTTCCCTGTGGGGAACTCAGTCTCGGAGCTGATCCAGCCGTATCTCTACCTGCCTCACACCTGGCATGGTTTTGGGGAAACTGCTTCATGGGCAAAATTGGGAGCTATGCTCTCAGTGTTTTGCTTACTTATAACAAATGAGTGCTGATTTTGTTTATGTAACTCACCTACAATCGTACCTTGTTTTGCAACCAGGATCCGTTCCGGAACCCTGGCCATTAGCTAAAAAGGATGCAGGGCAAAGCACTGCGTCTGTGCACGCGCGCAGAGTGGTTTGTGCTTCTGAGCATGTGTGGAGCGTTATTTAGTGCTTCTGCGCATGCGCGAGCGGCAAACCCAGAAGTAACCTGTTTGGTACTTCTGGGTTTGCCATGGACGTTCACTGGAATGGACACTAGATGTTCGCAGAGGTATTAGTGTACTTGGTCTTTGCAGGATTGTCTCTGTGGGCAGGTACATGTGGCTAAATTCCCCAATGAGGTTGTACATTTCCCTATGTAGAGGGAGGTGCAAAGGACCCATTTCTGAAATTACTGTGAATGGAGCACCAGGCGGCATGTCTAGTCACATCAGTGTAACGTCCGAAGCTGGACATTCAGCCTGCCATGAATGAAAGTCAAAAGCAGGCTAATAATTGCTCATAAATTTAAGTGAATGAGAGCCGTAGTAATTTTGTGTGTGTTGTCCCCATGTCTTTTATTTTTGATAGTCACCTGCCCACCAGGTAGATTCAGTGCAGAATATGGTACCATCTGCACTCTGTGTCCTGCTGGATCCTACAATGAAAAGTATGGTCAAGCAGCATGTGAAAATTGTCCCAAAACACAAAGCAGTGATGGAGAGGGTGCAAAGACAGGAAGAAGTTGTCATAGTAAGTAGCTTATCTCCACAGGCATTGTAGGAATTGGTCTTTTGGTTTTCCGTATCTGGTGGGGTGTTTTCACATGAGGCTAAAGTAGTTCTTGCTTCAGTCAGTTTGTGATGCTGATACAACACCCATATTTAGAAGGCAGTTCTGCAGTACTCTATGATTTTGACTGACTTTAGTTCCCCACTTTCGCTGTGCTCAGGGTATATTGTTGTCTAGGTGTGAAATACATTTTTCATGTAATGAATGAATGAAACTTTATTTGCATCAGCTATAGGCCATAGCAACAAAAGAACATTGTGATGTACTTAGAAGACAATAAAAAGTTGATTATATAAAACACAGTTTAGGGTCCTAAATCAGCAGTCAAATAGTGGACCTTATTCTGATTGTCCCAGGTAAAAAAAACCTTGCAAACTTTGCTGTCATCTGCTCCCCTTGATCTGCCAGGAGAGAAGACACTGTGGCAGTGGCTGGGCGACCCGGAATGGACAATAGAAGAGGGGTGATAATCTCATTCCTCAGGTCTTTGTAAAGAGTGCAAGCCAGGAGGGCATGCGCCACTGATTCGGTGCTGCCATCTCCGCAGGGACATAAGCGTTTTTCATATGGAATCTGTTGGGATCGTTCCGCAAGTACAGCCAAGGGCAATACATTCAGTCTTGTGAGGGTATCTATATTTGTGCATCTGTATTTTGGAATTGCTAGGTTATACAGATAGGGTGCCAGAGAATCAAAGTAGAAGGATGGGAAATGGTCATACCATGGGCAAAATGTCCTTACTGTGGCCAAGTCGTTCTGACACTTAATATCATTTAAAGGTAAAGGGATCCCTGACCATTAGGTCCAGTCGTGGCCGACTCTGGGGTTGCGGTGCTCATCTCGCTTTATTGGCCGAGGGACCCGGCGTACAGCTTCTGGGTCATGTGGCCAGCATGACTAAGCCACTTCTGGCGAACCAGAGCAGCGCACAGAAACACCGTTTACCTTCCCGCCGGAGTGGTACCTACTTATCTACTTGCACTTTGATGTGCTTTCGAACTGCTAGGTTGGCAGGAATATTATTTAGGCTTTGGCAAATTAGACTCTAGGCACAATGATGCATTTGGGACACAGGGTGGTACAGGAAAAAAATTGCCTTAGGAACTTTGATTGGACAGCTTCCATGGATCCATGGTAAGTGCCAGCCATGAATTACAAGACTTTGGTTTTCTCAAGAAACTATAGAGCCCATAAATGGCGTATGGACAACCAGCCAATTGAACAGGTTAAAGTTTTCAAATATCTTGGCCTTATTTTCCAGGCCACGGGGTCATGGGGAGCACACCAGAAATGTGCAAAAGAAAAAGCATCCCAAAGCGCCAAAATTCTGACAAGCTTTTTCCACACAAAAGGTGGCAAACATATGCCCACAGTCCTGGAAGTGTTCCAAGCTAAACCCCTAGCACAGCTATTATATGGGGCTCAGATTTTTTCATGTAACTTCTCTTGGTGCACACAAAATCAGGCACTTCTTGTATGGAAATATGTGGACAGTTCACCCCTGGAGAGATATTGACTGGCTGTAGCAGACTGCCCCCACACGGGTGGGGGAACCTATTAGAATGTCTGGTCCCCAGAAGCACTGCAGTCTTCTACACCAGTGGTTCCTAAGTGTCAGTTGGATGGGCAGAGTACAAGTAAATTTAAATGAATGAATGAATGAATGAATGAATGAATGAATGAATGTTATCCCTTGCCTCTGCTGCCTCCTGCATCCAAAGTCACAGCAGCTCCCTGGCTCCACCCATGCAGTCCTCCGCGGTTCCGGCAATGCTCTCCTCATTTCCCTCCATCATTCTTGCCTCTGTCAGATCAGAGTGCCTGCTCCCTCTCTGCTTAGTTGCTGGGCAGAGACTCAGCACCTGAGACTTGGCTTCATTGGTGTTGGCCTGATTCTCAATTGACTTCAGCTGGTGATGAGTCATGTGCTCTCAATCTTGCATGCCTTAATAGCCACTGCCCCAACTGTTCTGCCCTCCTAATCCTCCTCCTGGCTCGGGGGGTGGGGGAGTCAGGTTCTTCCAGGGTCCTAGCCTCCTCTGTGTGATTTCTTCTTTCCTGGGCTCCTGGTATTCCATGCTGTCTTCCTGCTCTGACATTGGCCCCTCATCCCCCAGCCCCTCTGGCACCTCTTTGTGTTCCACAGGAGTGCTGAGGTCTCCTGACCCGAGTCCCAAGGACTTCCTTGTCTTGCCAGCCTTGGTGCCCTCACCACCCCATGGCACTATGGAATGGTTGCCCCTGAAAATGCCCTGTGGCCAAGGGGAGCTCAGAAAGCCCCTTCTTTTCCCAAGAAGCTTCGCACAATAGAGTGCACACTAGAGTGCAAGTGGCAGAAGTCTTGTAGCAAATAGGACCAAACACAGAATAGAGTGCCTGATTATGGCTACCATCTGACAGTAATGGTGGCAGAGGAAGCATATTTTGCTGCCACTGTTGTGCCCCATAGTGAGTGCCGCTTAAGGTTGATCCAGTGGGGTGGAAGGCTTAACTGACGAATTGGTAGCCTGCTGTGATAAATTTGCACTACACTTTGAGGACAAAGTTGCTTTGTGACAGCTCTGAACTTGGGGTCACAGTTATGGCAGCCCACAGAGGCTGTTGGACAGTCTGATCCAGTCTGATTTGTGAGGATCAGCTTCACTTGTTGCATCCTGAGGAAGTGGAAGTGCAGGGATTTGGTCCAACACGAGTTCTGCAGCCTTGCCCATCGTGTCAAAGATGATCTAGCACAAAGAAAGCACAAAGAAAGAGGAGTCTAGGAAGTGGTCGATGTGTCATTACAGGACAGAATGATATTCACTAATCCCTCCTAAGAGGTACCCCATGAACCCTGAGGTATTCAACAACTATCACCCAGTTGATAAGACCTTTTGGAGAGCAAAGTAGTCTGAGTGAAGGAAACAAATTATGGCTTCAGGCTTCAGGCTTGAGCATGGCATCAAGAGAGCTTTGGTTGCCCTGATTGATGACTTCTTTCAGGAGAGAGAGAGAGAGAGAGAGAGAGAGAGAGAGAGAGAGAGAGAGACTCTAAGGGTATACTAACCTTGTTGATTTTCCTTGATCTCTCTCTGGCTTTTGGCACCATAACCACGGTCTCCTGGAGCGACCAGGTGGGTTAAGGCTTCAAGGCAATGTGGTGCAGTGGTCCTCTCCCACCTGCAGCGTCTCTATCACAGAGTGGAATTGGGTGCTTCCTGCTTGCCTTCACGGCTTTTGGGGTGTGGGGTCCTGCATGATTTTATTCTGTTTCCCACATTATTCAACATCTGTATGGAGCCATTGGGAGCTGATGACATGCAGGTCTACTTTTCCTTCCCATCTGAATTGGGAGAGGTTGTGCAGGCGCTGGACTGGTGCTTGGAAGCAGTGGAGGAGAGGGAAGAGAGACTCTGTTTTCTATCAAGGGATGGATGTTTCCACCTGCCTTGTCCCACCGTCCAGCCCTGGAAGCCTGCAAAATGGAGCCAGAAGAACTCTGAGGGGGACTTTCTGCCCTTTCGGATTGAGGTATAAAAGATTGGGGGAGGGGTTGCTAGATACCAATGTCATCAGCTTTGGGGCTGCTTTTGAATGGAGTTTGAATGAAGTTACTGGATAGAATGTTAACCTATTTGTGAGCTGGTTCAAGAGCAGCCCAGATCTGGCTTGTCCCAAAACATTCCCTAGTGCCTAACAAATCCAGCCCCCTTCTCCGGCCGTCACCCTCTCATTCACTCATTGAAACAGCACAGCCATACCTGTGTAGCTGACTCCGTGTGTGGAACTGATAGCATTTCAGAGAAAGCCCAGCAGCCTCCAGAATCTCTCAGCTACATTCCCCCCACATATTGGTGCCAGGAGTGACCCCTGACTCAGTGTCCACAACCCTCTTGCTGGGCAGGCAAGTCACCCTGTGGTCTGTGTAACCACCACACACCCAGCTATCCAATGAGCAAATCACCCACTACCAGGATCCTCCCACCAGAAGGGGTATCCTTGGCATGAGAGTTTACCTGCTTGATCTCTAAGGAAAGGGTTCCTTTGAAGGAATCCTTTCTGTCTTCCTCAGAGTGATGCCTTCCTTCCCCCACACCCTGCTTCTCCATGGCAGCAGAGGAGCTGCAGTCTCGGAAGTGGGACACAGCTACCACCCCACACCCCAAGTCCTCATCCAACAGTCTCTCTGCCTCTCTGCTTCCCTAGGTCAGTCACCTGGGGAACTCAAGGGAACTCATTCCTTGGGGACCAGGAGTTCATTTCAATAACAATTTCTACCCAGTTAAACCAATAGGTGTACAGATGACATTACACTGGACAGCCCCCTCACCCATACAGTACTGGCTTCAATCTACAGTTCTTTTTTCTTTACCGTTTGTTGAGTTAGTTGACTTGGGAGCTTGGGATTTCTTAGGACTAAGAGTGGAGAAGCTGAGTGGTTTGCCCTTGCTTCCTAGCCCTGCTGCTGAACTTGCTTAGCTGCCTAAATCACTTGCTGTCTTGATGCTTTGGCAGGTGAAGTTTAATGTCAGGGCTCTTCTTACTGACGTCTAAAGTTCTGAGACAGACAAGCTGGCCCTCCTCTTCTAGGGTATGATTACCCTTTCCCAACGTTTTCTGAAAACTTTTTGAAAGGGGGCCATTGGCTTTCATAACAGCTTGTTCATCAACCCTATTGGCCGTTGCAGAAATGAAAGAAGAGTTTCTTGCCCAAAGACTTCATTTAGCTTTAGTTGTCACATTGACCAAAAAGCATTTCTCTGTCTTAATGGTCATATTGAACTACACACACAGACTTCGACTCTGCACTTCTCTTGGCACAGGTTGCTAGTTTATCAAACATACTGAAATTTAAAGTGGTGTGCACTGGCTAGTTCTGGAGTCTTCATAATCATTATGGCATCATCTAGTTACTAGAAGAATGCTTCACTGATTTCCATTGGATGCTTCTTCTGATTTCTGTCCAGAAACAGCCAAACACACGATCATTGATGCCACCAAAGCAGGCTTTCTTCCTTGGCGTCAGTGACTGTCCTTCTGGCTGGTTTTTGGGAAATGTTCATATCTAGCAAAAGTCCAAGTCTTCTTGTTTTTAGAGGGCAGCACAAAACTCTTTTTTTGGGGGGGGAAAGCATGATTAGAGGATTGGTGGGTTAGGTTCTGTTATGTGGCTTGCTCAGTGGTTTTATTGTGTGATTCTGTTTCCTGTTTTTGAAATTCTAAGTCATCCAGAATGGTTGTTGACCATGCTATAGCATATTTACAGGATATGTATTGGTTATCACTAAGCAGATTTGCAGAATTCCATACCTGCTGCCTAATTCACAATGTTTCTGCTAGTCATATGGAGGAAGAAAGAACTATAGATTCCATTCAGGGGGGAAAGCAGGCTAGCTAGCTAGCTGGATGGCACTGAACAACAGGAATCCCTGCTCAACTCTCCCTCTAGCTTAGCCTGTTCCAGCATGGTGCTCTTCAGATGCTCCCATCATCTCTGAACCATCCTGGCGATGATGGAGAGTTGTGGTCCCTAACATCTGGATGGGACTGTGTTGGGGAAGTCTGCTCTAGCTCCTCACCACACACACTTTCCTGCCTGCCTTCACAGCTGTGGTGTTATGTGCCGAGAGAATTTGCAATACAAATCCACTTAAATTGCACAGCAGCAAGGCCCAGCCAAGGCTGATGGCCATCCTATGTCCCCTATAGTAAGAGAGAGCAGCACAACCCAACAGGGAGGAGGAAGGGTGATGCTGCTGCCGTGGGACCTGCTGTTGTATTCCAAAGAGGAGTGGTCTGAGGCATGAAGTAAAGAGGACAATGGGTGTGGGTGTGATGCTACCTCCCTGCCCTACCTCGTGCTCTGAGGATCGGAACGAAGGTTGGAAGAGCATCCTTGTTGAGGCCCACTAGCAGGGGGCAGAGGTGGGCTGGCAAGCCCTTTTCAAGGGCTTGTGTGTGTGATGTTTGTGTATAGTCGCCATGCTAAATAGATCTCTGTTCTTGTTCATGTTTTTCAGAAATTCTACCAATGTGGATGGTTTTTTTAATATCTTCCGCAGGAACCAGTCTTATTCTTGTGACAATTTGGCTGTAAGTACCCTACCCTTTTACATTGAACTTATACTTTATATCTGTTTATCACCTCTAACCCCTGTGCTCCCCTGCATTGCAGGAGCTGAAGCCTGTTGCTTTAGGAAAATATGGCTTCCATAGCAAGTTCTATAGGTGTCATATATGTGATGCTCCACATGTGTATGAAGGCAGCTAGCAGTTTTATGCCTAGAATTTCTTACAAAAGATTTGAATTAACTTCTGCTTTTCCTTTAAAATCCCCTTACATTCCACACAGTTGTACAAAACTGCAGCACAAGCCACAGAGCAGTTGCTGCATTGA
Organism: Podarcis pityusensis; assembly: GCF_964106645.2. Taxonomy (NCBI): domain Eukaryota; kingdom Metazoa; phylum Chordata; class Lepidosauria; order Squamata; family Lacertidae; genus Podarcis; species Podarcis pityusensis. The sequence continues at coordinate 4,213,806 of NC_138038.1, read as the reverse complement.
CTTTGAAGATGAGAAGTGCAAGTTTGAATCCTTGCCGAGGGCCAAAACAACATCTTATGCTAGAAGTGGGGAAGGGGGTTCCTTTTCAGCCATGGGGCCACATTGCCTTCTGAGCAATCTTCTGGAGGTTGCCTGCCAGCAGCAGGCAGGGCCAGAGGCGAAAGGGAACAGACCAACGAATGGAAATGTTGCCTTACCACAGTACAGTAGGCTGCTTTCTGCAGATACTCACACAGCCTTCCTCACCCTCAGTCCAAACCAGCAGGAGGCCTGGCCAGAGTTCAAGGATGTATTTGAGCCAGGCAAAAGCACTCAAGCATGGTTGTGTGGCCCAAGGAGAGTTGCAAAGGCTAGTTAGAGACCTGGAGGGCCACATTTGGCCCCTGAGTCTGAGGACCCTCAGCCTGTGCTTAAGAGATCTGTTATCAGTTCTCCCAACATTTTGATTTTAACTTTAAAGCAGCCAAAGCTTGAACTGGCCAGCAACACTGATAATGGGCGTTAGTTCTTCCCCTGCCCTATTCTGTTTAAGCAAAGAGGATTGGGAAAATGGAATGGGGCAGACTTCTCCAAGCTCCTCCAGCTCTTTTGAATTACCACTCCCGTCAGCCTGTGATCCTTGCCTAGGGTTGCCATATTCCAGTTAGGCAACCCCACTCTGGTTTCCGTCCTTCAAATCACCAGCTCCCAGTGTTGCTTTGTAACAAGGGAATGAGCCATAGGGCTTTTCCTACACTTTTGTGTAGAACTTTCAGCTGATGTCCAGGGTCACATTTAAAGCACATGGCCTCCCTTGAAGAAACCTGGGAACTGTAGTTTGTTAAGGGTGCTGGGAGTTATAGATCTGTGAGGAGTAAATTAGTTTCCATAATTCTTTGGGGGAGAAGCCATGGGCCTGAAATGTATGGTGTGTATATGACTCTAGTTCACTATGACGGCCAAGAGTGGGGTGGGGAAAGGGTGGTGAACTATCAAAAAGCAAATGAAGAAAATCAACTGCCCTGAATTTCCTTTTCCTTGGTAGAGATGTATGTGCTGGTGTCTGGCATGACTCCCATCTGTTTCAGGGGGAATAATGTCAATATCATGCCGATTGAGAATTCTTCATCATTCATGAAAGGGCTGTGCTATAACAGTGGAATTTGGATGCTGCACTTAACTTTCTGTGCTGTTGATGTGTCTATTTGTTTTTACATGATTACACTTTATGTAATTCATTAAACTGCGAATGAACATTTTGTGAGCTTTCGCCACAGCAGGGTAAGTGTATCTTATGGGAGAGGTGGGAAATCTGTGGTCTTACTGGATGTTACTGGACTCCCATTAGCCCCAGCCAGAATGGTGTTTGGAGATGTGGTCCAGTAACATTTGGAAGGCCACAAATCTCCTTCCCCATCATACAGTTTGACCCCAACCCCCTTTATAGTTAAATCCCTTTCATTCCAGGGCAGCCTAGACCCAAATGAATTACTTAGCAGTGGATAGGAAGTATGTTCACCTATAATACCAGCTGACTAATTTTTCCCACATCTCTCACACAGCATCATAGGTAGGTGCTGCAAAAAAACAATAGCTGCTCAATACATCAGAGAAGCAGAATCTGGACTTAAGAGGAGGCTGCAGGCATTTGCGAATATTGCAAGTGATGCAGAAGTACAAGAGCAAAGAAGCAAATTAAGCCCCATCAAAATGCACAGAAACAAAGTTGATTTTCTAGAAGATGAATCGGTGGGATTGTTAAGCAACGATGAAGCGACAGAACCACCCACCACTGCTGGTACAAGTCCATCTCCTCTCCAAACAGGACTAAGCGATTTAGAAAGTAGCTTTGAAGACAAGTCAATACCCACACTGGACAATGACAATTTTATTCCAAAGGACCTGCCACCCAATCAGCAGAGATTAGTTGACATAATGAAGCACAATCTGCCCTAGCTGCTGTAAGGTTCTTCACAGATTTGCATAATCCTGCAATTAGGAAACAGAGGAATAACTTCCTAAACAATATTCGCAAGAAAGCTGAAAAATGAGCTTGCTTAGTGCTTGCAATTGGGAAGCAATTTTCAGTCACTCTATTTCTGGAGAGCACTTCAGCAGGATAATATAGCTTCAAGAGGGCAGTGCATTGAAGTACACTCATTTTTTCCCCTCAAACTGGCAAACTGTCCAGTTTAGCAGATAATGGAAATTGTTGAAGAAGCTTACTTTACAAAGAACTTGCTACAGAGCCAAAGAAGAATCTAGACCAAAAGCAATGCTGAGTTTAGAACTATTGTATTCTGTAAGCCAAGTGGAAAATGTAAGGATATACCATATACAATACTATAATCTCTGTGTATTCTATGTGATTTGCATTGTGTATTGCTAGTAGTAGTTAGAAGAATATGTTCAAAATGGTTAATCTGAAGCAACGTGACTTGGGCACATATCATAATACTGAAAAGTCTAAGAGCCTGTTAGAGAAAAGAACCCCTTGAATAAATTGTCTAATATTGCTATCTGCTTTGCTGCTTGTAATGTATAAAGTCTAAACCAAATAATACCAGTATTAGCAGCCACTAGCATAGGGGGACCATAGATTGCTTGGCAAACGACAGAGCAACCCCTGTTTCACCCTATACAAACTTGAAACCTTGTTTGCCTTTGACCCATTGTTCTGCTAAAAGAAGGGCAAAACGTACAATGGAACCCACAATCCCTTAATGTCCTGGAGGGGGAAATGAGCTACTGCTAACAGGTGTTTTTAAATATTTTGTCAAAATATTTCATAAATTATCTTGAAATCTCGTAACGTACTGAATTCCAAATCACATTTACACATGCAACCTAAGCCCTTAAACTCATACATGGAAACATTCCCACTTTTCACTTCAGCCCCTCATGCTCCGAGGCTGCTCCTGAGCCAAATTTCAGAATCGGCATTTGGGCAGGGGGCTGAAGTGCTACGTATTATGGATAGGAAGATGCTAAAAGAGTAGAACAGCACCTAAAATCCACTCAGAGAATGTTTGAGCTCTCGGGAATCAGCTGACACAGAGGTTTTTAGCTTTTTCTTCAGTTCCACCCTGGCCTGTGGAATGAAGTGATTTTTTTCTGCACACTGGGCAGTGAGAGTTAATGAAGAAAAGGACAGGGCTCTTTACTGCTAATAACTGGGATTTTGTGGGAAAGAAAAAGGATTTTGAAGGGGCAACATGTAAGCATGAGAAACAGCATCTGCTGAAATTTCTCTTAACACATGTATTAAAGTTACAGGGTCCAAGTTTCCCTAGGCTGCATGTCTAAGGTAGTAGCTCTTTTCTGAGGCCTTGCCATTCCACACCTCCTTTGCTTACCAGATTTTCTACAATACTGTTTCCCCCTTCCATGTAAAAGGTGAAACCAGCCAACCCATAGCAGTAGGAATGCAGTTCAGAGCACACCGTTTAAGGGCGAATGAGCATAATAGATTTTTCCTTTAGTACTGTGCTCACTTTAGCACTAGTCCCTATTTGATGAAACAGCCCATCTCACATAGTGGACTGGGGTGCTGTTGCTTTGATGCAGAATAATACGTGATGGTCCTTTCCCCCCTCTGGGTCTCCTCCAGCAGCATAAGAGAAGATGCTGGTTATCCAACAGCTGCCTATTGTTTTATAGAAATGAAAGCTCCAATATTCAAGTATGCCATTTTATACCTTTTATGAAGTTGCCATATTTTTAAAGGACAAGTGAGAAAATAAAAAATATTTTTATTAAAATAAAGGTTTTCATATTGCATTGCAAAGACTTTTTTCCTTTTTGTAAGAATACAAAACACTTGCCACGACATTTGACGACACAGAAACGTTGAAATTAATTTTCAGTTCCTCCTTTTAAAATTCAACAATTTGGCAAAGACGATGCAACCTGTATACACTTCAAAAGTTGGCTATCATAATACTGATACAAAATACTTCATATAGATAAAGTTCAGGTGCACAAGAACAGGGCACAAGCCAGCAGATGGGTCTCCTGGGAATGTCCTCCTGAAGTGAACAGGAGCTGTGCAAGAGCTCAGATTTACTTCAAATAGGCTTCTACCGGAGATCTTCCCACTGATTGAGCCCCAAGAATTAAAACATATGCTTTGTATAAAATATGAACACACTAAAGTGTAAATTTAGATAGTATGCAAATACTGTAATATTTAGAATGACATATAAATAGCTTGAATTCTTCATAACTTTGCTTCTATAAAAAAAGGGTCAAGAGAATACTGCATTTGCATCTGTATATTGCATACATTTTTTATGTAAGAAAGATGCTAGCTTAAAACATGATTGACATTGCGGGAGGGACACTCTGCAAAACCCTTCTTTGCATGTAGAATTTTACACAAACATGCTACTCTTTGCAGAATTAGGCTCATGGCTATATTCTTCATAATAAAATATAGAATGTATTTACAGTTGAGTTATTCAGTTCGTTTTTTGGTAAGTTAAGTAGCAGCAATTTGTTTCACTTAGAAATTTATGTTTTAAAATATTCTGAATGATATACCTCTAAGTCAGGGGTTGCTAATCTTTTTTGGCTTGAGGGTCACATTCACTTCTGGCCAACCCACCGGGGGCTGCAGGGCAATAGTGGGCGTGGCCACCCTACGCTCACACATGCACACACCAACATGCATACGCAGAGAGCCTCCCTTCTCCTTGGCTGATCCGTGTAGACCAGCTGATGGGGAAGGGCTATTCCCTGCTCCTCACTCATCAACTTACTGATCTGTTGACTGGGGAGGGGTGATCTTCCACATCAGGGCCAGTTGGGGAAGTTTAAACCTCTGCCCACCTCAGCTCCATGTCTGCATTATCCCCACCCCCCGCTTCCTGGCTTTTGCCGCCAGCATAATTGGTAGGGTGTTGGGGAGCACAGATAAATTTGCTTGGGGACTGCACCCCCCCCCCCCAGGGTTGGTCGTTAGCCACCCCTCCTCTTAGTAATAGACAAATATTGTATAAAACTATTGCAAAGTTTTGGTTGGGGGGGGGGAACTTGCATAATGATTTCCTCTTACATGGAAATCAAAGTATCTTCCAACAGTTACTTTGCCTTCACAACAGGTGTTCTGTCCCTGGAGACTGGACAGAGCAAGAGACCAATCTAGCAGGCCCATAAGTAAGCTTAGGATGCTGCTTCGTGTGTGTAGTTTATCTATGTGGCTGTGGAGGAACATTGGCAGAGACATGTGCTCCCAAGCCACCCCTGCATAGGTAAAAGTGCACACTTTCATCCAAGTTTTGATATAGGGAGGAATGCATAGCCCTGTATGCTGCGTGAGACCTATTTTGTCTTGTTTTCCACCCCTCCAAAGATCGGAGGCTAGCTAGTGTGGGAAGGCTGCAGTCCCCTGAGGCCAAGCCTCCCCAGTCACTAGCTGGCCTCCTCCACTCAAAAGGAACAGGAAGTCACAGGAAGTGAAAAACTTCTGTTTCCACTGCAGTGATAGTTCTGCTCACCAACTTCTTATACATGTTGTTGATCCCGACTTCCATCAACCCCAGCCAGCAATGGCCAATGGCCAGGGATGACAGGAAATGTAGTTTGACAAATTCTGGAGGGCCATAGGCTCCCTATCCCTGTTTTAACAAATGCAAGGGTAAGGCAAGGCTCCTAAATGTGAAACCTGACTTGTACCGCATTGTAAGCACCATGCAACTTAGTGTGACTTACTTCCAAATAACTGTGCATAGCACTGGCTCACGTGGGGGACTTCAGCTTAAGGCTTGAGACAGAGGATGTTTTTTTCTTCCATATAGTTGAAAGCGGTATGCTAGCACTTTAACTGTCCAGTCAGTCATTTCTTTTGTCTTGCTACCATGTTCACTCAACACATTTTCCTGATTTTTGAAGCATTGCAAAATTCTCCAAAACTGTTTGACCAAAAATGACAAGAGGATCAAAAGAAACGAATGTGCACACCAGAGGCAGAGCCTTCAACTCAGGGCAGGGGGAATCGGTCTTCCAGCTAAATTGTAAATTATTGCTGGTGCTGGGTGGAGTAATCACTTTGGTCATATAGTTTCCTCTCGGAAACATTATTAATGTTACATTATTAATACACCGTTAAGTTCTGAATGTCTTTCGCAAATCAAATTACAAACCTCACTTGCCACTACGTATTAAATATTGTGGCTGTGAAAGTGAGCACAAGGCTCCAGAAGAAAGTACACTGTGCTTGCATAACCAGGCTGCAAGAAGAAGACATCTTGCGTGAAACTTCCGCCTGGGCTGCGATAAGTGCTGAAAGTGGCACATGGGATGCTAGAGCAGGACTGTCAGAGTTGATCAGCGATTCTATCTTTTCTGCTTCCTTATTGCAGGCTTCAATCTAGGGAAAAGAAGAGTGAGCTTCCAAAGTATCTTTCTACTGCATAAAACATCCAATAGCATTTCCCCCCTTAACCTATCCCCTCTCCCCCAATTTCAGATGGCATCCTTAAATGCTCTGGTCCAGGTGTAGAGAACATGGTGCCCTCCAGGCGTTGTTGGGCTACAACTCCCATCAGCTGTGACCCGTGGTCATGCTGGCTGGGGATGATGGGAGTTGGAGTCCAACAACATCTGCAGAGTACCACGTTAGGTACCCCAGGATAAATTACTGACAGAAGACTGGGTATAGAAGTCAGTTTCTTGAGTTTATACTTTGGAGTTTGCAAGACAACCTCAGAACATATCTGCTGCAATCCCGATAAGCATCAGCTAGTCATAAAAGTGGTTCAAAATTTGCTAGTTATGGAAACCATAAAACCAGTTTGTTTGTTTGTTTGTTAGACCAGAGGCACTCTGTGTTTTATTCATTTCTTACTTCCTAAAAAGAACTGGGATTCTGCACCTGCACCAAGCCTGATGAGGAACGGCTGAAGGAGTTGGGTATGTTTAGCCTGAAAAAGAGGAGACTGAGAGGAGATATGGTAGCCATCCTCAAATACCTCAAGGGCTGCCACATGGGAAAGGGAACAGGCTTCTTTTCTCCTTCTTTTCTCCTGCTTTGGAGGGGAGGACTCAAGCCAGTGGCTTCAAGTTACAAGAAAGAAGATTCCTTCTGACAATACAAGCTGTTTGACAGGGGAATGGACTCCCTTGGGAGGTAATGGACTCTCCTTCCTTGGAGGTTTCTAAGCAGAGGTTGGATGGCCATCAGTCATGGATACTTTAGTTGAGATTCCTGCATTTCATGGGGTTGGACTAGATGACCCGTGGAGTCCCTTCCAACTCTATGATTCTCTGATTCTGTGATCCTCAATACAGACATTGGGAAAAGTGGATTTCTTGATCCTAGCCCAGATTCTGATGGAATGGATATGATTTCATACCAGAACTCTCTCTAGGACCCAGATTCTGTTCCAGTCAGTGATGGGCAGTCAGCATCACTTTCTGGTGGTGGTCTCCCAGTCTTTGGATTAGTAGTTAGCTCCACGGCATCTGCCAAGTTTCAGCTTCAGGAAGCAGGTGTGAGACAGAGTTGCTCTGGTGCATGGTCTCCACAGGAGTCTAATTAACTCATTGGAGCAATTGGTTGGAGCTCTAAGCTGTTTCGTTCTTACATATTTGCAGCGTTTCATTATTATCATTTATGCCTAATAAGATAGATCAAGCCCCATGCAATCCTCCGCCCCCCATGGTGAATTATACCTGAAGAGGCTTAGGGTTTTGATCAACAGGTGTGATGAGGATCACAATTTCAGATTCTATGCTGAAGTATCCAAAAACATCACACTGTGGCACAGACACATGGAGGCGGATCTTTTGAAGTATTTCAAGTACAGTGATTGGCCCTTTGTTGGTTATCTAGAAGAAGAATGAAATTTCTGTACCATTAATGACATTTTACAAAATTGTGTTAATCTGCTAGAAAGATAATAAGCTGGTATCATTAGGAAAAAAGATGCATTTCCCATCAATAGAGATTTGCCAAGTGAGTACAAATATCTTTTCAGATGCAAAAGGCATCGTTTTTCCTAACTCTACTAACTTTTCATCCATTACAGAAAGTACACGTTTCTGACAACTCCACACTCAATAATATATAAACAAATCTGGTGATCTGGGGACTGGGAAAAGTCCTCCTTTTCACTACAAGAATGTTGGGTGTCTGGCATACCAAGTGGTTATAAACACACTATGGGAGGCAATCACTTGGCAGGTAGCCTTCAATATCCACCCCCATTGCAGATATAGGCTGCACAGTGCACATGCAAGAGCGTCCCTTTTTTATTTATGACTAAGATCATAGCATCCACTAGTAAAGCCTTGTTTGAACTCACCCCATTTCAATTGCAGTTGTAAATTACATTGAATGCCTTTTCAGACAGAACTGGGTGCTGGACTACAGCCATAATAGCAGTGCCATTTTTCAAGAAAAAGAGGTGCCAGAACTCACTATGAAGGTTTCCTTCATTCTCTTAGAATGGCAGTGGTGCTCACCTGAGAGTTTCCGGCTGAAAAAAAGCCCCGTATAATACTATAAAGTTGTCATAAGAAAACTTGAGGTACTTACCTTGGCGAAGGTATCCAGCTTTTCTTTATCATACAAGACCCTGAGAATTGCAGCATACAAAGAACAGCAAGCTCCTGCATAACAAGCAGACCCCCAGAGAGAGACAGAGTAGAGTGACTTGTAAAAGGAATGTACAGCTTATGGGTTCATCTTGAGTTCTCTAAAAATGCCAGAGGACTGTAAGGATCCTGGTGGGTGATACTGAAGGCCCATCTATCCAACATCCTGCTTCACACAGTGATCAACCAGATGCAAAACGCGAAGGCAACAGCCCTTTCATGGACATAGCTGCATACATGTCATCAAGCTGGAATGTGTGCAGGCAGAGGAGAGTGACCAAGGGGATAAAGTGTCTGGAAAGCAAGCCTTATGAGGAACAGTGGAGGAGAGAAGACAGAGAGGTGGCATGATAAAGGCTGTCACATGGGAGACAGAGCCAGAGGGTAGGAAGAAGCTAAGGGATTCAAATAACAAGAAAGGAGATTCCAACTAAATATTAGAAAGAATATTCCGGGACTTCCGGTCGGCGCCATCGGTTAATGGCGGATTTCCCTCCGAGCTCCGGAGGGGGTCTGCTTTACAAGTTCGGGTCCTGCCGCTACGGCGAAGCGGGGACCCTCAAAAATTACAGGCGCGGAAGCCTGTGAACAAGGAGGCTCGGTGGGCACCATCGCGCCCCCCCGAAATCGCAAGGGAGCCTTTTTAAAGGCTCCGGAACGGCAGCGGGGGGAGAAGCGGTGCTGAGAGCCGCTACCCAGCTTGTAAAGCGAAGCCGCATCGCCATAGCCGGAGAGCGCCGATTCCTTCCTGAAAATTGGATTACAAAGTAAAACCAGTGAGTAAGACTGACTTAATTGGGATTTACAATTATCTTTCTGAAATTTGGCTGAAAACGGGATTGGTTAAAGTAAGGAAGTCAGCCTTTCCCGGACTGCATAAGGATAAAGCAAAGAAGGATTAAAAGCTGCAACCATTGAGAGATCGCAAAGAGTGAAGAGAACCAGACATAAACTGTGAATTTTCCCCCTTTTGGTAGGCAGGAGCAAAAGGGGGAGGAATTTGGAATTAGAACCTGCCAGAAAAAGATTTTAAAACTTTTTATCGCTGTGTCAAATACCCCTGAAACGGACTGCCGGGGCAAAGGAACCTGGAGAGAGAGAACTGTCAGTGAGCTGTCACTTAGATTATTACATTGTTTCAAACTACTCAGCTCAGGAGAGACATTAAATTACTGGTTTGTTGAACTCTGAAAATATAAGAACTGTTACAATTGACTATTGGGAAACCTCAGGGGAATTTTGGACTGTAAGACATTTTGTGTAGCTTTGGAAACTTTGTTCCCCTAGAGGACACTTTGATAACTGTTGCAAATTGGGCTGTAACTATTAAGGCAGTGGAAATTTCCCTTGAAAAACAACTAACAGCTGCGAGAGTGACCTTGGCTAGGCATGAGTGGTGCATCAGAAGAGACAACAACCAGGTCTGGGAGACAATACAAAACAAAATCTTCACAGCGAAGAATTTCAGTCCCAGGCATCCCAGTGGCACCAGCTGCAACTGGTCAGACAAGAACAACAATGTCATCAGATCCTGTAACACAAGCTTTGGTTAAAATAAATGAGTCTTTAGAATCTTTGACAAAGCAGGGGGCGGAAAATAGTAGAAAATTGACAGAACTCTCAATCAAACTTGATCAGAATACACAAAGTGTGAATGAATTAGGGAAAAGGGTGACATCTAATACAGAATCTATTAATAAAATATTAGAGGACTCTGCTAATATACGTAAAATCGCAGAAGAAGCCAAAGTTTCTGCTGATGAGGCTAAAGTCTCGGCGGATGCTACACAGGAAAAAATTGTACCAGTTTGCAAAAAGCTAGAAGATCATACATTGGCCCTGTCTATGCTTGAATTGGAGAGGAGAAGTAGAAACTTAAGACTACGAGCGGTGCCTGAAAGTGAAGGAGACAACTTGGCGAACTTCCTTTCTAAAGAATTTTCTGATTTTTGGCAACAGGAGTTAGAGAAGGAAGAAATTAAAATAGTCACTGCTTTTAGACTGGGAAGAGCACAAGGCAGGAAGAAGCCAAGGGATTGCCTAATAACATTAAGATCAAGAGAGGAAAGAGAAAAAATATTGAGCCTGCATTTTCAAAGAACACTCGAGATTGAAAAGTCTTTTGTGGAGATCTTTAAAGATATCCCAAAGGAAATTCTAGACGCAAGAACACACTATAAAGAATTGGTCGGATTGCTGAAGAAGAACGAAGTACCTTTCAGGTGGGAATTCCCGCAAGGCCTATCTTTCAAATTCAAAGGTAGGAAAATAAGGATAAGATCAGTAGAAGATCGAGATCAATTTTTAAATCACTACAGGGAAGACCTTCTGAAAGGAACAGTCGGAGAGGAAATAACATCAGAAACGAAAGACGCAACAGACATTTTAAACCTGACGTTTGGACTGAAATCACCGACAGAAGAAGAACAACTACTCGGAGCGACAGGAGGTAAATAACTTCAGGATGGCCCTGCAACTTCTAAGCTGGAATTGCAATGGACTCAATCTTCCGCGAAGGAGGAAAAACATATTCCATTTATTGAAAAAAGAGCAGTTGGACATAATTTGTTTACAGGAAACTCATATAACAAGATTGCATAGGAAATTACTCGTCAATAAGAGATTAGGCCAAGAATTTATTTCATCGGATAAAGTTAAGAAAAGAGGAGTGGTAATCTATGCAAAAGAAAAATTTTCCCCAAAGTTTATATTTAAAGATGAACAAGGAAGATATTTGGCAATTGAAGTGCAAATTCAAGGTGAAAAATTTTTGATACTAGGGATCTATGCACCTAATGAAGGGAAGTCAGAATTTTTTAAGAAGCTGCATGAGACATTGTTGGACTATTTGGATTACAAATTAATTATGATGGGAGATATGAACGGAGTGGTATCTACAAATATGGATAAAGCACAAAGACAGGTAATTACCAGAGATGGGAGACTACCAAAGACTTTCTTTGAAATGACTGAAAATATGGACTTGATTGATATATGGAGAACAAGGAACCCTCTCGAGAGAGAGGGAACCTTCTTCTCTGAAGCAATGATGACCTGGACCAGAATCGATCAAATTTGGATTACTAGTGGGTTGGCTCCAAAGATTAAGAAAGTGGAAATCTGTCCAAAGACTTGCTCCGACCATAACGCCGTGAAGATGGAGATGAAATTTACAGTAACTGGTCAATTCAGATGGAGGATGAATGACAACCTATTTCGAGACGAGGAGATCCATAGAAAGGCCCAAAAAACTTTAAAGGACTATTTTGAAATAAATCTAAAAACTGATGTAGAAAAAAGAGTGATATGGGACGCAAGCAAAGCAGTGATGCGAGGATTTTTAATTCAACAAAATTCAGTAAAAAAGAGAAAGCAAAATGAGAAGAAGGATAAGATCTTGGAAAAGATAAAAGAAGGAGAGAAGAAATTGAGATCAAAACCAAAGTCCCAGGAGATTCTGAGAGAGATTAAGTTATACCAGACACAATATATGGAATTGATGAATCAAGAGATTGAATGGAAGATAAAACAAATGAGACAAAAGACTTTTGAATCAGCAGATAAATGTGGTAAGCTTCTGGCTTGGCAACTGAAGAAAAGACAGAAACTAAATACAGTTACAAGTCTAGAAGTCGATGGAAAGAATATTTCTAAACCTAACGAGATAAGAAACTGTTTTTTGAGTTATTTTAAAAAGCTATATTCACAAGGACCGCAGAAGGAAGAAGATATAGACGAATTCCTTAAAAAGTATGGACTACAAAAAATCTCCTACCAAAGTAAGGTGGATCTAAACCAGAGAATAACAGATCAAGAGATAGAGAGTGCCATTCAAAATATGCAACTGGGCAAATCTCCAGGACCAGATGGACTGACTTCCAGATACTATAAAGCCTTGAAGGAGTGGTTGGTACAACCATTAAAGGAAGTCTGTAATGAGATCTTGGAGGGGAAAAGGGCACCAGAATCGTGGAAAGAAGCGTATATTACACTCATACCAAAGACAGAGACTGAAAAGACTCAACTTAAGAACTACCGCCCAATATCATTACTTAATGTGGATTATAAAATTTTTGCAGACATTCTGGCAAAAAGATTGAAAAGAGTGTTGATGGAGAAGATTCATAAGGACCAAGCAGGCTTTCTCCCAAAAAGGCATTTATCAGATAATGTGAGGAACATAATAGACATTCTGGAATTATTAGAGGTGAATATAAACACTAAAGCAGTTCTGATCTTTGTGGACGCGGAGAAAGCCTTTGACAATATTTCTTGGAGTTTTATGAAAAAGAATCTTCATGGGATGGGGGTAGGCCAAGGATTTGAGAATGGTATGGGTGCCATATACGTTGAACAAAAGGCTAAGTTGATTGTAAATAATGTGATAACTGAAGAATTTAAAATAGAAAAAGGGACACGACAGGGGTGCCCAATTTCCCCTTTACTTTTTATTTCTGTTCTGGAGGTGTTGCTTAATATGATTAGAGATGACCAGCAGGTTAAAGGTGTACAGGTCGGAGCCAAACATTACAAGTTAAGGGCCTTTGCAGATGATTTAGTACTTACTTTACAAGAGCCAGACACTAGTACAAAAAGGGTGTTGGAGCTAATTCAAGAATTTGGTCAGGTGGCCGGATTTAAATTGAATAAACAAAAGACTAAAGTTTTGGAAAAAAATTTGACAGTCATGGAAAGGGAGAAGTTCCAGAATGAAACAGGTTTGACAGTGGTAAAGAAGGTGAAATACCTAGGGGTCTATTTGACATCTAAGAATTCGAACTTGTATAAAGACAATTATGAAAAATGTTGGTCGGAAATTAAAAAAGATCTAGAAATATGGTCAAATTTGAGATTGTCAATGTTAGGCCGAATTGCAGCTATTAAGATGAATGTATTGCCTAGAATGTTATTTTTGTTCCAAACATTACAAATTTTGGACAAGATAGATTGTTTCAAGAGGTGGCAGAAGGATATCTCGAAATTTGTCTGGCAGGGCAAAAAGCCCAGAATAAAATTTAAAATATTGACGGATGCAAAAGAAAGAGGGGGGTTTGCCCTGCCGGACTTAAAACTGTATTATGAAGCAGCAGCATTTTGCTGGCTGAAAGAATGGATGCTCCTCGAGAATACAGATATCTTGGACTTAGAAGGTTTTAATAATACATTTGGTTGGCATGCATATCTATGGTATGATAAAATTAAGGTGCATAGGGCCTTTAAAAACCATATTGTCAGGAAAGCATTATATAACGTTTGGATAAGATATAAAGATTTGTTGGAAAGTAAAACCCCTAGATGGTTGTCACCTTTAGAGGCTACAGCGCTGAAAAAGCTTAATATGGAAGCTGAATGGCTAAAGTATTGGGAAATTTTGGAACAAGATGGAGATAAATTGAAGTTACAGAGCTATGAGAAATTGAAACCCAAGGTTCGAGATTGGCTCCATTATTCTCAAATAATGGAGGTACATAAACAAGACAGGAAAATTGGATTCCAGGTGGAGAAATCAAAATTAGAAATTGAACTGTTAGAATCCAATACTAAGAATTTGTCAAAAATGTATAATCTGCTGCTGAAATGGAATACACAAGATGAAATAGTTAAATCAGCTATGATTAAGTGGGCACAGGACATTGGTCATAACATTATGTTTGCTGACTGGGAATGGTTGTGGAACACTGGTATAAAATTTACGGCATGTAATGCCTTAAAGGAAAATATTATGAAAATGATCTATAGGTGGTACATGACCCCAGTCAAGCTAGCAAAAATTTATCATTTGCCTGATAATAAGTGTTGGAAGTGTAAAGAAATGGAAGGTACTTTTTATCATCTTTGGTGGACGTGCCCGAAGATTAAGGCTTTCTGGGAAATGATATATAATGAAATGAAAAAGGTACTTAAATGTACTTTTCCTAAGAAACCAGAGGCCTTTCTCTTGGGCATTGTCGGCCAATTGGTGTCAAAGAAAGATAGAAATTTCTTTATGTATGCTACGACAGCAGCAAGAATACTCATCGCAAAGTATTGGAAGACAGAAGAATTACCCACCTTGGAAGAGTGGCAGATGAAGGTAATAGACTATATGACACTGGCTGAGATGACTGGCAGAATCCGTGAGCAGGGGAAAGAGACGGCGGAAGAAGATTGGAAGAAATTTAAAATTTACCTTAAGAACTATTATAAAATTGAGGAATGTTAAAATGTCGAGGTTTAGAGAAAGAAAAGGAGATTACAGTGACATAAGATTAAGTTGAAGAAAAGAATAAGAAAAAATATATTTGATAAAATTAATTAGAATTTGCTGAAATAAATTTTGGAAATTGGGATGTAGGAAGGGGAGGTTTGGGGGAGTCCGAGAAGAGAGGGACATGAAAAAAAAGGTTATGAAATTTTACATGTTTGTATGTCTTTTTTTATTTGTTTGTATTGTTTAAAATTATTCTGTAAAACCAATAAAAATTCTTACAAAAAAAAAAAAAAAAAAAAAAAAAAAGAATATTCCGACCAAGTTTTGCTTTGTTTTCTCGGATGTATTTATCATGTTACTGTTAAAAAAACCCAATAACGTAATTAATAATAATAATAATAATAAATATGCATTTTTTTAAAAGATAAAAAAGAAAGACCATTCTAACAGTAAGTGCTGTTTGATAGTGGAACGGACCCCCTCAGAAGGCGATGGACTCTCCTTCATTGGAATTTTTTAAACGGATGTTGGATGACCATCTGTCTCGGATTCTTCAGCTGTGATTCCTGCATTGCAGGGGGTTGGACTGGATGGCCCTTGGGGACCCAACTCTACAATTCTCTCATAGTTCCTTAAAGGTAAAGGGACCCCTGACCGTTAGGTCCAGTCGTGGACGACTCTGGGGTTGCGGCGTTCATCTTGCTTTATTGGCCAAGGGAGCCGGCATACAGCTTCCGGGTCATGTGACCAGCATGACTAAGCCACTTCTGGCGAACCAGAGCAGCGCACGGAAACGCTGTTTACCTTCCCGCTGGAGTGGTACCTATTTATCTACTTGCACTTTGACATGCTTTCGAACTGCTAGGTTGGCAGGAGCAGGGACCGAGCAACGGGAGCTCACCCCGTCGCGGGGATCTGAACCGCCGACCTTCTGATCTCAAGCCCAAGAGGCTCAGTGGTTTAACCCACAGCGCCACCCGTGTCCCATAGTTCCTTAGCAGGTCTAATTCTCTAAGCTTATACCATATAAGCTAATACCTATAAACATGTCTTATGGCAGCAGATTCTAGTAAGTTAAAAATATGTTGAAAGAAGAATGAAAATGAACAGTTCATGGATTCAACGACTACTTCTGTTCTAAACATTTGTAACTCAAGCACAAGCCAGGGATTGAGTGCACATCAGTTTTCCACAGGGCAAGTTTGTATGGTGTTGGTTTGCAGGATGGGCACCTTTCTGTACATGACTTGTGCTGAACTGCTCTTGAATCCTCAGATTTACACAGCAATGTGAGAACTATCTCCGGATTTGTCAGATTGCTTTTCTTCCACAGAAGAGGGGAGAAAGACTTCACTGGAGAGCAGGCCACTCTGTGCACATACCTCCCCAAGGTGAAAACAGAAAACGTATGATTATGGGTTCACCCAAGAGCTGCTCCCACTAGACTGCCTATCAGGAAATCTAATACAGGTAAGCAAGGCATCCAAAACTATGCTCCTTCTAATAGGTCCCACTCCACTACTTTTCTATCGCTGCCTTTCAGAATAGCAATATCCGTTTTCTGACCTGGTGGGGTTACTGACTTGTATCCAGTTGCTGCAAGACGAGGACATGTAACAGACGCACATTCTCCTTGATAACTGTAGTCAGAAAGGACTCCTACAGCTTGACAAGGTCCCTTGTAGTCTATAGCCACACGATCAGAATACGCAGCGCACACATTGTTGTAGGTTTCACCATTATGGCCACATACCAAATCAACTGATTTGCAAAATGACTGGAAAATGGAACAAAGCGGAAAATGGAAACAGTATAGATCTACAGTTCATAGCAAATTAAATGCATAATGTAATCTCTGAAACTACTCAGCAAACTATCTGTATACAATTACCAGAAACTGGATAAAAATATATTAAAGTTCTGTTCCACCTTTCTCCCAAAATAACCTAAGCTAGCAAATGCCAAAGTGATAAATCAATACTATTAAAAATAAAATGAACATCTATTTGAAACCTTTTAAAAAATGAACATTTGAAAATGCCTAAAGCAGTCACATGCCCTCACAGTTAACAATTTCAAGGTTGCCAGAAATTGTATCTTTCAGCCAGCAAATGCCTGGGGGAACAGGAATGTTTTAAAGTTCTTCCTAAAAGTTAGAGAAACAGCTGTATCTCAGGGAGGGCATTTCCAGGCACCTCCCAGTGGCAGTACCATCAATGGTTCCCTGCCTATTGTGGGGCCTGAAACTGTTGATACTGGGGGAAGTGACTTGAATAAGCCACTTCAGGGAAGAAAAAAGCAGTTCTGTGAAAACCTCTCTAAGCCTACTGAGAAAGTGAAAAGCTATGGACTTCATTAGTAAAATCATTGTTTTACGCTGCCATTGACCCTACTTTAGGCTTTGTGAATGCCTGCAGGTCACAGTAGTTCAACTTTAAAAGAATTGTGGAAAAAAGCTCTGACTGAATTTAAAATAGTGAAGGATGCCAGAAGCAAAGGAAAGCTGAAGAACCTTCCTACAATACTGTGCTGAATTGCTTTCAACTGTAGACTGCAAACTACCGTATTTTTTGCTCTATAAGACGCACCAGACCACAATACGCACCTAGTTTCTGGAGGAGGAAAACAAGAAAAAAAAAATTCTGAATCTCAGAAGCCAGAACGACAAGAGGGATCGCTGCACAGTGAAAGCAGCAATCCCTCTTGCTGTTCGGGCTTCTGGGATAGCTGCGCAGCCTGCATTCACTCCATAAGACGCACACACATTTCCCCTTACTTTTTAGGAGGGAAAAAGTGAGTCTTATAGAGCAAAAAATACGGTATCTTTTTCCTAGCTAGTATGATCTCTTACAATCCCCAGGACATCATAAAAATACCTATGTTTTTGACAGGGAGCCCCAATGGGCTGTTTGACATGGCTACATGCTGGCTCAACAGTAATAATTTTAAAAGCCACGGAGAGAAAGCAGACAAAATGCCCAAGATGATGCTCAGCTATACTATTTGAGTACAGGTGGAGAATCAAATGAATGAACACTCCCCTCAATAGAATACTCCTTACATGTATAAAACTTGCAAGAAGGCTGAAAGTTAGTTTTGTCTTTAACATGCACTTCTGCACGTCTGAGAAACATTTTTATGGAGGTGGATTCAAACACCTGACCCAGTCTGAAATTGTATAACCAACTAACAGATATTAGGTGGTATTAATACTCCCAATACTTTGGTTTCTACCATTATAGTAGTACTATAAATATCAAAATTAAGATGGAGTTTAAGGAGTAACAGAAGTTCCAAATCAGTAATTTGACACCTCAAAGCCCCAGAAGGACTGTGCCATTATCCATAGTTACTAGCAGTTTCAGCTCAGGTGGCACAGTGCGAATAAATGCCTTTTTAATAAAATATATGGTGCATTCAAATTCTCTCACCTGGTTAAATATAACACAGAGGAAGCACAAAGCAGGAAAAATGACCCAGAGAGGAACAAGTTTGGTTGGGTCCACCTTTATTTAACAATAAAAACCATATTTAAGTAATGTGAAAGATTATTCCATACCTGACATGGACCTTTGTATGATACACTTTTCCCTTTTTGGTGCAGAACACATGGACTGCTATATTCTATATTGTCTGTATCACAAACAGGATCTCGCAACTGATTACCACAATTGAATTGTCTGGGCACACATTCGTACTGGTTACATCCAAACTTCTCAAAACTCGTTAAGCAAACCTGTGGCTTTGGTATACATCTGGATTAAATAATATTTTCATGTTATTTGTTATTTTTCCAAAAATATAAAAAAAACAGATTGAGATAATTTTGAAAACAAAGCAGAGGTTAACACTGGCCCCAAAAGAGTGGCAGAAAAGTAATGTGCCAAAAATATTTAAGTACCCAGTTGCATTACAAACACAAAAAGAATTCCAGCCCTCTATAAACCTAAGAATTTATGTTGTTCTTGTAGACAGAAGGGCACTGCATATGTAGTTGTATGCTTCACTTCCAGGGTGCAGGAAGACGGGGTGAAAGATCACATTCTCTGAGGTGGGACCTCTCACGACTCTCCCAATAGCAAATCTACGGCAACCAATTACTTACAAAAAATAACACAATAGGAAGGAAACTGCAAGAAAAAACAAATGGGCAAAATCGAAATCTCCTCTTGAAAATGATCAATGTACAAGTTAAGCAGAACACCTACTGACTGATATGGTGACTAGTTTGAATTCATCCTTGTCTGTACGTAAGCCAAATTATGTTATGGCACAACTGAATTTTTATAAGCAAGCTAATTTCCTAGAGTGCTACAGATTTTCTTAAATATTTACCTCTGATTTTTAAGGCAGGGATTAGGGTTGCAAGGATCCTTGGAGATGCAGGATCCAAATTCAAACTGATTGTCCTGAAGCCCAACACAACGCGCTATACATACGCTTGGATAGGTACGACCGTTCTGTCCACACACTGGGACAAACTGATCAGCACAGTTACATGGCAGACCTGAAAGAGTTAAAGCTTTTGTTAGGAACTTGCAGATTCCCAAAGAGGCTGGAATTCTGAGGTGTGTTCTCCTAATATCTATAGCAAAAGCGCAGACTAGCAAGCCTGATTTGAACGGCCATGATCCAAAACAGAGTTTAACCACACTTAAGCCCACTGAAATAAAAGAATTTAATCGCACAGCTGTGTTGGGAGCATGGCTCTTCTTTTTTAAATCTGTTACAGGAAGATATGAACATTCATTTATTATTAGAATTATGGGATTTGCTTTGCATTTAACTGCTGGATTCTGAATACTGGACAAGCCACTGAACTGTCTTCAATAGCAGCCTCAAAGAGTTGCTACAGGGAATATCTGGGCAAAGTACAGCCAGAAAATAAAACACACCACACAACACACAAATCCTACCTGTAATGTCATGCTCATCATCTGAGTTGTATTCATTTAGACACTGGCGAGTGGAGCAGATCAGATTCCCAGCAAAACAAGAACAGACATTGCAACCTATTTTGAAAGGTTTTCCGTGGCCTTAAAATAAAACAAATGCATTAATAAAGAGGTGCTTCAGGGAAAAGCAGAAACAACAGTCTGCACCCTACAGGGAGCAAAACTCTCCAACGGGAAGGTCCCAGGGGGAGGAAAGAGGAATAGCCGGACAAAGACGAAAGGTGGCAGGCAAGAGAACTATTGCCACTGCTCTGTCACCCTGCACCTCCTCAGAAAAAGCAAGGTGGGGAAAAGGCCCCAAGGTGCCCACATTTACTCTGGACTCCTTGCTCTCCCTCACGTATATAACTTCACCTACCTAGGGAAGCTGGCCAGGAACAAAACTTTTAACAACCACCAAGTCTAAGACACTGAAGATCCCAACATAAACTTTGCTTCCTGAGGCTGAGCCAGTTTGGGAGTTGCACTCTCAGATGCCCTTCCTTATGCTACCAGAGAACAGGAAATTTTCAGAGCTTAATAATCTGCAACAGTACATACCTTTTCTTTCCCCTCCAACAATGCATGATTTTTGGAGGTCAACACAGTGCAGTTCCTTACAGTTTTCCAGCAGCCCACTCTGGCCACACGTGCAGATCTTATAGCAACCAACATCTCCTGCAGAGGACGGAACCTGGATGAGGGTACCTTGGCGGACAATAAAATCGGAAGCTTCGCCCAACTTGCAGCCTGTGCAAAGATGGCAAAGTGTTACTGAACTACAGACGATTATGTTCCAGAAATATTTAAAGGCTTTTACATAGCAAGAAAGACTACACATGTAAAAAAATTATTTTGGGAAAAGGTGTAGCATACTACTTTACATTTGAAGGTACAGAAGAAACTGGAAGATAGAACCGTTTCATCTCCAGAAATGTGTCTTCAAGAGCAAGAACCATAGAAGCAATGCAGCCGCGAGCTGCTAGCTTGAAAACAGCACATGATGGAATGTTAGGACTGTTCCGTGGGAAACAGAGGGAGAGTCAATTCACAGGGCAATGCACCGGAATTAGCTCAGAGTGTAATATGAGCTCTTCCTTTTGCTCTTGTACAGGAAGTACAGGAAGTGTTTCCCTCTCGACTGCTGGAGCTTGAAGAGAGCAGTCATGTTTTTTGTAACGCTGCAAAGACAGAAATAAAGGCATGTAAATACGTTTCTGTCTATCTCTTTCCCCTGCCCAGGGGGGCAGGAAAGAGGGGGAGTGTTCTTCTCACGCTGAGAAGGATCGCCTATCGCGACCTAGCCTGTATCCTGCTGGGGAATGCAGACAGGGAGGTCAACAGGAGATCAAGCCGGGTGCCTGGAGAGTTGCCAGTTTCTCCTGATAAAGGCTTGATTCCCGACATCTGGTAGCACGGAGCCGATGGTTTCGATCCATGAAAGCAGCAAGAGAGGTTGATGGATCGTATTTCATCCTCTGCAAGGAGATAAAGAAAGAATGTGGTAGCGGGCGGACGGAAGCTACAAGACGGCTGAGCACCAGAGGAGGTGTTTTTGCTGAGCAACGGATTCCCTCAAGGTATGGTGATTTTATGGCTGTGAGAGTGAACGCGAATTGAAGCATTCTTCGGTTCACTGAGTGTCTGCTTTTGGATGAAAACAGCACGGAGAAACAGCCTGCATATTTCGCATTCCTGAGGCTTGATAAGCCAAGTCCAGTTGCTAAGCAACGAGACGTCAATGTTTTCAGCTACTTCGGAGATAGTTAGCTTGAAAGAAAATGGAAATTTACTAGCCAACGGAAGAGGGGCTGGGACTGTAAAAGGCTGGGAAAAAAAACACTGGTAAAATTCCAGCGTTTGTTTTGTCTGTTGTCTCACTGCTCTTGGAGGGACTTTCCGGAGCTGCCTGCGTTTAGCTGCCAGGTGCAGGCTTGAGAGTGAGAGCTGAGGCTTGGATTCAAAATGGATGCCAGGAAGGGGGGAGGCTTACCTTACCCACCTCCACTGACTAATGACAATTATTCATCATGGTCTGTAAAGATGAAAGCCCTGCTTCAGAATCAGAGGATTTTTGGGATGATTGATAACCCCATCCCTGCTGCACCAACGCCAGGTTGGAATTCACAGAATGTGAGAGCCAGGACGGCCATAATTCTGTGTATCTCAGATGATCAACTTGTGCATATTCAGGATTTGGAATACGCGCGTGAGATTTGGCAAACGCTGCGTAGAATACATCAAAGAGATGCTGGTTCTTCAGCGTTGCTGCATTTTGAAAAACTGACCAATCTGAGGCTAGCGCCTGATGGAGATGTACAAGCGCATCTGACAGAGATGAAATTCTTACGCCAGCAGATGGCGCAATGCAATTTCCCTCTTCAGGAAGAGATATTCTGCTTCATGATTATTAACAGCCTTAATCGGACTTATAAAACAGTTGCAAGTCAGCTTGGTTCTCTACCTGCCCGAGATCTTACGGAGGAGAGAATTTGTTCAGTGATTCTCAATGAGAGAGACCGACTTGCTGCAATAGATGTCAAAGACAGGGGGAGAGAAGCTCGGAGTTCTGACACCCCCACTGCTATTGCTAGTGAAGAACAGGCTGTTGCTTTGAACGTTGTCCGTTGCAACAATTGTGGACAGACTGGGCATCTTCAGCGGAATTGTAAGACGCCACGTCAACAGAAAGGAGCTAAGGGGAGCTCTGCAAAGCCTGAGGCATCAGGCAAAAGGAGTATCAAGTCCCAGGTGAAACCTGCAAAAGCATTGCTGTCAACAAAAGCCGAATTTTCAACAGAGAACGCTTTTGTTCTTGACACGGGTTGCACGCAACACATGACGTCGCGCCGAGGACTGTTTTCAACGTTTAAGAAGCAAAGTTTCACTGTGAAACAGGCCAATGGCCAGGAGCTGAAAGCGACCGGGTTTGGAACTGTGTATCTTGAGAGTCTGAACTTAACTATTAACAATGTGCATTTGGTTCCTGATTTAAAGTTCAATCTGCTGAGTGTTTCGCAGATCACAAAGAAAGGAGTGATTTTGTCCTATGATAGAGAAAGCTGCAAAATCTTCAAAGATGGAGAGCTGTATCTTTCTGCCAGAGAGAAAGATGGACTGTATTTGTTGACTTTTGATCAAAGTGATTGCATAAGTTGTAATGCATCTGAGCCTAACATGATTTCTCTTGCAGGTATGAAGAAAAACGTCCAGAAGACAACGCAAGTAACCAAAGCTTTTCAGCAAGTGTATGCTGATGTGATTGGTCCTCTAGCACCATCTAGAGGCAATGCAAGATATTATCTTGTGTGTGTGGATTATTTCTCTCATTATGTGTGAACATACATAATGCACAAACCACAAGAAGCCTTAGAAAGGTTTAAAGAGTTTTGTGACAAGGTTAAGGATGTTCATGATGCTAACATTGATTGTCTTTTCACAGATGAAAAGCCAGTTTTTCTTTTACAGGATTTTCAGGATTTCCTGGATAAGAAAGGGATAAGGCACAAGACTGCTGTTTCTGCAGGAGCATGGAACAAAAGTGTCTGTTTGCAAGTGAACAAAGAATTGCAAAATGGGATGAAGGCACAATTGCTGAGTTCACATTTGCCACATGAGTATTGGGCGGAATCATTATTGTGTTATTGTTACTCTCGGTTGAGAAAGGTTTCAAAAGGTTTAGGAAGTTCTCCTTTTGAAAAGCTATTCCACAGAAAACCTTCTGTTGCCCATTTTAAGGTTTTTGGGTCTCATGTGAAATCTGATGCTCCAGGTGGAGTAAAGAATGCTAGAGGCATTTTTGTGGGTTATGAAAAGGGTCTCTACAGAGTAATTTTGTCTGAATCTGGTCAGGTGATTCTCACAAAATTTCTAGAGAGTGCTCCTGAAAAGGAGAGAGTAATTGTTCACACATTTCCCACTGAGGACAATTCAGATGATGATTTTACTGATTACAGTGGTACTGAGAGTGACAGTGATAGCTCAAAGAGCTCAGTTGACACAGTCATTGAGAGGAAATCTCACACAAAGGATCAGCACCTTATACGCAGGTCTGAGAGAGTTACAAAGGGCGTACCACCCAAGAGGTATTCAAAAGAGTTTGCTAACTCAGCTGTAGCATGTGTTACTATTGTTGACAACTCAAGACAGGTTAAAGCTGTGTCTAAGTCAGAGACAAAGACACAACAGGGAGTTGCTAAGCGTAACACTACATTCCCTAGCCAAGGTAATGCAGATGCACTCATTCCTTGGAAGTCAGACAACCAGAGAGGTACACTGGGGAAACCAGTGGCGGGTAGTTCCAAGGGTGGAACTGAAACAACAGGGGAGTGTTATATGTATAACAACTGTTTGTTTTCTTCTCTGGCTCAAGCTTTGCTCGCAGCGCACATTGATTCATATGGGGGAGTATGTTACGATATAGAAGCAATGCAGCCGCGAGCTGCTAGCTTGAAAACAGCACATGATGGAATGTTAGGACTGTTCCGTGGGAAACAGAGGGACAGTCAATTCACAGGGCAATGCACCGGAATTAGCTCAGAGTGTAATATGAGCTCTTCCTTTTGCTCTTGTACAGGAAGTGTTTCCCTCTCGACTGCTGGAGCTTGAAGAGAGCAGTCATGTTTTTTGTAACGCTGCAAAGACAGAAATAAAGGCATGTAAATACGTTTCTGTCTATCTCTTTTCCCTGCCCAGGGGGGCAGGAAAGAGGGGGGGTGTTCTTCTCACGCTGAGAAGGATCGCCTATCGCGACCTAGCCTGTATCTTGCTGGGAATGCAGACAGGGAGGTCAACAGGAGATCAAGCCGGGTGCCTGGAGAGTGGCCAGTTTCTCCTGATAAAGGCTTGATTCCCGACACAATGTTCGTTTGTTTATTCATTCAATAATTTCTATCCTTCTCTTCCAATGTACATTAGAAAATAAAGATGTCTCACCTCAAGCCTACCATGCTTATGAAGACAATACATGTAAATCTCTCTGAATTCATTGGGATTTACTATAAAGTTCAAAATGTTAGCCTTTCAGTCTAACACTTCAGTCTTAAACACATTTACATGGGAAAGGCCTCACTGGAGGTTTATTTTATTTTATTTTATTATGTTACATTTCTAAACAAAAAATCTGTCACTTTGTATTTCTTAGTACAGAACTATTGATCTGATGTGTAGAGATCTTTCCTATTCTAATTAATTCAAGAGGGTTCTTTCTGGAAGCTTCTCTGTGTGAAAGAAACAGTGTGCATGCACACGAAAGCTGATACCCAGAACAAACTTAGTTGGTCTCTAAGGTGCTACTGGACAATTTTTTAATTTAAACTATTCATGATGTTTGGGTTATTCCTTCAGAGACGCTGGCTTGAACTGGTCCTGTTATCTTTTCTGTCAAGGTCATGCTGATTGTAACAGTAAGGCCAGAAGGAGGCTGGGTTTCACTCTTTTCTGTCTCTCTTTCCTTCTCGTGTGTTGTTCTGTATAAGTGTTAAGTGTCGTATTATAAATTATTTGCTTAAACTTACAAGTTAAGTCTGCTGCAACTGGATTTCTTATGGACAGTGCCAATTGTGAATGTATTGGATTTGTGACCATTATGCTCATTTGCCTTCAGTAGCAATAAAGCTCTGCTGGGTGAACTACAATTGCCTTTGGTCTATTTTTTGGAATCCTGCAACATGTTTAAGTTTTTACTCTGCTAACTATGCGCTGGAGTTCTGCTCTGTATCAATATTGAGTAGAATACATGACTAAATCATCAAAGGCAGTTGACTTGTTAAAGTAAGAGTATGTTAACTGTAATCAAATAAAATAGCTCCCTCTCATAACTCCCAAAGAACAATTCAAACAACAAATTATATAAAATATTCATTAAAAAAAACCAGCCGTAAAAGATCTCCACACGTGAATAACGTTGCCTAGCTAAAAGCCACCTGAAAAAGAAACTATTGGTGGCGGATGCCAAAGGACACTACAGGAAAAGGCCTCTCTCTTCTGCCCCCCGTTCTCAGTTAATTAGGCACTGGGCAAACCAGAAGAACCTTAATATCAATTCTGAAAATTCTAATGTTGTTCTTGGATTATCAGAATCCTACATACAGCTAACAGAGTTCTTTCTAAAAACAAACCTGCGAATATAGCTGGGAGTGCAACTATTGTAAACTTACCCTGTATACAAAAATAAGGAAGACATGGTTCCCCAGTCTGACATCCTTTTCTATTGACTTCACATAACTGATTGGCAGCACAAGGATTTGGGTTACAGGGGTGTGTAACATCATCCACAATGTTCCCTAAAGTGCTTGGGCCTGAAAAGACAAGGGAGTTAAATAGAGGTCATCTACAGAGCGGAAAACAAAGTGGTGACATGGTAGCCTAGTTCACATATACAGTGGTACCTTGGTTCAAGAACAGCTTGGTTTATGAACAACTTGGATTAAGAATACTGCAAACCTGGAAGTAGGTGTTTTGGTTTGTGAACTTTGCCATGAAAGCAGAAAATGTTCCGCTTCCTGTTCAGTGTAAATTGAGTCCCCTGCTGCTATGGGAAAGCATGTCTTGGTTTAAGAACGCTTTGGTTTAAGACTTCTGCAACGGATTAAGTTCGTAAACCAAGGTACCAGTGTAATGCTAAACCGTAAGTGAGCACTATGTGCATATAAGCCTCTGCAAACCTGAGCAAAGCCTCAAGGCTCAAGCACTCCAGCACAGCACATGGAGCCTTACAAAAGGACAGTATGTGTGGACTCTCCGCTCCCTTACCAGGGCAAAAAGACTGATACTGATGAATTGGAAAAATAAAAATGCGGCTCCCTTCTACAGTTGGATCGAAGACCTATACAAACTCACAACATACAAACAACTTGCATATAAACACAGACTTGCCATGGACAAATTCAATGATATTTGGAATCCCTTCTTACAAACAATGTAATAGGTTAAGATCTGGTGAATTACAGTAACAACTTTGTAAAGTATAGAGTTTTGGTTTTCTTCCCTTTCCCTCTTTACTTTGCCTTCTACACGGGTGCTGTCTCTCTTTTATTTATGTCTCACCATCTTGAGTGCACACATAATTATGTATTTTTCTAACTTTCAATAAAGAAGAAAAAAAGATTGCTGAGTGCATGTAAAGTGCCTGGCAGCTCCTTCCTAGATTTCCTTGGGCAGGTATTTTGGCATCAGGCTGCGTGGTGCTTCACTTTACAGGCTACCTGTGCATATGGACGAGTTAAGCCAGTTAAGGGAGATCAAAATGTGAAGCTGCACATGCTCAGAGTATTTTCTTTTTCTTTATCAGCATCAATAAAATGCTTGTGTTTTTTTTTTAAAAAAAGCTCAATTACTCCCCCTCATCTTCCTGTGTTGTTGGGGGGGGGGGGACATGTAGGGGGTTGGACTAGATGACTCTCTAGGATGCTTCCAACCTTACAATCCCCTCCAATTCTAGTTCTATGATTCTGCTTTTTAACAATTCTGTAGACGTGTTTGTGAATTCTAACTTCAACACATAAGGTTAGTTCTTCAGTACAGGCGTCCCCCCACTTACATGGGGGTTATGTTTTGGGGCCCCGCGCACATAAGTGAAAATTGCATTAAGTGGGGAGCACCCTCTAAAAAGCCCATTTTTTCCTGCTCTCCTGCTCTCAGTCCCACTCTCTCTCCACACAACCAGTTGAAGAGAGTTGAAGCCCTGGGGCTGCTGGGAGGCTGGAGGGCACTTGGGAACACAGCTGCTGCTGCTGTGCTACCACGTGTATCAGCTGCTAGGCAGGGAGGCCAAGCACCCTAAACAAAGCCCTGCTGTGCTTCTGGTCTCTTTAGGGCTTTGTGAAATCTGCTTCAGGCTCCAGGGAGGGTATCTTCATGAGCCAGAAGGACTCACCAGCTCTCTCCTACCATTTCCTGGTTTGAATCTATTCATCTACTAACTTCCCGCCACCGCACATATACGTGGTTGCGTGCAAGTCGATCACGCATAAGTGAGGGGATGCCTGTACTTACGAACATATGTATCTAAAGGTATGCAAGTCTCCAAGTCATCGGTTGGAGACAGAAGTTCACAGATGCTCTCGGCCATGTGTCCCTCAGGAAATTTGCTTAAATCTCCACATTTCTTGAGAATTTCCACGCAATCCGACCTTCAGAAACAACAAAGTATTTACACATTACACACATGTACACTGCTCAGATTGCATAGGCCAAGTTAATCCAATAAACTCTCTCTACCCCTAATACACATCCTAGTCTAATTCTAATAACTTCTTCTAAATACCCCCAATACCTTGGCCTTAGTTTAAGATTATATTTCCATATTCTCAAAATTAAGTTGTTCTGCTTTAGTTTTTATTATTGTTAAACCAGATTTATGTCCCTGCTGCTCGACTGTAAATTCTGAATACTTTTTTATTATTATTATCAACTAGTGCCCATCTAATCCTGCTCTCACTGCGGCCATCTAGATGCAGGATTCTCCTCTCCTGCAGTTCCCAGCAACTGGAAGAACCCTGCCACCCACTTACTTGCAGATTATGCTCCCTCTAGATTTACTGTGACACGGCTTTATCTGCAGTGAACAAGCAATCGCCTTCCACATTTCCGGCTGGCATTTTTTAATATCAAGAACAGGAATATTGATAAATGGCATCTTAATTGTTCCTTTCTCCCAAAGTTTCATGTCATTCATGGCTCCTTGGTCTGATTGGGCATTGCAGCTCCTGAAGAGTTCAGTTGGCCTTCAAGGAAAGATACAGTATGGAGTCATACAGAAAATGCTTTTGAACTCAATATGAATGTCTATCCAGGCCAGGGACTGAATGCCACCATCTCCTAACAAATCAATGGTCAGAGAGCTGTTGGTGCTAAGTCCCTTCCCGGAGGATACTTTAGACTTGTGTGCAGGACCGTCCTATCCCGGGTGCCAGATTCCAAGGCTGCCCCCCTCAACCGCCACTGGAGAAGTGAAAAGTGGTTGCACCAGATTCTGGCAAGATCTCATGCAAGCCCTGTGAGATTGTGTGGAGGCTTCTGCATGATCTCATGGGGCTGCCACAAGATCTCACAGGGCTTGCATGAGATCTCGCTGCAATCCAGTAGCCGCAGCCACACAACACTGGTAAATGAGGTTTCAGTGGCGGGTGGCAAAGGGGGTCAGATGGTACACACACAGGGCAGGATCTTCCCACTTCGGCTTGGGCGGTGAAACGGGATGGGCCACCTCTGCTTGTGTGTGCTGAGGGAAGGTGAAAGTGAGGAAGCCCAAGCCAGGAAGCTTGTGACATCAGCTCCTGAGGAAATGGTCTTCAGTCAGCTTGAAAGGATTCTGTACTTCTCTATAGCTTATGCCATTTATTTATTTTAGTATTTTAAAACTGAAAAACCACCTTGGGTGCCTTGTCAGGAAGGTGCTGTACATAAACACAAGTGATCAATAATAGATTATTAATATTATGGAAGTCAGAGCCCAGCATCTGAGGACAAATACGTTAAGAATCAATTCTTAATATGCCTCAAATTAAGGGGCACAAAGCAATACATTATTAAGCATGTTAAACCCATAATATGTATTATTATTAATTATTAAAATACACATAATCAAACACAACTTGACATAGAAATCATTCTGTCTTTAAATCAAAATATAGTATTATAACAAGAACTTATAATCACAGTGATACAGCTGAGACATGTATCAATCAGAATAATATACGCAGTATATTGACATTTCATATCCTACCGATTATAAGTGAACTCTTTTCAGTAAAGTTGTCTGGAGAACATCCTTCCTTAAAGTGCTTATAATATGAATGTTTTGCTAGAAATGCTACAGTTTAAACTCACTGATCCTAGGGCAGTGCTGAAGTTCTTGAGTTCGAAAATGCTGTTGTTACTTGCCTTGCAACAGTAGGTGACCTATTCACCATTGCTAAAGCTTCCTGAAAGGTATGTTCCTTTACATACCTGAGAAGCAATATTTTCATGTGACGAGAAAGAGAGAAATGCTCAGAATCAGCCTTTTTAAAAGACTGTTTCTCATTTGACAAAATGAAACGGAAAACCCTAGGCTAGTAACCAATACAGTCGTATCTTGGAAGTAAAACAGAATCCATTCCAGAAGTCCGTTTGACTTCCCAAACATTCCAACTTCTAAAGCACGGCTTCAAATTAGCTGCAGGAAGCGCCTGGAGCCAATCAGAAGCTGTGGAAGCCGCAGCAGACGTTTGGCTTCCGAAAGAACGTTCGAAAACTGGAACACTTACTTCCGGTTTTCGATCGTTTGTGAGCCAAAATGTTTGACTCCCAAGGCGTTTGGGAGCCGAGGTACGACTGTACATGTAAACCAGCTCCTATAAATCTAGAAGTAAATGCAAAATCAAAAACAATGAATTTGTAATCTATTGGCATAATATATAATCATGGTTATCTAAATTTTCAATCACAGTAAAATCACAGAGAGTTAGCAGGCTCAGCAGTTGGAGGAAGATTGAACTCTCTTCTTCCAGCACCCGATAACATCTTTTAACATTCTTTATAAAGCAACCATGTTCAAAATGGGGGGGGGGGGGGGAGCTCTCCAAATCCCACATTACCAAGTAAACTATACCAGCTCTACCTAATTATACATTTCATCCAAAAACAATATATTCTGAAGAAAATACTCAAGTGTACCTTTCCTACCTGTTATTAAAATTAGTGCAGTAAGTAAGATTTCTACAGCCCAGCTGACAAGGTTCACGTACATCTGCTAAACAGGTCAACATGGAAACTTCGACTGGGTTATACTCACAAAAGCGATCAAATTCTTGCCAGCTCTGTGTATTGCCCCAGCTGCTGCTATAAAGTTTAGTGCATAAATCTCTGTGGAAAAAGAAACACAAGGGAATAAAATGAAGACAAAACCTTGGATTATAATGCTTATGATTTAACTCACAAGATGTATTGCTCAAAATATGGTGTTCCTATACCATGGAAAACATATGCAATTCTCTCTAGGTTACAGGATGTAGTTGATCTAGTAATTAAGGGTAAGAAATTGGGTCTGGCCAGATCGTTATTTCCCCCATTCCCTATGGGCCAAGTTTGGCTGGTGGCACTGGCAGGGTGTGTGGGTGTGTGCTGCTGCTGCTGCAGTTTGCCTGCAGCATTTGAAATCAAACCACGTGGGCAAAAAGCACCGCCTGCAGCTCAGCTGCCACCAATCAGCTGATTGCTGAGTTCTATAAAATGTTTGACACAGGGCTTTGCAAGCACTGGTGATTCGCAAGTCCTGTTGTATATAAGCGCTCTGCAAGCATGGACAATCAGACGATTGTTGGGTCTTATGGGGAACCATCCACAGGGCTTTGCAAGACAGAATGGTCAGATCATTTTCTAGGCTCCAACACAAGGAGAGGGCTCACAACATCCTTTGAAATCACAAGGTTCCCAGCCTCCCCAAGCCATAGGAGGAGCTGAGTCCCATTTTGAAACATCAAGCACCCAAAGGAGAGCCTATAAAAGATGGAAAGAAAATGCAAAATGTACTCACCTACATATGGAAGTATTTGCTTTAGAACAGCAGTGTAATTTAGCACCATCCAGACCTGTTGAAGGTGGAGGGTGCAGAGTGACCCCAGGGTGAACAGATCTTGAGCTCTCAAGGAAACATTGCCATAGAGGATCCTGTGGCAGAGGCATCGTTTTACAGCTTTCAATAAGTCCATCCACAATTTCAAGCTCTGTTTTCATTGACATCAGGATCCTTTTACAAGCTGTTTGGCAGGCATAATCTTCTGCTCTATCACAGCAGTATAAACCTAAATAGCAGAGAAGAAATAAATACTGCTACCTGTCACATAGTTGTGTTTACATCACAGTGTCAAAACATCAGCACGTTAAAATTTAATATAATGCAATTAAAAATTGCTTTATATATAAAAATGCTGCATTGTATCTATTCTTTAAAGAGCAGGCAGAAAGACTGTTTTTTCCCCCTTCAGATTAGTGACTGCACCCTGCTTGCTCCACTTGCCAACCCTTCCCCCAACCTCCCACCAATCTTCCCCCCCCCCAACAGTAACTAGTTAGACCAGGCATCCCCAACCTTCGGCCCTCCAGATGTTTTGGACTACAATTCCCATCATCCCTGACCACTAGTCCTGTTAGCTAGGGATCATGGGAGTTGTAGGCCAAAACATCTAGAGGGCCACAGGTTGGGGATGCCTGAGTTAGACCTTCCCTGTTCCACCTTATGCCACTATTGCTGGTACAGATCCGAAGGCTGCATTGAGCGGGAGAGCCCCCAAAGCAGGTGCCTTTGAGCAGAATACTCTTACACAGAAGGAGGGAAAAGGCTTGAAAGGCATGAGAGATGGATGCCTCCCTCCCCACTCAGACCACACCAAGCCTCCCTCCCCTTAGAACTTCTCCTGCCACAATTACTGCCTCAGTCTATAGGGACTGTTCCTCCACTGCTTGCCTGGGTCTGCAGATACTCTCTGATGCTGCTATAAGGGCCCAGCAGCTCCCTGAAGACTGTCATCTTGCTGTTGTTCTCAGTGCCACCTGTCTGTGGCCAAGCAAACTGCAGCATGATGACCCTCTTACATGTTTATTATACAGAAATAAAACAGATCACTCTCTAAAGAGCAACCACAGATCAGGAGAGGAAGGTGTGGGTGCCTGAGGGACACTTCCCTCAGTTTGGCAGGTCCTGTGGGTTACCACCTCTACTCCAGGAGAATGTCTTCAATTCTTTTACTTTTGAAAGCAAATACAGAGAAAAATATAGATGAAAAATAAATTTGCAGTCCAAAACATGAACAGAAAACCATGCTTACACTATAGATACCATTGCGTACTTCCACGCATTAAGGTGCTAAAATTTTGCATGCCAAACTTGTATTTTCTCATACTTACTATCTGTTGAATTTCTCATTGGATAGGACTGTGTGTAGTTGTTCACACAATGAATTAATTGTGGGCTAACGGAGGCGCAGTAACTTTCAACAGCTTTGAACTGAGAAGGACCTGGAGAAGAGTCGGTTCGAAAGATTGCCTGGCAATATTCCCGGCAGTTTGTGTGATGACCAGCATAACTGCAACAAACTGATCCCACTAGAGGAGGGAAACACAAGCAAAACAATGCATCACAAATAACTCTTTATTATTAGTGATGAAAATACAGAAATATGTTTATACTCTATCGTGGGGAAGGGGCAGAATCTAGTCAGTGTTCTGGATAGGCCAAATTTGACAGGTGAGTGGGGCCACCCACCTGCCAATCACCCACTGTCACAAAGACATTGTGCCCACACATGCACAACGTCCTGCCAGATGGGAAAAGCAGCTGATTGCCAAGGTACCTGTGAAGCCAGGCACAGAGCAATTTGCTGTGTTATTTCTGTGCAAGCTGCTTGCAGTGTTGTGCTAGATTTTTTTGCCTACTATATGAGAACCTGGCAGTCTGTAGGGTGATAAATTTAGAAAGTAGAGAATAAC
This sequence comes from Podarcis pityusensis, assembly GCF_964106645.2. Lineage (NCBI taxonomy): Eukaryota > Metazoa > Chordata > Lepidosauria > Squamata > Lacertidae > Podarcis > Podarcis pityusensis. The sequence continues at coordinate 4,180,635 of NC_138038.1, read as the reverse complement.
AGCCATGAAGCCAAACCAAAACCAAAACCATTAAAATATTAAATGTTTTGGTAGTCCAGTGCTGCAGTGTGCTAACCAATAATAAAGCAAGGGATCAAGTTACTCTAACTGCTCCCACCCAGATAGATTACGATGTATGTTTTAGTGTGTCCACCCATAGGAATATATTAATGCAAATGATGGAAAACTCCATCCCCTCATCCACTTCCTAATTGTTATAAAATGTGTAAAGCAAACTTTTCTTTTCTTTTCCCTTTTTTGATTAGTTACTTCTTTTAGTTCAGGGGCAGGCACTAGGTTTTTTGTTCTTCTTTCCTACTCCCTTCTACTTACTCTGCTCATACTTTTACCCACATGAAAGCCACAAGGCCTGGTCTACTATCTTGGACTGGTAACTATGAATTTTACTATAACCTCTAATATGCTATGGATACTATAACTAGATGAGCTGGAGGAAGTCAGGAGGAGACTGTGTTAACAACTGACTGACTGGTTGCTTTGTCAGTGCTATTACAAGTACATGCAATTAGTTCATACCATTAATAAACCATTACTTTATATGCAATTTATATTATATTACTTGAAGTTGCTTGAACAATCATACGTAACTTGTTTTATTTTCATAAATGTCGTATTATGCAATTTGCTTTATTCTCTGTAAGTACCCTTTCCCCCTTACTTTTTATAATGCCATTAAGCTTTGTATACCAGTGAACCAACTGATGCGTTTCAGTCACAATCCTGAGTCAGCAGGTATGACTCACAATACTTTACTTGCTATCCCACTGAATCAATGCTGAGCAAATCCAAATCCTGATTGAAGGATCCAGTTAATATTGCTGCACTGGTCAGGCCTTGGTATGTTATGCACTAATCTAGACAGGATTCCAGAATTAACAGAATATGAATACAACTGGCTGCAAACTTGCAGTTGGTGGAAAAAGTTCCAAGCCCCAAGCTAAGATGTTTACAGGAAGCACACTACATTTTCCCTTGGCAAACTGTCAACCAGCTCAAGCAGTTGTGAAATGCAACATATGTTATGCTATCATCTGATATTAAAAAATGAACATACATCTCAAAAAGCAGACAATGAAACAGGGGAGAAAACGATAAACTAATATTTAGGAAGGATTATTTTTTTAAAGGTATACTTACTTTCATTTCTGTTGATGCAGCTAAAAAGTGCATTCTAAAAACAAAAACAAAAAGTATCACTTTCAAATAGCTACTGGTAAACAAAAACTAAATGGCAAATGCACTACATCTTTTGTTGATGAGCAAAAGAATATAACTGAATCATATGCACACACATATATAATTATATGAAGAGTTAAAGTTCAGTACAATTACTAAACATGAAAATCTCCTATTTGCCTTAATTTGCACATCCTATGGCTAATTAAATACTGAAGACCCTTGAGAACTTCCAGGAATGACAGTAGCTACAGTGGGACAGATCGAAGGAATAGCAAACCATTTTCCAGAAGAATGTCACAAAGATTCTGTCAGAAAGGCTTCATTCATACACCACGATGGATAGCACACCAAGCAGAAGTAGGAAGAGGCTGCAGGCAAACTCGGCCCTCCAGATGTTTTGGGACTACAATTCCCATCATCCCTGACCACTGGTCCTGTTAGCTAGGGATGATGGGAGTTGTAGTCCCAAAACATCTGGAGGGCCGAGTTTACCTATGCCTGCTCAGGAGTCTATGCAGACCCCTCCCCTCTCCTACGCAGCTGGGAGGATTAGAAGCTTTTGTGATTTGTTTTATCATCTGTACCAATAACCTGTGGCTTGAAGTGCACCCCACAGATTGCATCTCAAACGGCATTTCAAACTGGTACCCTCTAAACTTAGAGATTTTATTTACGCATCTGACAATCTGTTCATTACAAAGAAACCTATTTGCAAGCAATTCCCCATCGTTTCGCTGTTCAGGTTTAGGAATCCAAAAAGGAAAAAGTACAGTGGTACCTCAGGTTAAGTACTTAATTCATTCCGGAGGTCCGTACTTAACCTGAAACTGTTCTTAACCTGAAGCACCACTTTAGCTAATGGGGCCTCCTGCTGCTGCCGCGCCGCCAGAGCACGATTTCTGTTCTCATCCTGAAGCGAAGTTCTTAACCTGAGGTAATATTTCTGGGTTAGTGGAGTCTGTAACCTGAAGCGTATGTAACCTGAAGCGTATGTAACCTGAGGTACCACTGTAGAGAAACTGCTGCTGCTTCTGCTTTTTGCGTACCCGGTGGTAGCTTCCAGATGCCTCCCTGTTCAGCTGTGGGTTCCCTTCCACCAGGCAAATATGGCTTAAGTGTGCAGAATACTAGCCAGAAAGGTTGCCAGAAACATTGTGCTCTATTGCTTTTGTGATGACTAAGCTTTGGAAACTGAAATTTCCTCAATATCAGTGGAGGCTGGTCCATTAGAGGATATTACATTTCAAGCTGTGGTAGAGGGCAATGGTTTGTTTTCTGGTCTTGACTGGGGTGTTGGTGGCACAGGGCTCCCAGTCTCCTCCTTCCATAATGCTTTTAAGACCAGAACAGGACCAGGGCATCTGTAATTTTTATCTGTAAACTGCCTTGAGTCCCTGTCGGGTAAAAAAGCCCGGTATACATCATCATCATCATCATCATCATCATCATCTATGCCCGCCTCACCAACCTCAATCTGCCCTCAGCCAGTCACCATCTGCTTTTCTTAATTACAACCAGTCAGCAGGTGGCTTGGGCTCCCCCTACTGTTGGCCTCCTTGCCTCCACCCTACCAGCCCCAAGGGGCACCTGCACAACATCCTCCTCTGATGGTTCCAGGTGCAATCAAGACAAGAGGGAAGAACTGTGTGGCAGCTGCATCCCTGCCCTCGTGGTCCAGACACTGGCATCCACTCTACTCTCACAAGTGACTGGTGAGGGTTGTTCCCCTGGGGAGGGGCTGCTGTCTAAGACAGACAGAATTTGCACAGAATATTATATATCATATATATTATATATAACTTTTAAGAACCAGCAACTGAGCTTGCTTTTTCCTCCCGGTGTGCCACGTGTTTTCAACTGTAAGCTGGAAAGCTGTAACCATCTTATTGCTGAGTTGCTCTGAGAACCTTTTAGACTAAAAGAGTGAGGCATAAATGCCATAAATATGTAAATAAAAGTTATAGCCTGGTAATCTGCAGGTTATGAATAGTCTCAATTTGAACACTGTTTTTCTAAGCAGTTTCATTTTCTTTTCTGTTCAAACAATTTCCTTCTGTCAGTGAAAATACTTTCAGAGCTTAAAAGAAGATCTTTTAACATTCTTTTAAAATGTTAATCTGTCACATATCACAAAGTTTAGTGGTTTTGCCATGAAACAAAGCTACACATATTCTTGCATATGAGCAGGATAATCCTAGGGTGTCTATAGTAAAGGTCTGAAGCTGCCATCAGAATAGTCTTGCTGAGGACAAACTACTGTCCCCAAGAGACAACTGCCCACCAAAATAACACATTAGTTTTACCAATTACTGTTTTTAATGGTTATACAATGATCTGAAATACACCCTTCAATAATAATAATAATAATTAGCATTTATATCCCACCTTTCTCTTCCAAGGATCTCAAGGGGCTGTGCATGGTTCTGGTCTGCCCCATTTAATTCTCACAACAAACCTGTGAGGAAGGTTAGGCTAAGAGATGGTGACTGGCCCAAGCTCACTCAAGGAGCTTCATGGCTGAGTGGGAATTCAAACTCTGTTCTCCTAAGCCCTAGTCCAATACTCTTACCATTAAGACATTTCATCACTCTAGAATGCAGAATCTTTTAACACTCAAGATTTTACTGCCAGGATCTAAAGAGCCTGATTATATCCTGTGGGATTTTGGACTTTCAATAGCTGCCCTTGCAAAAAAACTATTCTACAAACTGTATTTGAAAGTCTTCTCAGTTTAAAAAATGGTTTAGCACACACAATGACATGGGGTAGAAAATTTTCTAATAGTATGATACTCTGGATCCTGCCTGAAAAATCAATCAAGCCTGTTTTATGATACCTTTCCAAACATATGCCTTATTCTCTAAATAGCACTTATCATAAATTATGTTCTTTTATCTTCGATTTATTTTAAATTTTGTATTATACATGCTTTTGCAAGTGTGAACTGCTTCGATATATTTTAAGTGGAAAATAAATGCAATACTTAATAAAATAATAAAGCGATTAATATAGCCATTCTAAAACACTTTCCACAATTTCCCTTGTTTTTATAAGGCTTTAAATTCTTAAGCCTTTAGCCTTTTCCAAATATACTGCCTGTTCCACAGTTGCTCAATTCAGTCTCTACCTGATTACCCCTTCATTACTCTCACAAATTACTTCAGATCCCTGGAGAAAGATATTGACTACTCATAGTACTGTTTGATATATGCTGTAAGGTGCCCAGAGTGGCTGGGGGAACTCAGCTAGATGGGCGGGGTATAAATAATAAAATTAATATTATTATTCATAATTTATTTTTTTGCACAAATGAAGTGTCATCAGAATGCTGGCGACACATAGCTCTTTCTCCCTTTCCCCCATGAATCAGGCAAGATGAGGTACAGGTTCAGTTGCTAAAGCTGAAGCTGAATCCTGGCAAGATGCAGGCATTGTGGATGCAGCTCTGCTCCACTGAAAGAGCCTGGAGTGTCCTGAGATCCACAGCAGCTCCTAGTGGTCCATGGGCCTTAGGTTGCCTACCCGATTGTTGTTGCTGTTTAGTCGTTTAGTCGTGTCCGACTCTTTGTGACCCCATGGACCAGAGCACGCCAGGCACTCCTGTCTTCCACTGCCTCCTGCAGTTTGGTCAGACTCATGCTGGTAGCTTTGAGAACACTGTCCAGCCATCTCGTCCTCTGTCGTCCCCTTGTCCTTGTGCCCTCCATCTTTCCCAACATCAGGGTCTTTTCCAGGGAGTCTTCTCTTCTCATGAGGTGGCCAAAGTATTGGAGCCTCAGCTTCACGATCTGTCCTTCCAGTGGGCACTCAGGGCTGATTTCCTTCAGAATGGATAGGTTTGATCTTCTTGCAGTCCATGGGACTCTCAAGAGTCTCCTCCAGCACCATAATTCAAAAAGCATCAATTCTTCGGCGATCAGCCTTCTTTATGGTCCAGCTCTCACTTCCATACATCACTACTGGGAAATCCACAGCTTTGACTATACAGTCCTTTTTTGTCAAGGTGATGTCTCTGCTTTTTTAAAGAATGTGCTTCCTTTCCTCTCTACAGTGTCAGGACAAGCAGAGGCCATTAAACCAGCAATTGCCAGCCAAGGAGGAGTGCTTCCAGCAGGGCCAAGCAAGATTCAGCTACACAATCCTGGTCTCAGAGGATTTTGGTGGGTCAAGGGCCACCTGAAAAACCCTAGTTCCATATGGACATCACATTCAGTATTTTCATAATCTTTTGGAAGCTACTTTTGAGAGCCCCTTGCGGAGGTGGCTTTAGGGCAGCATGGGCACTGGGCATGCAGCCGAGGATGGGGCCTTTTCAAAGCCTGATAAGCACATGCCCACCTTCAGGAAGGAGGTGTGAGGGCTCTGACAGGGTCCTATAGTCCTCCTGTCTACTTCACAAAGCCAGGCAAGCAAGCTTTGGGAAGGAGACAGGAGGGCTCTAGGACCCTGCCAGACCCACGTGCCTCCTTCCCGAAGCCCCAGCATCTTGTTTGCCTGGCTTAAGCCAGCACTGCAGGGGCTGTGGGGAGGGGTGTGGGAAGAGCCAAATGTTGGCCTCACACAGGGCAGCATATTACCAAGGTTCATCCCTGCCTCTCGGGGCTATAAGGAGGATAGAAAATTCCAAATAAACGAATAGTACATTTCAGGTTACAGGACAGCAGGATCAGGTGATCTAAAGCAGGGGTCGGCTTACTGGGCATGGGCCGGATCACTCCCACAGAGATCACCCAATCTCCAGCGACGCCGGAAATCGTGTCTGTGCATGTCTGCAGTGCTGGAAATTGCTTCTGCACATGCCCAGAGGCAGGAAATCGTGCCTGCGCAGAAGTGATTTTCAGCATCTGGGCATGTGCAGAAACAATTTCTGGAGCCGCGGAAGAGAGTCCCCATGCCGGTTTAACGCAGCTTGCAGGGACTCGCTGAGCAGGCGGCTCAGTTCAGGGTTGGCTCATGGGCCGGTTAAGCGACCCTCATGGACCGCTTCCAGCCCATGGGCCTTAGGTTGCCAACCTCTGATCTAAAGACTATATAGGATCTCAACATGCCTTCCATAAGTGCTATCAATGGCTTGGTTCCTCAGGACAATTCATTACCTGCAAGCTGAGCTGAGAAAGATTGCCTGGGAGGCCAGCTTCAAACAGTGGAATCTTCAACCTGCCTACCAACTGCTCTGCCTCACAGTAAACCCAGCTTTGTCAGCCATTTAAACTTCATATAATTTGTTTCCTTTTGTGAATTTATCTTCAATAAATATCTCTAAGACATCGCTCAAGAGCTGTGTCTGGTACATGAAACAACAGTAAAACAAATAAGTGCAACCATGTTTACTTAGAAGTAAGCTTCACCGAATTTAAAGATGCTTATTTCCAGTAAGTAGGGTTAGAACTGCAGCCCAAGGCTGTGTTTGGACATGCACGTGTAAGTTGGGGGAGGTGCCTGCCAAATTAGTAGCCTTCAGGCTGATCCCTAAATGGCATGTTAAGTTTTCACTTGTTAGTGGAAATCACCAGAAGTAAACCCGTCAAGAGACAGGAAGACAGACAATCAGCACACAAACAAAAATGGTAATTACATGTCTGAATCTGTAAGTGTGGAAGGATATAACTCACATTTAAAAAAAATACTATTACCACCTATTCTTTTATTCAGCAGAGTTCAGCAAATATCTTTATTGACACATTTTCTAGAACTGAAATGTATTCATTCCAAAACAACTTCTAAGAAAAGTATTGTCTCTTACAAGTAGCTGGTGACTTATTCATCGATGCAGATCAAGAAAGTATTGTGGGCTACTTTAGTAACCTGACTCCAGAGGATATATTTCACTCCTGTCCTTTGAAAACTTTGAAATGAGTTGCACCCAGTCTTGCCCTCCTACAAAATTATTCATTAGAATAAGGGACCGAGAGCCTTAGGAGGCTTGTGCTGGAAGAAAGGGGGGGACAGTTTAAACTGACCCCTTTTTCAGCCACAGTACCATCTCTCCTAATCCCATGGGACAGTCTTTTGGGATGCAAGAGGAAGGGAAATAACTGAAATAGCGGAGTGTCCCATTGGGACAGATGTCTGGATCCAATCCTACTATCTGGAAAGATGCTGAAAATATATTCTGGGAGATTCACACTCATCCTCAAACCCCAATCTACAAATGAGTGTTGTTTCCCATGACTTTTATCATAGACAGTATCAAAGCAGCGAAGTATGGTTCACCCATATATGAGGAAGAAAAGTATGGAAGTACAAGAACATATTTCTCTTATAAATGTTTGAAAAACACTAGACAGTAGTTTTATGTACTCACTTGTAATCATTCTTGAAATAAGTCCACTTATTTATATAAAATAAATATTACAAAATGATTCCAACAAGAAAGAGAAAAGAAGAATTAGAAAGAGAAACTACTCTGTCATGATCAGTGATCACTTTTTCATTCCCATTTTTTAAAACTCTCTTACCTGTCCTTTCTGTTCTCCAACAAACATTGGTCAACCTCCTACAGCAATGCAGAAATCCAGAAAAGAGAAGGAAACTAGCATAACAGAGGAAAGGTTACAGATACGGGCAGTGAAGTATAATACAGAAGAGATAAAGCTATTTAATGTAGGGGATAACAGTTTAGAAGAACACAAGCTATGAAAATCTCAGCAGCTAAAGAGATTAGGAAAAGAAAAAAAAAGCTTTCTAAGGCATATTTGCAATAAGATAAAAAGCTAAGTAGTATTTAATCTAAATTCCTTGCTGGGGAATGAGCAGGCCACTGAATTTATTTCTTAATCTAAAGAATAAAGACATAAAGAAGAATCAATATGGAGATTGTTAATTTACCAAGTAGTCTAATCGATTATGGGACTTGGTCTCCTTTACTTTTGAACCTAAGGACAACAGCCACTGTGGCTTTGGGTTGGAGACATCTACTTTCAATTGCAAGGTCTTCCCTTCTTTTTTCCAATGTCTTATTGATTGCCTACTCTGATCTGAGTGAATCTAAAAACACAATCCTAAAGTGAATGCTCTTCTTTCAGGCAGAAGGAGGTAAGATAAAACAGCATGTGAAGAGATTTATATTCTGAAGAGAAGGTATGCTAGATAAAGTTTTCTGAAAATACCATTGCTTTTTATACATTATTGAATACAATCACATACTTGGAGATAACTGATTTAAAAGATTTATTCAAAACATTTTCAGCTGCACATGAACAGAAAATTAATTATTGTTGATTACCTACAAATATTGTATGCTAAGAAGGCTACTATTTTTTATATAAAACTTCTTCTTTTCAATTACTGCTTTTACCAATTAAGCATGTTCCCACTTAAGAGAATAAAATTACTCCAGCTAAGTTAGCTTGTATTCAAATAAAAAACGGGACATTTCAGAACACAGACATATAGACAGGATCCATAGTTCACAAACATGTTTTCTGCGCATTGCTTATAGTGTAAGATTTGAACTAACCAAATCCCAAGCATCTAATTGGCCTACAGATGATGTAATTCTGGATCCCAGCAAACCCTAATTTGCAGACATGAAGCCAGCTCTCCAAATGCAGTAGCCCCTCCCTAACCCCCAGACGCTCTTGGAAGAAGAGTACTGGATTGGGCAGACCTTTGCTGTGATCTATCAGGACTTTTGTTGTAAGCTTCTCTCTCTAGAGCAATTCTTACCCTCATTTCTGTGGAGATACACCAACAAAAACCATGGCTTTCACAAAAAGACCCATTTTAATCATGGACTGTACCAAACTTGTGAATGCAAACTCTGATCTGCAAAGTTAACCGTTTGCTTTAACCATGGTTTGTGGGTCTCCATGCAATTTTCCAGAAAATTTGGCAAATTAGAATAATTTGAATTGCATCAGAATTTTTTCTGATATCAGAGGAAGTGATCTCTCTTTTGCATCCCGTCTGTGGGAGCTGTATATTAGCGTGTTTACTTCACTTGAATTTGGTAAGAGCCGTTTGACATTAGAACAATCTCCCTCAGGAGGTTGCGGTCTCTCTTTCCTTGGAGGTTTTTAAGCAGAGGTTGGATGACCATCTGCCATGGATGCTTTAATCTGAGATTCCTGCATGGCAGGGGGCTGGACTAGATGACTCTTGGATCCCTTCCAACTCTATGTGAAATGAAACATTTTGAAACTGTCAATCTTGTCCAATTTTGTATTTGCAATTGACATTTATTCATTGTTACTAATGACCTTATGAAAAATAAAGCCCTGGAAAGAATGAATTTTTTTTTTGCCCCACATCAATGATGCTGAATTAGGAATGGGAAATTCCAGGGAAGGGAGGATCAGGAGGGAGTGACTGTTTACTTTGCTGGCTTTCAGTTTGCAAAGCCCAGTTTGCCATGCACCAGTATCTTATCTGCAGTGGAGGAAAGAGGTCCACTTGGTCTGTTTCACCTCCAGAAAAGTTTATGAGTTGGAAACTGTTATGAGCCTTCAAAGTGTGCCAACATCAGGAAAGCTTAAGCATGTTGACAGGGAGGGGTAACCCACTGTCTATAATGCACTTACCTCATATTCTTTCCTGCAAACTTTCATAATATCATTTTTTGAAGATGCCTGAAAGACATTAGTTTCATTACCAGAACATATCTCATATTATTCAAGAGCAAAATTATACAATAATAAATTATATAGAAGATATTATTATTGTGATAATTTTGAGATGCCCCACCAATATATCTAATTTCTTCTTTAGAAGCAGTTTTGAATCGCTTAGATGTTCTCAATTCTGGCATATGAACATAATCAAAAGCAACCCTTTTTAAAGTATCAATCTGCTACTGGGGTCAAATGGACCTCTAAAGTCTAAATGACTGGGATTTAACATAAAGAACAACAAAGTATTTCAGTATTTCTTCCTGTCATCTGGGTCATGTGAGGCTGTGCAGACACAGCACCACTAACTAGAATCTGTAATACGGGCTAATAAATTGAAACAGAATCCTGGTAAGATGGAGGCTCTGTGGGTTGATGCTTTCCAGGTAAAGGAATTAGGTGAGCAACCAGCTCTAGTCAGGAAGGGTTGCACTTCCCCTGAAGGAGCAGGGAGTAGTACTCCTAGATTCAACCACAATGGCTAGATTCAAGGAGCCTCCATGGCTCAGACAGTTTTTTCCAACTTCAGTTGGTTTGCCAGTTATGACTATTCTTGGCCATAGTTGTTGGTGATGCCTGCTGAGATTTCCTCAGTTCACTCTGCGCAGGGCTTGCGCAAATGCAGCAGTTAGATTATTAGTGTGATCACTGTATACAGCGGTGGCACATCTCGCTTCACTACTTGAGGTGAAAGAGGAACATGCCACCCCAGTCCAGCTTCTGCTGGACTGCCCCACTCCCCTGCCATCACTCATGCCTCCCTATGTGTTGCACAGGGGCATCCACAAAGTCCAGGCCATAGTGCCGCTTCCATCAAGATCTCACAAGATTTTGGTGAGATCTTGCCGGAATCTGGTGCCACTGGCAGTGGAGGGGTGTCCGTGGGGGTGCTGCTGTGTGGGTTTCTGCTGCTTGAGGAAGGTGCCTCACCATAGCTCATGGGTGGGCTGGCCCTGGTTCTATAGGAACCATGTAAAGGAGCTGAACTGGCTGCCAGTACATTTCCAGCCCAATTCAGTGGGTCAGTGAGGATGCTTAAAACCGTACATGGTTTGGGACCTCAATATTTGAGGGAGCACCTCCCTTGGAATTTAAAATCTTGTGGAAGGAAGACTCTCCTCTGTATCTCACCCACGTGAGATGAATATTATGTGGAGATGCAAGAGAAAGCCTCTTCCACTATAGCATTCCAACTATAGAAGCCCCTTCCCTTGGAGTCTCAGTTGGCACTGTCATTGGTCGGTCTCGCCATGGGGCCCACTTAATATAAAGATGTTTACTCAAGCATTTGGGAAGCATTAGCTGCAGTTGTGTCTGAGTTGCTTGTTGATTTTGCTGCTAATTATTAGCTCTTATGTGGCGTACTATCAGAGTGTTAACTTCTGAGTCAAGAGAGACCATCTTGGCTGTGAGACCTGGAAGACCTCCTTGTAGGCCTATTCATTCCCAGGGGCCAAAGGACCCCAGCTGTGCTTCATAGAGGGTTTTAATTGTTTTTAAGCGGGGTATATGCACAGGATTGTATGGAGGGATACATAAAAAGCAGCTCTACTCCACTGCTCCCTAGCAGACAGCAAACATAGGAGAATAATACAAGTAGGGGAAACATATATTTTAGTTATCTGAGACTTCATATTTCATCATCAGTTAAAATAACACAATCTCATTATAAAGTAATAATTTAAAATTGAGATAGCTTCAACAAATAAAAACAAAGTTCACCACAGAAAACATTATCTTTTCAGCAAGACTTGCTGAAAAGTCTTCAACTAACAGCAGAAGACAGCAATCAACATCCTGCTGAAATATATTGCACATTCTGGGTGTGGCCACTGTGAAGGACCTTTCTCTTACAGCCAATCATACTTTCAACCAAAAAAAGGTATGTCTTACTTTATTCATGCTGCATAAAAAATAAATTCCTACCTGTTTACATGCTTGGCGACATTCTACAACAATGGCTAACTCACAGCAACCTAAGCCAACCCAGCCATCAGATTTCTTCAAAACACCTTTAAAGAAAGATAAAATTACTGAACACATTACAGTATCACTGCAGGGTGTATTGGAGGGCTGTATCCTATGCTTAGCAGACAACACAGAGGGAAGTGCTGCTCAACTGCAGAAGTTTGTTCACATTTCCTGCTAGGAGGGCTGTGTGATCAGTTAAGAAACATCTTATTCAACCTGAAGCTCCGTATTTGTGCAAACAGATATGTAATTGAAAAAGTATAAACGACTTCATTTCTTTTTGCAACAATGCATGTACAGTATGCCAATACTTCTTGGAGGGTGTGGTAGAATGTTTTAGTCATGCATGACTGTCCAGATAAATATTTTTTAAAACATATTTTATTTTAAATTCTTTTACAGTTAAAAGAACATAATTACGTCTAAATAAGTTAGGATCATACGACTTGATCATTTTCCCCCTGAGTCCTATACTGATCCCACCCTGCATGTGGATCATATACTCTTAAAAAGGCAAAGGGACCCCTGACCATTAGGTCCAGTCATGGATGACTCTGGGGTTGCGGTGTTCATCTCGCTTTACTGGCCAAGGGAGCCGGTGTACAGCTTCCGGGTCATGTGTCCGGCATGACTAAGCCGCTTCTGGCGAACCAGAGCAGTGCACAGAAATGCCGTTTACCTTCCCACCGGAGTGGTACCTATTTATCTACTTGCATTATGACGTGCTTTCGAACTGCTAGGTTGGCAGGAGCAGGGACTGAGCAACGGGAGCTCACCCCGTCGCGGGGATTCGAACCGCCAACCTTCTGATCGGCAAGCCCTAGGCTTTGTGGTTTAATCCACAGTGCCACCCGCTTCCCTGATATTCATATACTCTTAGTACATTATAATAAATTAACAGAGCATATCTACCCAGAAGTAAGCCCTGAATGAGTTCAATGGTATTTACTCCCAGTTAAGTGTGTATAGGATTGCAGCCTAAATATAGTATTGTCTCTTACCTGGCAAAGAGGAATTTATACAGTCCCAAACTTCTCCCTGAAAAAAAGAATAATTGTATTTTATAAATGAGTATAATTACTAAGTTGACCATGTGGGATGGCAGGCACTTAATAAATAAATAAGATCAAAATAAATATTTGTATGTAGCAGATTATCACTTTTAAATGCAACAAGATGATCTAGCACAAATAACGAATTATCAGGTGACCTCATCTAGAGTATTCAGTTTTGGATATCATAGTGCTTGGGACCAGGACTTTGGCAGACTTGTTTCATTTGTTACTATTTCCTGAGCAGTACCTGCAAAAGGGCAAATGGCTGAGCACCTGACTGAGGCAGCGGGACACAGCAGCAGTGCAACAGAATTAGTTTCTGTCTTTGATCTACAGAAAGTGGAGGGGTTTAACCATCCTAAGGACAAGATGAGGAAGAGCAGAACTAAACCACACTTTCTGTTATTCTGTTAATAAATGCCCCTGATCACACATTGCCCTTTAATGTGTGTAACATATCATCCTGAAGGCATGTGTTTTGAGGAATTCCAGATCAAGGTGGGCATGCTAAACAACCAGAGCCATAGTGGCAGAAGTTTCCTGCCACAGAGTAATAGGGAAGACTTAGAAAGCAAAAGGACTGGGTGGCCTTGTTCTGCTTGCTAAGGCATCCCTAAAATCCAAATTTGCCACTTTCCCCTGTAAGGATTTATTAGTGCTCTGCAAGGCAGATATGCCTGCACCAGAATTGTGTCCATCCTCAACCTCTGAAATTCATTTTCAAATGTGCCAAGTTGGGAGATAATACCATTTACCGAAGTTTCAAATGTTGTACTAAAGCACTGGATGGTTTGTTAAATCAGCAGCCATCTTTTTAAGAACAACTTCCTCTGATTCTCCCTTGGAACCAGAGGGTGGAAACACAAGTGACTTGTGTATTCTGGGAGGACGCAGCATGCTTTTTAGCAGCTTTGGACTGCATTGTGATATGATTTCTTTCTCCCTAGGAAAGCAGAGCTGAAGAAGCAACAGCGTACCATTTTCAAGGTAAGGCAATTCTGTCATTAGAGCTCACAGCAGGCTATAACAGGAGGGGAAAGTATAAAGCACAAGTTTGCTTATATGCATCTGCTCAGGTTGTTCTCTTAGCTGGAACCAGCAATTAGCCTTTTAGAAAGCTTCCACTGAGGCCAAGGGGAGCTTTTTAAAAACCTTAGTGATGTGAGGGGAGACAACTGCGGAGGGACAGGGAGGAGAAAAGAGAGGAGAAAGAAAGAGAAGGGGAAGGGGGATGGGGGAAGGGGGAAGGGGGAAGAGGAAGGAAAGGAAAGGAAAGGAAAGGAAAGGAAAGGAAAGGAAAGGAAAGGAAAGGAAAGGAAAGGAAAGGAAAGGAAAAGAAAGGAGGGAGAAAAGGGGGGAGAGAGAGGCCGTGGCTCTATCCAGCTTTTCTACTGGTCTGCCACCTTTTGGATCCAGTCCCATTTCCTACTGGCACGTGGCTCCCAGAAGGCTTCCCATGAGGAAACTGAACCCTCAGGCCGAAAATGTTCTTATGTTTTACCAAACACAATTATACAAACCATTGATTCTGGACAATATTCAGGTGCACGTTGTAATAGGTGTTTCAAATGAGAATCACTCTTTGATGTCAAAATCTGTCAAAAGCATTTTTAAAAGAAAGCATAATTAGAAAAATCACTTTTGTACCGCAAAACTTACCGTATTTTTCGCTCTATAACAGGCACCCGACCATAACACGCACATAGTTTATAGGGGAGGAAAACAAGAAAAAAAATATTCTAAACGAAACAGCGGATGTATGATTTTTGTGGTTCATGCTGTGGCCACAGACATGTGATCTGACGGTGAGTTTGGGGTAGCCCAATGCAAAAATCCTGAGGATCCATGTGGATCCATGCTTTGTAACCACGTTTTTGCACCACTGCGGCCCGAGGCAACAGTGGGTGCGTGATTTTTTTGGTGCAAGCCGTAGCCATGGACATGCTATGTGATCTGATGGTGAATTTGGGGTGACCCAGTGCAAAAATCCTGAGGATCCATGTGGATCCGTGCTTTGTAACCACGTTTTAAGTGGGGAGGGAAGGAAAAGCACTCAAGGGACAAGGAACACGCGTGGGGTGGGTGGAGAAGGATGCTGTTAATAATGCAGAAGAGGGGTATAAGAGGAGAAGGCTCCTCTCCTCTCCCGCTTTGCTCCTTTAAAGCAAGCAGGCTCTCTGTCCCTCTCTCCTCCCCACTCAGCGGCTCTTCTCCCGCTTTGCTGTTTCAAAGCAAGCCACGGAGGAGGGAAGGAAGGGGAACCATGGATCCTCTGCTCACGACTGTAGCAGATCCCACCACCACCCGCAGGCATTCGCTCCATAACACGCACAGACATTTCCCCTTACTTTCTAGAAGGAAAAGAGTGAGTGTTATGGTGCAAAAAATACGGTAATTATCTTTACTTAGGAAACCCGTGAAACTAAGTGGAATTTGATTTTGAGCAACTGAATACTCCTTTTTGGAGTTGTCCTTCGTTTCTATAATGATGAAATAGTCATGCACTATGGGAATCTAATGTCTGAACCTACCAGATTGCAACCCTCTTTTATTTCTTAAACCACTTTAAGTCTTTGTTTTTTATTTAAAAAACACACAAACCAGAGCTCTGGGACCTGGGAGAGTTAAGCACCATCATCAAACTACAACTTCCAAGGTTCTTCGGGAAAGGCATGGCAGTTAAACTAGCACCAAAATAATGTTTATCTTATGATATTTGCACTACTTATTATTGGTTTGTATATAAAAACACTCTTAGGGTGGCATCCAACTAAACAGGCATCCAACTAAACAGATCTGATATCACAATAATTTTTACTTTTGCAACTTCAGTTCCCCTCTCCCAGCCCTCCCTCCCCAAATCTGCTCTGGTAGGTTGGGGAAACTCCAGAACAGGGAGAGGAGAGGGAGTTCCCTTGTGCAGTCAAAAATCCTTGCACTAGTGGATCTATTTTATTTAGTTGAATACTGTCCTTACAGATTTATCTCCTTAGGGCTTCCAAGTTTCAGCTTATCAAACCTAAACATATTACGATGAGATGTGGCTGACTTTCAAAGATCAGGCAGGGTGTGCATTATCTAAATTGAAAATAGAATTTTCTCAGTCATAAACAACTTGGCCCTATAAATTAGGCTCATAGGTAAGATGGCAACAAATGTGACTCCGCATATATTGATATGTTAGGAAGCCTATCACAGCCTTACAAGTCAAAATGTATTCATGACAGCACATTCTTACAACACTAAAGGAACTGCTTCAAGGTCAGGATGAAAGTGGCATACATAATTTTAATATACTTCTCTCACATGGCTATAGACCAGGGATGGGGAACCTTTCCAGCCCAAGGTTTCCCTCTGGGAACCTTCTGGGGGCCACATGTCAGTGGAGGGCAGGGTCAGAGGCAAATGCGGGCAGAGCAATTAATGTAAAATTTACCTTTCTACAGTAGGCTACTATCTGCACATGCTCACACACCCTTCTATTCTCTGCCCAGGCAAGAAAAGGGCATTGTCAATGTAATGGTTCTAGGGGTTGCTCGTGCGTAAGCCGGTGCTTATCTCCCCAGCTGGGTGCAAACACCTGGCTGGGTTGCCAAAGTGAACCTTTTCTGTCCGGACAGCCACTCACCCGTGGCTGACTCAATTGCTGGCAGAATCCGTCAGTGGGCGTTTCTTAAACTTCTTCCAGCAAAGAAGCTCTTTGACGCCTAGTCTCCTCCTACTCTCTCTGCGTGAAAGCCTTCTGCGCAAGGAGGGTGTGGGCAACGGAGGACCCCTACTCTCCCCGCTGGTCCCAGGCAAGGAGTCATGGGACCGCCTCGCCGCTTCCCCCATCTGCTCCCCTTCTCCACTGGTGCTACGCTGATTCTCTTCCCCAGAAGATGGGCTGCTTCTCCCGATCCCTGGATGCTCTCTGGAATCCCTCTGGCTTTTGCTCTCTCCCTCCGGCACTGATGGCAGTTCCCTGACAGTCAATGACACATTCCAGTCAGCACTCAGGGTGAGGGGTGCAGGCTTGTGGCCTGGGGTGTGTACCTGGGGCTAGATAGACAGGCTCAGAGAGCTGCTTTCTGCCCTGGTCCCAAGGTTCCCTACCCCTGATACAGGCCCTATGGATATACAGGTTCAAATGTGGTGCAGGTTCAGAACCAACATACCTGTTCACAAACATCGCGACACATTAAGTTACCCTTTGCAAGGTAACAACATGATGCACCTATAAGGAAAAATAAAACTGTCAACATCAGTAAAATACTGGTGCTCTCAAAGTACTTTGATGAAGTGTAACTATTTTTTGCTATTCAAATATGTAGTTTGCTCCTAAAACCGCCTATTGTACCTTAGGATTGGCAAGTGAGCTACATAACCTCATTTTTTAAAATATCTGGCTAGGTTGACATCTGTTCTGGGAAATCTGGTGGAAAGCATTATTGAAGATAAAATTACCAAGCATACAGAAGAACATGTTTGCCGAAGAACCAGCATAGCTTCTGCAAAGACCAGTCTGGCTACTTGTTAGTGTCAATAAGCAGCAACATGGAGCTGCCCTTGTAAACTACTCAGCAACTTCAACTGGTTCAAAATGCAGTGGCCAGAGTACGAGTTGGGGTTCCCTTTAGAACTCATATCACTCATTCTAAAAGAGCTGCACTGGCTGCCAGTTTCCAGGCCCAATTCAAGGAGCTCACACTAGTGCTAACATTTCTAAAAGACATAGGCACCAGAAATCTGACACCACCTCCTTCTCTATAGACCCTCTCAGGTGTTACAAATCAAGGGGGCACTCTTGGTAATTCCTCTGCCCACATTAGTGCAGAAGGAGCCAACATTCTCTGTGGCAGTCCTGAAATATGTGGAATTCCCTCCCTACAAAGGTGTGTCCAGCATCTTCACTAGATAGCTGTGAATGTTGAAGACCTGCCACGTGGCATGTCATACATGTGTTTTCAGGATCCACTCTATTCCTGTGTCTGTTGTTTTAACTGTTTTTAATACTGAGGACCTGCTGGTGAAGAGCAGGTAATAAATTTAATAATAAAGGTGAAGGGACCCCTCACCATTAGGTCCAGTCGTGGCCGACTCTGGGGTTGCGGCGCTCATCTCACTTTATTGGCCGAGGGAGCCGGCGTACAGTCATGTGGCCAGCATGACTAAGACACTTCTGGTGAACCAAAGCAGCGCATGGAAACACTGTTTACCTTCCCGCTGGAGCGGTACCTATTTATCTACTTGCACTTGACATGCTACTTGCACTTGACATGCTAGGTTGGCAGGAGCAGGGACCGAGCAACGGGAGCTCACCCCGTCGCGGGGATTAAAACCGCTGACCTTCTAATCGGCAAGTGCTAGGCTCTGTGGTTTAACCCACAGCGCCACCCCCATCCCAATTTAATAATAGTACTAAGTAAAAAATTCTAAACCTTTAAAAACAGTTATTTAATTTGCTACAGTTTTTTTTGTTTGTTTGTTTATCTTATAGCACAATTGAAAACAAGTTATGATTGGTATTATATTAAGTTATCCTTCAGGATGATTACCAAATGTGGGAGATCACACACCAAAGGAATGCCCAGTTCAAGCAGGCAACAAAGTAGCTTCCAAGGCTCTAGACTCAAAAACACTTAACTGGTGGGCCTATCAATACTTGGAACCGTATGAACTCTCAACTCCCACCTAAAAGTATATAACATTGAACCATACAGTAGTGAATCCACAAATGTCAAATGGCAGTGTCTTTGAAGACAAAGACAGGGAAAATAACAATATTTCTGGGACAGACAGACTAAATTATATGGCAGGCTGTGTGCATTTAAGGCTGTGAGCCTGGAACGTTGCTTATAGATTATGCCACACACACACACACACACACACACACAATACTATGTTCTTGAATCGGTATGCTGCATTCTCTGTATCAGGTGTCCTGTACAAGATGAAAGACAGAACTTTCATCCTGTGAGACACTATTGTTTGCATTGCTGTTGAGACTTAAGAGCTTTAGAACTGTCCCAAATTTTGCACAATGTGTATTTGCCAGTGGTAATTTACCTATCACCTGCTGTCATCCTTATGGACCTTCAAATAATCTGATCTGAATCAGAGGGCTGCTTTCTGGGCAGCCAAGTTAACCATCAGCATTTTCAATTCACCTGAATGTTTGGACTGACAATCAAGACCCCACAAAAGTCCTAAATGTTGCACTAAGTCAACAGTAAAGGAGAATTAGCTGGGTATTGTCAACAATCCAAAGGTAATTGAGATAGAAAAGCAAACTCACAGCAACCCCTTGTCCTTCAAGTAGACCATGGTCTTACCAAAGGAATCAAACTTAAATTCACATCTGAATTTACCCTCTAAAATGCTTAGTGTCAGAGAGGGTAATAAAATAATTAGGTGATCTAATGCAAGAGAGGCTACTTTTCTCGGAATCACTGACTCTCCCCAAACAATGGAATTGTATAGACAAATAGTAGCGGACCTTCACCAGAGAGCGGCCAATTTATGTTGAAATTTGGCTACTGGGACTTGCTATGGACTGGTTTGACAGATTGTGAACTAATCATATGAGCAAACTACACTGCCTATATGTCCATTATTGTATGAATAAGCTGTAAAGAAGTATAAGAGGGGGGGAAACCACTAAGGCTTCCAGGAGTTTGTGGCAGCAACCAATACCTGCCTCCCACTTCTGGAACACTGTCATCTATTGCCAGAGAGCTTTGGGTTTCAGAGAGCCTTTTTGGTCAATTTCTAATTATTTTCAAAATCTTCTGACAACCCATACCTCTTATTAGCCTCATGACTCTCTTGAAAAGCTTCCCATTATGAGAAATGAAGTTAAGCAATTGATCCATCAGTCAAAATCCTGCAAAAGCTCCAGGGCCAGGTGGCATGCTTTGGAGTTAAAACAGAACATTAATTGGTGGGCCTGTTTGTTGGCTACTCTCCTTTCATTTATTAATAAACCTGATAAATGGCTAAAGCCATGTCAATGTCAATCCATAAGGAAGGGTGTGGGGTTTTTTTTGTCCTAAAAGTTTGCTTCATGATATCAGGTAGGGGTGAAACAAAAAATGAACAAGCATCATGTACTTTTGTGCAACAGAAAGCAGGTTTTGAGGGTGCCTTTTGTGAAACTCTTAAGCTACATTTGGACAACAGTGCAATGTATGTTACTGCAGGTAAGTCAATGGAGCATGAGATTATCCTGTCTGCTCATGATTATCCTAAAGATGACCCCTTAGCCTTTCTCTTGACTGCTGCTCGTCTGGAGATAGCTAGATGCTGGAAAACTGGTGATGGGCTGAACATTGATTCTTGGTATAACAGAGTATGGTTAATAGCATTGGCTGAGAAACTAACATGCCATGTGACAGCAGCAAAGGTAAACACAATCCATATTCCTTTCATAATATATGGCAAATGTTTATTGAATACATAAATTGTTCAGACTGTGGCAGGAATCTACCCTGCACTCATGGGAAATGTGGCATGATCTAGAGTAATCAAATGAAACTTTAACATGTGGCATGAGTCTGTAATTTTATCAGAACAAGTTACTTGTTGTTTACTGTTGTAACAATTGTTTTCTCAAAATTTATCTTCTGTACCATGAAAGAAAGAAAAAAAAATGGAGCATGAGATTTCTGGATGCCACTGGGCACTGGATTTGGGCTGAGAGGGAGCAACTGAACTAAGCAAACTTCTGTCAAGACCTCTGGTTTGTGCTTGGGGGAGGGGGACAGTATGGCTGGAGACCAGATGAAATGGAGTAGAAAATTTAAACAACACATAAGCTCAAACTGCCCACTGTTGTTTTGCCTTTTCGTTTTTAGGAGAAATGCAGGTGAGGGCTGGAGAATTCACCACGTAAATTAGAAGCACTGGGGGATGAGGGATTAAGACTTCCCCCCCCCCCCCATGGCTGTTTTGGCAAACTCATTCCATGCACCTGCCCACTCACAAATCTTCCTAATTTTCCCCATGGATGGAAAAGCAATTAATCACCTGTTTTACCACCACCCCAGCATGACTGCTACAGTTTCAGAGGCATGCTTCTCAACTGCATTTTCCTGAGGAGGAAAGCAAAATGCCAGGAGCTCAGCACTGGACTACACTGCAGGGCTGTGACACACAAGTATCTCTTTCAGCTCTCTTTCCTAGCAATATGGATATAAAAAAGTGGAGTTACTTGGGAAGGATTACATGAGCCTTGTATCACAGGCACAGCATGCCCCACAGCAATATGGGTACCATAATGGTGCAATTAATATGCATTAGTAGAATAATCCCCCCCATGTAAAATAATAATAAATCTAAAAACACACAAATACAAATATCAAATACAATCTGAGTTCTTCATTGGGGTGGAACACCTACCGCCCAATAAGTTAGTGTCGTACCCTGGATCTCAAACGCCTTGGCTCCCAAACAAACCAGCTCCCGAACGATCAAAATCTGGAAGTGTTCCGGTTTTCAAACGATTTTCAGAAGCCAAACATCCAGCGTGGCTTCCGCAACTTCCAATTGGCTACAGGACGCTCCTGCAGCCAATCGGAAGCCACGCTTGGTTTTCGAACAGTTTCAGGAGTCCAACAGACTCCCAGAACGCATTCTGTTCGAGAACCAAAGTACGACTGTACATTGAAATTCTAGATTTCTCAACTGCTTCCTAAGGGCATTGAAGTAAAAGAAAACTGAATCAAAATGAGCCAGGAGAATATGTGTGCTACATCATAAGGTAACATTTCAATTTCCAAGAACACTCTGTATCTGACTCTAAGGTTCCCTAACTGGAACAAAGGAACTTCAAAGGAAGGCTGCAATATAAAACTGAACGGCAAGACACCAGAAAGTTCCACGGCTTTGCATCACGCAACATGTGTTAAATGCAAAAGGATGTCTGCATGATCAACACCAGAGTGGGAGAAGCTCACCCTTTCCTCCCTGTCCTGTCAGTGTCCCAATGGGGGATTTGTTCCCTGGCTGCACCCTTAAGGAGCGCAAAAAGGCCCTTTGTTCAAACCGGAGGCTCAGCTGCGCCCTGCCCTGCTTAAATGGTCACATATGTTTAGAGAAAAGGCGAGCAAGAGGAGACATGGGAGAAGTTCATGCAATTATGCAGGGCACGGACAAAGAGGACAGAGGACAGTTTTCTCCCGTCTCTCATGACAGGAGAACTCAGGGGCATCCCAGGAAGCTGAATGCAGATAAAAGAAAGGGCTTCTTCATGCAGCGCACAAACTATGGAACTCACTCCCACAGGAGAGAACGACGGCCAGCCGCCTGGATGCTTTTAATGTAAGATTGGACAAAATCATGGAGGAGGAGGAGGAGGAGGAGGAGGCTGTCAGGGAGGGCAGCGAGGGGGCTCTTGGGCTCCGCTCCCGCTTGCAGGCTTCCCAGAGGCATCCGGCTGGCCGCAGAGGGGCCAGTGGCCTGACCCTGAAGGACTCTTCTCACGTTGCGTTCTTCTGACACGTGTCTGCCTGCTCTTCCTTTCTCTCCACAGTGCAGCGCTGAGATTCCTAATTCTTATTTTGAAAAGGAGCCTGGTCCTCCCTCCCTCCCCCTCGAGGGCCCCCCGGCCGCGCTCCGTCCGCTGCCCGGCGGGGGTGGGGCGGCCCAGGCAGGGGACCGGCCTCCCTCCGCCCCGCCGCCAAGACCGTTACTCACCCGCCACGCCCGGCGGCAGCAGCAGCGGCAGCGGCAGCAGCAGCAGCGCCAGGGCCGCGACGAAGGTCCCGCGGGCCCCGCCATCGCCCCGCCGCGGCGGCCGCCCAGGGCCAGTCAGCGCCGCCATCGCCCGGTCCCCGCCGCGCCGCCGCCGTCCGCCCGCCCAGCGCGGCTCCCCATTGGCTGCCGGGCGCCGGGGGGGGCGGGGCGGGCGAGGGAGACCCGGCGGCGGCCGCTTCGCTCCCCGGACGGAGCCTCGGCCGACTGAGGCGGCAGGAGGGGCCCTCGGAGGAAGGTCGGCGGCTGAGAGGAGCCCGGAATTGAGTCCTGAGCCGCCTTTTTCTCTCACGGGGGCTCAAGGCGGGTTACGGATAGAAATAAGAACGGCTGGAAACATGGAAAATAAAACAATCGCTTAAAAAAAAACAATTCAGCGTTGATAGAAATCAAACCGCGTGTAATCCTGGCAGTTTAACTCATTAGTGTTATATATTTATTTATACCCCGCCTTTATCTCTGACAGGGAATCAAGACAGATTACAGACAAAACAAGAACGCCTAAAAACCAGGCATCATTAAAAAGCAATTAAACACTGATAGATATAGATAGATAGTTTTAATTCTATCTATCTATCTATCTATGGGATCTATTAAAAGCTTGCAGACAATGGCAACCAAAACAGCAGCTCCTCATTAAAAGCAGTCCGTTCCCAAAAGCTGTCTGGAACAAGAAGGTCTTTCTTCACAATGAAAAAGCAGTTACGCCGCCTGGGTGCTTGGGCATAAATATGGTTTGCCTCCTGCCAAGAGAGTTCATCACTGGGTTGTTGCTGCCTCTGCCGTGTCCTCTGTTCCTTAAAGAGGCTTCTTGGGTTGATGGTAACATTCAGCTGTTTGCATATGTTCTTTTAAAATGGATGAATGTGTGCCTCTGCACAAGGATTTGTAACCCAGACGGAGAGAGCAACACTGAGCATATGAAAGAGCCAATCCAATTCCTCCAGATGATTTCCCCCCTTATTCCTTGTGCAATGCTGCATTCTTACCAGTATGGTGTAAAAAAGGCAGATAAATTTATTTATAAATAAAACTGATGCCAAAATGGCGGGATGCTCAGAGGCACTTGGAAACAGTATTTTCGACCAGAAACCATTCCAATATACAGTGGTATCTCAGGTTAAGTACTTAATTCGTTCCGGAGGTCCATTCTTAACCTGAAACTGTTCTTAACCTGAAGCACCACTTTAGCTAATGGGGCCTCCCGCTGCTGCCACGCCGCCGGAGCACGATTTCTGTTCTCATCCTGAAGCAAAGTTCTTAACCCGAGGTACTATTTCTGGGTTAGCGAAGTCTGTAACCTGAAGTGTATGTAACCTGAAGCGTATGTAACCTGAGATACCACTGTATTGTACTTTTTAAACCCCTTTCTAATCAGGACCCATATGGAACAGAACGGGTTGGCCCAGAACATCAGCTTCTGAACAGATTTCCAATGAATGCCACCTTTCAAACTAGTAAAACCAACCAAAGTCACCAATCGTCAACACAATTGTTGCTTACAAATAGCCATTGTTATGATGGGGAGCAGAATTAAAATGGTTCCCCTAGCAGCGCCATGCATGCAGGAGTGGTGCTCCCACCTCTACTGGGACTGCTGCTACTACATGCAGCCACGTTGGCAATGGTGCCAACCAAGGCCAGCATGCCTAGACCTGCTGGCACCACCTCTTTCACTGCACTGATATGTAGGGCAGTTTCAATGCTCTTTAAATGCTAGATACGCATACCAGGGATGGGGCTAGCATAAATAAAAGAATGGAGCGGGTAAATTCAGTTGTGCATTCCCATTGTTCCAGTAAGTATTGCCTTTAGGCCAAGACAGACTCTTGCCTGCAGTAGTTGTGGCCCGTTAGCAGCAATGGTGAAGCCTGCCGCTGCTCCACATTGTGTCCCTGCACCCTAGGAACAAAAATGGCCTTGGTCCAGTATACCTGGAATACCTCCACCCCCATCGTTCAGCCCGGACACTGAGGTCCAGCACCGAGGCCCTTCTGGCTGTTCCCTTGCTGAGAGAAGCCAAGTTATAGGGAACCAGGCAGAGGACCTTCTCGGTAGTGGCACCCACCCTGTGAAACGCCCTCCCACCAGATGTCAAAGAGAACAACAACTACCAGACTTTTAGAAGACATCTGAAGGCAGCCCTGTTTAGGGAAGCTTTTAATGTTTGATAGACTATTGCATTTTAATATTTTGTCGGAAGCCGCCCAGAAACCCAGCCAGATGGGTAGGGTATAAATAATAAATTATTATTATTATTATTATTATTATTATTATTTCGAATACTAAACCAGGTGAGGGTAGCCAATGGGCCTCAAACCCTCAGTGAGTTAGGGACTTCCCCTGCATGCAAAGATGGGCTCTAGAAAATTGAGCAGACAAAGTGAGGGCAGATGGGGCCTGTCAACCTGAGAAGGTAGCCCATCTAGGAGGAGAAAAACTCCTAAATCTCCTCTGCTTTGCAGGATATCTTCAGTAGAAGAAAAGGCTAAGGAGTAAACCCTAAGAAATCTGGAGTGGAGCCCCCAAGACAGTTGGATGGAGTACGCCTACTTCTAGCAACTCCTGCCACCAAGCTGCTGCCAAACATATTGCTTGGCTTTCCTTTGGACCACATCTTGCAGTCTGAGCAGCCCAGGACCTCCATACACACTGCCCAGGCTTGGCTTGCACACCATGGAAGGCCACTTCAGTGCCGCTAACACAGCGGTTTGACTTTCTCTCTCAAGATAGACAGATGCCAACAATAACTAAACATGTATACCCAGTGCTTTTTTTTCCTTAAAAAATGTTTAGGGGTACTCTCATTTTGGCTCAAGAAAATCAACTTTTTATAGTTCAGATCGGGGAAAATACAGTAAATGGACAAAAGTACAAAGATTCACAAAATGTTTAGGGTTATGTGTCCTCCTGCGTCCCCCCTAGAAAAAAAGCACTGGATATAACTACACACCAAGAGATAGGAACCAGGAGTACTTTGATGGGAGTGGAAATCAAACCTCTCCTCTCCAGAACCAGACACAAACACTGGCACGGCATTATGCCGTAAACCTAGAAAAATTCAGCATTGTTCTGGATCTCTTTCTACCATACAATTAAGCAATATACATGGTATCAGGAAGTTACTAGCAAATCCTTTAGTCAGAAAACTTTTTCCAGTGGACACTACAATGGTTATGTTTCCCTGAAGGGCTGGCAGAGGTAGCGAAGTCCATAGGATTCAATCTCAGCTTAGTGGCCCTTATCTAGCCCACTGCTGTCAAGAACCTGGGCAGCTTTTCTCACCTCAGATGAGACAGAGCTGAGTTTCACCACCACTCTGGCACATAGCAGTGCATCCATGATTAAGCCATGGATGTATGCTCTTTGCTTGAGATTTCTATGAGATATTAAAGACTAGTACATTACAATTCATTTCATAAGGTCCCTCTTGTGTTTAAGTCCCAACCCATAAAACCTCTTCCACTATGAAGTTTCTGAAAGCTGTGCAGTTATGTTTGCAGTTATGTCTGAGCCAATTAGAACAGCAATCAAGGCTGCGTAGAAATAAAAGAGCCTTATCTAGGAAAATAAGGCATGTGCCATTAAGCTACATGGGGTAGAGCAATGCTTGAAGTTCAGCCTATCAGTCTTATACCCAAGACATGTGGCCAATGTGATGCAGGAAATAATGAGAGGATACAGCATATCCAAGATTGGCTAGAATGCACAATGGATAGGATGCAACAAGGCAAATCATTCTGTTTAGCATAACTTAGGATTGCTGTGGGAAGTGGCAACTGTATAGCTCCCTAAAAATGAATATATTGAAGCAGTAATATTAAAATTTTGATGTTCCCCCAGGTAATGCAATTATTTCAAAACTTTTCTGTCAACTCTAGCAGGTTATCTATTTTAGACTCAGGATATTTTATGAAATATACCTGTTTGGATAGATGTTAATTAGTTCAAGACACCATGAACAACTAAATTCTATTCCCAACCAGCACCTCCATTTTTGTCAAATCAAAGTGCTTATAAAAGTCAACAGATCCAAGCTCAGAATTCAAATAATGGTCATTGAGAACAGGAGGACTATAGATATTTTCTCCTTGAGCAGAACCCCCACCCTGCAGGGCAATCCGTTTTTTAAACTGTAGGGGAATTTAAATAGATGTTTGTGATACTACATGCTGGGGACTGCTGTTCAAAGGGCCCTGGTGTGAGCCTAAGCAGTTCTGTTTAATTTTCACAGATTTACTATGCCTTAAAAAAGTGGGGGCAGGGGGCAGAGAGAACAGGCATCAAAACAAATCAATGTACAGGAACAGCAAGCAGCTTCATTTCCCAAAAAGAAAGCACAAGTATGTTATCTACTAAGAAGAAAGAAAATCTATAATTGCTTTTATTATTTTCTACTGTAGTGTTAGCACTTAACAATAATACTCATTCTTAGACTATTTACAATCCTCTGTCGTAGACTCTACTGCACATACATTATCAAGCATAAATGGGGCAATGAACAATTCTGTAAGGCTTAAAAGTAACACATTTGTACAGATGCTCAAAATTTATCATCCAAAATGTAAAAATGTATGTGTCATTACCCATATAACTCTGAAAGAGCTGGTGCTATTTCAACAAAACAGAGAACATATTTGCAAAAAAAATACAAAAGAAAAAAGAAATGCGCAATCTGGGCACAAGACAAAATATACAATCAGCTTGATCCAGGGCTGGTTTAAACATGCAGATGCTTCAGTGTGCACACGTAGCTCCTACAAAACCAGCATCAGAGCCTTGAAAGTACATCCATCTCCGAAGCCAACAGGAAAGCTCACATTAGCAGATCTTCAAGAGCACACACAGAGCTTTGTAGCAGAACCAGCAAGGTTTTAGGTTTATGCATATAATACTCATATTTTAAAGAGACATGTAATTGCCAACCTTGAGAATGTTCTGAAAAAATATTAAACCTTATATACAGAATGAGGTAAATGTACCTTGGTCTTTTTAAGAGGTAATTTAAGTTTAAAGCAAGTTTTTACATGTTAAAAAAAATCAAGTACCATTCAAACCATTTTAATGGCACAGTATGAACAAGGAGCTAGCTTAAAAAGTGGATCCATGGCACTCAGTTGACAGATGGTTATTTTGCTAGAATAGCCTCTTACTAGGTATGAATCTGCAAAACTATGCCACTCATATATACAGATATTTTTAGGTTTACAAGACATGAAGGGGTGAAAGGCTACAAAAATCTGAAAAGGCAAATAAAAATGTTTTGATAAAACTCCAACTCTTAAGGATTAAGAGTACCTAAAGTTACAGCACTCAAGACATCTGAGTAACAAGGCTTGCTACTGTTCCTTTGATGTGTCTTGTAAGCAATTGGATCATATGTCCAAGATCTGAACAGAAACTGTAATGCTATTTTTTAAAAAGACTTTATAAAAACCCTTATTAAACAAATGTGTACTGTGTACACATTACATAACAGCTTTCATCAAAATTTTACCAGATTTTTAAAGGTATAACATTCAAATGTTTTGAGTGCCAAAATATTTTGGTCCCCATGGACTCTCAAGAGCAAAACAAAAACTGAAAAATATATGAATACTTGTCTAGCTGCTTAAAGATGCATATCAGAGCTGTTGTGATGGTGAATCTGAGTCTAAATTGGAAACCATTTTTAGAATTCTTAAAAAATTATCTCCAAAGAGAAGCAAGCTTTTAAGACTTCCACCCCTGATTTCTAAGATTATTATCCAGGTTAGCAAATGGCTCCCAGCTTCCTTCCCCACTGTTCCTCTAGCCCCCAAAGCACATTCCCCACCTATCATTTTGCTTTACCTTAAAATGGGAAATGAAGGTGATGGTTTGTACATCTCTAAACAGGTGCACTCTGATGTGCTTTGCAGGGCATAAGGACTGAAAGCGGTGGCTGTTAAGAATTGGCAACCTACAGCCCTTTAGGACCTTAATTACCAAGGAACATTGCTTTCAGTCCTAAACCAGGTAAGTGAATCAAGAGGATAGAAAAGTGCCGTTCCCACTCCATACCTGAAGGTAAAGAAAAGAAAGTGCTTTGCAAGTTGGAAGGGATGGTAGTGGCAGTGGGGAGGGGGGTGGCAATAGGATAGCAGAGTCAAAGGAAGGGAACAGGTGAACCATCTGAGCCACTCAGACTGGCTCTGTACAAGTTTTCCTGTTAGGGGCAGAATTGGGGAAATCCAGAACCAATCTGAGGGAAGCCTTAGAGGATATGCCCATCCCTAATCTACATGTGACTTTACAAGCAACAGATTAAAAAAGTTCTATGTAATATATACAGGCACTCATTCGAAAGATATTGACAAATTATCAATGGAAAACATGACTAAAATTATATCATCACAGCTGAAGCCACAAATAACAAAGTACAATTTTCATGATATACAATTTTCCTGCTGCAACGTCTATTTTAAGAAGTGCTAAAAAATTAACCTCATAATTTCCTCTAGACTAAAATAGAAAAATCATTTTGGCATGAGTGAATCATGGGAAGTTAAGGATTGATAACTGGTATGCAGGCAGCCCCCCATTTATGCACATTCAGTATTTGTGCAACTGTGTAGACATGCACCACACTGAACCTGAAAGTGACTTGGAAATGTAATACTGTAAAGACATCACTGAAATATCACTAAAAGGGCAGAATGGGGTGGGTGGGGGAGGAATGGGGCAGCTGCAGGCTTTTTCAATGGGTTTCAATTATACACAATTTCACAAATGCGCACAAAACGGGGGGCTGCCAGTACAGCTAACCAATATTATTTTCATTCTACATTACTGCAAAAAATTGCAGGTGGGCAAAGTCTTTACCTTTTCATTTATGTCTGTGTTGAAGAAAGACAAACTTAAATAGGTAGTTTTTGCTTGCTGGCTTATTTTAACTTTTATGGAAATCAAAGGTATTTTTTAAAAAAGATTTTAGTTTTTCATGGTTCTTCATAAATGTAACTAGCTTGACGATACATTAATAGAAATTTGATTTGTGCACCAGATGTAAGATTTACATAAATGAAACCCAAAATACACCTTAAAACGCAAGCACAGTTTTTCAGTATTCTAGATGTAACACAGTATTTACATCCAGCAGCAAATTTTACAGCTACCTGTATGCACCAGAAAACAAATGGTATATTACTATCCAACTGTGATTTAGTAATAATACTAGATGGAGGTTTCAAAGCAGTGACTTTCAAGGCGAGCCACAAGCTGTGCAAATACTTCCACATGTGAAGCTCTTGCCACCAAACAGGAGTTGGCCTGCATGGAGAAGTCCAATGGCACCACATTTTACGAGCATGGGGACCTAGATTCAGTCCTTACACATCTCCAGATATATACAATTGGTGAGGTCTGAGCCAATAGTGCCAACCATCTGTTAAGAAAGCACATACTGACCTGACCAGCAAGATCACACAACAGCTACAGATGCTAAGAAAAGTCTGCTGCTTTGCACACGAGGACTGCATACAATAAGGCTGCCAAAATGCAATGTTTTTACACATGGATTACCCTTCGAGAAGCAGGGAAACAGGTGACACTTTAGTAGAGAGCGCTGTTCTTTGAATGGGTAAGGGTCTGTGCAGAAATAAAACCCCCCCGCCCCAGATAACATTAGAGTGCTAAAATTTATTTTCTCAGATTAAGCCCTCATATCAAATTTTAAAAGAATCTTGAAGTACTCTTTATGGGTCATTAAAAGTTAAGTGCCACTTTTGACACCACAATTCATTGTGATGCACAACTTTAATAACAGCACAGAATTAATTTACATACTTAAAATTCCTAGTCTTCAGAATTAAGAGGTTTTGGTAAAAAGAATTCCAAATGTAGTATAAAATTCCCTTTTAGTTAAGATATATTTTATCATTCTACAAGCACCAAAGGCTTTGCATATAGCTAATGAAGTGCATTACAAAAATTGAAAAGTGGCACTTCCTGGTACAGTACAATCTATTTTGAAGGCATGTAATGTTCTGAAGCAAAATAACAGAAATACAAAATATAACTGCATATGTCGTATATGTTCTTCCAGAGTGGATGAGGTAATGTCTTCAAATCCTGATAAATACGTCCAAGAGTAAGTGTCCTAGTAGCCAAAAAACTACACAATCTGATAAGAACAAGCCAAGAGTGGTTCAGAATATAGAGTGTGCCATCATGAACAAAGCAAATAGCTTTAAAAACTTTCAAGATATCCTTCAGTGCGATAGCGTGCACGAGCATCATCTTCATGTTCTCAACGAAACAGGGACCAGCGTTAATCCTTGGAAAACCAATTTATGTTTTACTGAAGCTGAAGAGGAGTCCGTGGGAAAGAGGAGTCCATAGTGCAAGGTAGGGAGCTGTACAAAGTTTTACTGCCTCTGTAGAAATCCTGGGCTAATAACTGATCTTCCTATTTTGTACAAAAGGCAGGAATATCCTTCTGTTCCCCCAGTGAGGTAGAACAACTAGCCTTCTTAACGCACAAATTAGGTGCAGATATGGTCCTTTAAAAGTCTCCTTCAGTAACACCTCCAAGATTACATTTTTATGCCTTCTTGCTGACTGAGCTGTGACAGTGTTTTCTTTATGCGTAAAGCTGTTAGCCTTGCTGCACCATTGGCATACCAACATTCCCGCATAATTTTGGCCATTACTCGCAAGGCCTGTAAAGAAGTGAAACAGAAGTTTAGTTTTCATACCGTAACTTCTCATCTTTTTGTATCTCAGTGCTATGAATTTTCCACTGACATAAAATTGGTATTTAATTTAGCATATTTGATTGGCATATTAGTAAGCAGAGCTGTGGCATTAATGTTTTAACATGTGGCATTAACTTTTTTTCATTAGCCAGTTGAACTGAAATATCTGTCTGCGGAAAATTCCATAAAGTACACTTAGTGTGGTTGAAATGTTATTTTCAAACAAACTCTTAAGGTTTACTTGGAAAAAATTTCAAACATTGTGAAATTTTAGAATCTAAAAGATAATTTGAATTGGAATACTAGCCATTATTTTAAGATGTAAACATTCATTAACATAATTATTATTCCACACGTAAAATTTTAAGAAAGAACACTGAAAAACTATATTAACATGCTTGTGCGTGTAGTATGTACAGTTCCTAAGGATAACTACATGAAAAGTTAAATATTTTCAATCCAATTCAATTTCCTTCTAGCTGTGCAATATGATTTTTATTATCAATTCTCTTACTAATTACCGTAATTTTATAAAATCATGCATTTCTAAAAACTGAAAATTTCCTATATAAAAAAATTTCACTGGGAAATTTTCTGCACCCCACACCACTATTCTTGTTAATATAGTTCATATTTGTGTGGTTAGGTATGTTAAAGGCATAAGGTGAACGGGTATCCTTCAAGGTACAATCAATTTCATTTTTGAGTATGTAACTCAATGTTTTTATTTTTAAAATTTCAAACTAAGCTGCTTTATACATTTTTAAATATTCTCATTTTGATACAGCTTGAAAAACCTCACCTCACAGCTCTGCCATCGGTTTGGAATATTGGGTCGAAGTTTCTGTTCACAAACAACTTTCCTCATTTCTTCAACTGAAGGATCAGAAGGAACCAGGTCATAATATGGTAGTTGGTAATCTTCATGAATTCCTAAAATGTGTAAACCAAGTTGTAAGTTAACTGTTGCCATGACAGAATCTGAAGTCAATTCTGTTTCATTTCTGTTTGTACCTACCACCAATTGAACACCGCCGAGCTATTTCCCAGAACACTAATCCCATTGCATAAATATCTGCTCTTTTGAAAGACTCAAAATGCTTCATGTTTATGGAATCATCAAGTACTTCAGGAGCCATGTACCTATCAAAATGAAAACCAGTATGTTTTATTTATCAAGCAGTGGTCTCTAAACACAGTTATCTCTATTTCTCTTTAATTAGGCACTAGAAACAGTTGAGCCACTCTGCCAGTTAGGCATTACGCAATGATGACATTCTCAAGATGCTCACTATTGACCTGGCTCTACATGTCAACCAAGACTTTAAAGAAGTAACTATAGTAGGAGCTTCTGCATAACTGAGAGGCATGCAGAAGCTCCAATCATTTCAGGACAGGGACACCCTGTTATGTGACTGAATATGTGGGCTATGCACGTGTGACTCTTCCTGCTCCATGACCATTTCCTTGCTCTCTAAACTGGACTTACGCAAAGACGGCACAGACACTTGTTTTTCTGCAACTGAACCTGACAGGATTCAAAATGCCATGGTGCAGATTGTGTGCAGAGAGAAGAAAGCAGGACGTTCTGAACACCCCACCACAGGCAGAAAAGGAAAAAGTGGTGTATACATACACAACAGTGCTATATCTGCTGAAGGAGGTTGTGTGGTAAATGAAAGTTCCCCCCCTCCCAGTTTTACTGAGGACTCTAACACCTCTCCTCATCTCCCTGCTTCTCAGTAGTGTTTGCACAAGCCTTCTGTCATCCCAAAAGGAAGCTTTGTATATTTTCAAACTTTTTATTAGAAGAGTATTTAGAAATCCAGAGTGGAAGCAGATGTGGCTAGTCTAAGTCATATCAGGGTAAAGGAACCTCCAAGAAAGGGAGCCATTGCATGTCACCCCCTCTGCTTCTCTTATTTCATGGATCTTGCTCACCTACAGATCTCAAGATCTGAACTTTTCTTGGTCTATTTAAGTTTCCCTACAGTTCCTCTGGGTTTCACACCAAAAAAGGCCATTTCCCTGCCTAGTTCTACTTCTACAATAGGATCTATTCAAGATTATAAACCAAGCAATGTGAAACTTGTAACAAGTAACCATTGCACTTGGTTTGTTTGTTTTTTAATCCCTGCACCTGTGTGTCAAACTACAAAGCCATTTTACATACTATCTTGCCATTTTGGCAACTAAACCTTTAGATCAATTTGAGCAGGCTTTTATTCGAGTTTGGTAATCTCTCAAAAATAAGCAAAGCAATACTGCTATTTAAAGAGTAATCAGGTCCGCTGCAATAATATCTGCAGTATGTAATTGTGTTCCGGAATGATCCCAACAGTAATAGTTCAGTGAAGACATATGTGCGATACAGGTTCGAGTACATAGGCATACA
The DNA here is from genome assembly GCF_964106645.2 of Podarcis pityusensis. NCBI lineage: Eukaryota > Metazoa > Chordata > Lepidosauria > Squamata > Lacertidae > Podarcis > Podarcis pityusensis. The sequence goes on along the minus strand of NC_138038.1, from coordinate 4,146,956 downwards.
TAAAATGGTCCATATAGATGTTTATCTCTTTACCAGCTGTTGCAAGAACAAGGTTCATGCCAGGTTAAAGCAGCCTAGCCACTTAGCTGCCCTTAAGTAGCAACTATGTTTAAAAATACAAATCTACATTATAATTTACAATGATTTTCAAAGCACTAATTACTCTGCAAAAGGCAGGTAGGTTTGGGTGACTGAAAAATAAATGTTCTGAGAAATTGGGCACACTCTTCTCCTTTGCAGTAATTTTGTTTTTATTATATCAACAAGATGACTATGGGGGAAAGGAACAAAGCACTTTCCGATCACCTATTTAAGAGAAGGCACTATCCAGAAGTTCTAGATCATTCATCAATAACGAGGTATGGAGGCCGGGAGTGAGGAGAAGGGGCACTACTGCAACCACCAGCAATATTTCAACACCACCAGTTACACTGTCAGGTGAGTTATGGTAACAAACAGCAATTATCTATGTAGCTTCACAATTGTGTGGGAAACTGATCCTTAACCCCCAAACAGCACAATACTGCACTATTTCTGGGTTTCCATTATTCCAAGAGACCCTGGGGGAACCGTACATTTAAGTTTAGGGCTATGTTTATCAGTCTCTTTAATATAATATATTCTGTTTTTTAAAGAGTGTTAATTTTACCTTTTTGTTCCCACCCTGTGGTTTGGTGCAATATCTATTGTGTCTGTAGCTGAATCATGTCTTACTGCCAGGCCTAAATCTGCAATACAACAGGTACCATTTTTCTTTACTAATATGTTCTTTGATTTCAGGTCTCTATGAGCTATAGCTGGTTTTCCTGCGTTAAAAAAAAACACAGAGAGAGAAAATTATTAATCAACTAGTGCATCTGCCTAGAAATTTCTTAATTATGCATTTAAATTGAAATTCAAAGCTGATCTTTGGCAATTGTTCAAGACAAATAAAGCAACTTTCATACACGGTACCAAAGTATAAGAGTTTGTAGAGGTAAAGGCGGGTGGACATAAATTTTGTTAACCACTTGACAAACATGAACACGGTTACTGATACAACATGAAGCTCTCTTGAGTGCCTAGGAAAGGTGCAATGAAAATAATACTGATGCTGCTGTAATAATTACTTATCCTATTAATTTGAGTACCTTAAACAAATTTGGGTACTAGTCATTCAGACCATAACTCAACATTTCCCTGGATACCAGGATGAGACAACCACCTTTCCATCTGTTCTGAACAAAGGCAAGGTGCAAAAAAACCTTTTGTCTGTGAGTGCAGCAGTGGCTGATAAGGTCCCTCTCCCCAATGGTGTGGCTAAGAAGAGGAGCGTGCTAATATCATTTTGTGGCATTTCCCCCTGCCCCTTTGGATGTGGCAGCTATTTTGTGTTATACTATGTTCTCACACCAGCCCATTGCACTTTCTCAAAATTCAGCTGGCCCACAAAGGTTGGCAACCCTGGCATAGGCAATAATGAGCAAGCTGGACCTATGGCCTGACTCAGTAAAAAAGAAGCTTTATTTATTTAACTGAAGTTATATAGCTGCTCCATAACCTAAGTGCTCCAGGCATCTCACAAAATAAAATATTTTAATTTGATGAAATAATAAAAGCAATTAAAAAAAAATTAAAAATACAATTAAAATACAGATTTTTCTAAAGTAATATAGAATCCCATATTGAAATACACCTCATTAATAAAATGTTTTAAAAGCTTCCAGATGCATAAAGTACACAGTACTGGCATTCTTTTAGTCCATCTTTGCCTTTGAGCCTCGCTTGGGCAAGCAGGATTTTAGTTGCAACATATGAGAGGAGGACAGATGAACTGACTACTGAGCACTGGGAAAAGTAGTTTGTATTGCATACTTTGTTATTATTTATTTGTTTGTTTGTTTGTTGCAATTTATATACCACCCTATACCCGCAGGTCTCAGGGCGGTTCACAGAATAAAATCAAAACGTAAAACCACAAAATACATAATCAAAATAAAAGTAACAACCACCCAATAACAGCCCCCATTATTCCACTGCTCTTGGCATGACAATCCAAATTTCAATTAAATCAACATACACTTTTTAATGTGCTAAGTTGCATCTCAGTGTTTCACATTTGCCCATATAAGATGATAGAGAGGAATTTATTAAATGACTAATTCCTCTGCTTGGGGTGGAGGGAAATACTACACTGACAGAACACGTGGATGTGTTTTCTACTATTGCTATTAAAAATGCAAACTAATAAAAAAACCCTATTTTTAAAATCTGAACCCAAAATTAGCAGGAAACTAACCAAAGTATGTTTTATATAGAATTAAGACTAGAAAAGAAATAGGGATATATAAAGACATATTTTGTCTGAAACTAAACTGCCATGAGAGCTTATGAGGCATCTCAAATGTAAGTAAATGCTGTTATAAATTGCTCAAAAAGGCTGCTATGTGTTGTCTAATGTGCTTTACAGGGAGATTATACAGTGGTACTTCGGGTTACATACGCTTCAGGTTACAGACTCTGCTAACCCATAAATAGTGCTTCAGGTTAAGAACTTTGCTTCAGGATGAGAACAGAAATCGTGCTCTGGCGGCGCGGCAGCAGCAGGAGGCCCCATTAGCTAAAGTGGTGCTTCAGGTTAAGAACAGTTTCAGGTTAAGAACGGACCTCCGGAACAAATTAAGTACTTAACCCGAGGTACCACTATATATGTTTAATATATAAGAAATCTTAAGAACACAAGCATAACCATGTGATTTTTTTCTCCTATTAGGTCCATATTAATAATGCTACACACTAATTTAGTAAATTACCTTGAGTGCCAACAATCTCCATGTGAAGATGTGCAAGTCCACTGGCAGTAGACAAAGCTAGCTTTATCATTCCTTCCACAGTAACGGTATACCTGTTTAGGTAATCGAAGAGAGAGCCATGCTCATGATAATCTGACACCAGCCACAGCTGTGTCCATGTACCATTATCTGGAAAAAACAACAACCCCAGAAGAAATAAAATGAAGCATTTCCAAAAGCAAAACATAAAAATTATTATCTTGTATGTGGTAAGCATTTCATTTAACCATGGTCTCTTTCTACTAAGTTCTTTAGCATCTACTGATGCTAAAACATAAGAAATGGTGAAAACTGTAATCCTGCAAACACCATCTGTTTCAATCCCAATGAAGTCATAGAATCATAGAGATGAAAGGGACTCCAAGGATCATCTAGTCAATGATATTTAAGCAGTTTGTGTAATTGCAAACAACTGAATAATGATTTTTTTGTTTTTGAAAATACAAAGATCACCAGAACATTTGAAATCTGGTGATTTATTTCTTCTTCACTCATTAAAATAAATTATATGCCCTTTTCCAAGACTATTCCTAGAAACTCACAATCTTAAGTTTTTTGAAAGTACTGTACAATCAATACCTAAAAAATTTAACTAACACAAAATAGTTACTAGCAGATTCTTATTCAGATTAGTAATCCTATGAAACAAATTAAAACAATTTTGTCATTAAAAACAGGGTAATGACTTGGCATTTAACTAGCCACCTGAAAGCTAACATGGAAGGAACCAACTATGCTTCCCTTGAGGAAATTCTACAACATGGGAATACCAAGGTGAAGGCTGTTTTGTGCCTGCCAGCTTACTTGACCTTACTGGCAGCCCTACAAACTATAACTGATCTTAGTGCCCATGCAGATTCATAAATGTGCACTGCAATTCTAAATCAATTATATGAGCAGCATTTCATTCAAAAAAGAGAAGACATTTTTTCCTCACTGCAAGTTTCTGGGTATTTCCAGGAGATGAAGAATGGTAGCACTTTATTCATCATCTTTGAACTTTACAACTCTATGATTCACAGAATAGAAATCAATATGGGGCATATACATCAAACACAAACACTAATGTGAAGCCAATGTAGAAATTACTTCAAATTGACGCAAAGTGCAACAGATAGCATTATGAGATTTCAACAAGCAAAAAGGGACCAGAAGCAATTTTTAAAAAACTTAACCTTTATTGTCTGCAGCTATGAACCCAAGAATATTTTCATGACGTAACATAACGGTTTGGTAGATTTCTGCTTCACGAAACCATGAACGTTCTTCTCTTGAGGAGAAAATTTTCACTGCAACTTCTTCTCCTCTCCATTTTCCACGCCAGACTTCTCCAAATCGACCCTTTCCAATACTTTCCTGAAGTACAATTGTTCTTGCAATTGTTCTTTGAACAAGTAAAGGTAAACCTTAAAAAAAAAAATAGTTTATTTTGAAAACAGTGACCAAGTTTGTTACTTTTAAAGCTACCTGACTGGATAAAAAATCACTATTCATGGCTGAGATCCAAGATAACTAATTTCTTCCCGTTTTTCTTCAATATTATAAATAACACAATAGAGCACCACAAGCTTTTCCTGATATATGGATCAGTTTTATAGCTTTGATCTCCAAAAAGTGCTATATTGCTTTTGAGATGTGTCAATGTTTCAGTTAGTTCCTGAATAAGGAGACCAGGAAGATGTTGCTTGGTATTTAGTACAGCTGCATTTTCTGCAGGGGTTGAGCTCCAAGGGTTCTGTATATACATAAAAATGCATATACTCAAACCATTGGAGCCACTCTCTAGTGAGCTCAGCCTGCTGGCTCCAAAGGCCTGGGATGCTTTTGCAAGGGCTCTTCAATTTCCTGTAATTCTTTGAATCTTGTGGGAGCATCTTGAGGCTTCTAAGTCAATGCACAGTGAGGGCCTTGCCTGCATTTAACTTGCAGGATTTCAACCAAAGGTCTTCAACTGCATACAGTTAAAATCATGCAAGTTAAATGTGACTAAGAGGCAATTGTACAAATTACAGGGCATAGTTTCTGGGAACAGATTCCAGTCACTCACTCCTCAAGTTGTTCCACAGTTCCACAAATTTCATCAGATAGCTCCCAAATACATTTTTAGTAAACATGGCAAAATATGTATGTAGGGTTGAGCTCCCCACTCTGAAATGCTGGGTTAAGGACCCAGGTTTTGATCTGGGCTTCAGATGGTAGCCACAGTGGGAGATGGAAGGAGCAAAGTTCATGGTAGGAACAAAAAGGACCATATGGAAGTAATATTTTCTCCTTCTTTGCTATAGGAAGAGCTTTTTTACTTTTTAAAACTGAGAAGCAAGAAATACTTTGCAACTATCTTCTCTAGTTCTTTCTTAGTTTCAAATACAGGAACTCTCTGTTTTAAGTAATGGATTGTGGAAAGTGAGAGACGACTGTCTTTGGTGGCTGAAACAGTAAGTGCATCCTTTGGAAACTAAAGGCATGGAACTACACCTTCTCAGCTGTTGTTCAATTAAATATTGATGTGGTTTTTCTAGTCAGTAACTGGTATCTCTAACTTCTCTCTTCAGCAGAATATTACTGAGCAAACAGCTACTACACAACATGCCAAAAGGTTACTCTGTGCACGGTTTCACCTCATTTGTAAAAAACACCAAACCGTGGTTTAGAGCAGAGCTGGCTAATCTGTGGTCCTTCAGGTATTGTTTGACTCTAACCCCCATCAGCCTCAGTTAGCAGGGCCAGTGGTTGATCATTGTCTGTAGTCCAGCAACATCTGGAAAACCACATGTCAGTCACCCATGGTTGATGAGTCACAGCAAGACATGGGTCCCACTCTCTCCCTTTTCCTCTAGCAAGGCTGCAAGATGTTAGTCCAACAAATTGCAGGAAGGCGGTAAAGTCTCCACCCACGTTCTACATGGGTGCATGTAGATTGTTGTGCAGTTTGTTGTGATCTCCAAACCCAGGCAAACTTTGGTTAATCTTAACTATGGATTTTGGAAAAAGGAAATGTCAAAACACCATTTATGAAGGTAGCTTGTTTCAAATAGGGCTGGCCCAAAATAACAAGGGGCAGTTGGTTACTGTTTCACCCATCTCAAAACTTGCAGAGTAGATTTACCTTCCACCCCTCCCCCCATTAAAGGTAATGAAATCTTTTCATGAGACTGTAGAAGCAGAACTCCAGAAATAAAATAAATAGCTGCTGCAATGAAAAATCCCACTGTGTCACTCACTGCCTGGCCAGGTTTTATCCAGATTCTAGTCTTGCTAGACTGCAGCCCCAACTTTCATTTAACATGGGGGGATGGGACATGCAAGTTCTAGCCTTCATAGAACTAACAATAGGGGGCAAAATGCACAGGCACTTGTATTAACCAACCTGCCTGTACCTGCCTTGGAGCACTGGAAAATAATCTGCCACTTTAGCTCTCCTGCGAAGGAAGCAGTAGTGAGATTACAGATAAGACATTTTCCTGTGACATTCGAGACCTTTTCTTTTTGCCTATAGCTCAAACTATTTCCTATTGATATTAAGAAATCTTTCTACAGGTTTTAATACCATGTGCCTCCAGTTGTTGTAATGACTATGGGACTAGGCTGGTATCCATAGCATTAATCAATGAGGTCTAATCTTCCTTGCTAGATCAAAAAAGATGGCAATACATGCACAGATCCTGCCATACTGTTTATCCCCCAGTGTGTATTGCAAGCATTTTGGTGAGATTGTGCAGATATTAGAAGTAATAAATGTTGTATATTTCAACAACATTTTACCTTAATCTCAAGATCTATATTTTTTAGGTAGGGTTTGTCTGCAACAGAAGAAAGCATTTGAGCATGGCACTGAAACAAAACTTCAAACAAGCTTTACTTTTGGTTTGAAATCTGATTAAAATCTGAATTTATTGCAAGTTGCTGGCAATATGATAAACTAATTATGATTTCTGCCTAGCTATATCCTCACAACCCCAGTAAAATACAATCACAAAATCATTATTCCTGTAACATTTAGCAAGTAACTATGCTTGTGTTGCACTATTAACAATACTACCCCCTTTAGAAGATTATGTACTAGTATATGGGGGGGGGGGAGAAGAGGGCAGCGGGAAGAGGGAAGAGACTCTTATTACCTGAACCTGAGCCTGAAGTCGTCATGTCATAAATTAAATCTTTTAAAGTTGTTCCCTCAGATATAAATGGAGGACGATCCATAGAAGGATCTTCTTCACTTGGAACACGATGGTGTATGACGGCACGATTATGGCAGATATACAAAATCAACATAAGTGAAATGCAAACAAAACAAACAGGTCCAGCAATGACAGCAGCCAATTCTACTGGTCCTAAATTAGAAGGCAGCTTTCTTGGGAAGGGACCTAGAAGTGGAATGGGGAGACACAGAAGACAAATAAAAATAACCTATCAGTTATATATTCAATGCCTGTATATGTTTGTGCACTTGAACAAAACAGAAATATCTCTCTATAGACATATATCTAGACAAGATTCCCCCTTCCCCGTTTTCAGGTAAACTTACTTGGTACATCAAAAGTGCAATACAGGAGTAGAAGATGCTACCATGTGAATAAGTCATTGGATGCTTAGATTGTTCCACTATCTGTTTTGATTTTAACTAAATTATGTTATATTGTTTCTCACATTATGCTTTCAAAATTGGGAGTGGGGAAAATTACCTGGGGTTGGAATCGGTAGCTCTATTTTATTGCAGAGGTCTCTATCACAGCAATGTGGCACAGTAATAACTCCTTCACTTGTTGAGGGGGCACAAATAAATGGCCTGTCGCTGGGAATCAGATCAACTTGTGCCACACACATGCTATTGCGTGTTATTTTCTCTCCGTTCCGTGTTACAGAAGTGAAGCAAAGTCCATCTGTTGTGCATGTAAAGTTCTCTTTTGTACAAACAAGACAGTAACACTGTAGAGCTGGGGGGGGGGGGGAGAGAGATGTTCATATTAGTTATGTTAAACACTGGTGGAGTTACAAAATCCAAGGGCCCCCAAAATATGCTTCCACTCCTAATTGCTAATTTATAACAGCATAAATTTATTAATGCATATTTGGTGCAATAGCTGCCAAACAGCTTTCAAGTAAATCCAGGGATAAAGCAGCTAGCGTATGCAACAATAAGACAAGTTTCTACATGAATTCCTTCTATCAGTTTGGGTAAGTTGACAGCCAACATCTGGGAAAAAGAATAGCATTCCAGACATATTTTCAGATGGTTGTTTTTTGTAACCTTAACATGAAATAGGTTCACAATAATCCAAAGAACTGTGAAATGAATTGAGTTTCTCAAACAGGATCCCTTTATATAATATTGTAAATCATTTCTGAAACTGGTGGGAAATTTCAAAAACAATGTGTGATATAGCTTGGCAGTCAACTGTTCATAGTGAATATTTTGTAAAACTTCATTGAGTGCATGCCAGGCCTGGGGCGCACTGATAGTATGTTTTTTGACAAAACAACTAACATGTGATGGTACTAATACAACACATCAAAAAGAACAAAGGGTTGTGTGGCACTCTAAAGAACAAAAAAATTATTATGGCATAATCTTTCATGGATCATTGTTCACTTGGTCAGATGCATGTAGTGCTATCCTGAGTTGCAGGTATATATTTTGGCTAGGGCAGGGATTTCGAAGTCAGAGGGAAATAAAATGCATTAAAAAAACACTGATAATTATGTACTGAACAGTGGTAATTTACAATGCAGATTTTGAAAGCAGGCTTTCTGACATTGGTAAGCCAATTAACACGTATGTGTTAAGGATCCCTCATCTCATTCAGTTCACAAGTGATAGCACTGAGCCTCTTGATTGTAATTCATGGTTCCACACTACAGTCTCTTTGAGATTTCCTGAATTTGTGAGTAGGTTGAAATATTTCCTCACTGGTTTTTGAATATTACAATTTCTGTGGTCACATTTCTGGTCATTTATTATTTTTTATAGAGCAGCGATGGCTTAGCTGTGGCCCATATACAGCCCCATACCATGTGAAAAGCATGCCACCTAGATCTGTCAGGAGCAGTGGCCCCTTTTAGGGGGTCTTTTTTTTTTCTTTGACACCCTACCCCCTTTTGAATTGCCATGGTGCTCTCAGTGTTGACTGCCCTGCAGGTACAGTCAAATGTTTTTGTCCTCAACTTCTCTTCCAATCTTCCAAAGCTTAGTGAACACTTGCTTGCTTGTCTTCAGCGTTTTCCTCTAGAACCATGAGTAGTGCTTTGAGTAGCTGGCTATGATGTTTACACTGTCCAAGAGAGATAATCTTGCATGATCAGTCCTGATAGCCAGCAGCGGGACAAACTGAAGCACTGAAGTAGCTGACTGTGCCTGCAGCAATTTCTTAAAAACTTACCAGTGAGCAATCTGAAATGGAGAGGGAATCAATGTGGAAGAAAGGGGGTATAGATGGAAAGCAATGCAATTAATGTTGTGGTGAAACCAATTTAACTTAGGAAACTGAAATCAATCAATGAAGAGGAAAAAATTGGGAGGTCTTAATGGGGCACAATGAAATGAAGCCAATGTTCACAGGAAATCAATGTAGAGGAAAGAGGGGGTTAATAATATATTAATGCAGAATAAATTGATTGGTTAAGTTTCAAGGCAATTAAAGTAATTGGGGTGTAGAGGGGAAGTTCATTTATTAATGGAGCATAAAATTTTGGAACCCTCCTACAACAGCAGTGCCCTGGAAAGCAGAAGTGCTGCTGAATATATGTCTATCTGCTGCTGAGTCTGTTCCTCTGCCAAGCTATCTGTGTGTGCACAGCTACGTGCAAGCTACTCTGCTGCGTGTGTAAGTGTGTACATGTACAGGCTCTTTCTGTGTAACCACACTCCCTAGTGTGTGCACACATTGGCATGCAGCCCTTGGACAGGTAGTAAAACCCTCAATATGGTCTCCAAGCAAAACAAAAAACAAAACCCATTAACTATCCCAGCCATAGAGCCGGGAGGGTTTGTCCTATGTAGAATACAGAAGGGCATTGATGACCTTTAACAGAATATATCATATTGGAAGATGAACAGGTAAATGAACCACTGAGGCTGTAGATTAGGTCCAGTACCAGTGTTGCCAGAGCAGACATGAGGACAGCTTTGGAGACTGGGTCTGCCAAAGGGGCTGGTTCTATTCTCTGTAGCTCTGTTACCTGGCCTGTTGTTGCAACATATCAGATTTACTCACTTGTTATATTTTAACCCTAAACTTCCTCCTAATGGAGCCCAGAGCAGCTATAATCCAATTTACCATCAGAAATAGTTTTTAAACCATTATGTAAAACTTGGGAAAACATAAAAACTGCTCACCTGAAGGCTTGAACAAACATTTTTTAGCTGTCAGTGGGATAGCAGCAATACAGGGAACACACACAATTATGCGGGGAAAGAGTTCCACAATTGGTGTGCCACCACAGAGAAAACCTTAGCTTACGTGACTGCCAAGCCAAACAGGCTGTGTTCATTGGCAAGACTGCAGCAGATCTTAAACTTTGAGCTGGTTGGTACTGGAAAAGGTATGCCCACAAATCCCAACTTTCTACAGCACTTCCAACTTATTCAGCTCATTGCCCCACATCTAGCCAGTCATTGCCTACAGACACTGGTCCAGCACCTTAACTGCCTCTCCATTCAGATGGAATAGAGAACTGGGTATCATCAACACTCCAAACCCCTGGTTGACTTGTCCCAGTAAAGTCATATAGATATTGAACAGAACTCTGCAGGACTCTACAGAACAAGCACCAAGGGGCCCAGCCGAAGTTCTCCAGTGCTACTCTGGTGGGGGTTCTGGAGATAGCAGCAGAGCCACCACAACACACATGTTCCCAACTCTCTATCTATTGAGCAGTGCCAGCAAGATACCATGGTCAATGGCATCAAAAGCCACAATATATGAAAATAATTAAGGTAGCACTCTCCCTGTCTCTCTTCCAAACAAACAAAAAAACAGAACACAAAACCATCAGTCAAGGTGAAGCTAGACTGAAACAGGGCTAGATAATCCACTTCATCCAGGCACTCCTACAGCAGACCATTACCAGCCATCACCTTCTCAATCACCTTGCCCAAGAAGGGGATATTTGCAACAATGCAGCAGTTGTCTTAATGTCTCTGAGTCCAGGGAAGACTTTTTGAGATAAAGCATTAAAATTGCTTGAGACTTCTATAAAGCAGCTTTCCAGTAAATTGGCAGATGTATCAGAGACTTCCAATGAACACCTAGACCATAGGTCTAGGTCCCACCTATGCCTATAGTGCCCCATAGATATGCCTGCAGTACGGGAGTCATAGAATAACAACACTGTTCACTTTCTATTTTGTTTCTATGGCTTTCTAGACTTCTCCCAGAATGGAAGTGTGATGGGAACTAAAATGCAGAAGTGTCTACTGTGGTGAGTAAAACAAAGAAGTGACTACTGTGGTGGGAAAACAAAGAGGTTGCTACTGCAGTGGGCAACTTGGTTGCCCAGGGGTTGCCATCATGGGGCCCCAGGAAGTGACAGCTGTAGTCTGGCTGCAGGAAGTGAGAGCTGTAATTATTATTTATTAAATTTCATAGTGTTGCCATACTTCCGGGAATTCCCAGACATGTCCTCTTTTGGGGGTCCTACATGCCCACCCAGGGGGAATTTTACATTTTAAATCAAATGTCCTGTATTTTGTTTTTTTTAGAAAAAATAAGATGTGTGCGTGCTGCTCTGGTTCAGGCTCTGGTGTGGGTGGCGGCAGAGGGAGCATCAGGCGATTGCCCTAAAAAAGCTCAACTTTTTGTGTCCAGATTTCTACCTCTTGAAATATGCCAACCCTAAATTTCTATACCACCCTTCAGGCAGTTTACAATATAAAAACTCAAAAATACATACCATAGTAACACACATTAACAATGACACCCACAGAGTTAGAAGGAACAGGGACGCCACATCATCCTCACTCCACTCCCTGCAAGGCTGTGCCACAGGAGAATTGTCTTGCTAGGCAAATTTTACAATTTACCAAAACAGCATCCGTGATATACAAAAAAAATTCACATCTAGCTCATCGGTCTCTTCTCTCATTTTCTATTACAGTACTTTCATCTCTTTCTTTCTGTCACTTAGTGGTGCCTTTCTGTATCACTGCCTTCTTGCACTTTTGGTCTGTTACCTATCTTGCCTTATTTCTTCTCTCTTCTCATTAGGACTGTGCATGGACTCCCAATCTGCCCTGTGACCCTTGATCTGTTGCTCCCAAATCAGGCCAATTCAGCCTGTGCTGCCCCAGTGGCCGTCCAGCTCACCCCAGATTCGGTCCTGCAGTGGGGCCAATGTCTTTTTAAAGGGGTTTATACTCCTGTTTTAATATGCAGGTTTTTTTTAAAAAAAAAAATTAAGGCTAAAGGGCAGGCACACCAAGACAGCACAGGATTGAATCCCCCTGCTGATCAGCTGTTAAACAGGAGGATTCAATCCTGTACAGCAGTGTTTTACAACCTTTTTGAGTCCACGGCTCCCTTGACCAACTACATTCTTTCTGTGGCACCCCTGTGGGGCTCAAAAGCCCAGTTATGTCACCCCTTGCTTGTAGAGCAGGCAGCCCCTCACCCTTTTTCGAATACCCCCCCCTTGTGGAGTGTTCCCTCAGCCTCCTCTCCTTGAGAATCCTCCGGGCAGCCACTGCTGCCGCCCCTGGTCTCTGAGCTGCCCTCCAGCCTGCCCCACAGGGGCCTGGGACTTGTCTGTCCATTCCCAACAGCAAAGGCTGGCTGGGCTTTCTCACCCGCTTGCTTGTTTAGTCTGAGGTTACCTTGGCTGCTGGTAACCAGCACTCCCTAACCAGCCCCATGGGCACCATTCACCTGGGGAACTTGTAGCCAGGGCTGCTGCAACCAGCAGCACACAAGCCTTTGGGAGACAGACACGTGAGAAGGCATCAGAGGAGGGGGGGGAGGACATAGGCCAGTGTTGCTCATGGTAACCATGACCATCATTCAGGGCACCCCATGGCACCCTGGTTGAAAACCACTGCCATAGAGTACCAGTCACTACTCCTTTCCAAGTGGCTGTCCTTGCACTCAAGGGAAGCAGGCCACTCACAAAGGAGCAACAACTGGTAGTTTTGGGTGTCTCCATGCAACCCTTCACCAATGTGCCACAGGTGGCCACAGCAATGCAGTGAGGTACTGGATGAACCTTTTGTACAGTATTATCTATGGCAGGCATCCCCAACCTGTGACCCTCCAGATGTTTTGGCCTACAACTCCCATGATCCCTAGCTAACAGGACCAGTGGTCAGGGATGATGGGAATTATAGTCAAAAACATCTGGAGGGCCGAAAGGTTGGGGATGCCTGATCTATGGGCACAAATGTAAACTGCACTTTTATGGCTGATGTATGGAATCTACTGATAAAATATGAATCCAAGAATGTCTGCAACTGAAATCTAATTTTTTGAACCAGAGGTGCCACAATGCATTTAAATGTATTTACAGTGGTACCTCGGGTTAAGTACTTAATTCGTTCCAGAGGTCCGTTCTTAACATGAAACTGTTCTTAACCTGAAGCACCACTAGCTAATGGGGCCTCCTGCTGCCGCCGTGCTGCTGCTGCCTGATTTCTGGTCTCATCCTGAAGCAAAGTTCTTAACCCGAGGTATTATTTCTGGGTTAGCAGAGTCTGTAACCTGAAGCGTATGTAACCCGAGGTACCACTGTATTTATCTATGTTTCTATGCTACTCTTCAGTTAAAATTCTCAGTGATGTCAGATCTGTTTTTTACTCTGCATTTTCTGACCACACAAATATGCACTGCAAAATTGGGTCATGTCTGTCCATGAAAGTCATGCCTGAGATCATGTATTTTGTATCATTGCTGCTTGCAGTGAAATCTCAAGTGGTGGATGCAATGCCCCAAACTCAGGTTTTTGCACTAAGATGTTACACTGAAGTGCTGCGTCTTCAATATGTACAGTCTTTGCATACAGATCAGCTGTGATCATAGTAGGTTAGAAGTGCTTTGTGGACTGCTTACAAAAATAGTGTAACATCAGTAGCTGTAGATGCAACTTCTACAACCACCCACCCACCCATTAAAGCAACAGGCACAACGGCTTTTGAGTTCCCATGATTTTTGCCATCCTTTTTACGATTCAATGCGGTTCTTGGCATCGGTGCAGTTTTGGCCTCAGCCGCAAGCACACCGAGTTGGGATGAATGCGGACATCAGTTAAATCTCAAGGCTTAAAAACTTCTTCAAAACACAGGCATTCCTTTTTCTGCGAGCAGCACGAGGATACCGGTAGTTGTACCCTGCAAGCTTCCCGCAGCGCCTCGCCGTCACGGTGCGGGAACAATGCCGGGTTTCCTCCGCTGTTTCGATCGCAAAGTTTCAGCCAAGTGCCGAGATAACGTGAATCATCCCAAGGGGCACCACCCTCACCTTCCTGCTGCACCTCGAACACACACGGCCGGATCGGTGCCACAGCGCCAGCCCCACGGTCGGTGCAGGAGCGAGGGGGCAGCCAAACTGCGTCCCGCCCCTTCCTCACCGCAGCGAAGCCCCCGCAAAGCCCAAGAGACCCCGCGCCAAGCAGCATCTGCCCTCGGGAGCCGGTGGGGCTGGCGAGGGAGGGACGGGGGCTGGGAAGGCGAAGGAGAACAACGCGCGGCTCCCTCGGCTTCTGGGTCCAAAGGGGGCGGCTTCTGGGGCGCGCCCTAGAGTGCAATACTACACAAAAACAAGGCACACCCCCCCCCAAGAAACACGCGCACTCTATAGGCGCCGGCGCCCGCTTTCTTTCTTTCTTCTCCCAGGGAGGCGAATGGAAGGGGGGGCAGCAGCCTTTGTGAGGGCGCGAGGGCCGCCGGCCTGGGCGACTCGGCCCGCGCCCCCTCGTTCTCCCCCCCCCTCCTCCTCCATCCCCGGGCGCTTTCTTCCCCTTCTGGGACGCCATGTTGCCGAGGGGAGAGCCGGAGGCCGGTGGGCGGCGAGGCGCGGAGCAGGCAACTCACCCGTCGTCGCCTCAGGGAGGAGCAGCAGGAGCAGCAGCAGCTGCCCGGCCGCCGCCGCCGAAGTCGCCCAGCGGAGCAGAGTAGCAGCGCAGGGGCCCCGCCGCCGCCGCCGCGGGCTCGGAGGAGGAGACGCCGCCGCCGCCATTGTCCCCGTCCCGGCCCCGCCGCCGCCGCCGCCTCAGCCCCTCTCGCGCCCCCTCGCAGGGAGCCAGCGCGCGAGAGACGCCTCTCGCCGAGTCGCGGCCCGCTCGCCCCGCCCCCAGGCCCAGGCGCGCACCCCGCCCGCGCCTCCGCCCGCCCGCGCCTCCGCCGCCTCAGCCGCCAGACGAGACGGGCGCGCAGGGGGGAAAAGGCTGCCTCCAGTCAAGCGGGAGAGGGGAGCTCCTGATTGGCCGGGGGCGGCTTTCGGCCCCGCCTCCCCCTGCTGCTGCTGCTGCTGCTGCAGACGCGGCCCGGACAACAAGCGGCGAGGGCGCCGCGGGGGGACCGGAGGGAGGCAGGGAGGGAGGGGGCGCCTGGCCTCCGCGACCCCCCCGGGCTAGACTGAGGGAGCGCCGTCGCGCGCGAGGAGATCAATAAGCGACAAGGCGGCACCAGTGAGGGGGGGGGGAACTTGGCGGCGCTTTCGAAGCTTCTCCTCCCTCTTCCCGTTTCTTAGCTTTGCCCCAAGAACCGCCAGCCCAAATAAATGCTCTGGGCCGGGATCTGAAGCGAGGCGAAGAAGCCCCGTGCTGGGGGGGGGGCGGGCGAGGCAGCGCCCCCTTTCCCGCTAGGTCTCCGGCAGACCCGGCTGGCGAGGAGGGGAGAGGCCGCCCACTCCTCCGTCGCCCGGGCTCCTCTCCCGGAGCAGCCTCCGCCCCGCTTCGAAATTCCCTTTTCGGACTCTTCCCTCGCCTCAGATGAGGGACGCAGCCTTTCTCAGCCTTGGGCCCTCAGGGGTTGCTGCCCTACAACTCCCATCATCCGTGGCGGCCGAGCGTGCTGCTTATGAATGATGGGAGTTGTAGTCCAACAGCAGCTGGGGACCCGAGGTTGGCCGAGGCTGGGCAGCGTGTGAACGGCGGCGGCTCCGTCTGCCAGTCCGTTTCTGGACGAAATTGGAAGCGAGGCTGCTGCTCCTTGCTCAAATTCTGCTGAGACGCAGGTATCTGCTCAGGTCATCCTCCAGGTGCCCCGAGGAAGCAAGTGAGCAGGAAAGGGGCTTTTTCTGCCCCTGACACACATTCTTCCTTGTCCTTATGGGATCTTAGTTTTGTTTCTAGGTTGATAGGTCGAGGTTCCTGCCCCAAGTGTCCTGTCCCCGTCGAGCCATTCCTGTCCACCAGGCGGACGGAGGCAGCTGCCTCAGGCGGCAGAGCCCAAGCGGCGTCTCCACTGGTGAGAGCCTTGCTGACATGTGCCCTGGAACTTCCACGTACTAGAATATCATCAGTGAGTCAGTGATTAGTCTGAATCAGCTAAATTTTATAACGAATTCAAGTCTGAGCATCCATAGAGCATTTTAGGGTGTTCAAAGAGCTACATATATATTATCTTAGTGATCCCCCAAATTACTCTGCCAGGTAGATAAAGTCTATTATGCTTCAGACAGAAGAGTGGACAGCAGTAGCTTGCCTAATACCTCTCAGTGAATAAAGGGAGATTTGAACCAAAGACTTCCCAGTTAATTGCTTATACTTTCATACCCTACACAAAACCATCTCTCGATGAACTCAGAAACTGCCTTATTTTTCTCTGTATAAGACAATGTTTTTTTGAGATAACCCCCAGAAAGCTTAACAATCCCAAAATACTGATTTCTTAAATTGGGGTTCAAAAAATAGGGGTTGTTTTATATTGGGGGCATCTTATACACAGAAAAAATACAGTAATTTCCTACATGGAGTTTCTTCAGGGTACACAGGAAATGCAGAGCATTCCATTCTTATTGGGTTCTCACTAGCTGCCCTATTGTCATACAGTCTGAGCTGAAACACATTTACCAAGATGTAAATTCTTTTGAGTTAAATGAGAGCTACAATTCTAACCATAGCTGCATATACACATTTTATTCTAAAATCAATGGAGATGGAATACTTGTTTATTCTATGTAGTGCATACACAATCTAGATCTATTGCATGTTTTTTTGCCCCTGAAAAGACTGGTTTCATTGAGAAGCTGGTTTTATTCCAAAAATAAAAGCTCATTGCAGATTGATTCTGCATTATCCTGCAGTGTGCCCATATGGAAACAGATGTAAGTAGCCCCAGAAATAGGAGGTGTATCCATACCTGCCCTATGAAGTGTCACCACTACCTTATTCAAGGGAGGTTGGTGGGGCTGTGGTCTAAACCACTGAGCCTCTTGGGCTTGCTGATCAGAAGGTCGGCAGCTCAAATCCCCACGACGGAGTGAGCTCCCGTTGCTCTGTCCCAGCTTCCTGCCAACCTAGCAGTTCAAAAGCACACCAGCGCAAGTAGATAAACAGGTACCACTGCGGCTGAAAGGTAAATGGTGTTTCCATGTGCCCTGGCACTCGTCACAGTGTCCCATTGTGCTAGAAGCAGTTTAGTCATGTTGTCCACATGACCTGGAAAGCTGTCTGTGGACAAACGGCAGCTCCCTCGGCCTGAAAGCGAGATGAGCGCCGCAACCCCAGTCACCTTTGACTGGACTTGACTGTCCAAGGGTCCTTTACCTTTACCTTTTACCTATTCAAAGGTAACCTAACCAAGGGTCTCAAGTATCCTTGCATCTATCCTTGCAGACAGCAGAGTCTAATCTGGATTGAAAGCAGCATGTTGAAGGGGAGCATGAATGACTCCAGATTGAAAAAAACTACATCAGTGTTCTACAAATGGTGTGTACATGGCCCATATCTGCTCAGAAATAAGTCCTACTGAAATCCTAAATGGGGTTATGATTGCAGCATTAAGGTTATGCTTCTGAATTCTTCCCCCACCCATGACCTTTTCTGCACTGCAACCCTCTGATCTGTGCTTTTAATAACTGTCTGGCCCTGACAGGCAGAGATTTCGGAAGTTCAGACTTTCCCGTCACGCTGCTGGAGATGCGTCTGACCAACTTGTCTGCTGTGTAGTTCTTAAGAATAGGAGTTCCAGTTCCATATGAGCCTTGAACTCAAATGAACTCCTGCTGGGGAGGATGAGATTGGCCAATATACTTTCCTGACTCTACTTGTTGGTCATGGTGTGTCATATAAACACTATAGGAAATAGTAGCAGTATGCTTTTAGTCTGTAAAATTTTCAACGCCATTTTTGTCTCTTCTTTGAAAATGTTTCTCAGTTTCATTTGAGTCAACACCCAAATTAATCCAGGAATCTGTTTTCAATGTCGGATGTCAGTCCCGGCACATAACATGAAGGAGAGGCTTGTTTTTTCCCCATGAAGTAACCATGCCATTCCCGGCAACTGTGGGATTGAGAAGGCCTGCCAAGGAGATTCCACTGCTGCTTGTTTTACTGGAAATGTTTAAAATATGTCTGTTTCCATATTAGAGAGCAATTCAGATGCTTGGATGAGTCCCTGTTATTGCATCTTGCAGATGTTGACAGGGTGGTTGGGGAGTGTATTCTACCATCTATTTGTCCATGTGTTGCCCATTTTGGCTACTAGTATCTAACCAAGAAGGAGTACCGGTAACAAGCTGGCTTTGGGAAGTGGTGAAGGCCACTGTCGTCTCCGTTGGGAGGTGGCAGACTCTTCTTCCTTGAAGGTTTTTAAGCGGAAGTTGGATGGCCCTCTGTCATGTATCCTTTAACTTAGATTCCTGCATTGTACGGGGCTGGACTGAAATCTCCCTAGCCCATCAGAGATCATCGACTAGTGCGATCAAGGCAGTTTCAGTCCCATGATGGGGCCTGAATCCCGATTGGAAGGGATAATATTTTATTCTCTTGTTCATTATACTATTTTAAATGTGCATTTTATATTTGACTTCCTTTAGTAATGTTGTCTTCTGAAATGTTAAAGATAATATTTTAGTTTCCTGTTAATTATGTTGCTTTGAATGTATACTTTATATTTTGATGTGTTGTAAACTGCTTTGATATTTTTTCTTTAAAATATAACTGGTAAATAAATTACTGTTGTTGAAACACTCCAAAACTTATTTGACATAGTTTTTAAGTTTATAGCACTTGAGGTAAGATAGTGAACTGCAGCGCCCTGTAACATAGCTACCAGGGGGCTGAAAAGCATTCTCCCAATGCTACTCTCTGGACACTGTCCCAAAGGTAGGATCAGAACTACTGTATTACAGTGCTCCCAATTTCCAGAGCTGGTAGGGGAGGATAACATGGTAAATGGTACAAAAAAGCTGAAGAGAGATCAAGATGCAAAAGAAAGCTCACATTCCCTCCGTCCCTCTCTCTGTAAAGGTTATCCATTAGGGCAACCAAGGCTGACTTAGTCCCATGGCCAGGCCTGAACCCAGAGTGTAATAAATCAAAATTGTGTGTATTGGGGGGTATTGTTTCTGTTTGTCATTATGGTATGTATTTTTGCGTTTTTACATTGTAAACCACCCTGTAATCTTCAGATGAAGGGTAATATAGAAAATTTAATAATAATCCAATAATGTTTGCTGCTGCCCCACCACAACCCATTCACCACCTGCCCCTCAAAGGGGGTATTTGCAACTGGTCAATAGTTGTAGTCTAAGAGGTCCAGAGAAGGTTTCTTTAGGAGCAGCTGCACCACTGCTTCTACACATTAACAGCCCCTATACATTATTTGTGGTTAGGATGTTGTTTTATGCATCAAAATGTACATATTAATATGCTCTACGAGTTTTGTTAGGACATGCAGTAACTCTGTTATGCAGGGGGTTGGACTAAATGACCCCTGGGGTCCTTTCCAAGTCAACAATTCTATGCTTCTGTGCTCAAACCTATATGAGGCACTGGCCCTGCTTCCTGGACTTCTTCCATATCAACAGCTCCTCAACTCATAGACTCTTGATGCAGACAGTCTACATCAATGAGTGGTGGAGCCAGTTAGCAGTGTGACCAGGAGATACACACTTCATTCAATTAACATATGAAGAGGGCTAAAATCATTTCTCATTATATACAAGACTGAAATTATCTGGTATTTAACGCGATTGTGGAATAATTTGGTATTATTTTTGTCCGCTTTTCTTTCTCAAATATTCCTTAACCAATATGATGAAGATATTTATACAGGGAAACACAAGCACACAGCCCAGACAGTGGGAAATATGCTTTTATATTAATTAAAATGGAAAAATAGAACTGGATTTCACATTTTTACATCATATAAAAACAACATTGGTTACAATGATAAGGACTCTGGAAGAAAACAGCTTTTGACATACAGCTAGCTATTAAATAACTGATTTGATGGCAAACGAGTCATAGAGATCACTAAAGAGTAGAGCTACTAGCTTATGTTTCAAAACAGTAATTATTGCCTGCCGTTATAGTGTTACATTATGACAATTTTAAGTGCATAGCTTCTTATACAATATACTGTGAGACCATATAGAACCGAAATGTTTACAGCATGATTGGAATACTGTTTTTCTGAGGGCCATCATGTAGTTCATTAACAATTCCTAAAAACTTCAATTTAGTTCCAATGGAAAACGGAAAAAATGAAGGGGGGAAGAGGTGAGGAAAGGAAAAGCAGCAAGTCTGCATTTCACTTAACATGGAATAATGATCCAATATCTATCTGAAAGAATACATGACACCTGTCTGTCGTGGCTTTTGACAATTCCTGTAGCAATAGGAAGGCAACTTTCTCCAAACTGAAATGAGAGATGTAAACACATTATGCTGCCTTTCAATCAAATTAGCTACGGACAGTTTTGCCAGTACTATACACAGTAACGGTTGGGATCCCACGTGATTCCACAGACACTTCATGTTTTTCTGTTTTCTCTTTCCAAACTGTAGTTCTTCGTATTGCATTGGATGCCTCTCCTGAAGTTCCTCCAGGCTTTGGGAGAGGCACTTTGAATGGTGCAGGGTTTCAAACAGAAGCTTTCTACGTGCCCTTTGGGGAATCAGCTATTTAGCACTATTATAATGACCTTTCAGCACAGTTCAGGGGCTTTTTCAAGACCACAGTAGCACCAAAATATGCATCAAATTACATTTCCATAGGGGTGAAATTCATATTCCTTGTGCTGCCCTCATGCAATGATGGGGGAGGGAGAGATGGCTTAATCCAAGGTCAGTTACATTCAAACTTGTTTCCTACCCAAAGGAAGATGTTAGGCAAACTGCTTTGTAGGGTTCCAGTCTTCCAAACCATGGCCTTCTGTGTGCCAAGTTTCTTAGAACTAGGCAGTTTGTTCCATAAAAGAGGGGTGTGAACGCGTGCTTCTCAAACAGCTGTTTCCTATGATGTGTAGCAACCTACTTTTGAAACTGAGAGGAATGTTTGAGAATCAGTTTTCAGTCTAGTATTGTGGTAGGCAGCCTAGGGCAGATGGAACGTGAAGCTAATGAGACAGTGATGTTCAATGGCTTTTTACCCAGCAGAAAGGTTTATGGAACCTTACATCTGCAATAGTAATTCTGCCCCTTCCGTACTAGAGACAATTGTTCTAGCCCCACTGGAACAACATACAATGGTCCCTCTGGTTTGCATACTATACCCGGTATCTCCAACCAAACTTTTCAGCAACTGCCCCAAGCAGGCTTATAATAGGGACCAGTCCCATATTGCCCAGGCACTTCTGTGTGGTAGTTCAGCCCAGCTGATCTACACAGTTTCTGCATGGGTTGAAATGTTTCAGAAGAATGAATTTCACCATCCTGGAATATGATTCTGCACTGAGGTATGCTTTCTTTGGTTATGTTTTTCTTTTCTTTATTTAAAAAAGTATGCAATTACAGTACAATATTTACATAATTTAAAAATTATATGTCAGTGGCAACATTTCTTTAATAAACTTTAAATTTATATTGGGAGTGGGAAGGGGACTTGTTTCCTTCATATGTCTGAGACATAACTGTTTTCAATGCAAAGAGTGATGAACCTGTTGCTACAGCTATATGCCTTTTGATCCAATAACTTCCCAGACTTCAAGGGTGAGGCTTGTCCCATGACGGCCAGATCTGCTGTCCTCCAGGCTTCGCAGTAGTTGCTAATGAGTCGTATTCCATTTGAACTTGAACCATGCCAGACAACTTTCTGAGGCCTGAAGTTAGAGGAATGCTTTAGTAATATTCCTTGGAAAATAATTCCATGTGTATGGCTAGTTCAAAGTTTGACATAAATTAACTTAATTTTATTCATTAAAGTGCAGGGGACGTGGCGGGTGGGCAAAAGAGTTCACTTTCCCTTCTGTTTTCACTGTTCAATTTAGGCCTAGTTTTTGAACCTTGCTCAGATGCATAGTTTTGGCCCTGAAGAAGGAAGTTATTAATACTCCCCTGGCTGCTGCTAGAGTCCAGGGGAATTTTAAATATGTCCAGAAGCATACTTGCAGAGTGATCTTGTTAAAACATTGGGCTAATATTTCACATGGGGCACGGGTGGCGCTGTGGGTTAAACCACAGAGCCTAGGACTTGCCGATCAGAAGGTCGGCGGTTCGAATCCCCACAATGGGGTGAGCTCCCGTTGCTCGGTTCCTGCTCCTGCCAACCTAGCAGTTCGAAAGCACGTCAAAGTGCAAGTAGATAAATAGGTACCGCTCCGGCGGGAAGGTAAACGGCATTTCCGTGCACTGCTCTGGTTCGCCAGAAGCGGCTTAGTCATGCTGGCCACATGACCCGGAAGCTGTACCCCGGCTCCATCGGCCAATATAGCGAGATGAGCGCCGCAACCCCAGAGTAGGACACGACTGGACCTAATGGTCAGGGGTTCCTTTACCTTTACCTAATATTTCACATGACACATGGTAATACCAGAAACTGTGTAAATGTCTGTGAACTTACCAAGCTGGATCTGTCATGACATCCCTACCATCAAAGGAGTATATTGGAATCCGGAGGTCAAACTGTCCCCCATTGCCAGAGAATATTGACTCCCAGTTACTGAACAATGGTTCTCCCTACAGGAAAGAAAGGAAGCCAGCTTTTAGAAGTGAAATTGCCCCTGCCCTGACCAAGTTGTTTTCCCCTCAGTTGTTTCACATCCGTCTTGCCTGCCTATTTTTTTACTCTTTGAAATTCTACCACCATGCAGGGCACAGAGAGACCAAAGAGTTGCCAGATCACCACCTGAAAAACACTCCTGTTTCCTTAACAGCCCACAGCTATGGAGGAAAAACCAAGTATTCAGTTCCCTTGGTGTGTGGTGACAGTGGCTCAGCTGTGAAAATGCTCTGTACAAGCAGATATTCTTCCTTCATTAATGAATGAATGGGCACAACCAAAGGTGGAGGAAAGTGGTGCTAAATGGGCATAGTTAAAGGAAAAGTGAGCTACAAGTCTAGGATCAGCAGGATGGTTTTTTTCTGCTTACACCAGATCTATCAGTGTATTTCCAGTGCATGGCACATTCTTACAGGGACGAGTTTTATAAAGCAAAGCAGACAAAATAAAAATCTTACCTTAAGATTAACTATGGGCACATGATACCGGTCAGCTTTCCTGACCACCGTCAAGAGATCTTGCAGATGGGAAGACAAGAAAGCTCTGTATGTTGAGAGCAAACCAGCAGCCCGAGCTTGTTGAAAGCACTGGTAGTCAGCTCGCATGTCACCAGAAAACGGAGTGTTCAAGGCCACCAGATGAAGCTGCGGAATAAAGGATGGAGGAGCTTGGGGTTGTAGTGGTAATTAAGCCTCTAGCAGTGATTAGTTATGGCTGCGCTGCATTAATGTCACAGCAGGGCACGTCAGGAGGATTGTATTGACCATTTCACTGTATGTTTTTATATTCTTTGCCGACCTCTTTGAGGCTTTACTTATAGTTAAAAGGTATACAAATTAAAATTAAAATCATGCGGAAGTGAACTTTTAAGAGGAATTGACTTTCCTGCAGCCAAGCCAGAAAGCCAAAGGCCAACTAGAGACTGCACCCATGTGCCACAGCAACGTTTCGTAGGATGTACCATGGGAAGAGAAATGGGGCAAACACACCTTTTATCTACAAACAGAGCAGCTAAACCACCCATAACAGCACAAAACAAGCCTCCTACTTACACTTGGCCTTCGGCCGTCCGTATTTGAAGCTGGGATTGGTGCTGGAAGGGGTTGAAATCCCTATTAGTTTAACACACAACAAAATAAAGCATTAAAATGAGAGAAAACAAGGGTAGAGACAGACGTAAGGTTTTAAGAGGACTCAGTGTAATTTAACGAGCCATAACCTGAGCTTGGCTTTGCAGCGCTTATGACAGACATATATATTACTTAAGTAAATATTACTTAAGTAAATCCCAACCCTCAGACTTCTTCCTCCTCTCGTGTATTGGGGAAGGTGTCTTGCTGATTTTTATTATTTATTTTTTAAAGAAATCACTAACGTTTAAAAATGAAACACAAAACTGTTGGTAGATATGCCAGCCAAAATATGCTCACCATAACTGGGTTTTTCATATTCAAACTGAAATGTTCTAGAACCTGTAAACTGCTCTGTGACCTTTGGATGAAATATAAATTTAATAAATAAGAATAATAAACCTGAAGAACTAATTTTCCTCCAGAAAATTTGTTTATGGAGCAGCTACCAGACTGCTCCATATATGCTCTTAGAATGTTACATCTGTCTTCAGTCCTAATGATATTTCTATCCAGTAGTTGTCAACAACTACTGTAATTGCATCATCAAAACTAGTGTAATTGCAAATTATGGACAAATACAAAGATATATGTACACATGATTTGCCCAACAACTACCATCATTAATTCTTCACATGGGATAGAAGGTAAGTGAAATGTTTCATAAACTCCTCATTCAGCTGACTATCATATTACATATTACCACGAACAAGGAGAGACTGGAGCTCTTAGAGGTCCCGTACTCACGTCCCATTACATATGCTTTCTGTCAGCATCTGATACAGCACTTCTCAATCAGAAAGGTGTTTTAATACTTACTGGACTTGAAATTGCTGGAGGTGGGGGGCTGTCAGCAGGAATAGGAATCAGTTCACCAAGCTGGAGTAAAACAAAATGAAATTGAAAGAAGGACAGAAGCAGTGATGAACTTTAAATGAAAGAAATATTTTTCCCACTCAGGGGTAATCTCAGTTCTGAAACATTCCTTTCAAAAAACAAAACAAATCTTGAACAGAAGATGAGTTGCCTATCCCCAAACCAACTGTTACCTGCAATTTTTTCCATCCTCCTTGAGTACGAATAAACACCTCACTGGTTTCGCTAAGGTAGATCAATGTGCCTTCAGACACTAAGTGGACCTTTTGTAGCATAGTGTCAACATTTCTAAACCTTGTGACCTGTCAAGATAAAAACATTAATTGCTCAAATAAAAACAATAGCCTATGAGAATGTACTTTTTATCTGGACAAGAAATGACCAAGAGTTCATGAAAGGATTTTTTTTAAAAAAAAGAAAGCAGAACCTAAGGGTTATGAATAATTAGTCACAGAGGCTATTTGTAACAGCAGAGGCAGTAGCTCAGTGAAAAAGTGCTTGTTCTACGTGTATAAGGTTGCAGGGTCAATAATACCTCCAGTTTCTGTAAATGGTGTCAGGGACCAGCACTGTGAAAATCCCTGGAGAGTCACTGCAAGTCAGAAGAAGCAGCACTGCCTATCTATCTATCTATCTATCTATCTATCTATCTATGGGAAACAATAATCTTTCTCCATCTCCTAGACCCAGCCTGCTGCTGTTGAATGACATGAGATGTATGTGTTTGTGTGTGCTTACGTACACACCATGCTACTGGAACACAAAGGGAAGGAAGAATAGGGGCAAAGTAGTAGAGCACCTCCTTTGCATGCGTAAGCTCCTAGGTTCACGCTCTAGTTAAAAGGAAATATGCATGCCTGCTTAAGAACTGCTGGCAATATTGGGAGAATCAACAGTCTGCCCCAGGAATATGGCAGCATCATATATTCATATACAATGATATGTCACCTTTGTCCTCTTCCTAGCTTTTGAAACAAGGTTAGAGAATATATTAAACCACAGTCGCAAGGCTGTGGATGTGTTACAGCTACACTAAAATCAAAGGTCACCCTTAAAGATTGCAAGTGATGGGACTGAACTGACAACAAGAATAATGCTGTCCTTCAGCTTAGTTTAGTTTTTATTTTATCTGTATTGCTGGAAGTTCGCAACCTTTCCAGATGAAGTGATGAATGTTTGGCAAGAAGACTAAAGAGTAGCTACCCTGGATTTTAAAGATCAAAATACTTTAACCTTACTGCTGTAAGGTTAACCAACAGAAATAAGTTTCTTTTTACTGTTTAGTTCATGATACATAAAGTTAAAGGGACCCCTGACTATTAGGTCCAGTCGTGGACAACTCTGGGGTTACGGCGCTCATCTCGCTTTATTGGCCGAGGGAGCTGGCGTACAGCTTCCGGGTCATGTGGCCATCTACTTTGTCATTTCTTGAAAAATAAAATGTTTCACTCCTTGTAGATATTTGAATCATATCCTTCTTTAAAGAACAAAAAGTCACCCAAATTATATGTTCCTTTGATTCTTCTTAGATGCAAAAATTACGTATTTCCAGATCAGATGTTTAGCAGTCCCAATGTGATTGAGGAAGCCTACAGGGCAGCCTGTGACCTTGCAACATGGAGGGACTGGTTGTATGAACTGGCAGGACCTCAATACACACAGCTGCCACAATTTGCATGATTGCAGCATGTATTTCTTGAACCGTTACAATAACAGAGATTGCAATTGAAATGTTTAAGCCGCTCTTCACTGACAGTGCTTCATACAACAATGTTGTTGTGTAATCACTGTTGGCGTAATGTGAACAATGAGTCATGTCTTGAGGAGCATATCCCTCATGTCTGTGAGTGTGTCAGGTGCACTGGGTTAGCACAGCAACAGCAGCAGGGTTGAGTGTAGGATTTGCTGAATAATTCACTCTCCCATTGGTTCAGGAAATGTGCCCACGTGTAGAGATGGGTCTCTCCCCCC
Source organism: Podarcis pityusensis (assembly GCF_964106645.2). Classification (NCBI taxonomy): domain Eukaryota; kingdom Metazoa; phylum Chordata; class Lepidosauria; order Squamata; family Lacertidae; genus Podarcis; species Podarcis pityusensis. Next base: position 4,120,059 of record NC_138038.1, on the reverse strand, counting down.
CCCCACCTTTGGCGATCACTCATAGCAGAGTAAGATTGTCTTCCATGAATATGGTCTTAACAGTCTGTCTGTAAGTGACTGTGGAGGTCAATTCTGGATCCACACATCCTTCCACAGGGGGGACATAGGTCTCCGGGTGGGAGTTGATCAGGGTGAGGGTTTGTCAAATGTGCCTTCCTCTTAGCTCGTTTCTCCTTTTTGCCCTGAGTCCACGACGCCTTTGGTAAAGGCTGTTCTCCAATTGGAGTGCTCGCAGGCCAGTGTTTCCCAGTTATCAATGCCCATACTACATTTTTAAAGATTTGCCTTGAGAACATCTTTAAACCTCTTTTGTTTAAAGAGAGATGGGTATAATACTCTCTAGGGCATTGCTTTCATTATGGTTCTGTCCTGTCCTGTTTGCTGTCAGGGCCTGACTCTGAATCTGTGAGAGTCATGGGTAGAGACTGGGTTTTACATTGCAGCATTAGCTAGGATGGGGATCGTGTTAGTGAATCTCTCTGTAATATGTATCTTTACTTCAAAGACCTTTATAGAGCAGGTAGTAGCATAGCTGTCAACGTTTCCCCTTTTTAAAGGGAAATTCCCTTATTCCGAATAGGATTCCTCGCAAGAAAAGGGAAAAGTTGACAGCTATGGGTAGTAGTGGTTAGTAGTCTTGTGTTGGGAGACAATAAACACTTTGTTACTTTGAACCGTGCAGGGGAGGAGTTTTTCCCTTAATTGGGGACTCTGAATGAAGATGTTCTGCTGTGAGCAGGAAATCTCTGAAGACTCCTCTGCTGATATATCACATGGGTTGAGGTGTAGTGAACTACATACTGACTTCCACAAATCACCAACAATCACTGCTGAGTTGCAAGCCTACTATCAACCCTGTGTGTCCTTGCAGATTATCATGTTGGGACCACCAAGCAACTGAGGTGGCTCATACCCAAGGTCAGTCCAACTTGTTTTTGTCTGAATTAATATTTCTATTGCACTGAAAGTTTTAGGAAGCTCTTAAAGAGACAGATACATGTTCTTACCAAGTTCCTGGTCCCAGGTAATCCAGGTTCTCCAGGAGGTCCTGGTGGGCCTGGAACAGCTGCTGCTTAAATAAAAGAAAACCATGGTATATATTATTATCTCTTTTAAAGACACTGACTATATTACTGCCTGTCTGGAAGATGCTGGCAGCAGCAGTACCTACAAGTTAACACCGCCTACAAGTTAAGAGTTGTTGGTTTACAACATACAAGCCCTTTGCGTTGCCTCGAATATTTTCATCAGGAGATTTTAGCTCTAGGCCTGGTGCCGGTTGCTTTGGATTAAGCTATAAAACAGGTGGTGGTTGGTGACTGGCATTTTGGCATCAGCAGTCTCTGGGAAAGAACAGATATGAACTGACAAATAGAGCCAGACTAGATGTTTGGTGAAACACCTTGGTTTTTAGAACTTGGAACTAACTGTATCATTCTTGGATCTAGGACCTTTCCCCCCTCCACAATTCAGCCATCAAGTGCAGAGGTAAAATATGCAAAAGCAAAGAAAGCTGTCTGCTTGGGAGGCAAATATTTATGCCAATTCATGCTCATGTCCACACAGGTGCGCCAGGCAGAAAGGAGACATCCATGTGACCTACCTGAGCCATATATTGATGGAGGCCCTGGTGGGCCAGGAGGTCCTGGTGGGCCAGGAGGTCCAACTGGTCCAAATCCTGGAGGGCCAGGTAGTCCAGGTACCCCAGGGGGGCCTCTAGGCCCAACCACTGTGTCTCCTTTTGGTCCCTATTAAAGAAAACAACACTTCAGTAAACCAATCTCCTCAAGGGATTATTATAGTAAATGCTGCAGCTTAAACAGAGGAATAGCACTGATACCTGCAGTAGGCACCTATGTCCATAAAAGTCGGAACATTTTGGGGGCTTTTATGTGTCAAACCTCATTCTATAGCATTACAGAAGTACGTTCCATCACATCCATCTGGAGTCTGAAGTCCATGCAAAGTTTCACCATTTTAATGACAACTATGCCAGAGTGGCGCTGTGGTCTAAACCACTGAGCCTCTTGGGCTTGCCAATCGGAAGGTCACCCGCGTCCCTCCATTAGAAATAATTGTTATAATTTAAAGACATATTAATGTGATACCTCTCACCATAGTGCAGAAGACTGTGAGCAAGCTCAGGGCCTGCCCATACTTCCACTTGCCCCATGCCTAGGAAGCACAGATCCAATGGGTTTGTCCCTTGGCCCTGCTCCTTTCCCAGGGAAAACCCACTCTTTAGTTCTAAGTCAGAGCAAACAGTAATCCGGGGAAAACCTGACCCAAATTGCCATTTGCTCCGATTGAGTGTTAAAGAGCTGTAAGCAGCAGGACAAGATGATTAGCCCTCAGTCTGCTGTCCAGGTGCTAAATGTCAATGGCAAATTTAAATTCCCTTCAGAGGACATCTTCTGGTAGCAGACAGTCCTCTGTAAAGTAGGACACATGACCATCCTTCTCATAAGTAGGGCAGATACAGAGCTTATGTTTCATTAAACTAGGTAAACTCTACACTGAGAGGCAGTGGAATTATGTGCTACTTGCTCTCAGTACAATTAACATTTGCTGCAATGCCTAAATGATGTGCACAAACATAGATTCTTGTGCACATATTTCTGGTAAAGTACCTTATCACTCAGAATTAAAAGTTGCTGGGGGGCAGGGAGTGATGACCATCAGGCATGTAAGATTCCACATACATAGGGTGGTTTCCAACTGGGTTTTACTCAGAATAGGCCCATTGAAATGAATTTACCTAAGTAAGTCATGTCTATTAATCTCAATGGGACTACTCTGAGTTGAATAATAGCCACACAAGGAATGTGGGCTGTAAGGCAAATACATGTAATTCCAGGATGGGTCAGATAGTCCCAATTTTTTAAAAAAAGACATTAATCAATAAATGACGGGACCATTTATTACACAGAAGGAAGGCTTACCACTGGTCCTGGTCTTCCTGGGAGTCCTGGAGGTCCTGACATAAAAAAGCCTCCATTTGGTTCTCCTTTTTCTCCTTTAAGGCCAACTTCTCCATTGACTCCTTTCTCACCCTAAAAAGAGAAGGCATACAAAGTAACGGCACAGCAATACTATGTGACCTAACATTTGTACAAACCTAAGAGATTACTTTCTTGACTTGATACAAAGCTTGAGTGTGCTTTGCAGTACAGTGGAACCTCGGGTTACAAACACTTCAGATTACATACACTTCAGGTTACAGACTCTGCTAACCCAGAAATATTACCTTGGGTTAAGAACTTTGTCTCAGGATGAGAACAGAAATCGTGCTCTGGCGGCGCGTCGGCAGCAGGAGGCCCCATTAGCTAAAGTGGTGCTTCAGGTTAAGAACAGTTTCAGGTTAAGTACGGACCTCCGGAACGAATTAAGTACTTAACCCGAGGTACCACTGTATATTTTTGTATGAGCTGATATAAAGGAAGGAAGTAATGGTCAGTTGTACTCTAGATCTAGAACTCTGAAAGCTTGCTCATGTACCAAAACATTATGGTCACATCTCCACCATATATTTAAAGCATATTTCCTTCTCCCTTTAGATAATACCTGTTCAACCATGTATGTGTAAATAAGGAAAAAGGAAAGAAAGAAAGAAAGAAAGAAAGAAAGAAAGAAAGAAAGAAAGAGACATTTTATTGGGATATCGTTATATAAAATATGTATAGGGAGGGACACTGTGTACTTTAAAGATCTTAAATTGTGGCCATGGGTTATTGTTATTGTTTGTTATTACAGTAGGTATTTTTGTGTTTTTATATTGTAAACCTTCCTGTGATCTTTGGAGGAAGGGTGGTATAGAAATTTAATAAATAATAATAAACTGTAATTTAGAGCAGAGGCTTAGTTCCATCAGAGAAAATGTATGTATTACTACATCTTACTGAATAGTAATATATAATAATACATACTATGTATTTATTGTGAAATACAAATATTTCCTGCTGGTGATATAAAACAGTATTATGGACAGCAAGTACATAATAATAATAATAATAATAATAATAATAATAATAATAATAATATCTTTATTGTCATTGCCCCCCTTCGGGGACAACGAAATTACTTGACTGCTCCATAAAAACACTAATTAATCAATACAGTATAATACAGCAAGGGAGATTAGATGACTTTCAAAGTCCGGGCTTCCCATTCAGGGCCGAGATCGCTCTGGAGAAGAAGCTGTTCTTAAGACGGCTCGTTCTTGTCTTCATCGTCCTGTATCTCCGTCCCGACGGCAAGAGCTCGAAGAGACAGTGACCAGGATGCGATGGATCTTTTACTATGTCCAGTGCCTTCCTATGGCACCTTGTGGCATAAATCTGCTCTAAGGTGGAGAGTGGGCAGCCAACAATGCTCTCTGCTGCCTTAACAACCCTGCACAACCCCATCCTGTCCTGGGTAGTACAGCTTCCGTACCACACACATAAGCCATAAGTGAGCACGCTCTCAATGGCACAGTGATAGAAGGCAAGCAGCAGTTTCTGCGGAAGATGGTTTTTCCTTAGTATTCTCAAAAAGTACAGTCTCTGCTGCGCCTTCTTCACAAGCCCCCTTGTGTTGACACTCCAGGACAGATCCTCTTGTAATTCAATGCCCAAAAATCTGAACGTTGTTACCCTCTCCACACAGACCCCATCAATCAAAAGTGGCTGGACGTTGCTCTTCTGTCTCCTGAAGTCCACCACAAGCTCCTTTGTCTTCCTTGTATTTATGAGCAAGTTGTTAGCTCTGCACCACTCTGTCAGCCGCTCCACCTCATCTCTATAATCCGTTTCACCCTCCCTTTCAGAGATGAGCCCAATCACAGTTGTGTCATCTGCAAATTTGACAACCCTATTACATATTTATCTACTTGCACTTTGACGTGCTTTCAAACTGCTAGGTGGGCAGGAGCTGGGACCGAGCAACAGGAGCTCACTCTGTTGTGGGGATCTGAATCGCCGACCTTCTGATCAGCAAGTCCTAGGCTCTGTGGTTTAGACCACAGCGCCACCCGCATCCCGTAAGTGTGGATAGGTATACACATTTTCATTCTTTGAATGGCAGAGGTCTGGGCCTTTGGAATCCATTTGAAGATTTAGATTATGATTCAGGCTCAAGACAACGCATATAGGAGCATCTTATTTAATTCTCACAATGACCCTGTTTAGGTAGGTTAGCCCAAGAGTCGATACTGTAGCCACAACCTATAAGTGAGAGGGGATTTGAATGTAGATATTGCCTACCCAAATCCACTGCTCTACACCACATCTGAAAAGGAAAGCAAAAATGTGGTATCTATGCCTGCTAAATCATCTGAGCAGTAGTGGGCTAATGGTGTGTTTGGGGAAGAGGACCACAAATGAAGAAGAGTTAGAGAAGCAATCTCTGTACCTTGGCAGAGACGTATCACAGCAAACACCATCAATGTCAAGGTGCATATAATGTTATCGGTACCAAGGTAGGCCGCCAAGGAGCTCCACACATCTATAGCATTTGAATAAGTGCTAGCCAGGCTATACTGTCTCTTCAAATCCTTCCACTCATATGTCACTATGTTTCTGTCAAGGGGAAGGTGCGGGCTGTCACGGCACTGCATAGTCTGAGAGAAACAGGTACCCTCTTTGGATTGGAAAGGGGAAACTCTATGAAAAACACGGCCAGCGTGCACGTAGCAACTATTATGCTGAAAATTCACAAATAATTGCCTCTAAAAACCAGACAATGTGCTGGTACTTTATTAAGGAAGAATTCAGCTGTCAACGGGAAAGAATTACCTTCATGATGTTTAACTGGCTAAAATAAGTTGATGGCAGAGGAGGACCTGGAAAGTAAAGGAAATAATTTTATGGATTTTCTGTTTCTATTAAGTCCACACAGATCTATGAAGCAGAGTGAGGCGGCAGCCTCAGGTGGCGGAGTCCAAGGGGCAGCCCCCAGTTCCAGACAAGCGGTTGTGGCTGTAGCTTCCAGGTTCTGGGAAGATCTCACGAGAGTCCTGCGAGATCTTGCCACAAGCCACTGCTGCACCCTCCCCTGCCACTGCCAGAGAAGCAAGGAGAAGTAGCCGTGTGAATGTGCACCCCACTCTTCCCACCTATTTGTAGCAGATCCAACTCCTCTGGCTACCAATTGTGGCGGATCCCACCTATGTATACCCTAAATATAACCACCACGGGTTATCGTATGCTTTTTGTGTGAAGGTAAACTTAGGCCGAAGTTGAACAAACAAGAAAATATTTATTTTGCAGAATAAAGCTGATAAAAGAAAGGATGTGTCAGAGATAATGTTCTTTCAGGAAACAGTCAGCCTATTCATAATTATACTAAATTTAGTGGATGTTACAAGCTTCTAAACAAGGCAGTAAACGCACAGCTTCTTTTAAATGTCAGTTGCTTAATTCAGTTATTACTCCTCAGTTAGGTGTTACAGTTTTCTAGGCTAGGTGATAAATGTTTCGCTTATTTCCAGTTATTTCACTTCAGTTCCTTAGCCTAGTTGCTGCATAGGTATTACAGATTAATACTTTGGTTCTTAACAAGGTGGTACTCTCTGTCAGTTACCCAACCTTCTATCAAAGACACTCCTGAGGTACTTTGAATAGTATTACAGACACAGGCGATCCTCACACCCGCTGGCAGAGGAAGAGGGGGTTGGTGGAAGAGCCATCCTGGCGGGGTGCCATCGTGGCTGCCCCCCCGCCTGCACCACACCCCCGGGATGCGTGCTACCCATCCCTCCACCTGCTCTCCACCCCCTGGTGCTGGAGCATGAAGCTCCATCACTGCCCACACCCCTTTTAACTGGTCTGGTAATCTTCTCTTTCGAGAAGATGTTTCCCCTCCTGACTGGGATGAGACCCAAGTAGACGGTATCCTCACAGCTCCTACTTCTCCTGCTCAAACTCAGCCTTTAAGTTAACTCCTGTCTGAATGTTCTCACAAGACACTAAAAATTATCTTCCATTCTAAGCTCAGTCTCCTTTCTCTAGCTGCAGCTATTTTCCTCAGAGCAGATGTTACACACAGAGACCAGAACTCTCCCTCCTGCTCTCTCTTAAAAATATCTGAACCCACTGTCAGAAACGGCTCCTTTTATTCTCCCTTCCAAAGTGCTGGCTCCCTCCCCCTTTGACCAGCAGTCTTGGTAGCCAATCAGAGAGAGGCTCCAGACTTCTGGTGGAGTTTGGAGGCCCTGCATCCCCAGACTCTGGTCTGGCTCAGCTGTCCGTCACACGGTGGCTTCTGAGTTCCAGTGAGATCTTGCTGGAACTTGGAAGCTGCAGGGCTTGGGGAGAAGAGGGGCAGCTGGTATAAGATAGCTCTCTTTCTCCTTTCCACTCACTTCTGATTTCTTACACTGAGATCTAACTCCTTCCCCTGGAGACTATGAGAAGAAAGCTAAAGCCCTAGTAGTAACCCCAAGTCCTCAAGGAAAGAGTTAAACAGCAGCAGCCTTGACAAACAACCAGCATAATTCCCTGTTTCATATCATTCAGATGTTCTGAGGGTTTTCTTTTTCATAAATCAAGATATTGTTTATTGTTAAAGACAACTGGCAACCATAGTCAGATGTGGTGAAAATTGTCTCTATAGAAACTAGCCTCAACAGGCCCTTTTCTATTTCCTCCTGTTTACTTCTCCACTCCAAGACTTGCTTATGATGTGACAAGAATCCTTGAAAACCTGTCCTGTCCCTCAAGAATGTGTGACTTTTCCATACCAGAAAGAAAGTCAAGGCCATGGAAGATGGTGATAAATTGTCTAAATGAGAATTCAGCTATGCAGAAAGTTACCTAGAAACACTGAAATTTACTATTCATATTAAGCAGAACTGGGTTGTGTGTGTAAGTGTGTAAAATGCATTGTTACAGGTATTTTACATCCACCTCTGCACATCCCATAGTTAACAATGATGTTTAGAACTAATCCTTCTTTTGTTCCAATTTTTTTAAAAAAGCTTAGGATTTATGAAAAGGAAGTATCTCTGGTTTGTTGAAGGTAACATGGCGAAATACTTGAATTTTGTATTCTCCATTCCCCTGACTCTTTTCTCTCTCCATGTTTGCTTGGTTATTTTAAAGAAAACTGTATAAAACTAAATCAAAAGCAGTAATGAAAAACATTTAGTCTTCCCAGTTTTATGGATATGGTGTGGATTTCCTTCTAGCATACTCTCATGCATCATCACCTTGAAAAGCAAACACACGCACACACACACACATTAAATTCCCTAATCAGCTTGGGGCAAATTCTGCAAAATTGTTCTCAGTGGAGAGGGAAATCGCGATCAGAAGTTTCAGGTTTGACTGCAGTTGATTGTGTTTTCATAGAAGGAAAAACGGAAAACAAAACGTGTTACTTTACTTTGTCTGCCTTGCCAGCTTCTTGGGGACTCCGACTGACCCTGGGATCATCGATTTGTTTTTGTTCTTATTATGTATTTTGCATTTTTTTATGTTGTAATTTTATGTTATGAACCACCCTGGGATCTATGGATGAAGGGTGGTATACAAATTTAATAAATAATAATAATAAAAATAAAATACCTGGTGGCCCTGGTGCGCCTCTGTCTCCTTTTTCACCTTTGATGACTGGTGGACCACTTACACTCCAGGAACCTGCTTCTAGAAAATATTTACATGCGGGGGGGGGGGGGGGCAGGTCAGAAATGCACAGCAGGTGGCATCCGCAGTATGCGAAACAGAAAGCAGACTTCCACAAAGTTTTGCTTGCTATCCAGATTTTAACTCTCCAGTATTTCTAGAGTGATATCCTTAAAATGCAGCACCCTGGTCCCTTCCAAGGCTGGCCCAAATCAAAAGGCAGTGAAGAGGGTAGCCTGCTACAAAGCACAGTGGTACCTCCGGTTATGAACGGGATCTGTTCCGGAGGCCCGGATGCTTCCCAAAAACTTCATAATGGGAGGTGCCCTTCTGCGCATGCGTGCAGTGCGATTGAGCGCTTCAAAGTTTACCTATCCAGAGGGATACGTAAGCAGAGGTACGACTGCATAACTGCTGCAAAGGTCTCTCGCGTCTCCCTACTCCTCCCCGTCTTTCTTGAGTTGTATTGCTGTCTTTCCGGCTCCGACTGCGGAGAGAAGTGTCCTCCACAGATATAGGAAGCACTATATATATGAATATTTATACCCCACCTACCAACCAAAGTTATTGAGGCAGCTTACAATATATTTAAAACACAATAAATTAGTGCCCCCACATGCTGGCAGGGTCTAAGTGGTCCATGCCAGTTATTTCAACTGCTGGCTAAGCACTCATGAGCACTTTTGCCTTGCGTGGAGCAAAACATACTGTCACAAACACACACTTCCATCCTCCTTCTGAAGCCAGTTTCATGTGCAAGCGCCTAGTCCACACTAAGCTCAAGAATGATTGTGAGAACAGCAGGTCTTTCTTCCTCTGAGATAACTGAGCCATCTTAAACCCCATGAGAATAAGCTCAGGGAAAAAGCCACAGTAATACTGATTGCAGAAGGGCACAAAATGATTGTTTGAAGTCATTTTTGAAGGGCAGTCAATCAAAGTACTCAGGCTTGATCCCTGCATTCATGAGCCCTTCACTTTGTGACCTTGGCTTTCTTGTTCACTACACTATAATGCAGTGTCCTAATTTACATGAGGTTTTGATGCATGGAGGTTTAGGAAACTGGAACACTGTTGTTAGTATGGGATTAGGACCATGTCATATGAACTTCATTGTAATTCAGATTGTTAGCTGAAGTCGTTGGCTTTGGAGTCACTAACCAGCGCTGAAATCTTCTGAACTGGTGATGGATGAATGGATATCTTCCTCATTTCCAATCCTTCTCTGGAAATAATCATGCCTCTGGGACCTGATCAAAATCCATTTTTGACTAGACTCAAGCCAGGATGGTCTGGAGTCTGGTCTTAAATGGATTCATGGGATGAGGAGAAAGAGACCTCTCTAATCCATCATCCACCACCATCCCACTCCATTTTGGACTTTGAAAATAACCCTATCATTTCATCACTAGAACTTACAACTAGCCCCCCTGTTACCAACAAACTTACCATCGGCCACTTTTGGGTTTCCAGGGTGAGGGGTGTCTGCCTGCACAGATAGAGAGCAAATATATTCAAAATGCAAATAACATAAGTGCCTTACAGATTTCTCTATGCTCCATGTTTGACGACACTCCTAGTCCTATTGCACAAGCACAGCTCACACTGTTAGTAGCAGCCTTGCTTTATGTAAAATGTATTGGAATATCAAAGCACTAATGCCTGAGCATCAGCTGGCCAGGGTCTGTTTAGTGTCCGGTTCTTTGACATGTAGCATATATTCTTGCCATTCCAAGAAAATTCTACATGCCAGGTTAGAACATGAGTTGCCAGCCTTTTTGTGATCATGGTATTTCCCCTGCCAGCTTTTTTGAGTCAGTGGGCACTTCTGGAATTCTGAGAAAGTGCAGTGGGTGCCGGTCACAAACGAGCTTCTGTGGGGACATGGTAAAACATATAAATGAGCAGGAAAAGAGACAGGATCACAAAATGGGGTAGACATACTCCATGTGAATAGAAAAAAGGGACATCTGCCACCACCACACTTGCTGAGAGAGATAAGTTTGTTGCCCTTTTCTTGGTTCATATTGGAAGAGAGGGTGCAACTCTATTCCTGACATCCAGTGAAATTTGGGGAATGTAGGAGAGGCTGAGGCAGTGCAAACAGGACCTGAGCAGTATGAGCAAAGAGTCGCTTGTGAATTGTGGATTTCTGAAGGGATATTTACTGAGATCTGTTGCGGGTACCAAAGGAGGTAGAGGCTGACATTGTTGGCAACCCAATGATGTTAGAGAAGTCCAGTTGAGCCACTATGATTACTCTGGGATCAGAATGTGGATTTTAAAACAAGAGATTGTGTCTGCACTTCTATCGCTAATTATATCAAATTGATAGATGCTTCTCTTCAAAACACACCACCTGGCATACTTTCCCCAATGGTGCTAGTTTCCCAGTCTGAACCACTTTGGAAGATGCTATTGGCCCCAAAGGGGGAAAGATATAGGGCAGGTACCATATGGCTCCCTGAAATCCATATTTAACTAGAGATTTCAGGGACAGAAGCAGGACATTCCATTTTCTTACAGCTCTTTCCTGAGATGTGACTAAGCCCCACGCACCTACAGCAAATGATATCAACAGAACTTTGACGGGCAACATAATACAGATGAGGCAGTGCATGGATTTGTTTTGCTGTACCGGGTTGCATATGTTAACATTAATGTTTCCTTTTGACAGAGTGTTTTTAAATGGACAGGTATTTAAAAGTAAAAGTAAATTATATTTTAAAATGAAGTTTAACAACAGACAACTAAAACACAAACTATCTTCCAAATCACTGTCCCTTACTCCACTGCTTTCAAGGACAATGTGCTGCCAAGACAGTGGTAAGCAACCTTTTTGGCTGTGAGGTCTGCTTACAGTAGTGGGTGGTGTGTTGGTGGCTACACAGTCACATACATGAGCACCTACATGTACTCTTCCAGCTCTCACTCACTCACACGCACACTTTAAACATTCCCACTCCACTCCCAGTGAAGGAACACACGTAATCTGTATGTCCTTGATGCAGCTAAGGTCATTGTCTGCAGCAGCCTGGGCTACATGGGGAGTACTGTACTGAGAACGCAGCTTAAACCTTAAAAAGGTTTGTTGCCATGCTGCTGTTCTCTTCTTCCCCTGCCCTGCCCCCAAGGGCTCCTGCTGCAGCCTAAATCACAGCACAGAAACAGGAGTCCTTTCCTCACTGTGCAGCTGGTGGGGGATCAACAGGGGAAAGGGGATGGGGCTTCCTGGGGGCTTCACAGGCCACACCTGGAGTGGCCAAGGGTGGCTTGGAGGCTGCCCACATGTGTTTTAAGATGAGGGTATGCAGTACCTGCACCCTAGAAGAAAAGCGCTGCACATAATTACTTCATCACCGTTATCTGTGACCTTAACCATTTGGTCCTGCCTTGAAAGCACACATGCAGCATGCGGTGTTATTAGGGCAGGTGCGGACGAAGCAACAGACAAGAACAAAAAACATATAAAGCACATACGTTTATCCAGGAAAAATGGATAGATACTGTAAATAACTCACTGTTGTCTTGCACTGAGGTCTGGGAGAAATTGGAAAAACTGTCTGTTCAGAAATTGGAGGAAAATGAATACAGTAACTATTTAATTATTTCTAAAAGCAATATATTAATAAAAGTGTAAGACCATGCTCCTCTCCAAAGCATTTTTTTGGGGGTATTTGGGGGTATTTTTCTCTAAATCATGTTGGGATGGTTTTTCAGTCTGTATGTTGAAAATGTATATGCTAGGGTACTTCTAGTAATTTTTTAAAGACCAAACTACACATCAGAGGCCAAGAGAAATCCACTTGGGGAGTATTTTGGCACAGAGAAACTGCCAACTCCCTGCTTCTGATGCTGATTCTTTGCTTATCAGTTGTTCCCTCCTGATGTGGCTTTTAATATTAAATATCCGGTCCTTTAAAATTACACTTACTTATCCCCTGTCTTATTTTCTTGGAATTCAAGATGGCTACAGTTACACACATTCACCTTACAGTAATCAGATGGGCAAATCTGCTAAAAACTGCCAGCATTTTAGTGCACATTTTTACTATGCAAGTTTGCTTAATATACACATTTTTCATGTAGTTACCCTCCTTTCACCAATGTATTATTATTTGTTTAAAAATGCATTTCCCGCTAATACACACATTATGTGGCTGGAAAACTGCATCACAAAGTTCTTTTGAGAAGTGAAAATTTTGAAGGAAAGCTGTGTCTCATTCTTTGTTTGTTTGGGGAGCTGAATCAGGTGGGTTCACATTCAAATGCAAACCGAATCAAATTTCTTCCCGATCTTCAGTAGTGAGCATTCTGTTGGAAATGTCAGGATGCAGCTCAGCTTGTGTTAAAGGCAGGCAAGTCTCCGTGGGGATAGAATAGATAGTGGAGCCCCAAGCTTCCTATACTGTCTTTCGGAGCTCACCTTTGCTAACCTTTCCTCAGGTGCAAGTCTGATACTCTCAAGGTTGCTGACCTCCTTTCCTCCTCCTCTTCTCTCCACCTTTTCATAATACCTATGGATTAACTCCTATTTGACACAACTGTGTTTAAGAGGAAGTATCCAGTTGATAACAGTGGAACAGACTCCCTCAGAAGATAGTGGACTCTCCATTGGAGGCTTTTAAGCAGACACTGGATGGCCACCTGTCTTGGATGTTTTACTTGATATTCCTGCATTGCAGGGGGTTGGACTAGATGACCCTAAGGACCCCTTCCAACTCTACAATTCTATTATTCCATGATTCTATGCTTCTTTGTCTCTTTCTCTCCTGTAGAGGTGAAGGAGCGAGTATGGCTCTTTGCATCTCCACCTTAGTTAACTGGAACTGTGATCTTTCCTATACAACATGTATTATTCCCTGTAATAAACTTAGCTTTCTTATTTTCCATACTCGGATTGCGTCCGGGGCAAAGTGTACTCCTCCAAGAGAGGATTCATTTCAAGCTTCTGCTGATGCATTTAAACTGCAAATGCCACCGCTTTCCACAACAACCTCGAAAAGATCCTCGCTTGGCTGTCTAGCAGCATTTTCAAAACAACGTTCTAGCTCTGAAAACTATCACACCAATAATTTATCATGTTGGAGTTCTTTGTGTCCAGCAGTAGCAAGCCCTTGGGAAGTTCACAACTAGAGCAAAATAAAGACAAATAACCGATGCCCCTAGCATCTGACAACCGGAGCCTCTGAAGATGGCAGCTGGATTGAAGTTTCTATAAAATTCCCTTAGTTTTTTTCAATTTGGATAGAGCCAAATGAGATGACAAATGTGGATGAACTTACTCCTTTAATGAAAACTACACGGCCTGGGGGTCCTGGGGGTCCAGGTAATCCACGCACACCAGGAGGCCCCTAGAAAGATAAAAGCAGGAAAAGCATCAGGGATTGTTTTCCAGCAAAGCCCAGGGCCGGCCTCACCACTGTGTGATGTATTTCAATATAGCATGTCACACGTTTCCTGATCTTAGTGCTAACTTTTTCTTGTCTGGTGGTGTTTCTGAACATGCAAGTGTTCACAGTAGGTCTTAATCTTGTGAGAAATCCCTTTAGATGTTGTCATTAAAAAGTAGGGCTGCAGATTCTGATATGTGCTCGTGATCTGATCTGGGTCATGATACACCTGGATTGAACCAGGTGGTTTTGAATGCGAATTATATGGATTCCTCCCCCATCTCTACCCAGACGTGGAGGTAGTTGTGCACCCAGGGGCAGGGCTAGCTGTCTGCAGGGGCAGGGTGAGAGGACCAGGGGGGCGGGGGGGCGATGTCACCCCCCTCAGGGATGACACCTGGGCGGATCACACCCACCGCACTCCCTTCCTCCACCAGTGTCTCTACCAGCACCAGTTGAATCCCACTCATCTGGGTGGCAGAATAACCTGCTAAAAGCGGCTCTGTTCTGGCGCTAAAGTGAGTACCCAGGAGGACACAACTCAGACCAACTCCTCCCAGCTTTCCCACCCAAGACTCAGTTGTGCACAGACTGGTCTCCTCATCCACTAACAAGCAATAAACGAGGAAGATTTAATTGCAACCCAACCTGACTCTAAGATATAGAGCCAGCACGCCCAAGAACTGCCTGCTAAGGCAACCACAGACACTGCTTGAGGAGGACCAAAGCAGGGGATATATGGCAGCTGTCTAACTGAGGCTCACCTGTACTGGCTTGTCCATCCATTCTCCAACACCATACCAGCGCCTTACCTTTAATCACATCAATTGGGGCATCCCATGCTCTCCTACACAGTTCATAAACCTCTCACCACCCCCAGCTCATAACTAAAGACACTGATAATTTGGCAGTGTTTGAAACACCCCATCAACATTGTGATTGCTACAAGACAGGCCACACTAAAAACTAAACAAAAATAAACAAAAAACACAGCAGAACCTCAACCTTTAAGGATAAGGCCTCACCATACATGTCAGAGAGCGTTTCCAAACAAATCATCCCTTCACCTCTATTGTGTCTCTTGTATAACCCCTGGCAATTGGTTTCAGAAGGTTTCTGAACATGGATATCTGAACATTGGCGACCATATCTTCCAAGAATGGGTTATTATATCCCTTTCGACTAATTTGACTAATCCCCTTTAAAAGCCACACAAGCCAGTGCCTATATAAAAAGGAATTTCCTCTTAATTAATTCATGCATTGAATAGAGCTTCCTTTTGCTTGTTATGAGTATAGTTGCATCTTCTTAAACCGTTAATAAGAACTTCATTTCTGTAGAACTTACATATAATGTTACACCCCGTTCACCTTTTATGCCTTTTTTCCCATTCAGACCAGGACGCCCCTGAAAGGCAGATAACAGCACATAAATGCCTTATGCCACAATAAAAAGAATTTTAAAATACCCCTCTTCCCAAAAAAGAAATGTACACACTGGCCGACCGGGGAAACCAAGTTCTCCTTTAAGTCCTGAAGGTCCAGGTGGCCCCTAAAGACAAAAAGAAGTATTACAAACAGAGAGAAAGAAAAACAGAACAAATGCCTATATATGTGCAGTGCGCTTTATTGGAAATAAAGCCATATTTTAGTGTCTCTGCCACACACTTGCACATAATAATGTATTCATATGTGCAATGTACATTAATACACTTGTACTAGTATGTTCAATATTCTTTGTATTTTATCTTTATTTTAAAGATGAATAAAGTTTCTTTTAAAAAGTTGAGAATCAGAGGCAATCCAGGAAAAGCTCTTCAAATACATTATAGGAATTACTGAGGCATTCTGCTTACATTTTTTTGTAGGGTTGCTTGAATATGTTTGCTTTTAAAAGTCCAGCCTACCACATTTGCACTTTCTGACTCAATATGTGAACTGAAACACAACCATCCTAAAATCTGCCCTTTTCAAAATAGAACCATTTGTATTATTTTCATTAACATTGCAAACAACGAACATGACCACACAAGGTTATTTCAAGTTATAACTACAGCAAGAAGAGCACCCACCAGTGTACTGCTGTGAGCACTCTGCGCTCATGCACGTGAAGAGTCATCTTATCGTAGGGATCCTGTGTCTCATGCATTACTCTACTTTCAGGGAGCTCTCACGTGAAGACTGGGGATGTAGAGTATATCCCAAAAATTCTGGGAAAAGATTTTTGACACCATCTCTTCCATCATGGGCCAGAAATGGAAGCCTGTCTTGTCCTTAGCCCCATTATCCCTGGACACAAACCATGGGATTGAGGCCAATGACCTAGTGTTCTTTTTGTTGACAGCAGTGTGACTTGCTGTTGCTTGTCACTTTGAAGCCGAATCAGCGCCACTAATGGAGACATAACCATCTCTTGTATTTTAATATTTTGTTGGAAGCTGCCCAGACTGGCTGGGGAAACTCAGCCAGATGGGAGGGGTATAAATAATAAATTATTATTATTACTGATAGAATTTTGGAATGCAGTTCTCCAGCCAATTTGTGTGTACAAAAATGCATATACGAGGATAAAGGGTGCATAAATGTGTGACATTTGGTGAAAGAATGCACTATATACGGGGAAATTTCTTTGCAAAATTTGTATATTGGGGAAGATTGCATAGAAAAATATGTTTATTAGTTGAAATAAAGTGCTGACCAAAAACAGGCTGGTTTCAGAAAACTAACAAGGGAACAATTCACAGATGTACAAATGTATTTTTAATGGATATAGGTTTCCAATAGAACTTTGCTTTTTACCATTATAATCCCTTCCACATAGTTCATTCCTTTCTTCACTTTTCTACCGTCACTTTGAAATATTTCTCCCTCTCTCCAATAGCAAAAGGTGCATGAACTGATTTTTAAAAATTAATAAGCTTACCATTGGTCCAACTGGTCCTGTTACTCCAGGTTCACCCTATGAGAAAAAGGGTTCTATTAGCCATTATTATTATTATTATTATTAATAATAATAATAATAATGTATATACCACCCTATACCCACAGGTCTCAGGGCAGTTCTTTAAAGAGCACACATTCTCTTCTATGGGACAGAGAGAGCAGAAGAATGCAAAAAAAAAAAACCCCCAACAAAGTTACCTTCTCTCCTGGTCTTCTTATCACTTCTGTTAATGATTCAGCTGAAGCAAAGATTGCTCCTGGCTCACCCTTTTCACCCTAGAAAAACCACATTATTCATTGCCATGATATTTCATTTTTCCTCCAAGGTTTGATGTTTACATTTATCTGGCGTACATAAATCTTTCAGATGAATTTGCTGCTTTATTGACTTATACCAAGAGCTGACATGAATCTGACTTCAAATAGTCTCTTCCAAATGAGAAATAAACCAATGGTTGGATGTACAGGGATCAATCCACAGATATGGGTCCCAGATCTGGAAAAGTTGAAAACTAACAAGGGAGCAATTCACAATGCCCCATTGTTATCCTTGGATCCTGGAATGTGCTGCTAGATCCATGGGCACCTAAACTTGAACATAGCCCCGAATTACAATTGTGTGGTTCCACCTTTTTTCAACTCCCCAGAAGAAATTGCTTATTGGATTACCGTTTTGTAAAGGGAAGCTTCATCTCCACCACATTTAAAGGAAATATGACAAACCATGCAAACCAAATTCTTGAGGTCTCAGGTTGCCAAGATGTTTTGAGCTCATCTTTGAATATACAAGAGGAAATCATCCCTAACAGTTCCAAAATATGCTGGTAACCACCTCACATTTCTAAACTGGTCTACTGCCTGCTTTCCTTTTTACCTGCTTTCCTTTCTCTCCTGGTGAACCAGGAAGTCCAATGTCTCCTTTTGGTCCCCTGGGGCCCTAGAAAAAAACAAAGTAGACTTTCTATAAACAGGCCTATTATGATTAGGTAACTTCCGCATGTTGCCAAATATGATTAACATCTGGTTGTTTTTAGGACAACAGCAGACCTGTATGCAAAACTGGGTCTGCTGACAAATCTCTATGGAGCCATGGTCATGGCTGGGGAGGGGACATGGACATCTGCTGAGACTGGGAGAGGTGAAGGGAGCCAGGGAAGGAACTGAGGGCATCAGCAGTGGGTGAAAAGTGGGTCTGGTTGCTGTGTCCACCCACAGAGGGACAGTCAGCCAGCCTATCCAATGAGATCCAAGGGAGGGGTAGACCTGGAATGCAGGTTTCTCAGAGGCTACATCTACCCAGGTGTCGTCATCATTCACAAGGTCTACCAGAAATAGTAGGTATGTTTGTAGTATTTACTTTGCCCTCCCCCTAGAAAAATTCCTGTAGATGTCCATGGGAGGGGGGTGATTTAAAGTGCAGAATGGGGGAGGTGGGAGCAAGTTGTTGCCCCTGCCCTCATCACTGCCCATACAATTTCAGCCCCTTTCCCTCCTCTACCAGTGTCCTTTTTACAGGTAGCTCTAGCTGTGGTCAGGCATCCCACTGAACACGATACATAAAATCAGGGGAAGGCTCCAGGTATTCGCTCCAGCCCTGTCCCAAGCATCCCCAGCGGTGTGGGTGCTCTTCATACCTGTCTGCAATTAGCATGGAAGCCTGAAATGGGTTTAAATGTGTGTGAATGAGCATACCCAGAAACTCTCCCTGTGATTCGGCTAATTTCAGAAAAGTCTGAAGAGCAAAGCCTGAGAGCTTTCGAGTGGGACTTGCCTATATCTCTCTGCTCCCATCCCTGATTTTATGCATTGTGTGTTTGGGACATCACTACCAAGAGTGAGGAAATTACATAACTCCCACACAAATTATGAATCAGCCTACATAAAGACCAAATAGGTTAACGGAAACAGGTAGGCCCAGAGGTGTCAGCTTGTGAGGACATCACACCCTGAAATTGCATGTGTGAGCATCTTGACTCCCTCCATAAGTCAGGCAGAAGATTCCCAGGTTTTGGGAAGGAGGCACCAGGGGAACATTTAGGGGACTAGCCTAGTCCTGCCTTGTTGGATCAGGCCTTCTCTTAGCAACAAATACATGTCCCGCTGGAGCCAACATACCCACTGGCCAGGCCAGCAGCCGGGGACACCTTCAGTAAGTGAAGGAGGGCTGTGTGTGCATAGCTGTACACAAGGAGGTTTCATCTGTATCAGTGGTGGACCTGCCTCGCCAAGGTTTCCACTTGTCTGTGCAACTTCATGTGGGGAGGCCTTCTTCACACGGTTGACAAGTGCTCATCCACCTGTGGCTGGCAGGTGTGTTCATGTTGGGGCCTGGGGGTTGCAACATGGTCCCCATCCCTCAGCCACGTTTGCTACATCTATGGAGCAGAAGGCCTGAAGAGAGCTCAATACTTAATCTGGAAATGTTACAAAAGGAGCATGATGGCAATAGACACCATCCTAGTTTCATTTCCCCTATGATTTATGTGAAATGCTCTTATCTGATGACTGCAAGCATCTGACTGGAACTTGCTGAAGTCATCATATAGAAGAATCAAAGCAGTATCACTTGGTCAGAACTGAAACTTATTCTCAAAGCCGCCACTGGAATCCTGCAGTATAATGTCTCAGATAATTACTCAGATTTATGTTATTTTCTCATTTTCTTCTTAGGACCTTAGAGTTTGTTGGGCATGATGTGCTTTGTGCACCATGACAAGTGCTAAAACATTAATAGCAATTACATTACATGTTTACTATTTCAGAAACTGGGTATGTGGTACTTACAGGGAATCCTGGCAGGCCGGGCTTACCGTCTGGACCCTGTAAAATGCAATGACAAAACAGGTGAAGATGTTTCACTGTGATTAGGATCCCTGCTGTTTGTGGATGCCATTTCATTTTGAACTGCATTTAAAACATTGGACAACTTTCTAAATACAGCTGTCTGAGTGGCAGAATCCAAGGCTTAAGTTTCAGAAGCTAACAGTCACTGTCAATTACTTGAAAAATATTTTTGGTCTACAGAGACACACATCCTTTAGGAAACATGGCAGACTTAATATGTTGGTTTGCAGGTGTTACTATAGTTGCTAAAAAGTCTTTGCGATATTTTACATTTTGCTATTCACGCAGTCATAACTGGAAGTCATCTTGCTCAGCAGGAAACTGTATCAAAACCAGCAAGTTTGCATTCATTATTTTGATTTGTGGGAACTGTAAGTAGTGTGGAAATACTTCTCCATATGATAGAAACATATCATACAGGCCTGCAATGCTTAGTTGATGTGTAAAATAAATCAAAATCCTTTTCCTGATTTTAAAAAGTGATTCCAGTTAGAGAGCAGATACAAATTTAATACCTGTAAATATATATGGTTAGATCCAGACTGAGGCTTCAGTGCTATTACACACTTACCTGGGGAGAAAGCCTCATTTAAATCAGTGAGAGTTACTTCTAAGTAGTGATATACAAGCTATTTGTACTCCGAAGTTGGTTGCACATTGTTGCCACTGAATCAGTGGGACTTAGCTTGAGGAATGACTAACTTTTCCCATTGATTTCAGTGGGACCGAAGTTCAGCTAAGTCCATCCCATAAACTACAGGAGAACGGCACCACCTTTGAAGTGACATTTTGTCTTCCCTCATACACAAAAACGAATGTCTCTCTTTAAGAAGATGCTTCCTTTAACTCCTGCATGCGTTATCTAAAAAGGGAAGTTGGTTTTCCTCTCCAGAACTATCGCTTTACTACTGTGCAAACATATACATAGACAAGGACTCAGCTGATCTGGAGAGATCGCCACCTCCCTGAGTGGGACAAGGTGTTTTTAATCTCCACTGTGGTGCTGGGATGAACAGAGAGCTCTAAACCTATCTGCCCAGTA
This sequence comes from Podarcis pityusensis, assembly GCF_964106645.2. Taxonomy (NCBI): domain Eukaryota; kingdom Metazoa; phylum Chordata; class Lepidosauria; order Squamata; family Lacertidae; genus Podarcis; species Podarcis pityusensis. The sequence continues at coordinate 4,099,214 of NC_138038.1, read as the reverse complement.
CAGTGACAGGATGGTGATGAAAACCACCCATCAGGTCAAGGCTTGGCAAGCCACTGGGGAAGGTTTGGTAGTCCAGATCAGGCCCACGTGCCCACTCCTGCTTTATAAACTTAAACCTAAAAAGAGTGATATTTTGTGTGTGCGCACACAAGTGCATGTGAAGCACACCATGCATCTGCTACCGCCTCCCCATTCCCATGCTCAACAAACTTTGCCAGGTCAGTAAAAGAGGTGGTAGCAAGTAAATCAGCACTGAAAATCAGAGCATCCATCTCTTACAGAGGGGTGGGACCTAACATCCTAACATCCCCTTTGGAAAAATGATGCTTATCACATCGTTTATGCCTCTCACCTGAATAAAATCACCGGGGGGGGGGGGGAGTAGCGGAAACTGAGATGTGAGTCCCAATCCCTTCCCCGCAGGAGAGATGGATGCAATGAACATCCAGCCTGTCGATGCTTATGCAGGCTCTGACGGATTCCTCAAAAGCAGGGTGAGATCAAGCAGGGGTGCTATCTGTTGCCAGCTCAGTTCCTTGAAACGGCCCTAAATTGGGAACAGTTTTCCTATTCCAGGTTTATGTTTTGCTTTTGCAGTTGATTATATAGACTAAACCATCCCCAATCATCATCATCACCATCATATAGTACTATATTCTACATGTTCAGCTAGAAACATATTGGAGATTACTATGATTATATTCTGTTATATTGGATGGATCAAGATCTGTACTCAGGGCTGTTGTCATATAACACAGTGAAGTCCAAAGAGGTTGGTAGAAGAAGCATATTTCTATGCGAGGATCAGAGAAAAATGCTTTAGGAGTTTACTTAAACCAAGGCATGGTTTTATCTAGCACAACAGAATAGAACATACTCACTGGAGGCCCAACAAGTCCTTTGATTCTCGTAATGTTAAAACTTTCATCTGAAGCATTTAGTGACTGAAAGAGAGAGAGAGAGAGAGAGAGAGAGAGAGAGAGAGAGAGAAGCAGGCAAAATGCCAAACATTAATAGAACATCCACTAACTTCTAGAAATATTGGAGAAAAATGAAATGTTCTACTAATTTTATCTAAGATGGAGAAAGGTAAGCAGGTCATCCAAAGCATACACTGTTTTTCTTTTCTTTTTTTAATGATATTTATTGGAAATTTTTAAAATTACAGAAAAAAACACAGCAGAAAAAGAAAAAAGAGAAAACAAAGAGAGAACAAATCACATCAAACAATGCAGATTCAAAAAACAAAAATACACCACAAACAGATAAAAACAAATCCATCATTCTCGAATCCTCAACTTTCATTACCTTCTTTCTTTGACCTCCTCCTCCTCCCTTTTTTTGTATCCTAGTTATTAATTATCGCAGCAAATCCTTTCCATATTTCATAATATTCTGTCATTACATTACCTTAATCTATTTTCATCTTATCTTATAGAAAACCTTAAAATTTAAAACTTAAGTCTTATTTTTACCAGCTTCTCATAACCATAATATTCTTACCTAATTCTTTAAACATTTTTGCTAGAGCCAAGTAATTTCGTTCCAACATTTTTCTAACATTCATCAATTTTATAAAACAATCCTAATAATAAAAATAAAAATAAATAAAAACAATCCAATCTTCATCCAGCGTCCTTTCCTCCTGGTCCCGGGTTTTGTCAGTCCTTTTTATCCCATTGATCTAGCGCATTAACCTGGTAACCTTATATCCGAGGCCCTTAAGTCTCTTCCATGTCCCTTCCGCGGCTCTTCTTCATATTCTCCTTTCACTCGTGGGAACTCCAGCTTGGTAATGTTTTTGACCCTTTTCAACAAATCAGCCCCTTTTCCAAAGACCAGACTAAACTCCATGTGGTATTTGAAAACATGTTTCAGAATCCCTCCAAAATTAAGAGCCCCAACAGCCCCAAACATCTCACGGCCCATTGCCAGACCTGGAAAGTCCAAACATCCCTGCATAGGGGGGTCTATCCAACCCCCCATTTCCAAACCAGTCCAAACTTTATCTTTCCAAATCTGGGAAAGCATACACTGTTTTTCTACCCCTCTCTTTCAAGCATTATTTATTTTCTTGCACTCCAGCAAGAAGTGTCAGACACAGGAGAATAAGGAAGGGGGAGGGGGACTTTGGAGATTTGCACTAGATAGTCAGACAGAGGAAGTCACTGCAAGGCCTGCTGCTTCTGTTTATATTGCTAAACCCCTATAATATGATGTCACTCTCTTTTTTTACTAGAGCTGGGCTGAAGAAACTCCCCAAGCAGCTGGACAGACATGGGTGTGTCAAAAACCCCAAAAACCTCCTGTGTGCTGGCAGCCTGTCATAATCCCTTATGGGGATCCCTCATTAAAAAGGGGGGAATTGGCCATTAGAACTCTGATCCATCACAAGAGTAAAGATTGCTTCCTGGTATCCACTACATGCCTCTGCTGTGAGCACCCACCATAATGGAAGGAGCGAAGGTGCATTTAAAAATACGCAATAAGCACCTACTAGGGAGACATGTTTGACCAAGGCTCTCTGGTGTGTTCATTGTGCTTTTTCACCCACACATCTCCTTTCCAAATGCTGCATTTAGCAAAATGGAATTTGTCTTAACTATAAAGCAGGCATGTCCAAAGTCTGTTTTGGGGGCCTAATCCCTGTGGCAGTTTATTTCTATGGGGCAAAATCAGCAACTTCAATCCTTTCAACTGATCCTATCATCATAAAAAAGCTCAACAACTTCAATCCCATCAACTTTGGTCGGCCCTCACAGCCCTTTACGTCATCAAATCTGGCCCTCTTTGAAAAACTTTGGACACCACTGCTTGAAAAGTAAAGTAACATCATGGGCTGGTGCAGAGAGAATGCTCCTAAAGCTCTTTAACCATTGTTCATAAGTTCCTTCCTCTACCCGCTTCCCTTTCTGGTGCAAACATCTACAGGATTTACCAAAGACACTTTGCTATCCATTTTGTGTTTTGAAAACTGCTTCATTAGCATTAACCACAGTAATAGGGGAATCTGTGTGTGAGATGAGGGACTGGAACATGCAATATGGCAGGGTAATTTTCCATCAATATTGGTTAATTTCATCAGAGAAAGGCCCACTTGAACTCCATTATGGCAATGAAAAAGCGACATGGTTTTGCTTATACAGTATTTGCTGCCAACGCAACACGCCACATTCTCTGCATTGAGCATAACAGTCACTGGTGAAGTCAAGAGATTTGGCTTTGTATTATTTATAATATTTATGAGATGTCTCAAAGTAGTTTCTCTAGGTGTCTTACTTATAAAATAATAAAACATACCAATAAAACCATATTATTATATGTTATTGCTTGGCTTCCCTCTACTTCTATGCCTCAATGGAATACAAACTCTCAATATCTGACTTCATCTCTAGGTGTTGAAGTAATTTGCTTTTCATATAAGAACAAATTCCCATGGGTAATTTCAAAAAACTTTCAGGTTTCAAACTAGCTCACATGGGCTCACTGGAGAATTGAAACATAGTTCAGTCAAATGTTAGACATCTTTACTTCTGCATATATTGGTAACAAACATGCTTTCCAGAATGCTTGGGCAGGAAAGCTTGAAGAAGTAGTTTGTTCTGTATTTTAGATTATGTAGCAGAACAGAAGGTAGTTAAAAAACAGGGTTCTTGTTTCTAATTTGGGGATGCAGTTTTGCTTACTTAGAGGATTATGAGGTGGTCTGAGGGCTGCCCCTTAGAGTTTGGAGTTGCTGTTTTTTACAATTAAAATATTTCCTTCCCTCACAGATATTAACTAGAAAGACTGGCTGGTCAATGACAACTGAGCAGCAACTAACTGGGAGAGATGGTGCTTTCTTGGTAAGGTGCTTTTGTTCTTGGCAGGGCTACTGAAAGTCCAAATAGAGGTATGTGCCTATGGAGAAGGTGTACGAGTCTGGTGCGATGTAAGGCATCCACATATATATGCAGAGTCCTTAAACCTCACAAACAATTAGGGTAAGCAAAAGAAAAGGACACCACTTTTGCTTCCTCTGTTGTGCAACGTAAGTCTTGTGCTTTAGCTTACTCACAAGTAAACCAAATCTTTTTGAGTCAAACCAGTAAGGCAGCCTCCCCCAACTTCTGCTGGGCTGGCCATGATGGCGACCCACTGTTGGAGCAGAGCTGGCCCATCTCTGAAGGTCTTACAAAATCTTGCTCTCAAGATCTGGCTGATCTGGAAGCTAGAGCCATGGGACCCACGGGGTTTCGTGGGGACAGCAAGGGTGGCATCTTTCTGCTTTGCCTCAGGCGGTCAAACAGCACGGTTCGCTCCTGCTACGAAGTCTAGCTGTATTGACAGTGAAGCAGAGCCTAGGCTCTCACATCCCGCTCCCTCTCTCTTTTTACCTATCAATGTACTCCATTGCCTGGTATGGAACAGATGTGGCAAAGAACATCAGGATTTCTGGAATGATTTCAAGATTTTTGTGAAGGCCTCACCTCCAAACTTCCACAATTGGCAGGCATTAGCAGCAGCATTACACAAATGCACAAAAGGTGGTTATAATGGTGCTGCAGAATAGCAATAAGATACCTACCCTGGGAATGGCTATGATGGGACCAGGTGGTCCAGGTGGTCCAGGTGGCCCCACAACACTGGCACCATCTTGTCCTGGTTCACCCTATTGCAAGAGAATATGGTGGTTAGGAGCATAGGGAATGACCTTGGGTAATGAGACAAAACCAAACAATGTTAATCTTCTGATTTATAGACGCACACGTTCCGTTTTCCGAACTCAATGCATTCTCAGAAAATTGTTTGTCAGGTGAGCGTTTGCATAATAAGCTGATGATTTCCATTATTTCCTATGGGAACATTTCTAATCCATTATCTTTCTCCCACCATGTTTTCTTCCTAAAATGCCCAGAGCCAACCAACAGAAGAAAGACAAAGCAAAATTGGTGTGTCCAATCTCTCCTTCTCCCTGATTGGCCCATCTCTTTCCCCCATCCCCCCCTTGCATGGTTTTTGCCTGAAAAATAGCTGCAGCCAACTAGCAAAGCACAAACAAAGAAGGAAGTGGGCAAACTCCAGCTGTCTGGATATCTGAATCACCCACACATATGTGCTGGAAGCTGCCCAGAGTGGGCTGGGGAAACAGAGCCAGATGGGCAGGGTATTATTATTGTTAATTATTATTAAGGTTTGGGCAAAATTCTTTGCATTTGGATAAGTGTATCTGCAGATAACAAGCGGGTGGATAGCGGGACCTGCATGTAGCAGCTTCAGCCCTTGTAAAAAGATGGTGCATGCATCACTGAGGTCCAAGTGGATATTGAATTAAATTAAAATAAATGCCACTTCTTACCTTGGGTCCTGGGTCACCCTTATCTCCTTTTGACCCCTGCATTTAATTTAAGAGCCAGCATTAATTGCATGAAAGGAAGATGGTAACACCATCGCTAATAATATAGATTGTATATATTGAAACATGGCTATCCATGAGAGAAACAATGGAGAAAACAATATACAAAAGGTCAGAATTGCTTTTATCTATTTATTTAATAAAATTTATACACCGCTTGATTTAAAAACAAAACAAAACTCAAAGCAGTTTACAAAAGACAAAGCAGTAAAATCTAGAAAAATGCACAACCCTACTTTAAAGCATACAAAACGTAAAATACTAAAACAGATTAAAATTACTTCCACTTTCTAAGCAACTAGATAGGCCTGTCTAAACAGGAATGTTTTTAGCAGGTGTTGAAAAGGGTACAGTGAAGGCCTCTATCAAGAGGCAGAGAGTTCCAAAGTGCAGATGCCACCACATTAAACGACCAAGGACTTACAAATGCAAAACAGGTATTATGTGACACCTGTAATAGTGCCAGTTCTGCTGACAGAAGCGGTTGCGTGGGCACATGTGGGGTAGGGTGATCTCGTGGGTGAACTGATCCCATTTCCCCACAGGTAGAATTCATTGGCACCCCCCAACCTTCTGAGTTCCAGACCACAAATGGCTCTGCTTCAGGGGCATCTAGATCACAGGCCAACTCAGTGGCTTTTCTTGTTGCGCGACAACTGTTAAGTAGGCCCAGTCATTCTGGCCAAGGGCACAAATCTCCTTCTCTGAGGAAAAAGCAGGTACCTGCTACGCACGGGTTCACATTGTTGTCATTATGAGACATAAAACAAAAAACAAAATAACTGCAAACACTTGAAAAATATAAAATTACAGGTTACAGTGTACCATGTGCTTTGACCTTTAAGAAGGGCCGGTAGAATGTGGGAGCATATAAATATGCAATTTAATCTTAATAAACACCCATCAGTGGGTCTTGGGATCTTGCCTTCAATGTTGTTTGCTGCCTATTGAAATTTATTTGTCCGGCTCCCGCACCTAAACCTGAAACGAAGCCTCTGCACATCTCAGGCTACAATTTCAAGTGATGCATAGAGAAGGAAGTCCATAGCCTACTCACTGTGTCTCCAGGTCTTCCAGCAACACCAGGAAATCCTGGCCTTCCTTCCGGGCCTTGCTCTCCCTAATGGAACACAAAAATATCCCACATTCACTTCACAGATTCATCAACTGCTTTTAACTGAGGCCACGATCCAGAGAATTCATTTCAATGCCCCAAAGGCTTGCTACAAATGTAAAGATCACAGAGAAAGAAAAAGTAACACAGGGCTGGGCACTCCAAGTAACAAAGCCAGACAGACATGAAGGGGGCACTCATCTCAAAGAGGCCCCCCAGAAAGAGTCCTGGCATCTCAGTGGCCATGGTCTGTCTACTGATTATACATAGTATGGTTTTCAACAGATTCATTGAGGTCAAAAGGTAAAGGACCCCCCAGAAGGTTAAGTCCCATCAAAGGCAACTATGGGGTGCGGCGCTCATCTCGCTTTCAGGCCGAGGGAGCCGGCATCTGTTCACAGCCAGCTTTCCGAGTCACGTGGCCAGCATGACTTAACCACTTCTGGTGCAACGGGACACTATGATGAGTGCCAGAGCGCACAGAAATGCCATTTACCTTTGCGCCGCAGCAGTACCTATTTATCTACTTGCACTGGTGTGCTTTTGAACTGCTAGATTGGCAGAAGCTGGGATGGAGCGACAGGAGCTCACCCCGTCATGGGAATTCAAACTGCCGACCTTCCGACTGGCAAGCTGAAGAGGCTCAGTGGTTTAGACTACAGCGCCACCCGCGTCTCTGTCAAATTCACCCCAGATGGGACATTGAACAAATAGCAAACAACCAAAGCAAGACAAATAATAGTGTGCTAAACTACAAATATAAGTAGTCTGAGCCTTCAGCAAACATAGCAAGAAATAACAATCTGTTATTGCCCATGCAAGGCCAATGTCATTCATGAAGTCTCTATTTCAGCTGCTTCCTACAGGTCGTATCCTCTAGTTTGAAGATGGAAGCATCCCAAAGCTGGAGTCCCATAGTATCACTTATGAGGACAACCCAGGGCTGGCCTGAGATGTTTTGCCACTGTAGGCAAAATGCCCAGATGCCACCAGCATGATGCTACTTCTTCACAAATCCTGGCCCCCCTCCCTCTCCCTGACCATTATGTCCATGTTGCCTCTGGCTCCAACACTGCAACTGCTGCCATGACAAAGGCACAGTGGCAATGTTGAGGACAACAGCACTGTGGTGGTGGCGCGGGCAAAGCCCCAGTGGGACTAGCAGTGGTGCCACGGTAGAGGTGGGAGGCAGGCCTGCAAATGGCTTCACCAAAATTTGCTCCTGTGTTTCTGAAGAAGATTTATAGAGATTTTCCCAGTAGAAACTGGGCTGCCTACCCTCTGCAACTGGGTCTAGAATTGCTCAGTTCTGGTGTATTCCGTTTGCTCAGTTCTGGTGTATTCCATCTTCTGTTTGGAGGATGGAAGGCAGCTAACAGATTGAGGTTGAATCCTGACAAAACAGAAATACTGTTTTGGGAGGACAGGAGGCAGGCAGGTGTGGAAGACTCCCTGGTCCTGAATGAGGTAACTGTGCCCCTGAAGGACCAGGTGCGCAGCCTGGGAGTCATTTTGGACTCACAGCTGTCCATGGAGGCGCAGGTCAATTCTGTGTCCAGGGCAGTTGTTTACCAGCTCCATCTGGTACATAGGCTGAGACCTATCTGACTGCGGACTGTCTCGCCAGAGTGCTGCATGCTCTGGTTATCTCCCGCTTGGACTACTGCAATGCATTCTACGTGGGGCTACCTTTGAAGGTGATCCAGAATGCGGCAGCTAGACTGGTGACTGGGAGTGGCTGTCGAGACCATATAACACCGGTCTTGAAAGACCTACATTGGCTCCCAGTATGTTTCTGGGCACAATTCAAAGTCTTGGTGCTGACCTTTAAAGCCTTCAACAGCCTCGGTCCAGTATACTTGAAGGAGCGTCTCTACCCCCCATCGTTCCACCCGGACACTTAGGTCCAGCACCGAGGGCCTTCTGGTGGTTCCCTTGCTGCGAGAAGCCAAGTTACAGGGAACCAGGCAGAGGGCCTTCTCGGTAGTGGCACCTGCCCTGTGGAACGTCCTCCCACCAGATGTCAAAGAGAAAAACAACTACCAGACTTTTAGAAGACATCTGAAGGCAGCCCTGTTTAGGGAAGCTTTTAATGTTTGATGCACTATTGTATTTTAATATTTTGTTGGAAGCTGCCCAGAGTGGCTGGGGAAGCCCAGCCAGAAGGGCGGGCTATAAATAATTTATTATTATTATTATTAACACAAATAGCTGGGCAACCGCAGTTTTCAAAGCTGCTTTCCTTGGCCAATACCAGACTGATTCATGATTATGTTGAAAATGCTTTTAAAGGTTGACTGGTATTGCTTTTCACAGATTCAAAATATGTTCAGCAGATGGAATTCATGGAGCAAGTCTCCACATTCTGTTGTTTTCTAAATTACAGTAAGCAAAAACTGTTTCATGATAGAACCTTTCAATAATTAAGTGATTCACTGTGGCACCATGTTTCATGTTTATACTGGCATGGCTCCAGTAAATCAGTTGAGAATACTTCTAGGAAACGAAAAAATTTAGTTCACTTGTAGCCAAGGAAATCCAGTGGGCTCAATGGTATTAAATGTATAGAGAGGAAATGTAGAGATTTGCCTGGCCCCATGCCTGTGTATACCACTAAAAAAGGTAGTGGTGCCATGGGAGTTGAATATCATCATCATCATCAATATTTTTAAAGTACTGAAAGCCAAGGACAGGAGAGAAATGCTCACTGAGTAGCAGCGACGGCCCTGATAAGTCCAGCCACCCTCAGGACTCCCTACAGGGCCAGGATACACCCCCCAACTGCCAGCCATTGTCAGGAGAAAGGGCAAGACATGGAGCCAACATCTCATTGGACCACATGATATCCCTACAGCCAATGAGCAATAGATGGCTCCATGCCTATGGGGCGGAACAGCCTCTTCTGCTGCTATCTTGGTGTGGCAACCCATCTAGTCAGAAACTAGCCAAGCACCTTTGGAACTTCTTCATTGCTTCTTCGGCCAAAATTAGTCTACTTCAGTGGTTTTCAACCAGTGTGCTGTGGCACCCTGGGGTGCCTTGAATGATGATCAGGGGTGCCGCAAGCAACACTGGCCTTCGTCCTTCTTTCCTCCCCTCCCTCCTCTGATTCCCTCTTGCATCTCTGCCTCCCGAAGGCTTGCACAGCTCTTTTGCAGCAACCCTGGCTACAAGGCCACCCCCCCCCGAGGAATGGTGCCTCTAGGGTTGGTCAGGGGGTGCTTCCCAGGCCCCTGTGTGATGAGGCACCTCTCTTTGGGGCAGGGGGGAGCAGCTCAGAGACCAGGGGTGGCAGTTGCGGCTGCCCAGAGGACTCCCAAGGAGAGAGGAGAGGAGAGGAGGCTGAGGGAACACTCCATAAGGGGGGGGGGGATTGGAAAAAGGGTGAGAGGCTGCAAGCTCTGCAAGCAAGGGGTGACATAACTGGGCTCCTGAGCCCCATAGGGGTGCCACAGAAAGAATGTAGTTGGTCAAGGAAGCCATGGACTCAAAAAATTAAAAATCTCTGGTCTACTTACTTTACTTCGCCTCATCTCATTGCAATTCCATACATGCACCTAAATGTATGTTGTACCTGAAGATGCATATTTTATAATGTGAGAAAAGAATGTCTTTGCTTCAGTCCAATGCACAAATCTGGAAATGGGACTACTGATTAGCTTCCGGGTGTATCTACCAGGGAGAAAGCAAGACATTTTCTTGGCATTTCTCACATGCCAAAATACATAGGTAAAGGTAAAGGACCCCTGGATGGTGAAGTCCAGTCAAAGGCGACTGTGGGGTGTGGTGCTCATCTTGCTTCAGGCCAAGGGAACTGGCATTTGTCCACAGACAGCTTTCTGAGTCATGTGGCCAGCAGGACTAAACTGCTTCCGGCGCAACAGAACACCATGACAGAAGCCAGAGTGCACGGAAAAGCTGTTTACCTTCCCGCCACAGTGGTACCTATTTATCTACTTGCACTGGGGTGCTTTCGAACTGCTAGGTTGGCAGAAGATGGGACAGAGCTCCCCCCGTTGCAGGGATTTGAACCCCCAACCTTCTGATCGGCAAGCCCAAGAGGCTCAGTGGCCACAGCGCCACCCGCTCCGTGCCAAAATATATACATCTTCAGACAGAAGGGTAGATCAGCATCCTGACATTAAAACACAAGAGCAAGCTCTATACTGGAATACTTGGAAATTCTAAAGGTCACTTCAGCTAAATCTTTAATTTGTGTTAGATACAAAGTATTTGCCTTTTTTTCTATGAAGTCAGTTTATAAATCATGTTTAGTTAATGTCTCACCTTTAAGCCAGGTGTACCTGGTAGTCCATTGTCACCTTTTTCTCCCTAAAACAAAAACAAAATAGTCATTTTAAAAATGGAGAACTAAAATAATTTTTTTAACAAGAAGCTTCCTTGTATACTTTGAAAGGTATAATTAATCCATGATCTTTCCTACTTTAGCCTAAAAATTATTTGTAGCATCACAGTGCATTTGCAGTTATTAGCAAAATCTCAGAAATACATTGATTTCACTGACATTTCCCTTCTATAGAAAGAAAGGATGCATGAAGATATCAGACAAGTAAAGTTGTTTGTGCATAAAGTCTAACTTTAAGGAAACCTTTGGTCTACGAGATTAGTCTTGAAAACATAATCATTATTAACTCCACTGGCATTTGACATAAACATAGTCATAACAAGAGGTTATGCTATAATCAAAATATACAGATTTGCTGTTTGTCTGTAGGAAAGATAGGACAACTGGTGACCTTCCTGTGTGGATTTTAAAAGGGAAATGCTGTTCCTAAACTCCTCCCAGCCTCCCTCCAGCTTTCATCTCCTTTCTTCCCCTTTTCTCTCCCTCATCTTCCATGGCCCTTTCTGCTTCAGTCTCCCATCTTCCACCTGGTCATACCTTTAGCATCTTGCTCCTTCCACCACATGCTGCCAGCAAGGCCAAATGATCAAAAGGACAGTTTCCTCCTTCTGTTTTCGGCTTTTTCCACACATACCTTTCCCCGCCCCTCCCCACAAAGAACCGGTACTTGTGGGTGGATACCTTGGATTTCCCCAGCCCAGCTGATACCTCCCAGTGTTGTGCTTGGGTGGTGCCATTTTCACTACATAAGCACAAATGCTGTTCATCTGAAGATTGAAAATAAGGGGAATATTGTAGCTGATCAAATAATGAAATCACAAATTAGTTGGGAGTACTGCTAACATGGCAAACTGAATTCTTGCTATAACAAGTACACAAACGCTCTAGTTTTTTGATTGTGTGCTGCATTGATTACCTTTGGCCCCATTGGTCCTTGCAGACCGGCCTCCCCGGCTGGACCCTATAACAAAATATAGTACTGTTTTATTTATTAAATTTGTACACCATTGTGTGCTACAGATTTTGAAAAAGCTTGCCTAAAATAAGCAATAATAACCAACTTATTTGTTTATAAATGCGCAAATATTAATCCCAACTGGACCAAGTAGCAGAGCATCAATGATAAGCATCTTGTGTGCAAATCTCCCCTGCTAGTCCTTCTTATGCACTAATACATCAAATGTCACTTTGAATTGTGCCTCTTTAGGGCAAAACTGGACATTACACACCATAGCATTCCCCCTTAAAATTCATATAACTGGCGACCTTCCTATGTGTCTTTCATAACTAATACAAAGTGTATGTATTGGGACCAGAGAACAAACTGTCACAACAGAAGCAATTATTGAGCAGAATATGTCTCTGTGGTGTGCTGTCACCAATCTCAAATTCCTCTCTCAATGGTCACCTTGGGAGATTGAGGGAAGTTAAGCCTTCCTGTCCCTGCTGAAACAACTTGTGGGGTTGGGCAGGGAGGAATAAGAACTGGCTTCAGAAACAGTGCAGCCTTTTACACAACATGATCCAAAACTTGGATCAAGAATATCTCATCGGATTGCTTCCTTTCCGGCTGAGGGAATAAGCAGCAGAGTAGCACCAACAGCAACAAGACAGCTCTTCCCATAACAGCAGGTTTTAATTAAACCCTCCTCAAAACATGCAATCTTCTTTTCAGCACTGTGACTTGAAAATACTGAGCTGAGTCACTTGAATAGGCTTGCATGAGAAAAACTCTAACAATTTGCATGAGTCTGGGGGAGAGTGATGTCATTCCTAATTCTGGTCTAGAACATTTGCCTAATCCTTTCCTTTCGCCCCACCCTGCTTTCCCAGTGACTGTACTCTCTCCTGTGTGCTCAGGGAAGCCCCAAGCCACTGCATGGTGGTTTTCTCTTGGAACTACATGAACACAGGATGCAGCTATGATTACATGGTAAAACATTTCGGGTGCTTTCAGACAGGAGTCTATTGTGAAACTGGTACTGCTCAGGCACACAAGTTTTTCACAGTGTCCACACAATGCTGTTCGTATTAAAGTGCCAACCAATCCTTTCCCCCACTCAATTTTAGATTTAATCTGGCTCTTCCCTTACTGAAAAATCAAAACTAGGGGTTGGCAACCCAAGGCCCATTAACCGGCCCATGGACCCCCCTCCCCTGCCTGCTCGGTTGACTCCCGTGCGCTGCACTAAATCATAGAATCATAGAGTTGGAAGAGACCACAAGGGCCATCGAGTCCAATCCCCTGCCAAGCAGGAAACACCATCAGAGCACTCCTGACATATGGTTGTCAAGCCTCTGCTTAAAGACCTCCAAAGAAGGAGACTCCACCACACTCCTTGGCAGCAAATTCCACTGTCAAACAGCTCTTACTGTCAGGAAGTTCTTCCTAATGTTTAGGTGGAATCTTCTTTCTTGTAGTTTGGATCCATTGCTCCGTGTCCGCTTCTCTGGAGCAGCAGAAAACAACCTTTCTCCCTCCTCTATGTGACATCCTTTTATATATTTGAACATGGCTATCATATCAAATCAGCACAGAGCAGAGTGGAGACCGCCTTCCGCAATGCTGGCCGGCTTCCCATTGGCTGCAGGAAGCTCCTGCAGCCAATGGGAAGCTGCATGTGCATCCTCTGCGCTGGAAATAGTGTTTGTGCGTGTGCGTGCACACACTCCGTCCCACCACGGCGTCTGCAGGGCCGGTTCACGGCCCAAGCCACAAAAACATTGCCGCCCCCTGGTCAAAACAACCCATTGTACTTTCCAATCACCACTGATGTGGATGATTGTTAGCACATCTTCTTCCCCTTCAGTGGGTGGTTTGTCACATGTGTGGTGATGTTTAGGTGGGAGGTCTCTGTCGCCACACTCCAACTTCTATTTGCTCTTCTCCTGAGCACAGTCTAGCCACTTTGTTTCCTGCAGCCCCCAATACAAGATAAAAGATGAATATTTCTTCCACGTGCTGCATGCTAAATAAATGCTGGAATTTCCAGCAACCCGATTTAGAGAAGTTATTTTTGTAAGGTCTCCACACTGAAGCTGTGGGGGATTGCCTTGGAGACTGTAATCGCAGCACATACATTGGACTTTAAAATAATAGTAATATGGAGGTCCTGCATGAGATTGCTATCCTAATTTTGGGTCTTCCATTGATGCTGTGTATTTTTAAGGTAGGGGATAATGCCTGGTTGCGATGTTAATGGTTATGGGGGCCTATAGGGCACTACTAAGGAGGGAGGGGATGCTGCCACCCACCCTCATCAAATCAAACAGCATGGTAATATAGTTAAATATTGCTCTTTTGCAAAACCTCAGTATTAAAGCAAACAAACGGAAATGGATTTGCTTACCAAAGCACAAGCTTCTATTTCATCCCTTGTGAAGCATCACAACTGAATGCTGGTAACATTTGATCTTGTGCACTTCTGGTTATTTTTTTATGCACACACAAAGGTACAGAAATACACCTGCAGAGGGGGCCACACTAATTGAGGGACCCATTTGCAGATCACTCCTGCACATGGTGGAACAGCAACTAATGACCGAAGAAAGCAGAACATGGGGAAGCTCATCTGACAATCACACATGTAGAAAAATCAGATATGACTGCGATAGAAAGCCTAGATTTGGAAGCAATCTTAGTCAGTAAGGGAAAAACACAAATAGCTGATTAAATAAAATGAGATATCCTGAGAGATTACGGCCACAAGGATTTAGAACTGTGGCTTACTTACATTTCGCCCACTTGGTCTTGAGGTTCCAGGTTCACGTGACAAACCAACGATGCCTGAGCCTTCCATATCCTAATGTGTTCATTTTAAAAATGGAAAGTTAGAGTTATTTTCCCTGTATACTTACTGTAGGGCAAAGGTTTTCTGAAGTAGGTTATTAGACATTTAAAAGCACAATTTAATATCTTTCTTTAAAACTTTCTGTCTACAATATCACACTGTTGGGTACAGCAGATATTCAGTAATCTGAATTTTTGATGTGGGAAGCTGGTAATATCAATGAAGTATAACCACAGTCCCCAAAGCACAAAAGGCTGGGAGCGGCTGGTAAACTGGCAGTTCTTGAAGGATGGTCATCCGTTCCACTACCATGAGGAAAGTGGAGGCCACTTGCCTTCTGATGGTATCATGGTGAAGGTCATCCAAATTCTTGCTAATCCTTGATCTTTTTACGGTCAAAGGCCCTGGTCAGAACTAGAAGAGATTCCGCAAGTTCATTCAGATCCACGCACAACACCATTGATTTGCACGTATATTTAGTTAAAATGACAACAGCCTTTTTTGTACGTAACAAATTTAGGAGGCATTTCCTCAATTATTCATTTAAAACAAGGGGGCAGAACTATCCCTCCAAAATGCGTTATACAAATTGACCTAAGGTCTAAATATCTGAGATCTCTCTCTTTCACACCCCACACCCCCACACTATAATAGCCACCAGAAAATCTTGGACAGCAACACAACTACAGAGCAGCCGATTAAAAACCTCTGATACACTCCAGGAGTTCAACAGCCACTCACCATCAGCAGCGTTAACACAGCTTTTTGCACAGGCAAAATTCAGGCCAGATGCACTAAGGGCATGCAAGACCTGTTATGCATGGCACATTCCTTGGCACTCCCCAAAAACTGAACAAATGACTCTATTCTACAGTATGCAACACACTAAGCGCAGTCTTCAACTCAACCAGACAAAAGGGGAACTCAAAGCTGGAGACTTGCCTAATGCTTGCACAATGGAGAAAAGCCCTATACAACATTAATCCAGCCACCTGCAAGATTAGATTGAGACTAATTCAATAACAACAACAACACACCAGCCCCTGTTGGATACCAGCACACATCTGTGGGGAAACTTCTGCCCACAGTGAGGCCTAGCTGGGATACTAATTTGGCTCATGAAGCTGATCCTCCAAGCCACACCCATTTGCCAAAGTGACCCATGGAGGGTGGGGAAACTCAGGTTTTGGCTGGCCAATCAGATCCCATTCTCTTTAAACACTTTGGCATTTAGGCTGTGGACCTATTCCAGAGGTGCAATAGGCCACAAGCTGGCCTGACACACCTTCTCCTGCGGGAATGTCAATTATCAAACCTTTCTGGAAGAAAAATCAAACTAGAATTAATTAGTCTTAGATAAATCCCTGGAGATAGGAAATGTCAATGATTTAATTGGCTAAATGCCTATCCACCGGGGGCTTTCTGAATGGCAGAAAAGAACAGAACAGTTCCATTGGGCTACGCTGGCAGCCAAACAAGTAATCCTCCTGCACTGCAAATCCCAACTCACACTAAGCATCGAAGGTTTAATGCAGGACCTTTTGAAATTAGCAGCTCATGAGAGCATCTGATTTAGCAAGCTACATAAAAACACAAACTTTCAAGAGATTTGGAGTGATTTCTTCACAAAGTAACTTCCACAGCCACGCAGAGTGGGAGGCACAGGACATAAGCAGGAACCTTACCGGCTCCCCTTCGCTCAGCTGATCACACAACACCATGTTGCTGCCTATTACTCTGATCCCTAGTCCCTGGCACACAATGAATCAATCCATTACACAAGCAGACCATGACTGAATACTAGGAAGAGAATACAACTGTAATTTCCACACCTTTGTTTGCCCTGTCGCTTTCCAACGAGGAAACCCAATCTTCAGAGCTGATTTGGAACAAACAGGGTTTTTTGAGGATTGCCATTTGCTCTGATTTAGCACTAAAGAGTGGATTTTCCAGGGGAAAGTGACAGAAAAAAAGCAAAACTGCTCGGAGTCTTGACTAGAAAGCACGGGACAAGCGGAAAACCACTCAGACCTGTGTGGATGAGCCCTAAAAGAGGTTAAAGGGGAGGAACTAATGTCTGTGGAGGAGCCAAGCCATCACTATAGAAATACAAAAAGCTAATAAATTATCAGTAAGAAGGATTACCATTGCTCATGTGCGGTGGCTAGATGGAAAGAGATCTCTGGGTCAGAGTTGTGCCTTTATCCAGGCCCCTTACTATTCAGATCCTGCCCAATTGCCACTTCCACACAAAATTGTGACAGAGGATTGTAAACACCTAACATGATAAAGTATTCACTGAGGGAAATTTAAAAACCTGAGAGTCCAGAGACAACTGAGATTGGGAGGAAAAAATCGTTTCCGGTTCTGTTGACCAGCTAACCAAGTAGCCAAGTAGGCCCTAACACTAAAGGGAGTGGCTGGGTGGGGCATTTTGTGGGGTAAAATGACCCCTGGTTTTCTCAAGGCCAAGACTTTTATGTACTCAGCCCCTCCCACCCCTTTTAAAGAGATTACCTCAAATCCAAATCCATAGCCTGAGCCAGGGGGTCCTGGAGGTCCTGGGGGTCCTGGAAGTCCTGGGGTCCCTGGTTTCCCAGGCTCCCCATCAGCTCCTTTGATGCCTGGTAATCCAATATCTCCAGGGTCTCCCTGAGGGAAAGGAGCAGATTATTTTGTAACGTAAAGGAGCAAATCTGTAGAGTGAAGTGGATAGTGGAGAGGAAACGTTTAGGAAGTGGGAGTGGGGGAAATCTCTTGTCAGTACCATATACCGGTATCTTAATCCTGTTAAACCAAACTGTTAAGTTGTGGGTGAACATACCAGACAACACAGCATTTCTTCAAACAGCTCTTGTTTATTCACAGGCCAGAACAGAACTGAGCTGAAGGGTTCAGCCAGCCTGCTTATATAGAGCTTCACTACAACGCAACTGTAACAAATTTCTGTAACTATCCAATCACTGAAAGTCACTTTCAATCCCTTATTTGCATATGTGGACCTGAGTGAAAACTAGCTACAGTATCCTCCTGCTGGCCCAGGGTGAGAACTTCAGTACATAACACCAACAATTCACTCCCACAAGGCGGAAGTCCACCAACTTGAATGGCTTTTAAAAAGAATTAGGCGAATTCATGCAGGGCAAGGCTATCAGCGGCTACTAACCCTGATGCCGGCATTCTGCCTCTACTGCGGGAGGCAGCGTGCCTCTGAAAACCAGTTGCTGGAAACCACAAGTAGGGAGAGTGCCAGGGGTGGTCCGCCCATGAGGCAGATTAAGGCAGCCATCTTTGGTGGCAGAATCACACCCAACCCTACTGCTGACCCTAGAGACGTGAGGAGGAAAGCTGCCACACAACCCCGGTAAAGGGAGCTTTGGTGCAGAGGGGGAGTCTGAGGCGGCACCTTCCTGCTTCACAGTCCTGTTGCTCTCAGGACCTGCTTCCAGGCTTCCCATAGGCATCTGCTTGCCCCGTGTGAGAACAGGGAGTTGGAGGAGTCGGCCCTTTGGCCTGATCCTGCAAGACTCCTGTTAAGTTCTTATATTCTTTTTCTATATATTTATATTCTCAAACACTTCTTACATTCTGTTTTCCACGGAAACATTGCTAAATATTGCATCGCTTTTGCTGGCTCTGGTGAACTGGAGATAAAACTGAGCTGCCGGCTTTAAAGTTGCATAAAATTACTCCCCTCCAAAAAGTGAATGGTAGTTGTGTAGTGGAAACAAATCCAGAATTAGTTCTTAAGTGTTAGACCACAGGCAGAGCTCTATGCAAAATCTTGGTACTGTTGATTCCAGTGGAGCCAAACTTTACCAGTGAGATATAAGAACTATTATTAAATATTATTAAAGGTGGACCTGTTCAGTTACCTTTGATCCAGGTGACCCCCAAATACCTTGATCACCCTGTAAGATAAGACATATTACTTACTCTATGCAGGCAGGCTGCCTACACACCCTCACATTGCTTGTTATTGATGCAAGTTATTGAATCAAATCCCATAATTATCGTCATAGTAACCACCTCCGCTCCTCCAACTCAAATTAAGCACAGAAAATATGCCAGTGTTAGCCTTCAGTGAAAAACAAACGCTTGTATTCCCCTTTTAAATGCATACATTACCTAAGAGATGGGCTTGTATGTACATTGCCATGTATTAGAAACCAAACCTTATCATGCACTCTGGGGAAAAGCAAGCAAAGGATTCACATTTTTAGATAACCTTTTCAAAGTCTTTATGTGGGTACTATAAACAGAACACTATTTAAACTCGGAGATAATTCAGCTTTATGTATGAGTGGAGTACTTAATCTATAATATATGTCTGCATTGAGCACTTGATTTATAATTTAACCACTCATTAAACTTACAGTTCATGGCAGGGTTGTGAAAAAGACCTATTCTTTGTCTCCATACTTCTGGTTTAGATGTGCATGCCTTGCATGGGAACCACGTACTTAGATCAGTGGCTCTCAAAGGGTGTGATGCGCCACACCGGTGTGGCAGAAAGGGGTGGCAAGTGTGGCAGAAGATTCAAGGACGACCAAAGAGATAAACACTTCAGTATTGTATAGTATAGTATAGTATAGTATAGTATAGTATAGTATAGTATAGTATAGTATGTAACTGCATTGTTTTATACCCCCAAAGAATCTTGAAAACTGTAGTTTGCTAAGGGTACTGGGAATTGTAGGTCTGTGGGGGGGAGAACTACAGTTCCCAGGATTCTTTGGGGGACATCATATGCTTTAAATGTATGTTGAATGCACTTTAATTATATGGTGTGCATCTGCCTCCTATGGGACAGAGCTGTGAGTCAGAAAGTCTCTCATTTGACGATCCCCCTTGTCCTGCGCCATGAAGTCACGAGGGGGGTTGAAGCAAGTTGCTCATAGAATCAAAGTAATTTATATATGGTAGTTGTAAGGATGACAACAAAATATAATGTGAGAAGAATTTTCAACAGTCAAAACTTTGAGCAATCAAAACCTATTATTATTATTATTATTATTATTATTGATTCACACTGGAATGGTGCTACTGACAGCAGGCATATTATCAAGTATCTGTGTCTGCAAAGCAAATTATTAAATACTGAGCATTCACCCCAAATGGAGGGTAGCCTAGGTCTGTGGTTCCCCATTAGCTGAGCACAGTGGACCCCCTATTTTTTTAAAAGCCAAGCCATGGACCCCCTACTTTTTAAAATGTTCATATTTCTATGCTAGTTTTTGTTTTGTGAAAGGTGCCACGGACCCCCCGGGCGGGTTGTGCAGTCCCTCCTGGGATCCACGGACCACCAACTGGGAACCACTGACCCAGGACATCCCTCCCAAACCTGCTGCTTCCCCAGAGTGTTTGGAAGCATCTCTAAAACAAACTCTTGAGTTTGCAACTTACTTTTTCTCCCTTTGCTCCTGCAGAACCAGCCAATCCATCTTGACCGGGACGACCAGGGGGACCCTGAAAAATCACAGATGTGAGCTATTTGTAATGACACAAATTATAAGGCTGCTTTTTAACTTACAGTATAATGCTTTTTTTAAAAAAAGGACTACCCCTCATATGTTCAGTATGATCTTTATAATCTCTTCATTAGTTAACAGGAGTCTGGAATGTCTAGATGATTAACAACTTCTTGATGAATGCATTCAGGATAGAACTAATTACAGCGGCAGACCCATGTCTTAGAATAGAGGTCACAACAACCAGCTGTAAAAGCAACAGTAGGAAAGTGTTTCAGCAACGAACTGGCAGAAGAGGGGGCGACTGTGTCTCACACCCACAACTCCCCCCTTACATCTCCTCACTTTCAGTTGTACTCCCCACTAAGTCAGATTATGCTGAAGCCTGGATAAGCGAAATTCAGTCGTGGGGAAGGGAAGGTATCCACCACTCTTCTCCCACCTGCAATTTCTCCACGTAAAACTGACATTTTATGTTTTGCTTTTAAGCTGTTTGGTGCAACACACAGCCCAAGATAGAGGGTGCTCCCATAACGCATAGCTCAGATCTTAGATTCACTTGAAATCATCTGGCTGGACACCTGTACTTCAAACAAAGGCTGCCTCTTCTGTGTGATATTGGTCAGCCTTAAGTTCCTTGAAGAGATTCTTATCACTGCAGGTGATAACCCTGTTGAACAACTTATGTTCTGGAAATGGGGAAACAAAATGTGCAGAGCAGACAGTCTCATTTCATGGAAATTTTCAGAAACTGCAGTCATAAGATGTGTTGTGTTTGCATGAGGGAAGAGAGCTGATGCGACTTTCTTCCTGCTCCTTTGAGCATGTTGGCAGTGTAAGTAGGCTGTTAAAAACAAAACATCTTGTGCCATACTTCAAACACTACTGTGTACTTGTGACAATATATGGGAGATAACTGATTATTAAAGGGCTGAAGTTGTAGGTGTTAAGCACGCATCCTGCTAGTCAAATTCCACCCACAAACTTTTGCAGTCAGACAAAACACCTGTAACTTTCAAGTTCTTAGTAAGATGAAAATTTCCAGTTGCTAAAGGCAGTTTTTACCCATGCATTTTCAGACACGCTTCCTATTAAAAAGTTGTCCAGTCAACAAGGCTGAGATCACCACAGGGGCTGCGTTGGCAAATCTGCTCTTAGAATTAATTCCCAATTTCATGCCTCAACATGGGTTCTTATGCAGGTTGGGGTGGAGGTCAATCTAATTCGGTACTTAAGTGCTTAAGAAGACAGATTTGGGGGCAAACTGAATGCTACTTGGAGTCATGTGTGATGAAGCCCCACCTTATACATACTTTAACCTGTGGCCCTTTAGTGCACTATATTAAATACCATTGAGATAACTGGAACTAAATCCAAATACACAGTTTAGAAGAGAGGGAGCTTCTGAAAAGCCTTCTTTTCAATAAGGCAATAAATCATCTCACTCAAATTACCCAACTATGCTCCAGTAATCACAGATTGCGTCTGTGATAAATTCTGATTTTACAGACAAATTGTTTGCAGAAAAGAAAGTTTTGAAGGCTGATAGGGTGTGCTGATTTAAAAATTGGGAATGGACAGCAGTCATAAAAAGAAGTAGCAGCAAAGGGCATGTGAAAGAGCCCAAAGGCATGAATCAAGCATTGTGGTGAGCACTGGCACACAGCCTTCTTCCCTCCTGCCCTCTTGTGTGACATCCTATGGGCCTTCTTTGGCTCAGAGCTTTTGGGGAACAGCCCTGGCGGAGTAAGTAGCAAGGCTTTTAGAAGCAGCTGTAGGATTTCCCCAAAAGCCCTGTCAGAACCCGGGAGGTAGTGGGGCTCTAGCCCCTGGTGGAGAGACTTCACCAGGCCTGATCCCGAGATGCCCAGCTCTGTCTGGGCAAGGAGCCATGGCCATCTGCACTGAGACAACCCAACCGGACCAAGCTGGCGTGATGTTTCAACTCACTTCCAGCTTCCCTGGCCATCTCATCCTTCCTTAATGGCATCTGCAGACATGACTATGGAGAAGCTCTTGACTAGGGCTGGGTGATATCTGGTTTTCAATATATCACCAACTAAATATCGAAATACTTCAATATATCACAATGTTTGAGATAAGGCTGAAACTATATAGAGGTGAATGTGGTAATGCCCTGGCAACTGCTACTACTTATAGGTCTGGCAAAATTTATATTTTTAGTGCCAGGGGAATTTGCATTTCTTTTATAAAGCAGGCCAAACCAGTAATAATGGATAAAATTTTACAGAGTAAAAAAAGATTAAAGAAAATAAATATTTTTGCAAGGAAAACTTGATGCATTTAATTATATGAAAATGTATTCAGTGATAGCATGCTTCAACTATAACATTACAGATATAAGGAGAATAATAATAATAATAATAATAATAATAATAATAATAATTTATTACGGCCGTAGGCCCATACAGATAAAAACAAGACATAAATAACAGCCTGTGCACGTGGGAAAAAACAGCCGCTAAAACACTACTATAACAATAAAATACTATAAGATGGAATGGCATACTACGCCTTAATTAGTTTGTGGTGCTCCTTGGCAACGCTTTTGGGTAAGGACAGCGACCAGGAACCTAGCCACTTACAGGGTCGTATGGGTATCCTTATCCTGCAAGATTTGGGCAAGGTGGAATTTTGGTGGAGTGCCCTCTAGTTTCTGTATGATTGATCCCAACAAATTTGCCCGTGGCACCTTGAATAAGGGGCAAGTGAACATAATGTGCTGAAGCGACTCCGGCGTCTCCTTATCACATTCGCACATGGCGGAGGCTTGGCCCTTTGAGAATCTATGTCTCAGGACATTGGAGGGAAAAACATTAAACCTCACTTTGGTGAAGGCCAGCCTATGGGCAACAGTCGAAAGGGAGGAGAGGTATGATGGAACGCAGTAAGTTAAAGTGATACCAATGTTCTGGGGCGAACAAACACCTCCCCCCAGCATATAATTTCGCTGTAAATCGATGTCATCCAGTCTTTGGCGGATCAGTCTTTGAGCAGTGATTTGATCTAGTTTTAGGGAATCTAAGGGAGAGATTCCATAGCTCAGGAGTTTGGCATGAATTCTACTGGTCCAAAGGCTGGAGAATTCATCTCGCCATAAGCATTGGGCAAGGTAATGGTCTGGTAATCTATGCCACAATGATAACCAATAGTTGAAGACTTGCTTCCACAGGCAAGTTTCTAAGGATGCGATCTTCAAGGAGAATATATTAATGTTAATATATTAATTTGTTATTAATAATAACAAATGTGTGAGAAAGAAAGGGGAGAACTGAGAAGAGTTCTAGGGGAGGCAGAGGGTCTGGAGGAGAAAATGAGGAGCCCAGAGACAACTGCACAAGCACAAACACACCAAGTAAGAAGCACATGCAGACGGGGAAAAGAGGGAAGGGGCCAGAGCAGTGTTTTCTTTTCTTTTCATTTGAAGCAACTATGGGGCATGTTTCTCTGCAGTTTCCTTGAGACAAAGGGGGGGGGGAGCTACTTTAAAGTTAAGAAGAGGAGCTGCCACCTGCCAGCAGAGAGAGGCTGGGTTCATTTAAAACTGAAATGTCACCCAGCCCTACTCTTTACCTGGTGAAAGACAGCACTGCCATGGTCACACCTGTCCCATCCTTTGCATGGCAAGTAGAGAAAGGTGGATTAAGTGCCGCCGTGCTGCTAATCAATATTTGATCTTGGGCAGCGTTGCTAATATATGCAGCTAAAGTTCTCGCACAGCAAATACTCACACGAGGACCTGGATGCCCAGCGGCTCCACCTTTCCCGTTTTCTCCTGGCAACCCAGGAATTCCTGCATTTGAATCTGGTCCTGGCAGTCCTGGAGCCCCCGGTAGACCTGGAGGACCTGGCGGTCCCGGGGCACCCTAGATAAATCAGATATATTGAGATTAAGATTTTGCTCCTGTTCCCTCAGCAGTGGACACCCTGAGAAGCTGATGTCTCTCAGCTTTACATCGCACAAGAGCAATAATACTTGTTTACTTCAGAGAGTTCCTACAATGACAACGGATGTGAAATGCCTTATTAAAGTGCTATAAGTAATGAGAATGCGTTGGATGTTCTTAACCCAGGCCATTGAATTTGGTTAAACTTTCAGAAAAAGCCAGAATCCCCAGAGTATAATTTTCAGGTTAAGAATCCACAGGACTTTGTAAAATTACGCACCTCAGAACAAACTGATCTCGCTGTAACAGTGAACCAGTTAGTTCTCAGGCTCCTCTGTCATTTCAGGTGTCATTTAAAGGGAGGTTTAGACTAAGGTTACCAGACGTCCCCGTTTCCCAGGGACAGTCCCCGGATTTACAAATCAGTCCCCTGACAAAATCCATCTATTTAGTAGGAAGTAGAAAAGTGTCCCCGGATTCATGAAAAAAATCTGGTAACCTTAGTTTAGACCACAGTTTAGTCCACTGGGTAGGGTTTATTTCATAGCCTATGTCGTGCTTCCATTGTTTTTTGACTGAGGTGAGGGGATTTATGGGATTCTGGAGCAGTGTTTTGCATATTGCAGATACCATCCCCTTGCCGTGTCCCTCTGCTGTCAGGCAAAGGTTTTCGAAGGAGGACGCCTTCACTCTGGTGTGGCTCCCCTTTATTACACAAACAGCCCAACAACAAAACCCCACCGACAGCATGCAAATCAACATGGCTATCTTGACCCAATAGAGCACTACCGTACAGGTTTTTCTCTTATTGAGATGTTAGTGTCTTGTATCTTTAAAGGTACTATGTGATTTGGAAAGCATTTACAAGTTAGCAGTAGCCATCAGAATCGACTTACCCTTGGAAATTCCATGTCTCTGTCAGAGTCACCAGAGCCAGAGGCTTCCATTTCCACTCTTCTCTGAAACAAACAACATTAATTTTAGAAAATTGTTAGTGGGATGTGAACTCTACATCCCAGTAATTCTCTTCAACATTCCTTAAAATTCCTCAGATATTTTCCCTGAGCGGGGATGTTCTAATTTGCCTCAAATTATATTTCAGGTGAAACTAGGAGGCAGCCTAACTCTTACTCCATGCCAGAGAATTTTTTTCAGACTCACTGGAATTCCTTTGGCTTTTCTCAATAGCCATCAGATGATTATGCCCAAGCAGGAATTTTGGGTGAAATTCATTGAGGATAACTCAAATATTATCCTGTAGAGAGAAGACACTGGCAGAAAAGGATGGATAAATCTGTTGATGGATGTAGAGCTGTGATTCAACTTCATAAAGGGCCAAAAACTTAAAACCAGGAGCTCTGTAAGCACCTTGCTCTCTGCCTCACTGTGACAACTTGCAGCAGTGTCATTGCCTGTTGTCGGTTGTGTGTGGACTTAATAAAATCGTATTAAAAAGGAAAACCGAAACCAAATTAGATAAACACAAAGAACAAACCAAAAATCAACTCGCTCGAAGTGCCAGCTGCCTGGGGAAACAAAAATATATTTGCGCTGACAATGCAGGTGCTTGGCAAACTTCCCTGGAGAGAGCATTTCACAGCTGAGGGGCAGTCACTGAAAAGGCCTGTTCTCTCACGGTGACCTTCCATGTCTGTCTTGGGGGGTGAACCACAGAGAAGGACCTCCCTTGTAGGAGGCACATGGAGTGTGAAGGCTAAGCTGACACCAGACTACATTTGCTCCTTGATCTGTGGACTAATGTCTGCTGTTCCTGCCATTCCCTGCCTTGCTTCACCTTCAGGCATTTTTCTTCTCAGAGAAAAACAGGTGTGCCGAAGAGGAAGAATGGAGGGCCATGGTGACTGGGGTGTGGGTGTGGGTGTGTGCAGAGGGGGAAGAATCATTCATGAATCTGCCCCACTCACATACAATTCCAAGTGCTGCATGTCTTATATTGACATGAAAATCATCCCCCCATGCTCTCTCACTTTGGGCACTTTTCTGGCTCCCTGGCTGGCTGGGAACAAGAGTGCCTGAACTGAGGGTAGGGAGATAAGGTGTGGGGTGGCGTTTGTGTGCGTCCGGCATTTGATGTCAGACTTAGGCATGCTCTTGCGCTCTGCTTTACATGAGAATGAGGCAGGCAAATGAATAACCAAGCCAAACTTCCACCATCACGTTTACTTTGAGCCAGGTTTCTCTGCCCCCTCAGCTTGGCCATGCCTATTCCCTCCAGACGCCTCTCAACTTCTCTCCTCTCTGAGAAGTGGGCTGTTTCGAGTTTCATCATTCAATGCAACCTAAAGCTGGAGAGACAAACAAACAGAGGAGCTGTTCCACATAACAAGCGCTCAAACTCACAAATCCCCTGGATGGAGCAGGCGGCCCAGGAGGCCCTGGAAGCCCAGGGGGGCCTGGGAGTCCTATGCCAGCATCTCCCTAGAACAAGAATAAATATGGTGAAGTTGTGAGGGGTTTGGAACACACACATTAAGTTAGGAGATGGTCTGTTTAATGCACACCCGCCTCATGAGCCTTGCTGAGAACTGGGTGGGTGAGCTGAGGGGAGCTGACCCCTCTCAGCTTTGTACACCTGGGGATGCTGTGTGCAGCACCAACACAGATGAGACTTAGCAGACCTACTAGATGTTTTTGTCTAGTCTGAACTGCATTTTTATGGTACATTTATTGTTATTTTAATTCAACAGTTATGGAACTTTGGTGAATAGTGGTATATAAATATTTTAACTACACAAATAAAGTAAACTCTTGAAGGCCCACTATGAAAAGTATGTGATACGTTTTCATAGAATTGTAGTAGAGTTGAAGGAACTCTTAAGGGTCATCTAGTCCAACCCCCTGCAATTCAGGAATCCCAACTAAAGAATTCATGAGAGATGACTATCCAACCTCTGCTTAGGGAGTCCATTCCACTGTCCAAGAGCTCTTACTGTCAGGAAGTTAAGTTTTATTCTAATATTGGCTGGACCCCACGTCACAGTTGCCTTAGCTTCCATGAAGGTATGCAGAATAGGGTGTAGCCCAATAAAATGGGACCCATTTCAGAAGTTGTGGTCTCAGAATGCAGACAAGGTACTTGGAGTTTAGCTGACTGCCTGTGTACTCAACTCTGGTTATATGTCTGCTGGTGTTAAAGACCATCTAGACATTTAAGGCCATTGCTACATCCTGAATTTGCTTCTGTAACGCTGCTACAAGCCTTTTAAAATGCACTCTCAACATCGGCATGTCATGTGGCTTCCTAGGAGATGTGTAGTCATGTGTGGGACCATCTTTCCCTACATGGAAGAAACATGGGAGTGCCTTCTGCCAAAAGCTTCTGTCATAGGTGAAGCCACCTTAGTTCACAGGATGCATCAGTTCACATGACCCATGATTCTCATGGCAATGAAACACCACTGTTTTTTTTAAAAAAAATCAAAACAGTGCCTACCTTTTCTCCTTTAAGGCCAGGTTCCCCCTTTAGCCCTGGAGAGCCCTGAAGTCCTGGTTTACCCTAAAAGAGAAGGTATATTAACATCCCTTTTCTATTAGCATTTTTCTGTACTGAAAGGCTATAATTAAAGTAAGTGTAGTGTGCCAGCAATCCCCTTCCCCTTGCTGCACCAGCCAGTGTGCCAGGGAATAGAATCATATTTGGTTCCTGAAGCATCCCACCTAACCTGGGCTGTGGTGGAGTCATATGGACCAGCAGTCAATAGCTCGTTGACTGGCTCCAGTTCATGGACCACCATAATGAATAGCACTGATCCCAGTTCAGAACAGCTGAAGGAGGTTCTGTCTAATGAGGACATTTCCTGGAACTCATATGCCTGGGAATAATATGCTGGTGAATACAAGGCAATGTGCTGAGTACAGAAATTGACTTTTTGAATCATGGCAACAACCTGCAGGTCAATGATATTTTTTTTATGCAGAATTGAGCACGTTGAAGTGGTCTTGTAAACATATGTCCAAATCATTTTCTAAAAACATCTTAGAAAAATGGGTTGAATGGAGGCTTGAAAAGTTGCCAAAACATGTGGAAGGATTCAGAACATCTGTTGTTTGATATACCCACATCAAGTAATAGTAATACTGCTTTATCTTGTACTTCAGCACGTAAAAATGGTTGTGCTGATTGGCCTGTATTCAGAACCTCCATATATTATTAATTTATTTCACTTTCATAACTATCTTCCTTTCTTTGAGGAGGAGGAAACCTCTCTACAAGGCAGCTGTAGTGTAACTTCCAAAATTACAACTGCCTCCTCCTCTT
Source organism: Podarcis pityusensis (assembly GCF_964106645.2). Classification (NCBI taxonomy): domain Eukaryota; kingdom Metazoa; phylum Chordata; class Lepidosauria; order Squamata; family Lacertidae; genus Podarcis; species Podarcis pityusensis. The sequence continues at coordinate 4,070,890 of NC_138038.1, read as the reverse complement.
CCGGCTAACTCACTTCTGGGAGAGGATGGGTCAAGTGGCAATTATGCCAGCAGAAGGAATAAATGCAAGAACTAAGTTCTCTCCCACTACGAAGTGGGACCAGCTTCCGAAAAAGACTGAGGGGGCCCAACATGACGTCCTTACTCCTGACATCATGTGTGTAGCGTTGCGAGGCGTCAGAAGGTGGAGTTGAACATGGCGGCAGCACGGCCCCAGAGGCTGGTGGGCCCTCTCCCCCTGCTGCACAAGGGAAAGATAGGCTTTCCAGTGAGTAAGGGATAGGACTTCAGTGGTCTGCATAGCCCATGAGTAGCAGACACAAAGTAAGTTATACAAAACTGGAAGCATGAGCACATTTGCTTAGTTTGTATAATCTACAGAGGGCAAAATTTGGATTTCCAAGCCACAGGCTTCTGATTAAAAAACAAGATACAACATATACACTCTTGTCCATTCAATACCATACCAATAGTATATGTCATTTGCATAATCTATATAGGAAATCTTGAATTACAGTATTGTTTTAAATTTTTTTAGTGAAGTTTGTAATATTAAGAAAAATACAGTATCAGAATAAAAGCAAGGATTTCCAGAGCAGTTATATCCACAGTTGCTATTTATAGGAGGAAGGGCATGATCCAGATAAAGCTAAACACCTCTACGTTCAAATTTACAAGGCCCTTAACGGCTTGGATCTAGGGCTGCCTCGTGCATTTATTTCTGCCTGCTCACTAAGGTCTTTGTGCCCCCCCCCTTGACTCAGATGCATGGCCCACATCTCCACCAGGAGCATTTCCTGATCTTCTAGCTTTAAGTGATTTCATGTTTACTGTATCTGTTTCATCTTATTGTACACTGCTTGGAAGCTGCAGTGTTAAGTGGTATACATTGTTGAAATAAGTAACTAACTGAATGCTTGACATTTTACTCATATGGGGAAAAGCAGAATGCTTTGTTGGCAAGAAAGAGAGAGAAAATACCTAGCTTCCACTCAAATAATTTGCTGTCACGATGTGTTGTAGCTTAGATGGCTCTAAAAGGGGATTTGTTAAATTTCATGGAGGATATGTCTTATCGATGCCTGCTATACATGAACAATAGCGACTCCCTGCTCAGTGAAAGCCTCTCTCTGGAATTTTTCTGTTGCTGGGGGGTGAACAGGGGGACGGTTTGTTTTCTTTGTCCTGCTCACAGGATTCCTGGGGGCATCTGGACAGAAGGACTTGGGAACCAAATGCTGGACTAAACTGAAACACTACGTTTTATATACACAAATGCTGGGCACTTGGATAGTGTCATCCATACGTATATCTAGGTTACTTACCGGTAACCCATCTTTGCCAGAAATGCCCTGAAACAGAAACAGAAACAGAAACAAACTTTACAAAACCTGTGTGAAGAGATTAAAATCAACCGATCAATACTGGCTAGCATTTTATGTTGTATTAACGATAACCTCTTTCTTGTTGCGCTGATAAAATAATTTTCTATCTTTGTCTCCTGCCTACTCTCTCTGCACCAATCCCCACTTTTGGTACCTATAAAACCTACATAACTACCACCAATTGCTGGTTCTCCCTTAAAATGGACTACTGCTTTGACAGAATTTGTCTCCAGCTTGCAGCCCAGCTATATGTGATGAATTGACATGTGTTACCTCTAAGTCTGGAGCGTGCCCAGTCCTTTACTCAAGCAACTCAACAAAGCAAGACATAGCAACTGTATCTGATTTTAGTCAAATGCAGACAGAAGCTTATTAACTAATTCCATATTACAAATCCCAATAGCTAATTCTGTGTTCCGTCAGTAGGCAAATTCAAGATATTTTGGCACCTGAACCGAACCACAAAGTGGCGCTTCCATCCTCACCAGGGAAGAAGAGGTGAGTGAAGATCTACACAGGAACAAGGGAGAATAAAAGATCTACATCATGGGTAGGCAAACTAAGGCCCGGGGGCCGGATGCGGCCCAATCACCTCCTAAATCCGGCCCATGGACGGTCCAGGAATCAGTGTGTTTTTACATGAATAGAATGTGTCCTTTTATTTAAAATGCATCTCTGGGTTATTTGTGGGGTATAGGAATACGTTCATCCCCCCCCCAAAAAAATATAGTCCGACTCCCCACAAGGTCTGAGGGACAGAGGACCGGCCCCCTGCTGAAAAAATTTGCTGACCCCTGATGTACATCAAGATCTGCTGTCCCTCTGGATCCTGCCCCTGAGGCAGTCACCTTCCCATGCCTCGTGGGTGAGCCGACCCTGGACAAACGAGATAATCCACTGACAGATTTGCCACACATTCAGAGTGGTGTGCTTAGTGTTGCGGCTGAAGAAATAAATGGGCTCTGGCAGCAGGCCTAGTAACAAACAGGCTGGGATGTGTTTGCCTCAGGCCGCCTGAGAAAATGCATCAGGTTTGCACGGACTGCGTTGACATGTGGGCAGAAGGTGGAGCTGCTCCAGCCCCAAGAATTCTGAAGCAGGAGCCAATATCAAAGGTGGCCTTCACTCGCTCCACTGGCAGCAGCCAGTGTCAAAACATGACTCTGGCCACTCGGACTTCCTCAGAACAAATTAGGAAGCTGCTCCCAGCAGTGGCTTTGGCTGCTGTTGGCACAGTTCAGGGTAAGTTTTGTAGCTACTTTTCCTTCCTGCTTACACATACCAGGAATGGGTCTAAAGTGCTGCTTTGATTGTATGTTTGCTAAACGTGCTCAAGAGAAGCCAGATGTGTGCAAGAAGGCAATCTGTGTTATGTTGTTGCTGGTTGAAGGGCTTCAGCAGAGGAAACGGCTGAATAGAACAACCCCTTGTGTGCGTACCTTTGGACATGGCCTTACTTGTCTAACTGCAAACCTCAAAAACGTATCCAATTTAAGCAACACCACTTTGATTGCCAGTTCGGCTTTTTGACTGCCACTCTTAACCACCTATTATTTTAGCTGTTTTTGTCCCATCTGGTGGGAGGAAGATGTTTTAAAGAAGGTAGGGCTGCCATATTTCAAAAAGTAAAAACTGAAAGTTGTTGATGCCAAAAACCCCGTGATTTTTTGATTGACTTGTCTAAGGTCCAAGACAAAGCGCCGCCTTTTGGAAATTCCCATCAAATGTCAATTCTGCTTTGGAAATCCCGGTAATGTCCGGGAAAATCTGGGTGTATGGCAGCTTTAAAAGAAGCGGCTTTAAGGGGAGGATTTGGCTTTCCCTCCTGATGGTTCATGCTGGACTTTAAATCACATGTATCCTGCTTTGTAGTGGACCAGGAAGACCTGGGCTGGGACCTGCCATCATCAGGGATATTTGCAGCTTGAGAAGTGCCACTGAATTTTAGGAAACATTTTTAGCTCACTTCTAAATATAATAGTCTCAGAAAGTGAAAACTGATTTATATCATACACGTGCTGAATGAGATTAGACAAGAGAGGGCAGACAACAACATTTAAAGGAAGCCAGCAGCAGTGGAAGGAGACTGAGGCAGCAGTGCCAAGAAGAGTCAGAACCTGGGGCAAATGGTGCTGATGGCAGCTAGCCAGGAGCACCCTAGTTTACAGCCAGTTTACAGGCCTGGGGCCTGCCCTTAAAATCCTGGGCTTCAAGTAAGTGCTGGGAGGCTGGCTGGTCACCATCTAGAAGACCTCTGGGGTCTGTTCACCAGGGGATCACAGTATGGTTTCTTTATTTCTCCTGAGGCATGACCATGAGAAACTGGTTCCATGTTTGTTTAACCGAGCTGTCAATTAAATGAAAATGCATAATGCCAAACAAAAACATTTCAGACTGAACCTTCAGGTACTACAGGTTTCGAACTATGAGCCCTAGAGGTCAGTACCAGCTCCCTAACCATTGTGTCACGAAAAGAACTCGACTGCTTCCTTCAAATTACTGTACTCAATTTGCTCCTCAGCACCAACCTTTCCCATTCACCCTTGGCTCCTTTGAGATGAAGGGTAGGATATAAAATAATAATAACAATATTAATAATGGAGTTAGAATCAAGAGTTTAGCTATAACTAATACATGATGATTAAAACGCCTCACTGCTTGGTAGGGTTCAGTTAAAATCATTTATCTCACATAGTGTCCATTTTAATTAGTGTCCAAAAGACTTCCCATTTCTGCAATTTTTTCACATCCACATTCATTTAATACAGTGGAACATTGGCTGTGGAACATAATCTGTTTCAGGAGACTGTTTGACTTCCTAAACGCTCGACAACCGAGGCGCAATTGCCGGTTGGCAAAATCCATTGAAAAATGGAGAAATGCACCTCAGAAGCTATTTGACTTCTGGGTTGTCAGCATTCGAAAGCCGAAACGTTCAACTTCTGAAGCATCAATGACCAAAGTTCCACTGTACTGTTCTTCTTCCTCTTAGAAGCATTTCACTCCTTACCTGTCCTCACTACCCTCAGCCCCTCAATGCCCTCACTGCCCTTTAATTCCACATGTTGTGGCAGTCTGCATAGTGTTCTTCACAACATCACAATGTTCTGCCTGATGTGATGACACCACAGATGCACAAAGACAAAAAATATTTTTATGTGTTTATTATTTAATGACATGGGTTGCCGCAGCCAACGGAATTTAACAACATTGTGTGGACAAATGAGACCAAAGCAAATTAGGACCAAGTATAAAAGAAAAGAAAAATGTGCTAAAAAGAAGTAGAAGAGTTTGGATTTGATATCCCACTTTATCACTACCCGAAGGAGTCTCAAAGCAGCTAACATTCTCCTTTCCCTTCCTCCCCACAACAAACACTCTGTGAGGTGAGTGGGGCTGAGAGACTTCAGAGAAGTGTGACTGGCCCAAGGTCACCCAGCAGCTGCATGTGGAGGAGCGGAGAAGCGAACCCGGTTCCCCAGATTACGAGCCTACCGCTCTTAACCACTACACCACACTGGCTCACCCAGGGGAAGAGAAAAGAGTGTTGAATAACCTTGAAACAGTGCAAATGCACATCAAGGTGAGTATTTTTGTTAGCATTTTATGGCTGTATCCAATTATGCTGCCTCACAAAAGCAGAAAACATTCTGCACAGATCTAGTGTTCCGTGAGAGTGCAATACTTACAGGTTTACCATCCAGCCCAGGCTTTCCAGGAAGCCCAGGTTGTCCAGCAGTCCCAGGTTCTGCTTCATCCAGGCCTGCTTTTCCGGGTGGTCCTGGTGGTCCTTCCTCTCCCCTTTCACCTTTTTCACCTTTTTGGCCCTTCAGGTAGAAAATATACAGTTATGGCTATGAACCTAAACTTATGTATTTGGAACTCATTCCCATTTGGAACAAACGGGTTTGCTTCTGAATAAACATGGCCAGAACTGGACAGTGAACTTTATTTTTGTACTTTAAGGCATAACTGAAATTAAAGAGACTGTGCAACCTAGGTAAGGGATGCCTTGGCAAGGGTGGGGTGGGGGGTGCAGCAGGGGCAGGGCAGGACTTCCCTATTTGCCACAAGCAGTGAAACAGGACAAGCCCCCCCTGATTTGGAGTTATGTATATTCATGCACAATTGTGTGGAAGAAAGATGTTAGTGTGAAACATCCCTGGCATAGGCTGCATTCCGTGGGAAGGGCAGCCGATTCCCCACACCAGCCCCTCCAAGGAAGGAATCCAAGGACAACTTTAGACCACAATCCGAAACATGTTTACTCAGAGGTAAGCCCCACTGAGTTCCTCAGGTCTGATTCCCAAGTAAGTGGATGACGGATTGCAGCCTTACTCCTGCATGAAACCATACTTGCCTTTTCTCTGCCTGTAACTTGCAGAAAACCATCACGAGGCTCAGGTGTTGTTTTTAATATTTCCTGAGCCATAGTGGTAAGTTCACTTTCCTGTTTTCTAATTTCTGTAGTGGTTAAACCTAAAGGGGGGTGGGAGGCAGAAATTGCATACGTCATAAAAATATGCAAGAGACTGCATAATAAAACATCATCTGTCGGGAATGACATAATGGTGCTGATTTGGTTCATCGGGGGGGGGGGGAGCACTGAAAAAAATGACAGTAAATGAGAATACCAAAAAATAAAGCAAAAGACAAATTCTAAGCTGAAAACAACTGTGGGTTGTTGTTTTTTAAAGGTAGTGTTTAACTAAAATGATCATAACACTCTAAGCTACAATTAAACTGACACAAGCAAAGAGTTTAAAATTACAGTGCCTTGTTCTTGGACTTTAGTTGGTCCCAAAGTTGTTTCTAAGAGATGGTGGCCTGAAAACTCCATCTCTTCGGAATGAGGTGCTGTGGTTGGCGGGGCGCCTACAGGTCCAGCTGTTGTTTCTTCAGATACGTTCTGAGTCAGGTGCTAGACAAGAATGCAAGGCAAATGTTATCGGGATATTATTACTGGGAAAACACATTGTTGTGAGAGGCAGAGCATAAATCTGCGTGCTTCGTTCTTTTTCAAGGTACTTTTGGATCCATGACAATGCTATTTCCCCCCCTAAACATCACTTACTTTGTGGATAATAATCGAATAAATAATCAAAATGTGTGAAATAGAGGGTGTGGTTGGCCCATGGAAGTAACTCTGCTGAGCTAACACACCCAGTAAGTTAGAAGCAATACCAGCGGAGGCTGGTTCATTAGGGCAATTACCAGTGGGAATTGTAAGCAAAAAGTGCAAAAGTTTCCTCCAAATTCACAAAACTCTTAAAGCCGCAGACTTTTCTGTTTCCCACACACTCCTGAGCCCTCCATTCAAACTTAGAGAGGTACATATTTCAGTCAGTCTCCTGTTCTCTGCCAATCAGCTCTTTGCCCTGTTCAGCCAGTCCCAATCCAAAACATTGCTATGGCCAGCAGGTCCCTTCCATCGATCTCCAAGCAGAACAATTCCTTCTAGAGGGATATTTCCCTTGCCTGAAAAAGCGGACATTTTTATGAGCTAAAAACACCTGCCTATGAAAAACTTAGTTCAATTGTGTTTACAGGAGCATTTGCAAAGTGATCTAGGCAACCGTGGCACCAATAAGCAGCTTTATCTGCCTGGCAGCTGGGTTGTGTAAAAGTATGGGCCTTCATTAGCTTCACTCTATGCTTCCAGCTTTGGACAGCTTGCTTGGTTGGTTGCAATACTCCTGTGTGAACATCCACTTTCCAAAAGCATCTGTTGCGTGACTCTGCTGGCTATTATATACAGTCTTGAGCTCTGCTTTGGCATTTGGCAAGGAAGAACACACTGAGATCCAGTGAGCATTCTCTGCAGCCAGTATATAAATCCAGGGACTTGTTGGCATGTAGACACTTCACAGCTGGCAAAAACGTTTTAAGTTTCGTTAGCGGCAGCATAAATCTTGGGAAATTCAACGCACTGAAGTTCTCTCTAGCATGCCCTTTTAAGTCCATGGGTATTTAACATACCATTTTTTAAAAAATGAAGCTATGAATCCTCCTCAAAGGAAAAAAAACACTTTACCATTAAATTCTTACAGCTTTAAAAAACGGATCACTTCACGAGGCTTTCTGGCTTATGATTGTTTGGCTTCAAAATCTACACAATGTAAAACATGGGGTGATTATTGCACACAAAGAGAGCCTTAGTGTAGCTGTAACGAGGGCTTCACACAAACTGCTCTTTGTCTGGAGGCGGAATGAGGGGCAGAATACAGTTGCCAAAGGAGCGAGTAAAGAGGCTACATATAGGATAGTACTTGTCTTTAAGCCACGAAATCACCTCCCATCTCAGCTTCATTCCTTGGTATTGCATTAGTTCAGTGTCTGCATCTGCTGGGAAAGTATTTTATCCCTCTGAAGTATCTTAAGGGAAACCCGTCAAGATTCAACTTGATTCCCTGATGCAATATACAAAAAACACCTGAAGCCTAGAATCTACACGCTAGCACATTAGAGCGCATTATAGTTCATATTAATATTACTCCCTGCTTTAAATAACTATTATAAATAAGTTAGGCAGTGGACACAGGGAAAATCCTAATCTTTATGGAATCATTCACATCACTGGATAGGAAAAGCGCAGTGTACAAAATGCATTTCTGTATATATAAATGTTTAGACTAACATAGTCTATCTTTATTTTTGCCTAACAAATAATTCTGATGCAATTCTGGAGCTCCCTGCTCTACGAAAAACAACTGACGAATTTTAAGGGAAGCAAAAATGGCTTGGTAAGAGTAGTAAAACTTGCCAGTGAGGGTGGAGGTGGGATTCCACATACCTGTATTCTATTCCATTTCAAGGTGATTGGGGCAGATTGCAGCAATGGTAGAACATGGAAAGAAGTCATCACCCACCATTAATTAGGGTATGCTTCCAGGTGTCATTCCAATTAGCAACAATAGTGTCCAAACAGAAATTGCAACCAAAATATTTGATAGAAGAACTTCCTGCTGTAGGTTTTGAGTGTCCCTACTGCTGTGATTCTGTCTCTCATACCATTACAAGGTGATTGGAACGAGAACTTCACCCACTAGAACATTTGGATGGTGGGTCGGTGGCTGTCGGTCAGTAGCAAACCGTTGTAAGTGGAAACATCCTAACTATCCCAAACTATTACTTGTAGGTACAGAGGACGGACTTTCTGGGAATGAGAAATAACCCTTTTAATGTCATTTACTTATTTATCTATTGAATTTATATACTGCCCTATGCCCAGAGGTCTCAGGGCGGGCATGAACCGTATTTACAACACAAACGACAGAAATGATGTTTTGAATTAAAGTTAAATTGGTATAATCATAAGCATATCATTTTGGCTTTGCCAGCTATGACTTTCAGTGCATAGAACATTATTTTGCACATTAATAGGAAGCCACTACAATAAAGCCAGGGGTGCCTACTTGAATAAAATATTGGGGGAGCCCAGGTAAGTCCCACCCTGCATAATCGTTCACATGACACGGTGCATGCACACCAATTGAACAGCAATGCTCATCAACTTTGCCCCGTCCCTGGCCCCCTCAAATATTTTATTAGGAGAGCAGGCGAAGACCCCTTGGCCCTTAGGAGTTGGCTCCAATGGATAAAGCTGAACAAGATCTAAATCATTCCTCTTCTTCCAGGCCATTATGTTGTTATCCACAGCAGTGACTAGAGGAGGAATGATGGCTGGGAGCAGCGCAGAGAAAAGAAACTCCATGTAGCAGCACTGCCGGATGCCTTCATCTGCCCCAGCTGCAGCAAAACATGTTTCTCCCTTATCAGTCTCTACAACCACAGCAAGTGCTGTAACTCACCAATGGTTTGACTTCACCCCCAAAGGCACAATCCTCATTGTCTCCTGAGACAGACAGACGCCAACAACAAAAAGTTATGATGCCATGTATTTTTGTGGTTTTATACTGTAAACTGTCCTATGATCCTTGGATGAATGGTAGTGTAGAAATTTAATAAATAATCACTATCATAATACTTACTGGGGCTTGTGAGGGCCGAATGATTTCTTGTGTCTCAGGGACACCCTCCTGTTCTTGAATGCTGTTGTAGCCACTGCTTTCTCCTGAAGCCTATGAGAAACAGGCAGGCCACAAGGAAGAATTTAGGTCATGCCCACATGAGGAATTCCATAAGTAATGAGTGTGTGCAAGCCTTAGCAATTTGCATAGACTCATGTATGTTCAAAGCATTGATTACTTCATTAAGTAAGATAGAAGAATAAATCCTAGACTATCCATCTCTGGTGCAGTCAGCTGTTGCTGCATGTAGTTCCAAGTTCATACTTAATGAACACAACCCTTGTAAAGAATCATTAAGCCAAACATGCATCAAACAATTTAGCCTGTTGCAGCAAAAAGTGAGTGTGCAAGATCTTGCACAATTTCATCTCACCCATAACTGGTGAAGCGAAAACAGGCACACACACCCCAGCTGCTTTCCTACCCAGGGGGAGTGGAATTCAAGGTTTGTGACCCTCAGCTGAAGAGCTGGACACGCTGGGAGCTGTAAGCAACTTTTAATAAAAAGCGAGGACTCCTGCTTTTGCTGTGGAAACAGCTGTATCAAAACCAAGCTTCCAATCCTTATTGTAACTGCAGAAAATGCGTACAGGGAAGTACTCACATATGGGTCATCATCCTCACACTGGTCCTCGGTAGCTCTTGGATCCGGTTTGATTGTGAGCTGCTGGATGGAGCCCTGAAAGGAAGCAGAAGAGCCAGTCAAGGGGACATTCTGTATAACAAATCCCACCAAGAGCATGGGACTGGACACTTTGGGTGGTGGCTGCTGTCTTTGAAAAGAACAGATGTAGATGAATTAACTGCGATATAAAGGACTGTGGGCAATGAAAGAAAAGGATGGGGAATTGTGACCATTTTCAGATATCTAAGGCTGTCATGAGAAAGAGAGAGATTAAATTAAGAATATAAGAAGGCCCTGTCCAGCATTCTGTTCTCACAGTGGCCAACCAGGTGCCCACGGGAAGGCCGCAAGCAAGACCTGAGCACAACAGCAGCTGCTCATCCTGCGGTTTCCAGCAACTGGTATTCAGCAGTGTACTGCCTCTACTGAACTCCAATCCTGCTTGTGGCGATCGCACAGGGTCTCCGGACGTTTAACGGTCTATTAATCCCTGTGCCACCACGGTGCTCACTTCCCCGCTGCCACCAACCCGTTACTCTCAGGTAAAACACTGAGTCCAGGTAAAACACTGAGTCCAGACAGTGGTTAAAAGTGAACAACAACAACAAAAAAGTTTATTTTACAAACATTAACAAGTTTATGGTTTCTCAGATAATATTCCTGTCAGTACAGTGGTACCTCGGGTTAAGTACTTAATTTGTTCTGGAGGTCCGTTCTTAACCTGAAACTGTTCTTAACCTGAAGCACCACTTTAGCTAATGGGGCCTCCCGCCGCCACCGCACGATTTCTGTTCTCATCCTGAAGCAAAGTTCTTAAGCTGAAGCACTATTTATGGGTTAGCGGAGTCTGTGACCTGGTATGTAACCTGAGGTACCACTGTATCTTAACTTTAGTTTCTTTACTTCCTAATACCTTCTGACTGATTATCTCAACTGTTTGACTGACTCCTCTTAACAAAGTCTCTCACTCTCTCACACCAGACTAGCCCAGCCCACAGACTTATCTCCTCTGTCTCTTCTAACTCCTGACTGTCTTCTGAACCACCCTAACTCTAACTCCTCCAAAAAACCCCCTCTGTGCTTAAAACCTTATACACCCTTAACTCTGCCCCCTGGGTTCCCATTTGTTAGTCATTTTACAATTAGTTAACCCTTTCCGTATGAACCCAGTATGATGTCACACACCTAGGAGGGCAAACGCCACGCGGCCCTTCCTTCAAGGAGTGCAGGGCAGCGTATTAAAATAGCATGTCAGTCCAGAGCACCTTTGGTGAACATGTGCTTTTGGAAGTAACAAGTCTGAGGAGCTTTTACAACTGAGAATCTGTCAAAGGGAGGTAGGGAAGGCAAAGGAGAGAACAAAGTGCACTAGCATGCACCAAAATGCACTTATATGCAGGGGCGTCGGAAGGGGGGGGCGGTCCGCCCCAGGTTCCATCATGGAGGGGGGTGTCAAAAAGGAACAATTACTCCTCTACTAGGGCGGTTCATAAAAAAAAAGCCAGCTCCAAAGGTCTTATCTTACTACACTAGGGATTATATAGCTATATCTGAAATTTCATGCATATGAGTTAATATCTTGACCCTCCTCCACGTAAATAGCTGTTTACTTGGCCGTTTTTCTATGTCGTGAAGGCTGAAATTTCAATTCAGTGGAGCCAAAACACAATCCATCCTGTAGATTTAAGTATCTGTCCACAGTCGCCTCCTTGTTATCAGAGGCCCATAATCCACATTCCTTTGTAAGAAAATATGGAATAATGTAAAACTATTTTTGCAGACAAAAAAAAAAAAAAAAAATCAATGGGGGGGGCAAGAAATTTTCCGCACCGGGTACCACCTGACCTTCCTACGCCTCTGATTCCATGTACCTTTTCACATGTATTCAAATGATCGACTGATTTGTATACCAACGTTTTTAGGGAGCTTGGAGTGGCAAATATAGTTCCCCTCTATCCCCTCTTTCCATTTTATTCTCACAACAACTGTATGAGTCATCTTACGCTGTATGTTGAATCCCCCCCTGCACATTTTTGTAAAAGGCGGGGGGAAAGGTTAGTTCAACTTTGAGTATACAGGGAAGTATTTTGTGAAGGGGAAATCAACAAATACACCCTACAAATAATAATAATAATAATAATAATAATAATAATAATAATTTCACCTGCAGTTTAAAATTCTAGAAATGTACCTGTGAGTACTGTCACACACAAAAAGCACTGTAACATAACCTACAATTATAGTTATAGGTAGGTAGCTGTGTTGGTCTGCCATAGTCGAAACAAAAAATAAAAAAATCCTTCCCAGTAGCACCTTAGAGACCAACTAAGTTTGTTATTGGTATGAGCGTTCACGTGCATGCTCTGAAGAAGTGTGCATGCACACGAAAGCGCATACCAATAACAAACTTAGCTGGTCTCTAAGGTGCTACTGGAAGGAATTTTTTTATTTTTTATAACCTACTATTTCCATGATGGCATTATGTTCTATATTCCAAAAGTATGGAAGAATTGGGAACTCTCAACCTGCATGGATAAAATCTGCTCTTCTTACCACACATTTCCAACCTTGTCCTGTTTTAATATATCAGTTTAATTTAATATATCAGTTTAATTTACCAGCTGATACCATCCTAGATGGTCTATAAGTCCATAACTGTTTCAACAAATCTGTTCTAATTTCAGAGCCAATTTCCCTTCCCATTTTCTCATGAAGCTACTATTCTGTATCTGAAATCATATAATAGAATTTGCCTATAGTACCTCTTCTCTCTTCACTTATGAACAGTATTTCATGTTTATTTTCTGTCCTTAGTGCGCCATACTTCCTAAGTATAGAATTTAATCTGGGGGGGAAATGAAAACATTGTGGGTCTTATTTCCCTCATTATTTTGCAATTTCCTTGTAGGACAAGTCTGCTCACCCTCTCACTACGGCGACATTGAGGGATGGCAGAAACTCCTTCAAGGGCCCGGTGAAGGTGGCTCAGGATCAGTGCCCAGTCCGGATAGGGGGCAGGGGCGTAGGCTTGCACCGCCTATCAGGAGCTGGATCCAAACCTGCACCCAGGATTGGCAAATGGGGGTGCAGGTTGTTAGGATTGTCCTACTCTCATGTAGGACCTTAACAGAGACACACGCCCGGCTAGCCAGTTCTCTCCCTCCTGGTTGGTTGTTTGGGATCTTCAAAAGCTTTCTTCAGCCCGAACATGACAGCGACTGATACCAAAAGGCATTAGCACACTTATGAACCTGCAGAGTATTGCAGTTTGTGTAACAGAACTCAGTAGCACAGCATTTTGACTAATCTACTTTATTTACATATAATACACTCGGAGCATTCTGACTTAGCTCCTTCCTCTTTCTCATCAGACAGCAAAGAGAAAGAGAACAAGGGACAGTAACACAGTAACACAAAACATCCTGTCTCCGTCACTTCCCACACTGTGGAATGAAAACATACACCGTCATGTGATAGACGACAATCTCATGACTGCAAACACGGAGCAAGAATCCTAACAGGATGTGGGCTGGGCCAGGAGGTGCAGATGAGGAAGCAAGAAGGTTTCCCTCAGGTCCACACCCGGGCCATTTAAGCAGCCCGCATTTGGGGTGCTCACCTGGGTTGTTCCCTCGTCAAGGACACAAAATCGTATATCAGTATATGCAGATTCATGTCCTCTTTTTTGAGTGGAACAGAAGACTCAATCTGGACATACATGCATTGAGCCTAGAAAATCCTGTTGGCATCTTTGTGTTCTGTTCTGGTCACCACACCTCAAAAAGGATATTGCAGAGCTGGGAAAGGTGCAGAAAAAGACAAGCAACCTTGTCAAGGTATTGGAGCAAATCTTAACATTTTGGACACTTTTGGAAGTAAAGGGGAACATGACAGAGGTCCATAAAACTATGCACAGTGTGGAGAAAATAGAGAATTTTTTCTCTTCTCACACAACACTCAAGAGTCAGCCAATAAAGCTGAATCCTGGAAGATTTGGGACAGACAAAAGGGAGTATTTCTTCACACAGCACATGGTTAAACAATGGATTTGCTACCACAAGATGTAGTGAGGGTTGCCAACTTGGGGATTAGATACAATTGTGGAGGATAAAGCTGTCAGTGACTACTAGTCATGAAGGCTATGCGCTGCTTCTGAACACCAGTTGCTATGGATAGGAATAACCTATTTCCATAATTAAGTTCCATCTCATTTCTTCACTAATGTGCAACTGTTTTTTAAAAATAAAAGTCCATATGAAAATTTGAAAATACCCATTTTATCATAAAATAGTTAAATCTCAGTATATGCCTTTCTAAACATATTTTATATTTTAAAAAAACCATTTTAAAATGCATTTGGGTGTGTTTTTGAGCAAAGCTCAGAGAAGTATGAAACAGAAGGGATAATTGCCTTCTGATCCCTCTATCAGAATGGTATGTGGAGACTGGGTCAGTTCACTTAAAAATGCAGACTCTCCATCCCCTGCTAGGATTCTCTTCCCCACATAAACACCCTTAGTAATGAATAGTTTGCCTTCCAGGTGCCAGTATCAATTCTCCTTGTCTCAAGAACCGTCAGGGCCGGCCCTACCATTAGGCGGAATGAGACAACTGGCTGAGGCAGCAGATGCTGAGGGTCAGGGAGCAGGCAGAGCTTTGTGTGCCAAGCTGGCTTGCTGCCTATTGGTGCAGTGGATGAAGGTGACCCAATACCAGTGCCAGCACAGTCAGCTTCTGTACGTGGAATGGGGTGGTGGTGCCGCCATCTTGCCCTTTTCCTTGGGCATGTCTTGGGCTGGCCCTGAGAGCCATGGACCAAACCTCTTTCCTGTAGAACCGCTGTGATAGACTAGCTGCAGAATAATCCACACATTTACTACATGGTGTACTTACGGTGAATCTTTCTACATTTACTACATGGTGTACTTACGGTGAATCTTTCCAGTCCTGTCGCTCCAGCGTTGCCAACAAATATTCCTGAGCTCGATTCAAAGAGCAAGGGCTGATCTGATCTCTGAAACTGCACCCTGTGATATTCCTCGCAGTCCATAAACAATGCAATGTCGTTGCCCTGAACAGCTATTGTAAAGCGATTCCATTTGTTGGTCATCACTGGGACTTTAAACGAAGCAGCTTCTCGGGATATGTGGGAACCCGGTTCAGTGTAGTACATAATTATTCTCTGGGTGCTGTCATCCACAGGCGATAGTCTGGCTCCCAAATAAATTGTCTTCTGAAAGGCATCTGTTACAGCGAACAAGACGCCTCCACGGTCGCTGTTTGGTTTGACGGTGACGGCGATAGCAAAATCTCTGTAGAACGGTTGAGGTATCAGAGTCCTTGTCAGACGGCCAATGTTAGCCTCTGGTCCAAAACTGTATGCTGGAAACCCTCCATAACCGGTAATGAAGGAGACAGAAGGTGGCAGTGGGACTCCTATTAGTTCGGTGAGATCAAGGTGCTCCTTTGACCCTCTTTCTGTAACACAAAACAAAAAGTATTATTAGTAAGCGCATGCAGTCAGGATTCTATCCAACTTTTCAGGAAGAGCTATAAGCTTGTTCCAACCTTGCCAAATTCTCTTGAACAGTGAGAGAAAAGGCACTCAGACGGTTAAGCAATAGATACTTTTCCATTTTTTTATACTGTTAAATGTCACGTAACTTTAAATGTAGACCATTGGTACTGAGCTTCTGTTGTTGTTTTTTTGCCTTTTGTTTCTGCCATGGTTTTCATCCTTCCCTGGGACCTGGGCACCCACAGCTCCCCTTGCAAAATAGCAGGAGGGGGTAATGAGTAGCAGAGAACCAGCAAGTGTGTGTGCTTAACCCCTCTTCTCTGGGCATCAAGAGATGGTGGGACAGCTGATCTACAGAGCAGATCAGTCACAGAAGCACACCACCCAACTGCCATTTCTTTGCTGTACATTCCCTCTGACACGTACAGTGGTACCTCGGTTTTTGAACAGCTTAGTTCACGAACCACTTGGAACCTGAACAATGCACAACCAGAAGTAAGTGTTCTGGTTTTCGAACTTTTTTTCGGAAGCTGAACGTGCTCCGTTTTGAGTCTCCCTGTGTTTCCTGTTGTGCTGCTAATTTGCGTCCCCCCATTGTAATTCAAGCCTTCCATTTCTGATTACAGTATTCTAAGGTGATATTTGGAACTTACATTTGGTGCTTCTGTTTTTGCTAGTTATTTTGCGTTTTTTGTTTTGAGGCTTTTTCAGTTAATTTGTTTTTGGGACTGTGTGGATCCTAGTTCTGCTACTGATTGATTGATTGATTGATTGATTGTGTGACTGCGGAGATGGATAAAAGCCCCCCATCCAAACAATGACTATCATCAGCGCAGGTAAGAAAAAAAGTAATTTTTATTTTTATCATCTACAATACTGTTTTATTTATTTTATAGTACAGTCCCTTGATTGCTGGGATGCGGGTGGCGCTGTGGGTTAAACCACAGAGCCTAGGACTTGCCATTCAGAAGGTCAGCGGTTTGAATCCCTGCAACGGGGTGAGCTCCCGTTGCTCGGACCCTGCTCCTCCAACCTAGCAATTTGAAAGCACGTCAAAGTCAAGTAGATAAATAGGTACCGCTCCAGCGGGAAGGTAAACGGCGTTTCCGTGCGCTGCTCTGGTTCGCCAGAAGCGGCTTAGTCATGCTGGTCACATGACCCGGAAGCTGTACGCCAGCTCCCTCGGCCGATAAAGCGAGATGAGCACCGCAACCCCAGAGTCGGCCACGACTGGACCTAATGGTCAGGGGTCCCTTTACCTTTACCTTTACTTTGATTATTACTTTCATTTTATGGATCAATGGTCTCGTTAGATAGTAAAATTCACGTTAAATTGCTGTTTTATGGGTTTGTTTTTAAAAGTCTGGAACGGATTAATCCGTTTTTCATTACTTTCTATGGAAAAGTGCACCTTGGTTTTGGAACGCTTTGGTTTTGGAACAGACTTCCAGAATGGATTAAGTTTGAGAACCAAGGTAACACTGTAGTTCCACCCTTGCTGTATTGCACTGTGCACCAAGCACTGAACACGGTCTGAAAACCGAGCTCCAAGGCAAGTAGTTCTGCTGTGAAGTTACAACATTTCTGGCACATAGCTTGGTGCACTGCTCTCTTCCCTCAGACCGCAGGCTCTCCCTCTTCCTTAGAAACACCCTCATTTCCCTTCATTCAACAGAGAGGTGGTAGAACCGCAGGCTCCAAATGCTCTCAGGCTCTCCCTTCCAAAATTTGGGGAAAACTGATTGCATGTTGCATTTGTGTTTTTCAAAGAACTCTTTGGCACTGACAAATCTAGTACAAAATCAGGGTGACCAGGATATTTGGGGTTATCTGGAATGACTCAAAGAGTAGAAATGAAACACCGGCTCAACTGGTGTGAGGGATGGGCTAGCCAAAATCTGTTGCTAATACGTTTGAATGTATGGCTGGCAGCACAATCTTTACAAGGTTTCCTTTTGTTTAAATTACACACAGCAGAGTACAGGAAAGTGCAGTCTAATCCCCTCCATTATAGAACAGCTTTATATTAATCCTTTGGAACACATAATCCAGCTTGTCTACATAGTTTGAAATGAAGCAAGAAAAAAATATGCAAGTATAGACTGTAAGGAAAAAGGCAAAATGGAAAGATTTCATCCTTGGAGTGTATTAAGTTTCTGGAATTCTCTTCATAAATCCCACTAATAGACAGACAGGTTTATTTCATGCATTTTGAACTGTTTTATTTAGCTGGTAGTACTTTGTCCACTGTCTTATATTGTGATTTGATTTAAAAATAATAATTGAATGCCTGTATGGAGTAACTTAGCTGCAGTTTTTTGAAGGTTTCCCAGTGATACCAATAACACATCATCATAATGCCATAAATTAATAAATATTAATCTGATAAAGTCATGGAGAATATCAGCATTTCTGTCAAATAAATTAATATAACAACGAAAGAGAAGTCTTTCCTTCATTGGCACATAAGACACAGAAGGTACTGTACTTTAATTGGTGCCTCCCCAGCAGAACGTAAGCTTAGGGCAGGTTGGTATATTGAAAGACTTTCCATCAAGTATTCTGGTCCCAAGCTGAATTATTGACACATGCTGCTGTGGTACTGCAACCCCAGTAATTAAATAATGTGGAATTTTTCATTAGTATGTCATTTTTACTGAATGAGAAGATGGTGGTGATTGTTTTAATGTATTTGATACACTGAGATCCAGGGCCTTATAGTGGTTCCCTCATTGTAAGAGGCAACGTTACAGGGAACCAGGCAGAGGGCCTTCTCGGTAGTAGCACCGTCCCTGTGGAATGCCATCCTGTCAGATGTCAAGGAAATGAACCAACTATTTGACTTTTAAAAGACATCAGAAGGCAGCCCTGTATCGGGAAGCTTTCACTGTTTGATGTTCTACTGTGCTTAATGTTTTTGATTTGTTGGAAGCCACCCAGAACGGCCGGGGCAGCCCTGTCAGATGGGCAGCATATCTATAATAACTTATTATTATCAAAATTTATATACTGCTCACTCAACAGAAAACCTCTAAGAGGTTTACAAACAAAATGCTCCAAACAGAATCATTATAGCTATCACACAAATTATGCAGAGAAACCAATAATTAATCTTCCAACTTTCAAACAAACGAAATGAAGCCATAGGAACATGAAGACATACTAAATTTAATTGTGGGAGTGGCGAGCCCCCCCCCCCCATGAAGGTTATCCACCTTTTCCTCTGTGCCATCATGCAATTTTTCATCATTTAAATCAATCCTTCAAAGCTGCTGACTGCTCCATAGTAGAAAAATTAAGGCTTCTGAGAGGAGAACTTTTGAATTTGGGTGTAGGGAAAAGGTCATCTGAAACTACCTCCCTTGGCCCCCAGAGCTTTATTTCAAGGAAAAAAATGTGCTGGCACTCACCATGAAATTGTTACAGTAAGTGCCACACTTTTCACGTTGGGGGAGGTGCCAGTACTGAGTACCCCTGAGTACCCCCAGAAAGAAATAAAAAAGCACTGCCATTTTCCCTCCAGAAGTCTCTTGGGAACTGTGCTACATGATGTCATTGCACCAGGCACACATGGCAGACACCAAGAGCAAGGCCACCACTGGTAAATTAGTCTCCCCACCTCCGAAAAGTTAACCCCCTTAAAAGCTCTGCTAAAATACCTCCCCAAATTTTGCTACTTACAAATGACTGGCAAAATTGCAAGTATGTTTTGCCTCATTGCTAAGCTAAACCCCAATCAAACAGCTGCGTTTGTGGGGGGGGGGGAGGGAATGAATCGATAGACCAACCATGGACCTCTCAGCATAATACATAGTTTGGCCTACTGTGCCAGTCTTTTCTGAGCCGTGAGTGGTCCTAACCAGCCTCGTCCACAATTGCACCCATGCTTTGTATAAGGAAATGCATATGGACCCTACAGCCTGCCAATATGGCTGGCAACAATTTCTATGACCAGAGCTGTTTCCCATGCCTGGGCCGTCCTTGCTGAGCACTAATGCAACATCAGTGAGGGATGGGGCACATGGCCTGTGGTTTCAGCACACCAAGTATTACTGGAAAGAGGGATGTTACAATGGCTTCCACTATACTGAGGTTACAGCAGGTAATAGCAAAAAAGCCCTTTAATGGGGGGGGGGAGAGACAGAGTGGGGTGCGTGTGTCTTTTGATACGACCCTATCCCCACGGCTTAAGGTAGGTAAGAACATTCATTGCAATTAATTTGCATAATAAACCTGCTGAATAGAAAGGCAACTTATTATTCCAGTCTTACAAAAGAGCAACTGAGGGTGAGGGCTTGCCCATAATTCCACTTCTCCTGTCCCTAGAAAGCATGGGTCTGAGTGGTTTTCCATTTTTCCTGCCAATCCCCCCAGGAAAAACTGAAGAAGAAGAAGAGTTTGGATTTGATATCCCGCCTTTCACTCCCCTTAAGGAGTCTCAAAGCGGCTAACATTCTCCTTTCCCTTCCTCCCCCACAACACACACTCTGTGAGGTGAGTGGGGCTGAGAGACTTCAAAGAAGTATGACTGGCCCAAGGTCACCCAGCAGCTGCACGTGGAGGAGAGGAGACGCGAACCCGGTTCCCCAGATTACGAGTCCACTGCTCTTAACCACTACACCACACTGGCTCTCCAAAACTGCTCTTTAGTGCTGAATCGGAACAAACGTCAACCTGCAGAAAAAACCAATGGATGTTTATTTTGATTTAGTGTTAAATAAGCAGCGTGTTTCTCTGGGAGGGGGAGATCAGTGGGGCAAGCAGAGGTGTGGATGAGCCCTGAGAAATAATGACCTACACAAGACCACCCAACGACCTATCAGAAATTAGAATCAAGGTCTCTCTCCGCTGATCACAAGAAAACCAGCAGTCCACTTTGCTGGGGCAATCTCTTATTTTACAGCTAATGTACCTGCTTTCTTCTGTTTCCACATATTTATTTTCTCCGCTGTTCTGTACTCCTGATCCAATTCCATAGGTGTTTTCCTAGGAAAATGCACGGCTATTTTTCCAGTAGCTAAGGTAGGTTTGGAAGGTACACCAGCAACACGTGGCGCCATGCCAGGGGTATCCCATGCTGCTGGAACTGCTGAGCGGGCCCCAGTCTCCCCCAATGCCCAGCCACTGGTTGAATAGATCCTTGGCGTGGGAGAAGTAACAGGACTGGCGGTCACTGGCAAAGGTGAAATAGCCGTCCCAGGAGAGCCCCACAGCCGTTGCCACCACCATTGTCCTTGTACCAGGCCAGATGGCATTAGGAGAAACAGCCAGGCAAGTTTAGCAAGCATCTTCTGTTTCAAAGCCGCACACAAAGGGTCAAAATTCCTTTCTGCTTCAACATCTACAACTGGCCTGTCAGAGTGAAGAGAAGCAACTTCATCCTTCTGCCTGTTTTAAAAGAAGCTCCATCTCCATATTATTCTCCGTGTATCAGCTTTTTGATGGAAGGACGGTGGGCTTGCCCTTCGCAAAATCCAACTGGTCCTCTTAAATGGTTCTAACAAGCCTTCATCCTTCTGCAAAGCCTGTTAGTTAGCAATTTCCTTTCTCATGGAAATGAAGGGTTTGCCAGCCAGTCTTAGGAGGAGTCTTTTGTGTTTACCAATCGCAGTGAAGGGGGCCAGTCTGCCTCCCTCCCTGATCCCAAATCTTTGCCTCCTAAGCAGTTTCAGAGAATTCCATCACGTGTTAAGTCTCCCCATGGTGGGTTTCAGACACACACAGGGAATTAGGAAGTAATGTTCTCATTAAACTCAGAAGAACCAGGGGTGTATAATCTTTATCAGGTGCATTTGATAAGGGCTTCTGTGAAACATGAATATATGGATATGGATTTATTTTTGTGACTCCTATCACAGCAGTGTTAAGGCGTGAGTGAGATTTGCCCCTAAAGATTCTGCACTAACCCTGCCATGCATTTTTCTTTCTTCCCACCCGTAATAATTCATAGTTTTGTGGAAAGCAGGAAAAGGCATTCGAATGAGCATGCCATTTGTTTCATGGTTACATTCCCCCCCCCCAAATATATCAAGAGAGAGTTATTTATTGATACTTATTCAAAGATATACAGAAATACAGACCGATTACAAAGTATCTTTTTATAATATACTGAAATAAAACAGCTGCTTAATATAGAAACGAACAGGGGCAGAAAGAAAAGAAGAAAAGAAAAAGAAAGACCTAAGGAGAGTGAAAGCCAAAGAGCAAAGAGAGAGGGGGGGAAACCTGAAGAAAAATAAATGAAGATAAAAGGCATTCGCTCATTAAGATCGAACCATTCTCTCTTCTATAAAACAGTATTTTATTCATTCTTCAACTCCAGTTACTACAAATTCATTTTCTCTTTCACACAAAAAGTCCGTAAGAAATTTCCAGTGCTTAATAAATGTCAGTAATGATTTTTCTCTAATTATACACGTTAACTTTGCTATTTCAGTCAAGTCCAATAGTTTAATCGGCTGTATCTTTCCATCTTCATGCATATAGAAGTCTCACTGCTGTGATCATATATTGGGGTAATCTCCCGTAATCCTTTTTCAATTGTGTACCCATTAACCCTAAAAGAAAGCATTCTGGCTTCAACTGAATATTAACCTTTAAAATCTGCTGTATCAAAGTATGTATTTGTATCCAATATTTATTTATTTTTAGTCTTTTTACATGTCCACCAAGCACGATAAAATGTTATGTTTATGGTTGCAGATCAAGACTCCCTCCCCCAAAGCCCTGAAAGCTTCAGTTTTGAAATCTGTGCAGGACAAGATTTGGAGCCCGATGGCACACAATAGCAGTGGACCCAAGTTGAAACACTATGAAGGTTTAAACACCTGGACCTGCACCAATTGCATAGAAAACGCAGGGGGGGGAGAGAATATGGGAATTACTAAAGAGCAAATAGTGGAAGCACCTCTGGCTTACTCTCCCCCCCCCCCCATCCTCCCACGTTCACTTTCCCCTCAGACAAAAGTGCTAGGGGAGAGAGGGTGGCCCCAAGGTGGCTCCATAGGCCTCTTCAGCAGCTTGCCACGTTGCTCTTATTTTATTTATTTGTTTCATAACATTTATAAGCTGCTTGAATGTAAAAAACCTCAAGGCAGTTTACAAAACATAGAACAGTAAAATCAAGAGAAAACCACAACCCTACTTTAAGACATAGGAAAGTTAAAATACTAAAAACGGGTTGAAATTAATTCCGCTTTCAAAGGATCTGGGTAGGCTTGTCTTAAAGAAGAATGTTTTAATCAGGTGCCAACAGGAGTACATACAGGGAAGCTGCCTGCTAAATCTCAATAGGAAGGGAATTCCATAGTGTAGCCGCTGTCAGACGAAACGATGGAGTCCGTCCAAAGGCAGAACGGGCATTGTGTGGCACCTGTAGTCGTGCCAATTCCACCAAATGAAGCAATCAAGTGGGCATCTGTGGAGCAATGCGATCTTGTAGGCAAACTGGTCCCCAGTTGTTAAGGGCTTTATATACTAATGGCAACAGCTTGGACCAATAGCAAGTCGGAAACCGGTGCAGATCTCTGAGCACAGGTGCTATAAGCTGACAAGGGCTGGATCTACACACACCTTTTAAACGTTATTATGTCACGGTGTTTGGTTTCCTTTTTGTTTCCTTTTTCACAATGTCTATCTGGGTTTTGGATGGGGGTAGCTCTGCAGCGCCCTCTGGTGTCGCATTTTATCAACACATAACTAACATTTAAAAAGAAAATTTTAGCGTTAAAAACCATGAGTGTAGATTCGCCCAGGGCCTCCCTCTTGCCTGCAATCGTGCTGCCGCATTCTGCACTATCTGCAGCTTCTGGTCAAGCGCGAAGGATGCCCCACATAGAGAGCACATTGCAGTAATCCAGCCTTGCAGCAAGCAGTGCATGAACTGCAGTGGAACTCTTAAAGTCACCCTTGCGTACTTACCCCTTCCCCTCTTGTGAGATCAGGGCAGCTGCTTTCACCTTAATTAGGTGGCTGGTGAGGCTGCAACTTG
The DNA here is from genome assembly GCF_964106645.2 of Podarcis pityusensis. NCBI lineage: Eukaryota > Metazoa > Chordata > Lepidosauria > Squamata > Lacertidae > Podarcis > Podarcis pityusensis. The sequence goes on along the minus strand of NC_138038.1, from coordinate 4,047,343 downwards.
TGGCTATAGGATTATGACTTGAAGAAAAAGAGGTGTAAGAGAAAGCACACTTTATTTATTTTTATTACCTTCCCTTCACCATAAGGTCCCAGGATAGGTTACAACAGTTAAAAATACCATATTAAAAACAATTTCAAGGAAACAGTTGGAGGAAATGTTAATAGAACAAGTAGTTGTTGCCTTTCCAGCTTCCAAGGGAGCTGCCTAATATTTATTTATTTACTTACTTGTTTATTATATGCCGCTTTTTCCACTAAAGTGACTCAAAACAACGTACAATGAAATAAACAATCACTGGAACCAAATATAAGAACAAGAACTCACAAGGGCATATTTTAAAGGTCTAACAGCTTTGCTGCATGTTTTATGATTTAAAATTTCTTCTTGGGTTCTCTCATCAAAGAATACTTGCCCCAAACCTGGATCTAGGATCATTTTATAGCTATCCGCCCCCGAACCAACACCTGCCACCTGCAGCAGGCTGATGACATGTTGGGACAGCTCCATATCTGTCATGGTGGTGGCTGTGAAGTCCTGAGCTTCCCCAGGTGTGGTGGAAATCCCCCCAGAACCAGCAGTCTAGGAGTCTTCAACAGCACCTCTGAGCCCACCTTTGCCAGCTCAGACAGGGAGGCTCCTGGGCAGTGAACCAGCAGAATCCCTTGCCTGCTCTGATTACCCAATGACAGTTATGGGGACAGGAAGCCTCGTGTAAGAGAGGGAAAGCCTAGAGAGAGCAACACACACACCCTGACCCTCAATTCTGCTCGGATGCTGGACCGCCTACCCAGGGCACCCAGTGGACGACTGACTACTGCTGAATCAGACCAACCCTACCTTGCTTGCCAACCAGATCTCAGTAATCCAAACCATATCACCTCCTCATCCACAATCAAGCCATGGATGAGGGAGGTCTTACTTGAAGCTGGCCTGGCATTCAGGAGCTGCCTCTGAAGGCCCAAGGGCTGGCTGATAGGGCAACCCCAATGCTTCTGCCTGGAAAGGGGCTCGTGCACTGCACAGCCACCTACTGTCTGCGCCACAGGCCCCTCACCAGGCTTGCCCCCACCCACACTAAACCTCCTCTTACCCATATTGCTCTCCCAAGGACAGCACGGCAGAAGTCTGCTCACTTTTTCCGGTGGTCAGTGTTGCAGCTGGGCAACCGGGACCCAACTGTGATCTGGCTTGGGGGGCAAAGAGTTGACACCCCCTTCTGTGTCATCCTGGCCGCATCGCCGGCGCTGGGCGCAGCCGCACCCATCAGGGCCACACTGACCAGTCAGCACTGAGAGAGGGCATGGCCATGGATGACTTAACCTCAGCGTGGCCGGCCAGGACCCTCTCTCTCACTCTCCCAACCCACCCACCCTCTTTTCACGCTTTGTTCTGATATGACCTTGCTGTGGACACTTGTCGGCCGCCATATTGTTGGGGCCAGGTAGGAATTTTTCCACTTGGCAAATTGGCATCAGCCATTTGGTTTTCGGCTACCTGGTAGCAATCATCATAACTATGAGTGAGGCCTTGGCATGCAGACACTAGGCTATGAATTCCTAATCGGGCAAGAGCCATCACTCAAAGAGAGAAAGAAAAAAGAAAATTGTTCTTTTGGTAGAGTTGTTCATTTCAAGGGCACAAGACCTTTAAAATTACTAGGAAGTGTGTGAGAACATGGTGTGGGAGAATGCAAGAAAAGATCATTCACATCTCTTTCTCCAAATTACTCTGCAGGCTGCCAAGTTCCTCATCTATGGCTTCAATGCTCTCGTCAGAGCACTCCTTCGGATTGCAGATGTGACCTACTTTTTAAAAAGTGAAGTTTTCCCATAATCTGTGGAAGTAATTCCACGCCAAGCGTCCTGAAACGTTCCAAGTAGAGGAAGGGCTGATTTCCAGAGCTTTCTGGAATGACTTTGCTAAGCAATGACTGTTAGCAAACTGTACAAATCAGGAACATTAGGTTAATATAATAAAAGCCAAGCTGCTAGCCAGAATTTTCAGGGCTTCTGTACATTTTCAGGACAGCATGATATGAAGTAGATGTTCCCTCAGAGACAGATATAGGCCAGCGCAACCAGTTCAGTCACTCTGGGCACAGAGCTTCGGGGGCGCCTCAGGGGGTGCCACAACTATGATTTAGAATGGAGCATGAGAACCTGGGGTGCCAAATTTTGGTGTTGCACAGGGTGCCGCTGAAAGTTTAGATCCCAAGGTCTATCACTGACCCCCTGTAGGAAGGAACTGAGTTCAAGAGAAACTTCTTTCGAAAGGTCACAATTCAGGAACCATAATTTCTGGCTGCAGGTGTACCTGGGACCGCTTTTGAATGCTGAGGTGCAAACCTTGAACACATGGTGTAATAATAAAGGGGATAATGCTTAGGGATATCAGCAGTTAATTCTAAAAATCTGGTATCTGGCGGAAACTGGGAATAGAGGGCTGAGGGCTGAGCCAGAGGGGAGACCCCAGTGATTTGTAGCAGGTGTGCAGGCAGAGACCAGCACGATCCTAAAGGATATAACTGGGGTGGGAGAATATGTCAATTTTGGTTTCTCTCAATTCTTCCCATCTTAACATCAGTTCTCCACATTTCCACACCAATTTGCAACTTGTTAAAAAGAGTTCCTATGAAAATTTATTAGCATTGTAGTGCAATTTTCTTCTAATATACACTTTTTATATGCAATTTTCCTTCCAAACATTTCTTTTGCAAAGCAATTTCCCCTAAAATAATGGTTTTTTGATGGTTAGTTGCACTAATATAAGTATTTTATGGGACACTTTACCTCGTTATATGATTTTTTTGTACCCAGTATTTGGCTGGAGAACTGTACTGCTAAATTTGGAGAAGTGCAAGTTTAGGAATATTGCTGTGCTTCGGTTCTCAGAAGTGTGAATTTGGGAAGTTCACATTTAAAATGCAAATTCAATTGACATCCTAGATAACTGATTACAAAGAATTAGTTGGACATAGAGGACTTTTCTGGCAACTGACTTCGAACCAAACCAAACGCCAGTTATTTTGTTCTTTTTCTGGTCAGCTGCTTACCGTAAGAGTGCCTCAGTAGAGGCTTCAGCTGCAAAGGGCCTTCACAGCGGTTGGGAATGGCTTATGTATAGTCAAAGCTTTAACTGATGTTGCTACCTGGCTTGTTTTAAATTTAGCCTGACCTTTTCTAACACCCACACAGGTTAATCTTTTAGCTCTGCTTCAGAGCTAGGTCATCTATATTTCAAATATGTATGTATTTCAGTGAATTTACGTATGCAACCATTCCCCTTCACAGACAACCACAGCTTTTACTCATATCAATCATACATTAATCATACATATAACCCATATATTCTGCAAAAAAAAACCAACCCCAACACCTGGTTTTTCTGCTACTAGTGCCTGTGATGCACTAGCATCACCATGCAATGGAAATCTCAAGAACCACTGCAAAAATGACTTAGTATAGCAATATATGGGGCATTGTCCCTGCAGAACACCTTTTGCAGCAGCATGGAGTGAGCAGGGGAGAAACTAAGACTTATAATTTGCTTTATGGCTTATGATTTTAATGAAGGGTGTGGCTTCAGTTGTACTCCTACATCTCATTCCTCTCTATGGCTTAGTTATCTAAATATAATTTGATATGTATTGCGGTTTGGTCCTGTTTTCTAGACAGGATACATGCTGTCTATCTACTCCTGCAGGTCTGTATTGTTACTTTCATTATTCAGTTGTTTTGATTCTATGCCACATGAGGGGTTTTTTAAATGGAAACAACAATCTAATAATAATAATAATAATAATAATAATAATAATAATAATATTTTTATTATTTATTCCTCCCCAAAATCTATAGGCTTTGCCCCCCCCCTCCTCACACCTCTCAGATATTTAATTTCTGGAAATCCCAGGGAACAGAAATTGAAATCTGATGCATGGGAATTCCAGTAACTCACTGCAGCAAACCGCTTAAAAGAGGAAGCTGCATCATTAAAAAAAAAAGGTTAAAAGATCACATGGATTTGCATAAAATTTGTGTGTGTCAATTTATATGCATAGATGCAAGTTTTAAAACAAATACTGTAATTTGAATGGAAAAAGTATGTCACATCATAGTAAAGGGACTGTGGCCAGGTGACCTTCTGCAGTATGTACCTGCTGAGACTGTTGCACAGGTGCTCTCCACTGATGGCCAACACCAGGGCCCCCCCTTTCCCATCTCAGGGTTATCTTTAAACTAGGCTTGGCTAGCTCGATAAAGAGAGGATTCCTTCAAATATAGAACTGTCCTCTGGCCTCCCTCCCAATATAGGTCTGCCCTCTTTAAAGTGGAGCACACAGAGCCACTCTAAGGGACAAAGAGGCTTTTCTAGCCTGCGGAAATGGATATTGCTGAAGGATTTCAATAGCACAAAACCCTTTTAATGATTAAGTAGCAGACTGCAGGGTGAGATCATCTTTGGGTCAACCTTTCCTTGAATATCTACTGTACTTCCTAACATTTGTTGCTTAAGGCATCTCTCATTCTTCTTCCGTCCTCTGCTGGACAGAAAAATAGTTTACACAGCAAAATTGCAACTCTTTTAACTACATTGTTCAAAACCTCCTTCCTGATTTGAAAATCTTGTGGTGACGGACCAAATGCGTACCCTCCAGCATTCCTCAGATGAAAATAGGGACATTTCTCACACCCCCTCCTGGGACACCCGCCCCCCCCATTTTTTCCTCCTCCATAGAGAAGGCTACACCAATGGGACACAGCACACACATCTTCCGCCATCCTGAGAAAACATCTTAATCCTGATTTAATTAAGATGCTTAATTTTTATATCAATCTCATTCCAGAAGTATCAGCAGCAACCATTTTGAAGTAAATACTTTTTCAGAGATCAGCTGATTCTCTGACACCCATTATAAAAAGGTATGGGACAAAAATCAGGAAAGAGTCTTTAGAAAAAAATAAGTAGTCTTGAAAACGTGCACCTGGAAACTATTCCATTAGCTATATAAACAGCTCAATGAAACAAAATTTATTGGAAAATTAATTTTGCAAAACAGGAGACAGTGGAATGGGGAAAATAAATTCAGAAAGCTAGTAGCCTAACCATTAAACAAAGAGCAAAAATATAAATTCCTTTCATAAGGAATGGAACAGATTTAGCCAAGTCCCCAGAAGAGCTATCTCAAGTATCTTTAAATTGCTAATTAAAAGTATATAAACTAGACAACCCCAGTACAGACAAGTACTTTCCCATCTAGGATACCAGACTCTAAAATTATCTTGTGACATTCATATTGCATTAGCTGAACTGGTTTTGTTAGAAGACACAGCTGACGGGGAGCTAGCTAACCCCAATGGAAGCTGTTTTGCTCTCTGGGTCCCCCACAGCAAAGACGCCATTGTCCTTGGAATAGAGGAGATGGATCTGAGGTTTAGTTGCAGGGCAACTTTAGGGCAGAGTGGGACCCAGTGAGCTGCCTGAGTAAAACCAGCGAGCCACTGGGGAAGAGCTGGGAGTGGGAGCTAGCTGGAGGAAGCTTGGGTCCACACCACCAGTCCCCCATGGAAGCTGTGAAGCCCTTTGGATCCTCTGCAACAAGGATGTGCCTGGAATAAGCTGCTTCCCCCACTGGAATAATAATGCTATAATGCTTGGGGCTTTCCACGCAGCCCCAAGCTGTGCCCCACACTGGTTCTAATAGCAGTGGCAGTCTAGGTAAGATGCCCCCCGTAATACAATAGAGAAGATTTTTTTTTTTTTTAAGAGAAGCACGAGAACTTAAGGTGAAGGGCTGTAGCTCAGGTATAGAGCACCTGAGTGTGTCAGGCCCTCTGGTCACCTAACTGGCCAATTTGAAATTCTAGGGGATGGTGGACTATCCTGTTTTCCTTTGTGGCCGGCCGGGGGAATTCCCCAACTGCTGGCCACACAATGGGGAGGCCTTTGCTCTGTGGAGCTGTGGGCCTGCCATGACAGGCCACAACTGCCACCCACCCAGGCACTAAGTAAGTTGCCATTTTCACCCATCCTGGGCGATTGCAGGTAAAATATTCATGCCAAAAAGCTGCTCTGTAAATGCCATTCTCTGGGACCTTTTCCATAGTTCCTTGTGTTTAGGATGCTGGGCAGAGGATAAAACCTGGCTGTGATTCAGCCCAGGAAAGTCCACGTATTTATCTCGAGATCCTTGGAGAAGGGATGGGATAAAAGCAAAGTACAGAAGGCAGCCACAAGAAAAAGAACGATCCGTCCTGTGAAGTCAAACCCCATTCCTTCCCAAGGTACTTCTCTTCTTATTGGCCTCCGTCTGCCATGCTATGAAAAATCAGCTCCTCCTTGATGGGAATGCTCACGGATTAAAAACTCTGGGTTACAGATATTTCAGGAAATGGAACAAATTACATCTCAGACAATTACTTTAGATCTGAAAATGACACTGCTTTCAATATTTACAGATGAAGCACAAGATCTTAGGGACAGAGACTGTAATTATGCATCTTATAGTTGCAGCACCCCTTCCTGCTGTTACGCACTGGAGGGCGTTGAATACAAACTTATATGGTGTTTGTTATGCTGCTTATGTTTGGGACTTGTTCTTGATGGGAAAGTTGACAGAAAAGGTTTGAGAAAGACAATGTAAGCATCTACAAAACTTTTACAAAACACGGCCCACTTTTATTTCATTTGCAGCAAAGAAAGAACATGTCGTGTAAACCACCCGAGACACACAGGAACCTGTGGAACGACACTTTTTAAATTGGCAGCTATTGAATTAATGTTTTATTTTATACAGCAGGACATAGTTGGGGTTGCTGGGGGGGGAGCACAGGGGGGAAACTGCTACTGATTGTATGTTTGTTCCTATATGCAAAATTAAAAAAGAAAGAAAGAAAAGATCTCCCTCCTTCCCCAGCTTGCTGACATCACAGATTTAACTTCTAGTTGACTTTGGCATGGGATTTTTCACCTTGTTTCCCTGAATGTGTGTTCTGAGCTGCCGCTCTGACTTCTTCAAGAAGGCGGCTTCACTCCAAACAGACCAAGCTTGTGCTTCCCTGCCCCCCTCCGCTGCCTCACTTAGCTGACAGATGCGGCCAGGCAGTCCACAGCTGTGCATCATGTGCTATCTCTCGTCTGCAGAATGAGCAATAGCCAGCAGGAGCCCCAGTGCCAACAGCAGGAGCTTGCCAGCTGATTAAGTTATAGGAACGTTTCTGTTAGCCAGAGCTACATCTTGTGACAGCCGTGTTCAAAGATAAAGCTTGCAGATAAGATTTCCTGCTGCAAAGAAAACATTTTATCAGTATATCTACTATTTAGCTATTCAGTGCAGCTATTTTTATAATGTCATCTAATAAAAGTAATCCCCAGGTGGTTTACATAAGAAAGAAAGAAATACAAATACACACACACACACAAAATGAAGTACAGATCCAAACAATCGCAACCAAAACAAGAACGCAGGTTCACCTCCTCCCTGGCCTGGTCTGGCTTTAGCTGACCTCAGGTGGAGGGGTACCTGGAGCTTGGTGGGCTTAGCCGTTTGAAAAGTCTATTGAGTGAGTGGAAGAAGAGAAACGGGGTGCTTAACCCTTTCCCAACTGCTGTTCTCCACTCCAAAGCCCCACTCACAGAGCCCCAATCCATGGAAATGTCATATGGGGGAATTTGGGGGTGGTGACACATTCTCCTCACCCTAAATCTGCTTTTAAAATATAGGGAGCATCAGCCTGGAGATACATGGTGCATAGTTTGGCCCTAACAAATGTTACAGTCTAACCCTCCCAACTGGCAGCAATAGTAATCTTGTTGCAGAATGCCTGACGGAAAATGCATTGCTGGAATGGAATCCTAGCTTGAAAGAAGAGGATGCCACCACTGTTACCGTGACAACAGACATAGGACTAAAGTACCATGGAAATGGACAAAGTGATCGCTGAGATGATGCAACCAAATAGGATAATGTCTGCTGGAACAAACTTGTATTCATGTCTGTGTGTGTGTGTGTTTCTTCTGAGTTAGAAAATACATTGTGAGCAACTTTTATTGCTGATTCAAGGTAGGTAGCCGTGTTGGTCTGACGCAGTCGAAATATATAAAAAAATAAAAAAATTGTCCATTAGCACCTTAGAGACCAACTAAGCTTGTTCTTGGTATAAGCTTTCATGTGCATGCACACTTCAAACTTTCTTGCTGGTTTTAGTTATAGCTTGCTTAATTAAAATATTGCAAAAATGGGTTTTAATAAACAAAGCGCGATTTGGGACATGCGGTGTACAAGTGTTGTACTGACCATTCAGTATCTGGCCAGGCCGATTCTTCTTCTGCGACTTTCAGGCTACGCATCACAGTGGACTTGCAAGATGATATCTATTCACACAAATTTCCACCCACACTGTTCCCACTCATGCCTTTTCCAGCTGACAGCTGGGAAAGGAGGATACACTGAAGTCCAACAAACACATCAGCTAAGATAGCCTCCGGCGCAAGCCAGAGATCTGACAAGAGCACAGATACGCTCCTCTGTTAACTGCGCCAGCTTTGGCGGGACAGGGACACAAGAAAGGAAGTCATGCAGTTATGAGAGTGTAACGAAGCAGAATGAAAATGTAATTAAAGGCAATAACTAAATAAGAAGCAGACAGGATACAGTTGTCTGTCATTGAAAAGAAAGTACCATTGATGTTTACACTTTTCAGAGCTGTTGCTGGTACTGCAGTCATGCATCTTTACAGACAGATTTTTATGGTGCTAAAAGCATCCAACCTGTGTGGTCATGAAGTGCTTTTTCCAAGACAGGAGCATGATGAGGGAGATCTCATATGGCATTATAATACAGTTATCATCAGGTACTATCTAGGGTTGCCATATTTCAAACAGTGAAAATCCAGACAGAAAAATTGTTGCGCTGACATGGGTTGCCATACGTCCGGATTTTCCCAGACATTTTAAGAGATTTTTGCCTGGAAACTGATTCCGACTGCAGTATAGAATAGAATCATAGAATCATAGAGTTGGAAGAGACCACAAGGGCCATCGAGTCCAACCCCCTGACAAGCAGGAAACACCATCAGAGCACTCCTGACATATGGTTGTCAAGCCTCTGCTTAAAGACCTCCAAAGAAGGAGACTCCACCACACTCCTTGGCAGCAAATTCCACTGTCGAACAGCTCTTACTGTCAGGAAGTTCTTCCTAATGTTTAGGTGGAATCTTCTTTCTTGTAGTTTGGATCCATTGCTCCATGTCCGCTTCTCTGGAGCAGCAGAAAACAACCTTTCTCCCTCCTCTATGTGACATCCTTTTATATATTTGAACATGGCTATCATATCACCCCTTAACCTCCTCTTCTCCAGGCTAAACATGCCCAGCTCCCTTAGCCGTTCCTCATAAGGCATCGTTTCCAGGCCTTTGACCATTTTGGTTGCCCTCCTCTGGACACGTTCCAGTTTGTCAGTGTCCTTCTTGAACTGTGGTGCCCAGAACTGGACACAGTACTCCAGGTGAGGTCTGACCAGAGCAGAATACAGTGGCACTATTACTTCCCTTGATCTAGATGCTATACTCCTATTGATGAGGCCCAGAATTGCATTGGCTTTTTTAGCTGCCGCGTCACACTGTTGGCTCATGTCAAGTTTGTGGTCAACCAAGACTCCTAGATCCTTTTCACATGTACTGCTCTCAAGCCAGGTGTCACCCATCTTGTATTTGTGCCTCTCACTTTTTTTGCCCAAGTACAATACTTTTCATTTCTCCCTGTTAAAATTCATCTTGTTTGTTTTGGCCCAGTTCTCTAATCTGTCAAGGTCATTTTGAAGTGTGATCCTGTCCTCTGGGGTGTTAGCCACCCCTCCCAGTTTGGTGTCATCTGCAAATTTGATCAGGATGCCCTTGAGTCCATCATCCAAGTCATTGATAAAGATGTTGAATAAGACCGGGCCCAAGACAGAACCCTGTGGCACCCCACTAGTCACTCTTCTCCAGGATGAAGAGGAACCATTGATGAGCACCCTTTGGGTTCGGTCAGTCAGCCAGTTACAAATCCACTGAGTGGTAGCATAGTCAAGACCACATTTTACCAGCTTCTTTACAAGAATATCATGGGGCACCTTGTCAAATGCCTTGCTGAAATCAAGGTAGGCTACATCCACTGCGTTCCCTTCATCTACCAGGCTTGTAATTCTGTCAAAAAACGAGATCAGGTTAGTCTGACATGACTTATTTTTCAGAAATCCATGCTGACTATTGGTGATCACAGCATTCCTTTCTAGGTGCTCACAGACTGTTTGCTTAATGATCTGCTCCAGAATCTTCCCTGGTATTGATGTCAGACTGACTGGGCGGTAATTATTTGGGTCCTCTCTTTCCCCCTTTTTGAAAATAGGGACAACATTTGCCCTCCTCCAGTCTGCCGGGACTTCGCCTGTTCTCCAGGAATTCTCAAAGATGACTGCCAGTGGTTCTGAGATCTCATCTGCCAGTTCTTTTAATACTCTTGGATGCAGTTCATCTGGCCCTGGAGACTTGAATACATCTAAACTAGCCAAGTATTCTTGTACTATCTCCTTAGTTATTCTGGGCTGTGTTTCCTCTGCTGAATCATTTGCTCCAAATTCTTCAGGTCGGGCATTGTTTTCTTTATCGGAGAAGACTGAGGCAAAGAAGGCATTGAGGAGTTCAGCCCTTTCTGTGTCCCCTGTTTGCATTTCACCATCTTCTCCTCTGAGTGACCCCACTGTTTCTTTGTTCTTCCTTTTGCTACGAACATACCCATAAAAGCCTTTTTTGTTGCTTTTAACCTCTCTAGCAAGCCTGAGTTCATTCTGTGCTTTAGCTTTTCTGACTTTGTGTCTACACGTGCTGGCTATTTGTTTGAATTCCTCTTTGGTGGTTTCCCCCCTTTTCCATTTTTTGTACACATCCTTTTTTAATCTTAACTCAGTTAAAAGTTCTTTAGATAGCCACCCTGGCTTCTTTAGGCACCTTCCATGTTTCCGTCTCATTGGTATTGCCTGGAGTTGTGCTTTTACTATCTCCCTCTTAACAAACTCCCAGCCATCATGAACTCCCTTTCCTTTTAGTATTGCTGTCCATGGGATCTCACCCAGCACTTCCCTAAGTTTTATGAAGTCGGCTTTCTTAAAGTCAAGAAATTGAGTCCTAGTATGCTTGGCTGCTCCTTTCCGCTGTATAGTAAACTTCAGAAGAGCATGATCACTCGCGCCTAATGATCCTTCCACTTCTACCCCACTAACCAGGTCATCAACATTGGTTAGGACCAGATCTAAAATGGCTGTTCCTCTTGTTGCTTCTCCCACTTTCTGGACAATGAAGTTGTCTGCAAGGCCAGTGAGGAATCTATTTGACCTTATGCTCTTGGCTGAGTTTGACATCCAACAAATATCTGGGTAATTGAAGTCCCCCATTAGTACTATCTCCCTTCCTTTTGCATGCTTGGCCATCTGTTCCAGGAAGGCATCATCTATGTCCTCCGTTTGGCTTGGGGATCTATAGTAAACTCCCACATTGAGGTCACTGTTATTCTTCTCTCCCTTAATTTTGACCCAAATGCTCTCACTTTGGCTTTGAGGTTCTAAATCTTGGATCTCTTCACAGGTATAAACATCCCTGACATATAACGCCACTGCTCCTCCTTTCTTGTCTGGTCTGTTTCTCTGAAATAGATTGTATCCCTCCATTATTACATTCCAATCGTGGGACTTATCCCACCAGGTTTCAGTGATGCCTATTATGTCATGTTTAGTTTGCTGTACCAAGAGCTCAAGCTCATCTTGTTTATTTCCCAGTAGTACCTTGGTTGGCATACGTCTTGGATTACAAACACATCAAACCTGGAAGTATGTGTCCTGGTTTGCAACCTTTTTTGGATTACAACCCTTTTTTGGGGGGGGGGGGATTAAGGACAAATTTTTTTTGGAGGCCCCATTGGCGAAAGCGCACCTTGGGTTACAACCTGTTTTGGTTAACAAACGGACCTCTGGAACAGATGGTGAGCTTGGCTGTCTGGCTGGTGTACCGGCCACCTAGCACACCAGCAGCCACCCTGTCAGGCCTGCTGGAGGCAGTGGCCGGCTGGGCCTTGGAGTTCCCTAACCTATTGGTATTGGGGGACTTCAACATCCATGCTGATGCCACTCCCTCCTCACAGGCTCTGGACCTGGTGTCTTCCATGTCTTCCATGGCGACACTAGGGCTCTCCCAGTTTGTTTCGGGCCCCACACATCAAGCAGGCCACACGCTGGATTTGATATTTGGCATCGGTATAGATGTGATCATGTTTCCTTTGATGAAGGTGCCATGGTCTGATCACTACGCTCTGAAAGCCAGGATTGACGTTCCACCCCCACCCTGCTTAGGTGGCGAGCCGATTTGGGCTCGCCCACAGAGGCTGATGGACCCTGATAGATTCCGTCAAGCCTTGCGGGACCTTGCTCCCCCTGGCGACTCATTGACTGAGCTTGTTGAGGGCTGGAGTATCCAGCTCCTGGCAGCCATCGATGAGATCACACCTAAGCGCCCTCTGCAACCCCGCAGAAACCGGGCTCCCTGGTTTACCGAGGAGCTCCGGAAAATGAAGCGGGACCTCAGACGGCTAGAGCGAGTATGGCGGGGTGCCCGTGACGGAGCCTCAAGAACATCTTATAGGGCTTTTATGAAAACCTACGAGATGGCGGTGAAGGCTGCTAAGAAGTCATACTTCTCGGCCTCCATTGCATCCGCAAGCTCTCGCCCGGCGCAATTATTTAGTATAATCAGGTCTTTAAGGTCCCTTGAAGGACAGCCAAATTTAAATAACAATCTGACACACAGCTGTGAGGCATTTGCGAGCTTTTTTGCGGAGAAGGTCCTGTTGCTCCGCCATGACCTCCCTGCCAATTTGGATACAATAAAGGAACTGGAGGCCCCTCGACTGTCCTCGGGTCCAGTATTGGACCACTTTGACCGGATATCCCCAGCCAATATGGACAGACTCCTCTGAGCTGGAAAGCCCACCACCTGTCCTCTTGACCCGTGCCCGTCTTGGCTGATTAGAGCGTGTCCAGACGAGGTGCGGGCCCCCCTGGGGGATATCATCAATTTGTCCCTTGGCACCGGGATATTTCCAGGGGAATTGAAGGAGGCAGTGGTGCGCCCGCTCTTAAAGGAAACATCATTAGATCCCTTAGATCTATCCAATTACCGCCCGGTTTCGAATCTTCCATTCCTGGGTAAGGAGATTGAGAGAGCGGTTGCTGAACAGCTTGGTAGGTTTCTGGATGAAACATCGGCTCTGGATCCATTCCAGTCCGGCTTCCGTGCTGGTCATGGGACCGAGACGGCTCTGGTCGCCCTAACAGATGATCTCCGCAGGCAGCTGGATCGAGGCGGGTCGGGGCTGCTGATTCTTCTAGACCTGTCAGCAGCCTTCGACATGGTCGATCACGAACTCCTGGCCTTGCCGACGTGGGGATCCAGGGCACAGTCCTTCAATGGCTGCGCTCGTTTCTCTCTGGTCGGGGACAGAGGGTGGCGATTGGGGGGGAATTGTCATCGCGCCACTCCTTGGTGTGTGGAGTGCCTCAGGGTGCGATACTCTCCCCGATGCTTTTTAACATCTTTATGCGCCCCCTCGCCCAGCTTGTCCGAAGTTTTGGGCTGGGTTGCCATCAGTATGCCGATGACACCCAACTCTATTTGTTGATGGATGGCCATCCTGACTCGGCCCCAGACACACTGACCAGATGTTTGGAAGCTGTGGCTGGATGGTTACGTGGAAGCCGGTTGAAGAAAAATCCTTCGAAGACAGAGGTCCTCTGGCTGGGACGGGATGATATGGGATTGGGGGGGCAACTCCCATCTCTTGCGGGGGTGCAATTAGTGCCAGCACCGTCCGTTAAGAGTTTGGGTGTAATCTTCGATACCTCCCTCTCTATGGAGGCGCAGATTACAGCTATAACAAAGGCAGCATTTTTTCATCTCCACCAAGCTAAGCAGTTGGCTCCTTATCTCTCTCGCCCTGACCTAGCCACTGTGATCCACGCGACGGTCACCTCCAGACTGGATTATTGTAACTCGCTCTACGTGGGACTGCCCTTGAGACTGACCCAGAAACTCCAGCGGGTGCAGAATGCTGCAGCGAGACTCCTTACGGGGTCTTCGCTGTGAGATCACATTCACCCGGTGCTATTCCAGCTGCACTGGCTCCCGGTGGAGTACAGGATCAGGTTTAAGGTGCTGGTTTTAACCTTTAAAGCCCTATACAGCCTAGGACCGTCGTACCTACGGGACCGCCTCTCCTGGTATGCCCCACAGAGGAACCTACGGTCTGCAAATAAAAACATCCTGAAGTCCCAGGCCTCAGAGAGGTTAGGCTGGCCTCAACTAGAGCCAGGGCTTTCTCGGCTGCGGCTCCAATCTGGTGGAACGCTCTGTCACAAGAGACTAGGGCCCTGCGGGACCTGACATCTTTCCGCAAGGCCTGCAAGACAGAGTTGTTCCACCAGGCCTTTGGTCAGGGCCCAGCCTGACTCCCTCCTCTGGCAACCTGCACAGAATTTTGCTTAACGGTTGCCATTAATTTGATTTTAATTAATTTTTATAATGAAATGTTTTTAGAATGTTGGATTATTTGATTGTTTGATTATTTGATTGTTGTTAGCCGCCCTGAGCCCGGCTTCGGCTGGGGAGGGGGGGATATAAATAAAAGTTATTATTATTATTATTATTATTATTATTATTATTATTATGGTTGTAAACCAAGGTACCACTGTATTCCATATGTCTGGGAAATTCCAGGCGTATGGTCTTTAAAGTGTTATTTTGCTTACATCTCTCTGTCCGAACAAACCAACCACAGATTATAGAGGAGCTGTGGTTTCCAATATACCCCAAACATCAATTTTTGTTGAATCAGTCTTAATTTTAAATGTGAATAAGCCCTTCGTTTGGATGCTAAAGCAACTTCCATGGACTGAACATAATGGACCCCTCTGGGAGCATTTGGTTCTGGATGTTCTGTTGCCATTACATGCCCTCAATTTTTCAGCAGCTGGAGTTTTGCACAAAACCAGATAGCAGGAATTTACACAAACAGCAGGAGGGAGGAAAAGCCAAAAATGAAAATGCAACCATGACAAAAATGATTTTATTTATTGCATTTACAGTATATCCCATACCTTATCTAAGCTGCTAAAGGCACACCCACACTTATACCCTCACAAAAATCCTGTGAGGAAGGTCAGGAAGGTAGTGAATGACCCAAAGTCATCAAGCCAACTTCATGGTACAGTGTGGATTGGAACTCTAGCCACTGCCTTTGTGTATCAAAAATCCAGTCTTCCTTCTCTCTGTCCCTTTCATAGAATTTAACTGCCCCATAAACTTTTTACACCATTAACTAGGAGATAGCAAGTCATGGCCAAAGTATCTCCCACACAGGAAAGCTCTCAGCTTACAGGAAATGCCAGGAGGAGATTGGCTCCATTCCCATCTCTTGTCGCAGCTTTGCTGGGTTGTTGGCAAATGTGGCTGGTCAAATCCCCCTCTGTGTAGAGGATAAATCTCAAGGATGTGATGCCCAAGGGATATGGCCAGCTCTTACCTGGCCAGCCCCCCACCTTTCAGTTCACAGAGATGAAAAAAGATTTACGTTTTCTGGGTTCTGGCTCTCTCCCTTGAATCGCCTTGGATGACCCAGGATGCTTTGGATATCCGCTGAAGATAATTTGTAAATTGCTTAGATGGGGAACATGTGTTTTCTTTCTTTTCGAGCCACTTCCACTTTCTTCCACTCTTATGCAAATTTAAATAAATATGTTCTTGTAATTTGGACTCTGGAATTGGTTACGTGCTGCCTAGCAACAAGAACTAGTCTGTTTACATTGCCCAGTCCACTTGCTCGCGCTCTGAGATTTCAAGGAGACGTTCCGGGAAATGCAGTTTGGACTCTGCCTGCCTGGCACATGGCAGGAGTCTGGAAAATCATCCTGCCCCCTGCCCCCTCAGATCACTTTAAGGACTGCAGGTCTAGACAGTGGAACGGTCTCCCTTGGGAGGAAGTAGACACTCCTTCATGGGTGGTTTTGCAGCAGACGTTGGATGGCCATCTGTCCGGGTTTCTTTAGCTGAGATTCCTGCATTGCAGGGAGTTGGACTAGATGACCCTCGGGGTCCCAACTCTACAATTCTATGATTCTACAACCTCGTTCCCATCCAGACCTAGGGAGGTTACAGTGGCAGGTGGTGACCCCTGGACCTGGTGGGTGTCCTGAACGCACCTGGACCAACAAGGACAAGCTGCTAGATCTTTAATTCTTTATCGGCAAAGCTCTCAGTTACATTGGTTCCTAAAGAGCAAGTGATATGCAATGACATTCCCTACTAACTAGCTCTCTAGGCAGCCTATGGCTGCAGACCTCTGCCCCCCTTTCAGACAGCTGGAGCAACAGCATAGAGCCCCACCCCCTGCCTCTTTAAACCCCCCCCCCTTGTCTGATGTGTCCAGGCACCCAACTCCTCCTCAATGGCAGCCCCTCCTTGAGTGTGGAAAGAATTGGGGAGCGGGACATAACCCAGGGGATTCCAAAGTAGCGTATGGGTGGGTGGGCTCCTAGCCACTCCAAGCCAGAGTGGAGAGGCATGATATTGTGCCCCCCCATACATTATGAAAAGCTATATTCCCATACATAATGGCACATCTATAAAGCACGTTCTAATTCAGTGATCTGCAGGTTATTCTAAACCTTTGGAACTTGCGTTTTTGTGAATGAAATAAAGTTCCACTTTCCTCCATGAAAGGTGTCTTTGCACTTCGCTTCGTTTGTCAGTCTCAATTACTGCATCAATTTTGGGTATTCCTAGACAACGCTTAAACAAGACTGCCCACTTAGCCTGTCTCACAGGGTAGTAGTAAATATGGAAAGTGATTTAATTAACAATTTTTTTGGGGGGGGGGACTTGTGGAGACACACAATATTGTTTAGTAGCCAGCATGAGAAATCTACTATGGGAAGGAGGTGGACTGTGGCAATATAGTCATTGGCCAATCGGCACTCAGCCCCTCCAGCTTCTGCTGTGAAAATCCATGGAAACAGATTAACTGTAAAAAGGAAGAGGCAGCCTGATCAGAAGGCGGTGAGCGATGTTCCAGCATGGAACAACTGTTGTATTTTTGTGTGTATTATGTCTGCACAAGGATTTTTTTAAAAAATATATAAATTCTCATTGAAGTAATTCCTTTACCCTTTGGAATAAACAGCATGTTTATTATGCTTTACACTTTGCTTCAGAATACAGTAAAGGTTTTGTTAGTGTCCGTTTGTTACAACTATTGATTTCTCTCGCATACACATGAGTGCTTGGTTATAACCATCAATGCAAAGGGCTGAAAGTTTGCAAGCTTGAACATCCTTATACAATAACATGGTTTTTAGGATTCTGGAGCTTTTAATATTGGTTCAGCAGGCAGAAGTTCAGTGGCTGCATTTCCCCCCACCATAAAGTTATGGTGATGGGAGAACGTAACACCTTCTGAATCCCTGCATGTTAGGCAATTGTTAGAGGAACAAAACCGGAACCCCTGTAACACTGTCCTCTCCATTCCCATCCCAGAGAGCCAGCCAAGGAGGATACCACATCGCTGAAGAAGAAGAAAAGTTTGGATTTGATATCCGACTTTATCACTACCCGAAGGAGTCTCAAAGCAGCTAACATTCTCCTTTCCCTTCCTCCCCCACAACAAACACTCTGTGAGGTGAGTGGGACTGAGAGACTTCAGAGAAGTGTGACTGGCCCAAGGTCACCCAGCAGCTGCATGTGGAGGAGCGGAGACGCGAACCCGGTTCACCAGATTACGAGACTACCGCTCTTAACCACTACACCACACTGGCTCTCACACTGGTATCAAAAGCTGCCCAAAGGTCAAGAAGTAGGCACAAGGGGACTTCCAGGGGAGGGCAGACCAGCAGCAGAGCTAGCTGCTCGGGCACCCGGAGTGGCACACATGCCGTGTGATCTGCCAGGGGGCTGGGAAATCTGCCCAGGGGGGGCCGATCGGTGATCCACCGGGGGCACAATCAGCACGCATGGCAGCGATCTGCCCAAGGGGACCTTTGTCACTCACCTTCAGGAATGACACCCGGGGCAGACTGCTCCCACCGCCCCACCTTCCTACGCCCCTGGGACAGACTGCCTTGGTGGGGGTTATTAATGATAGTCAGACAGAAGGTTTGGCTATCAAATCACTCTGGGATGAAGAGTGATCAAGGGAATAACCTCAAATGCTCTGATCAAAGCTGTTTTCTGCCGCCTGCTCCTGGGGCCAATTAAAACGAGGAACTGAGACTGTGCCCAGGGCTGAGTCCAGATGGGAATGTGACTAGATGCCATCTAAGAATGCCGGCAGCTACACCACCACCACCCTCTCCGGGACCTTCCCTATGAAGGAAGTTTATTTGGTTGAGAGGTATTCTGAACCAAAGGGTTCAAGGCCAGTTTCTTTAGAAGTTGTGGTACCACAGGAACTCCCCCCTCACACGATGAAGCATATCGTAAGCACCTTGTCCACAGCTGCATAAACTGAAACCGAGTCCACAGCACGTCCCAGACTGTGGCAATGAGTGCTTGGACTCCAACAAATGTGGAGTAGAGCTCCCTCCAAAGTCAAGCAACTTTATTTCCAAAATGTGCAGCCAGCTGGTCACATCAGGTTCTCCCACAATGGGAATCCATAACCTTTGGACCATCCAAATTACCTCTGCTAGCAGGCTGCTAGAGGATGCAATGCCTACTGCAAAATGACCTTCCTTTGCTGTTGGTTCTGCCACTAGGTCAGCATGATTACGTACACTAGCGAGCACCTAGTCAGCTTCAGAGAACCTTGTGCAACTTAAGCTCTAGCTCTCAGCTGGCAGGCTTCCTGGCACACAGCTCTTCAGAATAACAAGAAGCTACTCAGACTCTGCAACCCTGGAGAGGATGCTTGGCAGTAGTCATGTCAACCACCCATGTCCTCTCTGATGACACTGAGCACTGTTTCTCTATCACATCTGAATCAGGTGTGCAGTGAAAGACCTAAAACTGTTTCTTGAATTGGGAGAGGGATGGAACAATAAGCTGAAGCTAGATTCCAACAAGGCCCTAGCCCTGTGAGTGAGTGAGTGAGTGAGTGGCTGGGTCCAGGAATTGGAACGGTGAAATGTCCCTGCTTTTAAGGGAGATGCCTCACTCAGTTTAAATTATTCAAGGAAGCAAAGGGCTGTTTCTTTTTGTACTAGCTGTGACCTCCTTTTAAATAGTACTTGAAAATAATATCAAATTACACCTTTATAATGCTAAGATAATAAAAGCTTTCCTGAAAGGCTTCCTAACAAAAGCCTTGAAAGTCTGCAAAGGAAGCCGGCAAGCCAGCTTCCTAAATGGTTATTTGTTAAATAGACAGACAAAGAATCTTTGTATAAAGGGTTACTGGGTGAAAGACCCTTCTTGAAGACTGGTCTGTCTAGTCCTGCAATAATAATCAGAACAGCTAACAATTTCTTACAGACATTTTTTTGTCTGGTGTCATTGTGCTTCAACACAGAGTCCACTATTTCCGCTCTAAACGCTGCACATGCATTGTTGCTGGAGCTCATCCATTACAGAATGCTACATTATAATCGCCAGTGTTGTGATATCACGTCTAACAAGCAAAAGGTTTAAGGTTTTGGATTTGACTCACAAGTCTGTAAACAACTCGGGTCTAAGCCACCTGAGGGAATATCTGCTCAATCACCAGGGTACTCCAAGGAGGCTCTACTGGTTGTGTTGCCCATAATCTGTGGAGACCTGTTTGGCAGCAACTGGGGGGGGGGGAGACCCTTTTGACAGCGGGAATCCCCTTTCCTCTGACTCAGTCTTTTGCTGAAGAATGATACCATTTTACTGTAATAAGTTGATATTTCTGTTGTGACCCCCTGTTGGGTGCTACTTTAATGTAGTCTTTAATGTGGTGCCTTCATGAAAACTTTTTTATGGAATGCAAGGAATATTTGGAAAGGAAACTCTCCTCTTTGTACATATGTTCCTGCAGCCTGGAGAGTGACTCTTGTACATGCAGTTTCAGAGCCAGAAATGGGAAAGAAAGAAAGAAAGAAAGAAAGAAAGAAAGAAAGAAAGAAAGACTGCAAGGTCTGTGCATTTCTGACACAGAGGTGATGGCGTGGTTGAGCCTGATGAGAATTTGGGAGTTTATTTATTTATATCTTCCATAACTCCAAGCAACAGAGAATCTCCTCCTGCCTTTGAAAAAGAGTTGCAGTGTTGAATCGTGTATCTTGGAAGAACATATGTCTTCAAAATAAGATGGTGGCCTCCTTGAACTTGAACTTCCGACTAGAAGAACTTACTGCACTTATGCTTACAAAGCAGTTTCATTTTTTCTTATCGGATTTTCCTTGCGCATGTGTATCTAGAGTGATGAAAGCCAGGGCATGATCTTCTGGGAAGTTTGCCTGTGCAAGCCCCAAATGGAGCATGGGGCTCTTGTGTAGCTGCCACTCAAATCAATGGGCTGTGCGTGTGGAGAAGAACCTTCCAGAGGGTTGTCCTCTGTCCTCATCTCTTCAGTGAGTTTAAACAAATAATTCAATTGTTCCACAATGATTTTAGCCTTCTTACTGACACCTCTAAATATCTTGCTGACATTTCCTTAATGTCCTCAAGGAACTGTAGAATCATCCTGTATCTTCCTTTCCACAAGACAGACTTGCAGTTCAAGACAAGAGGCAAAAGCAAGTGATTTATCAAACCACCATACATGACTGGCAGGAGGCACTGGGCATGTTGAGTTCACAAACTGTGCAGGGTGTCATTCTGGTTATAGGCTTCTGAGCTCAATTCAAAATGTCAGTTATTAGTTTAACTGAAAGTAATAGGGCTAAGGGTGGCGCTGTGGGTTAAACCACAGAGCCTAGGACTTGCCAATCAGAAGGTCGGCGGTTCGAATCTCCGTGACAGGGTGAGCTCCCGTTGCTTGGTCCCTGCTCCTGCCAACCTAGGAGTTTGAAAGCACAAAGTGCAAGTAGATAAATAGGTACCACTCCGGTGGGAAGGTAAACGGTGTTTCCGTGTGCTGCTCTGGTTCGCCAGAAGTGGCTTAGTCATGCTGGCCACATGACCCGGAAGCTGTACACCGGCTCCCTCAGCCAATAAAGCGAGATGAGCGCCGCAACCCCAGAGTCGTCCGCGACTGGACATAATGGTCAGGGGTCCCTTAACCTTTACCTTAATAGGGCTAAACAATTTGGTCCTGGGCTGTTAGAAGGAACAACCTCTCCCCTGTGAGCCTGCCCATGCACCATGTTCCATGTCCTGCTCTCATTGGTGTTTGTTTGTTTGTTTGTTTGTTTGTTTGTTTGTTTCGGGGGCTAGATGACTTTCCTAGATGACTTTTCAACATACTGTAAAGTTTTTATTTTGCCAGGTCCTTGCCTTGATTTGATCCCCTTCAATTCCCTTTCAATGAGTGGTTTTAGATAGTAAAAGAGAGCTGGCAGTGGTGCTATTTTATTATGTTTTTAGAGCTAGAGTTTTGTTTTTATGTTTCAAGTAAAATATGTTGACCTGAAGTCTAAAAGGCAGGCTAAATTTTTTTGGATAAATAATAAATTGGTAAGCTCCCAAACTTGAGATGCTTCAAAACTTTCCCTCCTGCCAGTAGAAATAAAAATACACAATTCAAAATTTAGAAGAAATCTCAGTTTTAATTATTTGTAACCATTTGTAACCATTTCACCAGCATTGACACAGCTCAAAAACATAGAATGAGAAATCAATAACATGAGAAATTAGTTTGCATAATGGTTGCACTGAAGGGTGGGAGTTGAAATATCCTTTTCTGCTGCCTGGATCTGCAGAAATGAGAGCATTTCAACACTTACCCAGCAGTTCCCAGGCATCAGTGGGGCTTTGTGAAGGCCTAGTAACATTGCTGCAATAAAATGAAATAAATTCCAGGCTTGGAAACTGCAAGTATGGTTAGGTTTTGTCAAGATAGTTATTTTCTCCTGCTGTGCCAATCTCTTATGCAGCAAAAATAGGATGAAAAAGAAGCCATTTGTTAAACTACATTTACAAAACTAGAAAGCAGAATCCCTGAAATAACTTTGGACTTCACTAAAAGTTGCCAAAAGTCCTTCTTAAAACACACACACATACTTTTCCATATATCTCTTTTGTGTTTGTTTGTTTTTTAAAACAGGACTTCCAGCTGTGAGCAGAGGGACTGTGATCCAGTGAGGAAAGTTGATGCAATGGAATTCCTTGCCCTAATTAGATTCAAACTGTATGCTGAAAATCTCACAAGAAAAGCCTCTTTTGGAAAGTGCCCCCCCCCCCCAGCTCAGTCTTATGACACAGAAAAGAGCTAGCTGGGGCGATGTGAACAGAAATTAGTTCCATATTTCTTGGGAAGGGTTCATGCATCAAAGGGGAAACGATTCCTCTGGGAGAGGCAGGGGAAAGCGCTCAAAACGACAAATCCTTAGTTCAGCATTGCCCCAACTTATTTGTCATTTGGCAGTTTGGGAAGAACTGCGTTGTTTGGAAGACACAGAAATATGGCTCATTTCTTGCAGATGTGGATTTACTAATCTGAGCCTTGACAACCTTCTCAGGGGCCTTGTATGAACTAGATATTTATATATGTGACGCCAGTTAATTTCAGTGTTTGCCTTCACCATGATGTTTCCAATTCCACATGCCAAGCAATCCAAATAAATATTGTATCTTCTTCTTGGATCCCATGCAGAAGAAAAGGGAATAAATTCTATCAAATGTATATTATGTGCAATACTGATGCATACATAGTGGATGCACAACTAGAGGGGAGGTGTAGCTCATCCATTTTGGAAAGCTGTTTTTCTGCTATGCATTTGGATACCAGATCCAAATTCTACCTGGTGGTTCCTGAAATCAAGGAACAGATTTTCATGTATGTTGGGATACAACTGGACACCATTTTGAATCAAGATGGCAAACTGCACTGATTTTTTTGTTTTCTTAGAATTTCTGAGCAATGCAGGGCACAGGGTGGCTGGCAATTCTCAGACTGAGATCCTCTGAAAACAGGACACCTTTTTCATTGTTCTGGTATGCCACAAGCTTCAGGAACATGATTATGAAAATGCTGATTCAGTATTATTTAGAAGCACAGAATAAAGGAAACATAATACTGAAAATGTAATCTGGAAGAACATAAGATATCTAGAAATCTCTCTGCTCTGACATTTTGGTGCAGAGGTAAATGCTTATACGCTACAAGCACTTTTGAATCCCAACAATTTTTGTATAGGTATATAGACGGCTAGAACACGGGTGGCGCTGTGGGTTAAACCACAGAGCCTAGGGCTTGCTGATCAGAAGGTTGGTGGTTCGAATCCCCGTGACGGGGTGAGCTCCCGTTGCTCGGTCCCTGCTCCTGCCAACCTAGCAGTTCGAAAGCACCCCTAAGTGCAAGTAGATAAATAGGTACCACTCCGGCGGGAAGGTAAACGGCATTTCCGTGCGCTGCTCTGATTCGCCAGAAGCGCCTTAGTCATGCTGGCCACATGACCCGGAAGCTGTCTGCGGACAAACGCCGGCTCCCTCGGCCAATAAAGCGAGATGAGCGCCGCAATCCCAGAGTCGGTCACGACTGGACCTAATGGTCAGGGGTCCCTTTACCTTTACCTTATAGATGGCTAGATGTTGTCTTGTAAGCCTCCTTCCGGCACCTCCTGCAGCCAAACTGGTGCCAAATGTATCGCTCTGCTTTCCTTTGGACAACATCAGCAAGACTGAGAGGTGGGTCTTGTTGTCTGGGCAGCCCAGGACCTCCACACGCGCTGCTGAGGCCTGTGCTCCAGAGAGGTCACTTCAGTGCTGCTAACATAGCAAAAGCAACGTGGGAGTCAGCAGCTACAAGTTACCATTCTCTGCAGCCACAGCAGGTGCTGTGATTCTCCAGCGGTTTCACTTCACCTCTCGAGGTGAACTCCATTGTCTCTTGAGACAGATGAATGTCAACAACAAATGTGTATAGCAGAGAAAAGTTTAGCCCTACATTTACTAGCTGATGATTTTGTTATTTCTTTGGTGCTGATATTTAGAAAAGGCTCCAGAGATGCTACAGTTTGTTTACAGATGTCTATTCCAGTATTTACCAGACTTGGGAAGAAACTACAAGCTTGTGATTAATCACCTTATATATTAAAACAATCCAAAGAGAGGAACAAAAGAGATTTCAAGATAAAAGCTCAAAAGAGCTCTGGTAAATATTGGAAATGTTTAAAATGTTGTACAAGCAAGACAACTAACCGACAAACAATCTTCATCTCTAAGTGCCAGCTTTGCTTGCTTGTCTCCTTCCTCTGTTAATTCAGTTCCCGACATTCAGTCATATGTCAACATACAGATAATCTAGTTGCAATGCAGCAAGGCAATGGTGATGAAACCTCTGGCACTGAATTGTTCAATCTCTTGTGGAGGGGCTGGTTTGTCAGAAAGACCTCTGCCTGCCCCTGGCAGATCTGTTCCTTTCCCAAGAGAGAGTAGTCTCTTGAAGCTAAGCAAATTTGGCCCTGGGAGCTGCCTGAATGGATACCATTTGTGCTTGGGTGCCATATGCAGGGTCGGATTTATGTATAGGCTAAGTAGGCTGAAGCCTAGGGCCTCTAGATCTAGGGGGCCTCACCAGCCTGCAACCTGATGGGTTTCCTGAGGCCAGGTGCTCCCACAGCCCATCCTCGGGAAGGCCAGAAGGCAAGGATCTGTGATCCACTCTGAGGTTCTTAGAGGAAGGGTGATTTACCAGTATGAAAGACAGAGAGAAACAGACAAGGTCAACAGGAAAAAAGGGACGGGGTCCTGCTTTACATTGGCTAAGCTGCTGTCATCCTAAATCCCCCCTACCATTGCTAGAGCTCAACAGATCCTGAAAGGGATGGGATGGGAGGAAGCTATGCAAGGAGGACTGGAACAAGGTCAGAAAGAATTACAAAGAATCTGAGGTGAGGGTGGGAGAGAGAAAACGAGGACAGAGCAGGGGGCAGGGAGGACAGATAAAGGTCGAAGCTAACATGTTGATAACAAAAAAGCAGGCAGACCAAGGTTGTAGGCCTTTAGTCTCAGTATCAATAAATATTCTTGATATTTATCACCAGAGGTATTCTTATTCTGAGACAGCCGAGGATTCATGCAAGCTTTCCTCATGGTGCACATATCATTTACCCATTAAGGGAGTTAGGTTGGTAAGTCAAGCTTCTCTGAAGTGAAAGCTTTGCAAACAAATGAAGTTACCTGACCTACCATCTTCCTTCTCTTGCAACTAACTTGAGAACTTAAAGCCAGCTATCTGCATAATTGAGGGCAGGGTTGGCTAACGTGTGGCCCTCCAGGTGTTGCTTGGCTGCAACTCCCATCAGCCCCAGTCCCCATGGACCCTGGTCATGGAGGAGGAGAGCTCTGGTCCAGCAACATCTCAAGGGGGTTGACTTCGCTTGGCTAAGGGGAACACGTCCCTAAGGTCACACGTGCATTGGAATATAATGAATCTCACTAAATCTGCTAAGCAGAGAGCAAAGCCATGCATGACTCATTGTATTAAGTCCAAAGGATTGCTGACTAGTGGGATATTTTTCAACTCAAATGCCTGGAAGCTAAGTAGAACTCATCCTACGCTTTAGGACAGGGGTAGGCAACCTAAGGCCCGGGGGCCAGATGTGGCCCAATAGCCTTCTAAATGCAGCCCATGGACAGTCCAGGAATCAGCGTGTTTTTACATGAGTAGAATGTGTGCTTTTATTTAAAATGCATCTCTGGGTTAATTGTGGGGCATAGGAATTTGTTCTTTTTTTTTTTCTTTTCAAAATATAGCCTGGCCCACCACATGGTCTAAGGGACAGTGGACCAGCCCCCTGCTGAAAAAGTTTGCTGACCCCTGCTTTAGGAGAACTGAAACTGAGCTTCTTGATACTCCCAGCCTGGCAGTCAACAATTACACATGTGCTTGTGAATATACAAAGCTAGTCAAAACTAGAAGAGCACTGCCATGAACCGTGTGTAAAAAGCATAACCAGTGTGTTTCTACCTCATACATTCAGAGGTAGCAATCTTAAATTGCTGCAAGAAAGACAACTGTGCCCTCCTAGGGACAATATTATTATGAGTTGTTGTTGTTGTTTATCCACCCTTTACCCAAAGCTTCCATTGTGGATTGCAACTTTAAAAAACAATGTTAGATACAGTTAAAAACAATTTACAATCACAAAAATAAGATGAGTCATAAAAATATATAGATTGCACCCTAACAGATGCATTGTAGCATAAGCTTTTGAGGGGGAGTCTACTTTGTCAAATGAATGAAATGGTAACCTCAGTAGTTTATGCGCTTGAGCCTGCAGATAAGAAAGAGATTTACTTATTTTTTAAAAGTGAGGCCACAAGGCAAGCAATGCAAAACACAACTATGCAGAAAAGGAATAGAAAACAACAGCACCAGTTCCAATAAGATTGGATGTGACTATGATCCATCACCAGCAGATGATGGGATGGCAAAGCAATATTAGTTAGCTAGCTTGTAGCCTGCCTTCCCATCAAGTGAAGCAATAATGGAAATGCAGTTGATAGAGGTGAAGATCACTTTCAGCCAAGGACTAGATTTGAACATTGCCGACCTTTTGAGGCTGCATTCCAGTGGTGGGTGTTACCAAATGTAAAAGTAGGTTGGGCCAATGATAATGAAATGAAATGCTTATGAGTGGGGGGTTCTCCTCCAAAACACCCACCATTTCACTCCCAAGTCTATTGGGATAGACTTGCCTATCCCAGTACAAGAATGTCTCAACCTCATGACCCAGTCAGAGTTGTGCATAGGTTGTCCCTGCCCACTTGGGCCTCCTGCTGCAACTTGAGATAAGTGAGCAACCCAAGATAGGCACCTGCTCTCTCAGGGGGAGTGCTAACCCATCCAGAACATCTCCTTAATTCCTGCACCTAAGAACCATGAAATCACACTACCACCACCTTCTAAATTCAGCTGCAGTTTATTGGCCCTAATCCAGCCCACTGCCAGCTCCAGACCCTGGTCCAACAACTGCCCAGCCTCTCTAGAGTGCAGTTCCGGAGTGAGGTCACTGGCGGAGGAAGAGGAGTGGGGGGGGAGCGCACTGCCCCTGGCAGCGCAATCCCCGTGGCGCAATCCCATTGTGGCTGCCTGCCTGCCTGCGCTGGGTGCCACACCCCCAGGATGCACGCCAGCCCCGCCTCCGCCTGCTCTCCGCCCCGCCCCCCCGGTGCCAGAGCATGAAGCTCCGCCACTGAGTGAGGTGACTTCAACTTCTATCAGCTCCAGTCAGTATGGCCTGTGGTCAAGGATTATAAGAACTGGACTCCAGCAGCATATTGGAGAGGGGTGCATACTCTGCACTGCTGATAAATGATTTTCAAATGTTCTAGCCTGATGGAACCATTTCAACATGTTCTTCTCTGCAAGAGACCCCAGCTCACAGCTTATGATCCTGAAGCATGTACATGGGCGCACCCTGCATGAATGGAGAGCTCACGCTGTAGAATGCACCACTGTGCACTTGCATCTGCAAATTACAGGGAAAGGTCAGCAGTGGTGGGCAGGGAATTGTCTGCCATTACTGATCTTCTCACTGAGGAGCCCCTGATAAGACATCCACAGGCCCCAGAGTTCCCTGGAATACAGTTTCCGCTCATACCCACCAAATCCATGGAGACTATTGAAAAAATAATACACTCCAGATCAGATCTTTTAAATTATTTGTGCTACACTTTTCTCCTTCTGGCAGATATCGTTCTCAACTGTGATAGCATTTTTAACACTGTACACATACTCTCACACACATTGCTTTTAAAATATTTTCTTTGGAGAAGCTTCAAAAAAGGTCCCAAGAGTCATTTGCAGTTCAGCTGAGGAACTTAGCAAATACATTTTGTTTGTGTGCTTCAAGCATTGCTACACAAAGGCCAGCACGCAAACATAATCGATTTTGAAAACAGTATGTAATACGGTAAGTCTGCTTTACTAAATTTGTTCCACAGGTGTTATCAGAAACCCTCTGTTACCCCCGATGCAGATTACACTTGGACCCTTTTCACCCCCAGATAATTGGCTCTCCTTTGATTAAGGGAAAGCATTTTAACGGCTATAAAACCAGGACAGGCTGTACAAGAACAAGCAGCCAGCACAGCTGGGAACACCCTTGAAGATGTTCTGTAAAGATACAAAGGCCCTTGTTTTAATGTGGATGGCTGGGCACAAGTACAATATTCTATATGGAAAGGCAGCGGAATTAAAGGGCTTATCCCGTGCTTTTTAGTGTCAAAACATAATTGTACTCATTGTTTACTTTCTTGGAGCAGAACTGGAGATACTGGGCCCTTCCTTTCCACATCTGCTTCAACATATTTATGGATGGATGCCTGTTCACATTCAGAAAACGACTGCCTGAGTGCATTCTTATTTACACCCACTGCATTGGCACTTTGAAGCAAAAAAATAAATAAAACGGCTCCACAATCAATCTGCTGCTCACCCACAGAATTCCATGAAGGTGACCAATGGATGTCAAGGCGCAGAGATGCAGGCTCCCTTTGGAGCAACTGCTGCTTCTGTCAGATAACTGAAGGAATGAGGCTATAAAGATAATGTGCGATTGGCGGAGCAAGCCAGGATCCAGCTGGGAGAAGAAAGGGGGTCTGGAAGAGCAGGTGGGTGAGTGGTCAGAGAGTTCTGCGGGGGGGGGGGAGAACTCTTTGAAGAACTCTTAGGACTATTCTAATGCCATTCTGGATCCTTCCCTTCGAGCGCAGGCCTCAGCAGTGCAAAGTTTAAGTCAACACTCTACTGACCATTGCTGCATGTGCGCTTAGGAAAGACAAATATTTACTCTCCAAGACTGTTGCTGAGCCCTTTATTTACAGCAGGCTGCACAGGTTTGCTAATAATACAGCACAGATGTTAATGGGAAAGGATTTAAGGTCTTTGAAGAGAAAAGGGATTCATCTTATGGTGTGACACATCCTACAAATTAATACTTAACCGTCTTTTATTCTGAGCTGTGGAAGTGTATTAGCTTTGCGAGTGTGACTGTTTAGCATTGTTAAAGAAAATTCTGGGTTGAGAGACCACTCAACAGCCCTGCTCATCGGAGTACAAGTCCCCCGCGGGTCCATGCGGTCAGTAAAAGAAGGAAATTCCAGCCAAGTAATTTGGGACAAAACAGCAGTCAGTAGACTTAGATCCTTTATTGTTGCGCAACAGGATCAAACAGCAGTAAGTGAACCCAGAGCATGGGGCGACATTGACTTTTAAAACTTCTCACAATATCCCAGAATAGAGTTCGTACAGCATCATTGTTGCATCATTTTTACATCACTGACATGTCACAGAAGGGGAGGAGTAGACAGGAGTTACACTAGTTCAACCTTGGACAACATGTCCAGACAAGTCCTTGGTACAAGATTAAAAGGTAAAGGTAAAGGGAACCTTACCATTAAGTCCCGACACGGACGACTCTGGGGTTGCAGCGCTCATCTCGCTTTACTGGCCAAGGGAGCCAGAGTTTGTCTGCAGACAGTTTTTCCGGGTCATGTGGCCAGCATGACTAAGCCGCTTCTGGTGAACCAGAGCAGCGCATGGAAACACCGTTGACCTTCCCACTGGAGTGGTACCTATTTATCTACTTGCACTTTGTTGTGCTTTCGAACTGCTAGGTTGGCGGGAGCTGGGACCGAGCAATGGGAGCTCACCCCGTCGCGGGGATTCGAACCGCCAACCTTCTGATCGGCAAGCCCAAAAGGCTCAGTGGTTTAGACCGCAGCGCCACCCACATCCCTTTTTGGTACAAGATTAGCATAGGCAAAACATGTCCAGGCACCTCTCAAGTACCCACCATAGAGCTCCCTTTGCACATCCATAACCTGGGGCAAGTCCAGTGATGGGCTTTTGGAAACTAACTGCTCAGCAATTGTCACCCCTGGGCACTTCCCTGGGTGGGGTGGGTGTACATGTCCTCACTGGAGGTGGCAGGGAAGAGTCCTTTTTCCATGGGCAAAATGGCGTTGGAATGGAGGAACTTGGCAAAGGGGCTGATTTTATATGATTTATAAAGCTAGGTATCTTCCCTGAGCTGTCAAGTCAAAAGGATACATTCAGGCATAATATTTGTAGCATTTAACAACTTTAAAGATGTGTCACACCCCCGTAATTTACGTAACAGCATGTACTTGGTTTTTTGATGGAGACTGAGGCCAAAAAAACTGTCTTTCCCATTTACTCATGTTCACAGTCCAATGTTTCAGATTCGACTGTGAGGCCAAGTAATAGATCTGTCCAACATTATGTTCTCTGTTTTTATTTTATTTTAAGCTATGAGAAACTGCACATCTTACAAGTTTACTTACTATTTCAGCACTAATCAAAACACAAAATACAACAAGTCTGTTGAAAAGTGGGCTTCATTTATAAACACTTAGAAAGATAAGATTCAATATAATATACAATTGTATATTCTTTTTAAAAAAAACCATTATGAATTCACCTTCCTTCATCAATTAAATCCCACCCTGAACAGATAATCATCAGCCTTCTGAATAACCATAATGTTATGATTATATCAGATAGGCCAAGGAAATGGCCCTTATTTTGTATTATTTGAATTTCATTCAATATACTGAAGCTATCACTCTACATATACTTTATGCTTTTAGGCGTTATACATTGTTTTAAACTTACTGTTGTGCTTATATTTTATAAATTTATATTTTAAAGAAGGCAATTAAAAGACATCCCAAAAGAGCACTGGAAGAAAACATGTTTTCACTGACCCCCCAAAAGGCAAACAGAAGTGGACCTCTTTCAAGAGAGCAGCACAATTTTGGTGCCAAAGAAGAAAAGTATTTAATGTACAGTGGTACCTCGGGTTACATACGCTTCAGGTTACAGACTCCATTAACCCAGAAATATTGCTTCAGGTTAAGAACTTTGCTTCAGGATGAGAACAGAAATTGGGCTCCGGTGGCGCGGCGGCAGCAGGAGACCCCATTAGCTAAAGTGGTGCTTCAGGTTAAGAACAGTTTCAGGTTAAGTACGGACCTCTGGAACGAATTTAGTACTTAAGCCGAGATACCACTGTACAGTAGTTCTGTTGATGGAAGAACACAGAGCAGGGTTCTCAATGATTGCTTCAGCACTGAGCAGAGTCAGGGCAAACTATCTGAGGCGCAGGTAGGAAGCCGGAACCCTCCTGGTGATGCTGGACTTCCAGCTGCCCCCAGCTCCAGCCAGCAGGATCAGTGGTCAGAGGTGGAAGGAGTCTAGCAATGTATGGAGGTACTGATAGTCAAAGAAGGCAGTGTGTTTATTTATCGAAATATTTATATTTTGCTTTTTCAGATGCTCAGAGTGGTTTACAAGTCAATAATAAAAATACAATAAATGAATGCACATAAAAACCAATATGAGTTAAATCCAGTAATCAGCTGCCCGAGAAAGATTTAACCAAAAGGCAAACTAAAAAAAAAAAAAAGCCTTCCATTCTTTCTGAAAAGGAAACAAAGAATATGCTTGGGATTTTGCTTGTGCCTTCCAAGATCTGTCAAACTGCTCATAGCAACACTCTGCACCAAGTGAATCTTTCAAGGTATCTTTGAAGGCAGCCCCACATAAAACATTTGCTATTTTACTGCCCATTCACTCAGTTTTGAGAGGTCCTTTTGGAGCTCTTTGCAGTCTATTTTTGTTTTAACGATCCTGAAAAAAATGGTATCACAGACAAACTTGGCCACCTCACAGCTCACTCCCAACTCTAGATAGTTTATGAACAAGTTAAATGGCACAGATCCCAATACTGATCCTTAGGAGACTCCATTTATCTCTATTTGGAGAACTTCTATTTCAGGGGTAGTCAACCTTTTTATACCTGCTGCCCACTAATGCATCTTTCTTGATGGTAAAATTTCCTTACTGACCAGCAGTGCTCAATGGAAGGAGGATTCAGCTTGTGCCGTAGAACCCCCTACCGCCCACCTAGAATCCTGAAATGCCCACTGGTGGGCGGTAGGGACCAGGCTGACAACCCCTGGTCTATTTAATCCTACTCTTTGCTTCCTGCAACCAATTCCTGATCCACAAGAGGACCTCTCCTCTTATTCCTCGATGGCTAAGCTTACTCAGGAGTCTTTGGTGAGGTACTTTGTCACAAGTTTTTCAAAGTCCAAGTGCACTATGCCAATGACTCTGCCTGCTTCTTAAAAAGAGTGTAGGATCCAGGGTTGGCATTCTCTACCAATATAGCTCCTATCCTGCCCAATTGCACTTTTAACCTATTCTCCCTCACCCACCTGACCATGGCAACCAAATCCTAAAGAAGGACTGAGATGGCTGCTCCTGTATTAAAGATATGTAGAACTTATTTTCAAATGACAAAAGTGATCTCCTTTGGTACCTGTGGGTTTCATCTGTGCTCCTCAGTTAAAGTCCTAGCATCTATGTTACAGTGAGGAGAACCAGCTTTTGGAAAGACCTGGACTTAACTGTCAGGGGTCCTTTACCTTTTCTTTTTTTTAAAGAGAACTTGACCTCCAATGGCTCCTTAACTGTGTGGTAGGAAGTGGAGCACAGCCACTGAAGGTAGAAGGAATGGCTCTGTGTGAGAACCGAGGAACTGCTCCAGAGTTCAAGGATTCAACTCTGGAAGTCCTTCTGTTTTCCCAGAGCCTGAACATGTCAAAGATTGTGCACATTGCCTTCCTGGGAGAGAGTCAGTTTGACAGCTGTTGGGCTGGAGCATCTGACTGAAAAGGCCTGGTAGTCTGTAAAGAGGTGCTTGTAGTTTCACCAAAACATTTTCACATAGGTTGAAAATTAACTTATTTTAGACTTGATGAAGGTTAGCTACTCTGTAATGCTGTGGGGGATTTTGCAACAGTCATGAAGCCTCTCAACCGAAAGGTTGAGCAATGCTGATGTCATAAAGTCAAAGCAGCAGTGATGTCACAGACAGACGGAACACCAGAGACTCAAGGTTGCTGATGGAAGAGAGCAGACTGGTGTATAGCTGAGGATCAGGGCCTGGGTGAAAGAAGTGGGAGGAGGAATGGAACAAAAAGGGAGCAGTTAGGGTGTGGGCAGGTGAAGCAAGAGGCCCTACAAAAGTAGCGGAAGACAAAAAGAAGGGGCAGAGATAGGAAAGGAAGGCTGGAGCAGGTTGAGAAGAAGAGAGCAAGATTGGAAATGTAAAGAAAAAGAAGGTACCTTTTATCATATGTGGTGGACCTGCCCCAAGGTGAAAGACTTCTGGGAGAAGATTTATAATGAATTGAAAAAAATGTTGAAATATACATTTATTAAGAAGCCAGAGGCCTTCCTTCTTGGATTAATAGGTCTGGAATTGCCCAAGAAAGATGTTAGATTGTTTTTGTATGCCACAACAGCTGCTAGGATTTTGTTAGCTAAGAAATGGAAAACACAAGAAGTCCCAACAGTGGAGGAATGGCAGATGAAGGTGATGGACTTTTGGGAGCTAGCCGACCTGACTGGAAGAGTCCGCAACCAGAAGGAGGAGGAGTACCAGGAGGAATGGATGAAATTCAAAGACTATTTAGCTAAATATGTTAAGATAACTTAAATAGAAATACTTGCAAGTACCAGATTGGATTAGGATTTAAATATGTGATGTTATAGAATAACATGTTTAAAGTTAATATGAAAAGAAAGAAAGATGTTACTCGACTAAGTAAATTTTATGAGAAATTAGTTTTGGAAATCTGTTACAATGATATACATTGAAACTCAGCCAGGGGGATTTGAGGAAGTCACCTAACAATGTTCATAATAGAGGAGTAATTACAGTTAGGATTTGCGCGTGTTTGTTTGTTTATAAATTTGGAAAATCAATTAAAAAATTTGAAAAAAAGAGAAGAAGAGAGCAAGGAAGAAGGCGGCTTCAGAAAGGAGGCTTAGAACATGGGAAAGGAGATTTTCTGGATGCCAGGATCCAAGTTTGAGACAAGTACTCTTTTGTGAGAGAACCCCAGCAGAGATTTAAAATCACAAAATGTGCAACAAAGTAAAACATGGAAATATAGGCTTTTAGACCTTTAAAATAGACCAAGTTCCTTCCAAAACTTCCCTATTCCCCTAGCATAGAAAAAGAACACATTCAGTAAATTTTAAAATGGATTACTTACAAATTCTCAAAAGGTCAGATTCATGTGTTTTCCATATAGCATTAATAAAAGTTGCACAGGCAGTAAAACTTGACTTAGTTACAGTGCTGAAAGTTCCTAAATCACTGGTACAGGAACTCAAAGAGTGACTTGTTAGAGCCATGGGGCTAAGCTGTAGCAACCAGCTTAACCTCTTCACAGACTGAGCTCAGGTGGACTAAAGGGGAACAAAGACTTGATTACCTAGTTGCTCCCAAGGTGAGCTAAGCCTGGCAGGCAGCTTACTCTATGGTCTTAATCCTTTCTTGCAGTAATTAGACTTAAGTATGTTGGTTATGAGAGGCTGATTATCCCACAGTAATTAAGGCAAGCAAGAGAGAAGGAAAGGGGAAATCAGTTTGAAAAGGTGTATTTAGATCTGCTTCCATAAAAAGGTAAAGGACCCCTGACAGTTAAGTCCAGTCACAGATGACTCTGGGGTTGCGGCGCTCATCTCGCTTTACAGTTTTCCATGTGCCTCACTAAATATAAAATGTTGGTTATTAGCCATGATTACTTAATCTGACTGTTAAATTGATAAGTTCAAGCTAGACTTTAAAAGGCAAGAGGTTTTCCTACCACCAGCTGCCCAGAGGAGGACACCATTTTGGTGGTTTAACTTATCCAGTTGCTTGAAAGTATGTGGTACTGAAGCCTCTACAAGTTATTTTTATTTTGATGCTCAACCTTCCACAGACAACATCCTTAGCTACCACTACTTAGCACCTTGCAAAACCTTGCTATGTTTTACTGTATGGCTCTCACAAGTTATCCTCATTGCCCAAACCAACACAGAACTATTGGTTGAGCTAAGTGTTACAAACCATCATAACCAACTCCACCCCCCTATTTCTTCCCACTCAGGCACCCTCATGATGGGTGGAGTTCTTTTGAGCCAATAACCACCCAAGTTTTGTCTCCTTTCAAGTTACGAGCTCTTTATTAACCTCCCTACACATCAAACCATTTTGTATTTATTATCTCAATAACCCTTACAGCAACACCATAAGGAAGGTCAGCATGAGTTCCATCTATTTCAAATGTGGGAATGAGAGACTCCTGCATGCCCAAGGCCATCCACTGAGTTCACAGCTTAAGTGGGGTTCACATCACCTGATTCTCTTAACTACTATGTTCTAATCCTATTTTGGGTGTGCAATTAAGCAAGCCAGGCTATCTCTATTAAGAGGTGGTTTCCAGAAACTCATAGCAAAACACGTTTAACAAAAGTCTTGATGATGAATAAAAATGCAAAAAGTGTTTAGCACAAATTAAAAAAGAACATATAACTAACATTTCTATTTTCTGAATCTGACTTGCTGAAGTGGCAAGATGACCAAAGAGGTGAAAACCTAGAAGATGCTAAGAAAATGTTTATTAGGAAGAACTGCATATGACTTTAACATATGAGAGTGCTGGAGGTGAAATAGTTAAACAGGTTACCCAATCAGGACCCAGGGGGTGGAGTCAGAGGGACTATAAAACCAGCTCTGGGAGGGGCATAGGGAGTAGTTAGTTGGGAGGTTGGTTGGAGTGGGAGTGAATTGGGATAGAGTTTGTGGGTAGGTTGAGTTAGTGTAGCGAAATAAGCTGAGCCAGGAATAGTTAGGGGCTAGGAAGACAAGGAAATATCTGAGAGGTGGTTTAGTGAGAGACAGCAAGTAGCGGAAGTTATAGGTCTGGATAGGCACCCCATGACTGTAATTGACCAATACCGTTTATGAAACCACACGCTTGTTAAACTGCCATAAATAAACAAAAGTTTATGTTCCAGTTTAACCCTGACTGGACTGGGTATTGTACCAGGGTAGGGCCCGGGTGGTGGCAGCGAGAAATAAAGCGGTGGCACAGGGATCAATAGACGGTGAAACGTCTGAGGACCCTGTGTGATTGCCACACTGCATACAGTGGTACCTCTGGTTAAGTACTTAATTAATTCCGGAGGTCCGTACTTAACCTGAAACTGTTCTTAACCTGAAGCACCACTTTAGCTAATGGGGTCTCCCGCTGCTGCCGCATGATTTCTGTTCTCATCCTGAAGCAAAGTTCTTAACCTGAAGCACTATTTCTGGGTTAGCGGAGTGTGTAACCTGAAGCGTATGTAACCTGAGGTATCACTGTATGTAGAAGTTCAACGCCTAATTTTTGCGTGTGGTTTTGTTTTGGTTTTGTTTTGGTTTTTTTTGCCCCTCACAGGCAATGTGGAGAAGAGGTGAATCTCTGACAACTCGTCATGGCAGCTAAATGGACCTTACATGATAACAGGCCATGTACCTCTCTGAGCACCACTTGGTGATGGACAAACAGAAGGGGATGGCAAATGATTCCATGTTCTGCTTCCAGAAACTTATGGCTCTGGCTCTTGCTTGCACCAAAATAATGGACTACATGAACCCTTGGTCTGATCCAGCAAATCAATTCTTAGGTCAGTTCTTTATTCTTCCCATGTAAGTGACCCAATCTAGTCCCATATAAAATACTCAACTGCAGCCCATCGCAAGGCATCATTTCATTTGTTTCATGCTTCGTATTTGTACTCCTCTTTTGCAGCAGTGTGCCTTTTCTATGGCATGCAACATGCATTGAAACATTCCGCTGCCAGGGAGGCCATCTCTGTTATGATGTAGCTGACAAGGTGAAGGATTGTCCTTCACTAAACACTTTCTCTTGGGCCTGTAACTCCTGGCTCAAGGAAACCATAGAACCACACCCTATCCATCACTCATCCACTTCAATAAATACAGAATTAGCAAGGTTGTCACCTGGAAAAAATGAACTATGCGAAATAGAATTTATACAGGAGTGACTAATCCCATGCTTTGGCTGACAAAAGAAAATAAACTCTTATATTCTCGGCTGTTTTAAAAATAGTCTGTAGAATATTGGGAGCAGATACAGACCTTTAGGAAGGGTGTAGAGTAAGAACATTCTTCTATAGCAATGCTGTACAGAGTTCCATGGATTTAAAACAAAATGAATGTTGTGTTACCCTGGGCACGCAGCACGTTCCTTTTCTGGGGCCATCAGGATCTGCTAGCTAATGCATTTGAAGGATTTTAATTCCCAGTGTTTATGGCATGGCCTATAGCAGGGGTCAGCAAACTTTTTCAGCAGGGGGCCGGTCCACTGTCCCTCAGACCTTGGGGGGGGGGGGCGGACTATATTTTGAAGAAAAAAATGAACAAATACCTATGCCCCACAAATAACCCAGAGATGCATTTTAAATAAAAGAACACATTCTACTCATGTAAAAACACACTGATTCCTGGACTGGATTTAGAAGGTGATGGGGCCAGATCTGGCCTTAGTTTGCCTACCCATGCCCTATAGGGTGGCTCCACCAACTGGCCAATGGGATTCTAATTTTGTTCTACAGCAGGTTGGGGAAAAGGTCAGACAAAGGATATGACCATGGCAGGAAAAGGAGGTGATGTTCAAGCACAAATCAGGGCAATCTACTCTAAAACCACCTTTGTCCTTTGCTTATTCCTTAGACTTATTCTCCCTGTAAATTATCTGAACAGTGTAAGTGATGTGCATAATAGAACTGGCACAATTAAAATATTTTTTTCCCCCTGCAAGGGTATCTAAAGATGGCATCTGTTACCCAACATACCAATGCTATGTGAAGCTTGGTGGACTAAAAAATACAAGAGTATCCATGTTTTTGCAGAAAATTGCACAAACATTATCTTGCAGCTGAAACAATTAGCAGGATCAAGCAATACCAAGACAATTTTTGTACCAGTTGTTGTGTTCATTGAGGACATTGATGTTTAGTATTTGTCCTGTGGTCATAAGCAAATGTTTGATGCTACAGCCAGTCACAAGCTCTGCCATTTGTAAACGTAAAGGACCCCTGACAGTTAAGTCCAGTCGTGAACAACTCTGGGGTTGCGGCGCTCATCTCACTTTACTGACCAAGGGAGCCGACGTTTGTCCGCAGACAGTTTTTCCGGGTCCTGTGGCCAGCATGACTAAGCTGCTTCTGGCGAACCAGAGCAGCGCACGGAAACGCCATTTACCTTCCCGCAGGAGCGGTACCTATTTATCTACTTGCACATTGACATGCTTTCAAACTGCTAGGTTGGCAGGAGCAGGGACCGAGCAACGGGAGCTCACCCCGTCGCGGGGATTCGAACCGCCAACCTTCCGATTGGCAAGCCCAAGGCTCAGTGGTTTACATCACAGCACCACCCGCATCCCATATCTGTAAAGTTAGATGTAATGAAAAAGAAAGCACATAAACAAGAGTTCCTAGGAATTATGGAACCACACAGTGAAACGAGCGAGGAGACCTTTAGCGCAATAACAGAGAAGTGCAAGAAACTGGCAGATGAAGGGGATGTAGAACTTAAAGCATGTAGAGAAACCATTCAACAGAAATACCATGCCAATCATCACAACTAATCCACAAAAGAGTTCAACCAATCGTCCATCTACAGTCCCTACTTATTACCTCACTGAATATAAAAACCAACCTGCTTATGGTTTGTTTAGACTACCATCCCACACTGAAGAAAAATGCTTTCAAACCCCTGTCAGCTCCATTCAGGTACTTTTCAAATCTGAAAACTTTGTGGCTGAATCAGTTTAGTATGAGCTGTGAGCAAATAGATATACCAGATAAATACCCCCATCATTGTGTAACATTTACAACATGAGCCTTACTGAACTATTGGAACCTGCTATTAAAATGGTCATCCTTTTAGTACTTTCCCTCCCAGTCACAACATGCACACCTGAATAATCCTTTAACACTTTGTGTGGGATGAAGACTACAGCTGGAAGGAAGAGCAAGGCCCATTTTCACCTGGCCTAGGGGGCGGAGCCCAGACTCACCTTTAACAGCTAAAAGAGGCTCCTGGGAGGCCGGAGGGACATTGCTGGAACAATTCTCGGGGTTGGGGCAACTGGCTAAAAAGTTTTAAAATGTTTTAAATGGTTCTAATTTTGGTTCCCCTGTTTCATTTTTGTCAGGTTGGTGTCGGTTAAATGTTTAGCTGGGGTTGGCTGTTCTTTTAATTTGGGTATAACTGTAAACTGTTTCAGTAGCACCTTTAAGACCAACTAAGTTAGTTCTTGGTATGAGCTTTCGTGTGCTTGCACACGAAAGCTCATACCAAGAACTAACTTAGTTGGTCTTAAAGGTGCTACTGGAAGGATTTTTTTTATTTTGACTATGGCAGACCAACACGGCTACCTATCTGTAACTGTAAACTGTTTGTTATTATTATTGGTTTTTATTGATTTATTGGTTTGTATATTGCTTGTATAGGATATTTTGTTTTTTAATGCTTGATGTTTTGTTGTGTTTTTATATATGTTGTAAGCCGCCAAGAGAGGCTGGGGAAACCCAGCCAGATGGGCGGGATATAAATTTTAAAAAAATATTATATTATGAAGACATGAGTGAAGTTCAACAATGAGTGAAGATAGTTGGTCTGACTTAGGTTTGTTTGGTTCCCTCCCCCCCCCCCGCCAACCCTAACCCTGACTTGTATTTGTTGAGTGTCTATATAAAAAGTCCATATAGAAGTTACTGACCATTTTGGCCAGGGTCCATTTTTTTTCATGAATGATCCACTTTGCATTACAATGGTACCTTGGTTCTCAAACACCTTGGTACTCAAACAATTTGGAACCCAAACACTGCAAGCTCGGAAGTGTTCCAGTTTGTGGACTTTTTTCGGAAGCCGAACATGCTCTGTTTTGAGTGTTACGCTTCCGTTTTGAGTGTTACGCTTCCGTTTTGAGTGTTACACTGAGGTCTGTCTGTTTTTGCTATTTATTTTGCGTTTTGTTTTTGCGGCTCTTTTTTTGTGACTGTGTGGACCCCAGTTCAGCTACTGATAGATAGATTGATTGATTGATTGATTGATTGATTGTGTGACTGCAGTACATTGTTTATTGCTTTCATTTTATGGATCAATGGTCTCGTTAAAATTCATGTTCAATTGCTGTTTTAGGGGTTGTTTTTAAAAGTGTGGAACGGATTAATCCATTTTGCATTACTTTCCATGGGAAAGCCACCTTGGTTTTGGAACAGACTTCTGGAACAGATTAAGTTTGAGAACCAAGGTACCACTGTGTATGTTTCTTTATGGTATAGACAGACCAACCAAAAAAAGAGTATGACTGGTTTTGGACCTTATGTCTGGCACTTAGAACAGCAAAGGCAGCTTCTGTGTAAAAGGTGTTAAATTCAAGCAGGTATAGGTGTAGAGTCCTAGAGTATTGTTCAGTGGAGAGATTGAAACTGTATATCGTTCAAGTGCCTTGCCCTGTTATTGTAAAATGGACAAAAAAAAACACAACCATATAAAGACTGTAAATAGTAAAGTCAGCAATCTGTAGCCACAAGTTATAGACCTTTGCCTTCCGTGAATTATTTTTGTGGACACCCACGCTTGCCTCCCTGAGAAGGCCCA
Organism: Podarcis pityusensis; assembly: GCF_964106645.2. Lineage (NCBI taxonomy): Eukaryota > Metazoa > Chordata > Lepidosauria > Squamata > Lacertidae > Podarcis > Podarcis pityusensis. The sequence goes on along the minus strand of NC_138038.1, from coordinate 4,006,662 downwards.
AGTCCACAGATGATTCACATTTGCAGCTTAGTACACAACTTGTATCGATTACTTTTGTGAAATACCTGGTTAATTAAACCTTGAATGTGACCTAATTTGGTTTGGGCTAGTCAGGGTGGCCAAGGGACGCGGGTGGCGCTGTGGGTTAAACCACAAAGCCTAGAACCTGCCGATCAGAAGGTTGGCGGTTCGAATCCCCACGATGGTCCCTGCTCCTGCCAACCTAGCAGTTCGAAAGCACGTCAAAGTGCAAGTAGATAAATAGGTACCGCTCTGGCGGGAAGGTAAATGGTGTTTCCGTGCGCTGCTCTGGTTCGCCAGAAGCGGCTTAGTCATGCTGGCCACATGACCCAGAAGCTGTACGCCGGCTCCCTCGGCCAATAAAGTGAGATGAGCGCTGCAACCCCAGAGTCGGCCATGACTGGACCTAATGGTCAGGGGTCCCTTTACCTTTACTAGTCAGGGTGGTCAACTTGTGGTTCTCCAGATGTTGCTGGAGCCCAACGCCCTGCCAAGGGGCGGGGATGATGGGAGGTGCAGCCCACATCTGGAGGGCCACAGGTTTCCTAGACTTGCTCTAAGACTTAGTTCACTGCCTGCGAAATGGGAACAGTGACTTCACTTAAAAAGTTGTTGCAAGAATGGATAAGAATTGTAAAGAGCCCGTGACAGGTAGCAATTTAATGGGGACTGGGAATAGGGAGAGCCAGATTTAAATCTTTTATCAGCAGTGAAACAGCTGGCAATGCTGAGGCAGTTTCTCTTTCTTTTTGTCCAGCCTACCTTGATTACTGTGAGAATGAAGAGAAATAGCCTTCCCTCCTCCCCATAAGCTTCCCTAACTAGGGAAAAATCCTAGTGATATGCACAGTAATTTTTTTTAAGGTGCTTAGAGAGCAAATGCAGGGCACATTCTGTCTGCCTACCCTTATTTATTTATTAGGATGACAGCCTGCCCCATCCTAAAATGCTGGGTTTGGCACACACACAGGAAATAAAATACCCATTAAGTATTGAAAACTCCACATCACCATGCCCCTAAAGGTCACTGACACTTTGAAAAATTCCTTACACCAAAGTGTTATACCATTTCAGGCATACTTTTGGAATGTTCTGCATTCTCCGAGCCATGCAGAGCAATCCTTCCTGCTTTTGACACCAGAATGAAGGTTAAAAGAGTTTTTTTCTGTTTAGTGAGCAGTTCTGCTGTAATCCTTCAAGTGCCAGAATGAATGACAGCTGTAAGTTTCTGACATTCCAAACACTTGATAAAGTTATCTGGCAGAAGCCCTCAGCATCCCGTTTCCAAGCCGATGCACATTTCCTGCTCACATCGCTGGTAAAAAGACAGATTTCAGAATGTCCCCTCTCCCCAGAACTAGGGAAGGGAAAAGAGGAGGTTCTTACCTTCTATGACCTGAGCTGGGAGACCAGCAGGGAGCAATGAACCCAAAAGCAGCAGGAGCAAATTCCAGGGCACCCGGGAATGACTGGAGAAAATTGGGAAAGAGGGAGAGGAAGGAAGCCAGAGGTGAGGTGAAGCAATTCAGTGCCTACATGTGAGGGTGGCGAGGGTGAAGGTGGTGGTTCTTACCTGGGAAGCATTTTGTAAAAGCCAGTCTTCAGCCAAAGACAGGTTCAGCTGCTTGCCTGGAGTTGGGGAAGAGAGAGGCGGCTGCTGATCTGCTTTCTTCCCCACCAGCGCTCAGCCCAAGTGGAACAAAGGCAGCTCTCTCTCAGGCTGGCTCTCAGTGAGTCACTGCAAGCCTCCAAGCCGGGCTCCCAGCACTGAAATCCGACTCCTTCTGCTATGTTTTCCTTACAGAACCCACCATCTTCCAGCTCCTCTTCTTCTACCTCACAGCTAAGTCCAGGACCTCATGCTCCTCCTATATTTTTGTCTGTCCTCAGATTTCCCATCAAATGACAGCAATACAATCACCACGACCCGGGAAGCTTCCTCGGCTCCTCATTCTTCCTCTGAGGGCTGCATTCCCTTTGTGGTTAACATCCTCTGATAAAAAAGCAATGTTTCTTTTTAATGTTCACGACTGTTTTGGGAAATTGCGGCAGCTCCTGCCTCAGCGGGGCTGACACGGGAGGAACTTCCACAGGGCTGGTCCCAAAAGGAATAGCAGTTTCACAAAAGAGCATTAAATCAAGTGTTTAAGTTGGGCTGACATGAGGGAGAGCTTTCCCACAGGATCAGACTCTTCATTCTCACTTGTATTTCTTGGTTTTAAGGATGCCTTCTGGTTTACTGAACATTGTCTAAAGTTGGGTATATTAATAGGCAAATCATAAATGGTTTTCTAAAAATTAAGTAAAGACCTCCAACAATTGTTCCTCATCACACCTCTGATATGTTCCACCTAGTTTGATGCAGCTAAACTGAAACAGAATAAATCAAACTTCCGATTGTTCTCAAAAAACCAAAGTCTCATTTGTTATTTTTTACACAGTATCATATTATTATACTTTGTTTCCTTAATTTCCTTCAGAGAAATATTCTTTAGTTTATTGTCTATACATTACAAGAATCATTTAAGGTCTGCCAGGGGGTTTTTGCTATCATAATAGGTTTTCAAATATTCTTTAAATACTATCCATTCTTTATTCACCTTCTGCACTGAGTACCTTCTAACTCTCCCCGTCATTATTGCCAATTGGATGTACAGTGGTACCTCAGGTTACATACGTTTCAGGTTACAGACTCCACTAACCCAGAAATAGTACCTCGGGTTAAGAACTTTGCTTCAGGATGAGAAGAGAAATCGTGCTCCGGCGGTGCAGCAGCAGCGGGAGGCCCCATTAGCTAAAGTGGTGCTTCAGGTTAAGAACAGTTTCAGGTTAAGAACGGACCTCTGGAACGAATTAAGTTCTTAACCCGAGGTACCACTGTATTCTGTCATCTTTACCTGCCATTCTGACTTTGTAGGTGTAATTTCACTCTTCCAATTCATTGCGACCAGAATCCTGGCAGCAGATGTTGTATACATAAAAAGTGGTCTTACTTCTTTCTTGATTTCAGTTGACATTATCCCTAATAAAAAGGCCTCTGGTCACACTTTGGGTGCTCCTGCCTTCACCCACATTTGAATTTGAATTTCCCCCTCAGCGTGCTGCAAGGCTGTAGAATTCTTTCTAAGGTGTCCTTGTAGTTCCAATAGTGAAGAGAATATTTTCACAGACACTTTTTTCATCCCTTTGTGACAATCTGCACCCATCAAAACTCTCATTTTTATCTCTTACATTTATGTCCCATTCTTCCTCCAAGAAGCTTCTCTTTCTCTTTTTTTTATCCATGCAGCAATGCAGTGATGCAAGTAAGGCTGACAGATAGTGACTACCCCAGCTACTGAACTGAATGGATAAATTGGGATTTGAACTCAGGATTCCCCAAGCCTAATCCAACCTTCTAAGCATTATACTATGCTGACTCTCAACACATTTAAAGTATCTTGTTCTGTTGCTCTAGTCTAGGGGGTAGAAATTCAGGGAAGTGGCATTCCTCTTTGGCTTTGGCAATATCCCATTCTCCAACAATTTTCTGCCTCCTATTCATTTCCAGTCACAATTAAATTGTTGCTTTGGTAGGATTGGGCAGCATTTGAGAGGTATTAAAACAGAAAATGAACCTAATGCATGCATAAAAGGGTTAACCTAAGCCCTTGGATCATGCAGTCTTTGGGTTAGCCTGCATCTTGGCTAACCCAAAGATTGCTTGATCCAAGTTATTTCTTTTTAAGTCGTTAGGATCCTTTTTCTTTTTTGTCTTACTGCCAGCAGATGGAGACTTGTTTGCTGTAATTTCGGGGGGGGGGGGCATTCTCTCTCTCTCTCTCTCTCTGCAAAGCTAAGTGTTGTGATTTATTCTAGCCTAAGTATTTTTGTGGGTAACACTTGTTAAAGGTGGATGAGGGCAGATGCAAAATCTAACCAAGTTTTAATGTACTTGAAGCAATTGCCAACTCTGCTATGAGAGTAAGACTCTCTCTTCCAAATCTTTCTCTCCAACACCACCCCATTGGGTCTTTTGCTGTTGTATAAGGGGAAAGTATTCTAAACGTGAAGCACCTCATGTTTCATCACTGTATCGTACCACAAAAAGTTTCAGCCACTAAATTTATAGTTGAATATTGAGATTAAAAGCACAGAAATATTATTCCCCTCCAAAGATGTCAACCCAAATCGCTTCTGGATATCACACTGAAATTGCACTTGATGCTCAGAACAACCACCCAACTTTAAATTCACAAACACGGCCAAGTGGTATTAGCAGAATTATACACTTGCTGCTGGCGAGTTCTCTCCCCTCCCTCAAAGAATTGTCTTGATCTGGCTGAACTGTGTGTATATGTCAGAGTCTATGCATGTTTTAAATATCACTGCAACAGTGGCACCATTGATAAGCCTCAGAATTGTTTCCATGAGAAATATGGTTTTTTTTACCCCACCCTAAAGCATTCTGAATAGAGCTTTTTCCTCCCCCACCCCACCCCCCACATATAGCTGATTGTGTGTAACCCCTGATCAAAATAAGTTGTTTTTAAAGTCTGGACCTAATCTGACGTCTTTGCTGATCTACATGACTTTGTACGAAAGGTATGTACCCACCCCCATTTTTGGAAAGAGGAGGAGGAGGAGGAGCTGACACACTGAGCACGGAAGAGAGTGAAAGGGGCCTGGGGTAGAGAGAGGGGCTGGTTCCTCAAGTACAAAATGGTGCTGTGACCGTGCAGAGTGAAAATGTGAACTTTTCAAGATATAAAAAGGTAAAGGGACCCCTGTCCATTAAGTCCAGTTGCGGACGACTCTGGGGTTGCAGTGCTCATCTCGCTTTACTGGCCAAGGGAGCTGGCGTACAGCTTCCGGGTCATGTGGCCAGCAGGACTAAGCCACTTCTGGCGAACCAGAACAGCGCACGGAAACGCCGTTTACCTTCCCGCCGGAGCGGTACCTATTTATCTACTTGCACTTTTTGGGTGTGCTTGCGAACTGCTAGGTTGGCAGGAGCAGGGACCAAGCAATGGGAGCTCATCCCCTCGCGGGGATTTGAACTGCCGACCTTCTGACCAGCAAGCCCTAGGCTCTGTGGTTTAGATCACAGTGCCACCCGCATCCCAGATATAGTTGGGTACAATTCTATACTCAAGGGGTGGCATTCAAATAAGTCTTGGAGTAGATCCATTGAAATGATCAAACCTGTTAGTCATGCTAATCTATTTCAATATGTCTACTCTTGAGCAGAACTAGTGTTCTAGGGCAGGCGTGTCCAACTTCCAAGAGACTGCGATCTACTCCCGCTATAAATAAACTAGCAGTGATCTACCCATTGGATAGATCTGAGTTGTTGAGCTTTTTGGGCAGAGGATGAGCCAAAGTTGTTGAACTTTTTTTGGGGGGGGAAATAAGCCTAGTTGTTGACCTTTCGTCGGGGAGGGGGGGAGAGGATTGATCAGGATAACGCAATCGACCACAGACACCCATAGACATCGACCAGTTGGACATGCCTGGTCTAGGGGTTGTAGGGCCCGCAGAGCAGGGGATGACTTGGGTTACATTTGACTGGCAACCTGGACTTTCAAAACATGCAAATGTTTATTGATAGAGATAATCTACAACTTATCAGTCAACTTCTTAGGGAGTGTCTAGATGACTCAATTTTGGAGGGTACACACAGTTATCAAGAAACTAAAAGGGGGCAAAGCTCCATGTCTTCAGAGTGAGTTTTGTAAAACATGCTCACTGGTCCCACAATTTACTAAGCATTTAATTAATGTTATCATGGAACAAGAACAGACACCACCTTCGTGGAAAGACGCAAGACTGGGGGTTTTGGCCAAACTGGGGAAAGATCCTTGCCAGCTGGGATCTCATCACCCCAAGATGCAAAGATATTGTCAGCCCTCCTGGCAGCTCGCTTGAACAACTTTGTAGGCCAGTATATTCAAAATGAGCTATGAATGTTATACATAATAATATTTTAAATTTTTTTTTAAAAAAAACAGTCATACTGATCTCATTGACTATTTTGAAGATGGTTTAACCATGTGGAATGGCCATTTCTGCTGAGTGTATTGAGGAAATTTAATTAAGTTGAAAAATTATTAACTGTGATATGCCTATTTATTCATTCATTCATTCAATCTAGCAAAAGTAATTGCAAAAAATAAAATAAATAAAGCAGAATAAAATACTGTTGTGAGTTGAGAGGGTGTTAGGCTTTATTACTGAGTCCAGTGCTTTTTTTCCTTTAAAAAATGTTTAGGGGTACTCTCATTTTGACTCAAGAAAATCACGATTTTATAGTTCAAATCAGGAAAAATAAATACAGTAAATGGACAAAAGTACAAAGATTCACAAAATGTTTAGGGATATGCATACCCCAGGAAAAAAGCACTGACTGAGTCCCTTCTGGTTCCTGGATCCAGCAAGGATTCAATTGCTAGTCTAGCCAGAACAGCTTCTTGGTAATGGCCCTCAACAGGCTGGTAGTTAAAAGGACAAAGACATGAGCTGAAGTGTGTGAGTGCTGGGCTAGATGCAGACTGCAGGCAGAAGCCTGTGGGGGGGAGATGTGCTTGATTTCTGCTGGAATTCAAGATGACGGTCAGGAATGAGCCAGCTCCAAGCGAAGGTTTGCAACCAACTGCAGAAAGCAGCCAGAAACAGAGAGGCTTAGATGTTAGTCAGGCAGGAGAGAGCCAGCAGCTGCAGACTTCAGCTCTTCCCTACCTTAACGGGCAGGGTGATAAGACAGTAGCTGAGAGCAGGCTAGAACACAGCAAAAGCTTGCAGGAAGCACAAAAAGGAGCAAACAGTCTCAGAGACAGCCTCTCAGAACAGGAAGAGGTTAGAGCACTAAGTCCGAAGAGTCGGCGAATGGGAGGGGTGCTAAATAGGAAGCAAAACAAGTGACGTAAGGGTCGTAAGTCCAATATTATCTGTCAACCCCGGAAGTAGTCTTCAGAAGGGTCATCTTGAGTAACGGTGCCAGAGGCTTTGTTGGAGTTGTTTGGAGCTATCTGTTTGTTTTTGCAATAAATCTTCCTTTTTAATTACCTATGCTTACTGTGTTATCAAGCTGGGAACCTGGACTACTGACAGAACCTGACAATGCCGCCCCATGTAGTATGGATGGGACCTGAGAACGGAAGTTACATTCCTCTTTGGAAAAAGTGACTTAGGGCTAACCCAGACTTCCTTTTGCGCTGTGCTTTCCACCACAGATCTGTACTTTAAATCAGTCCTGTTTTTTGTTTTTGTTTTTTGTCACAGCACTTTTCCCAGGAAAACCCATGTCTTACCATTGAATCAGAGCAAAAAGCACTCTGGGGAAAACAGTGGTAAAATGCGGGTTTTCCTGGGGAAAGCGCCAGGACCGAAAGAGCAACATGCTTGGAGATGGAGCTTTAAAACCTGGACCTGTGCCTAGAAGCATGGCACAAAAGGAAGTTTGGGATTTATACTTGCCCTGTATACATTGTTGTAAAGAAAATAATTCATCCTGCAAAAGCATATTAAAGTAGGTTTAGAATTTTTTAGCAGAAATATAGGAATTTTTTAAAAATTTACATTGACTTTTATGGTTCTGTGATATGAAGTAATTTTTCCAGAGCAGAGCTTTGTGTTTAACCTTAAAGCTAAAGTTACTATGAAGACTATAGACAAGAACCTGGGCTTACAGAATTTTGTGGCATAAATTTCAAATGCTTAAAAAGTTCTTGCAAATTCTTTTATTGTGAAAGTGTTAAGATCATCTTTCTCTTCTCTTCTCTTTTTTTTTGCCATGTGGTATTATTACATAGGTTTGTTTAGTTGGAGAGTGAAAGACTAAACTAGGATAAAAACACATTTTTTAAAAACCTGCTGAAACACATTCGCATTTCATTGCCATGATTCTAACTGTAGCATTTGAAGATGTAGAATGTCATTGGGGGCTTTTTAACTGTTTACAAATAGAGTGTGATTGTTAAATGTACAGTTTCTCCAGATATTAATAAATCAAGATATTTTTGGGCTGCTTTCCATAAAAAGATTGTTATATGGTTTTTAACAAATTAAATGCATGTGCATGCACAAAATTTCCCAGATTTATTTAGGGGAAGTCATGGCTTTTAAAGTGATCTTATTAACTAGCAACATTTAAAAATACCTTTGGCAATAGATGTTGACTATTATAAGGCCATATATTTCATTGAAAGGCTCCATTCAGATTAAATGTCACATATACATTCCAACAGACCAAATAAAATGGGAGAGGACTATGAACGCCAAACATTGTTCTGCATACTTGAAGAAATAAGGGATCTCCTTGTTTGCAAATGTGACACTGGCCACTTTTAGGAGTGGCTTTGCTATGGCTTTCCTCCTGAAAAAGCGAAGTCTATTGTCAGCCCGACAGCCGGGGCTGGACTTCCCTCTCCTAACCAGTCACTGAAGGTGCGACAGCCCTGCCCTCCTGCCCAGATGGCAGATGTTGATGGTGCAACTCACAAACTCTGAACGGGGTGCCTGAAACCTGCCTCTGCCCAGTGCTGTGTCTCTTTTTCAGCCAGAGTGGCAAAAATAACTTTTCCTTTTTTATGTTCCAACATTTTTTTTTTAGTGCTCCTCCCTTCCTTTCCATGCAATGTTCTCCTGCCAAACTTCAGGCTCCCTCCCTAGTTTTTGTTCCACCCCCAGCACTCAGTTTCCAGGTGAGGACTGGAATGCCTGTCCCTGTGGAATCTAGTGCAGGAAACTAATAAAACGTACAGCAAAATATGGTTAACAAAACAACCCCAGTAACTTTGGTCAATGGTTTCTCATATTCCATTGTTTTATTGTTTTCTTATTTATTAAATTTGTATACCTCCCATCATCCGTAGATCTCAGGGTGGTTCACAAAATTCACGAGAACAAACTATTTGCAAATCATCTTGAGTCTTACCTGCCTGCTACCAGACAAAATATCTGTTTTGTACAACCTTTCGCCAGCAGGAGAATGAAACGGCAATTAATATTAATAAGTGGACAGTGGCTCAGGCAAAACACAATAGGCAGTTTTGGAGCAATAGACCTCCTAAGGAGGTTTCTTTGGTCAAGTCACACTTAGATTCCACTGAGCCTGCAATACATTCTGTGGAAACTAGAAATCATTGCTTCCATTGCAGCAGGAGAGAAAAAAATAGTTGTGGAAAACCGAAGTGTCCAGCTCATAGGTGTCAGTCAGTCTCTAGTTCAAACTATTAAAATGCTCATCATCAGAATATAGAGCCGGCCTATCCATGAGGCAGATTGAGGCAGCAGCTGCCTCAGGCAATGGAGTCCAAGGGGCCCCTCTGCAGGCGCCCCCAATGCCACAGCCGCTGGAGAAGCAAAAAGTGGCTGTGGCTGCTTCTGAGTTTCGACAAGATCTTGAGAGAACCCTATGAGCTCACGTGACAGCTCCACGAGATTGCATGGAGGGCTGTGCACAAGTTCTTGTAGGGTTCTAGTGAGATCTCGCCAGGTCCTGGAAGCCACAGCTGTGCGATCCCAGTAAGTGAGGCTTCAGCAGGGATGACAAGGGTTGACGGACAGGGAGGCACTTTCCCATTTTGCCACCCCTGTTAGAATGCATGCTTTGTGGTCAGGCTTGTCTGTTGCACAGACCACTTGGGTGCAAATCCAGCCTCAGGGACAACAGCAGGCTTTGCTCTCATCACTAAGTGCAGCGCTGATTTTTCTTACATAGGAGACTTAATTCTTTGACTTGCTTCTTTGGAGGAAAGTCCAGCCATGTTCTGGAGGACATCAACGGGGAAGTGGGGTCAAGGGGCTCCCTGAGCCTGGGACCTCCAGTGGTGGAGACTCAGACATTACATACTCTTATCTCTGTGGCCTCATTCTGGAGGGATGTGCTCTCATTATTTTTTAGTTTTAATCTAGTGTAATTCTAGTGTATTTGTCTACTGTACAGGAGGTCTCTGGTGCGTAGATGCAACACTTTGTCCTGAAAGAAACTGGAATGTTTCCTTTGCTATGGCATTTGTGGTTAGACAACACACCCATCCCTGATCTCAGACTTCCCACAACAGCAACAGCTCATGAAAAAGCAAAAGCATAACTAGATATTGCATATTGGAACCACAGAGATGGACAAATCCTAAACGACAATTTCTAACTACATGAGATAAATATATTCATGTACAGGCTATGATTTCTGAGGCACCAGTAGCAGATGAACAAACATGTTTTTTATGAGCTTGCAGGGAGTCGATCAAGTTTCCACTTCAGGCCTACCAGTTTTCTGAATTTCAGCTGGAACATATAAAACACTGGCTTCCGTTAATTTTACAGTCATTACTACCTGGTGAGGGATGCTGGAGCCACTTCTTCTTGGCATTTTGGTTTAAAAAAATAACAGCGATTCCATGTAAAAAGTAAAGGTAAAAGACCCCTGGACAGTTAAGTCCAGTCACATGTGACCATAGTGTACAGCTCTCATCCCCCTTTTCAGGCCGAGGGAGCCGGCGTTTGTCCAGAGACAGATTTCTGAGTCATGTGGTCAGCATGAGCACATTTTTAGTGTATCATGTGGCTGTCTGGGAATGAAGAATTTATTTTTCAGGCTGGAGTTACTGTTGTGGAATCATCTAATTTCTGAAATTAGTACCATTGTTGATAATGTAAGCTACCCTGAGACATTAGGGTATAAGTGCAGGTAATGAATAATAATAATAATAATAATAATAATAATAATAATTTTTGCAAGTGGAGCCAGCTTTATTTTTCTTGTCTATATTTAAAGGGCCAACTTCGGTTGTTTTGAAGCCTCTTGTCACTGCTCGACTTGCAATTGCCCAAAATTGGAAAGATATCTTAAATGTCGCAGAGGACAGTTGGCTTAAGAAAGTTCTACCCTTTGCTATCCTGGAAAAACTCACCCGCCCCTTGAAAGCATTAAGTGAAAACACAGATCTGACCTAAGAACCGTTTAGATGACTATTATGACACATGTGAAACAAAATTTTAAAAAATCCTTCCTGTAGCACCTTAGAGACCAACTAAGTTTGTTATTGGTATGAGATTTCGTGTGCATGCACACTTCTTCAGATACCACTTCTTCAGATGACACATGAACAATTGTTTCCATTTGAAGATTGTACCTGCTAAACATGACTTTATATGGAACTATTCATGACATCTACATATGTATTCACGGACAAATAGTTTGCAAAGTCCACAGTGTCTTTGGGTCTTCAGTCTTATCACATGCTGACCACTTGCCACCCATGTCCAGACGCTCTCTTTTCTTCCTTTCCTCCCCTTTCTTTTTCCACCCCTTCCTCACACGGCAATGGAAAAGCCAGTAGTTTGCTTCCCCTATTTAATTACTTATCTAGAATTTAAAAATGGTTATATATGGAATTTACAAATTGCTGCTGCACATTGTTAAACATCCCTGCAGAGACCATGCCCCTTTTTTACAAAGTACAGTGGTACATCTGGTTACGAACTTAATTCTTTCCAGAGGTCCGTTCTTAACCTGAAACTGTTCTTAACCTGAGGTACCACTTTAGCTAATGGGACCTCCCGCTGCCGCCGCACCGCCACCACACGATTTCTGTTCTCATCCTGAAGCAAAGTTCTTAACCCAAGGTACTATTTCTGGGTTAGCGGAGTCTGTAATCCAAAGTGTTTGTAACCTGAAGCATATGTAACCCGAGGTACCACTGTACTTATATTCCATCCAAGTCAAGCAGTATTTTCTCAGTGATGGATTTACATTTTTTTTTTCATTTAAATGTCTGTGTTTTCTTTCTTGTTTTAAGATGCAAAACTATATTCTATGCATGTCAGTGAATTACTGTAAGGGAGCTCTCAGCCTTTGTACAGCATAAGACTTCCAAACTGAATAAAACTTAAAAACTGAAATAAATGAAGCTTTCTGCCAGTTCTCCTGGTTAGACGTTAAGCTAACCACTCTGTAATTTCCAGAATCTCTTTTTCAAAAAAACCATGTTATGTTGGCCACCTTCCAGCCCTCAGCTATGGAGACTGACCTTAGGGATATGTATTTTTGTTGGGAGACCAGCAGTTTCTCACTTCTTTATGAACTCTCAGGTGGAGGCTGGAGGCTACCTTGTACCTGCTGTTTGACTCATTTGCCTCAGTTCCTCAGACCCACTTCCTGAGAAAGTTGGTTCAGACACAGGGATTCATTCCCTACATTTTCTGCAACGAAGACAGATGCAAATACCGTATTTTTTGCCCTATAAGACACACCTAGTTTTTGGAGGAGGAAAACAAGAAAAAAAATATTCTGAATCCCAGAAGCCAGAACAGCAAGCGGGATTGCTGCGCAGCAAAAGCAGCGATCTCTCTTGCTGTTCTGGCTTCTGGGATAGCTGCGCAGCCTGCATTCGCTCCATAAGACGCACACACTTTCCCCCTTACTTTTTAGGAAGGGAAAAGTGAGTCTTATAGAGCAAAAAATACGGTAATTCATTCAGCTTCTCTGGAGTTAGTAAACTCTGCTAGTTTGAATAGTGTTCAACATCAGAATTATTTTAACCATTATTTTATCCAATTATTTTAACCATCACCTAGAGGGGGGAAATTTAGCTACATTTGAACGTTTGTTTTCAACCCAGAATCTTTATTCTACCACTCTAAAATTTCAGTCTTTTGAAAGGAATACAGTCAAGCGGAGAGATAATGAATGTCTGAGAAAATATTGTTGACGAAAGGAAGTGCTCAAAACAAAGTTGGAAAGAGCAGGAGGAAAATAATAAAGAGAAACATCTGTATAAGATTATGATACCACAGGGAAGAAGAAAGCACAAGAACTGCTATGCCTCTAAAGCTCAATGCTTTGCTTCCTGCAAGAATCACGCCCTTCTCTGTCTCTCCTAATGACTGCTCCAGAAGCCAGTGAGATTGTCTAGGCCAACGGTTCCAACTGTGGTCACAGATCTGGTGAATTAGGATAGTACCTGCGTCAAGAACCCAAAATAACACTCCTTTCCCCTGTATGGAGAGCCACTTTCTCTCTGGTTTGGTTTTGCTGCTGCAGTGCTTGGGCAATTGATTTGATTTGCCCCTCTTAAATCTGAGATCATTGCAGCCTATGGGAAGGCAAAACCTTGAATGCATTTTGGCATTTCTTTCCCATGAAGCCACCACAGCCTGCTTCCCTTCCCCATTATCCTCATGTAATAAGACTAAATAATAAGCACTCAGCTTTCCCTTTGCGCAGCACCACAAATTCCAAAATAATGTGGTCTGATTTACCCAAAATATGCATTGCTTCACGTCATCAACCAGCAAAGTAAAGCATGGGTGATATAGGTTGTTACATCTTTAAAATATGCCCTTCTAAGTTCCTTCCAAACTTTCCCTCATCCCATAGCATAGAAAAAGACCACATTTGGTAAGTTAAAAATGGTTTTCATACAAACTTTCCAAAGGTCAAATTCATGTGCTTTTCCATGCAGTTTTGGAAACAGTTGCACAGGCAGTAAAACTCGGCTTCGTTACAAAGTAGTGAAAGTTCCGAAATTATTGGTATAGGAAGTCAAGCGAGGTTTGTGGGAGCCATGTGGCTAAGCTGCAGCAACCAGTAGAGCTTCTTCAAACGCTAAGCTTCTCAGGTAGACTGAAAGGGAGCAAAGGTTTCATTACCTAGTCCCTCCCAAGGTGAGCTGATCCTCTGGTAACTTCTTCCACCTTCTGGGAGATGACATTGCAGGTTTCCCACAGGCATCTGGTGAACAGGAAGCTAGATTATATGGGCTTGATCCAGCAGGCTCTTCTTGTGTTTTTATGAAATAGCAGGGCAAGAACATAAGGAGCTTAAGAACAGCCTGTTGGATCAGGCCAATGGCCCGTCTGGTCCAGCATCCTGTTCTCACAGTGGCCAACCAAATGCCTGTGGGAAACCAGCGAGCAGAACACCAGCACAAAAGCACTCTCAATTCCCATCCTTTCCCGCAACTGGTTTTTACTGCCTCCAGCTGCAGGCATCGCTAGCCCTCTCCTCCTCTTTTAAATCCTCTTTAAACTTCTTTTAAAGACATCCAAGTTGGTTACCATCATGGTGAAGAAGCACTTTTTAAAAATCTGTCTTGAATCTTCCAACATTCGCCTTCATTAGAAGTCCGCAAGTTCAAGTGTTGCGACAGAGTCCTTATATTCTAGACATGAATTTCACCCCACCATGTTTCAGTTATGCCGCTTAAATCATGCTTGCCTTCTTGCATAAGTCAAGATATCATCATTTATTTCCCATTCTCTGCACATTGGTGTAGAGAAAATGGGATTTACATCCTGACTTCTCCTTTATTGTTTTTCCCATGCATATTGTAATGTTAGGGTTGCCATATGACTTGCCTAAGATCCAGGACAAAGCGCCACCTTTCAAATGCTCTCCCCTGGACATCAATTCCGCCTTTGAAATCCTGGACATATGGCAGCCATAGTAGTGCACTCTCATAGTTCTCCTGGCTTCACTCACTGGCCCCTGTATATATGGTATCATTCTCTCTTCTAGGATTTCATGGGTCTCCCCCTGCAGGATTTAATTTAAAGTCCTCCCATCCAGGTGTGCAAAACACCTGCCAAGCATATTCCTCCTAGTCCTTGTGAGATGCAGCCAATCTCTTGCTGGATGCCCTGCATCACAGCAGTGCAGAACTTGCTTCAAGACACATGCCGGCATATTTTGGCGAGGAGAAAACTTACCTGTTCAACTGAAGTAAGCAGAGGAAAAAATTACTCCAGCTGATGTGTTAATGATTTTGTCAGCTTTCCAGGAGCTCCCAATATGCCAGGTTTGGCATGCTTCTGATCTGCATTTCTGTACATATATTTTTTATCATGTTATTTGAAAGGGAATGGTTATTGTGTTAAAGTATTTGTTTTGCCGTTTATAATATTTTATTACTGTGCAATATTGGGTGTTTGTTGTGAGATGAAGTCTCCTCATGCAGGCATAGGTTTACTTATTTTTGTAGCATCCACATGATGTGTTAAAAAAACCTGTTGCCGGCAGCCTGTTTGTGACATTTAAAAAAAAACCCTTTACAATATTAAGCCCCATCTAGAAGCATCTTTATCAAATCCACACACCCAGACCCTGAAAAGGCTAAATCCAGATTAAACTGGGAGGAGAGGGCGGAAGTAAGAGCTGGCATTTTGATGCCCACTTTGTTGTGTGGGCACCATGAGAAGTGTGCGTGAGGAGCACACAAGCCATTGTTATTTCGTATTTGAAAAATAAAAATAAAGTTTTAAAAATACACAACTGTTTCACAGAAGGAAAACGGATGCCTGGGTAATTTCAGCAGTCTCTAACCTTTAATTTGAGCACTGACCACTTTGGGAAAGGCCATTCTCTGAAGGAACTAATTTAGAACCATTTAGAACCACCCTTTCCCTATCTATAAGCAAGAACTAGCTGCTTACCATGCTGCCAGTTGAAAATTTCCCGACTGCAAGAGATTTCTAAGAGCATTCAACCAAACACAGGTAGAATAGATAAACAAGAAAGAAAGAAAGGGCAATATCCAATGTTAGATATACACAGATCCATTGACAGCAATGAACATACTTCCATTAATCCCAATGTCTGTTGTTGTGCGTAATATCTGGAAAAAATGTTTTCCAGAAATAAACTTTTTGTTTAGGAAATGTCTGCAGGGTTCTTCAATTCCAAGAATATCATTACTAAAAATGCAAGTACAAATTAAAGAAGGAGGATTTTGTTAAGTTGTGGGCGAACATATCAGACGACACAGCGATTCTTCCAAAGCAGCTCTTTATTTGTAAGCTGAAACAGAACTGAACTGAAGGGCTCAGTCCGCCTGCTTATATAGAGCTCCAGTGCAATGTTACTGTAACAACTTTCTAAAACTATCTAATCACTGAACGTCACTTTCGATCCTTCATTTGCATAACTATCTACAGTATCCCCCTGCTGGCCCTGCGTGAGAACTTCAGTACATAACAGATTTGGTATTTCGAATTTGGAACTACATTACCAAGCTTATTTAATGTCACATGCTAAATATTTGAAACCTAAATCTGGGGTAAACTTTCTGAACAGGGCAATCTTAAAATATACATATATAGCTCCCCTCCTCTCCAGGGAAGAAAGGGTAGGTGAGGATCTACATAAGAAACAAAGGGGAAATAAAGATCTACATTGGGATCTGCTGCCCCTGTAGATCTTGCCACCAGAGGCAGTCCCTCACCTTGCCTCATGGGTGGGCCGGCCCTGTATGAATCAAACTTTTATTCAGCCGAGCTTATTCAACTGTTCACAGTGGAATGATTCCTAACTAAGGAGTGATTCTATGCCTGTAGCCACTGGCATGGGGAGGGACGCGGGTGGCGCTGTGGGTAAAACCTCAGCACCTAGGACTTGCATGGTCGGCGGTTCGAATCCCTGCGGCGGGGTGCACTCCCGTCGTTCGGTCCCAGCGCCTGCCAACCTAGCAGTTCGAAAGCACCTCCGGGTGCAAGTAGATAAATAGGGACTGCTTACAAGCGGGAAGGTAAACGGCGTTCCGTGTGCTGCGCTGGCTCGCCAGATGCAGCTTGTCACACTGGCCACGTGACCCAGAAGTGTCTGCGGATGGCGCTGGCTCCCGGCCTATAGAGTGAGATGAGCGCACAACCCTAGAGTCTGGCAAGACTGGCCCGTACGGGCAGGGGTAACTTTACCTTTACCTTACTGGCATGGGGGACTGTGGAAAATGGAGTGAATTGCTTTCATTTTTAAAATTAATGATTATTTTTTACTTCTTTTACTTTCACAGGTCAAATAGTGAGGAAATGTTTGCAGTTAATGTCTTTCCTAAGTGAGAAATAAAACCAACAGCAAAATCACAGAGGTAATTAACAGGGTTTTAAAATGTTATAGAATAATTTTATCCATAATAATTTCATTGTGTTAAAATTGATTTTATAACCCTATTTTATTTTATAGAAAACCACATCTCCAGCTAATGTCCATATTTTATACCAAACTTAGGTTCCTCTGGCTGTAAGAAAACTCAAACAGCTGCATTAACTTCAAGCTCCCAAAAGTGAATTGTTTGTGCGTGTGAA
This sequence comes from Podarcis pityusensis, assembly GCF_964106645.2. NCBI lineage: Eukaryota > Metazoa > Chordata > Lepidosauria > Squamata > Lacertidae > Podarcis > Podarcis pityusensis. The sequence continues at coordinate 3,989,580 of NC_138038.1, read as the reverse complement.
AGCTTTGTTTAGTGAGTGTTAAATTTCAGAGGCATTAATGCATATCACACATAATTTGTGCATCTGCAAACAAAAACCCAGTAATAACTGGCAACAGGTTAAGGCTGCCGGCTGTCTTTTGGGGGCATGGCTGCTGTCGTGGTTCTCATGGGCACTAACCCAACATTTCAAAGTTTTGCATCCCTGAGAGAGCAGAGGGAGGCAGAACAAATGTTACCACTCCTACACAAAGCCCCTTGGAGTAATAAACATCATCCCTCTATAAAGTCGCTACCCCTCTTGCCAGGCTAGATTTCCTAACACTTTTTTTTTCATCCAAAAAGTGTTCTCATCATCAAAGAATTAACTCATATTCTTGTTCATCAGACCAATTAACTGGATACTTGCTGCTCACCGAAAAAGCTTCTGGCATTTGAATTCCTAGATGTGGAATCAGAAATTGCTATCTCTACTCTCAAAGAATATGCTTGTAGACACAACAGTAGCATTTTGGGGTGCCATTCTCATACCCTCCAACACTTCTCCGATGGAAATAGGGACATCCCATTCCACAATGATAATTTTACTATTTATACCCCACACATCTGACTGGGTTGCCCTAGCCACTCTGGGCAGCTTCCAACATATAAAAAAAATAATAAAACACTGAACATTTAAAAACACACCTTTCCTATACAGGATTGCCTTCAGATGGCTCAGGAATTGAATAACTCCATACCTCCAACATTTCTCCAATGAAAATAGGGACATCCGGGTGGCGCTGTGGGATAAACCACTGAGCCTAGGGTTTGCCAATCAGATGGTCGGTGGTTCGAATCCCCACGACGGGGTGAGCTCCCGTTGCTCGGTCCCTGCTCCTGCCAACCTAGCAGTTGGAAAGCACGTCAAAGTGCAAGTAGATAAATAGGTACCGCTCCGGCGGGAAGGTAAATGGCGTTTCCGTGCGCTGCTCTGGTTCGCCAGAAGCGGCTTAGTCCTGCTGGTCACATGACCCGGAAGCTGTACGCCGGCTCCCTCGGCCAGTAAAGTGAGATGAGTGCTGCAACCCCAGCGTCGGCCACGACTGGACCTAATGGTCAGGGGTCCCTTAACCTTTACCTTTAAGGAAAAACGGGACATTCTGGGATCAAATCAGAAACTATAGGGACACTTGTATTCTAAGAGTGTTCAGAAAGTGTTTCATGCTCATTCACTTAGTGGCCATAAGCAGAGCCCGGCTGGATCAGACTAAGGAACCTTCTTGCAAACCCTGACCAGACATTCAGAGGCATTATGGCATTCAGAGGCATAATGCCCCAGGGGTCAAGGTCTACTGGGCTGTTGTGGCTAATAGCTATTGAGGGATCTACTCTGTGGAGTTGTCTAATACCCCACATGAATACATCTATGTTGGTGGGCAATTAGGACATCCTATAGCAGAGAATTCCACAACCGCAGTTCAAAGAGGCTCCGTGGTGAATTTGCATTGACCCAGTTAGAGCTTCTTAGTATTTTCAGTTCTGCAACGTTAGATGGAAATATTTACTTTTATAGTTTCCACTTCTTACAGCTGAATCTTTTTTTTTTTAATCCAGTACAAATGTAAGAAGCAAACAGTACTCCCTTTGTACCCCTCCCCAAAGAAGAAGAAAATCTGTTAACTGGAAGGAAGCATTTTAAAACTAGGGGTGTGCACCAACCACAAGAATTGGTTCAGACCCCTCTTCAGAATTTCAGAAAAGTTCAAGATTCAGTCTGAGTTCAGTTCAGGGTTCAAATCTACACCCTGTTTTGGAAAAATGAAGAGTGATTTCATTTCATTTCAGCTCAGACAAGCCCACAATCTCTCAAAGTGACCCACATTGGGGGTTTTCATTCCAGGATTTGCCCAAATCTGTGACACACCCCTAATTAAAATGTCCAGGGTTGCTTTACTTATTCCCTTCATCCCCCTCCCAACCGCCAGGGGAAAAAATCGCATATACAAATCTAAACAAAAATGTAGTGAGGGGAGAAGAACTTTGCTGACTAGGAATGGAAGAATCATGACTACAATACACAGGGGAGAAGGTTTTCAGGAAGTCCAGGGCCAAAGGTCAGGAAAAGGCATTAAAAAAATTACAGATCCTAAGATATCTTCAATGCAGAGAAAGAGCCAACTTAATTTTTTATTTTCCTGTTTCAAGCACTGAATATTTTTTTTGGACAGGAGAGTTGCCAAGTTGCAACCCAGAAAGAGTTTCTTCATGTTTAAATCCTCCTAGTGGAAAAGGGAAATTTTACATTATACAATTCCTTTAAACACCGAGAGGCATTTGACACCCTTGACGGTTATTTAACAAAATGCATCTGTTTTTAATTTGCTATTTAACAGAATTAATCTGGAGGTCTGATCAGAGCCTGGGTTGAGCTGAGAGGGGGTTTAGCCCTCCTTGAACTGCACATTCACACACAATTACTTATTGCCTTTATATATCACCTTTTCCTTGAAGGAGCTCAAGATGGCATGTACATGGTCCTTCTCCTCCTCATTTAATCCCCACAACAACCCTGTGAGGAAGGTCAGGCTGAGAACCAAATTCCTGCCCTGCAGGGGGTTGGACTAGATGACTCTCAGGGTCCCTTCCAACTCTACAATTCCATGATTCTATGACTGGCCCAAGGTCACCCAGGGAGCTTCATGGCAGCAGAGTGGGAATTTGAACCCTGGTCTCCCAGGTCCTAATCCATCACTTTTAACCACTACATCACAGCAGCTCTCAACACATAGAGCATGGTCCCAAGCAAATCCTCCTATGGATCATGGCCCCAGAAGAGGGTTCCCACAGTAGCCTCTCTCTTGGGACAAATATCCATCTTGGCATGTAAGGTGTGCGTGGGTGAGAGGTGGGGTGGAGTCCTGGGCGAGGAGACTGCAAGGTGCTGAATGGGGAAGTGTGTCAGAAGAAGGGATTCATATTAGCACTGATTAATAACGTGCTTGAATGGCTGTATTGTATTTCTGCTAACATTTGTTGTTTTACTTTGCTAAGCAACACTTAAAGAGATATTTCTTTATCTTAAGCAGTATAGAAATTGCCTAAATAACAAGAGGCAGGAAAGTAGCAGAGAGGGTCAGCTCAGTGGAACTGAATTTTAACACAGGAATAATTGTGCCACCCACAATGCTAACCCAAATCACCAATTTGAGCAGACCAGAAGATGTCCGGATGACGTCAATTTCAGCTGTTCCCTTCGGTTTTTATGATTGTCCTGAGTTGATATAATCCAAAGCATTTCTGCCCCCCCCCCCCGCCTCCCCTTATCCTGCAGAGGCTCAAACTTTGCATAGGCCGACATTAATCAATTATTTTGGCTCAAGCAGCTGGTGGAGTTCACTTTCCAAAATTTCACTGAGTCCACAGTACTTGTTGAAGCAACAACCGACTGCAGCCTGCAGCCTGCTTCTTCACAACCTGAAAAGGCAAATGCTTCTCTTGTTATCATTCTGTCTATCCACTATAGTATTGAAAATGTGGGCATATAAATCAACCTCAGCCAGCACAGACAATATTCAGGAACGGGGGCTGGGGGCTGGATCCCAACATCTGGAAGACAATTCACCTTCTGCATTGTGGGGGGTTGGACTAGATGTCCCTCAGGGCCCCTTCCAAGTCTATGATTCTATGTTCTCCTAGGGTGCCACCCAGCAATATTGCTAGTGGGTTCAACATGAATTTCAAGGGGTGTTGCCCTTGCACTGCTCTCACTCTCAGGCTTTTCCGGTGGGAATGCAGAGACTTCCGATGTTCTGCCTTGTCCCATCTTTTAAAGGAAATCCTTCCATTCTTAATGATTTGGGTGAACTTTGGTTTTTACTGCTTCTTGTGGCTTATCTTTCTGGGTTCTTCTTCTAAGTAGTGATGTTTTAGTCTTGACTGTATCTTTATTGTGTTTTTATCCATCTTGCAGTTATAGCTTTTACTGATGCTTTTAGCTGCCTCCTATTAGAAAGGCAGACTGGACACATTTTAATGAAATAAATATAGCTAGTTTTCAGCAAGTCAGCGGTATGAAGAAGGATAAGGTGTGTTTGTAAAAATGAGGCTTTGCATAATGAGGAGTGCTTTGCTTTTTAAAAGTGTGAAGCGGGTTTCTTGAACCCCTAATAATGAAACATTAAGTGCATCTTGGCCAGACAGACAATGTTCAAAATGTCGAAGGAATGAGTGGTGCAGTGCAATAACTGAGTCGCTTCACAGCAGACAGAAAAAAACAAATCCTCTACATTCTCAGTTTCCAACAGACTTCACATTCTCTGGCAAATTGTCTCTTATTCAGTGGGCACCTGCCACCTAGTGGCTACAAGCAGGAAAAAATATTTTTCTGTAAGTGGAAAATAAGTGAGCAACGTGTTTGGGCTGCCAACGTTTCAGCCTCCCTTACTGCATGGATGGAAAAAACAGGTTTAACTATTAATGTGCTGTGTACTGTTTGGTAGCAGAGGAATCTGGAAATTACCTAAGTGTGTCTGAACATTTACAGCGGGCAGGGGACAGCTGCCTTGCACAACGGAAGGCTATAAATTGTGGCAATAAAAGGAGAATTCAGGAACTTTGGGTTTGTGTATATTAGGGTTATAACTTTTTGACTTTTTTTAAAAAAAGGTTTCCTGTATCATAAAGGGATGAACTTTTGCTTAGAAACACTAACTAGAGGACTAATACTTCTCAGTTGTGAAGAAAGGTCACCACGAAATGAAAAGTTGGAATCACTGTATATGTAATGTTACTCCTAAGTATTAGCACTTTTAAAAACTTTATGGAACTGTTTAGAACTTTATGGAACTGTTCCAGAACTGTCTGGAACTTCATAAAACTGTTTAGAATGTTCTAGAAGAATTCAAATATTGGTCTATAGAAAAAATGTGCAATCAAAGCGATGCGGGAACTTTATGGTGCTTGCAGCAGAAACAAAGGCAAACTGCAACCTCAATTTATTCTAAGCAATAAGAAGTGATGGACAATGTACAAAACATTATTCAAGTACTGTATTAGAAAATTTGCAATATCTATTTTTCTTATATTATAATACATACTGTACTATGCATATTACATTATACAGTTACATATACAAAAATTGATTTATTGATTTTGGGGTGACTTTTTCGAAAGCTTTGGAAATGACAGTTCATTCCTTTGTTTTTAGGCAAAAGTTCATCTAACTAAGCTACAGGAACATGAGGTTGAAAAGTTATAACCCTAGGGTATAGACCAAATTTCAGCACACACGAACTCAGTTACCACATTCTTCATAGACAAAATCAGCTCATTATTTAAAGTTTGTTGGATCTTTACCCAATAGTTGTCCTCTTAATCAGTGCTTTTTTCTAAAAAAAATGTTTAGGGGTACTCTCATTCCATCTGAGACTCAGGAAACACCATGACAGGAAATGAGGCCGCCATTGGGGGTAGCAATGGAACTGACGATTCACAGTGCTAGAGAAGAAACTAAACAAAAATTAAATTTTTAGTTTCTTCTCCCGTTAGATTCACAAAATATTTAGGGGCATGCGTACCCCTGCGTCCTGTCCCCCCCAAAAAGCGCTGCTCTTAATCATATCATGACCATGGTTTTCAAAACTAGGTCACACACCCTTTTTGTGAGTTGTCTCTTGTGTCCCCCCCCCCCTTTCTCTCTTGTATTTAAACTGTAATCATTTGGGTCCAGGCGGGCTGGTTGGGGTGGCACCTCAGATTACCCAAAAAACAACTGAGAGGTAAGGAGCCAAGTTGGCTGTTCTCAAGGGTACCATGCCGAACGACTGGAACATAGAATAACAGTCCAGGCTGCCCACCCTCCCCAGTTTTGAAGGATAACTATCAAGAAGTTGTTGGAAAAGCAGCCATCTAGGAAAGGTTTGTTCTGGAGACATCTCTTTATTAAAGGTTTTCCAGCGGGGCCCTGAACTGCAGCACTCATGCTGTAGAGATGATAGTTAAGAGAAAGTGACTCATCTATAAGAAATAGAGTTTATCACTTAGATTCCAATTTCGAGAGGGCAACCTTTATATCACTGCCGGTCAGTGCTATTTTTCTAGAAATAGAGGTGCTGGAACTCACCACAAATACCTCCCTTGTTCTCTTATAATGGCAATGGAGCCCACCTGAGGTTTTTTCAGTTCCTGCTTTAAAAAAGCCCTGCTGCAGGTGCGGTCATGTTGCCCTCAGAAAACTCACAATCAGAAGGAGCAAATGACTCAGATAGCACTCGTCTCTTCAGCGCATTTGAAGTGAGTCCTTTGATAGACCTCCTTGAAGGAAACTTAATGTACTTTTGATTTGCTGTCTGTCTCAAGAGGCAATGGAGTGCACCTCCGGGGATGAAGTCCAGTCTGGCAGTGTGTGTGGAGGTCCCTGGGCTGCCCAGACATCAAGACCTCCCTCTCAGCCTCGCTATTGCGGTCCAAAGGAAAGCAGAGCAATACATTTGGCACCAGCTTGGCTGTGGGAGTTGAGGGAAGGTGTACAAGGCGCCATCCCACCATCTTAGGGACTCTGTTTTTGTGTCGGGTTTACTCCCTAGCCTTTTCTTCTCCCGAAGATATCCCACAAGGCAGGGGAGGAGGAGGGTGGTTTTCCTTCTCCTAGATGGGCTCCCTGTTGCAACATACCCTTCATAAACTTCCAGGATACATTGTCAAAGGCTTTCTCCGCGTCCACTGCCCTTAAAATGGCCAGCTTATCTATTCTTAAATCCAGGTATTCCAGCAGATTTATAATATTTCTTGTATTACTCTGAATCTGTCTACTGGGGATGTAATATGACATTTACCGATGTAATATAAGAATGTTAACAAATAAATAAAATGCAAATTCAAAAATAAAATAAAATAGATGGGCTCCCTTCCCAGGTAGACGAACCTCACCTGCCCTTCATTTCCCTCTACAGCATGTGCAGAAACCGTCTTCTAGACCATTGTACCCCGAATTGGTCTCTTCCACTCCATCCACTGGAGCTTGTCTTCGCATTCCGGGGAACTCACCTAACTCCACACACTATTGCGCATCTTATTCTACCTACTGGGTAGTTATGATTGTTCCTGAATTACCTAAATGAACACACCGCCTATTCTGATTCCTTAACACCACATAGTCACGACTCAGAAAGTGTGGATTGGGATGGAGGATCAGGCCTTGTGATGGAGTTTCTACTTCTGGAGTAATGGGAAGGGGACCAGGAACTTCGAGAAGGGTAGCTGCACATGACTATTACAAAGCTGTTGGGATGAGCTGTGCTTCTTCTGCCTCAATGCTAAGAAACTCATACAGGATTGGAAGCTGGGAGAAGGGACAAGCCCTAAGCCTAAGGCTAAAGGGTCTGTGTCTGACAGGGTGGATGAAAACCAGATTTAAATTGGATTTTTCTAAAAATAAATAAATCAGAATTTAATTTCTTTAAAAATATAGATAGTAAGGTTTCTTTTAAACACCAACTAGATTGACATTAAAATTGTGTGAATACAAATACATGCTAGCCCTCCTGTTATTCTCTAAACCAAATCTCTGCCTGTACCAGATACACTGGGTTAAATATGTAAATGAAGAACCAACGTGATCACTTTTCCAATATGAACATTTACACTCAGCATTTCATTTTCACCTGATGAAACATAAAGTGCTCTGTGTCTGCCCAGTAATTATACTAGTGATCCTATGCCCTTTTATATCAATCGTTGTTAAATTGTGGTGGACTGAATAGCACAGGGGAAGGGGGGGTGTTCCCTATATCCATTTCACAGGGCTTCTTTGTCTGCTCAGGGACAATTGTTGCTCAGCACCAGAGAGCGACTATTTGAGCCTAATATGGAAGCCTTAAGGGATGCGGGTGGCGCTGTGGGTTAAACCACAGAGCCTAGGACTTGCCGATCAGAAGGTCGGTGGTTCGAATCCCCGCGACGGGGTAAGCTCCTGTTGTTCGGTCCCAGCTCCTGCCAACCTAGCAGTTCGAAAGCACGTCAAAGTGCAAGTAGATAAATAGGTACTGCTCCGGCGGGAAGGTAAATGCCGTTTCCGTGCGCTGCTCTGGTTCGCCAGAAGCGGCTTAGTCCTGCTGGCCACATGACCCGGAAGCTGTACGCCGGCTCCCTCGGCCAGTAAAGCGAGATAAGCGCTGCAACCCCAGAGTCGGCCACGACTGGACCTAATGGTCAGGGGTCCCTTAACCTTTACCTTTAAGGAAAAACGGGACATTCTGGGATCAAATCAGAAACTATAGGGACACTTGTATTCTAAGAATGTTCAGAAAGTGTTTCATGCTCATTCACTTAGTGGCCATGCTCATTCACTTAGTGGCCTAATGGTCAGGGGTCCCTTTACCCTTTTTATGGAAGCCTTAGGGGTGGTGACATCCAATGACGCTTGCCCATTCGCACGTCACCCCCAGTTTCTCTTCTCCCCCCGCCTCCAGCCCCACCACACAGGCCCAGAATCTGCTCCAGGGTTCTTGGTTTTTTTTGGGGGGGGGGCTGCAGCTGGGAGGAGAAGCCCTGTTGTGCAGGCAGATTCCCACTCATACTAAGCTGGATCCGTTGCCAATTATCATAGACTTTTACTAAGACTTAATGTGTTTCCCGCTGAAATGTTGTGAGGTAGATTTGCTGGTGTCCCGTATTTCGCATGTGCTAATCAGGAAGCAGAATGCATGAAGAACATTCTCCTGTCCTGTAGACTACAGAAACAGGCCCAGCAACATCTGATTAATTCACTAATGGCAAATCTACCAAGTAAATCTGCCCAATTCTGTGCCAAGTTGCTACTAGACGATAAGATTCCCAGTGTGACTTTGGCCGTTGCCAAGTTTCTGTCTGAGGTGGTCAGGATCAGAGATCAATTTGTATTAGACAAAAGTCAGAAACATGCCTAGTCTTATGATCTGTCCTATTAGTCTCTGTGCTTTTAATGTACTTTACTTGCACTGAATTTCATCTTGTGGGTCAAAAGAATGGACTGAAAGACTAAGCTGGATCCCACCCATAATCAGCACATCTGTTTCGGCAGTATTTTGTTTTTTTAATTTTGTTGACAATATTCTAGTTCAGAAAAATACCAGAAAATGATACAAATTACAGGTACACAAAGTGCAGAATTTCCGATACAGCTTTAAAAAATGTACATGAACAGTGACAAAGATAGTTCTTTTTAGGAATTAATCAGGTTTACAGCTCAAATGAAATAAAGCTCTTCAATGTATATAAAGTTTCTATGCCTAAACTGCACTTGGAAACATATCATTGAAAAAACTATACATTTCCCTACTTCTTCTTATTCAGGTTTTTACAGGTTCCTTAATAAGTCCTAACAATCATGCAGAAAGACAATACAACAGAGTAACTAATGGAAGTGTTCTACTCAGTCAAGCACTGGAGGAGGAAGGAGAATTGTCAAACGCAATCTGCAAGTTTTGCTCTTTCTTCAAATTGCTTGTCCACCACAAGTGACAAGGCTTGAAGGAAAGCTGTCGTTGTGACATTAGGTGACTAGAATAAAAATAAAAGTAAAACCAGTGTCAAGGTAAGTGTATCCATCACATAAGAGAGGGAGGGACTGGCCCCATGGCACCAGCATTTTACAAGCAGAAGGTGAATTGCTAAATTCCATCAAAACTGGGGGAAAGCCAATGGGCAATAAATACATTAGAGCAAATTCCAAAAGCCATATACAGAAGCCTGAAATGGGTCAACAAAGAGTAGGTGCTGTTGGCACCAAATCCCTGGGTCAGAGGAAGCCAGCAAGCGAACACGGCCCGTCCCTGCAGTAACAAGAACAAGGAGCAGGGCCTTACCTGAATGTAAAGTGCATGTGCCAGAAAAGGAAGTTTCCTTAAAACACGGCCGCTAAGTCCTTCACTTTTCCTGTATTAAATACAGAAGAAGGAGAGGCATCAGGCTCACGTTCACAAATACAAGCACATAAGGAAGTGCTAAGTGTGCTACGAATAGCAAAATTAGGATACGAGACTGGTAATTTCTACAACATCTCTTCTTGTTGGTAGTCAGCAGCTGTGGTGTTCAGAACTGAGTCTCCCTTAGACCTAGTTCTCACAAAGAGCGGGTGAGGAGATAAGACTGTACTTGTTCAGACTGCAGCTGGGAACTCAGTTTTCCTACAGAAAGTTCCCTCTATGCTGATATTGGGGTGTTGGGAGTGGGGAGGAGTTCTAAGCCTTGCCCAGAGCCAGGATGACTTCTTCCATTGCTTTTTTTGTAGGTATATGCCTTGATGTATTTGACATGAAAAGCTGGTTTACTTTTTAAAAAGAAAAAAAGTCTTCCTTTTGTTATTCTTGCAATTTACTTTGTGCCAAGGAAAGGCATTTTGCAGATAAAGTGCAGCAACTCTTGTTCACTACTGAACATTTATTAATTATTTCAGAAAGTTATTCAAAGACCACAAAACAATTCTACATTCCCTGAGAAAGAGTGTGATGAAATATCAAGAAAAAGGACAGAACTAGCCTTAGATCACAGAAGCTCCTAGACCAGGCTTCCTCAACCTCAGCCCTCCAGATGTTTTGAGACTACAATTCCCATCATCCCTGACCACTGGTCCTGCTAGCTAGGGATCATGGGAGTTGTAGTCCCAAAACATCCGGTAGGCCAAGGTTGAGGAAGCCTGTCCTAGACCATAAAATGCAGTGGCCCACATACCTATGTTGACCACAGGTGGAAGAAGATGACCAGTTAATTTCCCTTTGGAAAGGCTTCCCCCTTCTGGGTCACCTGGACACAATTCATACTTGCATTTTCAGTGCTGCACTAAGTTATAATTGTTTTTCTCTAGCAAAAAGCTCATTAAAAATCAGGGAATTTTATTACCCTATTAGAAGCAGCATTATTTGCTTATTTTACCCCCCCCCCCCAAAGTACTAAACCTGCATAGATCCATCAAGAAACAGCAGAGGATAATTTCTCACTTTGGCCTGTATTCTGAAAGCACAAGCATTTGATTTCATGGGAGAGTAAGTGAAGAACCACAACCTTCACTTTACTTGTGAGGGTAAAATTAAAAGACAGATTAAATGAAACCAAGAATCCTACCTTGAAATTTCTCTCAATATGAGACTCAGTTTCGACACATCACTGTCTAAATAACCGATCACCTCCAGCTCACGGAGTGTCAGCAGCTGCTGTCGAGGATATATTATCTGGCACTTGGGAGGAAAAAGATCTTATCTGTAAGAAATGTATAAATCTCACAAGCGCATTACTACTCAAAACATAACAAAGGTTGGGGGGAACACACAGGATCATTCCAGCTGGAACTCCCTCCCAAGAGAGGTGAGACTGGCCTCACCTGGGTTCACCTTCAGGTGGGAAGTAAAAACAATGTCTATTCCACACAGCTCTTAATGATTTGCAGATTGTGGAGGTTATTTCACTCCTCAGAGTTTTGCTTAAACACACACACACACACACACACACACACACACAGTTCTTTTCTCAGTCTGGTTTGTTTGAATGTTTTGTATACCACCCTGGGGGCCCTGGTTACAACCCAAAAACAAATTATATTTTTTATTTTAAAAACTCCCCACATGCTGTCTACTAGTAGCTCACCATTATCTAACGCAGGTAAGTAACATAATGAGCATTCAGAGGTAAATGATGGAACAACGATAATCAAACATCTGTAAGCAGAAAAGCAACAATAGGGACAAACATACCCAAGGTATGCAAACACCAAGGTATGGAGAAGCAGATTTTTTTTTTTTTGAAAAAGCCAAAAGGTTTTTTAAACCCTGAAAAGTGGCAGAAACGAACTGCTCAGGCCTCCCTCCCTCTGCTGTGAAACAGATGCTCTGGGCTCATGTGGGGTGGAGAGAAGAGAAGGAATGTGTTCCATTTCCTTTAAGGGTCAGGTTGCTCATTCAAAGGGAACAATGACTTCCCTATTCCAGGACTGAGGAAAAGGGAGAGAGTTGAGGTGCCCCTAGGATTTTCCTCATGGCTCTGCTGAGCTTCAGCAGCTGCCCAGTCCTTTTCTCCTCCTTCCCTCAGAAGGGTGGCAGGTGATCACAAGATAGCCCTCCCTTTATAGCTAGATGGGAGGTGGAGAAAGCCTGGGCACCCAATCGGACAGCTCAGCAAACCCCACCTTCTCTCACAGCCAGGGGGAAGCAGAGCCAGCCTGACCACACTGTCACTTGCTAGAGGAGGGAGGCCTCACCAACACCCCCCTCTGCACTGACTTGGGGCTGCCTCCTGCTTGAGCAAAGAGGGCATCTCCGTTGGGATGCATCCAGGGAGACGGGGGCATTTGGCAGGCCCCCAGCTGGCTCCAGCCACCGGCCAGCAGCAGGGTGAACTCCGGTTCTCGGAACAGCATCTATCAGCAACTCGAGCCTCAGAAGCCTTCAGAGACTGAGCACGCTCTAATCAGCAGAGTGAGTAACTTTTCACAACGGAAGTGGCGGACAGAGGCTTATGTCAGCATATTTACAGGCATTTATTCAGCATCAGGAACAAAGGAAAAACATGTCTGCTTCCCTTCGTGTCCCAGCAAACAGCAGCATAGCAAAAGCAATATACAACGGAAGTCCCCAGCAGACTGTGCTGGAAGTAAACAGACATGTGACATACAACAATCCACACATCTGTTCTAAAGGTGGAATGGAACTATATCCTAACAGTCTCACACATACACAGCGTTTTACTGTGAGGGCCCACATTCTAATGTTTTGTTGGAATTCTAGGATGCTAGTCGTGCCTCTAAGGATTTGATACCATGTGGATGATAAGAGCTTCTGAGAGTTTACCTTCATTAGTTCCTCCAAGCAAGAAAGATATATTTTGAACACTGCTTCGGCAGAAGGTGGGCCAATGTATTGCTTGATATCGGCTCTGTCCACAAAGGCCATATCAATTTTCTCCGTGATATTTGAGGTCGTCAAGATAACTACATTAGGATACCTTTAAGAAACACACACAGATGTTGTAACACTCATTTCATAGGTTCAACACTTGAAAGTTTCCACTGTCAGTTACTTTTGCATTGATAGCCTCTTGGGTACATGGCTGGTGACTGCACCTGAAGGATTTAATCTGAATTTTTTGCCATGCCACTCTGCGACTACAATAGGTAAGAACGTACTTTGAATCTAAAAGGTGAAAGCTGAGGTTTAGAGGACTCCAAAGGACACTGGGACTGCACATCAGTGTTGTAGGGATACCTACTGCCTCAACAACTAAAGGGACCCACTCAGAACTGGACAAATGAATCTGGATGCTTTCCAATGAAACCTGGATGGAGCAATTATCCTGTAAGAATGGCAAATATCATCTGATCATATTTTATGCCAGATGGGAGGATATAAACATTGCCTTATTAGGACCTACTAATCAGATCTTGTAAAGTAGCTCCTTTGCTTTTGTGCCTTCCAATTGTTCCTGGGCAATTTATACCCTTCCAGAAAAAGTTATAAATGTAGCTTGTTACCTTTTGATCTGATCGATTTGTGTCAAGACTGCATTTACAACCCGGATGGCATCAGAAGGTTCTGTCCCTGCCCGAAAAGCACTACGTGCTGCTGTGAGACTTTCCACCTTAAACAAAAATGAACAAACAAAAGTAGCTCTCTCTCATATTTTTAGAAACAGTAATCACAGTAGCACATGTATTTAATGTGTGTACAGCTACTCCGTCCTACATTCAGGAGGCATCTATGCGAAACAACTCAACCAGTCACATTTAGGACTTTCCTTGTCCTGTCAACTAAGTTGCCATCTACAGCAACTCTCAAACACCATTATCATAAATGTAAAAAGGGACTGAAAATAAGTTATGCTAAAATAATATGATAATCTTCTTGCCAATCAAAATCGCCCCTTCTGTCATTTTATCTCCCACCATGACCCAGAAATGTAACGCAGCCAATGTTTTAACATTTAAAATGATGCTGTGGCCATACCTCATCGATCAGTACAAATACAAGGGCATCTTTGTCATCAATCAATTCTTGAATCTTCTGGAACATTTTGGTAACCAGTTTGCCACTCTGAGGAAAAAAATGGATGTGTATAAAATAATGCATTCCTTTCTGCTCTCCCAGTCTTGCCATTTGGCACTTTCCCAATCCCCTCTGGTGACCAAACATGGGCACTTGCTGCTGCCACAACAGCTATAGCGGCAGCAGAAACACAACTGTTCTTGACCTGTGGGCTCAACCTCCCTTGGTGGGGATGATGGAGAACCTGAAAAGGGGTGTTAACATTCTAGCAGGGCGCAGGGCCATGCAGCGGATGGGGCCTCCAAGAAGCCTAGGTGGCAGAGGATACTCATGGATTTTGCAGGTGAGACTTCACACACAGTGCTCCCCACCTGGCTTAGAATGAACAAACATTTTTTGCTAACAGGAAGAATCAAGCAGAGTTGCTGATTTGTTCCCATTGTAGTTACTTCTCTGTGGTTTTAGAAGGCAAGCTAGGTGTCCTGCTTTGTTCGTCTTCTAGCACCACAATCCACTGTGTTCAGTTGGACTTATTCCCAGGTAAGCAAGTACAGAATTGCAGTCTTAGACAATATGCTAAATCAGGGATCAGCCATAAAACCTCTCCCTCACCAGATATAAGGTGGTGAAGGCCATTAACTTTTTCTCCCTTGAAAAGAACATAGCACCAAAGGAAGCTGGAAGACGGACACTCTTTCCCACTTCCTTTTTCAGCTCTATGTGCTTTTCAGGAATCAGAGTAGTTCTACTGGATCCAGGCTTTACACAGATCCCTTGTATTTACGGAAATACCTTTGATTACAATGCACAGACCCCCTGACTAGCACTACTGAACTTGCAAAGTCACAAAATGTTGCAAATTAGAACAACGGACTCATAATACATCTTTAACCACTGCAAGAACAATTATTGCCAGGACATGGAAATCATTACAATTGTTACTCGTGGAGCAGCAATTTGCCAAACAGCGTTACTGGAAAAATTGTCGCAAAAATTAAAGAAGCAAGAGGTCAAAAGAAACATTAGAATTTTTATGTTGCCCAATGTGACTTTATTGATTACACAAATAATGAGGTATATGGTAGAACAGAACCCAAAGCTTACAGCACAGTTGGCGTGCATGAAGTACACATTTTATTTTCTTCCTTCTTCTCTTCCTCACCCCCTTCCTAAAAATTCCTATAAATACTTATTGTTACTGGTACAAAATACATTTTACTCATGGTCACCAATCTAAGCAATGCACAATCATTGCATATCTGTTATAACTAATAATTTTGCTTTATATACTTTGACACAACTTTGTCAATATATTTAGAAATGTGGGGCTTTTTTTAAAAAAAGTGTTGTGTGTGCATGTTTTCTGTCTCTCAGAGAGGCCTGATCCAAGCGAGGGAAGGGGAAGAGAAGCGACTAGAGGGAATAGTATCCATGGCACCTTCTCAGAAATCCAAATGTGGCCTAAAAGGTTGTCAATTGCTGCAATAGACCAAGTACATGTTACAGAGATATCCTGGTGGTGCAAGAAGCAGAAGGCTGGAGAAAGGACGGGGTTCCCGTGCTAAAAGGAGGGTTAGCCATTAACTCCACTTATTAAGGCTCTGCAATTTTTCTTACTGTGTATTGTCGCATGAGGTAGTTCTCCACAATCCACTTCATTTTGTCTAAAGGGCTGTACTGGAGAACATTATTTTCTCTGCATCAGGTTCATGGATACAGTATTTACTTTTACACCAAAAAGTAAAAAGAACCGTGTGCTAAAACACAGCATAAGAACCCTAACTACTGGACAAATTTGACAGTATCTTTAAACCACTGCATAGGCAGGAAACATTCTCCGAATCACAAAACCGCTAAGAATGTTGCATAAATACTTACCTCAGAAAACCACTTGGAGAAGAGGCTATGGCTGTTTATCTCTATCAGCTGTCCATAGCGATATCTAAAATTTAAGTGAAAAATCACCTCAGTAAAAGCAGGAGAATCATTATTGCTGCTGGTGCTCATATAGCTCAAAGGGAAAAGTCCAGGAGTGCAGTGATAACCCTGAAGAAAGTGAAATTAAGTCGAGGGCAAGGGCTGCAGCCTGACGCTCCACTTGCAAATGGTCCCTGGGTGAGTCCTCAGTGGCATCTGCAGGCAGAGCGGGGAGTCTGCAACGCTGGGGAGTCACTGTCAACAATGCTGAGTGAGGCGAACAAATGCTCTGACGGCACAGGACAACTTCCTATGTTTCCACCTTATCCGTAAGGGCATTTCCCCAAGGACCCTGGTGAAATCTAAGTTCACACAGCATGGTCCAGCCTGTTAACTTTCCCATTAAAGCTGCAAGCACCTAGGTATGTTCTTAGATCCCCACTGAAAACGTGCCCAACTTGTCATTATAAAAAGTGCTCAACCTATCATTATTTGTTAAATAATTTAGAATTTCAATAGCTAAGTTATTTCAATTACTTTGGGACATAATATTTTCTCACTTTCTAAAACAAATGCATAGCATTGCTTTTAATTTCTTCCACCCAAGAGTTCATCTTGCCGGTGAGGAGGCACAAAACAGAGGGAAGATGTCCGAGGAACAATCCGCTGGAAAATTCTCTCCTGCAAGTCACAGGAAAATGAAAAGGAGCTGCATAGCACAGGAATAGTCTACTTTTGAAAAGCAGAGCTCTTAGACTAGGTACTATTTTAACTTTTAAGATACCAAACAGTTATCTGAATTACCTATGAGAAAGTCTAATAGTCAGCTTCTGGGCCAGTGCTTTACATAGCGAAGTTTTACCAGTTCCTGGAGGACCTGCAATTAAAGTACAGAAAACTTAAGTATTGAACACATACCTAATTTTGTAAGTTGCTTTGAGTTACTTTTTGCCCCCCCCCCCCCCAAAGCAGGGGCTAACAAGTTTAATCATCATCTCCAACTAAAGTGAGGTTTTGGCCTTTGCATGCTTCACATGTTTGATGAAACTGAAGCAATTTACTTCTGTCTAGTATTTTAAGACTCCTTTCGTACATTAAAATATACACTAACTTGTGGTTTGGTTCAACAACCACAAACCATGGCTAAAGTAAACCATGGCTATGTGTCACATATGAATGAGTCCAAGACACGTGAAGTACTTTCAACACTTTAAGGGTGCTATATAAAGGCTATAAGTACTTCAGTCCTGTATAAAACGGCAAAATTTAAACTTTACCATGCAGCAGAACAACTCTATTCCACGATATCAAGTTGCTGTTGACATTTCTGTCAGAGAACAGTAATGTTGTAGTCACATAATCTAATAGCTAATTGAGCAGAGAGAGAGAAAAGGGTGGGGGGGGGAGAGAAATAAAATTCCACATTATAACTGAATTATTTAGTTGTTTTTTTAAAAATGAAGCACTCTCTTTTTCTCAATGATAGCAAAAAAGAAGTGTGAACAGAAACCACCACGTTGGTACATCAGAACCCAGTATTGTATTTGTAGGCAAATAGCACAAGACTTTCAAGATCAGTAGGCAATAAAAATTAACACCTATAGCTGTGAAATTTGTCTGATATCCTGCTACCTCTGGAATTTCCAATATATTTACATAATGCTTGCACAAACATTCATTCCCATTATTTGTTTTGTTTTTTGTTTGCTGTTAATGTCTTGTGTCTATTCTGGAAGACAGTCCTAAAACAGTGTGTTGAAATATTAATGTAGTATTGCATCCCATTCAGAAAACAATCGTGTTCAGAAGACTTCATTCCTTGGAAGAGTCACAGGCAATTTCTCATTTACCATGCATGATTAACTGTGTAAGGATCTTGATAGACATTTTCCCGCACACCAGCAAACAAGTTGGACACTTTGAACCAATATACCTAATCAATTAACTTGCGCATAACAAAAATATTGTTCAGTTGCTGTGTTAATGCAGTGGGATCCATGCCCAGCTATTTAGGAGTCTAAACAGCAGACGGGGTAGTAAGAAGATAGAGATTCCATACTCAAGTCTTGTTTTCAAGCCAGTAAAAAGTAGCTAGCCTGCAAATTTTTCTGCTAGTCAACTTATGGATAGCACAAAATTTAAAACAAAGGCGTAACTTATTAATTTGCTCAGCATCCCCAGTGCCACCTGGACATCCTGCTTTTCACACTTCCCATCAATAGTGCAACTTTAAACTGTGATCCTATACCTGCATATATAGAGAGAGCATTGCACTGTTAGCTACTCCAGTCCTCAAGATGATAGATCAAACATATGGAGACCAAGGGACTATTTCCAAGTAGTACAGGAACACTGACTATTACAGAAGATGGAGAGGGGACAGAACAGGACAGGTGAGGATCCTTTTGGAAACATATTAAATGCAATCTACAGGTAATTAAAACTAATGGGGACCCTAAAGGAAGCATAAATCCTCAACAAACAGCGAGAATGTTTAGGAATTATGCAAAACTACTTATATTTCTCATTTGCATAAACCTTTGTGTACAGAAGCCATGCAAAATCCCAGAGCAATCTGTACATAAATAGCCCCACTACAAGCAGCTTGGAGAAATTTAAGATCCATAGAATCAGAAGAAAAAGAAACAAGGAGAGGAAATGCAACTAAATAACAAAACTGGTCCAGCAACAGAAGCAGTTTTTCCAGGAGCAGCCCTTAAAGCTGTATTTTCCAATCACATTTTTGTTTTTTAAATGGGTGGATTATCTGTCACATGCAGGTGTGATAAGCTCATTTTCTATGGTGGTAGGGAAATTTCTGTCCTGGTTTGGACAAAATGACAAGCTGCAGTTAACCAAAAATGGCACTGAAAACTGCAAAACTCCTTGTGGTCACTCCTTGCAGTCCAAACCAAGCCAATCTAAACTGCTTCTGAACCTGGCTTCCGGTTCCACTCTGCCTTAATGGAGGCAGCCTCCATGACAGTGGGAGATTGTTGGCAAAGAAAAAAGAAGGATTATTGAGGGTAATTATCCTTGCAAATTCCCTCCAGGGAATAGGCTTCACTCGCAGTTCATCTCGGTACCTGGCTCTCGCTCCGGCATTGGATGCAGGGAGCAGGGAGGTGCCCAATGCAAAAGCACTTTGCCTGCTGAAAACCCTCTGACACCATTAAGAAGCAGAGGTTCTCCTATTAATTAGAGCTTAATTGAACTAAAGTACAGGGGCATGCTATAAGAGATGAGATCACAAACCGCAGAACAAACCAACTGCAAGGACTTTAAGGTTTGAACTTGAGATAAGACCTCATTTGGTGCAAAAGGTGTGGGAGTGGAGCCTACGGTTTCTTTATTTAAAGTTTTATTCTCTACATTTATAATTTGGCAACGCTCCTCTGAATGTTAGTTCAGATTATATTTGTACAGTGGTGCCTCGCAAGACGAAATTAATCCGTTCCGCGAGAGTCTTCGTCTAGCGGTTTTTTCGTCTTGCGAAGCAACCCTATTAGCGGCTTAACGGATTAGCGCTATTAGCGGTTTAGCGGCTATTAAAGGCTTAAAGGCTTAGCGGATTAGCTGCTAAAAGGCTATTAAAGGCTATTAAAGGCTTAGCGGATTAGATAAAGGGGGGGAAAAGCGAAAAAAAAATCTCAAGACTCGCAAGACATTTTCGTCTTGCGAAGCAAGCCCATAGGGAAATTCGTCCTGCGAAGCAACTCAAAAACGGAAAACCCTTTCGTCTAGCGGGTTTTCCGTCTTGCAAGGCATTCGTCTTGCGGGGCACCACTGTATAAGCAAGGATGGAAGAAATTGGATTATAAATATGTAATATAGCATCAAATGGAACTGTATGTGTAAGAAAAGGAAAAATGGAGGGAGCTGTATTTTGCAAAAGGTTTACGATGGAAACTTAGAGCTGACTCTTCCCCATCTTTTATTATTTATGGAGTCAACTGAGTAATGCTAAAAGGACTTGGAATTTAATTTAATTGGAAGTATAATTGCTCATATATCTTCAGTTGGAAGGAAGGATGAAAGGAGTTTGTGAACTGCAAAGGAACGGATAAGGTTCTTTACTGAGTCATCTACAGTTCGACAGATCGCTCTTCTTCCCAGGCTGAGAGGAAAAATGGTGAAAACATTATCTACTGGGATAGAGTGACTTTTGCAGCTGTTAAAGTTGCAAAACAACGAAGCATGGGATGGAGCGACGGAGACATTTCTGGAACAACAATAGGATATCAGCACTGCCTAAGGCATGACGGATAACAGCAACAATCGGGGGAAGGAAAGATATAACATCTTACAAGGACACGAAGAAACACCACAGACAGAATAATTGCCACACAGGAAGAACAAGGATATAGTTTGAGTTCCTAACTTGTAGTTTTATAAATCATTTAATGTGTCAACACAAATAGAAATTATGAATATTGCAGTTGTTGTATAATGGATTATTATTTTTTTTTTTTTTTTAAATAATATTTATTAAAATTTTCAAAAAAAAAAGAAAATACAGAAAGCAAGAATTTACATATTTTCATATATCCTTATTTTCATATATCCGCTTTCTGGGACTCCCCCCTTCCCCCACCCCTACCATATTCCCTTTTCATATTGTTGGCTCCACAAGCTCTCAATTCTAATTAAAAACTTAATTTGTTAAACCATTATTCGAATTTAAAATTTCTGCACTCCACATCAATACCCTTAATAAAACACAAAAAATTTCTTTCCCAAGGCCCACCCCATTTTCATTCCACAATTTCCCTTTTTTTAATAATAAAAACTCCCCACATAATAAAAGTATCAGAAATAAGAAATAAAGAGTATAATAGATAAGACAAAGCTAATTCAAAAAAAAAGAAGTTAACAAGCCTTTGGATTATAGTTCTCCCCCCCTGTCCCCGGTTTAATTTCCCCCTGACCACCAAACCATGTTATCCGCCTGGGATTCTTACAATCCATAAATCACCTATTTCCCCCAACTCCTTGCTGGTTTTTTCTTTTCTTTTTTTTTTTTTTTTTCCCCTTTCATAAACATTTTTAGAACACTTAACTTCAGATCTGTAATAAAACTCCCCCCATTGTTCTTTCCAAATTGTAGTCCAGTTTTCTCTTGTTCCGCTGCTGAAACGTTCTAATTCAGAAGCTTAGTAAGTCTGCAGGGATTATTATTATTCAGGAACAAAAACTTGCGTTCAGTCCCTTCCTTTCTTCAATAGAAAATTCTATTGTCTCCTTTAGCTGAACACCCTGTAGACAAAATATTGTTTCCGTTTCGCAGCTTTCCCAGAAGATAACCAGTCCTGTAAAATTCCAATGGTGTTTTTTTCACTTACGACCATCTTTGTAATGTCCCGAAACTCCTCTAGGGGGATTGTTATAACTTTGTCTTCTCTAGTCCAAAAGTCCGATTGTTATCCATATTTTCGCCATTTTGTATCCAAGTTTTAACAAATTGTAGCAAATTGTAACAAATTTAGCCAGCAAAGTTCTCATAATAAAATCCTCTCTGCTTTCCGACTTTGACAGCTACTTTGACAGCTGTCAAAATCTCCGACTCTTTTCACCAGGCTCTCTCTTCAATCACCCCGGTTCCCAGGGGGGGGGGGTTACGTTTCTTCTCCCTCAGTTCATCCTCCAGCACAGTTCTTATAATTCCCCATCGTGAAATTCTTAGTTTTTATCAGCAAACAAATCTTTTTGGACCTTGGTTACCCCGTCCTTGTCTTGAAAGGTTTACAATAGGGGGGGGGACTGACTTCCTTTTTGGATCCCCCCCCGCTCGTATCCAATTCAAAAAGAAATTCTTTTTTTCCTCCTTTTAAACCCAGTTTCCAAATTACTCACGGGTTGTTGTCTAAAAGTCCGAATTTTCAATAGAAGAAGTCAGCGCTCTCCGCCGGATGGCATGCGGCTGCGCTCGGCAGGGATAGCAGAGGACTCAAAGCACCACGCTTCTCCCCGGCACCCGATCCTTAGCCTTTAAAAAGGCTCCTTCACGAGTCGGGAGGGCGCTAGCGGTGCCAGCCGAGTCTCCATGTCCACGACCCTCGTGGCCGTGGTTTTTAAGGGTCCCCGCATCGCCGGTGCGGTAGGACCCAGCCCCTGCCGAGCAGACTCCCTCCGGAGCTCGGAGGGAGTCCGCCATTCGGCGATGGCGCCAACCCGGAAGTCCTATAATGGATTATTATTATGACCAGAATGTAAATGAAATTAATAAGATTTTGGAATGCAGAAATAAAGAAAATCATCAAACCATCAAATCTAGCATGCAGGGGGTCACTTTATCTAAATTATATAACTGGGTATTTGAATGATTGGTATTATAAATTGATACTGTTATAATGAAACTATTATTGGACTGTAATTGAAAACTAATTTTAAAAAATTATAAAAAACAAACAAACTGCTTCTGAACTTGACACAAGCCTGAGTAAGAGTGGACAACTCATCTAGTTCAGTTAAAGTTTACAATGAAGAACCGTTTATATCCCAGATAAAAACTTAATACTTTCAACTTACATCTGATTTTATCTCAGCATCATAAATAAGGCTCTCCCATAGACCATGGAATTCAGCTGAAACATAGAACCATTATGCATCATTTCCAATGTGTGGTTTTGCAAATCAAAATATCATTTTTAAACCCAACAACCCATTTGCTACTTAATGAATTACACCAACTTTGGTGGTGCTGCAGTGCTGCATTCTCTGCACTGAACATACTTATGAACACACATACATAGGATCACGTCATATTTCTTATTCCGGTTAAGACAACATGATGCATTTCAGCCTTGGTGTGGGACCTGTTCCCTTCCAAATGTTGCTGGACTCCAGCTCCCATCAGCCCCAGCCAGCATGGCCAAAGATTCTCCATCTGCAATCTAATCACCTGTACATTTTTTTTTTTTTTTGATGGATTATTCAATCCTGATGCAGAGATTTTTATTCTACTACATAGCAGAACTTCCAACTTGCAGGGGCATTGGTCTTCGTGATAGAAAAGTAACATTAACAGCGGATTCCCATGCCAATTGCCATAAATGTCCCAAAAGTTCCACCACTCTGCATCATGGTTTTGCCAACACCACCCATCAGTTCTCACCCTCTCATGCCAAACCTGAGACAAGAAAATGTGCCGAACAGTGCACCTGCTGCCATACCAACAGCAAAGCCCATCATGAAGCCCATTTTCACTCTGTCAAAGCAACTGGGTTGGGATTGGCCATATGGCCCCACTGTCACAGGCATCTCGACCACTCCACGCTTCGTTCCACCCGAGTTTCCCCATCACCTGTACATTTGAGTCAAGTCATGGAAAGAACTTTTTGAGCCCTCCACCTTGCTTACTGGGCTCTGGGACGTTTGCGTGAGATCTAGGACTCCTCTCACTCTTCATTTATTTCCATGCATAGTAGAATCATAGAGTTTGAAGGGGCCATTAGGATAATCTAGTCCAGGGGTAGGCTCTTAACCACAAGCGGCCCATGGGGGTCGTTTAACTGGCCCACGAGCTGCCCCTGAACTGAGCCCCTGGCGCAGCATGGCACAGGGACTCACTTCTGCAGTGCTGGAAATTGTGTCTGCGCATGCGCCGGAAATCATGGGTGTGCATACTCACACGCGCCCGCAATCCAGGCCACGGAGGGATCTCCGCTGGAGTGAACCAGCCCAGGCAAGGTAAACCTTGCCAACCCCTGATCTAGTCCAACCCCTGTAATGCAGGAATCTTTTGTCCAACATGGGGCTCAAACCCCCATTACAAATAAGTGGCAGGACCAGTGTACTCTAATTTAGTGTTCTATGCAGTTTTCAATTTCTTGCTTGCTCCCATCAGTTTTAATCTAAATCTGTCCCTGCCCACATAAATAATCAAACCATCCTTCTACTTCCTCTTGACTAGTACATTCTAATCCTATGCTGTTCCAACTCCATCAGGACCATCTTAAAAACTATAAATAATTTAAAAATACCTGCTGGTAACACCCAGTGATTAGCCGCAACAATATTCTCATCCTCTGCCTCCAGATTTTCAGCACTGGGCCCTTCTTCACCAAGATGAAAAATGTGTAATGAAAGGTTGCACTTACTCAGATTTATTGCCTGTAATGAAGAGGAAAAACCACATGAGAACTCTCTGGCAAGCAACCTGGATACATCTTTTAAGATAACTTTTGTTAAAGCAAGGTAAAGTGTCCAGTTTCTCAAGTGGTGGTAAAAATTGTCTGAGGTAGTTTTCAAAGAAGAAGAAGAAGAAGAGTTTGGATTTGATATCCCGCTTTATCACTACCCTAAGGAATCTCAAAGCGGCTAACAATCTCCTTTCCCTTCCTCCCCCACAACAAACACTCTGTGAGGTGAGTGGGGCTAAGAGACTTCAGAGAAGTGTGACTAGCCCAAGGTCACCCAGCAGCTGCATGTGGAGGAGCAGGGATGTGAACCCGGTTCACCAGATTACGAGACTACCGCTCTTAACCACTACACCACACTGGCTCCCAAAGGAGTCTGGCCTAGTCTAATTAAACTTACCATGAATTATAAGCCCTCATCTATACATGGAAGAGAATGAGGTGGTAGCGTGAACTTCACCACTTCAGACTGTAGGAGGAAAATACAATTTTCAATGCTCCCTCTTGCGGGTAGTGGTGTGTGCAGCAAACACTCTTCATATTAAGAAAAAGTGGCAATTCTGGGAGAAATGCTGTTGTCTACCCATTCTCTGTCATGTCAGTTTTCTATCTGGCATTCTATTTCCACACGAGCATTCAAAACTGAAAACTTACACAATGCATGCATTCTCCAGTAGCAGTTGGAAAAGGGGAGCCAACAATACGGGGGAATTTGGATTGCAGAAAGCATTCATGATCCAGACAAATGCACTTAACAGCAATTGTAGTGGACGTTACCTCCGCTTTCATGATCTTATTTAATAGTAACAAGCTGCAGCCTTCCACACACCCCATAAGTTTTGAATAAGGTAAGCCATAAGGTAATACCTGTCTTTCCTTCAACTTTAGCTCTGTGTCCACAACTGCAATGGACTGCACATTATTTGTCAGGAAATAATCATCAAACTCAGTCCATTTGTAATCACCAAAGACCACAGGATGCCTTTCTAGTAGTTTTAAGACACCCAGTTTGATATCCTCTTCCTTTGCAGTGCTGGGTAAAAGAGAAAAACATCATAACTTCAGGCATAATCGTTACAGCTAGAAAAGACCTGGTGCAAGGAGACCCCACCCACTCAGAGGCTGTGAAAAGTATGCCCAGCAGCGAACCCTCACACTCTTGATTATGGTATCCTACTAGGGATTGAGCAAGCTGCTCTCAGGTGAAGGGCCTGCAGAAAGAGAAAAATATACCGTATTTTTCGCTCTATAAGACGCACCAGACCACAAGACGCACCTAGTTTTTGGAGGAGGAAAACAAGAAAAAAAAATATTCTGAATCTCAGAAGCCAGAACAGGAAGAGGGATTGCTGCACAGTGAAAGCAGCAATCCCTCTTGCTGTTCTGGCTTCTGGGATAGCTGCACAGTCTGCATTCGCTCCATAAGACGCACACACATTTCCCCTTACTTTTTAGGAGGGAAAAAGTGAGTCTTATAGAGCAAAAAATACGGTAAAACAAAATCGACCTGCCTAAACCTTATGCACTAAGCTTCACTGTACAGAGGAAAGGTCCCCTGCCATCAGCCAAATGGGCACAGGTGAAAATATGCTTTTTAGCCACAAGTATACAAAAGTAACAAAAGTTACCAACGTAACTGATTCTCCTCCTGAAAATACGATTTCCTTAATCTTTAGAATGTGGAAGATAGCAAAGTTCTGTGGCAGATCATTTACGTTGCATGAAGGTCCTATGTGCAATTTTCAGTATCTCTGAAAGTTATCTTGGAGTGTTGGGGGCTAGATGGACCAATGATCTGTATAAGGCAACTCACAGAACTTGCAGCAACTTCATTAAGAAATAAGGCTGTTTTTTCTAAACCTTTTATACAGTGTGGATGAGATCTACACATGGTTTTGAGCCCCACCACATCTAGTCAGCTTCTGGGACTTATTGTTTGTCCGCCCCACCCCCACCCCCGCTTCAGCACATGACATTCTGCTGCAAGTGAGGATGAAAGGGGTTTCTGAAATGGAAATTTTTACACCAACCTGTTTGATTTTTGATGGACTTCTACATGTATCTGCAAGGATTCACATCCATTGTGAAGAGCCAGTTTTAAGTCACCTGCAGCTTTGTCCATTTCATAGAAACCTAACTGAAAAAAACAAATAGACATTATACTATATCTAAGATCTGGGAGATCCTTATTGTCAACTGTAAAAATATTGGTTTATTGTAGTGCTCCATGTCAAAGCAACTGTGATAATAAATATGTAGAAAATGATGGTAGAATTGCAATGTTCAGTCTGAGGAGTATGACTGCAAGGTAGTAAATAACTGACCACATAACAGAAATAGAAAAACTATATGGAGCTATCTCTCCCCCCCCCCCCCCCGGTTTCCTCTTGTACATGATTCATGAGATGTAATTCTTGCACACAAAGGTACAACACCCTCCAAAAATGTCATTGAGAAGTAGTCTAGAAGTAGAAAAGCAACCTGAACACCAATGGCATCGTTATGAAAAATTTAGGCTAGCTGCGTTCAGACAATACATGTAACGTGACTTTCCCCACAATAATACAGATGCTATCATCTAGATTACCAAAATATCGCTTGTCTTAAGACAATAACGTTAAGCTTTCTGGGTTAATTTGTTATACAGGTAATTTGAACTGCTTTATCGAAATGGGGGGGGGGGGGGAGGACTCCTCGCCTTTCTTGATGCTTTTTTTTATATATTCTGTGTTTTCATGTTGTGAGCCGCCCTGTGATCTTTGGGTCAAGGGAGGCATGCAAATTTAGTGATGACAGATAAATAGATAGATAGATAGATAAAACAAAGCAACCACCAGCTCCCGACAACAACGTTATATTATTATTATTATTACTGGTCATTTATTATTAATTTCCATATATATGGTGGGGGGGCTCACCTCGACCGAGAGAGAGGCCGGGGCTTCTCCGGGATTCTCTCGCCGCTTCCTTCCGCCTTCCAGCCTCCGAAGTCGAAATTCCCGCCCTTCTCATCCCCGGCCGCGTCGCCTCCCATTTTCGTCACTTCCGGCCCCGCCCCTTCCCCCTGGGTCGAGAAGAGACGGCTTCCTAGGCGGGCGGGGAAAGTGCTTCCTCTTTCCTCGCCGGGGCCCTTCCGTCACTTCCGGCCACGCCCCTTCCCCCCGAGCGCGGAGCCTCCGCCTCCTCCTGCCTCGCCTCCCTCGCCTCTCGCCCTCGAGTCGCGGCTATTATGGGGAAGAAGCACAAGAAGCACAAGGCGGAGAAGGCCGAGTGGAGGTCCGCGCCCGCCCCGGCCGTCGTCGCCGCCACCGGGGGGGGAGGAAGCGGCGGCGCCGCCTATGACGGTGGGTGGGAGAAGGGAGGGCGGTGGATTGATTTATGTGTTTATTCATTGCCTTTCTCCCCCCCTCCCTCCCTCCCCAGTTCCTCAGTCCCCACAACAACCCTGTGAGGGGGGCCAGAAGCCGCCACAGAAGCTGCCTGCAAGGAAGCCGTCCATTTCCTTCTCCCCCCCCAATTATTTATGCATTTGTTGCATTTTTAGCCCAAGTCCTGACCCCCCCCCCCGCTGCAGGGCTGGGGCAGCGTGTCGGGTTTTCCATTGGGGGGAGGGGCTGTTGCTGTTGTTTTTTTGGCATCTTTATTTTACATTTTGTTGTGTTTTATGCGGAAATCGCTCGATTTGGTTTCGCGTATTTTAATGTTTAATTTATTGTTTATGCCTACTTTTGTTATGCCATATTTATGTTATTTTTATCTGAACTCCGTAAAGGTGGCATACAAATAAATGACGGGGTGAGCTCCCGTTGCTCGGTCCCTGCTCCTGCCCACCTAGCAGTTCGAAAGCACGTCAAAGTGCAAGTAGATAAATAGGTACCGCTCCAGCGGGAAGGTAAACGGCGTTTCCGTGCGCTGCTCTGGTTCGCCAGAAGCGGCTTAGTCATGCTGGCCACATGACCCAGAAAAACTGTCTGCGGACAAACACCGGCTCTCTCAGCCTGTAAAGCGAGATGAGCGCACAACCCCAGAGTCGTCTTCAGCTGGACTTAACTGTCAGGGGTCCATTACCTTTTATCTTTTTATGTATGTAACACAAAACCATATATGCTATAATAAATGAATAAACTTTATCTTGCTTTTAGCCACTTTGGGTGGCTAAAATACTGTTGTTTTTCTCTCACACGCTTGTTGAGGGGGGTAGGTGCCACCTTCTTCCTGACAGAGGATATCAGTGCACATTTGCTTCAGACCTGCTTTTAGCATCATAATCTGCTCTTACACCTTCCTATGAATAAGGCTTATGCGATCAGCATTCCTGCTGAATGTTTGCTGCACTAGTTTGATACTGTTTATTTATTGCTTTTCACTTATTTGCTGCTGTTGTCACCCTCTTAGATTATGTGGATAAGCCCTTGGAGAAGCCATTGAAGTTGGTGTTGAAAGTTGGTGGAAGTGAAGTGACAGAACTTTCAGGATCAGGCCACGATTCCAGTTATTATGATGATAGATCAGACCATGAGAGAGAGCGACATAAGGAGAAGAAAAAGAAGAAGAAGAAGAAATCTGACAAAGAGAAAGAAAAGCATCTTGATGATGAGGAGAGACGGAAGAGAAAGGTAATGAGTCATTGACTTATTTTCAGAGATACTGGTCAGAGCTTTAAAACGTTACCTTATGAAAACTGTAAGTATCAGTTTGAACAAATGCATTTTTTTGTGGCAACTCCAGAGCTTTTAAAGCTATTCCTTACAACTCTTGAGAAGCAATGGCAGAGGATGAGAATTTTTAAGAGTCCAGAATACAGAGTAAACTCCATTGTAACGCCTAATTACTTTTATAATTTAAATACTCCATGGCATCGCTGAGTTTTTATGCAAGCTCATCGAAATGCATTCGCCTCATCTGTTTTGTTCAGAAGGTTTCAAAATCCCCTTCCAGAACAAATTCTGCTCCTGCAATAAGAAACCACCAGATACAGTACATCACATAATACATCACACCCTTCACAGAGATCACCTAGTGATTCCCTTACATCTTAAAATATTGATTTACAAAGAGTCTGTAATCTAATATTTGTTGAGGGGTGATACTACTGAAATTACCAAGATTGTTTCAGGGTATTTAGACGAGATCTTTAAAGCTAGAGCTAAAGTTTCCTGATTTATTTAGTGGTGGCTATCTAGTCTTTTATATATTGTATGTGTTTGGATTATCAGTGTATTTGGATGACTTTGGATGATTTTATTATTTTACTGTTTAAATTTATGCCAATAAAAGCCAATTGGATTATTGCAAGGTATGCTGTGTGAGACTGCTCTTTTAAGACAACTTGGCATATTCAAGTGGTCCAGAATGCAGCAGCAAGATTACTGCCTGGGGTTTCCTTTAGAATTCTTATACCCCCTGTTTCATATCCATGGCATTGGTTACTAGTTTGTCTCTGGACTCAATTCAAGGTGCTCACATTAGCGTTTAAAGCCCTAAATGACTTAGTGCTACTACTTTATGTAGATTGCTTGTTTCTTGAGCAGCTCTTTGAATTTTGAATAACCATTTTCCAACACACTCTTGAAAACCAACAACAAAACAAATAATAATAATAATTATACTATTTATACCCCGCCCATCTGTCTGGGTTTCCCCGGCCACTCTGGGCGGCTTGCAGTACATACAAAAACAGTAAGCTAAATAAAATAGCTAAATAAAAGCAGGATGACAAATGCAAATGGAAGTAACCCATGTACTTTTTTTAAAGATCCTGTTTTCCTAAGCATTTGGAGTCTGTTTTCCCATTGCTAAGTATCCTGAATTTTTAATGTCACAAAAGACTAATTTCAGTGATGATTTTGTGTGAATATGTTATTCTTTCATTTGTACTTGAAGAGGTTATATTGACTGTCTTTTTTACATTTCTGTTTCTTTGGTATCAGGAAGAGAAGAAAAGAAAAAGGGAGAAAGAACAATGTGATACTGAGGGTGAAACAGATGACTTTGATCCTGGAAAGAAAGTAGAGGTTGAGCCACCCTCCGATCGTCCAGTCCGAGCCTGTAGAACACAGCCAGGTGCGTTGTCAGTGACATCTGAAACTGATATAAAGATTTGTATAGTGTAGGAAAACACTTCTCGGATTCTTGTTTGCTCTCAGCCCCTTCTTTGGTTAAGGATGCAGTTTATTCATGTGGATAGAAATTCATATGATTCTTGTGTTATCCTTAATATTCCTCTATCATTTTCAGAAAGGCCAAACACAGAATATAATGTATGTTTTACTGTCTTGTGCCAAAAACCAGGATTAATAGTGGTTATATTATTTTGTAGCGATAGCATCTTTATCATTTTAGAGCTGTGATATACAGATGGCAGGAACTTTCAAAGGAGTGATCATTTGCTTTTCCTTACATTGAATTATAGCAGAAAGCGAGAGCACACCTATTCAGCAATTGTTGGAACATTTTCTTCGCCAGTTACAGAGGTAAGAATGATGCGCAATGACCTGGAACGCAACCCTCACGCAAATGGGGAGTTGTATGTGTTTCTGGAAAACCCACATCACTGCTTAATAATATCTAATTAGTTTAAGATCGGTACTCAATAATGTAAGATGTGTAGATAGACGTGCTAAAGCGCTGGAGTGCTGGATCTATGCCCCCTCACTTTTAGCACCAGCTCATGTTGGTATATACAGATGTTTCTATGCAACTTATCCTTCAGGACTTTCTTGCTAATACAGAAAGTCCTGAAGTCACATGCATTTCAGATATCAAGCTGTATAAAAACAGGCTGATTATTATTTTATTATGAATACCTTTCTATACTGCCCTTCATCGCTTTGAATACACATTTTGCCAAATACGGAAAAACATAAAAATGCTTCCCCCTCCCTTTTTTTAATGAAGCAAGACAGGTGGTGGTTCTTGACTGATGGAAAAATGGCATTTGTTTTACATAGGTGTTTGGGGGGTGTATATATACACACACATACATGTATACACATACATACATGATTTTATCCCCAAATATAACATTCCCTATATGTATGTGTTTCCCTTTTATAGGAAAGATCCTCACGGGTTTTTTGCTTTTCCAGTCACGGATGCCATTGCTCCTGGATATTCCATGATAATAAAGCATCCTATGGATTTTGGCACTATGAAAGAAAAAATTGCAGCAAACGAGTACAAGTCAGTAACAGAATTCAAGGTGAATTAATAGAGATTTGATAAAACTTTTCATAGTGCGAATTGCTAATTATTATATTTGGTCAATAGGGGTGGTAGATCATGTAAATAGCTCCAGAAATGCTTCTATCTAGCATTTCCTATGAGTGGGCAGCAATCCCGATATTCCAGTGTGAAAGTCACATAATTTTTATGTGATACCCCCAGAGCAGGTTGTGCACAACAAAAGTCTGTGGTTTTAAGTGCAGGTGTCGAGGGGGGGGGTTGCCCATTGATCCCTGCATAACATGTAGAGGCCTGTGGAAGCTACTAAGACAAGCACAGCCCAGTACACATATATGATGGTGCAGAAGGGGCTCAGTAAATCTCCTGTTTTTATTGCCTGCCTCAGACAACAAAAGCAGGATTTACCAAGCACTTGAAAGGCCATAATACAATACTGGCTGTACTTGTTTTAGCAGATCACGGATTGTGAGGGAGAATATCAGTGAACCAGCCAGCTCCTTGTGTTAAACAGCAAGGTGTTCTGCAAAGTTTGGCATAAATGTTAAAGCCCTGATCAATTAAATTAGTTGAAAGTCCTAGTGCAGCAACATTGTGATCTAATCTTTTCTGGTTTCATTGTTCGCCCTAGGAAACCGAAAGGGACCAGGGCCCCTTACAAGTTACCTGAGAAATAGTTGGTTGATATTCACCAACCGTACTATTCATTTTAACATTCTGTTGAATTTGGCCTGGCATGGCTGTGACTACACAACTGCAAAATATGGTAATGCCCATGTTCATGTTTTTCAGGCAGATTTTAAGCTGATGTGTGACAACGCAATGACATACAACAGACCAGACACTGTGTACTACAAACTGGCCAAGAAGATCCTCCATACAGGCTTTAAGATGATGAGCAAAGTAAGACAGCTATGAAAGTGAACATGATGAGACCAAATGTGCACATTAAACTACTCTAGTGGGTCAAAGTGAAGGATTATTTCATTAATCTGTATAACGTGGCTGCTGTATTCTTATGCCCTGGGCTTAAAAAAAAGCAGTAAATCTGCACTTTTATACAAATAAAGCACTGTTAGGGAAAAATGCATAATATATTCTGCTTCTAGGTATGGAAAGGGAGAAGTTGCTGTGTAGGATATTGAAGCACCCCCTGTCGCCACTAGATACTGCATGGGTTTCTAAGAGTCACCAGACATTGGCCACACACTTTTGCATAAATGCTTACAATCACATTGCTCTTTTAAAAAAGAAAGAAACGAAAAGCTGAAATTATGAGGAAGCTGAATTCTGTGCCCAGTACCACATTCTGCACTCCTACAAAAATATGACATTCCCATAGCATGTTATATAGAAGGACATTTCCATTTTAAATCGCTCACCTTTTACGGTACATAACACTCGTAAGATGTGGTTTCAGGTTCGATACTTTGAACAGAAATTTCCATCATGGAAGCAAATTTTTCCATATTACCTTTTAAGTTCATTGGACTTGCTTAAGTTGTTGACAAGTGAGAAATAAATAAATTCTGAATCTTCTTTTGGAAAGCCAAGCATGTTAAACATCAAGGTGATGTATAGAAACATGCTTTCCTTTAAAACATTGTTGAAATGTTTTATGGTTATGAAATACAATTCATAAATCCTCTTAGTCCCCTTCTTAGCAGAAAACAACAGGCCCTCCCCTCACTCCTCACCTAAAATTTAAGAAAGAAACACATTAAAAGGGAAATACTTAAGGTAGGAGATGGATTTATGTATACTTTACATTAAGGTGTACTAGTACCATATTAAAAGCAGTCAAACAACTGATTTATCATATGAGCTACTGCTTCTAGCCTGTTCTGCAGGAAGATTGTGGTAAGTTCCGCTTGTCAGGTAGGTGATGGTCTTTTTTTCCTAGGTTGCAGATATTCTGGTGTCGTGCTGCCATGACTGAATCATGTTGCATCATCATTGAAGGTGTAGCTCTTAGGCACAAAGCCATGGCCATTCCCATCCCATCCCATCATCATAGCACCTTGGCTATGAGGGAAAGGTGTAAAGTCCCTGCTGCTCTGTCCTTTCTAATTCTAGGAACGGCTGTTAGCTTTGAAGCGCAGCATGTCGTTTATGCAGGACATGGATTTTTCTCAGCAGGCAGCTCTTTTGGGCGACGAAGACCCAGCTGTTGAGGAACCTGTGCCCGAAGTTGTTCCTGTTCACGTAGAGACTACCAAGAAATCCAAAAAGCCAAGTAAAGAAGTCATTAGGTAATGATACAGATGGAATGCTTTGCTCTTTGGTGCATCTTAATTACAAATTGGAATTGTGCTGCTATGAAGCAGACTTGAGTTTCCTGAGATTTCAGCGTACTTGGGCAGTCACAGATATTTTCCGCCATTGCAGCCACACATTTTCCAAGGTGTTGCAGGTTGTGTGTGTGTGTGTGTGTGTGAGAGAGAGAGAGAGAGAGAGAGAGAGAGAGAGGTATGTCAGGCAGCTGTTGAGGTATTTGAGTATCAAATTAGTTTTGGATAAACCAATCCCAAACTGTTGATGAATCTTAGTTCACTTCTCTGGCGTTTTACTGTGACCCAAACAAGACATGTTTTGATTTTCATTTGTAAGGCAACCGTACAAGTTGCAGTATAAGTTGCACTTCTTTAAGGATTGTAGAACAGTGCAAAAAGTACAGTAAAGATAGTAGACATGCTCATTTTTTTTCTTTTGAGGCACTTAATAATTTCATTGTGCCCTGCCTCAGCCTTAACACAGCAGAGGCCATTTCTGTGATGTTGTCTTCTCAGATCCCAATACCCTCCAGTTGCCCCTCCAAGAGCACCATTAATTCCCATAATGTTTCTGAGTGCACAGTGATGCTGGCTACATTGCAGATTCTTCCCTGAGCTTGAACTTCCCCCCGGGCTGTCTTGTAGCTGCTGCTGACCTGACTGCTGTGGGAGGCAGTGGTGCCATTTCCCCCGAAGCCAGCAGTGGCCTCCTCTTTAATGCAGTCCCTGGGCTTATAAAAGGGGGTAAGATCCTATTTTTTGTGTTATGGGGACTGATGATTGCCCTACAAGGCATATTTTGCAGCCCACTGCTTTCCTTCTACAGCTCAAAGTGGGTGAAGTTTTCTGGCCCATCAGAGCAATATTTTTAAATGACCATCTTCATGCTCTGGAACCATTCCCTTCCCACTCCCAGCACAAGCCAAAGTTAAGCATGTCTATGGTTTATATAGGAGAATAAAGCATGGACTTCACTCCCTTTCTCTCCTCCTCTCTGAAGCTATCAAGACTTTAAATTGCTGAACTTGTGTCCAGTAGTAGTAGTGAAATAATAGATACAAATACAATATTTGCCTATATAGGGAACAGCACAATAAATATGTCATCTATTGCACCATATTTTTAATGCTTGCCAACATAAGACAGATATCTTCCCCCATGGTTCTTTTACATAGAAAATCTTTCTTTGAGTTGATGTTTGATAAGATGGTCATGGATTCTGTTTTAAAAGCTGAAGTACTATATTCATTTAAGCATATTAACTTGTATTTGAAGTCAGATTACTTACACCTTAAACAAAATTATTTTTCTAACAAGGCTGAAGAGAAAATGATTTTTGTAAACAACACAACTGATTTTTATTGACCTTGCAGTTGGGAGAAATGCGTATCTCCAATCACCCCTTAAGACAAAAGCAGGAAAGGGGGGTGGCTGGGGAGTATATACAAGGTATCTGACAGAGTGGGCAGTTTATGCCACAGCAAATCTGCTTAATGAGACATAATTCTCATTAGGATGTAATGGGATCCAGACTCAAATAAGATACGGACACCTCCTTTATCCTGTGCTTGTTTTCCGAGGAACATCAGGCTGTTCCTTGTTGGAAACTGAAAGTTAGACTAGTTGGAGCTTCTGGTTCAGCAATGCAATTCTTAGGTTCTTAAGCTGAAACAAAAAGCTGTGCACTGGCTAATAGTGTACATTGTATAATCCCTTGCATGCCTATAAAAAGTGTACATAAATGACATGGTACACACATGTCTCGCTTTCAGCCTACTTGCTATTTACACATTCACGTATCAGAACACAAAGCATTATGCCCAGACCTCACTACACATGCACAGCTGATTCAGGCATCTGAACAGCCAGAGTTTGCCCCCTTCTGTACTTGTTTGTTTACTGTGGCAGGCATTTTGGGGCAGAAACCATGGAGTGCGGGGAGAGATTGGACAAATCAGTTTCTCCTTTATGTCTCTCTTGGTTGGCTGCAAAAGAAACCATGGAAGAAACCATTATGGGAGCAGGGAGAGAGATCATGAATTAGAATTTTTACCGTAGGAATCAGTGGAAACTGAACTTATTAAGCGAACCCTCACCTAACAAATGATTTCTTGGGAACACACTGTATTTGGTAAGCGGAGCCTGTGTCTAATACACATAATGATAAGAAAGTTCTGATTAACCCTGGAGAATGCCCACAATTAGTTCACCGTCATAATTTGTTGCCTAGAAATTACTTGGAGAAAAGTAGACATGATTTCATATTTATTGCACAACTTGTAACTTGTTTGTAGCTGCATATTTGAACCAGAAGGCAATGCATGCAGCCTGACTGACAGCACTGCTGAAGAGCACGTTCTGGCTTTGGTGGAACATGCAGCAGATGAAGCTCGGGACCGGATCAGTCGATGTCTCCCAAACAGCAAGGTCGTGCCGCTTGATCCAAGTTTCCATTATTTCGTTCTGCTTAACATTGCCAGAAACAATGTCCTCATCAGATTGAATAAGCATTTTTTGCGTGGCATCTGATACATTAATTATATTTCAAGGACCGCCTCTTCCCATGTGAAGTGACCCAGACCTGGCACTCTTCCTATGCCTGCCTGCCTCCATGAGAGGTCTGGAGGGTGGCAACATGGGGACGGACCTTTTCTGCAGTCCGTGACTCCCCATATGTGGAAGGCTCACCTGGCGCCATCATTACATCTCTTTAGGCACCAAGTGAAAACATTCCTCTTCACCTAGGCCTTTGGCTGATTAAACCATCTCTGGCCTTTTAAACTGTGTTTTGTGTTTTTACACTGTGATCCTTGGATGAAGGGCGGTATATAAATTTAATAATTAAGTTTCACATGTGATTGCTTTATGGCTGTTAAATTTCCAGAGCACAGTTTCCATTCCCCACTTTCAATATAACACAAATGAAGTGTCACCTAGGATTTGTTCCTCGGTATCTGCCTTGGTGAAGCCCCCCACCCCCTGAGCTTTTAATAAGTTAATAATGGTAATAAGTTAATAATATTAGTTATTTAAACTACCGGTAATGGATCCAGAGTGCTGTCAGGATAGGACCTGGGAGGTGAGGGTTCAGAGCTTCATCAATGGGCCTATCACAATCTCTCATCTTGGCCTACCTCATGAGATCATTGTGACGATAAAATAAGTGATGGAGGAGTATGAACCTTGAGTTTCTTGGAAGAAAAGCACAATATAAAAGTAATAATGCACTAAATAGCTTCATGTAATACTCCAGATTGTGGCAGCCAAAAGTTGATAAGGTTCTCCATTATGGCACTATGGGAAGATAAAAATAAAAGATTGTAGCCTTCTGATGAATCAAATCTAGCATATTAAACAATTCAGGTGTTTATATTAAAAGCACTAATGCTCTGAACACGCTTATGAAAACAGGCTAAAGATGATGCAGCTTTTTCAAAGGTGCTTATTCATACTGGATTATGCACCTGTAAACTCCCATTCCAGGCACACATCCAGCATGTGAGTGTTGAGTGGCCCAGGGGGAGGCTGCACTCTGTCTTAAGCACCACAGCTGTGCATAGGCTCTGCACAGCAAACATAGGTGAATAAAGTAGAGAATAAAGGCGTTAAGGAGATAAGGTTCAGTTGTCACCAAAGCTCTGGAACATGCTATCAAAAGAGGCAGTGCTAATGTTGTAGATCTCAGTAGCGCAGACAAACTGTTAGGATCTGACGTTTTAAAATCTGGATAGGTGCTTCCTTTTGATTGGTGAACGTAAAAATAATTTCTATTTCTGCCATATTTTTTAAGTACAGATAGGCTACCTGAAAAAGAATGGTGATGGGTCTTTGGTCTTCAGCGTACTCAATCCATCTGATCCAGAAGCAGAAGGTAATTGTTGTGTAACTTTTGCAAGCTTTGTTTAAAGTTGTAGGTATGCTTTTATTGCTGCATGGCTAGGTTCTCTTTTTAAATTTGCTCTGAAGTTCTTTCATCTTAGATTGAACAACCCAAACAAATATGAAGCAGTAATGATATGCGTTGAAATGTTTGCAACAGTACAGTAAGATGTGTATTCTGAAATACACTTTGCAACTCATCGTAAGCTAAAATGAATGTCTAATACAGACACGGTTGAAGGTTTATGGCTAATACTACAAATACCGTATTTTTCACCCTGTAGGACGCACCTAGTTTTGGAGGGGGGAAATAAAGAAAAACAATTTTATCCCCCCCCCCCCGGCGCGGGGGCGGGGGAAGCCCGAGCTTCCCCTGACCCCAGCCCACAGAACAGGCAGCTCTCCGCAAGCCTTGGGAGACCATCGCAACTTCCCGCCGGGCTCCCACTGCTTGCGGATATCTGCCTGAAGCCCAAACCAGGTCAGGGAACAGCGGGAAGGCACACTGCTTCTGCCCGCCGCCAGCCTCCAAACCAGGTTGGGGAACCGAAGCCCGGGGCACGTTGTGCAGTGTGCCCCGGGCTTCGAGATACAGGCTGCTATCCGCAAGCCTAGGGAGCCCGATGGGAACTCCCGCGGGCTCCCAAGGCTTGCTGAGAGCTTCCTGAAGCCTGGAGCGCGAGAGGGGTCGGTGCACCGACCCCTCTCGCTCTCCAGGCTTCAGCGAAAGCCTGCATTCGCCCCATAGAACACACATACATTTCCCCTTCATTTTTGGAGGGGGAAAAGTGCGTCCTATAGGGCGAAAAATACGGTAGCTTCAAAATGAAGCTTCATTTGTCAGTAGTGTCTAAAAAAGGACTAAGGAATCTTATTGTTGACTGGATACCTGTGATGTTCCTCTAAACTCTTATTTGAATTAGCATAAATGCATCTTCTACTTTTTTGACCTGATCTTCATCTGCTTAATTAAAACATGAATTGCCAGTCTGTGATACAACAGGTGGGCTGTAAGACATTCTTGGACAGAAGGAAAAAGACCCAATGGTCTGGGCAATGGTGTAGAAAAAGATCTGTATTCCTCTTTGCCGCTCCCTGTTTGCTGGTGCCTGCTCCACAGCCAAATAAACTAGAGGCTGAAATTGCAATAAAGTCCAGAGGGCTGCATGTATTGTAGTGGAATGACTCCATCTCATGCCTTACTATTACTCAGCTGAAGAAAAAAAATGCACATCAGTGAGGAACTTGACTTGTGTTTGTCTGCTTATACATATGTATAGTGTATGAACTAAAATACATAATAAATGCTGAGTGTGATAAAAAAAAATCCATACTCAGGAATATTATCTATATGTGTTCCTGATATTGATTTTAGAGGTTTGTAAAATGTGTTGAAGGGACTTTAAGATCCATGCCAAATCAACCATGTGGTTCATGATGCCTTGGTCTTTGTGGCAACCATGGGCGTGTCTCATATAATAAAATGGATTGTTATCTTAATTATAATTATTATTTTGTGTTTTTCATTGCCTTTTCAACATAGTGTCCTAAAAAGCAGGATAGAAATTAGTTACATAAATAAATGTAATGCACATTTCCTTTTAATACAGAGGAGGAAACCCATCCAGTGGATCTGAGTTCTTTGTCAAGCAAGTTATTACCTGGTTTCACAGCCCTGGGCTTCAAAGATGAAAGAAGGCACAAAGGTAGTTAAGGCAACTAAATATTATGTCTTCAGGATTAAACATTTGTCCTGCTATTAAACCATTCATTCAGAACCGAATAGTATTAAGAAGGTGATTTCAGTTAACTAGTTGTTTTCAGAACTTGATTAGTTGACTGTATATCTAAACCAAACAAGTAAAAAAAAAATCATGTTGGGAGAAGTAATTGGCCATGTTTGGACACTCATACTTTGGTTTAACCAGAAGTCTCTAATTAAATGTTGTTCCTTGTTTTCTCTGAACCAGGAGAATATTAAACCACATTTTTTTTTACGATCTTGGCTTGTTCCGAAGCTGGAAACTGTAATTTTCCAGCTGAGGCTTAATAGAAAACCATGGTTAATTTAGAGGCTTCCTGGTTTGCCTCCTCACACTGCAAAGGGAAGAGTGAAGACAAACAATTAAGTTTGTTTGTATCTCAATTTAATACGCCAATATATGATTGTCAAAGCTGGGTGATTTTTACAATTCTGTTTGTGGTGTCTGACCTACGATAGCTGATTCGCACATGCATTATCAAGAGATGTACATGGATCTGTAAACAAATCCTAAGAAATGCAGTTGGGTTTGGGAGGGGACGAGGCTGAGAAGAGGATTTCAAACACGTTTTTCTTATATTTCCAGTCACGTTCCTTTCAAGTGCTAATACAGCACTTTCGATGCAGCCCCATTCTATTTTTCATGATCTGAAAGCAGATGAGATGGAACTGCTGTATTCAGCATATGGAGATGAAACTGGGATCCAGTGTGCCCTAAGGTAAAGAAGTTGTCGTGCACATTGAACTCTTATATAATTATATTAATTGCTTGTTTACTTTTGTCTGTCATTCCATCTTGGTGCCACAGACCACTACACCAGCACAGAAGCTTAAGATTAGGATATACAAAGAAGAACAATAGTTCACGTGGAAGCGGGAATAAATGGCATACAAAAATTTGTAGCTTCAAATTCCATCAGGGTGACAACTTTTTTGAAGAACCACGGAAGACAGCTTTTCAAAACCAAAATGTGTTTTGCTTTTTGCAGTGTTTACATTTAATTTAAAAGTATATATGCAGCCGACTGAACTGCTGGTCTTATGTCACAAATCTTCTAGTTTGCAGGAATTTGTGAAGGATTCTGGAATTTACAGCAAAAAAATAGTGGATGACTTGTTGGATCAAATCACTGGTGGAGATCATTCCAAAATTATTTATCAGCTAAAGCAGGTAGGTCTGCATTATGCAGAGATGCAACCAGTTTTAACACAGTTAGTGTGGGATCAGTAGTTTCCCCTTCAAAGTATTTTTATTAAAATCTTCAAATTATGTACAGTAGAATTGGTCAGTGGCAGCCCCTGAAACCCATAAAGCCTTTTCTGGAACTCATGAATATGGCCACACTGTTTGAACACCTTACACAAATCCTTGTCTTGACAAACAGTCCCCTTCAGATCTAGCATAGAGAGGCTATAAAATAATAAAAGTGGCAGGGTTGATTAGTTGTACTTCTTCCTTGCAAACAAGGAACTGCAAGCCAAGGGAGTCCTCTATGCCTGTCCTTTTTCTTCCTAATTCTATCACCTGAGACAGGTGTGGGGCTGGAAGGAAAGAGCGAAAAGATGAATATCTTATCATAAAACAGAGTTGCATTTAATGAAGCACATTTTTTCAGTCATGTGGAATACCTTTAATTGGTAAAAACATTGCAACCATATATATTGTCTACAAACTCCAAAGGTTCAGCAGGCCTCTCCCTGTTCAGAATGCCTTTCTTAATTCCTGGCTAACAGTGATACACACCTTTTCTACAGTAACCAAGGCATCACAACCAAATGTGACTTGCATATTAGTTTTGTTGCTTAGCTTTAATAATGGGATAATCCTGTCTTTTCAGGACTTAGAGCAGTCCTTCACTCCCTTGGATTTGGTCTAGTTCTGACATGTCCATTCCAGTTCCCCCTTTTTTTCCTTTGTGTCTCTCTGTTTCTCAGAGGCTCATGGGATAATAGAAACCATATGGTGAACATCAGCAAAAAGTGTTTGAAATTATTTATTAAAAATTACTTCTTCACCTTGCTGACTTAGCCTACTGCATTCCTCTTCAGCTGATGCAAGTTCCAGCACCTTAATTCAACAAGCTCATAACGGAGCAGAATGAGCTGCAGAGCAATCTGAACAATGAAACTCTGCCATTTTGTGCCGGGAGCAGCCCCCATCAGCATAACGAACTGCTTCCAAACGCTGCTTGGCGGTGTATGAGAGGGGCTCTGGCTGGTTGAAAACTCCTGAGCCCAGCAGAGCCTACAAGCACTGTCTCTGCCAGACAGTCCCAAAACACTTCCTACCATGGTTGGGGAACCCTCCAGAGCAGATTGGGGGGTTGGGAAGTAGTGGAAACAGAATTTCCCTTGCGTATGCTGGCATGACACTGGATCTCACCCATAACTGCTTCCTGATGGACACTGATCACTGGAAAGGAGGGGTATAAACACTTCAAATAAACTAAAGAACAATAACTCCGCTCTCTGTTTTGTTTGAAGATCCTCAAAGCTTGTTGTGTTAAAAAAAAAAAAAGTTGGTCTGTATTAGTCCAGACTCAAAAGAAGCAAGGTTTTGTCCCTATCTTCTTTCTTCACTGTCCTATATTTCTAGTTTGAAAGTAAATCCAAATTATGACTGATTCAAGAGAAACACAGTTTATTCTGCAGATGTCTCTCTCATTGGCCTGGTTTGCACATTGCATTAAACCACTGTTTAAAGTGCTGGTGTACACAGCTCAGATGTTCCCATGCCACTTCCTCCTTGCTTCTTCAAAATCACAGACAAAACAAGCCAGAATCTAGGTTGTTGGGTTGACCAAGGCTCATGGTTTATTTCATGTGGAAAAACCCGCCAGCGGTAACCAAGGTTTGTTCTTCAGTTCTCGTGGTTGGTTTGAATAAAACAAACCTGGGTGCAGGCAGCACAGCAAGGCAGGCTCTGGCTTGTTTTGTCCACAGTGTGGCAACAAGATTGGTCTAGAAGAGTCATGGGAACTTTTGAACATCATGCACCAGTTCACTGCTTGTTCACATAAAACCATTAGTGTGTTTTACTCAAAAAAAGAAACAGGAAAAATGAACAATTTTAATGTTCTGGTTTTCAGAGGAGAAACATTCCAGTGAAGCCACCAGATGAAGTCAAAGTAAGTCCTATTGCATTTTATTTTTAACCAGCCTTCATGTTCATATGTAATAGTGTGCTTTTTTTTTTGGAAACCGCCCTGGGAATATGATTGAAATATGCTTTAGTTGATATTCCTGCGTTGCATGGGATTAGACTGGGTGCATTACAATTCTCTTATTCTACAGTAAATACAGAAATAAGAATTGCAATCAGTGTGTTCCATAAATCATAGAATCACTATAATTGAGATATTTCAGAAACCTCAAGATTTGTTTAAATTGGGTTTTCTGTACTGTTTTCTGTTTCCTTTCATTTTGTATTTATTTGTTTTTAAGTACCAAAGGAAAAAATAATCCATATTGAAAGCTGACATTTTCTTGTTACTTCGTTGGTGGTGTAAAATAAAAGATGTCAAATGGAAAATGAATATAGATTGTAAATTGCCAACAGTCTGGATGTGCTTTGATGTTTAAGGTTCCACCAGTCCTCATAAAAGAAGAACACAAATTGCGCAATACTTGCCCAGATGCCTCCAAGCAGAGTATGGTAAGATTTCTTGTTTAGTCTGTGCCTTGTAAATGGCCTAGTGAACCACCAGACCACAGGCCTAATCCAGCCCCTGCCCCCCCCCCCAAAGCTTTTTTATGGCTGTACCAAATTTGGCAGTGTGGAATCTGCAGGGATACGTGGTTGGAGAAGTTGATCAGACGAAGGTGGCGGGCCGACTGCAGCCGCATCCGTGGTGGTGTCCCTGTCTGCTGCAACTTCTGCCTCTGTCCTGCTGCGCCCTTGCTCCTTTGGGCAGATTTAAGGTTTCATTGGAAAACTCTGGTACCACCGTAAGGGCTTGTGTTTGATCAGAGCCATGCTTCTCCTGCCTCTCCCTTTATTGCTTCCTGTAAGTTAGCACGCAGCTGAACAGCCTGAAATGTCCACATCCAAATCTTGGAGAGCATTGTTAGATCTTTACATCAGTTTGTGGGTGATCTTTAAAAAGCCACTTGACGTGGTTGCTGCTGTCACGATTAAGTAATTGTTTATTTCAGTTTATCATATTACAAACCATGCAAAAAGGCATTAGTAAATCATGTTGGGAGAGGGTGCTCTGCTTATTAACTTATTTGATCTTTATCACAATATTAATTTTCATTCATTATGATGACTGCTAACTGGAGGAGGGGCGGCAGGTAACATCCAGAATACACAGGTGCCTACTAAATTAAGCTAAGTGGGGAAAATATAGCCTCACCTGCTTTTTGGGCTTGCACACTTTTGGCATTTGAGTTTGTAATGAGGAAATGCAGCCTTGAACTGAAGAATGTTGGCCATTATGAATTGTGGTTAGTTTTGCTTCAAGCAAACAAAGCAATTATGCTTTGTTTGAGCAAAACAAAGCACAATCCCTCGTTCAAATCTAACGCTAAGCCCAGGGATCATAGTTGTGTTTCCTCCTAGCCCTTGAAAGGTAAAGGTAAAGGGACCCCTGA
The DNA here is from genome assembly GCF_964106645.2 of Podarcis pityusensis. Classification (NCBI taxonomy): domain Eukaryota; kingdom Metazoa; phylum Chordata; class Lepidosauria; order Squamata; family Lacertidae; genus Podarcis; species Podarcis pityusensis. Next base: position 3,945,867 of record NC_138038.1, on the reverse strand, counting down.
CCATTAGGTGCAGTCGTGGCCGACTGAGGTTGCGGCATTCATCTCGCTTTATTGGCCGAGGAAGCCAGCGTACAGCTTCCAGGTCATGTGGCCAGCATGACTAAGCCGCTTCTGGCAGACCAGAGCAGCGCACGGAAACGCCGTTTACCTTCCCGCCAGAGCGGTACCTATTCATCTACTTGCACTTTGATGTGCTTTCAAACTCTTAGATTGGCGAGAGCAGGGACCGAGCAACGGGAGCTCACCCCATCGTGGTGAGCCAACCTTCTGATCGGCAGGTCCCAGGCTCTGTGGTTTAACCCACAGCGCCACTCGCGTCCCTTGTAGCCCTTGTAACCACCACTCTCTCCACCTGTGATTCCCAGCCATCAGCATTCAGAAGCAGACTTCTTTGCATCCTCTTGTCTAATCCTCTTTCAAATCCATCCAAGATGGTGGCCATCACTATGTCCTGTGGGAGTAAATTCTATAGTTTAACTATGCACTGTCTGAGCACTTTCTTTTGTCTGTCTTGAATCTTTCACTATTCAGCTTCCTTGGATGTTAACAAACTCTAGTGTCATGAGAAAGGAAGAAACACTTTTCTCTGCCCTCTTTCTCTAAAATAAAAAGCCCCCAATGTTATAACAGTTCATCATAGATGAGACGTTCCATCCCCTTCATCATTTTAGTTGTCTTTTTCTGAACCTTTCCCAGTTCCACAACCTCCTTTTTGATGTGAGGATAATCCTAGGAGTTCCTTCTTAAACCAGTAAACAATGGTATTGGGTGATAGCAGTGAATCCTTTTTGGAATGCTGCCAGGATTAAATGTAAAAATTAAGATTTTCTCCTCCATGCAGTACACGTTTTCAACATGGTCACCAGTGTTTGCCCATTTGACTTCCCAGTGAAAGTCATGAAGGGTGCACTTAGCCTTGCTTGATAATGTGCTTCTACTGGAGAGGGGAGTCATGTCTGTAGCAGCCCTATGTAAACAGTTACTTACGTTGTGTAGCTGTCATTTTTCTCTTCTTTTTTCAGGTTGGGGAAGCCATTGGAGACAATACTAGTTCCGTTTTGGATTTTTTGTCTATGAAGCCATATTCAGACGTGTCCCTTGATATATCCATGTTGAGTTCATTGGGTAAGCATGTTCTTAAGAGTAGTTCAGTGTTGAAAGAATGATTCAGTAGTATATTATATGTAGTTTGGTCCATCAATCAAATTTTATTCTAGGCCTAGTCTAACATGGTTTTGCCACAGATTGCCACCCTTTTGTTAAATCATTTATTCAAAAATCTAGCGTGCACTGAATGATGCTTTGTTTTTCTCAGGTAAAGTAAAGAAGGAGCTTGATCATGAGGACAATCATTTACACTTGGATGAAACCACCAAATTACTGCAGGACCTTCATGAGGCTCAGGCTGACAGAGTAGGATCCAGACCGTCCTCCAACCTCAGCTCCCTCTCCAATGCTTCTGAAAGGGATCAACACCACCTAGGTAAATCTGGTTGAACAACATGAGCTCCTGAGCCTTCTCAGTCCCACTTAAAATTGAATAGTTTGTGAGATGCCCAAGATACGACTGCATTGACAGTATTCACAATCACATAATTACAGTGGTGATGAGATTGCCCCATAAGGTCTTGGGAGGGCAGGATGCAAATACAAATAGGTTGATAGATAGGACCATTGCTGTGATTTATTTCTACTTAAAATTGCAAATTTAAAATCCTCTGTTTGAATACATTTGACCTTTCAATGACTATTAGAAAACATGGCAAGTAATTAAACAGCCGTAAAAACTATTTGCAGTATAAAACAGCCCAAAAGCAATTTTACAAAGATGGATTTCATGTTATGAGAACATGAAATTCACACATGTTTTCGTTCCAAGTCTCAGGGCCACCGCAGGAAGTGTCTGCTCATACCCAACATCAATCACACTTCTAATAGAAGGGACTAAGTAGATAGGCTGGGTGCGGGGTTTTGCCACAAAAGTAATGAAAAGTTGACTTTTCTAAAATCATTGATGGAGAACATGATTAAAACCCACCAACTATAATCATTTACCTATTTAACTGAACTCTTTTAACTTGCATAAAATTGCACTGTGAATATATTTCCTGAGTGTATGGAACTGTTCAAACTTGTTAATTTATCCTTTCTGGCCCTCTCCTTGCTTTCCACAGGAAGCCCTTCTCACTTAAGTGTAGGAGAACAACAAGATATGGTCCATGACCCCTATGAATTTCTTCAGTCTCCAGAACCTACAAATGCCAATAATTAATCTTGCATATATTTTTATTTATTTTGTGCTTTTTATACTGTGTAAACAATTTATGTAGTTTTGTCGAATAGCATGCATTTCTATTTGCCCTTTTTATTTTGTATGAAGATTGCTAAATAATAATGCTCGTGCATATTTGTAAATATTACTTGGGTTTATATATCATGGTATTTGGACCATCTCATACGGTATTTTAGGTGTGTACAATAGATCTGAAGAAGCAATCTCAAATTACGTATTTAAGATACCTTATTTATATTTTAAAAAATGCTAACCAGCTGTTTATCATGCTGTCAATTGTTAAAAAGTTTTTTATTTAGTGTGCCGCTATGGCCGTATAGGAGGAGCATTTTTTCCAGTGGTGATACAGTGTTAGTCACAGAGACCGATTAATACCAAGGTGGCTCTGCTCTATGACTGACTTTAGACATCACCCAGACATTTCAGAACCGTGGTTGTCTTTGTATTTTCTCCTTCTCTTCCTCCAGTTGCCCACTGCAAAGATGGCCAGATTAAAAGTTATATACAGTCCAGATCCTCGATAGTAATATTGAAGATTTACAGCTTAAAAAGTTCAGCCCTTGCCAAATTATCCAGATTTTTAACACGTTTTAAATTTTAAATGAAGAATTTGAAATTTGACACTAAATGACTTTTTTAAAACAATTTATATTATGGATAAACTAGAATCATTTTGTTGTTCATTAACAATATTGTAAATATGAATAAAACTCATCAATGCAATTGTGCTCTGGTGTTCTTGGTACTTAGTTCTCCAGTTCCTCATTAACTTGAAATTTGGTGTACCAGAAACAGACCTGCCTAAAGCTCTCTTTAGTGTGATGAAAGTGATCAAGTAGAGTTGTGAACTTTGCGGGGGAGAAAGTCTCTCCACTGCAGTTCTGTCCAGTACACCAACAGCAGCGAGAAAAGGAGCAGCAAAACTTTGGGATGGGGCTAAATATACAGCCCTGCAGTCCCTTTCACTGCTTGTCCTCTACACATGAGTAATGAGTGAAGAGAACTAAAGATTAAAAATTGCTTTAAAACTTTGACCATGTGAAGTCCTATAGCAAATCTGTTTTCTGCTTGTGGTGATCCCAATTTTCTAGGCTAATGCTGTATCACAAAATGTTCCCAAACAATTACCAAGCTCAGGGGAGCACAAACAACAGAACTTGTTAGTTTAGCATTTGACTAGACTTAATACATCGAACAGCTCTGAGAGCTAAACCAAGACTTCATTTTGTGCTGTGCTTCTAGGCATAGGTCTGGGCTTTAAAGGTCTCCAAGCAAGTTTTCTGCAGATTGCTGTTTGTTCAAATTCAAAGTAAAATGTGGGTTTTCTGGGAGAAAGTACTGGAACCAAAACAAAAACAAAGCCCTGCTCAGAAACAGCTTTTAAAGCATGGACTTGTGCCTGGAAAACATGGTACAAAAGGAAGTCTGGATAAGGCCTGAGTGATGAAATTCCGGCTTGAGGGCAGGCTGAGGAAGAAGCTGTCAGAGAAAACAACCAATGTGGTTAAAAGAGGCAGGGTAGCATTAAGGGTGAAGATAAGCAAAGGGAAAGGAAACTAGACTCCAGGAAATCTTAGTGCACAGGAAACAGAAATAAGAATGCAGGGGATGGGGAGGGTGGGATCACAGTGCCAAGAGGACTTTGCTAGGGCCTGGATTTCACATATTTATTTGAACTAACCTACCAGTAAGGAACTGTTACTTTTCTTTTGGTGGCACCACAAGTACTCAGTGCAGAATTGGAAAGTGACGCCTACACATCACACAATGGCAACAGAATGCATGGACAATTGCTTCAGTTGAAAAGTTAACTAAAAGAGTGCACACTTTGGACTGCACATGTGACATGGATGGTTTTATTGAAATATGATAACCTTTTACTATATATGATTTTCTTTTTAAAATGCATTTATTATTATTTTTATGAAAAGTAAAGTGGCTGTAAGCCTGAACTTTTACAAAACAAGGACTGTTGGCAACAAGGTTCCCACTCACATAACAAACAGGCGACGGAGGAGAACCCAGAACAAAAGAAGATTCTTACATTTATACCTTTTAATTTCCATACAGAACAATGAAACCGAGATGCTTGACGAGGGATTAAACAGGTAAGTGGTAAGTCGGAAGAGGCAAATTCCTGATAATCGTCGTTTGACAACGCTTGGTTCGTGTTATTGTTTGGCAGGCAGTGTACACCAGGGTGGAGTAAGCAGGGGCAGAGCAAGGTGGGCGCGGGCCGCCCCATGCGCCATCATGGGGGGGGGGTGACAAAGCGCCTGGTGGGAAGCACAGCCTGTCCCCTGGAGGTCCCGCCCCCTCCCCAAAACAACATCCCCAGTGTGGACCGGCGCTACAGGGCCTCCCTCCCTCTCCCCCCAAGCAGCCCACCCTCTTAACACTCCCCACTGCTGCCCCAAATCGCAGATGACTTCATGTCAGCATCCCCAAGCCCTCACTCCCAGTGGCGTAGTAAGGTCAGGTGGTACAACAGCAGGGAATGCAAGAGAATGGGCTGCTTGGGGGGGGGGGAGAAGCCCCACAGCGCCAACCCGCACCAAAGGTGCCACCCTGGGGAGCGGAGCGGCCGACCCCTCCCCCCCCGGCTCCGGCGCCCGCCTGCTTCGCCTTGCCCAGTCCATGGAAAGGCGGCCAGCTGCAAGCGCCCCTGGATCACTCCCAGCTCCGCCGGCCGACACCCACTGCACCCACCATCCCTGTCCTGGGGGCACCCAGAGGGCTAGTGGCAGGGGAAGTAGAGGCGTTTCCTCATCCTCAAAGTGCCTCTGGATGCACGCAGCTGCTGTGTTGGCGAATCCTCAGCCGCATGCCGAACAGCCTCCTCTCTGCTTGCACCCCGCTGGTGCTGGGTTCTGGTGGTGGCGCTTTTTTGAAGACCTTCCAGACGCAGGAGACGAGGGAACGGGGGCCAAGGCACAAAGGGGTCCTCTGAATATTCTTTTTCACACTGGCCTCATTCACTCTGGGCTCCAGGTCTTCTTTGTTGTCGCCAGACGGGGGCCACAGACCCTTTGCAGCATCTGCAAGTGAATTATTGTGGGGTGGCCTTTGGCTGCTATTATCTTCTGGGATGCCAGACTGCTCTTGTGGAGACCCCATTTCCTCTTTCTTTTCCTGCAGCTGCTTCGCCTCCTGGGTCGTGGGGCAGAGAGCTCTGGTCTTGTTCATCTGCCCATTGAAGGTGTTTTTTTCCTTCTTTTTTTTGCACTTCCATGTTTGGAGGGCTGCTGGGGGGTACTTCTCCTGGCATCCCCAGCAGCCTCCATGCTGTCAGTGTCACAAACGTGGATGGCCTTCTTCCCTCGGCTGGTCAGAGTGTGCTGGTTCTGGTTCTGCAGCTGGGACTTCAGCTCCCCTCCTGCGGCCTTCTCCTTCTCCAAGCCCCCTTGATTTTCCCTCTTTTGGGGGCCACTTCCGGCCCACGTTGGCTGCTGTGAGAGGCGACGGAGGCCTGTGGTGGGGTCCCTGCCCCTTTGTGGGGGGATCTTCTTCCTGCCTGGTTGGGGGTCCCCACTCTCTCTGTCCTCCGGGCACCCGGGGGGCTAGTAGCAGGGGAACTCCTCGTCGGTCCCATTGCAGGGGAAGTAGCCCATGGAAAGGCCTGAGCCACTCAGGGGTGTTTCCTCATCATGGGCATCGCCCAGGTAGTAAGCCTTGTGATCTGCTGCGGCACTTTCCGGGCGCTCTGGCTCGGTAGCGTCCGAAGGGAGGCCCTCATTCACTCAGGGCTCCAGGTGTTCTTCTCTGTTGTCGCCAGACAGGGGCCACAGTCCCTCCGCAGGTGAATTATTGTGGGGCGGCCCTTGGCTGCTATTATCATCGGGATGGTGCCAGGCTGCTCTTGACGCGCAGCGTAAATTAATAAGTGAAAGAATAAGAGCGTTAATGAGCTCACAACTGAGGCAGACTGAGAACACAGAGAGAAAATGGCTGCCACTTATAAGGAGAATGAGTCCCATGTCAGTTAGCAGTTAGGCCTGAATAACTTGACTTGGCCCAAATGACTGTGCAGTCCCAGCACTTCCCCGCCTGCTTGGCTGCTTCTGCTGTCATGTGTCTTTGTCACATGACAGCTCTTGTAGATACCCCTCTTCCTCTTCCTCTTCCTGCAGCCATTCAGGACTTAGTAGATCTGTACAACGTGGTCTCAGGTCTCCTTCTTGCTTTCGCCTTCCTCCTCCGGGGGCTGCCTGTTGGTCCTCTCGCCATTTCCCCAGCCGTTGATCTTCAGACTTTGCTGATTGTCACTCCCGCTGTCTCGCTGTCTAATATGTCGTGATTTTAAAAATAAATTTAGGCACCAGTTTTCCCGATTCTGTCGCGGCTAAGCCACCCAAGGGCTGTTGAGCCAAGGCTGGGAATCAACTGCCAAGTGAGGTTGGGATTCTGCGCTGATGTCATAGACTGGTTCCGATCAGGCCATTTCCTCTTAGCGGGGGACCTGTTTCCCCTGAGGGTGACTGCTTAACACACCACCCAAGAGAAAAAAGAGAAAAGCAGAGAAATCTTTTAGTTCTGTAGCAAGAAAGAATGAGTGCCAGGAGTTTTCTTTCCCCTGCCCTCCTCCACTGCAACACCTTTTCATCATCATCATCATTAAAGTTTTCTTGGTTTACAAAGGTGTTGTGACGTGGGGTTTGTGATTTCAGCTCTCCTGATATAACATGCTGGAGACAGTTCTCTAGTAACACTTCTTTATTAAAGCACAAGACTAAAGACTGGGGAGAGGAAAGCTACATTTATAGGGACAGGGAACTAGCAAGAAAGGATACATTTTGGAGGGAACAATATCAGGCAATCACAGTCCTGCCTTTTGGAGGGAACCAATAAGACAGAGGATCCAAATACAGCAGCTTAAATGAACCAATAGTAGCTGTACCCTCTAGAACCAAAAGGCAGTTACTTTACCCTAATGCAAATACAGACAATAATAATACAGATATAAAATCCTTTGACTCAATACACAACACCCCTTCCCCCCTAGTGAGCACAGCAGACGTAATCTCTCAGGTACTGTGGGGGCCTACAACTTCTACTTGATCTCCTGACAACAGGTGTTGCAGGTTCTGGATTGGGTGTTACCTGTGGTAGAGGGGCTGCTCTAGGGGTTTCGTCAGGAACAGATGGAGTCCCCGACATCTCAGGGTCCCCTATCTGTACCTCGTCATCGTGAGGACTAGCAGACCCTGGTTCATTTGTTAAAGCCCCTGGTGATTGCACCTTTGGGCCATTTTCACTCTGGTCTTGCGGCTCTGCGTCGTTAGCCTGGGATGAATTATCTGGCTCCTCCCTGCTGAGCGCCCGGCGCCTCAGCTGATCTATATGTCTCTTCCACACTTGCCCATTTTCCAAGGTCACATAATAGGACACAGGTCCACTAGCCCGGGTGACCACACCAGCCACCCACCGCGAACCTCGTGAATAGTTCCTCACCCAGACCAGATCTTCAGGGGCGAGATACCTTGTTGTGTCAGTCTCAGCCTGGGGGGTTGCTCTTGAATTATGGTTTGGCATTTTATCCGGGTGGGCATAATCCAGCACCGTTACCAGTCTCCTACCCAAGAGCAGCTCAGCTGGCGACTTGCCCGTTGCGGTACACGGCGTCGCATGCTGCAAAAATAACATTCGCGCGATGCGAGCTGACCAGTTACCCTCCATTAAGCGCGCAATGGATTCTTTGGCTGTTCTTACCATGCGCTCAGCCTGCCCATTGGAGGATGGGTGAAAGGGCGCGGATGTGACCCCTCTTATGAAGTTATCAGCCAAGAATGCCCTGAATTCTTGGGATACAAAAGCTGCCCCATTATCTGATACAATGGTCTCAGGTAACCCGTGGGTTGCAAACAGCTGCCTCAACACCTTGATGACGGCAGCTGATGCCATGCTAGGGACCATCGCCACTTCTAACCATTTGGAATATGCATCAACGATAACCAAAAAGACCTTTCCTTGGAATGGCCCAGCAAAATCTAAGTGCAGCCGGCTCCAGGGAGATCTGGACTGCTCCCACCAGTGGACTGGTGCTCTGGCCACTTCCGGCCGCACCTCTTGGCATGCCTTGCATGTTCGTACCCATTGTTCTATGTTCTGGTCCATTCCAGGCCACCACACATAACATCGGGCTAGCGACTTCATCCTGACCATTCCCGGGTGTCCCATGTGAAGCGTCTCAAGAACCCTGCTTCTCAGTGGTGCTGGAATGATGACCCTATCTCCCCACAGGAGACAACCCTTATGCATGGACAACTCGTGCTGCCTAGTCGCATAAGGCCTGAATTTGTCTTCATGCGGACCACCTGGCCACCCCCTCCCCACCCAAGTGAGCACACGGGAGAGAACAGCATCTTTCCTCGTTTTCTCAGCTATATCAGTAGCCGTTACAGGAGCCCCCGGAAGTGTTTCCAGCATCATTATGTGCTCCGCTGGAGCAGGATCCTCAGTGCTCCCGCCAGGAAGGGGCAATCGACTCAGCGCATCCGCGTGGCACAACCGTTTCCCCGGCACATGGGTCAAGGTGTACTGGAACCCGTTCAGGAATATAGACCAACGTAACATTCTGGGGGAGAGAATTTGTGGCGTTTGTTTGTTCGGGTTGAACAACCCTAACAGTGGCTTGTGGTCCGTTTCAATGTAGAAATGGCGACCGTACACATAATCATGGAACTTTTTGATTCCTGCCACAATTGCAAGTGCCTCTTTGTCAATTTGAGCATAGTTGCGCTCCGTGGGCGACAACGTACGGGAATAGAAAGAGATGGGCTTTTCCGACCCATCCGGTTCCCTATGACTTAGCACCGCCCCCAGGCCGTATTGAGAGGCATCACATGCCAGGACCAGAGGCTTTGACTCGTCATAATGAGCAAGGACACTCCTGCTACTCAGCATTCCTCGCAAGGAGTCAAAAGCCTTCTGCTGCCCCTGCCCCCATCGCCACACAGTCTTTTTCTGCAACAGTCTATGTAATGGTTCAGCTACCGAAGCTTTCTGGGGTAAGAACGAATGATAAAAGTTAATAAGTCCCAGGAATGACTGCAACTCCGTCTTGTTCTGTGGTCGTGGTGCCTCGATGATGGCCTTAATCTTAGCATCTGTGGGGTGGATGCCTGATGGATCAATTTTAAACCCCAAGAAATCCACAGTTGGCACCCCAAAACTGCATTTTTCCTTTTTCAGTTGCAACCCCACCTCCTTGAACTTGAGCAACACTGCACGAACACGCGCAACCAGTTCCTGTGGGTCTTTTCCAGCAATCAAAACGTCATCAAAAAATGGCAAGACCCCCGGCAGACCTCTTAACAGGTGTTCCATGAGCCCTTGAGAAATCCCTGGGGCCACACAAACTCCAAATTGTAATCTGTTAACTCTGAACGCCCCTTTATGTGTGACAATAGTCTGTGCTTCCGCTGATTGTGGGGTTACTGGCAGCTGTTGGTAAGCTTGTGCCAGGTCAATTTTGGCGAACACCTTGCCCCCAGCCAGTTTAGCCAACAGATGTGATACGACTGGAATGGGGTATGAGTTTCCCCTGAGTGCCTTATTGATAGTGCATTTGTAATCTGCACAGATCCTGACTTCCCCATTTGCTTTAAGGGGCGTGACGATTGGAGTCTCCCACTTAGCAGAGTCCACGGGTGAGAGAACTCCCTGCTTGACCAATTTCTCCAGCTCTGCTTCGATCTTGGGTTGCAGTGCAAATGGCACTCGCCTTGGTTTGAGTCGGATTGGGGCCACCCCAGGGTCCAACTCGAAGTCAACTGGGGGCCCTTTATAACAACCCAGTTTTCCATTAAAGAGACCAGCAAATTCTTTGCATAATGCCTCGCTCATCTCAGGGCAGGTTTGGATTGAATTAAGCCCTGATATACTCAGTCCCAGGGCGGGGAACCAGTCAGTGCCCAGGAGACTGGGGCAACTGCCCTTCGCAATCACCAGTTTGAGTACAGCCTGTTTGTCCCGGAACTGTACTCTCACGGCACACATTCCCATAACATGGATGCGGCCCGCTGAGTATGACTGCAAGGTTGCCGGGAAGGGTTCCAGAGGGGGCAACTTACCCCTGGGGAAGAATGTCCTCGCGGTCTGGTCCGACACGATAGTGAATCCAGATCCGGAGTCCACCTCCATGTCACACTGCTGACCCTCAATCTTCACCTTGACGTGTGCCTTGCCTTGTGCTGGGAACTGCACGACCCTCCCGTTGATCTCCGTAACGTAGTGGCAGTCCTTTAGAAAATGGGTTGCTGCGGGCGGTCTGCGATGCTCCGGTCTAGGTGCTCCTGTCGCTCCCAACGCCGCCGATCTACAGACTCTGGCGATGTGACCTGTCTTCCCGCACGTCCGGCACATAGCATCCCAGAAACGACAACTCTTCCGCTCATGGTTTCCGCCACAACCTGGGCACCTGCCTCGGTGATCTTTGTGCACTGTGCAGGCCTGACTCACTGACTTGACCCCACGGACTGGGCTCTGGCTCGGAGTAGCCTCTAGCTCGTCCATGGCATGCGCAACTTCTATCTGTGGCTTAGGGGCCTTGCGACTGGCATCAAGCTCCTCTCTTTCATAATTCTCCGTGGCGGCGGCCTCCTTCAAGGCTGAAGCAAGGGTAACCTCTTCTTTAGCCACGATGCGTCTTCTGGCCTTCTTGCTGCTCAGACCACCGATAAACCAATCCAGGAGAGTCTCTTCCAGATTTTGGAAGTCGCAGTGCTGAGCGAGCTTCCGCAGTTCAGCCAGAAATGCAGATACAGACTCCCCAGCATGCTGCTGCCTCTTATGAAACTCCATCCGCCGAGCCATCTTGGTCTCAGTAGGCGCCAAGTGGCTTGTTAGGCAGGCAAGAATATCTTTGAGAGATGTCTCACTTAGCTTCGCTGGAGCAAGCAATGCCTTGGCCAGCTTGAAGGTCTCAGGCCCACAGTAGCTCATGGAATGTGGCCCTTCTTTTGCTGGCATCGGTGATCCCTTGAGCCTCTGCGAAGAACTCGAAGCGCTTGACGTAGTCTTCCCACGTGTCGGGCTCTGATGGCTGGAAGGGCTCCAATACCCTTGGACTCTCCATTGTCCTGTGGCAGGGTCGTCTTCTCAGCTGGCCAGTGAGTCTTGTTCTTAGCTGCAATCCGGACTCTGAGGCAGGGCTGCGTTTAACCGCTCCTCAGCATTCCGGATCCCATCCTCGTCGCCAGTTGTTGTGACGTGGGGTTTGTGATTTCAGCTCTCCTGACATAACATGCTGGAGACAGTTCTCTAGTAACACTTCTTTATTAAAGCAACAAGACTGATGACTGGGGAGAGGAAAGCTACATTTATAGGGACAGGGAACTAGCAAGAAAGGATACATTTTGGAGGGAACAATATCAGGCAATCACAGTCCTGCCTTTTGGAGGGAACCAATAAGACAGAGGATCCAAATACAGCAGCTTAAATGAACCAATAGTAGCTGTACCCTCTGGAACCAAAAGGCAGTTACTTTACCCTAATGCCAATACAGACAATAATAATACAGATATAAAATCCTTTGACTCAATACACAACAAAAGGTATGCGCAATGTCTCTTTTTTTCAAGTTACATTTTCCATAGGTCAGTTTCATTTGTTGAGACATTAGGGTTACATTAGGAAGAAAAGGGGGGAAGAGGTGGAGGGGGCCATGGGGGGTGGGGTCAGGAGGCGAGGTTTCTATTTTGCTTCGTGTATGTGTGGGGTTTTGTGTCAGCATCACTTGTGTGGGTTCTCTTTACTATTTGTGTTCCTTTGGTGGTGAGAGATATTGGGGTTGGCCTAGGGTGCGGTTGCTTGTTTGTGATTGGCTGTGGTGAACTTTGTTTTCGTGGGGTGGGTGGGTGTTTTTGAATCGGGTTAAGCCATATTGATTTGCATGCTGTTGGCGCTGTGGCATTTGCCCAATCTTTGGGGATACGTTTGTACTGGGGGGAGAAAGGGTTAATAGGTGGACCAGTAAGAAAGCCATTTTTGTGAGTTAGTTCCTTGGTTCTTTTTTTGGGGGGGGGGAGATAGAGGAGTCAGAGTCAGTTAGAGACAGGGACAAGACTGAGGGGGAGTAGAGTGACAGAGTTTTGAATATATTTTAAAACTTGTTTGTGTTTGAAATAAACTTTAATCTTCATTGTTAACTCTACCTGACTGAGACTCAATACTTCACCAGGGAACTCTGGGTTTTTTCCCCACAAAATTGGTGTAAGCGGAAGGATAAAGTAGTGGTGTACAGGTCAATAGTCATGAAACAACCGGGGTCTCTACGAACTCCACAGGCGGGTTCTTGTCATTGTCTTCTTGTGCTGTGTATGTGATAAAGGGGAGCCATACAGGGGTGAAGGTATCTTCTTCTATTTGTTCCTGTGTCAGTTTCAGTTTATTGGTTAATTATTCTAGTCGGGCTGTTTCCCATACTATTTGGTACCATTGGTTCATGTTTACTCCTGACAGGTCTCTCCAGTGTCTGGCTATAATGCTTTTGGCTGCTGAAAGTAGGCGGGTTATGAGTTCTTTGTGATGTGAGTGGGCATTATTGTCTTGGAATATGTTTAGTAGAGCCAGTTCTGGGGTGGTTCCTAATACTTGCTTAGTTATTTGACACATTTCTTGTAATAATAATAATAATAATTTATTATTTATACCCCGCCCATCTGGCTGGGCCTCCCCAGCCACTCTGGGCAGTTTCCAACAAAACATTAAAATACAGTAATCCATCAAACATTAAAAGCATCCCTAAACAGGGCTGCCTTCAGATGTCTTCTAAAAGTCTGGTAGTTGTTGTTCTCTTTGACATCTGATGGGAGGGCGTTCCACAGGGCAGGTGCCACCACCGAGAAGGCCCTCTGCCTGGTTCCCTGTAACTTGGCTTCTCGCATGACTGTTGTCCAGAATAGTTGGATTTTGGGGCATTCCTACCACATGTGGAGGTATGTGCCTGTGGAGGTGCACCCTCTCCAGCATTTTGGTGAGGTTCCTGGGCATATTAGCGCTAATTTCCTTGGTGTTAGTGACCACCTGTAGGTGAGTTTCAGAGAGTTCTCTCCTTCTCGTTGATATGGATTTAAAGGAGGGTTTAGACCACATTCCGGTCCACTGAATGGAGTTAATCTCATAGCCTATGTCACCTTCCCTTTTTTTTTTAATTATGTCTAGGGGGTTCGTGGGGTTTTGGAGTAATATTTTGTATATTGCGGATACCATCCCTTTGCCATGTCCCTTTGTTGTTAGGAGGTTTTCGAAGGTTGTCAGGGGCCTAGTTGCTGTTGATTTTACTACTGGGTTGTTTAAGAGGACATGTAATTGGTGGTGTGTTAACCAGGGCAATTGGGTGTCCTCTAGTTTGTCTTGTATTTCTTGTGTTGACAAGGGTTTGTTATTTTTATAGAAGTCTGTTAGGTGATATAGGCCTTTGGTTTGCCAGGTTTTCATTTGGAGGTTTTGTGTTGCGTGATGGAATAATGGGTGGTATGTGGATTAGTGGGGATGGTGTTGGGGACACTTTGCCTATTTGTGTTTTCCATGCTTTGAGCATGGTCTGTGTGTACCTGGTGAGTGTTGTGGGAATTTTCCTTAGTTTGTTTGGAAGGAATGGGTATGCTGTGGTGCAGGTATTTTCAATTGTGTCCCTCTCTAGGTGTATCCATTGTTTTGTCTCATCTTCTAGTATATATGGGATTATGTGGTGCATTTGGTTGGCAATGTAATATGCTTCTATGTTGGGGATTCCCCATCCTCCATCTGAGGAGGGGAGATGCAGATATTTGGGGCTTATTCTTGGTTTTTTGTGTGAGAAGATAAATAAGTGTAGTTTTTTCTGCCATTTTCAGAGTTGGGTTGGGGGATCCAGATTGGGAGGGTTTGGAATAGGTAGGTTAGTTTTGGGAGGGTGATCATTTTGATCATGGCTATTTTGTCTGAGAGTGAAGTTCATGTTGTTCTGTCTCTTTAGGTCTTTGTTAATTTGCCCCCACAAGGGGTTGCAGTTGTTCTCTAGAGCTTCCACTTTGGAGGTTAGATCGTCGATTAATATCTGCAGGGGAGCCGCTGTGGCCTTCAGTATTTCTGCTAATCACATTTCCATTTCCCTCAGATCTCGTTTCTTTGTTGGGTGGTCTTCATCTTGAAGGGGTGCTGTGGTCTCAGCGCTGTTTGCCATCTCCCTGGTTGGTGTCACCTCGCTCTCCCATATGGTTTTGGTTTGGGATCTGCTTGGCGTCCTTTTGGAGTGGGGTGTGTTACGGTTGGGAGTTGTGCTGATGATGGTTCCTGGGTGTTGTTGGGTTGCTGAGCTGGACAGGCATTGTTGACTGATGGCTTTTACAGAGCGTTGGAATTAGGCGGTCATTTTTGTCGCATCTGGGCTGTGTTTTAAGGGCTTCTCTGGGGTTTTCCTAGATGCCTCAGTGGCGTTATTGAAGCAGGGAATAGACAAGTAGACAGACAAGTGGACTAACATACAATCAGTTAATATAAAAGGGGTAACAGGCTGAGATGTAAGAGACCGGGGGTGGGGCCAGGGGGAAGATGGGGGGGGGGTTATTTGTGGATATCCCTGTGATGTATATGATTTTCTAAAGAACTTTCTAATTATTAGCATCCGCCAAATTCACAAATGATAAACTGATCATTTGTTCTGGGAGGAAGGGAGAAGGGAAGGGGAACAGGAGAAGTTATGTGTTATGTTTATAATCTGCTGAAAACCAATAAAAGTTAACACACCGATACAGTATAGATGTGACATTTTAAATGCAACCTGGTACAGTACATACTAACCTGTCTACAGTACAGAATTGCATGAAGGATTATTAGATGGGGGAAAAGTCCTGGATCTGCAGTTGTTGACATGGGAATTATTTATTACTTTTTGTAAATTATCTTTATTGAGTTTTCTTACACTTAGAAAATTGAACCCCGTCACACATTGAGTAGCAAGCAATTATAAATCACAATAACTGATTCCAAAATACAGTGGTACCTTGGGTTACATACGCTTCAGGTTACATACACTTCAGGTTACAGACTCCGCTAACCCAAAAATATTACCTCGGGTTAAGAACTTTGCTTCAGGATGAGAACAGAAATCGTGCTCCAGCGGCACAGCGGCAGCAGGAGGCCCCATTAGCTAAAGTGGTGCTTCAGGTTAAGAACAGTTTCAGGTTAAGAACAGACCTCCGGAATGAATTAAGTACTTAACCCGAGGTACCACTGTATAACCATAGGGCTGTGAGTTTGTAGAGGCGCCTAGCCTTTTAGCAACAGGTTGTGGAAAGTGAACCGTTTCTATTCCTGGAAAAGTGGAAGGGCACATGTTTTAAGTGTTGCGCTGTTAAGGTTTGTGTAGCTTGCTGCCTTCCCAGCTGTGTGATGTCATTTAGCCCAAAGTCAATCATTATGAAGTCAGCAGTGAGGTCAATGCACTCTCAGTGGGAGGTGACCCTTCCAGTGCCTTTGATTTCCATTTCATTTCTGTGGGACACAGCAAAGTAATCGCGATATTGGAGGAAAAAGGAATAAAGGCACAACGGAGAGAAAAGCGACCCAAGAGAACATAGCAGAAGAGAATGATATAACCAAAGCTCCGATAGATATCTTAAAGTGGCGTTTTGTGATTAACTTGTGGAGCTCAGTGAAAAATACCGCCTGTCTGTGTTTGAGGAAGGGAATCTCTCTGAATAAAAGTGAAGGAAATTAGTATTTCTAATTTCTAAATTCTATTAGTATGGCTGGGAATCAGAGGACTGGTGGTTCTCTTCTTTGCTTAGGAAAATGCCATAATGTGGTAAGAAGCACAGTCAAAAGTGCTACTTTTGCTGTAGGCACTTTTTATTATCAAGGTAACTGTAGAGATTTTTGAAATAGCAAGTGGTCTATAAATGCTTTTAAGTAAAAACAAATATTTTCCTCAATCTAATTTTGAAAGATCTTCGTTTTTATTAATGCAAAATAACTGCCATGCAGTCAAGTTGCCCAAAGTGTCGCACTCCTTCATTTTGAAAAATACCAGTATTCCCAAGTTACGAGGAAACAGCAAGGTTTGCAGGACTAGGTGCGTGTAAAGATTGGGGAGTTTTTAATAGGTCACAAAATGCCCTGACCTTAACACCTTAAGTTATTCAGGTAACCCGGTCCCTTGTCAGTTGGTTGCCAAGGCGACCGCTCCAGTTTTCACAGCTCCAACATTCCAAAAAGAGGCAGACACGGCGCTTCCGGATCAGATGGAGGTCTTCCAGTCACAGGTTGTTTTTATTCCACATTCAGTAAATTTTGGATACCTGGGGAGAGGAAGATTAGCTTTAGAGGTAGTATATAGGAGTTGCCTGGTAATAATACAGCTGGTGGGAGGATTAATTATGTCTAGAGACTTTTTTTGGATCATTATTTGACACCTGCATTTCTTTCAGTGCACTTAGAACATCATACATGTATAGAGGTTTATTATCATGTATCACTAACAGATGCCTCCAGTCCCAGAGTTAAAAGTATATAAAGTGTCAAAGAAAATAAAGGTTTTATTCATTCAGGAGGCACAAACTGTTACACGCTTCCAAATGCTCATTAAATTAAAATTCACTTAATGGAAGGGAATTAGTACCCAAGCCTTGCTATAGATGCTGTAGATTCAGATATCCAAACAGTTGGACCTGCATATAATACTTGTAAACAAATAAGCAGTCTTAAACCAGCCTTACTTCTTTTGTGTTTTGCTGGTCTGCCAGAAGCAATGGTGGGAGGGAGGGAAGGAGGGGAAAGAGATTGGACAAATAACAGAGCATTTGTTCCTTCCTTGTTTGCCTTTTGCAAGGTTTCAGAGGATTTTCCAAGGTCTGCTCACCAGACAAATTTCCAGGCCATGTGTTGTCACCAGATATTCCTGATATGTTACTGTGAAGCCAATATGATCGTCCTATAAACCTCATTTTATTAAAGTGAGCAGCTTTAAGAATCATTTTAGCTGAAAAGTAATACCCCAGTATTGTTACTGGACTGATTCTGGATGAAACCCACAGGAATTGGGAAAGGTTATAGGTCAGTGGTGGAGCAAGTGCTTTGCATGCAGAAGGTTCCAGGTCCAACCCATAGCTGTCAACTTTTCCCTTTTCTTGCGAGGAATCCTATTTGGACTAAGGGAATTTCCCTTTAAAAAAGGGAGACATTGACAGCTATGGTCCAACCCATAGTATCTCCAGGCAGAGGCTGGGAAAGATTCCTGCCTGAAACACTTAGAAGCTGCTGAGCAAGGTGATCCAAGGGTCTGGCTGGGTAGAAGGCAGCTTCCCATGTCCCTGAACCCCTTTTGGGGCAGCTACGTGTTGACAGGGTGTGAATCACAAATGTTTAAGTGGCCCTGTTAATACCGCAGTTCACAACCTGTGTACACCGAGGTAGTTGTATTAACTATAATACAACTACTCCATAATATGAATTCTGGGTTTCACCTCAAGATTCCAAACATTTCTCAGAGTTACTTAGGTGGGAACCCTAACTATGTAAGTCCTATTAAATTCAATGGGGCTCACTCATAAATAAGTGGGGTTGGAAAATTGAGATGGTCATAGTCCCTCAGCAGAATTAATAGGACTGAGGCTGTGATCCCATTTGCAATTACTGGGAAGTGCTGGACTGCAAATCATGCCATGGCACAAATCCTTAGCAAATACTTGCAGAAGTCAGCAATGTATATTATTTTAAAGAACGCCAAAACAAATATTTAAAATAGTTAAAGGCTTTAAGGCCCCACAGCTCCCCTGTCGTTGCTTGAGTGGAAAACTGGTGAGGAAAACACAGTCAGACTTACTTCTATGCCTTTAACAAAAGCTTGATCTTGGGGGAAAATCAGGTAAAGGTCTTCACAGCACTCTCTTCTAATATCTGCATAGCATGCTGTTGTTAAAGAAGTAGAGCCTGGTAAAAACAAAAGAAAAAGCTAGCAGCTCCCCCTGCCTCCAGTCGTAGGTCTCCTGTTTGGAGAAGTTCATTCTGAAAATCTTGCATCAACTAATGTTTGTCTGATTTCGTATCAGAGAAGCACTCAGTAACCGGACTTTGGTGATGTGGGTATATTCTGCTATTTTGTATTAGGCAGTTCCTCTATGGTCGTGGTGGTGGCTGGCTTTTGGTTGCTCAGAAATTTTATTAAAAGTTTGTTTTTCTGACAATTACCTCTAATAGGAAATCGGTGGGTTTCTGTCATAATCCTGACAAACCAAAGTTTTGCAGGTAAGATGACAGCTGCTTGAACCACTTCCTCTGTAGGACCCAGGAGAACCACTGCCTTGCCAAGAAGTGGAGTGGAAACGGTTTCCATAGCTACAAAGGGAGTTGCTCTGTTAAAAAGAAACTAAGCAAGTCTTTCTAAAAGTTGTTAAAGGCCATGCTGACAGAGACAGATCCTTTAAATGCCCAACTTTCTGGTAATACTACATGACATTTCGACCCACAGGGGGAAAGATCCCACAGGAGTTGCAGAGCTCATCCAAACCTCTTTCTGCACGGCCCTGGGAAGCGAGGGAGCAGCGGCCTGGCCAGGAGAACATGCTGAACATCGCAGACGTAAGTCGCAAGGGAGAAATTATCCTGAACTTTGGGCTTTTCACTGTATTACTGGCACTGTATACTGAGGGCTCTCTTAGGACAGAAGCAGAAGAATTAGCATTGCACCAATTATTTCTGAAAGTAAGCAAGGGAAACTGAAGGCAGAAAGTTGGGGAAATTCTGCTTTACTTCATCAACAAATATGTTTCACTCAGTAGCTGCTCACTTATAAACTTTATAAACTGCTCACTTATAAACTTAGTTACTCTGAAACATTACCATCTGTTTGTGGGCAGATACTGACATTTCCCAGCTTTTCCGTATATTTCAACCATCAAGGAATACTCTCACATCAACTTGCTTGCTAGGAAACAGAAGCTGCACATGTTACAGAGGATTCTAGGAACAGATATACTGGGAGGGGTTAATATGCTGAAATAGCTGCCTTTTCAGTTCTTTTTTTAAAAAATTTGTGAGCTTCCATTACAAATACCTGAGGAGTATCTGAACTTTCCTTAATGGTTTACCATGCTAAACTACAGATAACTTTTCTGCCATACCAAGTACTAGCAAAGGTTATGCAACTGACGACGGGATACTTTTAAAGGTAAGAAGGTGCCTATTGGTAAGATTCCACAAAGAACTAGAGAAAATTCTCCCAATAGTCAGGGTTTTCTTTTCCTTTCATTCTCTCAGCAGTGAAAAAATCCCCTTTCCGGAAAATAACACCTTCCCTCCAGAAAGACAAGTCCCCAGGGCAGCTTACAGAGTCAGAATACAATAAGTATGCAACAAAACATACAAAAAGTAGAAGCAGAATAGAAAAATAGCACAGAAAGCTTCAGAAAAGGTACAAACAAGCTAAGATAAAAAGGGCTGTGGAAAATAAAAGTGTGTTTGAAGACCAGTCGGTGTCAGACAAACCTCCAGAACAGAAGTGCAGGATTACATTTCAGTTTTTAAAAGCGATCAGTGAGTGTTGCAGTTGCTGTAGTTAAGAAACAAAAATGAAGTTCCTTGGAGAGCAGGCTTTGTATTGAAACTGTCATTCACAAGGACAAAATGCTTCCTTGCATTTGGCTGTAGCAACAGTCAATAACTTCCTCCATGCTCTTAAGAGAAAGATATAAGCTAAATGATCGTCATATTTGACTACTTTTATGAGTTTGAAAGAGCTCTTAACTGGGGCAGAGCTGATGGCTTAATCTTCCCATAACTGAGGAATGTATGACTGACCCTTTCTAAGATTCTGTAGTGTTCTCATCTCTTGTGTTCATAATAACTCTGGATCTTTTTTTGCGGGGGGGGGGGGGAAGGATAAATCATGCATCATCAGCACTTGTACAACTGCCTGCCAGATTCTTGTATACGGAAACTGAAATGGCATCTTGGGGTGGAAGTGGAGTTGAGCGTTGGACTCCCTAAAATGTCTGGTGCTTATAGCACACCAACAGTCATCTGCCAAGTTCCAGTTAAAGCACTTTACTCAGAACTGGCCTGTTACCTGTTTCAGTGCAGACCACAATCAAAGTATTTCACCTTTCCTGATGTTTAACCATGCTGTGAGGGCATTTTTCACCTCTGTACACCACATGTTTGGGCACTGCTATGTGGTGTCAAGTTAATGTGAGGCATCAACACTACAGTGGTACCGCTGGTTAAGAACTTAATTCATTCCAGATGTTATGTACTGAAGTTCTCACCCTGGGCCAGCAGGGGGATACTGTAGATAGTTATGCAAATGAAGGATCGAAAAGTGATGTTCAGTGATTGGATAGTTTTGTATGCAAATGAAGGATCAAAAAGTGACGTTCAGTGATTGGATAGTTTTAGAAAATGGCAACAGTTGCATTGTTCTGGAGCTCTATATAAGCAGGCTGACTGAGCTCCTCAGCCTAGTTCTGTTCTGGCATCTGAATAAAGAAGAGCTGTTTAAAGAATCGCTGTGTCGTCTGACATGTTCGCCCACAACCTAACACCGGAGGTCCGTTCTTAACCTAAAACTGTTCTCAACCTGAGGTACCACTTTAGCTAATGGGGCCTCCCGCTGTCACTGTGCTGCCGCCGCACGATTTCTGTTCTCATCCTGAAGCAAAGTTCTTAACCTGAGGTACTATTTCTGGGTTTGTGGAGTCTGTAACCTGAAGCGTCTGTAACCCGAGGTACCACTGTATTAAAAACTATTCTTTCTTTAAAATCTGATCCTGTGGTCGACATAATTTCATTTGCCAAGGATGAAGGGAAATTTCTGCCCCTTAAACAACTTATTAAAAATTGTTTTCAGATAGAGTCAAATGCCAGGTAGGGTTTCTTTTGTATTTCCGTTTTTTAACCAGACACCTTTTAAACCTATTGATTATAGGACAATAAAGGCTCACTATGTCAGGTTCCTATTGGAAGACCGGACAAACGCTAGAACATTAGCAGTGGCAAAGTTTTTATCGGTGGTTGCAAGAACCAATGATCCCTATCTTTTGAACAAAATGCTTGTTTAACCTGGAGGTAGGCTGTATGAATTGTGCATTGCTTTGTAACGATTTGTTGGGTTTCTGGACCATAATGAAGATTGATTTGATTTGATAAATGCTAACCAGAGTGTGAGAGAAAGAGGTGAGAGGCAGGGGGCTTGTGAGACCAACACTTGTCCGTGTGTAGTGCTCAGTCATAGTTTAACATTGTGTGTGAACCAGCCCAGTGACTATTAGGGAAGTTTTAGGTATTTCACTTGGAGTGCTGAGACCCAAGTCTGGTTTGGGAAAGCTTTGATGACAAGTAGAACTCTCTTCTGTCACAAGAGACTACAGAAACCATAGTGGTATTAAAGCATGCATTTTATGCAGAAGGAGATTGCATATAGTTACATGTTAGATATAAGAAGTTTTAACTTCTGCATTTTCATCTCTGTGTAGCACGTGATATCTGTCTTGCAAAAGTTCACGCAGCTCACCACTGGAGGTCACTAGCTCGCACAATTTACAGTTGTATGAGTAGATCTCTTTTGCATTTTTGCAAGTGCTTTTGTGCAAGCTGGAACAAAACCAGTATCACAGGGATTATTTATTATGAGAACAATCTATTATTTTACATACGTGATTACCAAACTGGGTTGTACAAGAATTACTTTTCATTAAAGTTTTCTTTAACATTTTCACAATAAGATAAAAGACACACCAACCCACACAAAGAATATTGAAATAGGAAAAAGGAAAGAAAAGAAACCACAAGATTCTCTCTCACAAGTATATTCCAACATTTGTCCCATGCAGAAAAAGACGTGTGTCCCCAGCTCTCACCTGGGAGCATCTCCCACCCAAATTACAACAGATGTAATTAGCCACCTGACTATTCCTAGTAAATTACTGTGGTATAACACTATAATTAAGCATTCAATGGAACTCTTCTTTTCTAAAATCATATATGTATATGGACTACAATACATCTGAGACATCAATAATAATCTATCACACATAACCTGAGATATAAGGGAATTTTGTTGGTAGGAAGTTACTTTATTTTATTTTCATTCCAGACCCTCCCAAGTGTCTCTGTTTTCCAGGGATGTCCCAGATTTAGAGAAGCCATCCGGTTTCTGATTTGATCCAGAATGTTCCACTTTTCCTTAGGATGTCCCTATTTTTATTGGAGAAATGTTGGAGTGTATGGAGTTATACGGCCTCTGAGCTGTCTGAAGGCAAACCTGTATAGGGAAGGTTTTTTTAATGTTAAATGTTTTACTATGTTTTGTGTGTGTGTGTGTGTGTGTGTGTGTGTGTGTGTGTGTTTTGGAAGCTGCCCAGAGTGGCTGGGGCAACCCAGTAGGATGTGTGGGGTATAAATAGAAAAATTATCATTATGAAATGGAACGTCCCTATGTTCACTGAAGAAATGTTGGAGGGTATGTGATTCTTGTTCTCTTATTTGTATTAAAAAGGGGAAAATGTATTTATGAGAATAATAGCTGATAATCAGGTAATGTTGTGTATTGTAAACAATAGAAAAGACAGTGAATGTATGTTTGGGCAATGCTTTAAATAAGAGAATTTTTGATAACCAAAAAGTAAAAGAGAAAACCCACCACACCACCAGGGGACATTTGCTGCATTCTTGACTGCAGGTTCGTTATGGTGAGAGAAATTGGCTTTTGAAGACATAGTGCAGGATTCAATCAGCGTAGGGAGAGGAGTGTTGCAAATGCTCGTTCTTTATTGTGCAGTAATTGCATTGGAGACGCATCTCGTGTGCCGTGGGGAGACTTCCAGCAAATGGGAATAACGTCATGTCTTACTGAACACAGAACAATGCAGGTATAGGTTTTAAAAGCACTGATGAGTCCTTTGGTCACTTCCTTGCATTATGCACCCCAAAAAATCTTTGTTCCCTAGAGCTACCTAGGCATGCTTTCTCGTAGATTGTCTAATGCCATTATGTAAACTGGAGAGAGCAACTCTCAAAGGCTTGCTGGTGTTCATTGATGAATGGTGGCAGGAAAATGTAGGACTAAGAACGAGGCTAAGAATCCTGCGCTGCTTGTTTAAAACAGGCTTGGGTTGCATGAGATGCTAGGCTCTTTACTACACTTCTCAAAAACGTTTGATTACGTTCTGAAAAAAGCATTTGGTTACCATTTTTGTAGTAGCATGCACAAGGAAGAATATATTTATTGCAGGAGAGCAGGGGTAGTCCGCATGGTGCCTTCCAGAAATTGCAGGACTACATTTCCCATCATCCATGACTATGATTGGCCATGCAGGATGATGGGAGTTGTAATCCACATCTGGAGGGCATACACTGGCTGTCCCTGCAGGAGATAATACAATGATTTATGTAACGTTTCAAATATCTTGTGACGGTGAGTGAATTTCTTTGACAATTCTTGATGAAAAATGTGCTGCCTTGATGGAGTTAGCACAGGAGTGAGAGAGACTAGGAAGGAACAAAGCAGCTGCAGGTTCCCTTCTGGAAGCCTGTCCCTGTAAGCCCTAGTTCACCCTACCAAGACGTGTGAACCAGGCCTCCAGGTCAACTTCCTGGGCCATCTCTGAATTCAAGAGCTCCACCAGGGTTAGCTGGAAAAGAGGCATCAGAAAACCATCCAGATTCATTAGCCTCTAGGGGTGGACCATCCTAACCAGCGGTGCCACCCTGCACCTAAGATTGTGGGGCCCTTGCGTGTGTTTCACTTGTGTGACGTTACGTGCACACACCGTCATGTGCCTGATGTGTGTGACATCATGCATGCAACATCACATCATTGGGAGGAGGCTGATGGCAGAGCCCAGCCCAGCGCGGCTTCCTTTCTCATGCTCAAGAGGAGTCAGCCGCTGAACTGCGCCACCCTCCGCTCCATGCTCGGCCTTCTCTATGCCCTCAGCACCAAGGGGGCCCAGCGCCCTGCCAGCTGATACTGAGGGGGCCGAAGACACTTCCACCCCTAGCACTTGGCACACTTAACCCTAACTGGGCTTCCACAGCCGCATAGGACTTAAACCTAATCAGGAAGTAAATCTGATCAGGAGAAGGGCAGAGTTGACCTTGAATTAATGTGTGACTTAAGATGACTAAAATGCAAATCACAATGAAACTTTTTATTCCGTAATCTTGGATTTATATTCTTACACTTGTCTTGGGAAGGAGCACTGCTTAGCTTTATTTTGCCATCTGCTTTAGGAAAGCAGATTTTTTTCCTTTCTGGATTAACAAAACCACAAGGAAATAATTAACTTTTAATTGCCATATCTCAAAAATTTTGCATTTACTAGAGATTTGAAAGCTTGACAAATGATGCGCCTTTTTCTCTAAGGGTACCTGCCACATCAATAAGAGCATTTTGTGTGTCTCTTGGTGCAAGTGATTTATTTCTTAAAATTTGTATACCACTTGGTTGGGGAGGGAAACCTCAAAGCAGTGGTGGGACGTGGGTGGGTGATGTAACATTCTTGCAGAATTGTGAAAGAGCAAGATGCAGTGTCTGAGATCTACTTCCCATCCCACAGTGTGCCTCTTTGTGTCGCTGTTGTTTCTTTCTTTCTCGGCCTAAAAAGCACACTGGCTATTTTTAACAGGTGATTCTGGGTTCTGTCTTGCAGATGACCTGCTATGACAAGAAGCTGAGGCAGACAAGTCCTGAGCAGCTGAATGACCACATGGTGGTTCCACTGCACTCCAGAGTGAACGGCTGGTCTTTACCACTCCACTCGTTCCAGTTGATCACCCTGGTGCTTTATTCATACTTGGCCATAGTGGGCTTTGGTATCTACATTCCTCTTCTCCCAGATGAATGGAAATTGGTTGCCTATGCTGTATCCTTTCCCTTTCCGTTTAAAATCCTGTGGTAAAACTAACAGTGCACATGAGCTGCATATGCCATGCGTGGCGAGAGGAATAACCAGTGATTTGCCTAAGCCGCAATTCTGGATCCAGTTACTTCTGAGTAAGCTCCATTTAATGCAAGGAGACTTAGGCTGCAATTCTCAGCAAGCTTACTCCAAAGTAACTCCCTCTGGAATCAGAGGCACTTACTTCCAGGTAAGTAGGGTTACAATTGCCGCCTGCATAGGATTGCACTCTCACTCTCTCATTGTATTCTGAAAACGGGGGCAAGTTGTGAGTTGTTTTGAAATGTGACTGATCTTTTTTGCTATCCAGACCACATGTTGGGGGTGAGCAGGGCTGTTCTGTTTTCACTCTCTTCTCCACCTCTACCTTTTCCACTTCCCCCTTCCTTCTCTCCTTCTGGGTTTCCCACCCTCATGAAATTAGGCCAAGCTCATGGGCCACGTTTTGCCCACCCTTTTCAAGCACAGAACCAGGACATAAATTAGGTGGTTTATGTCCTTAAGGGAAATATCAAAATGTTCATCTCTCAAGCTACTAAACATTTTCATGGGCAACTAATGTCGGCAAACCTGCAGTGAACAGCAACGTTCAGTAGTATTATTACAGCATTATTACAACCAATGGGCCTTTCCCCCAGTTACGTGTGTGCATAGGATTGCAGCCTTATTTGAAACTTGTGGTTTTTTGTCTTTCAGAGGAGTAGGGTCTTGTATGGACTGAACTTTTGGGGGGACCAAAATGTATTATCCCTCTGTTTATACTTTTAAAATTTGATTGTGATCATTCAATAATATATTTTAAACCAACAGTCCTTTGTAGTGTGCTTAGTGTTGTGTAATGTGGCTCAGCTGCTTCATTTAGCTGCTCTTTTTAAAAGGCTCAGTAAAGTTTTTCCCCTCTTCCTCTGTACAGGATGAGGAGTCCAGGGGTCAAGAAGGACACTAACATTGTGAATAGGAAACTCATAAATCCTGTAATTGATACACTGTTTGTGTACCAAACACATGATTGTTGCTAGGAAGACTTAATGGTGCCCTCAATTATTCTTTCACATGATGATCCAGTTTAAAGTGAGAATATAATTGTCAAGTTAGAACAAGTGTTCAAGTATGGGTGCCAGATGCAGTTTTTGGCCCTTCTGCTCCATTTGAGCATCAACTAGAAAAACAATTATTTTAGTAATAAAACTTTAAATCACAAATGAGAAATGAGAACCATTTCCCTGAACTTTAAATATCCTGTTCAAACAGATTTAAACATGATGGCCAGTTGATTTAATGGATTGATTAATGAATTATAGAATCGTAGGATTGTAGCAATGGAAGGGACCCCAAGGGTCATCTAGTCCAACCCCATGAAATGCAGGAATCTCAACTAAAGCACCCGTGACAGATGGCCATCCAACCTCTGCTTAAAAACCTCCAAGTAAGGGTGAATGAGGAGGGCAAATTGCTTGAAGTTGAAGTTGTTGTAATGTTTTCTTATAGATGATCTGCTTTTAGGGTTGGCATCTTGTTGGTTTTGTTTGATCAGGGTGCTCCCTTGATGTTGGAATAAAACTTCCATCATCTCTGACTGTCAGCCAAGCTAGCTGGGGCTGATGGCCACATAGAAAGGAATTAAAACATTTGGTGATAATTGGTTGTTATTGTATGAGTGGGAGCACTTTTAGATCTGTTGGTTCAATAAGCTGAAATATAATGGATAGATTTTTTTTTCATATCATGCATGGTTATTGAAGGACCTTGTCTTTCCTTTGTAAAAATGTTCATATATGGAACTAGTAAACTTTTAAATAAAAACAACTATAGTACATATACAGGAATTTTCCTGTTCTGGGGAGAGTAAGGAGGGCCCCTGAGATTGTTTGGGATTGCCTTTCCTACAAGCAAGGGAGTCTCAAGACGTGTTGTCCAGGTGTGCTACCTTCTCAGAATAAATTATTGTACTGCTTTGATGTCTTCAAGACACTCAGTTCTATTTGTATAGAACTGTGGTGCATGGGAAATTCATTTTCCTGACATCACTGGCAGAGGAAGAGGGGGGTGGGAGGAGCGCACCGCCCCTGGCAGTGCGATCCTGGTGGGGTTCCATCGCGGCTGTTCCCCCCACCTGCGCTGGGTGCCCCGCCCCCACCGGTGGCACGCCCCACCCCCAAAATGCATGCCCCACCCCCCAGGACAGTCGCCAGCCCCTCCCCCGCCTGCTTTCCGCCCCCAGTGCCAGAGCATGAAGCTCCGCCACTGCCTGACATGTCCTGGTTTTCAGGTGTAAAAATGGTGTCAAGGGGAAATTTTGCTGAATCTGCAAAATGTCAGGGAAATGTCAGGTCTCCCCAAAGAAAGCTCAACGGCTTTGTGGGTGTCAGGAATTTTACTTTTTGAAATATGGCAAAAATGGTGATGGTGCAATACTGAATCTATGACAATCAGACAGAAACTAGTATTTTGCTCTTCTGGAGTCTTGCAAACAAATCCACTAAAACTCGTAGCCTTTGTTTGTGGCATAAGAAAAAAGAATACCAGTGACAGAACTTTCTACCTGGCCATTTGAATACTGAAGCACCTAAGCAAATCTGGGGACTTAATGTAACAAATGTAAAAATAAATAAATCCAGACTCTTATATTCTCTTGTTTTTTGACTTTTCCTTAACCTCATTACAATGCAGGTGATTGGCTTAATTTTTGTGCATCACTTAATCACTCATCTTGTTGCAATCACTATCGATCCAGCAGATCAAAATATACTGAAGAAGAAAAATTACAAGAAACCAATGCCAATTTTTGACCGAAGCAAATGCAAGCATGTTATTCAGAACCAGTACTGCTATCTTTGTGAAGCTGATGTGTAAGTCACTCCCATTTGTTGTTGTTTAGTCGTTTAGTCGTGTCCGACTCTTCGTGACCCCATGGACCAGAGCACGCCAGGCACTTCTGTCCTCCACTGCCTCCCTCAGTTTGGCCAAACTCATGCTGGTAGCTTCAAGAACACCATCCAACCATCTCATTCTCTGTCGTCCCCTTCTCCTTGTGCCCTCCATCTTTCCCAACATCAGGGTCTTTTCCAGGGAGTCTTCTCTTCTCATGAGGTGGCCAAAGTATTGGAGCCTCAGCTTCATGATCTGTCCTTCCAGTGAGCACTCAGGGCTGATTTCCTTAAGAATGGATACGTTTGATCTTCTTGCAGTCTATGGGACTCTCAAGAGTCTCCTCCAGCACCATAATTCAAAAGCATCAATTCTTCGGCGATCAGCCTTCTTTATGGTCCAGCTCTCACTTCCATACATCACTACTGGGAAAACCATGGCCTTTACCATACGGACCTTTGTTGGCAAGGTGATGTCTCTGCTTTTTAAGATGCTGTCTAGGTTTGCCATCGCCTTTCTCCCAAGGAGCAGGTGTCTTTTAATTTCGTGACTGCTGTCACCATCTGCAGTGATCATGGAGCCCAAGAAAGTAAAATCTCTCACTGCCTCCATTTCTTCCCCTTCTATTTGCCAGGAGGTGATGGGCCCAGTGGCCATGATCTTCGTTTTTTTGATGTTGAGCTTCAGACCATATTTTGCGCTCTCCTCTTTCACCCTCATTAAAAGGTTCTTTAATTCCTCTTCACTTTCTGCCATCAAGGTTGTGTCATCTGCATATCTGAGGTTGTTGATATTTCTTCCGGCAATCTTAATTCCGGCTTGGGATTCATCCAGCCCAGCCTTTCGCATGATGAATTCTGCATATAAGTTAAATAAGCAGGGAGACAATATACAGCCTTGCCGTACTCCTTTCCCAATTTTAAACCAATCAGTTGTTCCATATCCAGTTCTAACTGTAGCTTCTTGTCCCACATAGAGATTTCTCAGGAGACAGATGAGGTGATCAGGCACTCCCATTTCTTTAAGAACTTGCCATAGTTTGCTGTAGTCGACACAGTCAAAGGCTTTTGCATAGTCAATGAAGCAGAAGTAGATGTCTTTCTGGAACTCTCTAGCTTTCTCCATAATCCAGCGCATGTTTGCAATTTGGTCTCTGGTTCCTCTGCCTCTTCTAAATCCAGCTTGCACTTCTGGGAGTTCTCAGTCCACATACTGCTTGAGCCTTCCTTGTAGAATTTTAAGCATAACCTTGCTAGCATGTGAAATGAGTGAAATTGTGCAGTAGTTGGAGCATTCTTTGGCACTGCCTTTCTTTGGGATTGGGATGTAGACTGATCTTCTCCAATCCTCTGGCCACTGCTGAGTTTTCCAAACTTGCTGGCATATTGAGTGTAGCACCTTAACAGCATCATCTTTTAAAATTTTAAACAGTTCAGCTGGAATACCATCACTTCCACTGGCCTTGTTATTTGCAGTGGTTTCTAAGGCCCATTTGACTTCACTCTCCAGGATGTCTGGCTCAAGGTCAGCAACCACACTACCTGGGGTGTACGAGATATCCATATCTTTCTGGTATAATTCCTCTGTGTATTCTTGCCACCTCTTCTTGATGTCTTCTGCTTCAGTTAGGTCTTTACCACTTTTGTCCTTTATTATGGTAATCTTTGTACGAAATGTTCCTTTCATATTTCCGATTTTCTTGAACAGATCTCTGGTTCTTCCCATTCTGTTGTTTTCCTCTATTTCTTTGCATTGCTCGTTTAAGAAGGCCTTCTTGTCTCTCCTTGCTATTCTTTGGAAATCTGCATTCAATTTCCTGTATCTTTCACTATCTCCCTCGCATTTTGCTTGTCTTCTCTCCCCCGCTATTTGTAAGGCCTCGTTGGACAGCCACTTTGCTTTCTTGCATTTCTTTTTCATTGGGATGGTTTTAGTTGCTGCCTCCTGTATAATGTTGCGAGCCTCCACCCATAGTTCTTCAGGCACTCTGTCCAGCAAATCTAAATCCTTAAACCTGTTCCTCACTTCCACTGTGTATTCATAAGGGATTTGGTTTAGATTGTATCTTACCTGTCCAGTGGTTTTTCCTACTTTCTTCAGTTTAAGCTTGAATTTTGCTATAAGAAGCTGATGATCTGAGCCACAGTCAGCTCCAGGTCTTGTTTTTGCTGACTGTATAGAGCTTCTCCATCTTTGGCTGCAGAGAATATAATCAATCTGATTTCGATGTTGCCCATCTGGTGATGTCCATGTGTAGAGTCGTCTCTTGTGTTGTTGGAAAAGCGTGTTTGTGATGACCAGCTTGTTCTCTTGACAGAACTCTATTAGCCTTTGCCCTGCTTCGTTTTGATCTCCAAGGCCAAACTTGCCAGTTGTTCCTTTTATCTCTTGATTCCCTACTTTAGCATTCCAATCCCCTATAATGAGAAGAACATCCTTCTTTGGTGTCACTTCTATAAGGTCTTGTAAGTCTTCATAGAATTGGTCAATTGCAGTTTCTTCAGCACCAGTAGTTGGTGCATAAACTTGGATTACTGTGGTGTTAAAAGGTCTGCCTTGGATTCGTATCGAGATCATTCTATCATTTTTGAGACTGCATCCCAGTACAGCTTTTGCCACTCTTTTGTTGACTATGAGGGCCACCCCATTTCTTTTACGGGTTTCTTGCCCACAGTAGTAGATATGATAGTCATCCGAACTGAATTCGCCCATTCCCGTCCATTTTAGCTCACTGATGCCCAGGATGTCAATATTTATTCTTGCCATCTCATTTTTGACCACATCCAACTTACCCAGGTTCATGGTTCTTACATTCCAGGTTCCTATGCAATATTTTTCTTTACAGCATTGGACTTTCCTTTCGCTTCCATGCATATCCACAACTGAGCGTCCTTTCGGCTTTGGCCCAGCCGCTTCATCAGCTCTGGATCTACTTGTACTTGTCCTCCGCTCTTCCCCAGTAGCATGTTGGACACCTTCCGACCTGAGGGGCTCATCTTCCAGCGTCATAACTTTTATATGCCTGTCTTTGTCCATGGAGTTTTCTTGGCAGGGATACTGGAGTGGCTTGCCGGTTCCTACTCCAGGTGGATCACGTTTGGTCAAAACTCTCCACTATGACCTGTTCATCTTGGGTGCCCTGCTCGGCATAGTTCATAGCTTCTCTGAGTTCTTCAAGCCCCTTCGCCACGGCAAGGCAGTGATCCATGAAGGGGGTCACTCCCATTACAGCACAGCAAAGAAGAGACCTACTTATTTGCCTGCACTGGTTTTCCTCTGCTATTTGCCTCTTGCTGCTTAAACTGCTCCTTTGTACTAGGTTTTTGTCTCTGTGCATATGCGTTCTGGACATGCAGGAAGCTCACTCGAGAAAATTCGCCACCTAGGATAGTGTTTTGCACAACCATAAAGGGCCATGGCTGTCATCTTCCTGCTCAGTTCACTTTCTGTTATCACAACAGTGCAAATCATAGCTGTCAACATTTCCCGTTTTTTAAGGGAAATTCCCGTATTCCGAATTGGATTCCTCGCAAGAAAAGGGAAAAGTTGACAGCTATGGTGCAAATCCGTATCCTGATTTTCTGAAATATTTCCTCACAAGGCAAGCAAATGTACGGCATAAAACTAAATATATAAGAACAATATAAAAAAAGGTAAAGGGACCCCCTAACCGTTAGGTCCAGTTGTGACCGACTCTGGGGTTGCAGCGCTCATCTCGCTCTATAGGCCAAGGGAGCAGGCATTTGTCCACAGACAGCTTCCGGGTCATGTGGCCAGCATGACTAAGCCGCTTCTGGCGAACCAGAGCAGCTCACGGAAACGGCATTTACCTTCCCGCCAGAGCAATACCTATTTATCTACTTGCACTTTGACGTGCTTTCAAACTGCTAGGTTGGCAGGAGCAGGGACCGAGCAACGGGAGCTCACCCCATCGTGGGGAACAATATAAATACATATAAATGTAACTTAAAACTTTGAAACACCCAATAATGCGAAAATGGCCAGGACATTTCCTGTTTATAAACTGCTTTTGTTGTTTTATGGTACATCACCTTGAGATGATTGCATAGAAGGCTAATAATAATAATACATGAAAACCCAATATGCTTGTAAAAACATCACATAATTAAAATAAAAACAGCACCATCAATTTCAGCAGCCAAATTAAAAGCATTCGAAAATTTTTTAAAAAGCAGATGTGGGATGTGGCCTGTCTGAGTTCAGATGGAGGCCCTCTGCCAAGAAAAGCCCTGCCCCTTGCCTGCCAGCTTAACTGATCCCACAGGTAGGTAGGCGTCAATCAGGGCCATGGAAACAGATCTCAAAGTGTGCAGCGACAAGGGTGAGTGAAGGCAGGGAGGTGCTGCAGCTGCCTGGTTTCCATATCTAGGAAGCGAGTCGCACCTCATTTCGGATCGGGTTGCACTCCTCCTAAAAGTTCAAGTACCTACTCTGGGAGAACTCTGGGAATTTTCTTTGTCTTTGAAGGTTCAAGGAGCCACAGTGGTTCGGAGAGCCTACAGCTTTCCCTGCTCCTGGATAAACTTCCTGGTTAGCTACTGTGATGAACTCTGTGTGAGGCTATCCTTAAAGATGGTTCAGAGACTTGCTATTCCTATCTGTATTTCTAATCCAGTGCCGTACTTCCACATTAAAAAATAAATCTCTGACTTCCTGCATGGCTCTTCTGGTTGTGCATGGATGGCTCATCAGTTCCATGTACATTTTGTAAATGCAATGTATAAATATTTAGACTTACCATAAACATGAGACAGTCTTTATTTATGTGGTCTATTTTAGTACCTGAATTCTATTGTATTCTATTTAATGTATTTCTTCTTCTCCCCAGAGGGCCAAAAACCAAACACTGTAGTACCTGCAATAAGTGTATTGCGGACTTTGACCATCACTGTAATTGGCTAAATAACTGTGTTGGAAGCCGAAACTACTGGTAAGCTAACAGCAGCTAGCTTTGGAAATATGACTGTAAAATAAAGGCCCTATTTAGGAAGGCAGAAGTGAAGCACCCACCCCCATCTCTAGGAACACCTGTACTTTTAAACAATCTGTTAGTTTTGCATCCAAAGTATCAAAACTGAAGTGGTTTTATGCATTAAATAAGCATCCCAGAGGAACTAATACAATTACCTAAAAGGCTAAATGTTTGCCCTGAGTAAATAACTTTGATTGCTTCCAAACTGGCACTTTTCAGAGGGAACATCATCCTTTGTTCGCACTCTTTATGTAGCATCTAGACAACCTATTTGGCAGCTTCTGGCATTCCAATGTCTTCTGTGTTGTCCTCCTGTCTTCTCTGAGCCCTGGTTTGTATATTATTTTTTTAATGAAATGCAGTTGAAGTATAGACATGGTTCCATTAAGGCTCCTGTGCCTTTAATTAAATACTTACTGTTTCTTGCTTCACCACATTTTATTGTTTCTTGTTGAGCATGGCTGGGAGGGGTGTGTGGAGTTAGTGAATTGCTCCTTGAATAGCCTCTCTCAATTTCTGTGCCTTTTGGTATCTGGATTCTTCTTATTCTGTTAAATAGCATATTAACGCTGTTTCTCAATAACAATGGAAGGCGGGGGTGGGGTGGACAGTGCAATTGGTCAGTAAATCCAGGGGAACAGAAACTGAAATTAGAGTAATTAAGAAAGATTGTTTAGGGCAGGCTTCCTCAACCTCGGCCCTCCAGATGTTTTTTGGCCTACAACTCCCATCATCCCTAGCTAGCAGGACCAGTGGTCAGGGATGATGGGAATTGTAGTCTCAAAAAACACCTGGAGGACCGAGGTTGAGGAAGCCTGGTTCAGGGGGTAATTAATTAACAAGCTTTTTATCACACTATAGGAAAAGCAATGGAATGAGCCGAAACTGCAAGAAATAAACTTTTAAATGGGCAGATATTTTTTTTGCTGAATGGGACTTTTGGGTTAATATTATAGGAGGATGGCATGGGGAAGGATATCAAGTTAGAATAAAGTGCTGTATGTTCCATTTTTATTCCACTTCCAGCTCATTGTAGAAAAGCAGTGCCTGAGCAGCACTTAAGGGCTCTAGTGTGGAAGTAACCCGTCCTATTTTTATGAGTCATACAAGAGTAGCCACAACAAATCCTCTCAAAAACACACTCCAAATGTGAATATATCTAAGAGCAGCCCACCTCTATTGAACTCTTTACTCCACACCCTGAAATCTTGGCTAGTTCCCCAGCTGGAGTGTTTTTGCTTTCTGCCTTCAAGCCCTTGGGACATTTTTACTCCATGGCATAGAGGTGCATTAATTAGGTATTAAGAGAGCCAGCAAGATCTTAATAAACTGGACAGAACCTACTTTCAAATACAGCCAAAGTATTGGTTTGCTTTATAATCAGTTTTAAATCTCCCCCAAGTTTTTATATGCTGATGCTGTACTGCATTTATTATAAATGAGCTGGCTGAGGAAAAGCTCATGAAAGGCTATTCATCCCATGTGACACAGCTCTGGGAGCTGTGTAAGTCACTCATTGCACGCTAATTAATGTCTCCTCTCCTTATGCTAGCTTTCATTTTATTAATGCAAGTATTAATTGAAGGATTTTATGTTGATGAAGATAGCCCAAAGTGGTCTGATCCAAGGCCCCTACACTGTGGCCACCTCCTTTAACAAGCTAAGCATTATTGCTCCAATTAATGCACACCACAGATGGAGAGCAATTGCCTCATGCTAGAAGACATTCAAAGCAGACTTTCATTCTTTGAAAGGTTGTTGGTCTCAGTTTCTTCATATATTGGCTTTCAGGCTGTCTGGACCACAAAGTGGTGGCGGTGGGGGAATTGTATAGAAGGGACAATTTCCTAGATGCCAAAATCCAAGTTTGGGATAAGTATTCCTTGGTGAAAGAACCCCAGCACACAATATGTAGCAAAGTAAAGTATGGAAATATAGGTTGTTAGACCTTTAAAATATGCCTTTTCAAGTAAGTGCCAATGTTTCCTCCTTCCCCTAGCATAGAAAAAGGCATTTGATAAGTTAAAAATGGTTTACTTACAAACTCTCCAAAAGTCAGATTAATCTGCTTTTCCATGCAGCAGCCAGAAAAAGTTGTACAGGCAGTAAAACTTAGCTTACTTGCACAGTGGTGAAAGTTCTTAAATTATTGGTATAGCAACTCAAGAGCGGCTTGTGAGAGCCATGCGGTCTGAGCTGGAGCAATCAACTAAATCTCTTGGGAACTACTCTCGGGAGGAGAACAATGGCTTGAATACCTAGTTCCTCCCAAGGTGAGGGGGAGGGACCTAGGCTAAACCTGGCAGCACAGTTTATTCTGTGTTATTAATCTCTTCATGCATTAGACTTAAGCATGTCAGTTATCCCACAAATGCTAGGTGGTGTGGGGAGCACTAGTGGCAGCTCCTCTAGCCGTTTCTCCTGAACACCCTAACACTTCCCCTCTGTTGGCTGACAAAGCTGTGTGTGCCCCATGGTCTTCCCACCAGCCTCTAAACTGGCCTGCTGCCACCAGGTGCACCAAAGGACACTGCCCTGTTGAAGTAAGAGTCTTTTCTACATGGAATGAGAGGTGCAATCTGCTACTGTGTCCAGGGTAGCAAAATATTGTGGGCTGGCTCTCCTGTTCACAATCTGCCCTTCCAATTCCCTGTTCAAAATGATGTCTGTCCAACACTGCTGGCTTTCCTCACTGATATTTGATTAAATCCTAATCTGCTCATTCCCTAGGAATCTGGGAATTTGAAAGGTGTCACAGCATCATACTTTCTCCATGGGGAGGGCCAACGGAGATGAGAAGGCAAATAGCTACTTCAGCATTTTGGGCAAACTGTGCTGCGGCAAAATTGAGGGCCAAGCTAAGATTGTTAGTGAGGTCAGTCACACAGGCCAGCTGCAGAACCCTTTTTGGAGAAGCATAGTTATAGGGAGCAGCATCCTGAGCCAAAATCGGTTGGTTTTGTATACTTCCAGCTGTGACAACTGGCCCTGTGTGCCTTCAGATAACCCTTTCTGCTTAGATATCTATCCCACAGAATCCAGAGCAGAGTATTCTGGAACATGTTCTCTTGGGAGTTGGACGTCCCTGTTCTAGGGCATTAATTTAGATGAATCACCAGCCCAAGCTCTTGGGCCTAGCTGTTGCCCTGCTTGGACTGATAGTACAATCTAAAACACACTCGCCACTTCCCTGCAGCTGCACATTTGTGGGAGAAGTTTTGGTAGTCATGGGCAAGCTGTCTTTCAGAAGAGCTTGTTTTCTCATGGAGGAACCTCTGGTAGGTTTCTAAAGAATTGCAGAGTTCTCTGGAACACAGTATGAAAATCATTCCTGAGCATGGATGGGGAACCCCAGGCTTGCAGGCCTCATTAGGTCTCCCAGGGATCCTAATTTGGCCCACAAGGCTGTTTCCCCCCAGCCACAACCCTGGATGTCATGACGTAAAGCTACAGCTGCAAAGGAACAAGCAGAAACCTTAGGATGGGCTCCCAGGTGTTCATCTACATGAGACCTGCATTCAGCAGCACCTTTTAAATCCATCAAGGGTTAAAATCTAATGGAGGATTCCACTGTTAAACTAGCCAGACAAGTTTCTTGGTCAGTTAATGGCACTATCTTCTGTCATTAGTATAACAAGGGAGGTTGCTTTGGCCTGAAGACAAATGGGTGGGCTCTCCTCCCTCACTTGGCTGGTGGTGAGAAAGATAAAAGCCAGAGTTGTGTGTGCAACTGGCATAGAAGCAGAGAGACAGAGCCATGCTTGACTTTTGCTGGAATCCAATGCTGTGACTTGGATGAGAGAAGCAGGACTTTCTTGGGCGCTAATGCTCCATTGTAGGCTCAGGTTGTATATGTGTGCAAATGACCCAACTATCACAAAGTCTCTGTTGTTCCTCATTACAAGGAAACCAAACCCTGGATAAGCACTGAAACCCCTGGAGTCTCACACCTCTCAGAGATTGGGGTGGCGTGAAAAAATACAATTAAATACATACATTCAATTTGTAATTGTACAGCCTTCCACAGATTATGGCTAACTGGAATCTTTCTGTTAACGTGTTCATAGGTTTTTCTTCAATGCGATTGCTTCTGCTGCTCTTGGAATCCTTCTGCTGATTATGGTGATGATATATGTCTTCATCCAGTATTTCGTGGACCCAGAACGGCTCCGCACATCTCCTCAGTTTGAAAGTATTGTTCCACTGACTTAAAAAAACTTTTTACACCAATGTGACCTAGTAGTACTTTTTCAAGGTAGTGCCTATGGTTTCTTAAACAGAAAGGGGTGGTCATTAAGAGGGAAAACCAGCTCATGATTGGTATAGTACTGACTAGACAGGCATTTGAGCAATGTCCTTCTCTCAACCAAAGTTTGTATATGCAAACATTAGGGTTCATTTGTGCAACTATTGTAATTTTGAGGGTGGCCACACAAAGTGGTATAAACATGTACTTGTTCTTTTCAAAATATAATAAAGTAAGACCCCAGTTGAGAGGACTTTCACAAGACTAATTCACCAGGTAGGAAGGAAGATATCATTGAGGTGGGAAGGTTTTCATCTTTGTTGCATTAATAAGTTTAGGAACATAAAAGCAAAAGAAAAGGTTTCTGGCCCATCTAGTTCTCACAGTGGCCAACCAGATGCCTGGTGGAAACCCACAAGCAGGATTCCAGCACAAGAGCAACTCTCCCCTCCATGAAGTTTCAGAAGCACTGCTGCCTCAGTGTGGAGATGGAGTGGAGCCCTCATGGCTAGTAGCCATCAATTGCCGTCTCCTCTGTGAATTTGTCAAGTCCTATTTTAAAGCCATGGGACGCGGGTGGCGCTGTGGGTAAAACCTCAGCGCCTAGGACTTGCCGATCGCATGGTCAGCGGTTCGAATCCCCGCGGCGGGGTGCGCTGCTGTCGTTCGGTCCCAGCACCTGCCAACCTAGCAGTTCAAAAGCACCCCCGGGTGCAAGTAGATAAATAGGGACCGCTTACTAGCGGAAAGGTAAACGGCGTTTCCGTGTGCTGCGCTGGCTCGCCACGCGACCCGGAAGTGTCTGCAGACAGCGCTGGCTCCCGGCCTATAGAGTGAGATGAGCGCACAACCCTAGAGTCTGGCAAGACTGGCCCGTACGGGCAGGGGTACCTTTACCTATTTTAAAGCCATCTAGGTTGGTGGCCGTCACTGCCTGTTACTACCCTGTATGCAAGATTCCTTAATGCAGGCAACAGTGCCGAATGGTTCATATCAGTGCAACATATCATAATGTTACTACTTCTGAAATCTGGAAATATTTTATGAGAGATTCACCATGTGCTTCCATTAGATTCCAGTTTTCATGTTCTACATTTCTGAGTTTGTTAGAAATTTCCAATAACAAAGGATATAAGTTTGTAATTATGTTTTCATTAGTAAAACTGCCCAGAGTGGCTGGGGAAACCCAGCCAGATGGGCAGGGTAGAAATAATAAATAGTATAGTAAGTAAGAAGAGTAGTACTGTATAGTAAGAATGTGAAAAAATTTCATGCAATATTCTTTGCTGAATTTTATTGTCTTATTATCTTCCTGAGTGGGTCATGGAAACTGCTATTCTGAATGATGCTTTTTGTATAGTGCAGAGTGGATGAATTTATGGAACCAAGAGGGCGGTAGCCCAGAAAACCTTGGAAACCACTGCTTTAAAAGTGTGTTTTAGTCAATATTTCTTTATTCACTGATATCTGGCTGTTTGACCGGCGTAGACCCTTAGGGAACAGTTTCGAAACTCCTGCCATAGTATTAGTACAGAAGGGAACATCATTCATTTCATAATTGAAACCAGAATAAAATTACTTCTCCCCTTTATTTTTTCTCCAATAGGTGTCACTAGAAATGGCACCTGGCTGGTCTTTCTTCCTGTTGCTCCAGTAGAGACGACAGCAGCTGGCATCCTGAGTGTAGCAATATTAACTGTGGTTTTGGGATCTGCTTCTTTCTTGCTGCTTGGACATTTGTTGACGTTTCATCTTTACCTCTGTAAGTAAAACAATTCTGAAAAACACAGGGTAGGGGAGTGCAAATGAAGGGCTCAGTTTATGCAAAAGACAGGCTTTTATCCCCAATCTTAATGGTGCCCTGAGTGTACACTATTTTCTCACTAAAGGGAATGATGGTCAAAGATAATGTGAAAGCTCACTGAATTTGCTGACACCCATCTAAGCTGCAAAGCTTTA
Source organism: Podarcis pityusensis (assembly GCF_964106645.2). Taxonomy (NCBI): domain Eukaryota; kingdom Metazoa; phylum Chordata; class Lepidosauria; order Squamata; family Lacertidae; genus Podarcis; species Podarcis pityusensis. The sequence goes on along the minus strand of NC_138038.1, from coordinate 3,906,631 downwards.
GGGATTTATAGTTTTTAAATCTTAAAAAAGCACAAACTTCCATGTACGTAGTGAATAAAAAGATGAACACATATGAATACATGACTCGACATCGACCCAGGCTGTCTACCATTTCTCGAGAAACAAGCACAGAGGGAACATCAGATACAACACACACAGTGGACTCTTTACAGGTAAGATCTTCTGTCCTCCTTAGATTTGCCTTTCCGCAGCATACCTGCTTCAAGTATATATTCATCTGGAAGGTCAAACGTGTAGCCCTATTCAGGTGTTTGCCTGAATATGTGTGAACGAAATGTGCGGAGGAGGCAGATGTGTGCCTGAAAGCCCCACCTCCAACATCTGCACATGCCAGTTCCATTTGAAACCTTCCCACATTGAGAGTGATCTGAAAGAACACACTTAGAAACCTCCCCATGATCAGGAACCATATATTTTCAGGGTTCCCAAATCACAGTGAGGATTTTGAGTTCACCTGAATGTGGTTAGAATGCCCCTTCAGCAAGGGCGCTGACTTGGCCCCCAGATTATGGATGCCCACTAGTGCCCACGACAGAACAAGACACCCTCTATGAGAAGCTTAGGTTCTGTTTAGGTGGAGGAGAGGGGGGTCCGAGTGCTGTGGCCTCCTCCCCATGCTGCTGAACTCGCTTGGCTGTTCCACTTGCCTTGACACTTTGCCCGCTGGGGCTCACGGTAGGCCATGGAGCTGGCTCCTCTTGCTCAATTTATAGGTGGGGAAAGGGTTAACCCCTCTTTTTCCAACGCCTTGATGCAAACGGCACCACCGCTGGGTATGTTCAATGCTTTGAAGCTATGAAACATTCATTTCATGGATATCCTGCCTGATTTCCAATTTGGCCTTTAATCTTTCAGCTTTTGCCGTGTGAATTCTAGACAACATTTAGAACATCTCCCCCTCTTTAATGCGCATTTAAACTTAAATCCTAAAAAGTAGTTTCTATCTGGCACAGGAGCAACCCTCTTATAGGTCTGTGTTCACATTCTTAGGATCTAACTGAAGTAAGAAAACCAGACGAAGTAGCACCCTCCTCTATATCAGGGTAAGTTAACAGATACATGGCTATCATTTTACTGAGCCCAGTGTCCAGTGAGCAAGTGAAAATTATTGCAACCAGAAAGAACAAATCGGGTTTATTTAGGAATTTGCCTTTCATCAAACACTAGGTAAAGAAAACCATAGTAATAACTGCTGCATATACCTGTTTTCCATAGAAAATATTCTGACTCAGGCCTGATTCATATGTAACACAAACCATGGTCAGACAAAACGCTAAGCAAACCCAGCTTAGCTTTGGGAAGAGTAAAGGCAGGAGGACTGAGGAGAAGAGAAGAGCTTTGATTTTTCCTTTTGAGCATCTGCACGCCTGCCCATTCATTCTTAGCCATAGTTTGGCTTAGTGTTTTATGAGAACTGGCCAGTGGGTTATTTCTGTTCCAATTAAAATTCTCTCAAGCTTCAACTGCTTAGAGAGCCAGTGTGGTGTAGTGGTTAAGAGCGGTAGTCACGTAATCTGGTGAACCGGGTTCGCGTCTCCGCTCCTCCACATGCAGCTGCTAGGTGACCTTGGGCCAGTCACACTTCTCTGAAGTCTCTCAGCCCCACTCACCTCACAGAGTGTTTGTTGTGGGGGAGGAAGGGAAAGGAGAATGTGAGCCGCTTTGAGACTCCTTAAAGGGAGTGAAAGGCGGGATATCAAATCCAAACTCTTCTTAGTAGAAAACACAGCCATTATATATGATTGACAGGTTGTGACCATAATGTAAGTAATCCATCTTGGAGTTCATTGCTCAAAACACAAATCAATTAGGGGCACATGAGAGCCAATTTTTTTCTGGAAACAGAACAACAGAAATATCAATCTGATAGTCCTTCTACCATCATCATAAGGTTGGCATACTTTAGTTGGGAGACTATGCACAGGAATTAAAACAAGGCATAATGTGGACACACCACCAAAACGCCAAACAGCATGGTGTACCAACCATATCCCCTCATTAACCATATATAGAAGAGGTCAACCCATGCCTGGCAATGGGCATATACTTCCATGGTGAGGCAACTCCATCCCAGTCCATAGATATAATGATGCAACAACACCATCAACTTGTATGGATGCTTGAGTCTCCTTATCCTGCACACACAGTCTGCAAAAAACAAACCTTTAGACACCCACACAGCCACAGCTCATTTCAAAGAAGCATGTATGGAGAATTCTAGGAGAAGTTTTAAGTCCTGCCGGAGAGTCAGTGTCCCTGTGGATGGGAGGAACTTTCCACCCAGAAAAGGGAAGGCGCAGGTGAGACCATAATTATATCTTCACAGAACCACTGCAGTAGCTCAGAATTAAACAGTGCTGAGACAGGAAGCTGGAGGAAGGGGTTTTAGGCCACACCAGGGAGAAGATGTGATCATTTTTAAAATATCTGTTTTTCACAAGTTTTGCATAGTTCTGGAAGTCTGCATGCAAACCAGCTGGAATAATTCCAGAAGGCTGCACACGGTCTATTGGCTTGGTTGCTGCATATGCTCATAAGATGCCATCTCTGCCCAAAGGGTATCTGCAAGGGAATAACTTAAGTCTTTAATTTTGCTTTGCTCCCTAGAACTCATGCCAATTAACTGCACTTGATCAGGAACAGCATCAGGAACAGCTGGCTTCCTCAGAGACGGCCTGTGTGGCATTTCCAGAAGATTACTGTGTTTCATCGATGCGAAATGACCATTGTATGCACTTGATTCAGCATAGCTAAAGGGAAAGGTGGAATGCCAGTTCCTGCTCTCAGTTGGGTCAAAACTGGACACTGAAATCACAAGAGGAGATGTTCCCTTTCTTATCCAAATCAGCATGCTTCTTTTGTCTCTGAGAAGGTGCTATTATGTGGAAGGCTGTGGCCAGTCAAAAGACCACATGTAAAAAACATGGTGGACTTGGAGGATGCGCCAGGTCATACTTCTAGACGAGGTCTGTGTGTACAGAACTGATGAAATTTTGGTCTGGAGGTTCTCCAATCCAAGATAATGAAGGGCTTGAAGTGTTTTTCATCAGCTGGCAATGCATTATATGAAGACCAGCTGATAACAGCTAATTATTTGGTTATAAGCTGCTTGGAGGAAGAGAGGGTGAGGGTAGGCAGAGGGTGGCTGGATAGGATTTCAGTGACAGGAATCATTTTGAGGCCCATGCTGATGACCAATGTGTCTCCCAACTCTGTCTCTATTTAATGGGAACAGCATGTGTTTCCTGAAGTTGTACTTCAAGTGTGAATAATCTCTGCTGAAGAGCCAGAAGATATCCACAAGGCAAGAGTAGCCGTTCACAGGTTCTTCCTTGCAATGAACCAGTAATAGCTACTGTTGTGAATGCATCCCTAGTAAATGGGAAGCTAGTAAATGGGTAGCAAAATATGTAGCAGATCACAGGATATAGAGAAGATAGCTTGGAGGGTAATCATTTGACATTGCCAAATAGAGTAGTAAGTCTTAGAGTCAAAAGTATCCTCCACGTGGCATTGGGAAGGCTCCAATAAATTAGACTGATTTCCCCAAAATGTATTTATATAAAGTGTCACCACAGAAAGTCCTGCTTATTAATGCCAGTTGGAAAATACTTTCCTTTTTGTCTCTACGCTGAAAACCAGTTTTTTTAATAGAAAATGGATTGTGTATTTGATCCTTTTTTAAAATGCTATTTCTTATGAATAAATTATATGATTTTGTGGCATTACAGGAACATTTTAATAAACTCCCCCCATAAAACAACACAAGAGTCTGTCTATCCTAGTTACATATGTAAGATTGGGCTTTACTTGACTAAAAATTACAGAGGTTGATTCTCATTTGCACTTTACATGGGGAGAGATCCTTTAGATTGGAAAGTTTTCTAGGTTTTTAATATGAGAGGAAAATGTTATTGAATGAAATGTACTTGTAATGAAATGTAATCCTCATTCTTTTCATAAAAAGCATTAAAGATAATAAAATTATTATTTTTAAATTGCCTTTCAAATATGGGGAGGAATATAGTCTATGAAATATTGGTGGCATATAAAGCAATTGTGTCATAAAGAGCCTAACACTAGGCTGCTTCGTTGTGGAGGTAAAGGCTGGAAAGCACATTTCTGAAAAATGAAAGTCACCCAAAGCTTATATTAAAAGAAACGCAGGAAATTGTAATTGTACAAGTGCATGATGAATAATAACTAGCCAAGCGGCATTGATTCTGACCCTGTGGAGTTAGCAGCCACCAGTTCTACGTGACTGCTCTCAGTCTCTGGGAGCTTGCGACCAAGAACATGCGATCAGGGCTAGTAAACAGGGGCTTTTGCGAGGGTGTTTAGTGAGCTGGTTTGAGGGGAAGCCTGGAGTGCTAGGACACAAGTGTATGGAGGAGCAAGAGACCTGGGCAGTGACTTGGAACACCTGTGCCATGTTTGTTTTCCTGCCTGAGGGTGTATGAAGTTACACCTGCAGCAAATGTAAGCTGGTTGCCTTGCTGGAAGAGAAGGTTCAGCAACTTGAGGTCCACCTCTCCAGACATAGAGTCATCAGAGGAAGATATTCTAGATGGAGCAAAGCAGACTGTCCTGGATTAGTGATACTGTGGGGGTAGGACACCCTTAGAGAGGAGGAAGATCACTAAATGCAGGAAGCAAACCCCTGGAGGCATGTGACACACAGAAGCAGGACTGTCAAGAAACGTGTTGTGTCTTTGGGGCGGTACAATTGATTCCAGGCCCTCCCATTGGATCCTTAATTCTGGGCCACAGGAACAAGGACAGCAGTTGCAGGTCTCAGAACATACACAGATGGCTAGAGAAGGAGCAGTATATAGAAGGATTCCATCCACTGCCCAGAGGAGGATGTGATGTGTTGTGGTGGCAAGTGACTCCTCTACTGATGGGACAGAGGTTGCAGTGTGCAGGTGTAACAAGATGTCCCAGGAGGTGTGCTGTCTTCCAGTTGCAAAGATTCAAGATGTGACAGAGAAGTTACCAAGTCTTATAAAGCCCATCAAGCATTACACCTCCCTCCCTCCCTTGTATCCCATGTGGGTACAAATGATACCACCAGACACATATAGCAAGGGACTATGAGACTATGGGTAGGAAGCTGAAGGCACTTGAGGCACAGGTGGTTATGTCCTCACTCCTTCCTGTTGAGTGATGGCCCTCAACAGGATGACCCAGGAAGAAAGAGGAAAATGCTGGAAGTAAGACAGGAGTGCCTGGCGTGCTCTGGTCCATGGGGTCACAAAGAGTCGGACACGACTAAACAACAACAACAAAAACAACTGGCTGCGCAGATGGTGTTGGGGAAATACTGGCTTCTTTGACCATGGTTCTCACCTCCATGAAGAAAGATTTCTGGCAAGAGATGGGTTGCACCTCATAGAGGTTGGCAAGAATGTGGATTAAATTAGGATTAAATTTAGGTTTGTTTCATAATCAGATCCCCAGACAAACACTATTTTCTCCCATCAACTTGTTCTAATCAGATAGTTGAGGGGCAGAGTCCTCTGCCCCATTGTCAAGAACAGGAAGACTTTGCAGAGGGTAACTATGCAACTCAGTCATAACTTTTGATAACAGCAGCCTAGCAACTGGGATTTATAAACAGCAGCTGGAAAACACATTTCTTTCACCATTTTGCTGAATTATTTGTTTTTAAGGCAGGGAACCTGGCACTCATTTTACATGTTTGTTTTTAAAAACACGAATGTCTTTCTCAAAAGCTGATAATACAAATATTCAAATGTGAATGGGGAACTTAATCTTGGAGGTTTGCCCTGTGCAGATGTTGAGGGAAAACACAGAGCTTTATCTTCTCGGGATGAGGAATGATCTCAACGGTAGCTGTGTTTAACAAAGAGATCTATAATGACCAGTAAACATAATCCAAACAATTGAATAACTGAACAGGGAAACTTTTCAGGGGAGGAAAAGACATAGGCTTTCAAATCTGTTAATTCCCCCCTCCCTTCTTTGGAATCTAGTGGTTTGGCCAAAGACAAAACTGAATTTTGCAATTAGCAAAAGCAATCAGGAAAAAACCTAAATAATAATTAGTATGCAAACATTTGTATCGCCACCATGATGTTTATGCTTGCCAGTTCCCAGACTGAAAGTTGGAAATCTGTCAGGCTGGGTTGCTACACTGCCCACCCAGTGTTGCCTGCCTCAAGTTCTGAATTTTTTAAAACCAGAAGATTATGCAGCTGAAGTCTACAGAGAACTAGAGAAGTCTGCTAGGGTTCCTGAGCAAAGTGACTATTCATAGAAAAGGAACATAAGCCCTTTTGCTAAATAAGTGTAAGAGCTGGTGTAGTATACTGGCTAGGAGGCCAAAGATGCAATAACCCCACTTATTCAGGAGTAATTCTCACTGAATTCAATATGGTTTACTTCTGAGTAAAAATGGTTAAGATTGGGCTATACATACATGAATCAGAAAGTCCTTCATTCAAATATCTCTTTGGCCACACACTCACTCGATTGCCTTAGGCCAGAGGTTTTCAATTTTTTGAATCCACGGCTTGCCTGCAGAACTTGCAGCCTCCCACCCTTTTTCAAACAGCCTCCCTTGTGGAGTGTTCCCTCAGCCTCTCTCCTCTCCCCTCTCCTTGGGAGTCCTCTGGGCAGCCGCAACTGCCACCCCTGGTCTCTCAGCTGCCCCCTCCGCCCCAAAGAGAGGTGACTTCTCACACTGCCCCACAGAGGCCTGGGAAGCACCCCCTGGCCAGCCCCAGAGGCATCATTCCTCTGGGGGGGCTTATAGCCAGAGCTGCTGCAACAAACAGCTGTGCAAGCCTTTGGGAGGCAGAGACACAAGAGATCATAAGAGGAGGGAGGAAAAGAAAGAGGGTCAGAGGCCAGTGTTGCCATGGTACCCCTGACCATCCTTCAAGGGACCTCAGGGTGCCATGGCACACTGGTTGAAAACCACTGCTTTAGGCACACTACTTTTCCTGTCTGCATTATGGGGCTAATGCTAGTCAATCTGGCAGAGTTGTTGCAATGATTGATGCTACAAGGTAATGTATATTACATGCTTTGAACATTCAAAAGTGCTATACAAATGTTGTGCATTTTTGTACTGCTAATATTGTATACCAGTTCAAATGGAGCTAATTAAACCTTGAATGTGCCATTGTAATCAGAGCAAAATGAAATACAATCCATCCTTGCCCTTTCTTACTCTTTTTGATTGGGTGATATCCAGTATTGTATGAGTGGAATTCCCTTCCTATCCTCCTACCTGTAGCCTCTTGCCCTGCCTTCATCAGGGCGTCCCACCTTTACCTGCCACACAACTGGCATTTTATGCATTATCCTAATTGTGTAGGGCAAGTGAATGTGGCCTGGGATGGATTCATGGAGCAAATTATGACTTTGGACAGGACTAATTCAGTCCACAGGGTGGCTCTGCCACACTGGTGCCTGGGATATGCCTTGGAAACTGTATATCTGGATTAAGGAGGCAATAAAATGGGACACCATTTTGATAAATACCATGCTCATGCAGGAGCCACACTGAAGGCACATAAACTGTCACATGGAAGAACCCACAGATAGTTATCAAGTGTTAACTGGTTTAAATTGGCTCCTGATAAATGAAGTAAAGCTTTGGGCAGCAGCAAACAGGCCTCCATCACCCAGCAGGTGAGCCAGTTTAGAATGCAATGGGCCTTTTGCTGGTCCAGCTCTGCCCACTCCCCAACTTGTTTCAGTGGTTTATACAGTGGTACCTCGGGTTACATACGCTTCAGATTACAGACTCCGCTAACCCAGAAATAGTACCTCGGGTTAAGAACTTTGCTTCAGGATGAGAACAGAAATCGTGCTCCAGCGGTGCGGCGGCAGCAGGAGGCCCCATTAGCTAAAGTGGTGCTTCAGGCTAAGAACAGTTTCAGGTTAAGAACAGACCTCTGGAACAATTTAAGTACGTAACCAGAGGTACCACTGTATTGGCTTCTGTTTGTGGGGATACCCCCAACAGTAGCTTCTACCCACCATTCCAAAAACTGCAGCAAGGAGGGACAACTCTATCTCATCCAAACCCCTTCCAACATTTGCTCTCCCCATTAAAAAACTGATTAAAACTGCTTCACTTCAGATGGGACAGAATCCTAGCTTCCTTTTTGGGGGTGGGTGGGGGGTCCTGTGGTCACTGATGATAGCAATTTTTTATCAGTTGTCTCCCCCTTGTTGCTGAGGATTATATTGTAAACTGCCCCATTATCTTTGGATGAAGGGCAATATATAAATTAAATATGTAACTAAATAAAATAAGATTGCTCTTCAGTTCCGTGTACAGGAGGCTCCCTGTTTTATACATATGCAAAACTGCATCTGTCTTGATGTCTTCACAATAGCTAGTGCCAACAACTGGGCAAAAAGCATTCTGCTTAGGATAACTCCCATGAATTTTTATGTATTTCAGAAGTGTTGGTAAGCAAATAGTAAGCAGAGGATGCATTATGGATGAACTTCATTAATGTTTTCTAATCCCAATGGATCACAGTGAATTGCGCCATTAACAGATGAGTCACAGCAGGTATGGGAAACACTGGTCAGATTTTTGTTTGTTTTAGTGTGTTTTAGTGTTCTCACTTTGTATTTTTATGTTGTGAACCACCTTTTGATCTTTGGGTGAAGGATGGTGTAACAAACAAGCAAACATATACTGTAGGTACAGGCAATGCCGTTTTCATGCCAGGCAGGGAAATTGGCATTACTTCAGGGAAAAGTGAATACTGGCTTACAGAAAGCAGGGCATCGTGGCCTTACCAGTGCCATGAATGAAATTATGTTTTAAATTTTGCCCTGTTTCCAGGAGGAAAACACTAAATCATGTGAAGCCTGTTATCACTCCTCCCACCCCCACCACACGTCACTGGGTACCCTTGTTAAAAAGGTAGAAGTGATTCTGGCAAGGATTCACAGGACACAGTTTTTTACTTTTTGTAGAGAGGTCCCAACTGGTGGCTTCTTACCCATTTCCTGCCTCCTTTCCCACGTGTGTTGATGGCAGATTAAAAACCATGTTCAATTGGTTTTACAAAGTCAATAAAAGTACACCATGTTGCATAGAACCTGTAATTCCCCGCCCCCCGCTCGGGACGTTTGCTTTGTTTGTCTGGACAAATTACGTGTTTTACAATGTTGCATTCCTGCAACCCGAGAGATTTCCACTTTTTTGCTACCACTAACTCAGCTGCTGTTAGCAAGTGTAAGAGAAGATCTTTCTTGCTTGAATCTCGACGCTGCCGAGTAAAGAGAAGAGAGGCGGTTTTGGATCTGGGCTGTTTTGTGGTCAGGCTGGTTTTTGCCGGGCGGAACCTCCCTGCCAAGGGGATGGCCCAATGGTTGCCATCGGTTTGACTTGACTTAATTTTATAATGAATGATTTTAGAGTGTTGTACTGTTTTATTGTTGTTAGCCGCCCTGAGCCCGGCTTCGCCTGGGGAGGGCGGGATATAAATAAAAATTATTATTATTATTATTATTAAATTCGGGGCTGCGCCACCACGCAGGAAGCCAAGACCCAGGTAGTGCGGTATGCAGGTATGTAAGTATATGGAGTCTACCGCCCTATACTCGTAGATCTCAGGACATCAAATTACAATATAAAAAGCACCCCCCCCAACCTTCTTGGGCCTGCTGGCTGGAGAGACTGGAGGCGCTCCGGGACGCAGCCCCCTGCTGCCCGCGTGGAGCGCGCTCCGGGCCGAGTTCCGCGGGCCGGCGGGGGCCGCGGGAGGGCGCGCCGAGGGCCACGGCAGGCGCCTGGCTGGGCGGAGTCCCGCGCCCGGCCCCTCGACGGCCCTTCGCCAATGCCGGGCGCGCAGGGCGGAGCCGGCCGGCCGCCTCAGAGCCGCGCTCGCCGCGCCTCGCTCAGCCGCCGCGGACGCTTCTTGTGCTGGGGGCTCCGCGAGTCCGGGGCCGAGAGGGCGCAGCGCGGACGGGCAGGAGCCGAGTGGAGCGGAGCCCGTCCGAGCGGGGAGGTAAGCGGGGCGAGGAGCGGGGCTTGGCGGGGCTTGGCGGGACTGCGCGCCCCAGGCAGCGCCGCCTTCCCAGGAGCGCCCGCCAGTTCCGGGTCCCCGGTGGCCTTTTTTGGGCGGCGGCGGCGGCGGCCAGGCAGCCGGCCCCCCAGAGCTCCGCGCCCGCCCGCTGAAGGCTGCCGAGTCCGGCGGGCGGGCGAGGCGCCGGCAGCCCCAGCGCGCGCGGGTTGCGCCTGCTGCTGCTGCCCCCTCTGGGCGCCCGCGCTGGGGCTGCCGCGCCTGGGAAGGCGCTGCTGGCTGGCCGCCTCCCGGGCTGCAAAGCGAAAGCGCAGAGGCATGCCAGGGCCGGCGGAGGAGGGAGACGGCGCTTTCCCCCTGCTGAAGTTGGCGTCTAAACATTGCCGGGCTCTGCCTCTGACCGCCCTCTTCGAGGAGAGATCCCGGCTGCCGGCTCGCTGCTGCTGCTGCTGCTGCTGTATTTGAGCCCAGGCTCTCGGAGCTCGTGGAGCGGTCGAAACAAACAGGCGCCTGCATACGAGGAGAGAGATGGCATTCTTTGAAATTGCAGGAGCCTTCTTGCATTTAAAGGGACGGATCCCTGTGGACCTCTTGCTCGGAGATGTGCACCCTTCTGCTCTAATAGATCTTGCTTTAAAAAGCCGACTCCCTTTCTGCCCCTCCACCCCAGAGAAATCTGAAAGATTTTGCTGGCAAATAAACAGCCTCTTCCTGCAAACAGAAGCTGCGCACATACACGAGGGGGGTGGATGGTGCCGCCGGGGGGGGGGGATGTGTGGATGTGATGGGGGAATCTTTAGGTTCTTACTAGTTATGGCTTCTAGATTTTTCTGGTGTTTTTGTAGGTGCTTCAGTGTTACGTAATAGATCTTGAAAACTGGAGTCTGTGTCAGACTCGCTGAGGACCCCCTTCTCTTTCCCCTTCCATTGCAGTGTTTATCTTTCATTTTCTGGGGAAGAAGGTTCCTGAGAAGCAGCAACTGAGGATCCTTATGCATGTGTTTCACAAGGGAGAATAAATTATGCACCTTCCCTGGAGATAGCAGGTGCAATGGAAATGATTCACACTGGATCCTTCGGTTCCACTTTCTGATTTCATTCCTGCCAGAGGGAGAGCAATATTTACTCATTTCCTCAGCATGTTGCTGTCTGTGCACAGCACCTGATCTGGCCTGCAATCCTCAGACCTGGCCATTTCAGAGCAAGCCCCTTGCCTTAGTCAGGAAGATTGCAGAGAGAGGGAGCTGGAGGGCTGGGACAAACCCCCAAAGCCCAGGGCTCAGGTGGTCTTGTGTCCTCTGCAGCAGGGGGGGAGGCAAGATCTGTTGGCACACAGTCCCTGAGGCCCCTTCCCTGAATTTTCTGCTTTCATTCTTTTACAGCCTTTTGATTTACACAAGTCAATAGAAGGGAAAGGCAGGCAGGCAGGATTCTACCTTGTTATACAGTAACACTTCTGCCTTCTAGTAGGCTGACCAGTGACGACAAAAGCACTGAGGTGACTGGAACTATATCTTAGTAAATAACTGTAAAGGATAAATATATCATAGAATCATAGAGTTGGAAGAGACCACAAGGGCCATCGAGTCCAACCCCCTGCCAAGCAGGAAACACCATCAGAGCACTCCTGACATATGGTTGTCAAGCCTCTGCTTAAAGACCTCCAAAGAAGGAGACTCCACCACACTCCTTGGCAGCAAATTCCACTGTCGAACAGCTCTTACTGTCAGGAAGTTCTTCCTAATGTTTAGGTGGAATCTTCTTTCTTGTAGTTTGGATCCATTGCTCCGTGTCCGCTTCTCTGGAGCAGCAGAAAACAACCTTTCTCCCTCCTCTATGTGACATCCTTTTATATATTTGAACATGGCTATCATATCACCCCTTAACCTCCTCTTCTCCAGGCTAAACATGCCCAGCTCCCTTAGCCGTTCTTCATAAGGCATCGTTTCCAGGCCTTTGACCATTTTGGTTGCCCTCCTCTGGACCCGTTCCAGTTTGTCAGTGTCCTTCTTGAACTGTGGTGCCCAGAACTGGACACAGTACTCCAGGTGAGGTCTGACCAGAGCAGAATACAGTGGCACTATTACTTCCCTTGATCTAGATGCTATACTCCTATTGATGCAGCCCAGGATTGCATTGGCTTTTTTAGCTGCCGTGTCACACTATCTTGTGTTTTGATGTGTCATGCCCTATCTGGGTGTTCAGAACCACATCACAGGAAGTGTGGGGGGGGGGCTGCACATGTCTGCACTGTGTCCCAACAACCCCCTTCCCCCAAACGGCTGTCTGTGTCTTCAGTTGGGTCTGACCCTCTGACTTGGAGGATCTTTGTACAAGTAAAATAAATGATGGCTTGTTGCGGTTATCTGGGTGCTAAGGAGAGCCACTCTGCACAAGCTCAGAATCTCTATTATTTCAGGACAGTTGCAGCACTGGAAAACCTCTGGAGATTAGATTATTTTTATTCTGCCTGTTACAGTTGTGGCCTGGTGCTTGCTAAGGTGGCGAAACCTGTGCCTGAAGGGTACCATTTTATAGTGTAGGTGGAGGCTCGTTTAAGGAATGCATTACCTGCACATAGAAAACTGGTATATCAAGGAGAAAACTAGCCTAGAGCCCTTCTCTCACTGGCATGTTGGTTTTCTGTGTGCTATTAACCACCTGCTTGGTTTGTTCATAGGGAAAGAAGAACAGTTTCTCAGAACTTTGTAAAATTAAAAACTTTGCAGTCGATGAATCTATTACTAGGGAGATCGGAGTAACCAAAATTACATTCTTATGCCATTTCCTTAATCTTAATACAGATTAGTTTTTGTCTACATGGACAAAGTGGTTCCTCCACTCTTTCAAATGACACTCAAGTGTGGTAGTTCTGAGTTCTATTGTCTATTGTGTCCGGAGACAATAGTTATTTCAGAAAGCTGAAGAGTGATCTAAGACAGGCATCATTGCCAATGGTGTGCATGCTCATCCCACTGTAATGTCTCTTCATAGGTTTGAAACTTTTGGGGGGTAATTCAGAAACCTACAAACTCTTTTTAACCAGAGACAACGCTGGGTGCTTCCATGCCTGCCTTTCATGTGAAATTGCTATATGTACTAACTTTTAATGAAGTATCCCATGAAGCCTTCATCCAATCATTGTCTTCCTGCATTTTCCCCATGGTGCTTCCACCTATTCCCAGGCAGCAGAAGGTCCTCCTTTTCCCAGAATGGAAGAGCTTGTGCTGTCTACACAGTTCTGGATGCTTTCAGTGTTACTCTTCCATATTTTTAGAAGGGGGGGGGGGTGACACATCCAGAAAGGGGGCCTATTGCAGCTCAGCACACATTCATAATAGGATTTCTGTCGGGTGCCATTTCATGACCATATCTAACTAGGCCTAAACGCATGCCTCTCTGGTCTCTTTAAATGAATGAGAAAAACCGTAATGCCTTCACATTACGGTAGTGCACTTGTGTATGTGAGTTTATGGTGGGTTTGTTGCCACTCATGCTTGCAATTTAGTTTTTGCAGCATCTCTATGATGTCCCGCTTATCAAAACGCCACCCCACATCTCCTCCCTTTAATTCAGATTTATCATTTCTGCAGGTTGGTTTAAAAAAAAAAAAATATTAGGTATTCCTCAGATTTCAATGGGGAAGAAAATGGTGTGCCAATTTGTTGAGGGTGTTACTGTGTGGACACTGCAAACAAACACGACTCCAGAGTACTGATGAATCAACAATAAACTCACATAGCTGTATTCTTATTCTTATTTAAATTATTTACTACATGCTTTTGGGTGCATAGCTCCATCAGCATTGATGCTGAGTCTCAGTGCCACTATAGAGAATGCCCTCTCATGTCACCTCGTACTGTATCTCAGGGGATGGAGGTGCAAGCTTTCAATCTCCTCCTCTGGCCAGCAAAATACGACGAACAGCACATGCAAGCTTGTAAATGTGGTGGGAATCCATAATCTCCCTGAAAAACTGATCCATAGGCCCAGGAGCTGATTACCCACAACTCTCCTCATCCCTGGCCATTGGCCATGCTTGCTGAGCAGCAGCATCTGAAGAGGCAACTTAAGTACTGGCACTTAGTGAGACCATATGAATGTTTGGGCTCACACCCGCTTTGCCCTGCCCAGTCCTTTTTGCTGCTGCACTGCGCTGTACCAAGGTTTGGCTTGGCTCATCATCCAACTAGGATTCGTGGTTAAGCTCTCTCCTCACTAATCGCAAGCAAGAACAAACGTTCACGATACTGTACAGCAGCAAAAAGGACTGGGCAGGAGCAAAGGGCCTGCAAGCTGCTCTCCAGGAGTCCTCATGCTCCTGTAATCTTGCTAAGCTGCAGTTTGGTGTAGCTCAATGTGCAAAACAGGCCACAGAGTAGCTATAAGGATAAGAGGAGAGATGCCCATTTTGGCTGCTTTGAGCTTTATGGTGGTTACCTGAAACATTATTCTTTGCTTGCTAGGACTATGCAAACTACCATTTTGCTTTGAAGTGCTCGAAATGAGTTTTTGCAGGAGCCGAACAAGCGCTACCTGGAACCAAACACAGGATGTTAGCTCTGTACCTGAAGATATTTTGTGCTCTGTTATCTCAGCCTCAGAAAGGCACCCAGCTAGAGAGGATGGTTATGTAGGAGGGGAGAAGTGATGCAGCATGTGAGCATGAGACATGTACAAACAAAATTGTTTAGAGAAAGCTGTCATGACGAGTTCTCCCGAGAACAGGGAGCTACCTACCTGCCCATCAGCTGATACAGAAATAACGTCTGATGACTTTCATGTCCTGCATGTGTCTTGCATAGTGCTCTGTGAGACCCTCTGAAGAAGCCCCTTTCAAAGCATGGCAGAAGATAGAACTCTGAAAGGGGCTTCCCAAATCCCACCCCTTAATTGTAGTCTCATCCTAAGTCCCTTTCCTTTTTTGCCAGCACCTTGAAAGGGACTTAAGCAAGACCTGACAATCAGCTGATCCTAGTGAATCCACTCTCCATTTATCCCCCTTGTTTTGTGTCTCTGTGTGCATTTTTTTATCATTGGTTATCTTGGTGCTGAGATTTGCTAGCATAGGTAGATGACTGAATATGTAATTAGGATCGGTGTCTTGAAGAGGAGGGAGAAAGGTTGTTTTCTGCTGCTCCAGAGAAGCGGACACGGAGCAATGGATCCAAACTACAAGAAAGAAGATTCCACCTAAACATTAGGAAGAACTTCCTGACAGTAAGAGCTGTTCGACAGTGGAATTTGCTGCCCAGGAGTGTGGTGGAGTCTCCTTCTTTGGAGGTCTTTAAGCAGAGGCTTGACAACCATATGTCAGGAGTGCTCTGATGGTGTTTCCTGCTTGGCAGGGGGTTGGACTCGATGGCCCTGGTGGTCTCTTCCAACTCTATGATTCTATGATTCTATGAATTGCAAAACATGGCTTGTATATTCTGCATCTCACTGCACCATTTGATTCCTGTTTTCTATAAAGTCCTGAAACATTTAACGCTATCCTATATTAGAATGCTAACAGTAGCAATTTGGAGACTTGAGGTCACATTTACCCCTGTGATATTGGTATCTATCACAGGATAGATGATCCATCTGTACAGTACTGTTGCTTGTTCTCAGGCTTGCAAATAACCACTAGCCTACTTGCCTGCTGGAGTGAAAGAATATTTTCCAGCCAACCAGGTTAGAAAGCTTTTGCAAATGAGAGGGCAGTTTATTCTTCTTTTATTTTGGGCTGTCAAAAGGACCCAGCATAGGTGTGCATGAGCTGGTGTGTTAGGAAAGCTGCCTTGTGCCTTTGCATTTACTCCTGAGAATAGATGCAGGCCTTTGCTATGTTTTGCTCTACCTTGGTCTGACCATTGGAGTTGTTTTATATGTCATTATCAGCCCCATTTCTGTTCCTCCAAGCAGCTGAGAATATATGGTCAGGTCAGCTGATTTATTTAGGCAGTTTGAGCTTCTTTCCTCTTGCCTCAGAATAATTCCTGTGTGTTTTGGAAAGAGGCCAGTAAAGTCCATATAGCAAATTGCTATGATGCTGCCATTTTTACTCTTACTTGCAATGTACTTTTTAAATTAATGTGCTTTATGTATTATTAGCTTCTTCTGTCTGAAAGATACTTTTTATAGGCATTTATCAGCATACATACTGTATGGTGGAGTTTATGTAGGTTGGTTTTTTCTTTTTATTTAAAAAAAATAACATTTAACCTGAAATTGGTTCCACAGATTTTGTATGTAAATGTGTTATATAATTTCAAATTTTAAACGACATTTCCATTTCCATTTTGTTGGAGGCATGTAGGGAATGTGTAGCATTTGAACAGTAAGTTACTTATTTTAATTTTATAAGAATTTCTGTTACAAAAATGAGAGAAGACTGGCCAGTTTTTCAAGGAGTCCTGTAGCACCTTGAAGAGTGAACATTTTTTTGTGGCATAAGGGTTTTTTGTTTTCTACTTGTAGGGTAGAGTCTACTTCTTAGATGCAGCTTTTTCCAAGCTGAATCAATGAAGCTTCTGACTGTGGTTTATTTTTGATCAGAATTCACCACAAGACCACATTTTAGGCATGTAGGCTCCTTAATTTAGGATAGTGACTTGTTTCCTATTTCCTTCAACAGCCTTCATGACAAAAAATCTGACCTGATTTTGCTAAAACAAGAAACACTACTTTGCTCTTAATGCCTAATGAAAAAAACCCAAAATTTGGCAAGATAAAAAGTTCACGTGGATTGTTCACTAACAGTTCCATAAGCTCAAAAATGTTGGGGTTTTTTAATTTTAAAAAATGAACAAAGGTTCACAAGGGCAGGTTGTGGAAATGCTTGTGTGTGAAATCATATGAATCACCTGAAAACTACATGGATTGGTAGGGTAGCAAGCTAGCTAGGCCAAAATCATTTTTCCATTTGCAGACAGGAGATACAGAAGAACCCTAGTGACCACAGTAAAGCTGAGGCCCAATTCACACATTATGGTTTTTCTGGTGTACACCTAAAGCCTAATGTGTGTCTGCAGATACATACGTCATACATTTGTCAGATTGCAGCTCCCTTTTGAGCGGCAAATCCAGGTTTGTTTCTTTGTCAGACGCGAAGCTCCCTTGAGTGTCCCTATCAGACTTCCAGACACAGATACCAAACAAATGCAGCATCCCCTGGGACTGTAAGCATCAACTATTCAACAGGTTGGATTCTGACAACCAGTATTCTTATCCAGTGGCAACTGGTCACAGCCCTCATGCAGTTGAACCCATGAAGAATTTTGGCCTCCACCAAAGAATGGCTCCCTTCACTCTTGCTTGCAACAGCCGTGCTCAGCACAGAGTGAGAGAAACATCCCAGCAGAGGCAGTCTTCTCTTAAGACTATAGGGACTTCTTTGCTGGATCACATCAAGGTGCAGCTTTGAGAAGAGTTCTGCTTTCAGCAGTGCCCAGATGTCTAGATGCTCACAAGCAAGGCCTCCACTTATTGCTTGCCTTCAGTATCACCCCTGAAGATAAGTCAGGCATGTCCACTTTCAACTTGTGTCCAGCCCTGGCAGCTGCAAGAACAAACTGGGACAACAGACTGACAGCAGTAGTTGGGTTTGGATTGCAGGGACCAGACCTGAGAGTCATCTACATCAGCCTTGGGTCATCTGGAAGGGCCAAATATTCCATCAGCTGATAGGCCACCAAACCATTAGAAACATTTCCCCATCTGACATTGTCCCACAATGTGGTGACTCTGCAAAACTACTCCTCCCTTGGAAAGCTGGTCCTTCACCCCGGGTTCACCCCAAGGCACCCTTCATGCAATCTTGTCAAGCTTCACCAAAATTTAAATTTGGGTATCAGCAGGACTTTTTTCAGCCCAAACTCACTGGAACTCAGTTTGGCACCTTTCAGAGAAAAAGGGAGGCAGTCGTGGTGAGTTTTGGCACCTCTTTTTCTAGAAAAATAGCACTAGATATCAGAATTTTATGGTTTTTAGCCCCCCACCTCAGCTCCACAATTGGAAAAAGGCTTGCAAACAGGCACTTGCCTGGTCACCTGTGGTGAGTAAGGATCAGTGGCAAGTACATGATCAGGCAGGGAAGTGCTGCAGATATTGATGGCTCTTCTTCTTCAGGCTGATTAAGGTAATCACACTTCAGCTTTGTGTTCATTTCCACCTCAGTGTTGAAATGGGATAGAGCACAACTGTTTAATTAACTTGTAACAATATTCCATAGAACTGAATTTAACAAGGTGGGGACGGAGTGGGGGATTAAACGGTCAGATTGCAGAAATTTAATAGAGCCAGGAAAGTGAAATTGACACCCTGAAATCTCTCTCTGATGTCTTCAAGCAGTCACCACCTCTTCAATTTGCCTCTGACACACACACACACACACACACACACACACACACACAAAAAACACAACAGCTGTGCAGCACCCTAGAGCTGTACAGGGCAGCTGTTCAGAGCTCACTAAAAGAAACAGTGATCCTTTTCTTTATCAGTGCTAATGTTTACTACGAGACCCAGGGATGCGTTTAAAGTCATCCATGTAAATGCTGATCCTTTGTGACACCATTTGGTTGCAACAGGGGATGATGGCCTGGCTGCTCTTCAATAGTCAGGGCACATACAGCATCTAGTTTCATGCAGGACTTTCAAGCAAATCCTGAAGGCCTTTTGCATTAGAGTTTTGGATGGTTCCTTTCTAATTTGCCATCTAATAAAAACCAAAAACAGATTATGTCCAGTTTCTGCAATGCCTTTATCTGGAAGCTCCTGGGGGGGGGCCTGTGTTCATACAGAATGAGTGGCCAGCCTTCCCTCTTGGATCTGGGCAAGGTTTACTTGCTGCTCCATTCGTCTGCTGCCATTCCTCCAAAGAGCATGCACCTTTCCCCCCTTTGATTCTCACAGCAACTCTGTGAGGTCGGTTAGGCTGAGAGAAAGTGACAAACTCAGCTTTACTAGCAAGTGACATGGTTAAGCCAAGGTCTTAATCCTGCAGCAGCAGGGCTTCCTCCTCACTGGCCCGCAGTAGCTCTCAGGATCTTTCGTTGAGACCGGTCAGGTTGTTTCTTATTGAGCAAATCTCAGATTCTTTTGCCTTTGTCACATTTTGTTTGGTGCTATTTGCTAAACTGCACAGACAAAAAGACTATTCAGACCTATCTCGGATGGACCACAGTTTTCACAGATCAACCGATCCTTTCCCCTTGCATGAAGCACCTCTGTTAACACCACATAGGTAGCTCTCAGGGTACTTTGGGATGTTTAGCCAGATATGGCAATGTGAATGTGCAGTCACACTCGCAAAGTCCCACAAGCTTCAGTCCGACGTTCAGCATCTCTATGAAGCTTCTGGGTGGCGGGGGCGGGGCAGAATTGAAAAAAACAACAACACTGTTGTTGTTGTGTCGTTTAGTCATGTCTGACTCTTTGTGACCCCATGGACCAGAGCACACCAGGCACTTCTGTCTTCCACTGCCTCCCGCAGTTTGGTGAAACTCATGTTAGTAGCTTCGAGAACACTGTCCAACCATCCTCTGTCGTCCCCTTCTCCTTGTGCCCTCCATCTTTCCCAACATCAGGGTCTTTTCCAGGGAGTCTTCTCTTCTCATGAGGTGGACAAAGTATTGGAGCCTCAGCTTCAGGATCTGTCCTTCCAGTGAGCACTCAGGGCTGATTTCCTTAAGAATGGAGAGGTTTGATCTTCTTGCAGTCCATGGGACTCTCAAGAGTCTCCTCCAGCACCAGAATTCAAAAGCATCAATTCTTCGGCGATCAGCCTTCTTTATGGTCCAGCTCTCACTTCCATACATCACTACTGGGAAAACCATAGCTTTAACTATACGGACCTTTGTTGGCAAGGTGATGTCTCTGCTTTTTAAGATGCTGTCTAGGTTTGTCATTGCTTTTCTCCCAAGAAGCAGGCGTCAACAGTGTTACCAATATGCAAATGAGCCCCAGCTTTATGCCAGCATTTCATCAGAATTAGGAGATGCTGTTGAAGTGCTGGACCAGCTTCTGGTCTCAGTTATGTGCTGGATGAGGGTCAGCAAGCTGAAAGCAAATCCCAGGAAGTCTGAGGTTCTGTGGATCAGTGGTTTATAAGTTTGGGAATTAGGGAGTTGGCCAGTTCTGGATGGAATAGTGCTTTACCTGAAAGACCAAGTTTGCAGCTTGAGAGCACACCTTGATTCCACATTATTGCTGGAGGAATGCCCCTGCCATGTCTAGCTGGTCTGTCCAGCTATAGTCATTCCTGAACTAGAACATCTTGACCTCAGGTACCCATGCACTAATGTCCTCCAAATTTGATGACTGCAATGTGCTTTACGTGGACTGCCCTTTCTGGCTGCTTGACAATGTGAGACAGGGCATTGTTAGGGGTGGCCCCCTGATTATGAAACCATGACCTCATTTAGCACAAGATGAAAACTGTTTTGTTTACCCAGGCCTTTGAAATGTAATCAGCCTTCTTGCTGACAGTGTTACTAGGAACATAGTCAGCTGCCTCCTGTAGAGTCGGACCATTGCTCTATTTAGCTCAGTTTTGTCCACACTGAGTGGCAGAGGCTCTCCAGAATTTCTGACTGGGTTTTCCCCCTGTGCTGCCCAGAAATGCCTAGGATGGAACTGTGTGTAAAGTAGATGGTCTACCATTGAGCTATGGCACTTCCCAACGTGCATGTTGTTTTTGTGTTAATGCTAGTTTGTATTGTTGTGCTGTGTTACTTTGTGCAGCCGTTGGGAGAACGGGTGGGAAATAAATACCGTTGGGAGAAAGGGTGAGGAAATAAATACATCTCTTCCAAAGCAGATATAGTTTTATAGTTCTTTTTTGCAGTGTAGGGGAAAGCATGTTATGTAGCATTTTCTTACTTTTTATTACTCTCTGCAAATGTCTTATAGAGAACTTAGCGCAGCTCCATAGCTGGACCTGCTTTGCCCTCCCCAGAGGGGTAACAGAGACAAGTCAATTTGGAAAGAGGTTCTTTATGGAACTAAAAACCCCTATGTAAACTAACATGTTGTATCCCCCTCCCCCCCCCCCCCCCCCGGATCTGCCCTCTGAAAAATCAGTAAATTCTCTTTAGGATTTCCTTTCCTAAAGGGAGCCTTGGATAACCTGTGTTCTGAGAAGAACTGCAGCAGCTGACAGTAAAATCAACTGTGTGTGTAGCGTAGAAACATGTCTCTTAATTCAGCCCTGAGCAGAACTGAGAAACAGGCTGCATTAACGCTGATTCTTACTGATGCTTATAAAAATTGGGCCAGAGATGCATTCACAGTGATGGCCTTAAGCTAATCATCCTCTGAATTAAGAGAAAACAACTATTCTCCTGCGCCTGCCCAGCCCATCCAGTTTTTCTGAGTATGCTTTGTCAAAAGATGGAATGAAAATACCAATATACTGTAGGATACTGTTATCAGGAAATTTCTCTGTGCAAGCCCTCTATGAAATGAGCAGGAGCTGCTGCACAAGGACACACAAACTGTTGCTGATTGAATTTGATGCCCACATCTGCATTGGGTGGGAATGTCTGTTCCCATTTAGTACTGCAGGAACACATACAGTAGTAGTAGTGTGACCCTCCAATTTTTAAGCATTTGGGGGAAAACTGTCCATTTCTTTCCTCTCCACTCCCTGTATTCTCAGCAGCCAAAGCAACGGTGGGAGTTTTCACTGGAATACATGGTACAGGCTTCCTGTGTGTTCGACCACAAACTTGAGGGGGAAATTGCCAAAATTGAGCAAACTGCTCATTTTTCAGAATTCCCCATCTCTCCCGCCTTTGCATATTGCAGAACTGGTACAAATCAGGGTGTAGCTCTTATTCTGATATATGTCTGATATGGAACTTTCCTTTATTGTGCATTTCCTGGTAAGTTCTTGACTATTGCAGACTGACACTGAGGATGACAATTCAGAAACTTCAGCCGGCCCCAAATGCAGCCGTGTGGCCTTGTCAGGAACTATCTATGAGGAGCACACTAGTGAGTTGTGACCACAGAACAGGATTATAGGTTTGGTGCTAAATTATAGCATCTGAGGCACAGTTGACCTGTTCCAGAAAAAAACTTAGTTTGGAGGTGGCTCCCCTTCTAGCGAATTCTTTCCCCAGAGTAGATTTCCTGGTTGATTCAATTAGTGCTTTAAGAGAGACATTAAATGCATTTATTTTCTACCAGGCCTTTTAAGATTTCAACTGAATATTAGTTTTAAACATGGGATTTGTAACAAATATTGGTGTGTGGAGTGTTCCTATTCAAGGTTTCCTGACAGTGAGTCAGCCCTGCTCTTTTCCAGGATACCCTTTTTTCTGTGTTTTGTGGCCATAGCATGCTCAGCCCTCGTTGGGTCGCTGGGGTCTTTTTGCTTTTGCCCCCTTAGGTCACCCCAAAAACTTTTGCACTTCTTCAAACCTTGGAGTTTCCCTGAGCCACCTGGTCTCTTTCTTAGCTACATAAGGATCCACAGAGAATGTGTTTGCTATTAGCATATATAGGATCCTGTCTCCCGTTTTTATGATATATAGTGTCCTTCCAGCTGCATCGTTCGCTGCTTCTTGGCAGTTTTTATTTGTATTTTATTGTGCTTCTTTTTATCTAATGTTGTGAGGCACTTTGAGGACCTTGGCTGGCAGAAGGTGGAAATTAAAACCTTTATATATGAACTATTTCACTTGCAAAGGTTTGTAGTTCTTGTCGGTTGGGTAATACTGGGGAGAAAATTGTGTGACCCTAAATTGCTGCAGTCTCAGCCTGCTACATGCATTGTGCTTGATGAACCCTGGCTGGAACAAGTATCTGTTGTACAGTGACTAGAATAAATTGTACAACCACTATCCTTACTCGGCCGTTACCCACTTCCACCCTTATCTGTCCTGACATGATCTCTGTAGTTGAACTGTTGATGGACTGGTTGTCCTCTGTGCCTGTCTATGCTGAAAACAAGACTTCCATTGTACTCCTGACTATGCTATGTCTGCTCTGTCTAAAATGGAAGCCTGTCACTTGACAGGTGTCATCAGACGTGTCATCTGAATGTCTTCTTCTTGGGCAGAATGCTTTGGGAGGTTTTAGGTGGGAGAGGGCACCAGGAAACTCATACTGTTGAGCATTAGGATTACTTCTGTTGCTGGTTGTGCTAGCAAAGATGATGGCAACAAAATTTAAAAACAAGTGTCATGGGAAGATAATGTTGCACACTTCTTTTCATGTCTGACGAACTTCTGGGGTTTAATCACACCAAGGACCAGAGAGCTCCCTGGGCCAGATTCCAGCCTCAGTCCCTGAGCTCCTCCTCGGAGGCCCTGGCTGCTGGACAGGAGGTACATTGGGGAGACAGAATCTTCCATGGGTGATAATTTCTAGGATGAAAAGCTTCTGGCAGAAGTAGCAGCTATGGTGAATCAACAGTACACCATGCATTATTAGAGCAGAGAGGTTAATTAGAGCAACTTCTGAGAGTTTGTGGGAAGAAGAGTGATAATTACCATATTTTTTCTTTTTAAAATATGTTTAAAATTGGGGGTCGTCTTATACATGGATACAATCTCCCCCCATTTTCTTTATTTGGAGACCCCTAAAACAGGGCATGTCTTATATACGGGGAAAATATGGTAATTGTGGTTGATAAGGTACAGAGACTAGAAAAATACACCAAGCCTATAAACATACTGTAATTTTAAAAGCCTAAATAGTTAAAATAGCCACGCGGAATATTCGCAGTGGGTGCACATACGTTTTTCTTGCTTTGCAGATATAGAGGAGGGAAGAGTAGCTCAGAATAGCCACTTTCAAAGTGGCTAGAGTTTTGGGGAGGGGTTTCCAAAGCAGGTGGGGATGTTGTGTGGCTCACCTCGTAAAACTGACCCCTGCTTAGCAGGGCAGATTGCATGATGGTGCTTTACCTGAAGATCACAATTGTTCTAATGTTGGGAGACACTCACAGAGTAACCCTTACTCAGATGTAAGTCCGGCTGAGTTTTGCAGGGTGTACTCCCTTGGATGTGTACCCAGGATAGTAGCACCTACAGTTTTTGAAATTTGCGGGGGATGTCGGTGGGCCACTTAAACTTCTTGTTGTTCAAAAAGATCAAAGTGCAGACCCAAGTACATGCTGTACATAACACACTTCCCCCCCCCCCCCACTCCTTCAGTGCTGGCGTTGTCAAAACTAGTGATGCTTTATGAAAGCGTGGGCTGGCGAATGCTTAGGGAGAAACTGGCAGACTGTTCCAGTGCCATGTTATGAACATGACAGGCCATTGCCAGGACCTTGACCTGTATTTTCAGAAAAACGAATTAAGTGAGGGCAAAGTGCACATATTCTTGACTGCTCTACAGCCTTCTTAGGTTCCTGAATAGAATTTGTAGGGTAGAGCTTGCTTGAGAACATCTGCTTGTAACATAACTAGTTTGAGACAGTGGTCAGATTGCTGAATCTTCCCTTCATCTCCCCTATGGTTTCTTGGGCAGTGGAGCGTTTTTAATGGGCTAGTAATGCCTGTGGATTTATTTTCCAGGCTATCTTAAAAAAGAATAACATGCCGATGGTAATCTTACTGTTGCTCAGATACTGGTATGAATAATTTGATCCCAAAAAAATCCTTTTTTATATAAAAAAATACATTTCTTGTAAACAGATTTTGTGGTTTGGACAGCTGGCATGACTGCCTCCCCAGAGTCATTCAGTGCCACTGTCACCTGTATGGGTGGCTCTCACTGCCTCCTCCTCCTCCTCCTCTTCCTTCTGCTGCTTTTGCTGTTCCCTGCTTGTCTGGGAAAGGCTGCTGTGTCATCCATGGCTTCCCCCCTTGTATTTGGAGAGTACAGGATGAGACCCCATGGAGCAAACAGGGAGACGGAACAGGGCTTCCCCCTCCCTTCTGTTCATCTGCCTCATGGGCCTTTGCACTGGCCCCTATCCTGCACTCCCCCCCCCCCCCATATACTGCTGCTCACACTGCCTCACCTGCTGCAGGCACCTACTTAAGACTGTTTGCTTGGGCTTACAGAAGTAGAATAACAATTCCCTTGAAAGGAACTATTGAAATTGTTAAAAATCTGAATCGTTTTCCCCAAACTGCTAATGATGTTCAAAATTCACCCTAAATGCCATCTTAGGCTTGACACTCACACATACATACTTTGCTTGATCTCTCCTTGCTTGAGCTCTCAACGCTTCCTGGTTGGCACTTGAATAAAAAACGGAAACTGAAAAGCAGATAAGAGATATGAGAGTTCTGTCCATGGTGTTAGGTCTCTGAAGGCTGAGGCCTAGTCTACATATCTGGCCAAATAAAGTAGGAATGAAGATTTTAGCCAGGGTGTGCATGCCTTTTTTATGTTGTTATTTTTCAGATTACATTAAGTACATTTGAGAAAACAGCTGTTCCAACAATATACAACAAACAACTTGACCTGGTCTTTTTACAGATTTGTGTTATGCTGGATAATAAAGTTTCATTTGATTATTCTAAAAGGTCACACCATATTTTTTCATGGGTAGTGCATGGTTTCCTGCCACAGTCCAAATAATTACCGTATTCAATAAGTATTTGCCATGTGCTGTAGAAAGAAAATGGATTACGCTTGCCTCTGGCTGCTCCAACTTGTCATGCCAGCTTCTCAGCCAGTGCTATGGACCACACTCTGGCATACCAAGAGCCCATGCTGAGACCAGCGGAAGTGGCTCCTGGGGAGTGTGACGGGTGTGGTTGTACTGGGCATGGTGCTTCTGAAGCGCCGAAGGAGACTCCACCACTATTGCCCCAATGGGAGGCGGAACAGGGGCACCAGATTTGGGGGCTGCACAGGGTGCCTCTGAAATTTGATACTCCAAGGTCTGCCACAGAGACCAGTCCCAGTTCGCCAGCATCTGGCTATCTCCATTTGTGCTGCTGTTAGTAAAAAAAGGCTAAGAGAGCATTGTGGGGGTGGCGGCGGCTCTGGAAGTAGAAGACTAGCCGAGTAGGGAGCAACCTAGTTTAGGACATTTTACGCTTGATATGCTGGTTTTCTTCTGCCTGAGAGTTTTTACACAGGGAAGTATGCAATAATGTCCTTCTGTACTGGCATCCTGAAGTGGTGCAGGCCACTCTACTACCTCAGACTGCAGCATATGTAGACTGGGCCTCATTCACTCATGCCAACAAGCCATCCCTCACCAGACGTTGAACATCTGTTTTGGAATTAATACTTTTCAGTTGTGAGAGCAGTTTAAGAGAAACAGAACAAAAAATTGCATATTGGTTTATTTTCTGAAAAGGCCAAAAGCAGGGCAGTTCTGTTCAGATGTGGTCTGGTTTTTGTTTTAATGCAAGCAGTGGCCTACAAAGAATCAACTTCCTCTTCTCCATCTTCTCTTTAGCGCAATGGCTGACAACACAAGTAAACTCACCAAGCATGTGAACAAAACACCTCCAAGGTCTCCTGCAGATTCCGCAAAAGAAAAAGCAGCCAAAAGGTTATCCTGCGACTCAAACAGCTCCCACGACGGGGCCAGTGGGCCAGAGCTAAGTGCTCTTGAAGAGGCTTTCAGAAAATTTGCTATCCACGGGGATACGAGAGCCACGGGCAAAGAGATGCATGGGAAAAACTGGTCCAAGTTGTGTAAGGATTGCCACGTGATTGATAGCAAGAACGTGACTCTCACCGATGTTGACATCGTCTTCAGCAAGATCAAGTAATTTCTCCCTCTGCTTCTTCAGCCTTATCTTACATCTCCCCCCCCCCCCGATATTTGTATTGCTTAGTCTGTTTGTGAGTAATAATAGGTGGAATATGTTGGTTACATATACCCCAATTACATCATAAACATTGTTTTTAAGTTCTGTAAAACGGGGGGAACACCATGCTATCCTCAGATATTGTTGGACTTCAGCTCTCTCCAGCCCCAGCTAGCAGGGGCAGTGATCACAGGTGATGGAACTTATAGTCCAGCAGTATCTGGAGAGCACCAGGTTAGCTCCGCCATGCTTTACAAGTTTAGATTGCACATCTGAGTTTCTTTTTCTGTACTAATTAGCATTCACAGGTTACACATTCCAGGCGAAAATACATTGAGTGATAGCCAACAGTCATACTCAAGAGTCGACACATTGAAATTAATGGCCTTAAGAAAATTAAGTATATTTTAATTGACAAGATGTATGTACTGTTTTAATTAATAACATCAAAGCATAAAAACATATTAAATTATTGATTAAAAGACCAATGAAATCAAGCATTAACACCAAGTTGGCATAACATTTATTAAAATATAAATAAAATCAGTAGTTTTAAAACAAATGCACAAAGTTAAAATTATTTGTCTGGATAGACTTGTCTTTAAAAATGCTTTTAAGAGGTGCCAAAAATAATTCTCCGAAGTGTAGGTGCTGCTACACTAAAGCATCAGTTCCTTGCAAGTGAGGAACAAACATTATGTGGCAGTTGTAAAAATGTCAGTTCTGCAGATAGAAGCAGTTGAGCAGGTGCATACAAGGTAAGGCAGTCCTTCAAATCAACTTAAAGGCTTTATATACTAATAGTAATATCTTGAATTTGACTTAGAACTTTTAAAAAAAAATTAATTTCAACAAGACTAAATATAACTAACCTTGTATATTGGTCATTATTAGCTTCACTTCTGAAAATCTCCCTAATACTATTTTTATTCTGGGACAATTACTGTGCACTGGATATTTGTGTGAGAAAAACTGTTTTGCAGATTAGATGTATGGTGCCTGGTATGTACACTTCTGAAATGCTTTGGAGTCTGGCTTTTGCTGAATATTGTTACCTTTCTTTAAAAGAAAAGGAGAGCTAGTGAGAGCCTGGCTACCTGATGCCATGCAGAAGGAAGGGCAAGGGGAGCCCAGCCACCGCCCATCCCTTCTTCTGAATGTGCTACTTGAACACAAGGCCTGGGTACAGTCTGAAGGTGCTTGATGGAGCAACCTAGCTGAAGCTCAGCAGGCCTGACTTTGGACTGGGCCTCGGTGGGAGTGAGTTGGGGGACTGTAGCTTAGCAGCAGAGCAGCTGCTGGGCAGGCAGCTGGTATTGGGTTCAATCCCTGGCATGTTTCCAGGTGAAAGGTGAAAGAACCTCTGAAGAGGCTGCTGCTGCCAGCCAGAGAAGATGGACCAGTGGCAGGGCTCCCGCCCCCCCCCCCCAGCTGGAACTCAGTTCTGGCACCTCTCAAGTGGGCGCCATTGCCATTCTAAGAGAACAAGGGAGGTTCTCGTGGCAAGTTCCAGCACTGACCAGTGTTCTGACCAGGTGTAAAGCAACTTCCTATAAAGGAGTATGAGATAACAAAATGGACTGTGCTGCCCCTGGCTCTGTGCTAGGAATGAGTTGCCTGGATCCCATTTTGCCATTATAATAAGAAATTGGGGGGCAGTAGGTTCTTCGGGTTATGGTTAGGAAATAGTTCCTTGGATTGAAACTTGGCGGTGTAGGAGAGGTGGGTTGAGAATGGTCCATGCCAAACTCGGGTAGGAAATGACTTATTCTGAATGAGCTGAATGTTTGATGAGTGATTCTCGCATTTTGACGGGTGATGTCCATTTCTGCCCATAGAGTTTGCTGAGGTGGACTTAGGAGAAAATGTCTGTGTTTTTACTGGGTCTTTTGGGGAAATGTTTTGTAAGGTCAAAAGGGAACATTTGGTATGTGTTGTTACCTAGTAGCAGTATAACATATTTGTAGATTTTATTTAAAAGGTACTTTCCCGGCAAATGTTACTCTATGCAGGCAGTAAAAAAATTCTCACACATGCTCAGTATGAACCAGTGTGGTCTCACAACAGCATATACTTCTGAAAATGGAAAGCTGAGTCAGATTCCCTCAGAGCTAATGTCTGTATTTCACTTGAGGAAAGCTGAATTAGGGAACTCCTTGCTGCAAGGAAAACACTGTTTCACTTCTCAAACCTTGTCATGGAATTTGTTTCAGGCTCTGTATACCCTTATGTTTTTTCCCTTAGCCTGTTGAAGATGATAATATGATGGAGATCAGGATTGCAATGAGAGGTTTATTAAGATAAATGCTTGCTGCTTATATAAATTATATGCAGTTGTTTGGAATCCTTTACCTAATTACTTAGAAGGCAGGTGTTTTTACTAACTGGTAGTGACACAAACCAACACTGCAGTATTATGCAGAACTATTCTGCCTGGACTTCAGTCCTTCCATAGTTTGGCTTGTAGTTAAATAAGTTTGCAAATACTTACAATGCATTTCAGCAACCTATTAAGTCCAAAGCGTGAATCGTATCTGTGCCATAAGCTCAAAAACTATTTAAAAGGAAGACACTCTTTTTCTCTCTTTCGCTGATTCTGCACTATGGAAGAGTATTAACCTACTGGACAGGATTTTCGTTTCACGATTTCAAAACTAATCACATCCCTGTGTGGGAGAGGTACAGGAGGAGTAAGGAGGAATGTTTCGCCTGCGGCTGTCCTCTACTAAAGCAGCGGGCTGGGCTAGAATCACTAGATGGCCATCAAGATCTTTCCCACCTTACCATTATATGTGGATGGTGGTTATTACCAGTTAGACGCCTGCAGCATGGAAAGAGTGGCTTCAGTTGCATAGGCTCAATGCGTTAGTGCAGTGAAGAGGCAAATCTGGGACTTGAGTTCAGTCTGCCACTATCAGCCATCCAACTCCAAGGTGGTACAGAAGCTGGAACTAAACACAGGCCAAGACACCATACCATATCTCCTGAATAATGCATTTTCCTGTAATTTCCCACCATTTTGAAACAAAAACAAAGAATATATATTAACTAGATGTTGAAACTATGAATTCGCGTGAGTCTCCTTCCTCTCCTATTGTAGTTACTCCTTATATGGTGAGAGAATCACATGCTTAAATGCCCCTCCCATGAAAAAAGTGCTGCACATTGAAAACTAGCCTGTCAAGAGGGGGTGGGTGGGTTCTGGCCTAGTCTCTATCCTGACATGCTAGTTTTCTATCTGCGGAGCCCTTTTATATGTGGAGAAATATTCAGATATACCTACAGTGTAAAATGGCGCAGCCCAGTAACAGCTGGTGCATACGATTCGCCGAAAAGGTTATTTTTTGATTTACTCCTGCCCTTCCTCTTGTCATCCAGTGTGTAGTAAATAGTTGGATTATGTTGCCATCCTCCGTTTAACAGATGTCAGCAGCCTGGATTAAGCAGTCTCAAAAAAGTGTTAAAATAGCCGTCTGTAGCGATCAACAGATTGAGGTCACATATTTTAATATTACACCATTAGTGCCCCATTAACCAACTTCATCCATCCATTGTAAGATAGCACAGTATATGCTTCCATCATTTCCCTTCTCTTAAAGCAACACAGTCAATAAAACCTCACTTTGGGTTTTCTGGTTTTACTCTGTGGAAGGAGAAATAGGCAGAATCTGGCTGGTTTTTTAAAAAATAGTTGTCAAAGAATAGCAAGGAGAAGAGGTTAACAAGGTGATACACAGCAGATTACAGGTGATTTGTGATGCTGAATGAGAACACCTGTGCAGGAGAAGAGAGGGGCCCCCAAAGGTATTCTAACCCATTATGCCCAGTGCAATCCTGTTACTCAGAAACAAGTGTGTGGACAGTATCAATAAATAGTTGTGTCAGGGTGGAGCTAGGAGTTTCCTGTTACCGTTCTTGTTTAAGAGAGACAATAAAGTTCTTGTTTAGCTTCCTCACTGGTGTGTCCTCTAAATCTTCCATGACAGTAAGTCCTCCTTGTTCCCTGATAAGTGTGCTTATGATTGCAGACTTGTTGTTATTTTGATTGTGCAAACAATGAATTTGGTACTAGACAGAGAACTAGGCATCCTAAGAAACTCAGCTTTCCTTAAAAATATTATAAGTTTCTAGTCCCTAAGGTTGCAATGATGAACATTTGACCAATATTTGCTGCTCTCAGAAGCAAGGAGATGACTCTGCACATCTGGAGGGCACTGGCTTCAGGGTTTTACATGGTTCTTTCCATCCCATAACTAGCAAAATGTGATACAAATATTGCAAAACAAAATATGTACAAATACAAATGTGTGGAAAACTTCATGCAGGTTGCTGGATTGTATCTAACCAAGCTTTACTCAGAGTAAACCCATTGAAATTAATGGAGGTGAATTAATCATGGCTATAAATTTCAATGGGTTTACTCTAAGTAGGACTTGCATAGGATACAATCCTCGGCTTTCCTTGACTCAGCTGTGCACTCCTGATAATACACTGAAACTGACCATGTGTGTATTTTATATCCTGATAGGGGAGGGAGGAGCCAAAATCTTCTAAGAATAGATATGAGGAGCCTATGACATATTGCTTTGGGCATATAAATTTTCCTTTTTATCGGGGTCAGCAACTGTTTGCGGGAATTTGATACTGCAGATATGCCATAAGTCATGTTGCCTGGCTGGTTGTAGTAATCAAATAGCCTCCTGTATAAATACTTTTTTTTATTTTCAAAGCCATAGCCATGGTGGATGCCACTGAAAAATATGGCCATAAAGTTGCTCATTTGATGCCATTCCTTGACAGAAAAAAATCCAAATATTGCTGCGCATACTGGCATGTTGCTATGGCCACAGGAGGCCTGAATGACATCATGCCCTGGATCTCTTGTGAGCATTTATTTAGAAAGATGTCTCCATAGAAACATTTGTTTGTATATGTGTTTTTCTCTGATGTTACCAAGTGTTACATTTTAAATGTGGGTTTCTGTACCAGATTGCTAGCAACATTAATGTTAATATAAAGAGACACTATAAATACACTTAGGTCTCTTCACGCCCCAAATTAGATAATTGGGGGAAAGAACCCATCAAAAGAATAAATACTGGGGGTTTTGGGGGGAGAGAGAAGTAGTTGCTGATTTTCCATGGAGTGCTCCTATGGCACACTGTGTCTTGACTTGTGAAAACTTCCACCCATGTTGTCAACAACTCAAGTTCCACTTGCCAGCTGTTGTAGCCCGGTTCCCACTCTACAGGTCACGCGGGTCTCTCACCTGAGGCAAGCATGTCTGCATCATGCAAGCAGCTACAGCAAATCAAGTAAGCCAGATGTAGCCGTTGTCCCTGACAGCTGGGTAGGTGGATTTTAGGCAAGGAAGCCTCTTCTGCCCTCCTTGTATCTTGTTGCTTAAGACTTCAAAGGGGTGATCATTTCACATTTGCCATTCCTTTAAAACAAGTCCTTTATGAAATTAGTTGGAGGAAAGCTGTGCTGGTTGAATGCTTCCTTATGATCTCTGGAAACTCTGTAAATGCTTTATCTAATAGGGTGAGCTCTTCTTGTGGCTAATTGACACACACTTTCAGCTCTTGAAATGATGTGCTAACAATGTTTTCGGTGATCAGTCATCTGGCTTTCAAATCAATTGATCATTAAACAGATAATCAAAATCTTAGTAGAAATGCATTTTTAAGGAAGCATGAGAAATACTTTGGATGAAGTTGCACTATACCTTTTTAATGTGTTGGGGCTATAGGTTTGTTTTTTGTTTTGGTCTTCTTTTTATTATGTATTTTGAGTTCTCATTTTGTATCTTTATGTTGTAAAGCCACCCTGTGATCTTCAGATGAAGGGTGGTATACAAACCTAATAAATACCGTATTTTTTGCTCTATAAGACGCACCAGACCACAAGATGCACCTAGTTTTTGGAGGAGGAAAACAAGGAAAAAAATATTCTGAATCTCAGAAGCCAGAACAGCAAGAGGAATCGCTGTGCAGTGAAAGCAGCAATCCCTCTTGCTGTTCTGGCTTCTGGGATAGCTGCGCAGCCTGCATTCGCTCCGTAAGACACACACACATTTCCCCTTACTTAGGAGGGGAAAAGTGAGTCTTATAGAGCAAAAATACGGTAATAATCATATCCCTGAAAGATCTGGTCTGAGGTTGGGGGTACTTTTAGAAGCCCAAACGGCCTGAAGGGCATTTCAATAGCTGCGGTTTTTGTGCCAGATGTGGTTCTTCCTGAGAAAATTGGATCTTACCATAGTTATACCTTTTTGGCAGGGCCGGCCCACTTGTGAAGCAAGGTGAGGCAACCTCAGGTGGCAGGAACCTCAGGGCGGCAGATCTGGCCTCAGCTTCTGTCATGGTGGCAGCGACAGTTGTGGCGTGCTCCCACCCCCGTTCCCGATGTTCATCTTAACTCCCCTCTTCTTCCCTGGCACCATTTTGTGGTTTGCCTCAGTACCAAACTGTCTTGGGCCAGAAAACAGAAGTACCATACTGGCCCAAATATAAGCCGCACCCACAAATAAGTCACACCTTTAAAATTCAAGGGGGAAAAAGAAAAAAAGACAATTCCTGAATATAAGCCGCTCCCTTAAAATTGGGTTACAGGCTGAAAATCGCTGGGGTTGGTAGAATTGTAACTCTGAGCCAATTTAGGCCTTTGATCTTGCAAGCCTGCAAAAATTATCGTACAGTCGCTAAAATCGCAAATTGCTATTCAATTGCTACAATTCCACAGGCACTCACACCCGTAAATGGCAAATGAACAGTCTCAAGCTTGCAAATTGGCAATAAAACTTGACCACTACAATAAAACTTGACCACGGTGAGATCTTTCAAAAGCTGTTAGACAAATCAATGGGTGCGAAGTCTCTCAAAAGCGATTTGCCATGATAGGTAAATGGAACCTCCAGGTTCAGAGGCACCATATCTCTGGGTGGTCGCTCTCTAGTTTGTCCCCAGAATCTACTAATCTCCTTTCCATCCTGCTTGTCAACCTTCCAAGAGTATCTGGTCAGCGGCTCTTGGAAACAGAATTCTCAAGTATCTGTGTCTTTGATTTGATCCATCAGGAAAGTTCTCATGTTAAGGAATGGCTATTTATAATATTTATTTTTTTTATTTCTGTATTAAAATGGTGCTAAAATACCCAATAACCCTGGCCCACCTCCCAGCTGATCAATTTAAAGCCTATAGCCCTAGTTTTAATCCTGAAGATTCTGGGTGATCGCATACTGCCTTGCTATAGTTGGCACCTGCACAGCATGAGAATTGCTTTTGTGTTCTAACCTTGGGCTATACAGTAAATAGATAGATGAGAAGAACGCAGCGCGTCTCTTGAGAGAGTTTGCCTTTAGTGCCAGATACTAAGTGGACTGTCTTTTATAGGGTCTATATTCTTTCCTGGGCTGTGTCTGGGATACTGATGTATGTTGACCTGAATCCGGGAATGTCTGCGATGCAGCTGTTCATGCTATCCAAAGCTGTTTCATGTGCATATAAATCAGGTCTGAATGCCTGAAAGCAGAAAGCAGGCTGGTCAATTTGCGATTGGCTTTCCCTGCTGAAACCAAGTATATGGAGAACTAGTCCAATGCCAGTTTTCAAACACGTTTGGAGCGCCTGAGCATGGGGACGCCAAGGAAAAATATCCCCAACTGGCATTTTTGCCAGTTCCAGGAGAGGGTCATTAGCAACCAAGGCTGCAGTCAGCCCCAAATTTTGTTGCTGGAAAACAAACTCCCTGGACTTCCACATGTGATGACAGCAGGTTCTGATGCTGCGGTCCAGCAAAATAAATGCAACATAAAGAAGGGTATAAATACAAAATTTGTAGGAGAATTAATAGCAAGAAGCCAGCCAACCTTCAGCCAGTGTACTGAATCTTTGCTAAAAGGCTGGCTGTGCCCTGGAATGGGTAGGCTTCCCTCCCTTTTTTTGATAAATTTTCTTCCATGCTTTTTTGTGGATGATTCTGAAGAACTGCACTCGTTTTGGGAGATCCATTGGTTGGCTCACAGCATTAATTCTTGGACAGAACCTGGGTTGTAATACTGACCATGGAAGCTCAAATCAGTTTCCCTGTCGTCTTGTATTTTTTAGAGTTCAGAATCCATAGTGGGTGCATTGGAAAGGATCACAAGAGTCATTCTAGTCCAACACAGGAATCTTTTGTCCAATGTGGGGTTCAAACCCACGACCCTGAAAATAAGAGTCATGACAGAGCTATGTGCTCGTAGTCACTCTCCTGTGACGATTGGGGTGGGACTTTTTAATCTTTTGCTTTTAGTTTGCAGATGACTAAGATGTATGTGTGGACAATCTGGCTAGTTAAAAAAAACCACACCTTGTATGTTACCAACTTTGGGGGACTAATTTGTGAGGCTTCCAAAGAGCTTTTCTCAGAATATCATGGGGGTTGCACATTATACTGGGTTTTTTGTATCAGTGATGGCCAGTTTTATGTATTTGCACTGCTGTCATTATTATGTGGTGAAGTGAGGTGAATTGGATTGTGATGTGCTTCTTACTTTCCAGCATATTTCAGTGGGGGATAAGGGAGCATGAGTTGTTCAAACCAGCACATCAAAATTGCTTCTACTCGTGTAACATTTGCTCAGCAAATGTGATGCTGTGTTGTGGATACAGGTTGACCTGAAGGCCGCTTTCAACTGCAGAGAGAGTATCCATTAATCATGATGCTAGGCTGCAACAGCTACATGCCAGGCAAACAGAAATCCTGAGAGTAGAGTTACGGCACAAGAATGGAAACATTGGCTTGTTAAATGCTAACCAAGCAACAGATAAACTGAGCACTTGGAGCTGCTTGGGACATGATTAAAAGAGGTAGCAAGGGATCTGGGCCAAAAGAGTACAGTGCAACTTATTAATTGCATCTTGTTACAGAATGGACTGCCATCAAAAAACAGTCTTTGCATGCTTTGACAGAGACGATAATTGGTGTGAAATTTATGTACTATATATAGCTAAAGGGAGACTTGTATTGCTAAAGGAGCCGAAATTGATGTTACATGAAATCATTCCTCTTTTGAGTTTTCACGTTGACTTCAATGATGCGGTTGATATCTAGGATTTTATTTTGTTTTTAACTCCGGAAGGGGTAGGAAATGCAAGCATGCACCTCTTGCCCTTTTTCATCTCTTGGTATTTTACTTATCCCATTTGAAAGTTGTAGTGATGTGGGAACGAGATTTTAACATCTAAAACCATGTACGTAGCACAGAAACTTAGTTTTACGCACTAAGGCCTATTCTGAGAAAGTAGAATAGTAAATAGGACACCTCTAAAATATTGTCCAGTTTTTGCCATTTCTACTTGTTGGGCAATTTTGTGAAATCTAGGTCCTCATATGTAAGATATGCAGAAGTAGCACATAGATCAGACCGTAATCCTCTGTTGCTCTCTTCTTTCTGCTGGGCGCTGGTTTGCATAGGCAGTAATTGTGCCTGGGGTCCACCATTGGCCAGACTGACCAGGGTTGCTGGCAATCCAATGACACTTGGAGGTCCACAGATGGGCCACCCCTACCCTAGAGCACCACTTCAAGACCCACTGGAGACCACTCATTTTCAAATACAGTATCCTATTTCCCTGACCTCCAGCTGTGGACACCAGTGAATGCTGGAAACTCTCTTTGTTTTTGTCTCTGTTTGGACTTCCCAAAGAATAACTATGTGGGGTTGGGTGAGGTGAAGCTCACAAGGACATGATTTTTTATTTTTTTAAAGAGCTCTTTAATTATAATCATGTTTCCTGCAAAACACTCCCCTGCAGAACAACTGTAGAAAAATCACCATGGCGACCAGTGCCGAGGTGAATTATAGCATCTGTTTACATTTTTAGGTTGCTAAACAGGAGATTAATATAGGAAGTGAAGGAAGCATGGCTGAACTTTTCCTCAGTGGGAAAATGAAGAGGCTGAATACAACAATGGCAGAAACTGAATTTAGCCAGGACACCTGAGTTAGTTTAACTTCCCTGTTTCCATCACAGCATTTGCCTGGAAACAGAAGCTTGAGGATCTGAATAACAACACCATTGCCTAACTTTTTATGGGCAAGGTGATTTTCACACTAAAAATTCACTGGTAATATTTGAGGGCTTGTTCATATTATTAATGGTGTTCTTTTTATAAAAAAAAAACCAACAAAAACTTATGCAACTTTCAGTGTTGTAGTTGAATATTGTTTTTCTCTAGAGAAACCATTTGGTTTGTAAAAAAATGTTGTTTCAAATTCTCTACTTCCCTGAGGGACAGGAAGTTTCAGTGAAGTTGTTTTAGAGGCTCAAGTTCCTTGTGAGGACTTTGTTCTGGGACATGTGCTGCCTTTTGTTATAAACTACTTGTTTACAAAATGTGTGGGTCTCTCACATGGGCAACTACAAGTTTCAGAGCAACACAAGCTCGCTACCCTAATGTTTCTAGAAGAGGTTTTTGCCCGCCACAGGTCTCTTGGCACCTTTAATAAACAAGCTTTACTCTCACATTATTTTTGTTTCTTCCTGCCTCGGGGGATGGAGTCAATTAATAATTTACTTTATTGCAGGAACAAATGACAGGAAAGATGCCAGTTTGATCTGAACAACCCTTTATGTATGTGCTTTATGTGTTTTTATCTTATGCTGGTCTATCATAATTGAGAGAATGAGTATTTGTACGCCCAACTTCCACAGTTGCCCTACTGACTATTTAACATGTGCTACTTATGGATGTAGGTGCTTTTGACAGAATGTCTCCTGATACAATGGGGCAACTCTTTCTTGCAAGATTAGCTGCAGGTCTCTAATTGCCACACTTTTACGTTATGCTGACCTATGGCCATAATAAAGATTCCTCCTCCTCCTCTTCTTTCTTCTTCACCTTTTTTTTAATGCTTCCCCAATTTAAAGCACACATGCGTGTTTCCGTACACCCTTCATGTAGAAATTTAATAGACCAGGTAGAAGCATTATTGTAATCCTTAATATTCTAGTTTGTACATAAGAAAGGGTTTCATGCTGTGTTCTCTCCCCAGCTTCCCGCCAGTCTGAAGTGCACAGCCAGAATTTTGATCCCTCCTTCGGCACAATTTGTAGAATGGCGCTTAAAATTCCCATGTCCCTGCATTGCAACATTGACAACTAACTCTCTCATCTAGGTCTGCTAGAATACTGTGGGTGGGTTCACTGCGCTTCATTTTTAATCTTCTGGGTGTTATAATTTCACCGGCCTGATAGATGCTCCTGTCCTGTGGGTTCGTCCCACTGTTATGGCTCCACTATTTTTAGAAGATGTCTGAGGCTTCTCTTGGTGTTTCTTGCTGTTCAGAATGGATGAGTACTTGTCTTCTGGTTGTTTGCAGATTCTTCCTAGGCCCCAGCTCAAGATTAGGATGTAGCTGGCCTGGTTTATGCTAGGTTCTTTCTGGGCTCACTTAATAATGCTGCTCTCTTTAATTAACAATAAAGCCATACCAGCTATGGTGCCCTGCAAAAGTTACTTGGCATCCCCACTCCAAAACAAAAACCATCCAGGTATTCATATATTTAGAAAGTCTTTAATTAATGTTCATTTTCCTTTCCTCCTTTTTGGAGGTGTCTTTAACTGCTACTCACTATGGGAAATGAGGAAAGGTTTTATAAGTTGGAAAAGATTCCAGTTCTTCTTTTATTCTTTTCTAGGCTCTCAGTGTGCCAATGATATCTGACATATTTATAGGTTAGCAATGTTTGTGGATTCTGGAGCACTTCGCTGTTTCACAGAGGAAACAGCCTGCAATCATCAGGGTATTATATCTCATGGCTCCCTGAATATGTACCTCTCCAATAAATGTGTTTACAAATACACCGAGGGTTTTTGGAAAGAAATATGATATTTTAGGTGTACACATAAAGCATCTTGGATATGTACACCTTAAAAAAATGTGATGTGCAAAGCAGCTCTTATTTGCAAGATTGATGGAGAGGCTCAGGAAAAAATAATGGGTCTAGCTCAAGAATCAAGATCTTTAACTCGAAGGGCATATTGGAACTGTTGGCGTGATGAATACAAGAGGCTCAAGCAGGTTCCTTGGAACACTCACATTTGACATTTATGACCAAGAGCTCCCCAGGTTTTACAGAAATGAACTAACCCCACTGTGGGAGGCAGTATGCCTCTGAACTGCAAGGGAGGAGAGCGCTGTGGCACTCAGGATTTGCTTGTGGGCTTCCCATAGACATCTGGTTACCGCTGTGAGAACTGCCCTGTGATTGGATCAAGGGCGGTATAGAAATTAATTAATTGCATTAATTAAATGCTGGACTAGATGGGCCTTTGGCCTGGTCGAGCATGCTCTTTTCTTCTCAACTCAAATTTTATTTATTTATTTCAGAGATTTATATCCCACCCCAGGCAGCTTCTACAACATGGTAAAACAACGGAAACTTGAATAGAAATGGAAAATAGAACAAAAGCCATGTATGTTTGTAAACACCCCTGGTTTGAAATTTTCTGCTGCTCCACAGAATAATGTGCCTTTTGCTCAGCTGAAACGAGTGCCAGCTTGTCCCATTTATGGAGGTTATCAGCTTGTGGTAGGTAGGCATCTAGCATGGCAGTAAAGTGCTGTTCCTTGCAGTGATTTGTGGTACCAGCCAAACGTTCATTTTTTTATTCTGATGCACTCAGCTGTAAGGATTGTAGGCTTATTAAATTAAGGAAATCGGTACACAAATTGTTTTTTTAGTCAATGGCAGCCTTTTTCTTATTCGTTCATATTTAATATCAATAGAACTCCTAATTTAATGTCCCACAAGATAATGCCTCTCTTACAAATATATAATAATAATATAAATAAATAAATGGAAACATGAAAATGATGAGCGAGTGGCCTTGTAACAGGACAGCAGGTCATTGTGCTGTTGTTAATCCTGTTCAATTGCTGACTTGCTCTGTGCTTAACAATAGTGGGAAACTATATTGTTTAAAGAAATGCTGCGTTGTTTGGATATACTTCTCAGTAAACACAAGAGGCCACAGGGCAGCGCATATGAGGCATGGCTTGGACGCTTGCAGCAATCCCTCCACTGGCCTGAGAAATGGCTTCATAGCAGGAAGAT
Source organism: Podarcis pityusensis (assembly GCF_964106645.2). Lineage (NCBI taxonomy): Eukaryota > Metazoa > Chordata > Lepidosauria > Squamata > Lacertidae > Podarcis > Podarcis pityusensis. Next base: position 3,866,761 of record NC_138038.1, on the reverse strand, counting down.
GGGCTGGATGCCACTTGGATGGTAGCTGCCATCATCAGTTCACGTGCTGCTGCATATCTTACAAAGGGATGTGACAGAGAAATGTGAAGGGGAAAGAGTGCGGTGGGGGTGAGTTAAGAGGGTCAGGAATGGACGGCAGTAGCAGCTTTCCTCCCACTTCCTTCCTCTCAAGGGGTGCAAATAGCCAACGGCCTATAATAAGCCAGTAGTGAGCCACAAAATTCCCAGTTAGGAACAACCTATTTAGATATAAAAACTTTATCAAATAATTGTTATGCTAACAACAATAGCATGACTGAAGACTCTGAAATAAGATGTACACACCTGCAAATTCCACCATGATTTGAGTGTTTTCAGTACTAGAGTACCTGAGAGCAAACCGTTCATCTGAGAAAGTGATTTTAAAAATGGAGAAAGTATGGATAATTTAAGAGTATACAAACCAAAATATCAGAGCAAGCCTGAGCAAGTGAGCTCAAGATGTTGGACATATTATTTCCATAGAAGTCTGAGAGAAACTCTGGAAGCAGTTCTCATTTAAATGCAAGCTTAACAGAAAATTGCTTTAAGGTAATGTTGAGATGGTACCTAATTCTAGCAGTGACCAATAGAAGAAATAGTAACTATCCAAAAAAACATGTTGGGAAAGAAGCAGGAGGCTAATATTATATGTGGTGGAAATACTGTAGAGTGCAGAAATATCTAACAGGAATCAGAAGTGGGGAGAGCGTGTTCCACCTCCCCATGTACTTCCAGAATGGTTGGTTGATTAGGATGGGGAGCCTGTGGCTGGAATACATTTCCTAACATCCCTGACCGTGCTGGCTAGAAGTTGCAGTCAAGCAACATCTGGAGGGCCATTCCTGGCTTGAGCGCTTAGTGGCACAATGCAACAAAAACAGGCAATATCCATCTACAATGCGCAGTCTGAGCCAGCCATCTGAGGCATCTCTAGACTTCTTGCTGGAGCCCCTTTTGTCCTCCGTTGGGCTCCCTCTGCCGGCAGCGCCCACCTGGCACCCGAGCCCCACTGGGGTCCTCGCAAGAGCAGGAAGCCCTTTCCACCCCACCTCCCCGCAAAAAACCCTGTGTTGCTGCCCAGTCCTGCCCTTTGAACGGCTGCTGCCCTCAGCCAGGGCTTGCTTGGAAACCTCTAGTCCTGTGAAAAATAAACTGGGCTTATTTACTTCTGAGTTTAAAAATAAAAATAAACCTTGCCCTCTTCTTTAAGCCTCTTCCCTCCGTTCTCCCCTTCTGCATGTTTGTGTGCGTTTGTGTCTCCCTTCTGTTATTTTGTTCTGTAAAATTTTATCCATCTTTCTAGTTTGGCTTGGTTTATAAAAGAAAATAAACAATCAAATAACTGGTGTTCTGGGATATACACACACATTCAACTAAAATTCTATAGTGAATTATATTTAAATATCTAAAAGCGTGACACAGAATTGGCTTCTTGTTTAGTAATGTAATTAAAGTTTTAGGGAACATCCTCTTACATTAACTTTGTTATCTGTGCTACTAATTACTTCTGCAGCTTTAATTTTAGAGAATATGTGTTAATTTAAAATTATCTCTATTGTAAAATTACAGTTGTAGTAATATGCTAAAGGTAATTTAAAACATTATCAGTTTTAGACTCCTGAATATTAGCAGCTGCCAAGATATTACCCCATTCTACATAGATCCATCCTTATTTCAGACATTGTAATGTATTGGTATATCACAATGTTTAGCAGGTGATATACAGTGGTACCTCGGGTTACAGACGCTTCAGGTTACATACGCTTCAGGTTACAGACTCCACTAACCCAGAAATATTAACTCGGGTTAAGAACTTTGCTTCAGGATGAGAACAGAAATCGCTTGGCGGCAGCGGCGGCGCAGCAGCGGGAGGCCCCATTAGCTAAAGTGGTGCTTCAGGTTAAGAACAATTTCAGGTTAAGAACGGACCTCCAGAACGAATTAAGTTCTTAACCCAAGGTACCACTGTATCACGATGTTGAAAACCAGACATTGCTCAGCCCTAGCATGAAATACGAGTTTGTGCATTTTGGCAGATGTTTACTAATAAACAGCTGTGGTGCCTTAATAGCAGCAAATGCGTTGCAAGTGAATGTCAAGGTCTTCCCCCCCCCATGTCATCTCCCCCTCCTCCTTCATTCCTTTCATGTTCCTCCAGCACATTATTTCTCTCCTCCTCCTCTTCTTTTTTAAACACCAAACAATGTGGCTTCTGAGGGGCAAAAGCATTGAAGTTTATTGAAGCTCTAAACATTTTCTCCCCATGGGAACCAAACTGACTTCTTTGTCCTTTGATCCCAGACAATAATTTACACAAATTGCCACAGAGTTGGACATGATCTGTTTGTGTATAAACTGGGCCTTTAACGTTATATTTATGAGCGAAATGAAGTGAAGTTTCTCATGAACTGAACTACTTGAGGCGAGAGAGTCACAGGATGCTCCGCAACCTCCACCCCACTCTTTGCATGCAGAAAATGTCCGGGAGATTTCTGGGCTGCACCTTTCCCCCTGGTGCATTAGTTTTCTACATGCAGAGAGTTGGGAAACATTCAGATATGCGGTCTGAAGTGATGCAGACCAGGAAAAGCTGTATCACACAATTGCATGTTCTTGGATAAATGGTCCTCAGTCTGTCAGCACTACAAACAAGACAGATTGAGGACCAGAAAATTTAAGTTCCCATCACTCCTCAAGGCCCAGTGCCCCTGGCTAATTAGTTTGTGGCCCAGTTAGCATGTAACATTAAGCCAAACAGTGGCTTAGCTGCAGGTAGCAAGGTGACATGACAACTAGGGGCAAATTGAATTTGTCAATTTTTTTACGAGTCTTCACACGCATCACCATAGTTTGGCTTAGTGTTATATGCAAATCAAGCCTATATAACTCCTGTTTGAATGTGTTATACGGGGAGCGAGTAAATGAGGAAATAAGGTGCAGTTGGAATGAGGTGAGATCATGAAAACTGAGCTGTATTCAAGGTGCATGATATATCTACCTGCTCTTCTATCCTACCTTGTCTGTAAAAAGCATACCTGCTGTATGTTACAATAACCAGACTAATTGTCCCTGGAAGATAATCAGTCTCGCTGCAGGACAGCTCAGTAACAAGGATGGAGTAACTTCTTCTTCTTTGGCGATCACTCATAGCCCAGTAAAGGGACGTGGGTGGCGCTGTGGGTTAAACCACAGAGCCTAGGACTTGCTGATCAGAAGGTTGGTGGTTTGAATCCCCGCGATGGGGTGAGCTCCTGTTGCTCGGTCCCTGCTCCTGCCAACCTAGCAGTTCGAAAGCACATCAAAGTGCAAGTAGATAAATAGGTACCGCTCCGGCGTGAAGGTAAACGGCGTTTCTGTTCGCTGCTCTGGTTTGCCAGAAGTGGCTTAGTCATGTTGGCCACATGACCCGGAAGCTGTACGCCGGCTCCCTCGGCCAATAAAGCGAGATGAGCGCCGCAACCCCAGAGTTGGCCACGACTGGATCTAATGGTCAGAGGTCCCTTTACCTTGACCACAGCCCAGTAAGGTTGTCTTCTATGAACACGGTTTTAACAGTGTGTCCGTAAGTGATCATGGAGGCCAATTCTGGATCCACACGTCCTTCCACATTGGGGACATAGGTTTCCGGGCAGGAGTTGATCAGGGTGAGGGTTTGCCAAACGTGACTTCCTTTTAGCATGTTTCTCCCTTTTGTCCTGAGCTCGAGCGTCTTCAAAGCCCATGACACCTTTGGTAAAGGCTGTAACAAGGGGGCTTAACAAGGATGGAGTAACAAGGGTTACTGTGCGACGGCGTGAGCTCCTATTGCTCTGTCCCAGCTCCTGCTAACTTGGCAGTTCGAAAGCACACCAGTGTGAGTAGATATATAGGCACCGCTGTGGCGGGAAGGTGAACAGCGTGTCTGTGCACTCTGGCTAAAGTCACGGTGTTCCGTTGTGCCAGAAATGGTTTAGACATGCTGGCCACATGACCCGGAAAGCTGTCTGTGGACAAACGCCTGCTCCCTTTGCCTGAAGCAGGATGGGTGCTGCACCCCATAGTTGCCTTTGACTGGACGACTTCTTTTTTTACCTTTAACAAGGATGGCTTTAAAATCTGACTCTTGGACCATTGGTGTGGAGTCACTAGTCCAGGTCATTCTCCTGTTCATTTTTCACTCTCATGTGCAAAATAGTAAGTCGATAAAGCAGCAGAAAATTATTGAAAACAGCAGCTGTTGATGCTTTTCGGTTTGGAGAATTTTTTCTGCTTTGTGTTTACTTTTGGGGATGTTTCTGTGGTCTGTTTATATCACAGTTCTTTGTTGCTTGGAGTGACAACACATTCCATACTAGTTGGAGCGCTTTGCTTGGTTATTCTAAATTGGCCTTTCTTGGTTTGAGGTTAATATTCCAGATAGATTCCTTCCAGCACTGTTTCTGTTGAACATGCTTGTGCGTCCACAGGGCCCCTTTAATTCAAGGCAACAGCAGTTTGCAGGCTTTTATAGGAGGTGGGACAAACTGCCAGCTAGGTTCCTTTTTCCTTTCTTTTCTGCCACCACAATGTGATTTATCAACCAAACAGCTTTGGCTAGGGGAGGGTGCAGCTTTGAGGGTGACTCCCTTAATGCCAGCCTCTGCTTCCTTCTCTTACATATTTGGAACTGGAATTCTTGTTCAGCTTGATTGGCAGACAAAATACAGATGTCGTTTCCTGGCTCTGTCGTTTGCCTTTGCAGGCAAAGAAAGAGCAGTTGTGAGCAGTTGCAACCAAGCCAGTTTCATAAGTTACAAAGAAATGCAGCCCATAGCTTGTATTGCTGTAGTCTGTTCACCTCTTAGCTGCAAGATGGTTGAGAAACTTCAGCTGGTGCAAAATTCATTGACCAGGTTGCTTACTGGGACAAGATGGTTTGAGCATATAGCACCAATTCTGGCGCAACTGCACTGGCTGCCATTCAAAGTGCTGGCTTTGACTTATGAAAGTCTTAAAACCTCAAGGACTGCTTCTCTCCATAAGAAGCAATCTGGACCCTGCGATCCTAATCTGAGGCCCTTCTTTGTTGTCTCTCCCCAAGAAGGCGTTCCTGGCATCTTCATTATACGCCTTTAGGCGCCAGGCAAAAATTTTCCTTCATAACGAGGCCTTTAGCGGATTAACATTCTATGACTTTTTAAATGTGTTTGTGGGCGAGGGTTATTGGTTTGTTTGTTTGTTTTCGTTATGTTATGTATTTTGTGTTTTTGTTTTGTAGATCGCCCTGCAATCTTCAAATGAAGGGCAGTATATAAATGAATAGGGGACGCGGGTGGCGCTATGGGTTAAACCACAGAGCCTAGGACTTGCCAATCAGAAGGTCGGCGGTTCGAATCCCCGCGACTGGGTGAGCTCCCGTTGCTCGGTCCCTGCTCCTGCCAACCTAGCAGTTCGAAAGCACGAAGTGCAAGTAGATAAATAGGTACCGCTCTGGCGGGAAGGTAAACAGCATTTCTGTGCGCTGCTCTGGTTCGTCAGAAGCGGCTTAGTCATGCTGGCCACATGACGTGGAAGCTGTACGCCGGCTCACTCGGCCAGTAAAGCGAGATGAGCAACGCAACCCCAGAGTCATCCACAACTGGACCTTTACCTTTACCTTTATATAAATGAATAAATAATAGAGAGGGGTCATGGTTGCTTTGCCATCTGACCCTCACTGGCACAGTGAACACACAGAGAGTGATAGGAGCAACATTCTTGTTTTGTTAATTTTTTATTTACCATTTAGGATGTGTAATATTTTACTCCCCAGCACTGGAAACCTCTTCTGTTTAAAGGCAGCTTTTCTGGCCCTCTTAGCCGTGGGGGGAGACAATTGCCTACAAAAGCTTCAGGCTGCTCATTCATCCTAACTGACTTCATTTAGCACTGAAATTGGTCATGGTGACTTCTGGCATTGGCTCTGGGTTGTTTGGGATGAGAATTATGTAGAGGTTTCTATACCTACAAAGCAGGTACAGTTATCTAGTGCAATTGGCTTCCCTTCTTGACCCATATAGACTTTGCCATTTCCCAGAGGCCAGGCATTTCCTATTATTACAGTTGACATCTGAACACAGTTGAGAAAGGTGTTGCTGTTTGAGTGCAGGAGGTGGGGCCTGTCTTTTTAGACTGTTTTATTACTTTAATTTCTAACCTGGAGGAACTAAAATAAATATTTAAACTAATATAAAAATCAGCTGATGAAAACAGATTCTGAAAGCAATGCCTAAATTGATTCAGCATCATAAAGAAGACCAAAAAGTAATCTATCAAAAGCCTAGTGGAATAAAAAAATGTAACCCACTACCCATTCAAGAATGATATTCAGTAGGTATCCTTAGGAAGAGAGTTCCAATGGGAGGGAGGGGGCCATAGCTGAAAAGGCCCTGTTCACAGTGCTTTCCAATCTGACATCTTGGAAGTCATAGATTTTCCTCTTCACTGGAATAGATTTATGCAGTCTGTGCAACTGAAGCCATCAAGCATCCCAAACTAGTTTATCACTCCAAACTACCCTACTAGCAGCCATTACCATAAACAGGGAATGACTGAATTGGAAGGAAGCCTGGTGGTAACCTAGTCCAGCACCCTGCAAACAAATAAAGAATATTTCTTTTTAGCCAATTAAGAGAGAGAATTAACAGGGTTAACTAATATGCCAGTGTCAGCACAATGTCATACATGGATGTATCATAATGCAGACATACACATTATTTGGTACAGAGGATGATATTTTATATGCTAAGCAGCATATACCATAACCTCTAAACCTTTTTATGTGGCTGTTGAATATATATTTCCCCCCAAGGGAAAGAGGGGGGGAAATCTTCCCCACAGCTTCAGAATTTCCCAGTTTTATTTCTCTTATTTACACAGCTTTATCCATTTTGTCCTGTTGTGGTGCTTTTCATCTTGATTTTCATTTTCTGGTCAGAACTACTGACCATTATCACTGAGTTTATATCCTCAAAGCTTGGTGTAGACTTTCTTTACACCATAATTGTTTTTGTTCTGTTTTCTCCTGTATTCTCTTTTCTTCTTCACAATGTGGTACATTTCTTAAATAGCTTATATTTGCATTTTCTGTTTCTGACTGGCTCTCTAGTTCCATTCATTATTTTAAAGGAAAAAACACAGGCGAATGTTCTCCCCCTTTTTGTTTTGTTTTGAAAAGCAGTCTACATGTGATCTAGCATTTGCAGGCTGGAGCCTTTCTCGCTGTCATACTAGTTCTTGTTTCTTCTGCTGCAGAACTATACAGTGTGTTTTTCTGAATATTTAAACCTGCATTTTAGGAAAACATAATATTGAGAGATAAAAATACTTTGATGAAAATGGTGTGATCTTCTTCTTCCCCCTCTCCTCTTCCTCCTCCTCCTCCTCCTCCTCCTCTCTCTCTCTCTCTCATTTGTACAAATCACACAGAATAGCCTGAATTTAAAAGCATTAGCAGGAGACCTCAGGACTGATCTGCCAGGGTCTTTGCAAAGTTCTGTTCACATTAAACTCTGTTCAGCTATAGCATTAAACCTCGCTTGGATGTATTTTTCTTAACCTGGTTGCTCTGCAAATGATCCAGTTTTCTTTTATCTTTTCTACTTCCCAGCAAGTCACTAGATGTTCTTCCACTCGGTTTTAGCCAAGGTTATGTGCAATCACTCCTTAATTCAGACAGGTTGGTTTAATGAACTGGAATTAGCATCTTCCCTGGATGGATAGCCCACTTACAACCTAAGTTCTCCAAACACCTGGGTGTTGTTATGTGATATAACATTCAGTCCAGTTTGAGTAAAATAAATTGCCCTAAATTAGAGATGTATGTAGAACCATGGTGAGTATTTGGTGAAGATATTGCTCAATATATTTTAGGATTTATCTTAGAAACTGAGTATCGTATTTTTTGCTCTATAAGACTCACTTTTTCCCTCCTAAAAAGTAAGGGGAAATGTGTGTGCGTCTTATGGAGTGAATGCAGGTTGCGCAGCTATACCAGAAGCCAGAACAGCAAGAGAGATCACTGCTTTCACTGCACAGCGATCCCTCTTGTTGTTCTGGCTTCTGAGATTCAGAATTTTTTTTTCTTGTTTTCTTCCTCCAAAAACTAGGTGCGTCTTGTGGTCTGGTGCGTCTTATAGAGCGAAAAATACGGTAATTAGGTCAGGCAGTCACTGCCTAACTGGCTTATGCTCATGTTTCTATGTGGTACGACTATTGACGAATAATTCTGAGCCTGAGGCAGATTCTGCCTCTTTCAAATCCCTGAAAGTATAGAACTGGAACAGAGTATTCAGCCTTTGCCTGTCCTCAGTTCACCTTCAGTTCTGCATCCTATAGGAGAGTTGGATTTTAGCTCCACAACATGGGGGGGGGGGGGAGAGCATGGAAGGCTGAGAAGCAGTTTGTGAATTTGTGTGACCATGTTAGATGCCACTACAGAGAAGGGAGATTCCTACTAAGAATGAGGAGAGATGTAAGACCATTTGGAAGTGAGGCCAATTTGGAAGTCCCCACAATAGTATTTGTTATTATTATTTTTAACTTCCCACTCCGGGGTCAGAGGAGAGAGGGAGGGGAGCTATTTTAAGTTTCCAGGAAAATGGACTAAGGGTGGCACAGATTGGTTTAGCAGTATGCCTGTAAGCCAAGCCACAGCTTAGGGAAAGGGGTTTACATGCATTTGCAGTAAACCATGGTTTGGTTTGGTTTAGTGTTTGTTGTGCATGAGTCTGGTCTGATCATTATGTTTGTGGGTGGGTGGAGAAAAACCATGTGTGTTGAGTAAGTGGACATACAGAGCAGTCAGACTGGTTTCCCCTGAGTTTTGAGCTGAGAAATGCAGTATGTTTCAGATACTTTTCAAAAGCCATTGAAACCAGAGAAATGACAAGGAAGAGAATATACAGAGGACCGATTACTGAAGTAATAACTCAGCTAAAATAACTGTGTCAGTAGCTGGTAACGGACTAACTGAATAAAATGTGTAACAAGGATGACAAGCTCATGTGTGGCTCCTTGGTGCGAGAAGAGCAGGGGTTTTAAAACTCCTCTGTGAAGTTGGAGAGTTGTGTAGCTGCAACACAGAGCTAGGGCACAGCTCCTCTGCTGAAGTCATTGCTCTAAGACCAAGGTCATGACTTAACTGCTCCTCGCAGATCTCTTGGCATCTGCACAAGAACAGGGATGATACTTGATTAGCCTCAGGGCAGATTTCCAGGTGGATAGATTACCTGCCAGTCAGTGACGACACAACAAAAAATTACCGTTATGCGCTGTAATTTAAGAACACAGCAGAATGGGAAAGGTGTGACCTGTATGTTTTTGTGTATGAACACTGTTTGCTAAAAAAAATGGTCACAAAATGCTCAAGATGACCATTTCTGTTGCATATCAAAAGTCTCCCCAAAAGACCTCCTGGCACCCCCCCTTTTATTGCTGTCATCTTGCCATTTTACTTTCTTAAAAGCCAGTTGCCCCAGGTTCCTTGTGCCTAAGTATCTTCTTCTCATTTTTTGATAGTAAGCCCCCCAACTGAGCATCGCGGAACTAAATTCTAACTAAACCACCATAAGATTGTGTTGGAGGTCCCACTGAAAGCAACGGGATTAAGAAAGTTGCAACAAGCTTGTTCCATTGGACAAGGTTACAATCCAATGTCTCTTACCAGTAAGCCCCATTGAACTGAACTCACTGGAATTTATTTTTCAGTGGACAAGAGTAGGGTTTCACTGTAAGGCCTGCGATTGACTTTAGCTAGATCAAGGCCAATATTCATGCACGTAGTTAAGATAAAAGAATGATCCAAGAGCACAGCTGAAAAAATAGTAATACTATTTAAGACAGCTAAAATAAGTTCTTCTTGAATACAAATTTGTTCCCATACTAAGACCTAGAGGCTCCTGCAGTTTTGAGAAAATTAGCAGAGCAGCGATGTCTTCCCAAAGTATTCCTAGAGTGGCACTACACTGTTAATAACAAAGATTGATAGCAAAGGGGAAGATGCCTCTCACAATCTACTTTCTTTCTGACATCAAATGGATCTTCGACTTCTCCAAAGCATTGAAGGCAACCTGTGGGGACAGTAAAACTGTTTTAGAGCAGAAACCTAAGTTTAGATGTTCTGTTATGAGTGGCATAGGACATGGAAACCAGGAGATTTAGTGGCCCACATGGTAAATACTGTTTGTGCAGTAATCCTTACAGGTACATTGAGTTGTTTCTGTAACGTCTCCCATTTTTGTTTTGTCTGCTTTAGGGGGAAATCCAGGACAATTACTTTTGAGCAGTTCAAGGAAGCACTTCAGGAGCTGTCCAAGAAGCGTTTCAAAGACAAGAGCAACGAGGAAGCAGTGCAAGAAATGCACAAGCTCATCGAAGGGAAGGCCCCCGTCATAGCTGGAGTCACGGTATGGGAGCCTGATGCTCAGTAACTCTGACATTCTTTTCTAAGGCCTCTCTTCAAATCACAGACTTCTCATTTTCTCTCTCAGGAAGAGTCCTGAAGTTTTGATCAACCCAGCAGGATGCTCATCTGGTTTCACTCTAATGTTCTCTGTGGCAGGGCAGCTTTTGCTAAGCCAGAACATTCCATAAGAGTTGGAGCCTAATAACCAATATTCCTGTTCACCTAATGCTTAAAGAATCATAGAATCATAGAGTTGGAAGAGACCACAAGGGCCATCGAGTCCAACCCCCTGCCAAGCAGGAAACACCATCAGAGCACTCCTGACATATGGTTGTCAAGCCTCTGCTTAAAGACCTCCAAAGAAGGAGACTCCACCACACTCCTTGGCAGCAAATTCCACTGTCGAACAGCTCTTACTGTCAGGAAGTTCTTCCTAATGTTTAGGTGGAATCTTCTTTCTTGTAGATTGGATCCATTGCTCCGTGTCCGCTTCTCTGGAGCAGCAGAAAACAACCTTTCTCCCTCCTCTATGTGACATCCTTTTATGTATTTGAACATGGCTATCATATCACCCCTTAACCTCCTCTTCTCCAGGCTAAACATGCCCAGCTCCCTTAGCCGTTCCTCATAAGGCATCGTTTCCAGGCCTTTGACCATTTTGGTTGCCCTCCTCTGGACCCGTTCCAGTTTGTCAGTGTCCTTCTTGAACTGTGGTGCCCAGAACTGGACACAGTACTCCAGGTGAGGTCTGACCAGAGCAGAATACAGTGGCACTATTACTTCCCTTGATCTAGATGCTATACTCCTATTGATGAGGCCCAGAATTGCATTGGCTTTTTTAGCTGTTGGCTCATGTCAAGTTTGTGGTCAACCAAGACTCCTAGATCCTTTTCACATGTACTGCTCTCAAGCCAGGTGTCACCCATCTTGTATTTGTGCCTCTCATTTTTTTTGCCCAAGTGCAATACTTTACATTTCTCCCTGTTAAAGTTCATCTTGTTTGTTTTGGCCCAGTTCTCTAATCTGTCAAGGTCGTTTTGAAGTGTGATCCTGTCCTCTGGGGTGTTAGCCACCCCTCCCAGTTTGGTGTCATCTGCAAATTTGATCAGGATGCCCTTGAGTCCATCATCCAAGATTTTGATTTCTGCTAGAAACTTCTTCTTGTTTTCAGTTAAAATGTGCAAAATACAGAAATTCTGTCTTTCCTACTGCATAATTCTCAGAATGTGGGCTTTCTGGGTCGTAGGACTTTGGTAACATGCCACTTGCATATGAGCCATGGAACAGTTCAGAACAAAGATAGCAGCCTTCACTCTGCACCAGGGCATTGTGTGGCTCCCACTGTACCAGCAAATATCACCCCCCCACGCACACATAACGTGGCTAAATGAAATAAAAAATAAAAAAATAGTCCAGTAGCACCTTAGAGACCAACTAAGTTTGTTCTGGGTATAAGCTTTTGTGTGCTTCTTCAGATACACTGAAACAGAAGTCACAATTTTTAAAAAAAAATTATTTCAACTGCGTCAGACCAACACGGCTACCTATCTGAATCTAGAATTGTGGCTAAATGAGTGAATGATGCAAGGGTGGAAATGGATGAAGCCAGCTTCTGACTGTCTGCAGCGAGAATAAAATCAGCTCTTTCACTCTTGCATCTTTCCCATTCTACTCCAAGCTTAGTGATGTGTGTGTGTGTGTGTGTGTGTATGCTGTCAGCGATGTCAAGGGGGGCATGGTGCAGTCTCCAAATAGTTGGATTTGGAAGGATCGAGCTGCCCAAGCTTAGTCAGTTGATCATTCCTTTTTTTAGAACAATACTTCAGCCATTTAGTTTCCTTTTGCCACGTGTATAAAGAATTTTGCTGTAGTCTGCATAGTGCTCATCAACATACAGCTAAATGGAAAGTGAGAACTTTGAACTCTTTCCAAGATGGGGCAAATTCCATGTACCCTACTGTACATAAGTACGAAGGGGCAATCACTGTGGCTTTCTTTGCTTACCTATCCCCCCACCCCCAAAGGCTGCACATTCTGTTACATTCTAAGCCACACTGGGTATTCGATCACCAAGCTGCAGCCCAGTCCTAACTGTGGAAATGAGTTGCTTGCTTCTACTCTCAAAATCCAGGGCCGATTCTGAAGATTAACAGAGCAAGGCGAGCCATCACCAGCCCATGGCATTGCCAAGTAAGCAGTGGCACTGCTTCTTTCACACCAGCTTTATCAACAATATTATGGGTTTAAGGGCACCAAAGGCTCACTTACCAAATACCATGATGGTGTGGGGAGTAAGCAGCAGTGGGTTGCCACTGCTCACCTGACCTCTGGTCAGTTGTGTTTCTGTGACATACCAGGCGGTAGATGAGGAGAAAGGTTGGCACAGTACAAATATGCCAGCCGAACTGAGCCAGTGCATTTGCAACACACTGATGTCACCACTGACTCCATCTCCTGGTAAGTGGTAGCAACCAACCGGAGGTCAGGTAAGTTGTGGCAGCCCACCCACCCCCATCCACTACTGGGAGAAAGCTATGCCATTATTCCTGGTTCAAGACCCATGGCACTTTATAGAAATTGAACTGAAGCTGAGAAGTTTGCTGAGGTGATGGCTGAGCTGGAGGGCCACGCTCTGCTCCTTACCTCAGTGGAACTTAATATGATGAAAGCCTAAGATTGATCAATTAAGGAGGACAACCTGTTCCAGTGCCTGGGAATTGAATCCCCCTATCTCATGTAATGTGGTCAATGCCTCTTAGGACCTGTGGACTTCAAAGCGTGATGTGTACACAAAGGTGCCCCAAATTCAAAATGCAATCTTGAACAGTGTTTTCTGTGAAGCAGGCATTCCCACCAGAAGCCTCTGACTGCACAGCTACTGGACAAGCTGAGATTTGACTTAAGAGTAATGTGACATGTACATGGTTGATTGCTATGGATTAGGAAAACTGCAGAGAACTGAATCTGTGGTGTCTTAAAGGCTGACCCCACTGTTGTATCGGAGACCTTTGCTGTTTCTTTGATGCCTTGGTTGATATATATGCAAAGCATGGTGGACATTAATCAAGTTTAGAACAGCTGGCACTTGAACTCTTCCATCCAACCTATAAATTTCACAGCATCCACAATGAGCGGTGAAAAAGAAAGGAATGGAAACTCTTACGCCATTTGAATTGTTATCTCCAAGGTTCTTTTGAGCACGTCCAGCAGAGCCATGGATTTTCCTAGCTCAAATTCCATTTTTCTTTTGAAGTAGATGCCTTTAGAGGCAGAATGTTCAGTCATCCTGTCTCCCAGAATGATTTGTGCTAAGAGGTGGCCAGAAAGGCTTGCAGCCACCAGCTTTGAAAAAGGACATGGCAATGTTCCATCATGCCTTTGGGTGGACTTTGGAAAGCCCAATGTTTACTCAGTTAGGAGCAATTTGGAAGGAATCCCCAGTCTTTAGGGCAAGCCCAAGACATTTTGGCACCTGAGGCAAACCACAAAATGGTGCTTCCTCCCCTGGCCAGGCAAGAAGGGATGAATGAAGATCCTACATCGGGAACTAAAGATCTATATATGGGATCTGCTGCCCCATGGATCCTGCCTCCTAAGGCAGTTGCCTCACCTTGCCTCATGGCTTGGTCGGTCCTGCATCTCTTACTGTTTTCTCGGCACTGGCAAAATCTCTACTGGCACCAGTCCGCAGTGAAAATAAGAGCATTTGCTCAAGTATCAGATATCCCTCTTAAATTTCTGCCACATGCTGAAGGGGCAAATTGTTTTAGTTTTTTAATAAATTAATTATTTTAAACCCAAATAAGGACTTTCCTTTTCAGTATTGAAAGCTTCGGGGGGGGGGGGGGGCAACCTGGACATAGTGGACTGTTTGCATAGTCACCTCCCATAAATGCACTGAAGACAAATGCAGTGCTTTAATTCAAAAAGCTTTGACGTGTCCTCCTATATGATGGCCAGATAGTAAGAAAATGCCGTGGCAAGGCGAGCTGTACTACACAGGCAGGCAGGGCTGACCCACCCATGAGGCAAGGTGAGGCAGACACCTCGGGCGGCAGACCTGGGCCCAAGGAGCATGCTGCTTGCTGACTCCTCTGCCTGTGCAACTGTGCTTCCATCTCTGCTGCCACACCTCCACCACCTACTCCTCTGTGGTCATACCAAAGCCATCCCCTGTGGCAGTGGCAAGGGGGTGTGCGCGTGGTGGCAGGGCACACCCATTGTGGAGGAGGCAGGGGCATGGCAGCAGCATGGTGTGTCCGTGGAGGACGAGAAGGAGGAGGAGGCAGCAGCGCATGCTTGCAGTGGGGTGCAGTGGGGTTTGCCTCAAGCTTCAAAACGTTCTGGGCCAGCCCTTCAGGAAGGTTAGTCTTCCCCCTAGGGCAGGATGGTTAAGGTCTAGCTATCAAGCTGGAAGTAGTTTCCTTGTCCAAACATTCATGCTTAGACATGGCCAACTCTCCCTGTGAACTACGTGTGTCCTCTGCAGTGATGTGGAAGCAAACTGTTCACATTAAAGTCCAGTCCTAATATCCTACTGTGATTAAACCTGTTGCTCTCACTGAAATAATAATATATTATTCACACAATTCCATCTCCCACTCTCCTTTCTGTCTATTTTTAGATAAGACCTTTCAGACAGAGATCTCATCACTCATTTTATGCTACATAGATGACACTATGTAATTTTTTCAAAACACATTTGGATTGATTGCATAATTTGTTGTATCAATCTATTTTTTGTTGTTGTAATTCTCCAAATAAAGTCACAAAAATAAAAATTCCCAAGGATGACATCGTTTGGAAGTAAAGGTGAATAAATTAAAACTGGGTTGAGAGCTTTCCAAAATATTTGCCAAGAGGTCAAGAATACCTCACAGTGTAAAAAGAACATAACAGTTACAAGAACAATGTCAAGATTTTTACAGTACCCTTTTTCAGGGTGTCCAGGGCAGTTTACAAAAGAAATATAAAACATAAATAAAACATAAACATTAAAAACCATTATTACATTAAAATATATTCAAAAGCCTCTGCAGATAAAAATACATCTGCCTGGTGCCAACAATGTTAACTGTTCAGCATCTGGCAAATGTGTGTTTATTTCCCCAGGCCCTCTGTTTTGGGGTGCCACCACTGACAAAGCTCTCTGTCTCTGGTCACCTTGCCTTGGGTGGTGGAGGGAGCTAGAGGAGACCCTTAGACAATGACCTCAGTACAGGGGCAGATGAGTGTGGCCACAGCTGTTATTTCAGGTCTTAGGCTGAGTAGGGCTTTAAAGGTAAGCACCATTGCTGTAGTTTTCTGCCTATGCTTTGACCACAGAGAGGACACCTGACCCATTTCTTAGTGGAAGCTGGGTTATGTTTTAAAACTCATCCCAGAGTTTTATTGATTCTAGACACAGGTCTTCTAAGGAGCTAAATCTCTTGGGATGTTTACATCACAGGTGGTTCAGCTGTCAAACAATGTGGGCATTTCAAGAAGCAATGCCTACTGTATTTGAAAGCACCAGCAAAACTGCTGACTGCCATTTGATCATATGTTTTAGAAGTGCTCATGTAGACCAGGGATACAATTTACTCCCCCCAAAAAACTTATGAATATAAACATCATTTCCCCACCACCACCAGATTTAGGAGGATGGCTGAAACATCACATGGCAATTCACATCTCATTATGCTTGAGGAACTGCTGGAACATGGAGCTATAGAAGATTTGAATAAAACTTGTCAGCACTGTGAGGGTTCATTTGATCCCAGTTATTGAGCAAGCATTAAAAACCCCCATCCTGTCTTGTTTAGGGTAGCCAAAACCCACGAGCCAGTCATGGGTGATGGTCTGCAAGGAACAAGCAAAGCAGAACAGAGGTCATCAGGACCGTGAAGTTATAGTACCTTGATTTACATATATATTCATGCACGTGTGTGTGTGTGAGTGTGTGTGTGTGTGTGTGTGTGTTATTTACATTGTTAATGCTCTCTTCTGTCTGTCTTTCTCTCTCCCCATTAATAGAAAGCCATTTCATCTCCGACTGTCTCACGGCTTACAGACACAACACGTTTCACTGGTTCCCATAAAGAGAGATTTGATCCCACTGGGAAAGGCAAAGGCAAAGCAGGACGTGAAGATCTGGTGGATACGTCTGGCTATGTATCTGGGTATAAGCATGCTGGCACATATGACCAGAAAGTGCAAGGAAGCAAGTAAGCCCGAAGGTTCACCTGTGAGGGGTGAGCAAGACGAGCCTCACCTGTTGCTGTAAATGCCAAAAAGACTATGTTGGAAAGCTGTGTTGTAGGATCCACTTTTGACATCGACTGAGACTCTTGCAGTGAAGCACCACTTCATTACATTCCTCATGCTTTATGGCAGTGAAAAGGAAGCAGCAGAGCAGTCTGATCAAGAAACCACACCAAGGGCTCTCTCACCACACCTCGTCTGTACTGGTAGCAGATCGCAAACATTCCTATATGCCTAAGTCTCTGTCTTGTTCTGCTGTCTTTTTTTCTACAGTGGAGGCTACATGTGCTATTAGCTTTGCTAAAAAGAATCCAATTGCTCAATTTGATTATTTATTATTGAACAATGTCTTAATATGGAACAGATGCACCTCAAATGTAAGAATTCAGCCTTTAACTGAAGGGAATTAAATGGCTATTGACTTTTATTTTATTTTTGAAAAGGTGCTATCCTGTAAAAGCCAATACATTTATTTCAACCATTTTTGAACAAGAGCAGAAATAATAATTTAAAGCAACTTCCCCCCTCCATTAGTAGAAAACTGAGACCCCCACTTGTCCCTGTTCTCAAAGAAAAGGGAAATTGCAGCTCTCTCTCTTGGCCTCTGCAAATTTTCTTTAAAGAAAAGAAAAAAACAGAAACCAAAACACTATGTGTCATTGAAGTTATGTATTACTATTTCTTTAAGATTGCAACAAACATGAAATATGGCAGTTCAAACCCACACCCAAATATATATTTGAAATACTACCAGTTGAAATTATCTACTTTGTCTGGATCATTACCTTAAACAAGATTTTGATTCATTATGTTGGTTAAATAGTTCCAAAATAAAGGAAATTTGTTGTTTTCTTGTTCACTCAGTGTAAAGCAGACATAATTTAATTGTCAGATTGTTTGCTGATGGGAAAACAAAGGTAGAAAAGATTAAATACAGATTCATTGTTTTACAAATGATGTCATCAACCATCATGTTCCAGTGAGCCAGAGTCTAAATAGTGCTGAAATGTTGCTTCTTTTAAGGGAGAAAAAGGATATAATTAACATATTTCCTGAAAAAGGACAACATACGTAATGTATTTATTTGAAAGATTTCTATGCGTGTATGCTGAAGAGTAACTGTCTAGTCAATAAGGTGATTTTTATGTGTCCTGTCTTTAATATTGAGAAAATACCACACTGTGTTGAACTTACAATCCAGTAAAATAATAGCTGTAATCTTCACTTGGAGGTTTGCCAGCAGTTGAGTCCTCAGTCTTGTTTTCTGTGGAATACAGGTCAGCTGTATCTCCTCTGTAGAAGAATAGAGATTGATCAACTTTACTGCCATTCTTAATAGCTGTCTCTTTGACAGGCCCAGTAAACGCTAAAGAGTTGCTGCACTGATTTGCTTACAGGAATTCTGACTGTTCCTTCGCACAGGCCAGCGCCTTGAAGTTGGCCCTTGTCCGAGCACTGGCCATCTGTCATTTGCAGTTGTCTTTATCCTCGTTGTTAAGGAAGGTATTTATTGTGACTTACAACCATGCATTCTTCAGCATGCACTACAAGCATGAATCCAAAATAATAATAATAATGTTGTTAAGCACTGCCGTTGTATGCCTGGAACCTTTGTTTTTTGACATGTTGAAATGTCAGGTTTGGGAAGAAGGAAGTCTGTAGAATTTTCGGCATGTTTTTGCAGGATGGTGGTTTTGGTGGTTGCCAGAAAGGGTCTGTGAGTGTGCCAGGCCTGTTGGTATTGAAATAGTGATAGTTGCTATCAGTTATATATCCATCTGCTTTCTGGGGACAAGCTCAGGGTCTAGAGTGTTGATAATAGGGCTGTTTGCTTTGATGGAACAATGAGCACTGAATACTCTGTAGCCCATTTGTCAAGCTTAAAGTGAGGCTGGACTTATGGGGAACCCCATGTTATTACACGGAACTTCATTACATAAATAGAATATTCAGAACAAATCCAACTACGTCCTCCAGTGGCAGCTAATTAACACGGTGGATGTGAAAGACTCCATTGATGTAATATGAGCAGATAAGCACACCAGGAAGATACCTGATTTGTTGATCCAGTCTAGCATGTCTCTTGTGTATTTTGCTTTTCGGGAAACATTTTTTGTCCGAAAACCTAGCAGCTATTTGCTCACATGTATTGGCCATGAACACTGATTGCTCATTGTAAGGAGGAACTTAAGGTAACAATAATGCCACCATGTTCTGGGCAAATAGTAGTTTTCCTTTTGACGGAAACTTCCTTTAGCACTAAAGTCTACTGCAGAACTCTCATCAAAAGATTTTAGAGCAGGCATTACATATCAGGTGGCCTTCTAGAGCCAGGGAAGGCTACTTTTAAAATGATCGATCCATGTTCATTTTTCATTTATTTTAAAACAAAAAGACAAGAGATGCCACCATTGAAGCGTGGATGTCTAAAAAGCAAGCAGTTTTGTGAAACAATGACATGCTCTTCTGACATCCCAGTTTCTCTTCCTTTCCCCATTCCTTGTTCTGAAACTCTTGGCTTTTTCTACCACTGTGCCACTAAAGGAGGAGGCTGTGTCAGAAGAAGCAAGGCCTGGGTGTCCACGCATCAGACCGCAGTTTATGAAAACAGGACTACTTCCTCCAGTCCAGTCACCTAATAACACCATTCCATTCATGTCTACTCAAAAATAAGTCCCACTGTGTTCTTTGGGGTTTGCTGCTGGGTGAACGTGAATAGGATGGCAGCCTAAGGCGCTGTTTGCATGCAGCAGTGTACTTGGAATATTCTCACACTAGTTGCTCTCATCCCTGTATATTCCTTGTCAGTGACTTCTGCCCCCTTTAAATATTTATTTAAGTGCAAAACATACTGTAAACGTGCAGTGATGCCGGCCTTCATTATCTCCTTTCCATACAATAGGGTATCATCAGGCCCTTTTTGAACTCTTATAAATAGGGGGAAATGTGAAACAGTTCTCCAAATGTGAAAATGATAGAGATCAGTAGCTGTATGTTTTTTTGTTTTAAAAAAAGCTATTTTACTACCACAATGTGTTTACAATTCTTTGCTGATTGAATAAATCACATTAAGCACATAGTGTTCTTTTGCTATGTGTAAATCACTCCAGGGTATATTATGTATATATAAATATGTGCAGTTTTATACAGCCTCTTAATGGTGCACACTTTTGTAGCATCATGCACACTGGGACTGCCTTGTTATCTGCTGAGATTGCAGCCCATTCCTCACCCAAGAAGGCAACCCAGCTGTCTATGTCTGCAGCTGCATATGTATATGGGACCCTCAGTGAGTTTCCGATTATTGCCTGGATTTCCCTTCTAATTTTATAGACATACAATTTATGGAGTCAAGTCAATCTTCTTTCCCCCCTGCTTGCATTCTTGTGCATGTACTGGAAGTTGTGGGCTGAATCTGACTTACCTGCTCCACCCCCCGCAAACCCCTACTCACTTCCTTTGTGTTTAGTTGACATCTAAAACTAAACTAAGTGTAGAATAAGGTGGGCAATTTATCTGGCCTCCTAAGCCCATGCATAGCAATTCAGGCAGAAGGACAGGACTCGGAAGAGCAGCAGGGACACTTTAAGAGGGAAGGCCTTCCCAGGATCAGGGCCAGCCCACCCATGAGGCAGGCTGGGGCAGCTGCCTCAGGTGGCGGAACCCCAAGAGGTGGCACCCTCATAGGCTGCCCACCATGTCTGCCACTGCTAGAGAAGTGGCGGCAGCGGCAGCAGCTTCCAGTGCGACCTTTCAGAAATCTCACCAGACCTTGTGTGCTCTGCAAGTTCTTGCTGGAACCCACCGTTCTTGCCGCTGCTTTGTGGATGCTGCCACACAACCCAGCAGCGTGGCACCTTCCTGTTTTGCCTCAGGCCAGCCGCCCCTGCCCAGAATGGAGTTTTTTATTACCAACTCTGCCTTAGACCTTGATGTATGAAGTTGCCTTATCCTGAGGGAGACCATCAGTCAGTTTGGACTCCAGCCCACAGCAGTTTACTTTGATCAGGAGGCAGCTCTGTAAGCTCTCAGGCAGAAAGTGGCATTTTCTACCGTTGCCCAAAGATCCTCTTAGAAGGAGATGCCAAGAAACAAACTTGCATCTTTTTAAATGTGCAAAGCAGATGCTATCCCAAGCTTTAGCTTCCTCTGTAGGGGGGATGCTTAGCTATGCTTTTGTTTTTGTGTGTGTATATAGTTTATTCTTAAGCCTCCCAAATGAGATTACTTAGCAAATGACTTTGAAGTCTCCCAAACATAAAGCTATTATTCCTGTCTCAGTTTCCAGCAGTGTGGGGTGCCCTTGGGCTTCCCCAGGGAGTAGCCTCTTGTGCTGTTTGACCCCGTCCCCCAACATACAGTAAGCCACAACTTAGGCACATTTAACTTGTGTGCATTCAACTTTACACGCATGGCCAAAAATGAATAAATAAAAAGGGGTGAGGATCCAGGAAAAATGAATTTGGCAATCCCAGCCATCAGTTGGGTTTTGACTATGAGTGATTTTGTCTTTAGGCACGATCCCCAGAACGTATCCCCTGCGTAAGTTGTGGGCTTACTGTATCTTAAATTAGAATTTTTTGAAATTCCCGTTTACTTTGTGGGATATTGTTATGGAATAAACTTTCAACTCTTTGTGCCTGAGCGTACTCTACAGTGTGTCTTGCTTCAAGTCTCCCTATGCCTTACATGTGCAGCTGCGAAGGACACTTGTGAGTGATTCATGCCTATAGATAGGTTCTGCCACTATTGGTTTAGAAGCCACTGTCTCAAACTTCACAAAAAGGAGGAAAATGTGCAAACTGTGATCATGGTTATCCCAAGCAGTCACCCCTTTTTTGTATTGCATTGCATTGCGAACTTTTAATGTTCATTGTTAGCTACTCAGTCGTGGGAGCCAAGATGTATCTGTGTACTTGCATTTGGCAATACTTGCGTATGGGTGATAAATGTTAAAAACATCGGTAGACTACGTAGAACAGATCTTAGTTACATGTAAGTGGCTTGTCATAGTCTTTCCCTCCTTAGATCACCATTTGGTTAAAAATGAGAGTAGAGTACACTGTACTTGACTTGCACCTTTAATTCACTGGAAGTCCAAAAGACCTTTTCTTCCTCTGAAAGGCCTCTACTCCCTGTTTTCTGGCTATGTATTGCTGTTCAGGTGGCATCTGAAGGTGAATAACCAAATGCCCAGAGGACCTTACTCTCTAGGCATATTTTGGATTGCAAACTGGGCTACTTTCTAAATCAGTATTTGTATGTTTTAAATTCTGATCCAAATCAGTATCTTACTTGGCGGGGTAGGAGAGCTGAAAACAATGCCAATATATTTCACATCTGGCAACCAATGCACCCCTTTGGTTTCAGACAGTACATGGGTAGACAGTCTAAAAAGCCCTGGATTCTGACTAAACTAAGCTGCCTGATGCATATTTTACTTTAGGGGGCTTAATTTGGTCAGAATTGAGTATATACTTTCAGATTTAACATGAAATACATTACTTCTGGTAAATGAGACACCATAGCCACTAGAGGGCCATGAAAAATTGTGTCCTGGGCTTTTGGGACTCGTCTACCCATGTACTTTCTGAAACCCAAGGGGCGCATTACTTGTCAGGTGTGAATTTTTCCCTAGCTCTCCTATCCCACCAAACTTTGCGTGCATAAGTGGCTTAAATTTGCGTCACACTGCCCATTTAAAAGCATTAACATTTATCTAAGCAACTTAATGTAGATCAGATTGATTGTTGCCCACTATGTACACCTTATCCCCCAACAGTTAGCTTAGCTGTTCACACAAGTCACCACTTTGGTGTATGTGTGAGAGCAAAAGAGGCTCC
Organism: Podarcis pityusensis; assembly: GCF_964106645.2. NCBI lineage: Eukaryota > Metazoa > Chordata > Lepidosauria > Squamata > Lacertidae > Podarcis > Podarcis pityusensis. Next base: position 3,844,252 of record NC_138038.1, on the reverse strand, counting down.
CATGATACCTACTGTACGTTAGGACACTTCTCCACAACAGCCAGCATGTCGGTTTCACAAACGAAGCAGGAATGGATATTCACAATATCTCTACTACAGATGAAGGCTTGAGTTAACACCTTTTGGAATCTGGACCATAAAGAAGGTTGATCGCCGAAGAATTGATGCTTTTGAATTCTGGTGCTGGAGGGAGACTCTTGAGAGTCCCATGAACTGCAGGAAGATCAAACCTATCCATTCTTAAGGAAATCAGCCCTGAGTGCTCACTGGAAGGACAGATCCTGAAGCTGAGGCTCCAATACTTTGGCCACCTCATAAGAAGAGGAGACTCCCTGGAAAAGACCCTGATGTTGGGAAAGATGGAGGGCACAAGGAGAAGGGGACGACAGAGGATGAGATGGTTGGACAGTGTTCTTGAAGCTACCAGCATGAGTTTGACCAAACTGCGGGAGACAGTGGAAGACAGAAGTGCCTGGCGTGCTCTGGTCCATGGGGTCATGAAGAGTTGGACACGACTAAACAACAACAACAACAATAATCCCTTCATTAGTTAGGAAAATCCCCTCCTCCTAACAGTGAATAGATATATTTTTTCACACCTTTAAGATGCCAAAGTATATTTCTGTTCTCTCCAGTGTTATGAAAAGTTAAAGATAAGGAAGCAATAATCCATGAATAAAGCAGGGTATATTTTGCTAAAAGGGAAATTACTTCCCGTAGCTGTTCTGTTCCAAGCAATCTAGGGTCATGGGCTAACAGATATTGATAGAACTAGGGAAAACTACAACAGTGGTTCTGCTTTTAAGGGGGCAAATGTACAAGACCTGCTTAATATACTGAGAATATGAACTGGTTGACATATGACCAAGAGTTCATGTACCGTATTTTTCGCCCTATAGGACGCACCGTCCTATAAGGCGCACCTAGTTTTTTGGGGGGGAAATAAAGGGGAAAAAATTATTTCCCCCCCAGGTGCAGGCCTGGGGCAGGGGAAGCCCGAGCTTCCCCCGACCCCAGCCCCCAAACAGGCAGCTCTCTGCAAGCCGTGGGAGCCCAGCGCTGGCTCCTGCTGCTTGCGGAGACGTCCGTGAAGCCTGGAGAGCGAGAGGGGTTGGTGCGCACCGACCCCTCTCGCTCTCCAGGCTTCAGCGAAAGCCTGCGTTCGCCCCATAGGACGCACACACATTTCCCCTTCATTTTTGGAGGGGAAAAAGTGCGTCCTATAGGGCGAAAAATACGATAATTGTTTCACTGTGTTGTTTGTGTGATATAAATGTGGAGCTGTACGTTGGAAGTGTGGTGGAACAATCTACCATTCTGCATGGATCACATCAGTTTGGACATGAGAATGAACTCTTCCATCTCAAAAGCCCCAACTTGTGAGGGAGATTGGGAGGGCTGACGTTGCGCATGCAACATCACATGCGCAACGTCCCGACATCAGGACATTGGGAAGGGCCAGGTGTGGAGCTAAAAGCGATGGCAGCGTGGCTTCAGTGGCTGGTGGCTCCTCCTGCTGCTGCCGCCACTGCCCAGGGACTGCTTCCCCCCACCTTCACCTCTGTGGCAGGAGGAGAAAGATCCAGCCAATGAAGTCACTCTGCGCTTGGCCCTGACTTTTTTAAACATTGCCCCCCCCCAAAAAAAACCCACCCAGGGTTGGGTCTTCAGGAGCTGGCACCCCTGTTCCATCTTTGCTTTCTGACAGCAACCATCTGTCTGAGAGCAGCCACACAATCATTTTGATGTGTAGAAATCCTTGTGTGTCATTTCCCTGCCCGTGGCCAGTTGGTTGTGGCAAATAGTTCTGAGGAAGAGCCAGATAGACTTGAAATTGCAGTTTAGGTTCTGTGCTCCCACCAGGAGACATGAATTCAAGTCTATCCTGGAATTGACTGTAAGATGCAAGGATGCATAGAAATGAAATGTAAATGACAGCAAACTTTTTCAGGATTATATATACTAAATAGACTCCACAAAAGTTGAGACATATGACAAAATGTCCACTTATTTCAGTGGTCTCAGGCTTGTATTGTGTGAGCATGATCCATGTGAAGGACAGATCCTGATACTGGCAAAGGGCAGAAGGACTACTCCAGAAATGGCACAGGGATTGGGGGACCATTCCATGACCAAAATCTTAATGATTTTTGTTATGAAGTGTCTTGACACTGGAAGGAACTGGTTCTGGCTGCAGTCTTTGCATTCTTTTAAGGAAGGCTTGGTTATGTTTAAAATCGTCAGTGCAAGTCAAAACTTACTCAAATCAAATTTAAAATGAATAAACAATAGTTGGCAGGGAGGAGCGTAGAAACTTGCATGGTTCGTAAAATTCTTAAACTAGCTATTATTTTTAAAGTTAGATGGGTTTGTATGTATTTTAAAAGTAAAGATTGAATATGGGTATAGTTGATAATTAGGGTAAATGTGAACCACAAAATGCAGCTGTTGCTTTTTCCTCTATGCTAAACATCCACTGTGCAAATTCTATTAGGCTATTAGATGACTGGTATATGGAAGCCATTTCACAACTAACACATGCCAATTTTATCACGTGGTTCTATGAGGTTTTGGCGGTCATATTTGCAGGCGAAAGGTGCATTATGCACACTAGGCAAAGACGTGTGTCAACCATTACATGTGTTCCACCACTGCCTCCTCTTCCCTAACTTTGTTCATGGGTTGGGGGGCATGTTCCTCAAAAGCTTACGGCAGCCTTCCCAAACCCTGTGCTCTCCAGATGTTCTGAACTTCAATTCCCATCAGCCCAGGGTAGCATGGTACTTTTAAAGTTATAGTCCACAACATCTGGAGAACCTACAGGGACCGATCCACGCCTCTGGGTTATATCTAGAATAACCATGCATTCCTACACGTCTCCTCCAATGTAGGCCTTGTTGAGTTAAATGGGACTTACTCCTAAATAATATCTACTTGGGAATTAACCCCATTCAATTTTATCAGATGTACACCTAGTTAAGTGTGCATAAATTTGCAGCTGCATTTAGGTGAACTTTGGTGCCACTGAAATAAGTGTAATAGCCTCAGACTGGATCCTAACCATTGTCTTCCAATTGCCATCTTTCTCCCTCAACTCATAGCTAAACATAAGGGAAACTGGTGTGTTTTGGTGTCACTTCTGGTTTAGTGGGGCCCAGGAGGCTGGGCCAGCTAGGGCCAACAAGAGCAAGGACTCTCTGCTAGGAGCTGCTTGTATGTCTTCTGCAACAAATTCGGTTTCTGTGTCAAGTGTAGATGTAGAAGGTTCTCGGAAGGTAGCAAGTTATAAAACTCCTGCTCTGCTGTGTTAACTGGAGAGGGATAAGTAAATCAGTTTATCCTTGTTGAAATGTAAATGTTTCCACGTACTTTAAGCACAAGAGGAAGATTATATATTTATATTGAAAACTATTTTTGACTAATACTGTGAGCATGTTTTGTTGCTTCTTTTTTTGTTTTGCACAATTTAAGGAAACACAGGTTTTTTGTTGAATATATATATAAATAAATAAATAATAAATAAATAAAAAATATTGGCATATGGCCAGGGAAGGGTTATTGGATAACTCCCAACCCTGACCATTTGCCGTGCTGGGAGACGCTAATGGGAGTTGAAGGTACCACATTGGCTACCCCAGCATATGACAACACATGGTTTGCTTTCAAATTGCTTCCCTTTGGCTACCTAGAGATGCAACTGCATCATATGCTGGCTACTGGTGGAGAAGGTGAACTTGCTGTTATCTCTCCCGGAACACTAGACAGCATAATAAAAGCTGGCATGGACTCCACCTGTTTCTTTTTCCTCGTCGACATGTCATGCATTAAAACCAGTGAAACGGTAACCTGTACTCTCAGATCTCAGAAGGCGTCACATTTGGCTGCTCTGAGCACAGTGGGCCCCACCCAGCACAAACTAGTCAAACTTAGAGCAGCGCCCTAGGGCGTGTTTTTTCTGGAAGTCACTCAAAATGAAACGGGGTGTGTGCTTTGCTGAGTAAGCCTGCCTAGATTTGTACACCAGCAGCAGCCGCTCTCTCGGGGGAAATGCTTTTCGGAGGTGCAATTTTTGTCAGGATGCAAGCGTAGCGGGTGGTTAATCGCCTTCTAGCAGTGTGAATTCTTACTGGATCCCCCCATAGCTGTTATGATAGTAACATGTTAAAACGCAACCATGCATTTTAACATATAGTGCCCATTTTGCCAGATTATACATGTTGTCCCTGCTGAGATTCTAACGTTATGAAAGTCCCATGTAAACATGGAGTGAGATCAGTTACTGAGAATTTCTAGTTTGGAAAACATCTGGTGTAACTTCAGACTTGAGCTCTGGGGCGCAGGGTGAGGGGCTGATGGATGTTACCGAATTCACCAGCAGGGGGAGCCTTTGCAGTTGGAGGCTTCCCTGGTGCTCCACCACTGCTGCCGGACCACGGTTGGCCCCCACACAGGATGCTCTAGGGCAGGGGTTGGCAAGGCTTACCGGGTATGGGCAGGATCACTCCTGCAGAGATCCTCCGTGGGCCAGGCCTGCACAGCGCGATGCCGAAAATCGCTTCTGCACATGCCTAGACGCCAAAAATTGTGCCTGCGCAAAGTGATTTCTGGCATCTGGGCATGCACAGAAGCGATTTCTGGAGCCGCGGAAGAGAGTCGCCACGCCACGCTGGTTTAGCGCAGCACGTGGGGACTTGCTGAGTGAGCGGCTCTGTTTGGGGGTGGCTCATGGGCTGGTTAAGCCACCCTCATGGGCTGCTTCCAGCCCATGGGCCTTAGGTTGTCGACCTCTGCTCTAGGGGGTGAGCAGCCTTTGGTCTGCGCGCTCCAAAGCCTCTCCTGACATGTCCTCAGAGAGGCCAAAGAATCTGTGTCAGTCCTGGAGCTTGGCTAATTTGCTCCCAAATGTGAGGGGAGTTGGGAGGAATTTTAAAAGGCAAAATGAGGCTTTTAGAATTGCCCTGAAAATGGCAAAAGAAACAGAAAACTAACATTGGCTGATGAAATTTCACCATATGCTGGCCAATCTAACAGTGGAAAGTAAGGCCCAGGAAAAATCTATTCTGATTGCAGGTCTTTATTTTTTATTAATTTATAATACCAGTATTAAATATTTACACAAGTAAATTAAAAGAAACTTGAAAGTGAGTTATATACTACTAGTTTGTACTAGGCTTTTTCAGGAAAATGAAACAAATTTATATATGTGTGTGTGTATATATGCAATATATTTTTACACAATTTATTAATGCTAGAAACTCAAATGTGTATCACTTTATCTGTGTGAATGTTAAAATTGTGATAAGTGTTCCAAATGCTGAAATCTTCTGCTAGTTGTCTTTCTAATTTCTAAAACCACATTGATGGCTTCTGTCAAGTAAACATTCTTCATTCATTAGAAAAAATCAAGTTCATCAGTTGTTCTAATAGTGCTGTAAAAAGCTTGGCTTGAGAATAGATGTCAGTTTTCATAGTGTTTTATAGCTGTTCTTTAAAAGCAAACTTTCTGTAATATATATATTATTGCTGTTGAGAGTATAGAATTGTATCTTAAGTTGGTAAAGTGATCAATAAATGTATTAATATAAACGTCTTAATTTGCTTTTGCAAGTGTCGTGTGTGTACATTTCTAAGAGAACAGTCTTAATGTGGTCAGATCACTGGGTAGCTCAGTTCAACATACCTTGATGGTCAGAGCATTTTTTGCTGCTTTGTGTCACATGCACTACTGACTAGAACGCCCTTCATAATTGCATGGCATCCCACCCATATGCTATTTCCTCATGGGTGGCTACCCTGTGTTGCTGGAATGCAATTCCCACTATCCCCATCTACCGTGCTGCCCAGGGCTGATAGGAGTTGCAGTCACCATTGGAGGGCCACAGGTTGCGTGACATAATGACATCGCAATGCTAGTGGACAGATACCATGGCCACAAGTGGCTAATTGAAGCCATCACCTGAGAAGCAGCATTGGAGCTCATGTCATTAACTTTCACCTATCTCCAGAGGAAGAAAAGATCCAAGTGCATTATCTGAAAGCTGATTTCGCAGGCTAGCTCCTTTGCTAGATCCCATTCACCTTCTGATCTCATCTGCTGGAGTATTTTTAGGCAGCTTAGCATACCTTGCAACTGTACAGTTTAGGCGGCAGCTGCGTTTATCCCGCCTCATACGGCATTCAAGGTGTACTTGCCCTACTTTCTCCACAAAGCAGTCAACAAACACTTCATGCACCATTACATTTCGCTCATCATTCACACCCAGCCAGTTCCCTGCTGTTTACAATGGAACCAACATTATACAATACTACCCAACTTGCCTACTGGGCTAAAACTCAGATCCTTAGAGCATTAGAACTCTGGCTGCATTAAGGAATCCTTACATGAAGTCCCTTCGGTGAAACCTCTTAGGAGTTTCTTTTTCAACACAGAAAAACGATGGTTTCTAAAATGAACAAAAGGTGCTCACTATGGCCATGAAACCCTTTCCACACAGGCAGCAGGGGGAGAGGCAAGATCACTTCACTGGGGTTTGCTCTCAATGTGCACACCACCTGGCTCAACGGAGACCACTATTGTCTGTAAAAACATAAGAACAGCCCTGTTGGATCCAGCTAATGGCCTGCCTAGTCCAGCATCCTGTTCTCATAGTAGCCAACCAGTTGCCTGTGGGAAACCAGCAAGCAGGAACTGGTATTAGGAAGCATTGTTGCTCCAGCTGTGGAGTAGAGCAGAGCCATCGACTGCCCTCTCCATGACTTTGTTCACTTAAAGCCACCCCTGATAGTGGCCATCACAGACTCTTGGGGGAGCAAGTGCCATAGTTTCGATTGTGCTCTGCATGAAGAAGTAATTTATTTTCTCTGTCCTGGATCTTCCAAGATTCAGCTTCATTGGCTGTCCACGAAGTCTAGTGTTAAGAAAGAGGGAGGGAAAAACTGCTCTCCTCACTTTCTCCCTGCCAGGCATAATTTCACACCCTTCTATCATGTCACCTCTTCCTCGACTTCCCTCTAATCTAAAGTGTCCCAAATGCTGCAACCTTTCTTTGCAGGGGAGTTGCTGTGTATCTTTGATCATTTAGGTTGCTGTTTTCTGAACTTTTCCCAACACTGCAATATCCTTTTTCAGGTGAGGCAACGTATACAGGACTTCAAATGTGGTCACACCAGAGATTTGTATGACGGTATTATGATAGTGGCAGTTTTATTTTCAATTCATTTCATAAGGAGCCCTAGCATGGAATTTGCCCTTTTCTCTGCAATTCTAGAATGCCTTATCTGGAAAACAAGATAAAAAAAATTGTTGGAAGTTTTAAAATTAAATGCATTTAGAGAGGCTTTTTATCTGGTCTACTTATATTTATTGAGTAGGAAAAGCATATATTGCATGGTTTCATTTTAAAACACACACATATGCAAACACTGCACAGCCAAACGTCTGTTCTGGAATATAACAACAACAGTACTATTGTTATTACTATTACTATTTTTATTATTTTATTTGTACCCTGCCCATCTGATTGTGAAAAGGAAGGTGCTGTTTCAGCAGGGAACATATTACCATAGGAGATGCTTTTTGTTCAAAAGTAGTACCAAAGGAATTTGAGGCAGCAACCATGGGGCTCTGGATGCCACCCTACAGGGATCAGTTGGACTTGGAAAGGCACGTTGACTGGCAAATCCTTTACTTGCCATTCCATCAGCAGATGCAAAATTTCAGTGGTTTGAAATCCAGAAATAATTGTCCAAAACGTTAAAGAAAACAAAAGGTCACTTCAGTAACATAGGACACACACCATGTTATTTCCCACCAGCAGAAATTTGGAACTGCCAGAATGCAGAGAGAAACTGGATCTCAGTGAGCAATCAACCTAATTAGTTGATCAAATGGTATCAATGAAGATGTGGACAGTATTGTTGAAACAGCATCTTTTTAATGGAATATGGAAACAGCAGCTACTGATCTCATATGCCAAAGGTTAATTCTTGATCCACAGATAACACATTCAAGGACAGGATAAGTGAAAGAATAAGCTAGGATTATTATTTTTAAAGCACCTGCAACAGTATGAGAATCCCTCATCCCTTCTAAGGCTGCAGTCCAAGAAAACATGGACAGGATTGCACTGCAAGTCACAGGACTGCTAAACTTCATTCCATGTGCAGAAATGCTCAAAGTTGAAGCATGTCTTAAGGCCGTGGTTTTGCAGCTGTTCCTAAAGCATCAGCACACAGCTCTGCAACAATAACTTGGTCAGAGATAAACATGATCCCTATTTGAAAAAGTTTGAGGTGAATACAAAATTCACAGTAGAAGAGATCAATTTTATTTTACTTAAAAACTCCATATAAATTGCCATTGATCGAATAATGCATTAAAATCATTCAATAATTTAATATATTCACTCCTATATTCAAAAACCATGGGGAGGATATCTAAAAAAATGAGGTACAAGAGGTACAGTGTTAAAAGCTGGTTGGTTCATGGAAGTAAATAACCCCAAGGGTTTGTCATCCTTTATAAATCATTTACACTCACATGCCTTTCACTGTTATTAACATCTGCTGCTGTTAATTTTGGGTGATGTTGCTAGGAGGAAGCGTTTTCTTTAATTGATTGTAGTTCCAGTGTAGTTGCTCCACTTCCACCTTGTGTCGGCAACGTGCCTCTTCCAGTTCTTTTAAGAGACGTTCATTTGTAGAAACCAAGGTTCTGCAAGAAAGCGTTGCATTTTTTTAAAAAAAGAAAATCAATTATTACGTTACAAAATAAACCATGGAACCTACAGATGTGAAGAACAGCCCTGCGCGCACACAGCTGCACTCAAACCTGGAGAGATCACAGATAACATATTTTGTTGCTTGAAAGCATGTCTTGGCTGCTGGGCTGTCAAAAGGGAGCCAGTTCTTTCTACCCCTTTGCTCCACTGGTTCAATAATGGGGGGGGGGGATCCCTTTCTCTTCTACAGGATAACAAATAGATGCTCATGTGCATTTTTTCACATGCCTTAAGGTAGCCTTCTCCTTACTTGTCCATTTTGTTTGAGACCTGTTGGTACTTTCTCTCTCTCCCCAAAACTAAGGGATTGCAAATGCAAGAACTGGAGGTAAGAATGAGAAGAACGACAAGTCTTTTTTTGAGGGGGGCAGTCAGGGAGGAAAAATTGGGAACCAAGTTTTTGGGGGTAAGCAGGGTGGAAGGGAAGAGAACCTGGAGTGAAATTAAACTTGTATAAGAACAGCTGGTTCTTGGCGTTTGTGATTCAGACCCTGCCTCGACCTTTCACTCAGCTTGTCTACTTGTGCAATCACTTCTCTCCTCTTGGGTCAGCCCTCCATTTCCTCACTTTTCTCAACGTTTACTATTTAGACGTTGAGCACTGGAGGTTCCAGGTGGCCAACGTGGCTGAGTAGAGCTTGGGGTCAAGCAAGGAGGAGCACTTCTGTGTGGAGGGAGATGAAAGAACTTGTGCTGGAAGCAGCTTGGCAAAGACAGTGACCATACATTGGGAGAAGCGGATGCCATTGAACACAAGAACAAATTTTTAAATGGCCAAACATTTGAAATCTTGAGAGCTTCCACTTAACATCCAGTACCAAGCTTCTACCTGTGGCTTTCCTGCAACATCTTTGTGAGTTCCTGCATCTTGTCAAAGTGCTGGAGGCGCTGTTTCAAACTGGCATTTTCATCAGCCAACAGCTTGTGGTGGTTTTCAAGTTCTGGAGAGAGAAAGAATCTATAGCCATAAGCAACCATCTTACTTAAAAAAGGTGTTAGCACTGCATGACAGGGAAGTATATATGAAAAAGATGAGGAGAAAGGGCTTGCTTGTTGCACTCCCATTCGTTGCATTTCCCCGAGCCATATGAAAATGATCAGAAGGAATGGGTATTTGTCAGCTGGGCCAAGCAGTTGAGTGTGTCATGGATCCAAAAGGCAGCACACTGGCTGCTTGTGAGCTACCAACCCCAATTCAAGGTTTTGATGCTGGTGTACAAAGCACAAAGCTTGGAGGCCCAAGTACTTAAAGAAATTCCTCCTCCAGTGCCAGCCAACTTGTGCCCTGAGGTCGGCTGGGGATGCCCACTGATGGGTACTGAATTATGAGTATTGATATAAAATTGAAGCAAGTTTAACTCTACTTGTATAAGTTATAGTGATGTATTTTTAAAAAGTTTTAATCTTTGCAAGCATTGTATTTTAATTATATTGTCTACCACCCCCAGTTCCCATGAAACAAAGAGTGGGGTTAAAAAGGGGACCAAAAAAGGTCTTTGGGGTAGCAGCTGCCAACTGATGAGATAGTGACCTTTTCCTGTGAGCAAAGCATTGGGATCTCAACACGATCTAGCACAACAGGACTGAGACAGAGAGCGAAATCAGTTCAGACACGAGGGTTAAGAAATTTTGGAACTTTTGAGATTTACTCCTCTGAAATGCCGTTTTACAAACCCCAACAATGCATATATTTGATATGCTTTTTTATATCAGACCTCAGGTGGAAAGTGTGGGCACCTTAATCTGAGTGAATTGTACACAGTTATCATTCTGAAAACCAATCAGCAGGAATTTAAGGGAATTATAAATCTGCTCAGCAGGCTTCTTATGTGACCGGGTCTCCGTGTGACAATGTGCTTGAATACATGATGGCAATATTTGTGTTTGTTAGTGTGTTTTAAAAGACAGCCCAATATGCAAGATGAAAGACATCACAGTCCTGCTTCTGGTGACCACCCACCCCCACTTAGCTGGCCTGGTGGCCCTGCCAGGTTCACGGTCCTTTCCGGACACCACCAGTTAGACTGTTCCGAAGCATCTTTGCCTGTACACTAGGGATAGGCTCATTTCCCCCTCGCGCTGCAGCAAATGCTATTCATAAGGAGTCTGCAGTGATTAGTGCAAGGCTAGAAAAGACCAAAATGTACATGCAAAGTTCCATATGCCATTTGCAGGATCTCTGCTCTAGGTTGCCCCTCCCTCAACTGCTATAAACTTACAAAGTTGCCCTTTATTGGATGGAGGATACAGAATCTTCATGTGTTCAAACAAACACATGGACTGCTTTATTCAGATACATATTTTTAGAAACTTACTGATTATCTGCAGTGGTGCTGCGTGAGTGGCCTCTGCATTCTGGGTCCTTTGTTCCATTCTGGGACTGTGGACTTTCAGAGCTGCATGTTCTTTCAGTAATTTGTCTAAATTATGCTTCAATATATCCTAATACAATGGGGAGTGTAGAAAGGAGAAAACGATGAAGCAGAGAAAATGATTAAAGCAGCTATTACTTCACCAAACCTTTATTAGGCATCACAAATGATTGAAGTAGCATTTCAGACTCTGTTATATTGTCTACATCATTTTCCTTGAAGTAGTTTTGGAGTGTTTTTGTGAGACTCTCTCTAATTTGTTTATTTGTGGTTAGGATGGGAGTGAAGGACCATGATGGGGTGGTTTGTGTTCCCTCTCCTATTTTAATGGTGACTTCTACTGGGGCGTGATCTGTGATTTTTGTGTTACCTATGTTTGTTGACTCCACTGAGGGGATCAGACCTTGTGTGAGCAGAATGCTGTCCAGTCTGGACACTGTACCATGGCATCCGGATTGGAATGTATGGCTGATGTCTCCTGGGCTTTGCTCACCCCAAATGTCATAGAGACCCGTTTTTTAGCATTTTTAGTAACTTGTAAGATTCCCTAGTTGTTGGGGGTTTCCTTCGGAGGAAGGTTGCCTATGGGGTTGTAGGGTGGATGTCTTTCAGGGATATACCTTTCATATTAAGATTGAGATCACCTCCTAGGATTGCTTCCCCTTCAGAGAAGGAGAGGAACTTGTTTAGTGTTTTTTGGGTGAATTCTAGTTGTTTCAAGTTTGGGGCATATATGGAGCTGATTGATAGTTTAATTTTGCCATCTAGTGTCCCTTTAGCAAAAATGAATCTGCCTCTTTTGCCCTTTGTTGTGGCTTTGAAGTTCAGGTCTCTACTAAGTATTATGGCTACTCCATGGGCCTTCCCTGATACTCTCTATAATCTATCCCCCACTCTTTAACCCAAATCTAATCCTAATCCCACTAGTCCCCCACCCACCACACTCTAGGTCAGCACAACCCCATTGGTTCGTTAAACTACACAAAGTGAGAGACACAGGACAACCGAGACGGGTTGGCAAGGATTCACCCGACATTTCAGACTCTGTTGACAGGCCTACATTAAGACCCCTCACACAGGCGAGGATGAGAGGCTCCTCCGCTGGCGTTGGTGCAGGGAATCACCTGACTGAGACACAGGTCAAGTAGCTCCCTCTCAGCTGTGCGGCACGAGGGGCTTCGGAGGAGAAAGGATGGCCGGCAGCATCACCAAGGGAGTAGAAAGGGGCAAGCTGGTTGGACCAACGTCTTTACCTGCTTAGCCATGCATGGCACCTGTTGTTCCCATTAACCCTTGCTGACTTTTACATTCTGTACCAATTTGAGCAACCAAGAAAGTGAAAGAGGAAGAAGATCTGAGTTCAAGTCCTCCATCCAGCAGGAGCCAGGGCATTTAAAGGCCAAGGCCAAGGCTTCCTGCAGGTGTCCTCTTCCTGTCCTCTGTTCTGACAGGGCCACACTCCCAGGGAACACTGATCTGATGTCAGTGGTAGCAGGTAAAGCATGTTTATATGACTGAACTGGGAAGAGTTTTCAGGGGCACTTTGACCCTGTCTTCTGACGAGGAATTAACCCTATCCTATATGCTCTGCAGACAGAGAAAAAGTAGTCGGGTGGATGTGAGACAGAAATCCAACAAGATGAGGAAAGAAAGAGGGATTTGTAGTGACTAATTGACTGTATTTAGCTCAAGCTGCTGACCAGTAAATTACAGTAAAATGAAGAACAAGGAATTCAGGCATGTGTTACCCAATATTAGTGGCTTGAAATACTGGCCAAGTACACCAATAATTCCATAAAGGGGCTATAAGCCTTTCAATGATATGCCCTGCAGAGCTCTGACAGAAGCAAATGGGAAGCTCCAGCTGCCAGTGTGGGTGCAACCCCTGAGCACTCCTGCCTACAGATTCTACCCAGCAGCTGCTCCAACGACTGTGGGATCCCAGTGATCCTCTGAGCTAAAAGTAATCAGAATAGACCCTGCGGATCAAGCAACAGCTGCTACAAACGCAACACCAGAGGACAAAATAAATTAGAATGGTCTGAATTTCAGTGTTTGCTTTGTATTTTGAAGGAATTATAGAGCTTCTATAGTTAAGGTGGCTTAAACGGAAAAGAAAGAAATCTCTGATTTGCAGACAAGTTTGGAGAAATTCTGCCCTGAAAAGTAGACCACTGCTGCCTGGGGAGAGATTCATTAGGCAGGATTTGTGCTTTTCATGGCCTTTAGTGATGGCTGTGTATATGCTGAACTTCCACAAAAAGGACAGAATGTGACATTGGAAACAAAACCTCAACTTTCCTTTTAAAAATAAAGCAAATTTCTACCCCTTTGCCTAGGAGTACATAGTCAATGCTTGCTGAAACATCGGAAACCAGAGTGAATTGCTGAACTTGTCACCAATTGCTGAACTCTTCCCTATGACTGGCAGAAGCAACATTAAGCAAAAAATGATAGAAGACAAATCTGGTAATCAGCAATACAGGAAAACTAGTATAGCATCCTGCACCATAGGTCCTTTGGATGGGTTTTAAGTTCGAATAAATGAATTTTTAAAAAAATCTGAAACTGATTGTTGGGAGTTTGACAGCTGCATCTTGCCATCCCAGATTAGAACACTATATGCACAGGGAAATCATGGGGTTGCGGAATACTGCATTCTACTTACCCTGTCTTTCTTAGCACTATTCAAGTCTGATGCCAAACTGTTGATCTTGGCATTGTATTGCTCTTCTTGCTCAGAGATACGCTTTTGCAAAGCCTGTCTCTCTAACCGAAGGTTATTCAGCTCTTGGTATTCTGCAGGAGGTCTCTGTTGATCTGTGGGTGTGGATTTCTGAATTGCAGACAAAACAGTTTCTGCCTGAGCTAGGAATTAAAGGAGATTTTTCTAAGTTCATATTTAGTGACCAGGTTTGTGGGGGGGGGGGGCAGGGGTGTAATTTCCTTCAAACTACCTGCTCAGTCTTTACAAATTCACTGTTCCAGTAGAGCAGCATGGCTTTTACTTGCAAGTAACCTCAGCAAAATTGATCCTAACAGAGCTGCTTTACTATGAGAGCAGAAGGCGATGTCCGATGGACACGCCTTTGTATTTTTAAGTTCACAAAGAAATTCTGCTGCAGGAAAATTTGTTATTTGCTCCTGTGACCCATAGCCCTTTTATAGCATCACTACTGAGCCACTCAACCCCTGGTTCTCCAGGCCCCAGTTTAAACAGAAGCCCCTTTTCAAATTCCTTATGATGAGCCAAGTACCCTCAAGTCTAATCCTATCTATTGAGACATGGGGTCACATTGCAAAACACAGTGTTGATCACATGAGACCTCTTCAGAGCATTTTCTTCCTGTGATTATTTGCAGGCAGAGAGACTAGGCGTTGGGATCCCCCACTCCCTCCCTTGTCCCACTGTGCTTCATAACATGAAGAAACCGAGGTAACCAATGCCAGTTTGGGAAGATGCCTTCGCCCAGGTAAGCGCTGCTCACCTTGCTTCTCCTCTGGCTGACACTCCTCCCATCACTCTCCGGAGTAATCTCCTGCTTCCCAAGGAAAGGGACCACTTTTGTGTTGCTAACAACAGGTGTCCATCCCAGCAGCAGTTCAGAATAACTTCATGAAATGGCACAATAAGCCTTTAAACTGGCCAGTCTTGCTCCTTGAGCAAATGCAGTGAACGGTGCTAAGGAGGCCAAAAACAGGTGAGGAAAAATAAAAGCCTACCTCTCATTTCCCTACTGGGACTATTTCTGCCAAGTGAAAAGCAGTGCACATCTGTCAAACCTGTTGCCGGGGTTGGAGAAATCAATGGGGGAAACCGATCTATCGTTACCCGCAAGTCGCCTTGCAGGAGGAAGGAGCCCAATTATCACGGAGAAACACACATCCCCAACAAATGACTCGTACTTACATAAAAAAGTTTGGTTGCAATGAAGCGATTTGCAACCATTCCAGTGTTTATCAACCAAGTCTAGAAGACATTCAAGTCCTGTTTCATACAGCCCTTCATCCGCCAGCTGAACTACTCCTTGAGGTTTGCACTTTAAAAAATAAAAAAATTTACTTTAATGTTTACATGTTTTTAAAAAGAATTCTTACTGCTTTTAAGTGCTTTTAATTGTTTTAAATACGCTTTTGTTTTATTTTTAATAGTGCTATTTTACTACTTGATGTTTGCTACCCTGGGCAGGATAGATTAACAGGCACTGCACACAGAAAAATGTTGTGAGCTCCCCAATCACTATTGTGCAGGATCTAGACACAGCTTAAAACGAGGAGCTGCATGCAGCCTGCGGCCTGGCCCAGTGAGAAGCCTGTGCTTTCCCATTACCACTGCAAAATGAACAAAGTAATGTATTCTCACCTTATCCATAATGCTCTGGAGTTCAGAATTGCCTGGAAGGCTGATAGGTACATGCGCTCCAATTAGCATATCTAGTCCCCAGCACTCACCTTTGTCAGATCAGTGCACAGGGCTCTTTACTGGAAGTAAATGGCATATAGACTAGCTTATTAGTCAAACAGCTAAAATCCAAAGGGTTGCTTAGCATTCTGCTGCCCCCACTCACTCCTCTGGTAGTGATCAGATGCATATGGCTGCCATGTTTAGAAGTGATATTTTCAAGCTCATGGGCAGAAGAATAAAGATAAATCTACTCTCTGGCCATAAAGCTCTTAATCAACTAAACTGTTAGTCCTAGGCTATATGCAAAGGAAGGAACATACAAAGCTGCTAGTAGATCAGAAGGCTGGGTTAGAAGTGGAACAAGGAAAAGGAACAAGGATAGAACAAATGGAAATGGAACCAAACACACAATGAAGCAAGGAGGCAGGTGTGCAGCAGGCAAGTGCAAACTCAGATTTGAATCTTTGCTGACAGAAAAAGCAAGAGGCAGGTTAACTCAGCTAACAGGGTTCAAGCACTGGATGAGCATGGTCCCTAAATCTGAAAAAGAGGGAAGCAACTATTTTAGGGAATATGACAAATGGATCAAGAAGACAATTGGGAAAAGATTCTCTTGGCTCTCGGGTCAAAGCACGGCACCTTTTTCAGGCAATTTTCTTGTCCCATTATTAATCCATGTTCATAGAAAATAGTTAAGTCGCCAAGTCAGCTATGGCGAGAAGAAATGCAACCAGCCAATGAGTCACAGAAGGTTTATGAAAACCTCTTACAGATTACAAATTACTAATAATGTATGACTGGCTAGTAAACATTTTGTGGGTTACTGACTTATGTAAGAAGGCGTTGCTATCCTTGACAGGTTGCCTTTGAAGATGATGAGCTCTTGACTGGCTCACCAATACACATACAGTGGTGCCTCGCAAGACGAAATTAATTCGTTCCGCAAGTTTTTTCTTCTTGCGAGTTTTTCGTCTTGCGATGCACGGTTTCCCATAGGAATGCATTGAAAATCAATTAATGTGTTCCTAAGGAAACCGCCTTCAGACCAGGTCCGGGGACAGTCTGTCCCCCGACCTCTTCTGAAGGCTGGGGGGGGGGACAAGGGCTTTTCTTCCCACCCCCAGCATTTTAAAAAACCCCGGGACAGCGGAAGACTTCTCCGCTGTCCGGGGCGATCTTAAAATGCTGGCGGGCGGCATTTTAAAATCGCCCGGGACAGCGGAGGACTTCTCCGCTGTCCGGGGCGATGTAAAAGCCCCTGGGAAGGCAGGCAGGGGGGGCCAAAGACTTTTGCCCCCCGCCCGCCTTCAGAAGAGGTCCTGGACCTCTTCTGAAGGCGGGCGGGGGGCGAAAGTCTTTGGCCCCCCCGCCTGCCTTCAAAAGCCGTCCGGGAAGGTAGGCAGGGGGGAGCAAAGACTTTCGCCCCCCGCCCGCCTTCAGAAGAGGTCCTGGACCTCTTCTGAAGGCGGGCGGGGGGCGAAAGTCTTTGCCCACCCCCGCCTGTCTTCAAAAGCCGTCCGGGACAGCGGAGAAAGGCGCTGCCTTTCTCCGCTCTCCCGGGAAGGCAGGCAGGGGGGAGCAATGACTTTCGCCCCCCGCCCGCCTTCAGAAGAGGTCCTGGACCTCTTCTGAAGGCGGGCGGGGGGCGAAAGTCTTTGCTCCCCCCCCGCCTGCCTTCAAAAGCCGTCCGCGATAGCGGGAAGCTCTTCCCTGCTATCCCGGACTGCTTTTAAAATGCTGGCGGTGGGGAGCAAAGCCTTTCGGCCCCCGCCGGCCTTCCTGGACCTCTTCTGAAGGCCGGAGGGGGGGAAAGGCTTTGCTCCCCACCACCAGCATTTAAAAGAGGTCCCCGGAGATTTCCCTCTGGGCTTTCGTCTTGCGAAGCAAGCCCATAGGGAAATTCGTCTTGCGAAGCGCCTCTAAAACAGAAAACCCTTTCGTCTTGCGGGTTTTCCGTCTTGCGAGGCATTCGTCTTGCGGGGTACCACTGTAAATGTATTGGTGCACTCATGCCTATCAAATAATCCTGAATCAGTGAAGAAAAACAAGGAGGGGATTTTTCTGAAACATTTCAGGAGAAACACTTCAGGAGAATTACAAACCAGGAATGAAAACTTAAGGTACGTTGTCTATGCCAAACTTTTTTAAAAGGGGAAATTACTGAGCTGTGTGCCTGAGTCATGGGGAACCACTTAGAGCCACTCCCACAAAGACAGGAGTGATCTAACAGGGATATAACGCATCAAACAGTATTGAAGATATCCTAGACTCAAGTTGTTAAAGGCTTTCTAAATTAGTACATTAACTTTGTAGTTGGCCCAGTAGCATATGGGCAGCATGTGTAAACTGTTAAACACTGGAATTATGTGCTGGGAGATAAACATCATTTCCATATGAATACACAGATAGCTACCAGAAAAAAGGGGGGAATTACTTCACTAATGAAAAGGAGATGAATATGCACAGATTTCAGAAAGGAATTGGGATCCTATTATGGAGGAGTCAGTTACCAGGATAAGGAAATAGAAGGGGAACTTAGTGCCTCTTTAAATGAAGTACTAACTTTCATTCGAAAAACACACACCAGGAAATGGAATGCTGATGGGGGGGGGGGGGCTTAGCCAATCCATGCTAGTATCAGTGATCAGGTGCAAACACATATCCTTAGGAATCTTCAGTGTACCCGTTTTGTTATAACTGATCCACTAGAGAAGTTGGCTTGATCTCAAACTGACACATTTTTGACATTATCTCCTTTCTTTAGGTCTTTGCTCTTTAGCCTTTCACGTTCAGGTACCTTCTGGTCATGTCCCGTTGTTGTCTTCTGAGAAGTAACGACTATTTCATTGACTTCTGGTGGGGCTACAAATGGAAAAAGTATTTGAACATAATGGTTTCAGTCTAGGTGAAAAAACACTAAACCATGAAATAGCAGAATTCTTAATAATAATAAAAAACATTTATATTCCTCCCCTGTGAGGTCGGCTAGGCTGAGAGGCAGTGACTGGCATCATAGCTGAGTGAAGATATGGACTCTTGTTCCCCAGGTGCTAGCCTGACACTCTAACCAGAACACTGCACTGGCTCCCAGCAACTTTCATAACAAGATGATCTCAATATAAGCGAACTATATTCCTTTTCCAGTTGTGCACATTATGTCATGTGCAGGAGTTACATCTGCTGCTCTGCGGGTCAGTTGAAACCGTTCTCATAACAAATGCCGGATGTTTCAATATGTAGGTTCTCCTAGGCCCAGTTCACACATAATATTAAGCCAGAACACAGGTCAGCACCAATTAGCAAATGCATGGGCTCCTGGACAGGTGATCATGTCTACTCTGTTCCTACCTGGCCATTTGCTGCTGCCCTGTGCTGAATTAAGTCATAGTTTGGCTCGTGGCTTAGCTATCCCAAGAGATACCGTGAGATACAGATAAGCTCATTTTCTCTGCAGAGGTTCAACTGAAGCCGAACAAATGAAGTACATAAATAACTAGTGAAATACTGGGCTAATCCACATGGTGGCACTCTTATCATAAAGATGGTTAGGAATTAGCACATATGTTTGAGGCACAGAGTCCCAGATTTAAGACAATCCCTCTATTTCAGAAAGACAACTGCCACAGCCAACAATCTTTGCTGAAAACAGCAGCCAGACATCTAGCTCCCACATTCCTCTTCATACAATCTAGCAGAACTGATCCCTATCCCATATCCCTTATTTTGAAGAGTCATGGATACTGACTGAGACATCAAAACACAGGTTAAGTTTGACAAAACAGGGCTGGGAGGGTGGGGGAGGTAGATGCATGGCTGCTGCTGCTTTCAGTGGCAGCTGTATTTTAGATGTACAGCAAGGCCACAGAAACACTTAAAAAACAATTTTACCTGGATGGGGTGTAAAAATAGCATGGCTTGTGATCTTTTCATATGCTTCAGCCTCATTGTGGAACTTCAAATTAGGGTCTGTCTTGGGCAGCTCTTGTGATTTAGCTCCTAAGAATGAAACTCTAACGCCGATTTTCTTTTTCTTGTGTCCTTGACCAAGGGCACTGTGAGAAACTTGTAGAGTTGGTGAAGTAGGCAAGCTTCTATATTCTGGAGGGGGAAACCCAAATTATTGCAACATACTGACATGTATTTTACTTCGTAATTTGCTACTGGGTAATACAGTTTGGAAACTGGAACAGTCTACAAACACATTATTCAAGTCTAGCTTTAAGTCACTGAGGTCACGCTGGCATGAAACGAGACTAAGAACCATTTTACTTCGATCAGCAGAATCACAGAGCAAGGCTGGTCCAGGACTATACCACTTTAATCGGCAGGTGACAGAGCTTGCTGACAAAAACTTCCTTGAGCATTTAAAGATTTATTTATTTATTTATTTATTTATTTATTTATTTATTTATTTCAGAACAATAAGTCCAGCTTAACCATTCAGGTTCAGTGCACAGTTTAGGCCACAGTCCAACTGAGATAGTTGTGTTTAAGGCCATTTATTCCCAAAGTATTGAAGTGCGAAGTCTGCAGTACAACGCCAAGGAGTTCAGTCCCACTGAAGTCAGTGAGATTTACCGTATTTTTCGCTCTATAAGACGCACCAGACCACAAGATGCACCTAGTTTTTGGAGGAGGAAAACAAGAAAAAAAATATTCTGAATCTCAGAAGCCGGAACAACAAGAGGGATCGCTGCACAGCGAAAGCAGTGATCTCTCTTGCTGTTCTGGCTTCTGGGATAGCTGCGCAGCCTGCATTCGCTCCATAAGACGCACACACATTTCCCTTTACTTTTTAGGAGGAAAAAAGTGAGTCTTATAGAGCAAAAAATACGGTACTTCTAAATAGTTATGCACAGCACTGCGATGTCACTCTCCATGTTGGATTCTGACCATTAACTGTAAAAAAGGTACAAATCTAAAGCCAAGTTGCAGTGCAATTAAGTGATACGTGTTTGCCTGTATGCTGGAGGAGTGTTCCATATAAAAACACAAAAGTGAGGATTATAACGGTATTTGTTTTAGCCACCACTTCTGTTGCTTGTCAGTAAAACCTATCTATCAGCATGCAAAGTGACAGCTGGAACCCTGTGCAACAGATGCCTATGGTATTAATGACCAAACTCTGCCATTTAATTACCACAATAACATTTGTTATAACATACCTTTATTCGTTTCTGAGGCTTTCAGCATATTTCTATTTTGTAACTGAGCAGCCTAGAAGGAAAAAGAAAAAGAGGACTCTTCTACAATCAAGATCTCTGGACTCAGCAATACAGCTGCAAATAAAACATTTTAGGTGCAATATACAATGCGACACTAGATGGCGATGGTGAGCCTTATGGAAAATTCAATGAATTTTAAAAATGCTTTAAAAGGCATTTTCAAAACAGTTTTTATATGTGTGTAGATTCCACCTTTGTAGCACAACCCACACCTGACAAAAGCAGGCCTTAAGTCTGAACCCACCAGCCGAATGGCAGTCCTGTTTGGATCTTCCTTTGCAGTATGGCTTGGCATCCACTGCAGTAATTTGGAGCCCATGTTGCTGTCCTGTTGGCTTTGGGGCTTTTTGAAAGGGGGGAGCTGTTCCCATGAGAGTGGGAGAGGTCCTCACTCCCTCCTTTCTCCAGCGCTTGTCCCCAGTTCACACCAACTTATGTTTTGAAGCCTGAGTACTTCCTGGCCTTACAGCTTCCCATCACTCAACTTGCTGCTCTTTAATGCTATAATGCTCTGTTTTGTACCTGGCCCCCATGGAGACTCCCACTGTCTCACACCTCCTCTTTCAAGCTCTTCCTGGGTGGTTTGTAGCCAGGCAAACAGCAGTAAACTACCAGGTCTCCTGCTGATGTTCCTACCCCTCTAGGAATCCCTTGTGAGTCCTGCAGTCCCTCGTGCATGTGTCAGCGGGAAAAATAATTTGGGATGGGGAGGGCAAAACAGAGAAGCAGATACAACATTTAAAAGCTTTTGTAACAAAGCTAAACAGCTGGGTTTTTAAGAGCTCCATCTAGACCCAAATAATCTGCATGCTGCAGAGAACTGGTCTTGGGAGTGGAGAGGCTGCCAGAGATGATTCATGAGGATGTGAACCTTGCCTATCTCTGCCAGAGGGGAGAGCCATTCCAAAGTAACGGAAGGCCCTGGGAGCTTCGGAACACTGTTTGTTTGTTTGTTTGTTTGTTTGTTTGTTTGTTTGTTTGATATCCCCCCTTTTCTCCAAGGAGCTGAAGGTGGTAAACACCCTTCTCCTGCCCTCCCTTTTATCCTCACAGGCTAGGAGGCTGTGACTAGCCCAAGGTGACCCAGTGAAATTCATGGCCGAGTGGGGATGTTAAAGACAACCAGATCCTGTATGGTTTGCTTCGAGAACCACACACCGAGTTGGAGGCATTCTTGACATGGGAAGAATGTACGACACAGGATTTTAAATGTTTTTATTTACCTTGGGCAGGTTTTCTTGCTTCCAATTCTGCAACAAGACAAGCCGTGGTGGAGACGCTCCTGGCTTTCGATGCCTCTTAGTATTATCTTCTATTTTGTGAATACCTCAAGAAATAGATTTAAATGGTAAATTAATCTACAGAAACCCATACAATACACCACAGCCCTATATAATTTCCATTCCAAGGTCGTCACTTTTACTATGGCTCCACCTTTGTGAGTTTTCTGCTTTGTGTGATTTGCTGTCCTTTCTATTTTCTGATGTGTTTTGCTCTTTTTGCCTTCCTAAGGTTGTTTACTTTTTTAAAAAAGCTTTCTTCTGTCCTTTTTTTTTTGGTTCTTGCCTCCTGAATTAGCTGCCTTAAGGTTCCATCAGCTTGGTTGGAACTAGAAAAGGGGCCTTTTTAGTAGTGGCCCCATATATTTGGAACACTCATGCAAAGTAGAATATTCCACCCTACATCTGTTTTTAGGCAGACCTTTAAAAACTGGTTTTTAAAATGTGTTTAAAAGTATCTGGTTGGCTACTGCTGAAAACAGGATGCTGAACTAAAAGGACTTGGGCCTGATCCAGTCAGGCTCTTCTTCCACTCCAAATCCCAACCTTGGCTCAGTGGGGTAGAAATACAAAGGCAGTGGTTGGGTGTTTTGAGATGGCAGACTGCAAAAAAAACCTTCCATTTATCTCAATGGTATCGCAGGGTGGTCTAAGGCCCCAAGCCTACATTGTGACATCATCACATAACATCAGAATGGATACTGAAGAGAGGGATTTCTACCAAACAAGTAATAAATTCCCAACTATGAAATAGATCGGTGAGCATTTAAAGCTACTATACAACCCAGAAGCCTGGGGCTCCACCCTGACATGAACTAGCCTGTTATTGAAGACAACATGAGAAAAGTAACAAACAAATCACATACTGTTTAAATCGTGGAATTCAACTTTGGGGTGACTTTCGGCCGATCCAGTTATTCCTGGAGGCTTACTTAAGTCCCATTCACACTTTGTAATGAGGTTCAGGACCGCCTCATCATCTTTATCCATCACCAAGCACTTTTTGGACATGAAGTTAATGTATTCAACTCTTGGATGGGCAGAACTGCAGTGAGAAAATGGCATGCTTTTTATACCTTGTTTAAGTTTTCATTTGAGAGAAAAATGTATCTCAAGAAACAAAACAAGAGCGCTCTTCAGGCACTGCTGCCCTAAATGGGTTGCAGGGATGTTAGCTTAGCCCCCCCCCCCCGGGCCATGCATCTAACACTCAGGTAACCTGAGCAAAGCTGTCAAGTGGGGAGCCTTGCGTGCCCATAGAGGCTTCCTGCATGACCGAGGAGCTTGTGGGGAGCCTCCACAGACAGGCAACTCTCTCTGCTGCAGACTCAAATCACCTGAGTAGCCAAGAGGACTTGCAGGCCTCCAGGAGAGAGGCTGAATGTTGGCCTCCACAGGGCCGCTGTACCAGGGTTGCTTTTTAAAGTGGTGATATCCAAAGACAGCCATGGAGAGCTCATAATCTAATTCTAATTAACACACTTTTGACAAGGGAAAGTAGGTCAGTTAGCCTGATTAAGGATTAAGACTCAGAAGATCTAACAGAGGTTTTAAGCCTTTCAGAGACTTCCTGTGCCACAGAAAGCAAACATAGTTACAGCTCAAGCTGTAAATGAAGACCAAGTACTTGGATATTCGCCACGTCTGCATAGCACATCCCTACATTCCTGGCTTTGCGTGAAGCAGGATGAAACAACTCCTGTTTGAAAAAGGAACCGCATGGCCTGTAATGGCTCGGTGGACAAGGCAACCCTCAAGTAAGACCAGATATTCCAGAACTGTGCCTAACTCTGTCTTCGGCACAGATAAGCAACGGGTGGCGCTGTGGGTTAAACCACTGAGCCTAGGACTTGCTGATCAGAAGGTGGGCGGTTTGAATCCCCGCAACGGCGTGAGCTCCCGTTGCTCGGTCCCTGCTCCTGCCCACCTAGCAGTTCGAAAGCACGCCAAAGTGCAAGTAGATAAATAGGTACCGCTCCGGCGGGAAGGTAAACGGCATTTCCGTGCGCTGCTCTGGTTCGCCAGAAGCGGCTTAGTCATGCTGGCCACATGACCCGGAAGCTGTACACCGGCTCCCTCGGCCAGTAAAGTGAGATGAGTGCACAACCCCAGAGTCGTCCGCAACTGGACCTAATGGTCAGGGGTCCCTTTACCTTTACAAGCTGCACACAAATCTTTAACGAACACTGTTTATCAGTTATCATCCCGTTTTCCACTGGCGCAGGTGACACAGAAAATCTGCCCTACTTGTAGATGGTGGGTTTGTCGTCTTAGGTATGCAGAATTGCAGGAAGGAAGCAGGCTGCATCAGTTAAGGTAGCAAAAGCTTGTTCACTCTGCCACACGAATCAAAGCACACCAGACTTGCACAAGTCTACCGATGGTGTACTACCCAGAGTGCCAATTACATTTAGTTTCCAGGGGGGGGGGGGCACACATAGACCAGGCTGCTTCTACCCTTTTGAATCTTCATTGGCAGTTCAACCAAAATGCTCAGAAAACCAAAACCAGGCGTCTGATACTGATTTCCCTTTTTGCCAGGTGCTGCTGGCAGAGTCAGGTCAGTTGAAAGGCGGAACAGTTATGCATCCTCTATTGTGCCCATAAGCCCCACAGACTGCAAGCCTTCGCCAAACCCCTTCGGCCAGCCTTCCTCCAGTCTGGTCTAAGGAAATTGAGAAATCCCTGCACTCACAGGAAAGTAACTACTTGTGTCTAAGGCAATTGCCCCACCTTATATCTTCCAGTTGTTCTGGACTACAACTTCCATCTAGCCAGCATGACTGATTGTCAGGGATGATGGGAGTCATAGTCCAAAACATCTGGAGGGCAAAATGTTGAGCAGACTACCTTGCAGGGTCACTTTACCCCACACATGCTCTCCTGTCAACCACTTCAGGCTGCAGAACTGGCAGGGCTAAAGATGCCACGCAATACCTGGTACCACACTTGTAAGAAATAGCTATTTTGGTGTGGCAGCACCTACACTTTGGAACTCCCTTCCTATTGACACCAGACAGGTGCATTTGCTGTATTATTTCTGGCGCCTGTTTGAAACCTTTTTGTTTAGGCAAGCTACAGACATTGACATGATTTAGTCTCGTTTTGGTTACTAATGATTTAATTTTTTTTTGAAAAGTTGTTAGCTAATTGTTTTTAACTGCTTTATTGATAATTCTCACATTTCTTGAAAAGCACTTTGTCACAATATATACAAATTACATAATTTTTATATTTTTTTAATTGAATAAATAAAGTAAGACACAAGCAAATAGTTTCATGTTTGTTCACGCTAAGATTTCTCCATCTTTACACTGCAACTATTGTGACAGGGGCTGCTCCCCACAGATGATTCTCCAGTCCCTTAGATAGTATGGGGTTGGGGTACTACACTCAGAACGGGGAGCCTCAGACACAACCCTGCACATGTATCTCTTTCTGTGCAGGCCTTGGAATCCCAGCCTATTACTTTTCAAATTCAAACCACTTGGTTTCAAAACTGATAACCTGTAATGCCTACAAAGCCAGTTTGAGGCCCTCTTGCTACAAAAAATTATCCCAGGCAGGAGCTATGAACACACAGGTAACTTTATGAACATTGCTGAGCCTTTCAGACTCTGGAGATAAAGCACTGAAAGTTGAGGGCCAAGATTCAAACGAAAAGCTGCATCCAATGCAGCACAGAGAGTTGCAGTCAGGAGAGGCGCTCAGAGAAGCGCAAGGGCTTCAGCACACCATTCTGGTGCTATTCCGGAGGGTCCTCTAATTGGCAGTGGGGTTGGGGCAGCACAGTGACAGGAAGGGGCACATGCAAATTCCTCAGGCAGCCCTTTGGATCCTGTCCCAATTTCCAGATATTTCCACAATCACATGATTACAGTTGCTTGAACCCTTGTTCTGATCCTACCTTTCCGTTTCAGTCCATCTTGTTACCAGTGGAGGCTTCCTGAATCTATAAGCATGATCTGTAGAGAAATGTAAAAGGGATGCTTTTCGCTCACTGTCTCTCACAGGACGATCATCTAAAAAAAAAAAAAATACAACCCAAAAGGGAAGAAAATGTATTTATGATGGTCTGCATGCAAGGAGAACATTTGCAAATTGAATACTAGAATATTCCCAAATTTATAAGATGAAAGTTTTTTCTTAAAAACCCCCACACAATTGTGCACCTTGTGGCAACTGCCCTTGTGCGCCCCCCCCCCAACTACACCACTGTCTTGAAGGGAACAGTGAGCGCAGAGGGAGGTGGTTTCTGAGATTCTGCAGGTACAGGGAGAAGACTTCAAGGGCACCTCTGCACCCACAGGAGCCATGTTGGCAACCCAGCTCCAGAGGGCAGAAACTAAACCAATGGGTTCAAATTCAAAGATGAAGGCTTAGTCTATACATTAGGAAGAACTTCCCAATAATATGAACAGACTGCCTTGGAAGGTGGCAGTCTCTGCTTCGTTAAGAGGTTTCCAAACAGAGGCTTGATAGCCACTTATCAGGAATGTAGTAGATTTCCTGCACTGGCAAGAGGCTAACTAGATAACTCTGATGATTCTCTTCCCTCCCCCTCATGCCTAAATCTGGTGCAATCGACTGGATTAAGTTCATGGTGACCCTACATACAACATTTAAAATATGTGTTCTGACCTATTTTGAACATTATCTGGGTTTTAATATTTAAGTTTCTTTTTTTACAAACTTTATTCAAGTTTTTAAAAACAATTACCAAGCATAAAGTGTTGCCTTCCAGGACAAAATACATGTACAGGTATTTTATAGTTCTATTCATTTAACTTTTGAAATATTTTCAAGCAGTGAGTCACTATAAGTCAAGTGTGAAAGCAGAGTATAAAATAATCCGAATAATTCAAAAAACTTTTCCCCAAAACGTGGGGAGAATGGCACAATGTAAAAGAGGGTACTGATTTGCTCCCTCAGTCTGTAAAACTCAGGCGGAAATTGTCAGAACAATATCCTAGTGGCACAGAGACAGACGCCACCAAGAGATGCTTGTCAATTCAGCCCTCTGAGCCATAGCCCCTTCTGGTTAATAATGAAAATAAAGGGTCCAGGGTATCTTTCATAACACTGCGAACCAAGAAGGGGAGGTACTGCAAGTAAGAGAAAGAAATGGGAGACGAATGATTTCTTTTTAATTTTCACACCATAAAGCAGCTCTATGCACCAGGGGCATTGCATGGGGGGTGCCAGAGGGATGTGGCCCTGGGTGAGGATTTTTGAGGGGGCGTGAAGCAGGTGTCTTTATGCAGGCACCCCAAGTGTGGGCCGGCACTCCTCTCCTGGTGTTGGAGGAACCAATGCTCATGGAAAGGAGAACTGGGCTGGGCTGCACTGGGGGCGCCAGCGTGGAGGCGCCTGGTTCGGCCTGCCAAGTGCCATGTCAGCTGGGCTCCCCCAAGCAGGGGCGGCCAGGCGGCACAGTGCAAGCCTGTGGGCTACAGTGTGGAGCAGAATCACTGCAACGGGGTCAGAGGTGAGCGCTGGGGTGCTGCAACGGGCTCCTTCACCCTCCATGCCGTGTCGCACGAGCACCCCCTTGGCACTCCCAGGCACGTACCAGCGCATGTGCGCCCCAGGCACTGTCAGCTCACTCAAGACCGCAGCTATGCACAGTAACTCGGAGCAGGGCTTTCAGCGCCACTGCTCCGGTTTAGTGCCAACAGTATCTACAGGTACCCATGATCTGTAACTTCCAGAAACAACTGAATACATTTGTTTCACCAGGTAGAAGGGTCTCCAAAACTATCCCTGAGTAAGACTGCCAAGAACTGCATGGGTTTGTGTAAATGTAGGTAAGTATCCTGTCAACAGAAATTAAGCAGGAAACAAAGAAGAAAACTATTTTCTTATCCAAGTATTTATGTATATAGCTGCCACGTAGAGCAAGGTGTGCGTTATGAGGACGTCTAATGATATCACATTTACAAAAAATATTGAAATGTAACCGTCAAACAGAATAAAGCTCCCTTTCATTCACAAACTACTATGACTGTGACATTGTTCAAATGATTGCTTTATGGTCTTGGTTTGGCTCTTTAATCATTCAGAATCAAGACTCTGTAAACTGAAGTCACCTTTCCCTTCCCATCGAATCTATGATAATCTAACTGTGCTAGCTTTCCAATTACAAATGAATGGTAGAACTCACAGGAACTTTGATAGGAGAACCATGATAAATTCTCCTACTGGACCTACTCCCTTTCCCCCCAGTTCATTTATTACATGTTTTTGCCATTGCGTATACACATGCACACTGTAACTAAGAAAGTCAACCTCAAAGTCCTGATTTCTTTATACTGCTCAGAAATTTTTACCTTGCAAGGGAAAAGAAGGCAGGCTCTTTGCCAAGATTCAACAGCCATCAAGGCTGTCTGTTACCACTTGGAGGCTGGATTTCTGACTCCCAGCCACCTCTCCCTTCTACTTCATGACTGACAGTTCCCAAACCCACCTTCAGGTGAAAAGCATCTTAAAGGCACTGAAGTATTTGTGGGATGGGACAAGACAGGACCAACAGAGAACAGGAAACAGGACTGGCCCCTTTGAGCACATGCAAAGAATTTGGATACAATTTGCAAAGCTTCCCTATAAAAAGGCAAGAATACTACAAATGGATTTGGTATAGCTCCTGTTGCTCGGTCCCTGCTCCTGCCAACCCAGCAGTTCGAAAGCATGTCAAACTGCAAGTAGATAAATAGGTACCACTCCGGCGGAAAAGTAAACGACGTTTCCGTGCGCTGCTCTGGTTCGCCAGAAGCGGCTTGGTCATGCTGGCCACATGACCCGGAAGCTGTACGCCGGCTCCCTCAGCCAATAAAGTGAGATGAGCGCCGCAACCCCAGAGTCGGCCATGACTGGACCTAATGGTCAGGGGCCCCTTTACCTTTATCTTTAGAATAATAGAGTTGGATAGAGTTGGAAGGGACCTTGCGTACCATCTCATCCAACCTCCTGCAATGCAGGAATATGCAGATCAAACCTGCAACGTTGGCATCATCAGCACTACACTCTTGTCAACTGTCAAGAGTCTTGTCAACTTGTCAAACTATCTGTCAGTTTTTCAGAAAATGCATACATAGGAAACGAGAAAGAAGGTAAGCAGCAAAAGGGAATTATGGCACTTCGTTTAAACAGAGATTTTGGCCACACAGCAAAACAAAAACAAGAAGAAACAGCTTGGCCACAAAATGTACCCTCAACGAGTAGCAGCAGACATCCTTGTTTCCAGATGTGTGCATGTGTATATGATACATGTACTTTCAAAAATCTATTTACTGCATTCACATTCTACATTTAGTTGCTTGCCTTAAAAAAGTAACATGAGATGATAAAAAAATATTTCCCAGCTTTGGGAATAGCTGGGCAGCCAAAATATTCTCATCACCTTTTTCTTTTTCTTTTCAATAGGTACTAACATGGCTCTGTTGTGTCATCTTACTCACCCAACTGCCTGAGATTCGGGAGCATGTGAATGACAAAAAGACGATAATCAGATTCATTTTTAACAACAGGATTCAGCCGGAAATCCACATCCTTGAGTGCAGTTAAGCTGTGGAGTCGAAATACTTCCGACAACGAGGAAATGTAATTGAAGTAAAGATTGAGCTTTTCTAGGCATGTAAGATGTTGAAGACCCTGTTAACAAATGGTTAAAAAGCAATTTTATGTTTATTCCCATCTTACAACTCCAGTAAACTGTGCATAAATCAGTACTTATTGCTTGTAGCCACAGACAATTGCAAACAGTGCTAAGCAAGTTAAATAACTAAAGCTAAGATGTAAAAACATGAGCCACTGAGCCACCCAATTTCCGTTTAACGAAAGAAAGCATAGCTAAAATAAACCATTCAGTGAATTATTTATGCTTACTAAGATTAGTGAACACTTTTGCAATCCACTGACACTTTCTTTAAAGCTCAAACTTTCCTAACTGCAGCAGCAAATAATGCTACTTGATACACTCATAGCGATCTAAAAGCAAGTATCACACACTATCCTGTATTAACCACATATAAAGGTAAAGGGACCCCTGACCATTAGGTCCAGTCGCGGACAACTCTGGGGTTGCGGCGCTCATCTCGCTTTCCTGGCTGACGGAGCCGGCGTACAGCTTCCGGGTCATGTGACCAGCATGACCAAGCCGCTTCTGTCGAACCAGAGCAGGGCATGGAAACGCCGTTTACCTTCCGGCCGGAGCGGTACCTATTTATCTACTTGCACTTTGATGTGCTTTCGAACTGCTAGGTGGGCAGGAGCAGGGATCGAGCAACGGGAGCTCACCCCGTTGCAGGGATTCAAACCGCCGACCTTCTGATCGGCAAGCCCTAGGCTCTGTGGTTTAGACCACAGTGCCACCCGCATCCCATTGACCACATATAGTGGGATGGAAATTTCACTCTGAAAGAGTCATATAATGGATCAAACAATAAATAATGGGCTAAGTACTCTATGCAACCACATCCACAGATATATAATCTATATCCAAAAGAAGCAGTTGCTTAATCTGAATAGGGTACCTTAGATAATTGTTAAGTTATAATGCCCCACTACTTGCCCCTCAACACCCCGCACCAGGGGCCGGAGAGCTTTCCTTCGCCCCTGGGTGCATCTAGCTCAGTACAGTGGTACCTCGGGTTACATACGCTTCAGGTTATATACGCTTCAGGTTACAGACTCCGCTAACCCAGAAATAGTACTTTGAGTTAAGAACTTTGCCCCAGGATAAGAATGGAAATTGCCCGCTAGCGGGAGGCCCCATTAGCAAAAGCACGCCTCAAGTTAAGAACTGTTTCAGGTTAAGAACGGACCTCTGGAACGAATTACGTACTTAACCCGAGGTAATCTGAATGGCAGTGGCATGTTTCTTAACCTATGCTGGACCACTGAAATATGGTACCTTCCTTCTCAAGGGATTTAGACATCGTGGGTGAGGTTTTATCTTTTTACAGACTGTTTATAGTTGTAAACCAGCACAGGGTAAAATAACCAATCCTATGCAAACTGGGTGAACCATGTCTGAAATGTTAATTCGCTTACAAAACTGTTTAATTCAATAGATCTACAATGTAAAACATACAAAGCCCCAAATATGCCTTACCTCCAAGGTAGTCAATGCATTGCGTGAAAGGTCAAGTGATTTTAGATGAATAAAATTTTCCATTGAGTTTCCTAAATGACTAATCTTTTCATGGTAAGTTCCAGGAAGAGACAATGACCGGACATCAGCTAGAATGAGAAAATTATTGAGAGTTTAATAATTCATTCCGATGGCACTTAAGATAAGGAACAACGTATTTCATGATAATAGCGTGGATCAAAGTGTTTAGAAGAAGTGTCCATCAAGGAAGAAAAAGAGAATAGGAAGGAAACAGGGTGGCGGAAACCAGACTTGCACTGCACTGACAAAATATTAAGCGTAGCCTACATTTCAGAATGCAACTGAAGGTGGGTCCCAAGTCCTAAAAGGCTAAAAACAGAAAGTTGATTTTCTGATGGCTCCAGAGAACAAGAGATAGAAAATTGGCAAAGTGCAATATTGGATTGGACTTGATTTTTACTTTTAAAAAGGTATATGAAACTTTTGAAGTTGTGCAAAACCTTTTGCCCAGTTCAAGAGTTGGAACAGATACAAGAGAAGATGCTATCAATACAGACACTTCATGTAATCAATCCAATAAATAAATTGATCCCATAATTAATGGTTCCTTTGAGTCTACTGCATCTCTGTTCTGGTCTCGTCTCCTTCCAAATGGTCTCACTGGGGACAGGCAGTTATTGTCATTCTTTGCATAACTAGGGCATTGAAGTATTTCCAAATCAAATACCTATCCAGCTTCAGAATGAATTCATGTTGTTTCTTCTTCACACAAGTGAGTGCTTTGGCTTTGCCTTTTACCAGTTGGGGTACAAAATACACTCCTCTGAGGCTGGGTGGAAGAGAGCTTAATTCTAATCCCCCCCCCCCACTCTCCAGGTGGCTCCCCAATGTTGCTAGCCTCCAACTCCCATCATCCCCAGCCAGCATGGCCAATCATGAGGGATGATGGAATATGGCGACAGAGACCCAGTTTAGTCATCTCTGTCCTAAATTATTTCAGGTGTAAGGATGAGCTGTCTAATAACACCTGGAGTAGCACATTCTACATTTATTTGCAGTATTATTTCTATTTTAATTCAGAAAAGGAAGTGTATGATGGGAAACACTGCTGCAAAGTATTGTGCCTTTCTCTTTTGAAGAAATTCTGAATGTGCATTCCAGAAGTGTGGGCTGATGCAAATGTTAACTCACTCCTGGGGGAGCCCTTTTGAACCCCAGTAAAGAGTGTGACCACTTCAGCTCGTAGATGCCCACAAAGGCTGCTTCTGCACCGTGCAAGGGATCTCCTAATAAGACAAGGAGAGCCACTCCAGGGATTAACGGACCACAACTCCCCTACTTGGTGTTTGCTTTATTTATACACGACTGTATTTGATATTATAATGATTGCGAGAGACAAGAGCAGCAGCAGCAGCAGCAGCAGCACGTTGTCTGCGCCTGCGCGAAGCCTAGAAAGGTTTCCCGGTGGACACATAAACGCTGACACATACATCGCCCCCTACTGGACAGAGGATCGACCCGCCAATCAACAGCCTCCGCCTCTCCGATAGGACAGCGCGCACCCCTTGTCCAGCCCCCTCCGCGCGCAGTACACCAACCCGCCCTTTTTGCCGCCTGATTAACGGATCCAACAGCCAGTCAGGGCGCCTGGTTTGAAAGCTCCGTCTGTCAGTTCTCCCCCCCCCGCCCCCCGCTCGTCGGTCACCGAGATTCTGGTGCGTCAGGCAGACTCTCTCGCGGATGCTTTCCTCCGTCAGCGGAACCCCGTCCGCCGCCATCGCTTTCCGTGCGCCCCGTTTTAAACGGGCGCTTGCCGCCCTGCCTGAGGGGAAGCCAGCGTCGCCGCAGGGCGCATGCGCCGGGTTATGCTGATCCCGCGCCGGGAAGAGGCCAATCGGACCCTCGGCCTTGGGGAGCGGAGCCGCCCCCGGGGAGGCCGCTGCCCAATCAGCCGCTGAAGAGTCGCGCGCTCCGTTGCCGGGCAACGCCTGAGCGAGTTCCGCCTTCGGAGCTTCTGGGCGGGAAATTGTCTGAGGAGGCGTCTGAGGAGAGAAAACAAAAAGAAGCAGCTGCGAGGAGCGGGGCTTGAGTTGTAGCACAAAACACAACGACGTTGTATGTCCTATGATCTGGGGACACCCAGAAAGTACAAAATAAATGCAGCTGCGTAAGAACACGAACCATTCCCAAAATAGGATTATGAACGAACCTCTTAAATATATATGCACATATGTAATGAGAGGCATGAGCTCACTTTTGCCTCGTGATACCTTGGTTTACAACCATAATCCGTTCTGGAGCTCCGGTTGTGAACCAAAACAGGTTGTAACCCAAGGCGCACTTTCGCCAACGGGGCCTCCAAAAACAAATAATTTGTTGTAATAAAGGGACACACTTCAGGGTTTGACGTGGTTGTAATCCAAAACGGTTGTAAAAAACGGTTGCAAACCAAGGTACCACTGTATCTAGTATAATTTGAGATGAGCAATCTCTTTAAAATGGGGGGGGGCGGTTTATTGGGTTGATTATGTATTTTGCAATTTATATTGTGATTTCATCCTGTGAGCTATTTCATTGCTTAGGCCTGTGTAATTATGAGAGTATTTACTGGAATTTCATTCTTTTGCAATTGCAGCTGATTAATAATTTGTTAGGGACACGGGTGGCGCTGTGGGTTAAACCTGGGACTTGCCAATCAGAAGTTCGGCGGTTCGAATCCCCGTGACAGGGTGAGCTCCCGTTGCTCGGTCCCTGCTCCTGCCAACCTAGCAGTTCGAAAGCACGTCAAAGTGCAAGCAGATAAATAGGTACCGCTCCGGCAGGAAGGTAAACAGCGTTTCCGTGCGCTGCTCTGGTTCACCAGAAGCGGCTTAGTCATGCTGGCCACATGACCCGGAAAAACTGTCTGCGGACAAACATCGGCTCCCTCGGCCTGTAAAGCGAGATGAGCGCCGCAACCCCAGAGTCGGCCACAACTGGACCTAATGGTCAGGGGTCCCTTTACCTTTACTAATAATTTGTTATTTACACCTTAATTTTGCCTTTTTGAAATTGAGTTGTGTTTGCAAAGTATACTGAGTCCCAAGAATGTAGAAGCTGGCCAATCCTTTCCTAAATGAATAATGAAAACTGGATTATTTATAAAGAACACCGTAGAAATGCTTTCAAAACAATGGGAGTACAACAACTTCAGCACAGAGCATGATTCTTCCTCTGCCAGGACCTTTAAAGGGGAAAGTGGGATGTTCAGTTTTTATGGAAGTAGAAGGGAGAAGGATGTGTGTAACAAATGTCTTCTGGATGTACTTGTACAAAATCTTGATTTTCATGAGATCAAAAGGTACAGAGGGAGGATGCTCACAAACTGACTCTTCTTGGGTGGAGATTTGGTGTCAGAGTTTTCCGCAGCGTTTAGAACAAAATGTTAATAAACTTACATGTTACAAAACAACAGATGTGTTGTAATCAAGCATAGGAATTGAGTGATGGCAAAAGTGTTTATCATTGGGAGCTGAGAAAGATTTTGTAATTTCTTGAAGACCATAACTTAAAACGGGTCTCTTTCCCATTGGTCGTAAAAATAAGTAGCATACTCTGAATGGTCTGCAAAGGAAAGTTGAACTTAGTGGCAATGAATTTAAGGGCAGGATTATACATACACACGTTTTGATTATTCAATTCTTTATTACTCTAGCCTGGTCTTCCCATACAGCAGAATGAAGATGTAGAATCCAAAGGTAGGTAGCATCATTTCTGAATCAACCCTTTAACTTACAAACTAGACTACCACGAACAAAGTTTTTATTTATTTATTTTTTTAAAAAATATTTATTAGGGTTTAAAATAGAAATAGATATAATAAACAATATAGCATATGTCTTAACATAATTTCACATCTTCTTTGGACTTCCTCACATCTCCCGCTCCCACTTTCATCGTTATAACTTTTTGCCAGCAATTTATCATCTTGTTTGCATTCTTATGTCCCATCTGTTTATTTATAATCTTGTAATTCTCAAAAAAGTTTATATTTTCTCAATCTCACTTATCATCTTAAATCATCTAATTTAGTGGTGCTCAATTGTTTATGATCTAGCATCCTGCTTAACATTCACTCAAATTACAATATTTTTGTAAATAAATCTTGAATTTCTTCCAGTCCTCCTCCATCCTCTCCTCTCCCAGGTCACGGATTCTGCCGGTCATCTCAGCCAGTTCCATATAGTCTATCAGTTGCATCTGCCATTCTTCCAGTGTGGGTAGATCTTGAGCTTTCCAGTGCTTTGCAAGAAGTGTCCTTGCTGCTGTTGTTGCGTACATAAAAAATGTCTGGTCCTTCTTTACCACCCCTTGGCCGACAATACCCAAAAGGAAGGCCTCTGGTTTCTTTATAAAGGTATACTTAAATACCTTTTTCAGTTCATTATAGATCATTTCCCAGAACGCCTTCACTTTAGGGCAGGTCCACCAGAGGTGGAAGAATGTTCCTTCATTCTCTTTACATTTCCAACACTTATTATCAGACAGGTGGTATATTTTTGCAAGTTTGACTGGGGTCATATACCATCTATATATCATTTTCATTACATTTTCTTTCAAAGCATTGCATGCAGTAAAGTTCAACCCAGTACTCCACAACCTTTCCCAGTCCTCAAACATGATATTATACCCAATGTCCTGCGCCCACCTTATCATAGCCGATTTAACCATTTCATCTTGTGTATTCCATTTTAACAGCAGGTTATACATCCTTGAAAGTACCTTAGTCTTTGGTTCTAACAGTTCTGTTTCTAGTTTCGATTTTTCCACCTGGAACCCTAGTTTCTTGTCATTTTTAAAAACTTCTTTAATCTGAGCGTAATGTAACCAGTTTCGCACTTTATCCTTCATTTTCTCCAAACTCTGCAATTTCCAGTTGTCTCCATCTTTTTCTAGTATTTCCCAATATTTTGGCCATTTGGCCTCCATATTGGGTCTTTTTCGGGCCTTAGCTTCCAAAGGTGAAAGCCACCTTGGAGTTTTATTTTCCAACAAGTCTTTATATTTTGTCCAGACATTAAACAGTGATTTTCTGACAATATGGTTCTTAAAGGCCTTATTGATTTTAACCTTGTCGTACCATAAATATGCATGCCATCCAAAAGTATTGTTAAACCCTTCCAAATCCAACACATCAGTGTCTTCAAGAAGTAGCCAGTCTTTTAGCCAGCAAAAAGCTGCGGCCTCATAATACAACTTTAAATCTGGCAGGGCAAAGCCCCCTCTTTCTTTCGCATCAGTTAATATCTTAAACTTAATTCTGGGCTTTTTGCCCTGCCAGACAAACTTAGAAATATCTCTCTGCCACTTCTGAAAACACTCCGTCTTATCCAGAACCTGGAGTGTTTGAAACAAAAACAACATCTTTGGCAATACATTCATCTTGATAGCAGCAATTCAGCCTAACAAAGAAAGTTTCAATTTTGTCCAACTGTCTAAATCTCTCTTAATTTCTGCCCAACATTTTTCATAGTTATCCTTAAATAGACTCAGATTTTTTGCTGTTATGTTTACCCCTAGGTACTTTACTTTTTTAACCACATTTAGTTCTGTCTCTTTCTGAAACCGTTCTGACTCTGTGTCTGTCAAATTTTTCCCCAAAACCTTAGTTTTCTGTTTATTTAATTTGAATCCCGCCACCCGACCAAAGTCATGAATCAGTTGTAATACTCTTTTCGTACTAGACTCTGGCTCCTGCAGGGTCAGAACCAAGTCATCTGCAAAAGCTTTAAGCTTATATTGTTTCTCTCCGACCTGAATTCCTTCCACCAACCGGTCCCCTCTGATCATATTCAGGAGCACTTCCAGAACCGAAATAAATAACAAAGGGGAAATAGGGCAGCCTTGTCGTGTTCCTTTTTCAATTTTAAACTCTTCTGTAACCACATTGTTAACTATCAGTTTTGCTTTCTGCTCTGAATATATCGCCTCAATCCCATTCTCAAAACCCCGTCCCACTCCCATTCCTTTTAAATTTCCCTTCATAAATTTCCAGGAAATGTTGTCAAAGGCCTTCTCCGCATCTATAAAAATTAAGACTGCTTTTGTGTTTATATCTGTTTGCAAAAGTTCCAAAATGTCAATAATATTCCTTGTATTAGCAAACAAGTGTCTGCCTGGGAGAAAGCCTGCCTGGTCCTTGTGAATTACTTCAATTAAAACTTTTTTAAGTCTACTTGCCAAAATGTCTGCAAATATTTTGTAATCCACATTTAGAAGAGAGATGGGACGATAGTTCTTAAGTTGTGTCTTTTCAGCTTCCGACTTTGGTATCAATGTGATAAACGCTTCCTTCCACGACTCCGGCGCCCTATTCCCCTCCATAATTTCGTTGCTGACCTCCATCAAGGGTTGTATCAAATAATCTTTTAGTGTCTTATAGTACTTGGAGGTCAGCCCATCTGGCCCTGGAGATTTGCCCAATTGCATGTTCTGAATGGCCTGTTCAATCTCTTGTCGTGTTATTTTACAATTCAGGATTGTCCTGTTTTCTTGTGACAATTTTGGTAATCCATTTTCCCCCAAAAATTGTTTAATCTCAGCCTCGTCTTGCGGCCCTTGAGTGTATAATTTCTTAAAATATCTCTGGAAACACTTCCTAATGTCCACAGGATTCTGGATATTTCTTCCTTCGATCTCCAAGTTTGTAACTATTTAATCTTTGTCTTCTCTTCAACTGCCAAGCTAGCAGTTTTCCACATTTATTCGCCGACTCAAACGTTTTTTGTTTCATTAATTTGACCTTCCACTCTATTTCCTGGTTTATCAGTTTAGAATATTGTGCTTGATAGAGTTTAATTTCTCTCAAAGTTGGCTGTGACTTCGGGTTTAATCTTAACTTCTTCTCTAATTCTTTTATTTTGTCCAGAATCTTGTCTTTTCTCTCATTTTGTGTCCTTTTCTTTACTGCATTCTGTTGTATCAAGAATCCCCTCATAACGGCTTTGCTTGCGTCCCAGACGATTCTTTTTACCACGAACAAAGTTTTTAGACTTCCCCCTCCCTGCAGATGATTGCTTCTTTCCAGAAGAGGTCAGCAGGCTGTCGTGACATCACTTACATAGGCCTTTTAATATTTTTGGCAAAATCTTTTCACATCTTCAAAACATGAGCAGATCATTCCTGTTATGCTAGAGGAATCTCTCCTCAGGGCATTCTTGGTCCACTGTTGACCAGTCATCAAAGTTTGGTGGCAGTGTCACCCACTGACCCACCTGGAACAGACCAGCAAGTGGATCCATGTCTTTTTCAGAGCTACAGTTGCCAGAGAACTATCCCTTCGCGGAGTTGTGGTCTGGGGCCTTGGCAATGTAATCCATTGATTAAATTCTTCAAAGTTATACCTTTTGTAGGTACGAAACAGGCAAGAGAAAGTTAAATTCCCAAGACCACTGCAGATAAATCCTTGAATTTGAACCAACATTGATCAGATTTGTACCCTACATTTTAGCAAATGGAACACTGGACTGCATATAGAATGCATTTCTGAATCCAAAAAAAAGGTATACAATATTTGAACATCATTTGCCAATAGCGTTAAATTCATTGCACCCCTAAATGACAAGCTCCGTATGTTTTTACAGTAAGAATACAAATTGGCATCCCTTTCATTAAACAGTTAAGAAAAGTGCTTTTATTTGAAATCTGTTCTATGGGTTTTGGCAAGGTAACAGGGTAATAGTTTTAGAATAATGTGAGTTTTGAAAGAATGATGATGAATCTGTTGTCATGTGAAGCAAGCACAGAGTAAAGTATTTGGATGTTCTGCCAGTTTTTAGAAATATCTTCCTTCCCTTTAATTTTAACATAATGATAGCATTCATAGACTGTTTATGCTGCTTTTATTAGGGTTTTACAGCAAACATGTGCAAGCCAAAAAGGCAAATCATTAATTTAAAAATTGAAGCAGGAATTTCAGTAGAGCAGATTTCTCCCCTAAGAGTGGTATCGTATAACTAAAGTACAGAGCAGGTTGTAACTTTTCAAAACACTGTCTCTTCAGTAATTTTCAAAGCTTTGAATGCTTTGCACTCTGCATTTTGTTTCATTGTTTTAGATGCAAACATGCATGCACTAGAAGATTACAATGGGTCAAAAAAAATGGATGTACCGTGCTATATTAGAAGCAAAAAAACTTGTTTTGATGAATTGGAAGAGCCGCAAAAAGATTCCATTGAGCACATGGATTGATAATATGGACAGATTAGCTACATACGAACGAATTGCATGTCGATGCAAATTAAGAATGGATAAATATGAATAAATCTTGAAGGAATATTTAAGCGATAAGGTGGATAGTGATGGGAAGTAGGGGGAGGAGAGAGAGGGGGGAAATATTGTTTAAAAGGTGTTGTTGTTGTTTAGTCATTTAGTCGTGTCCGACTCTTCATGACCCCATGAACCAGAGCACGCCAGGCACTCCTGTCTTCTAAAAAGTAGTCATAGGTATATCAGTGTATTGAGATCTGAATTGTCAAATTGTGTTATTAGTGTTATTAATGGTTTTTGTTGTATGTGTCTTTTGCGGTTGGTTGTATTGAAAAATTAATTTAAAAAATTAGAAAAACAAAAACATGCAATGCGCTGATTGTTTAAATTGTCTACTTTTAAGATAGGCAATTAGCTGGCAGTCCTTTGACTCAATCTCTCCCTTATGCACATCAACCATCTAATCTAGTATGAAATGAGACACACAGAGAGGGCTCTTTTTTTATTCCCCTTATCCAGTGTGAATAGCAACAGAGACTGCTGGTTTTCCCTCAGTTTCTGAATCACATGCACAAGAAACATTCAGATGGGAGCAGGTTGCTGAAGTGCTTAAGGGAAAGCTCTACCAAAGCTTCCATTATTCACATAGAGTTGGGGGGCTAAAGACCCCTTTTTGCCTGTATGATGAGAGTAAGCAACTGACTTGAATAATGGCAAGAGGACTCTTGGTTTTCACATGGAGTTGAGGGACCTCTGCTTAAAATTCTGTGCATTCCTTAGGTAACTTAGGTATAGTTCCACTCTAAGGCAAGCTCATGTGGGCCATATTACTAGCATCTGTGGAGGTATCTCAGCAGCTTAGTGAGAAAATCTTATACAGCCTCAAATGTTTCTTCCTTTCTCAGGCCTCAGAAGCAGCAGCATAGCGTGTGCTACCGTTGCCCGGGGCATGTGTGTGCCGGGGGGGAGAGGCACGGAGGCAGCCTGTTGCGGCAGCTTCAAATCAATCGGATCAGACTGATTTGAAGGGCACACTCACTCCACCCTGGCAGCCTGTGTGGAATTGCAAGGCTGGGGTGGGACTCTCCACTGCTTCCACCCCCTGGGCCACGTGGTCTTCCTCCCTCCTTGATGGCCCAGGGGAGGGGTGCACACGGCTGTCCCTTCAGTGGCCATAAGGAGAAGGAGGCACTGCTGTCACTCCCTTGAAGGTCCAGCCTGGGTATGTAAAATATACTCGGAGTCGAGTGTGGATTTCCTGCTCTTTATTCAGCTCATGGTGGTGAGGAGGAATGAAGTTCCCCCAGAATGTCTGCTTTATATACATTATTTATACAATGGGCCCCACATGATTGGCTAATCCCAGGATTCACCTGTAGGCCAATCAGGTTGCGGATTCACTTCCACCTGGAGCTGGATTGAGTGGCTCCTGTGGACCAATCAGACTGCTGCATTCTGGACCCTATTGTTCTAGGACCAATCAGACTGCTGCCTTTTGGATCCTATTCAACTCAGTACATAACACCATGGCTTCCCTCCATGCAGAGCCAAGCTTGAGGAGGGAGCCTGTTGTGGGGGTGCCTGGTTGCACCCCATCATCAAAATGTGCCTAAGGCCACGCTCCCGCCAGCCCCACACGCTATGCCACTACTCAGAAGACAGGCTAAAGAAAACACCACTATAGCGCACTGCTTAACAGAACTTAACCACACTGACATTTGAGCAGTGAGAGGCGATGTTAAAGGCATGGCTGTGTTAGGAAGGAAAATCAAGAGACAGGAATTGAGAATCATTAAGCAAGCTAAACTGAGGTCCAAAAAAGATAAATGGCTAAAAATAACCTGCCTTGAATTTCAGGGAGGGGGGGCACTAAAGATGTTAAAACATTTGAGATTTGGAAACATGCCCTGCAGGGTTCCTGGAAGCAAAGTTATCAGTCACCATGGAGGAGGGGGC
This sequence comes from Podarcis pityusensis, assembly GCF_964106645.2. NCBI lineage: Eukaryota > Metazoa > Chordata > Lepidosauria > Squamata > Lacertidae > Podarcis > Podarcis pityusensis. The sequence goes on along the minus strand of NC_138038.1, from coordinate 3,802,875 downwards.
AAGGGTGGACAAGACAGAAGGATTAAGGGGGTCTAAAAATAGCTTCCACCCAGGAACATAGTGAATGATAAACACCAAATTGCTTCCAGATGCTGCGAGAACTAATATACGTGGTTGGAAAAGGGAATGTGATTTCCCGCTCCTCCCTCCTTCCTGTAAATTGGGGTTTGCAAGTTCTTCTGTTCTCAGCCTGGAGCTCAGGTGTTGTTCAATATTTGCAGTTCATTCAATTTCTCTAATGATGGGCTTTAGTTTCTAACAGTATTTGAATTAGGAAGTTCTAAAACATTTTTTTGAGTACGCTTCATCTACTTCCTTTGCAATTCAAACTACCTTGAAGAAACGCAGAAGGCAGGTTGTGTGTGTAACTACCAGATTGTGATATTTTGCAAGAGCTCATACACAAAACCATAGAATTGTAAAGTTGCAAGGGACCATTGCAATGCAGGAATCGTTTTGCCCAGTGTGGGGCTCAAATCCGTGACCCTGAGATTAAGATTTTCATGCTCTACTGACTGAGTCCAGTTGCCCTGGACTGAAGGAAATTATTTAATTCCTAGTTATTAGAAGCATGGTCAAGGGGGTCATTTAAGGAGGAAGGGGGTCAACTATCTCCCCGCCGCCGCCGCCAATGTTCAGAGCTTGTGTTCCTCAGGAGCACCTATATCTCTGACCATCTCACTACATATGCTTTATACTGGTCTATTATATGAGCTGATGGCACACATTCTTGTTGCTTCAGAAACTAGGGGGCTGGGCTGTTTTTCCTGCAATAACATCCCAATAGAACTTATGCAACAGAAAAAGTGAATGATCACAACAAATGTGTTACTTTTCTACCATTGAACTTTCAAGGTATCTAAGAGTGGAGTTATGGGCTGTTCCAAATCTTCTTGTGCCTACCTCCCAGAGCTGGCCCAACCATGAGGTAGGGTGAAGCAGCTGCCTCAGGCAGCAGAAATAGGTGGTGTCCCTGCAGTCACCTCACCTGCCCCACTGCTTCCAAACCACCAGAGAAGCAGCCCAGGTAAGGATGGAGGTGGTGGCAGAGCAGCTCAGCCTTGCTTGCTTGTCCCTCCCACCCCTGAGGGCAGAAAAAGACAAGCAGCAAAGCCTTGTGGATCACCCCCCCCTCTCGCAGAGATAGCCACTAAGAGGGAGGCATTCTGTTGCAAAGCTTTGCACCCCAGCAGCATGGCGAGGCTTTGCAACAGCTTTTCCTTGAGGAGAAGCCCTTGCAGAGCCTCACACGCCCCACCCAACTGTGGGGGCAACAGCAGAATGTTTTGCCTCAGACACCAAGATGTATTGAACTGCTGCTGCTGCCTCCTCACTCCAATTTTATTTATTTTTTGTCTGCCCTTCACCTGTTGGAATCTGAAATGGTATCTCTGTCCAAATGAGATTGCCAGTTCCTAGCTCAGTTGGTGGCCCCCAAAGTGACTCAATCTCTTCTTCCTGGGGCAGTTTTCCTTAGACTTTCTGCACTCAGCACACACACACACACACACACACACACACACACACACACACACCAGGCCCAAGCACCTGTTCCACGGGTGAGAACATACAGACCACCACACCCTGTCATGTACAGAAGCCTCTAATCCAAAATGGGGCTTAGAATAAGAATAGGAATAACAACTCTGCAACCGTGCACAGGGAAATGTCACACTTTCTGAGTTTCCTTCTTCTTATATATCTTCTCATGCCAGCTGGGCCTGAAAGGTCCTCTTCTGTGAAACTATACAAGGCACAGGAGCCCTGGATTCTTTCCCATCTATATCATCTGCTAATGATAAAGGCTTATATTTTTTTAAAAAACAGGAGAAAAAAGGATATCTTGTTTCTGCCATACAGTTTGGCACTCTGATCAAATACTTCTTTTTCAAACAGACGGTTGTTGTAATGTTTGTCCCAGGGACATAAGAGATACAAATTATTGAAGTATTGTTTTCATTAAGCCACATCTGTTGGTGTAAGAGAATGCCAGCCACTTGCAGGATCTCTTGATGAAGAGTCATTGTGTAATTCAATAGCTGGCATGTTCTTACACCACAAAAATAGTCCAATGAAATCATAATCCTTTAACTATTTTGTATAATTTCCCCCCAATAACTCCTCTAGGGCCTCATATAACCTCCTGAGGCTTTTCATAATTCTGTGCCCTGGGTTCTCTTCCAAACTCACTTCACTGTGTTATGTAATATCATGGAGGCCTACAATGGTTTTGTTATTTTTGATAACCTTAGATGACCTGAAGTCTTCTTCTCAGTAGACAAGGAAAGAAGAGCCAAGACTCCATGGTATGCTGCTGACTTAGATGGGACCCCTGCAGGCTTTTATCTACTACAACTATGTGGGAAATTTGCATTAAAATGCTGCACTTATCTCACAGATTCTGCAGTTTCTAGCAAATGGATTCTTTCACCAAGTTTTTGGTTGAGTCTAATGTCTTTTATTTTATTTTTAAAAAATCTTCCAAATGATCCCCATATTTCAATTCAACATGTCTTGGCTTCTTTAGTTTAGGTTCCATCGTTTTAATTAGTCTTTATATGATGCCATTAATCAATTCAGATTTCTGCATTAATTAAATACAGACAAATCAAAGACATCACAAAATCCTGTGGCACCTAAGAGCAAGAGGGAAAGTAATGAAAGGGCATTTGGGTATAAAAAGGGATCTGAATCTTTTACAATGTGATGCCAAAAACGTGATGTTTCAACTGGTCACCCTACATATCACTGTAGGAACAGAGGATGGCAAAAGGGGCTGTCGTCCACCGTGCTGGAAGTAGACACAGTGTACATGCAGGTGCCACAAAAAGTGCCAACTTCATGTCTAGTTTGGGGTGGCTAGGTGCAGCTGGTTATGTATTCTATTCCTATGGAAGTTTCCTCTTCTACACAACTATTAAAAGTGCAGGAACCCCGCTCACTTTCTCACCTGACCTCTCTAGTCTAATTTTCCTCCTTTTCCTCTGTAACGTTTGGTCCAACATATCTATAAAGGGACCCCTGACCGTTAGGTCCAGTCGTGGCCGACTCTGGGGTTGCGGCGCTCACCTCGCTTTATTGGCCAAGGGAGCCGGTGTACAGCTTCTGGGTCATGTGGCCAGCATGACTAAGCAGCTTCTGGTGAACCAGAGCAGCGCATGGAAATGCCATTTACCTTCCCACCGGAGTGGTACCTATTTATCTACTTGCACTTTGACGTGCTTTCGAACTGCTAGGTGGGCAGGAACAGGGATCAAACAACAGGAGCTCACCCCGTTGGAAGCCATTGCCATTTAGCAACAAAAGTCACAAAGCTGAGTTGTAGCTTCAGGATAAGGTATTACTCGTTTTTTACTCAGGTTGATACATAACCCACATTTTGTGCTCATGTCTTTGCAAACAGTACCTCACCTTTCATGGATTCATAAACTGTCATTTTGTTGAAGAGAATTGACTGGGAATATGGCTTTTCCTTTGCCTCCGTCAGCCTTTTATTGTGTACTTAAGTTTTCGATTAGGTTAGACACACCATCAATGATTTTTATGCAACTTAATGTTGTTTTAAAATCATCTATCATGCTTCAAATAAATGCAGAGTACATGGTTCCAAAGTACAATACCTGTTATCAGAATAAATGTCCTAGTGAAACGTCTTTGTGAAAGAGTTCAGATACCTTCCTGGCTCAGAGTCCTTTCACATGTGACACATTAAAACCGGGGTGGGGAACGGTTTTGGCCCAGTGGGCCAGATTTTTATCTCCCACACCCTCATGGGCTGATTTTGAAAGTTGAGCAGGACAGCCTACCTGTTAATCACCATGACAACGTTGGCCTGCAGGGGTGTGTCCCAGCAGGATCAAACTCTCTGCGCATCAGCTCATGTGTTAATTAATAAGTAATAAAATAATAATGCATGGAGAGTTCAACCTTCACCCATCTCTGTGGGTCGACTTTGTAATGAACATTCCTGAGTAAGCTTAGCAACCATGGATCAGGAATTGGTTAAATATCAGGATGCAAAGAGTAAGGATAAATGGACAATTCTCTGAATGGAGAGGTGTAGAAAGTGAGAGCCTCCACGGATCCGTATTTGGACCTGTGCTTTTTAATATAGAATCATGGAGCTGTAGAGTTGAAAGGGACTCTGGGGCTCATCTAATCAAGGCCCGTCCAAGGCAGGGATCTCAACTAGATCCTACATGACAAATGGCCATCCAATCCCTGCTTAAAAACTTCCAAGGAAGGAGAGTCCACCACCTCTCGTGGGATTCTGTTCCACTGTGAAACAACTCTTACTGTCAGAAAGTTTTCCTGATGTTTGGTTGGAATCTTCTTCCTTGTAACTTGGATCCATTGGTTTGGGTCCTGCCCTCCAGAGCAGAAGAAAACAAGCTTGCTCCATCTTCCTTGTGACAGCCTTTGAGATATTTGAAAATGGCTATCATATCTCTTCTCATACAATTCCCTCAACTTTTCCTCATAAAGCTTGATTTCCAGTCCCTTGACCATTTTGATGGCCCATCCTGTCTATATTCGTCTTAAATTGTAGTACCCAGAACGACACAGGATTCTAGGTGGGATCTGATCAAAGCAGGACTTACATCCCTTGGTTGGAACACTATACTTCTGTTGATGCAGCCTAGAATATTTGCTTTTTTTTGCCTTTGCATCACAGTGTTGACTCAAGTTAAGTTTGTTGTCTACTAAGACCCCTAGATCCTTTTTACAACCTTGGGCCCAGGACAAAACACTGTGGCACCCCACTCTTCCCTTTCTTCCTGGATGATAAGGAACCGTTAGTGAACATTCTTTGGGTTCAGTTTTACTAGCTTCTTCAGAAGAATATCATTGGGGACTTTGTCAAAAGCCTTACTGAAATCAAGATACACTATGTGCATGCAACCGCATTTGGAATACTGTATACAGTTCTGGTTTTCTCACCTCAGAAAGGATATTGTAGAGTTGGAAAAGATTCAGAAAAGGATCAAGGGGATGGGGCAACTCCCCTACGAGGAGAGATTGTGGTGTTTGGGTCTTTTTTGTTTAGAGAAAAGGCAAGTGACAGGTGATATGATAAAAGCCTATGAAATTATGCATGGCTTGGAGAAAGAGGGTAGAGAAAAGCTTTTCTCCCTTTCTGTTGCAGAATTGGGAAATGTTCAGAAACAGGCATACTTTAAATGTGATAGGCCAAAAGCCGTATGAAAGATAAAGTTTTCACCAGCCTATGAAACATCAACAGAAAGGGAGCAAGAAGTTCCGGAGCCAAGGAGCCATGGAGAAGACTCTCCCCTTGTCCCAGTCTGTCTTGCTTCAGCTACTGGTGGGAGGCGAACCATTCCAAATAAGTTGCACGGGTAGCAATTCTTCCACAGGAAAAGGTCTTCCTGTCTTCACTTTTTAAATTAAACAGACTAGGTTCCTTTGATCTTGGTTTGTAAAGTAGATTCTCCATTGCTAATCCAGATCTAATTAATCCTTCTTTAGCTCAGCTGATGGACATTGCTTTTCTAAACTTGAATTGCTATTTCTGGGAACTACTGTACCTTAGACCAGGGTGGTCCAATTCACAGCACGAGAGCCGCATGCTGCGCTTGAGACCTTTTTTAGCGGCCCTCAGCAACATTTGATGCCCCCTCCAGCAGCCTTTGTGCTGCCTTCCCAAAGCCAGATAAGCAAGGCGCTGGGCTTTGGGAAGGAGACATGAGGCCTCTGACAGGGTCCTAGAATCCTCCAGCGCCTTCCCAAAGCTGAGAGCCTGCCATAGCCTCATGCCTCCTTCCCAAAGCCCAGCACCTCACTTAGCTTTGGGAAGGCAGCTCCAGGGCTGGGGGGGGACATCAAATATTGGCCTCCCCCCCCCCATGACAAGGCAGTGTGGAACCCATGGCCCACCTGATATTAAAAGTTGTACCACCCTGCCTTAGAGGTTGTAGACCCAAAGTGATGTTGGTTGGCTCACCACTTAACTGACCATCGGCTGCATTCATTCAAATTTTCTCTACTTACGAAAAGTTTTTTAATGTTAATTGGTACAGTTGTCAGGTGTCCTTTGGCTGACTACCTGTCCTGAAGGCTACTACCTGCAGAGTTTGCTTTTTACCTGAATGGCTTGTTGCTACATGTTAATCTCCCTTGAGGATGCACTTTGTTCAAGCGAGAGCGAAGTCCTGGGCCATGCACTTTCTCCAAAAGAACCTTATACAGCCACCTCTCTATAATTATTAAGAAGAGATGTCATTAATCTTTTGCACTTATTTACAAATCAGAACTAAGGGGGAAAGCAGTCATCATAAACCTGCCTAGAGGTTTATCTGACCCCTCCTTCCAATTAAACACCATAAAAGCACTCCTTCTTCCAAAGGCACTAAAGAGGTTTAGAGGTTCTCCTAGAGTTAGTAAGATCCTTGCGCCCAGGGCTGCACCTGCCAAAGTGCTGCTTGGCTCCTCAGGAATAAACGGTTGGAGGGATAGTGCCCCCAACTGGCTGGAGAGCAGGCAACAAAATTTGAGAGGAAGAACCTGGTATTGACATGGTTTCTGACAGCTAGGAGTTCTCAACTGGGCATCCAAGAAAATACAAGCAAAAGTGGGAAGCCCACTTTGACCTCTAAGCTAAGCAATACTAAAAGGGATAAAAAGCACATTGTGCGCAAGGAGGCAATTTTTAGATAGCAGTTCTTTGATCATGAAGAAAAGGGCATTCGTTTTGCCTTTCCCCATTTTGCTAATATTGTTGATGTGCCATTCAGAAGGGCTTAGTGAAAGAGATGGTCTCGGAACTGCAAATGAAACCATCAAGGCAACTAACCACAGTGGCGGCTTCCAGATAGTCACCTTTGATTGGCTCCACGTTCATGTGCCTTTCTTTGTTGCTTTCTGGATCCTGGTGGCTTTCTCAGCTATGATTGGTAAGTAATGATGCTTTGGCACTCTTTGGGGTCGTTTGTCTGTTTCAAATGGCATTACTACAGTATTGTTACCCCAATCTCTGAGCAATGAGAAGTTTCACTGGGTAACAGTATGTGCGCTGAGTTGGTTTCCTTTCAGTGAGGCCACTGGAGGCTTGCAGTGCTTCGCTGATATAAGGATTATTTGCACATGTATACGGGTTCAGCATAAGATGGCGGTTTGTAGCATCAACTCAACTCCAACAGATATTGCTCCCCATGGGGAATTGCCAATGCCATAGCATTTGATTCTCACGGGGGGGGGGGATCTCTTTCTCTTTCAGACTAAATTCCAGTACTGCCCACTTACACCTGCCCCCCCCTACTTACTTCAAATCCCCTCCAGTGAGAATGGGAGGGGAAGGAAATCATGCCCTCTTATGTCAAACAAAATGTCTCTATCCAGGGCTCTTTATTTCAGCCAGAACTCACCGGAACTTCAGTTCTGGCACCTCTCAGGTGGGCACCATTGTCATTATAAGAGAACGAGGGGGGCGTTCATGATGAGTTCCAGCCCCTCTTTTTCTAGAAAAATAGCACTGTCTACAACATACTGCCTTAGATTGCATTACAAAAGAAGATGTTGAACAGCCTGGCCAGGGCTATTATTTATTATTCTTATTTATTAGATTATATACCACCCTTCATCATAAGATCTCGGGCTGGTTCACAAAATAAAACACAGGATAAAAACAAGAAAATAATTAAAAATAAAACAGCTATTTACTCAACAAACTAGTTTGATCATTTTGGCAGTCCTCTTCTGCAAACCCCGAATTTGCAGCTCTGGAAATCACAGGGCTGGAGGGGATATTTCCTGTTCACTATAAGCTGCTTTAAACTTGTAGGAAAGAGGTACAGAATATAAATGTCTTTTTCTTAAAAAAAAATACATGTGCATGTTGGAACATGAGATGAAAGCTGAAACAGCGTGTTTTCCATTTCCCAAATGCATGTATGAACACTATTTATTTATTTAGACTTCATTTAGCAGCAAAGATAAGGAGCCAGGCATAGCAAACAATGTTGAGCAGGCCATAGAGATAGCAACTGCAGCCCCAGGATCATCAGCAGTGCCCTTTTGGTGGTGCAGGAGCTTCCCTGCTTCCCACAGTGGGACTTGTCCATGCATCCACCCACAGCTCTCTCTTCGTCATCCAAGGGCAAAATCCTCAGGCACAACCGTATGCCTACAACCCACTGTCTACAACCCACCCCTCAGGATTTGTGGTCTGGAGAACTAAATCAGCTCTGGCTTTAAATGAGGAAATGTCTTAGGTCTAGGTCTTACTGTGGGCATAAACTTGTGTTTGGGTTGTACCCCTTCAGGTTGCACAAGGGAGATCCCGGGACTGCATGTTCTTCCATGAAAAACTCTAGCACTTAGGTTTACTCTAGTAGTATACATTGTTTACTTTAGTAGTATAAATCAATATATACTAATATAGTATATATATGTTTAGTAGTATATATTATGTTTACTCTAGTATATATTTTAAGACGCTTTTTTGGTATAAACTCAAGTCATTATCAGGTAACTTATGTTTCCTGTCTCCTGAATATTCCACAGTTAGCACAATGTTTTTGGGTGGCTCTCTTATGGAGATGAAAGTGCCTCTGGTTCTGCCTGCTGCAGGATCTTTTCCCTTCCAGGTGTACCACCTAAATGTATCCCTTTCAATTTGAGAATAATTTCATATGTAATCTGAGGAGTTTTATAGTGAAGGCAGTCTTGTCTGAAATGCATGTCTTGGTCCCATTTTGACATATCCAATATTTTCTTTTCTTTCATGTAAAATAAATACTGTTTTGATGTTTGCAGCTGGAGGAAAGCGTTGTTTCACAGAGCACAGCATTGCTGTTTTGCTTCCCAGTTCCATGTTCTGAATGCCACAATGTGTGATGGGATAAAATGGAATAATCTGACCAAACGTACTTTGCGATACAGATTTTTAATAGATTTAACTACAGTGGTACCTCAGTTTAAGAACAGCCCTGTTTACATTTATGAACTCTGCAAAACCAGAAGTAGTGTCCTGGTTTGAGAACTTTACCTCAGTCTAAGAACAGAAGCCGAACGGTGGAAGGGCACCGGCAGCAAGAGGCCTCATTAGGGAAAGCGCGCCTCAGTTTAAGAAAACATATTTTCAAACAGTAGCTGTTCAATCCTTTTGTGGTCATTAAGTAATCTCATTGAGAGCACAGGACTGAAGAAATCCAATGGAAACTAACTTGTCCAGAGTTTCCATATAAGAGCTGCATGAACTGACAGATTTATTCTTATGCTCAATATATATATTGGAAGTTGCATTTGTTTAAAGGTACATTTTATTTTCAAATTTGCTTGTTTTGTGCATATTCAGGCAATTCCATGTGTTTTTCAGGGGTTGTTTTTACTCTCTCTATATATTTTTAGAATTATTTTTTTGGGGGGGTATAAGCTCAAGTCATTATCAGGTGTCTCTTCCACCCCCCCCGCCCCCCACTACCTCCAAAGGGAGGAATGCCATTCCAGCACCTCCCTTTTCTCAGGTTACCAAACCAATGTGTTAAACAAGTAATCCTTGAGTCTTTTAATCTGTGACAATAGTTATTTCTGAATGCATCAAATTCTTCACAGACAGATGCATATTTCCTGAGGAACTCTCCCCCGTGTCGGGGCATTCCATTTCACTGAAACATGCCATGATGGGGGCATGTTCTCTGATACAATGTGGAGAGAAAACCATGGGGAGACGGCAGTCTTCTGAAAAACGCTTGTGCCAAAAAACATTGCAAAAAGTTAGGAAGTCTGTGTTGCTGAATGTTCTCTTGTGTTCTGTAACGAACATTTTCACAACGAAAAGCAAAATGCTTACCTCTTTCATGCCCTTTTGCTGCTTTTTGCAACCTAGTACTCAAAATGGAAGGGCAAAAGGGACACGGGGTGGTTCTATTTCAAATTAAGCCAGACTCGGGTCCATTGAAAAGAAGTGGGGTCATTTTAGAGCTTCCTGAAAATATGCAAGGCTCACTTGCCCCAGCTTACTTGGCGCACTAGCTTAAACACCATTTGGGTCATCTCCTGGTAACAGCAAAATCTCCACCAAGCCAATGTGATTTGATTTCATGTTCATGTCACTGAGGACAAACTAATCTAATGCAGTTAAGGGAATTGCTGTCCGTCTGATTTAGGTGAGACATTATTGCATAACCAACCCTTTTTGGTTTCATGTTAACGTCACTGTCTCTAGGCAGAGAAGGCCAAATGGGGAACAAATGGCACTGAACCTTCTGGGAGATGCTTTTTTTTTGAGAGCACTATCAGCTGAGACAATTGGCTTGTTGCCCAAATGGTGCTGGGGAGGAGGGACCGCCATCTTAATGCATATCAGAGGATCATGGCTGCCTGAATGTGTTGTGAGTGCAAACTCCTTTGACACCATTTTGCTCCAGCTAATTTTTGAAGCTTGTGAGACCAGGTTTTGGTCAGTCTTAGTTGGGAAAAGCCATGTTACTCAATGGAAACCAACTGAACACATTACATTAAGTGCATGGCACCACGAAAAAGGGGAACATTTAATTTTACCCTCCCTAATGTAGAATACTTACACCTTCTGTTCTGACATCATGTGCTGCACTGGCTAAGTGAAAATGGGTGAAAAAAGCCCATTGGTTCCTTTCTGGCCCCTCTGAGTGACAGAACTCAACATTGACTGGTGGTGGAGGGCCTCTGCTTTCTCTCAGGTGTGGAGAACTTTTGGTCCTGCATTTGCGGCTGAATGACAACTCTCATTGGCCCCAGCAAACAAGGGCAATGGCAAGGGTGATGTAGTTCAATAATGATAATAATGATAATAATGATAATAATGATAATAATAATAATAATAATAATAATAATAATAATAATACCTTTATTGTCAATGTACAACCTGTGTACAATGAAATTAACCAAGCCTCCCACCCCTCACAAACACTCAGTCTCATTGCACACTGTGTGCTTGTCGCACAACACGCCAACTCCAAAGTCAGTTGCACTATATTATTTTCCGTTCAGCAGCCTAACAGCCCACGGATAGAATTTTTTTTTTTTAGCCTGTTGGTATGACTGGTTATACTTCTATATCTCCTGCCCGAGGGTAGAAGATTAAAGAGGTGCTGGCCGGGGTGTGAATCATCCCTGATAATTTTTCTCGCTCTCCTAAGGCAACGATCCCTTGCGATGTCATCTGGTTCAGCAGCACCTGAAGGCCCAGGGGTTACCCCCACCTGCTTTTGCTCCTGTTGACATTATATATATATATATATATATATATATATATATATATATATAGGCTTTTCAAAATACAATACAATACAATACAATACAATGACTAATCTAAACTAAAAGAAAAAGAAAAATTCAAAGTCCTTTCTCAAAGGTAGACATCTAAGGGACTGAGGGCTAAAGGAGGTGTCACTGATCGAGGTGCACATTTTATGCATTTCAGGATCTTAGGATCTCAGTATGTCAAACAAAGTGGGTGTTCAATACTATTGGAACACTAACAGCACCTGAGCAGAATACACCTGCCAATCCCTGATTACATTGGGAAGATAAGGCGCTTTCCCAAGAGCTGGAGGGATTTGCTTACAAGAATAGGGAGGCAGGAGGAATTTTTGTAAAACAAATAATGTAAATAATAATAGTAATATAAACTTACCTTGTGAAACAAGTGAGGGGAGCCAGGGACAAATAGGAGCTAACTAGATGTAAACAAAAGAGGCAGGGACAGGATACACACTATATTTCTTAATTCCATGTGGCTCTAGTCATATCCGCACCATATGAAACACATGCTGTCTTTCAAAGAATTCTGTGCACCAGGCCAGCTAGCACATGAGGTGGGCGGGGGGGAGGCAGCGGTGGTGCCAACTTCTGGTGAGATTTCATGAGATCTCGCCACAACCCGCTCTCATTGAGAGCCAGTGTGGTGTAGTGGTTAAGCGTGGTAGTCTTGCAATCTGGTGAACCGGGTTCGCGTCTCCGCTCCTCCACATGCAGCTGCTGGCTGACCTTGGGCCAGTCACACTTCTCTGAAGTCTCTCAGCCCCACTCACCCCACAGAGTGTTTGTTGTGGGGAGGAAGGGAAAGGAGATTGTTAGCCACTTTGAGACTCCTTAGGGTAGTGATAAAGCGGGATATCAAATCCAAACTCCTCTTCTTCATTGGTTCTGCTTTGCAGGTGCGACCAGGTACATTCCCATTTTGACTCAGGTGGCAAAACAGGACCCGCCGCCCCTGCTGGGCACCATAGTTTACCCTTCACAGAGGTACAATTCCCAGCAACCCTTTAAAACTACAGTTCCCAGAATTCTCAGAGGGAAATATTGTCCTCTGGTTGTGCTTTAAAGGTATAGTGCGTACACAACCTTAGAGTGACAATTGTGAATGTTATGTATTAAGATTAGTGGCAGTTCTCACTCAGGGCCACCAGTATGTAAAGGAAGGATTGAAAACTGTCGCTCCTGATTGGTTAGCTAGTTGTGAGTTGTTACTGTTTCAAGTTACTTAGTATTATATAAAGCAGCCAGCTAGGTTGCAGTCTGTCTGATTCCAGGAGCAGTTCTAACTGTTGCAATAAAGAGCTGTGAATCCAACAGAGCTGTGTCCGTCGTCCATCTTTTCCACTATTCAACAGTGAAGCTCTTTTTTCATTAAGCAGGTGGACACAGCTACATGTCTGGTGCTTTGATTCAGTCGTAAATATTATAAGTCGGGGCTGCATGCTGAAGAAGGAGAACACAAACAATGCACAATGAACAGCAGCACAAAGGGGTCTCTTGGTCCTGTGAATCAGGCATTCCCCCAAAACGAATCCCTTCCCTGTGCCGGTTATAAAACTTCCAGATCTACCACCCTCTTTTCAGCCTGGTTTATTGCTCTTCCACGCAGATGTTTGCTCTGTTTACCCCATCTGTAAAATGACAGAAGGGAGTCTAAAAATTACACCTTCAAATATCTACACTAGTTCGCTTCAAAGCTAAACTCGAGGTGTTGGTTCTGACCTTAATTAAAATCCTTTGCATCTTGGGGCACCTATACCCTAAGTTCTTCTGTATCCCACATCAATCCACATAAACATTACAATCTTCTACTGTGATTAGAGAACAAGTGGGGGGCAATAAAGAAGAAGGATTTCTCATCTGTGGTTCTCCATCCCCAAGAAGATGCACTCATCACCCGGTGTATAAAGTTTCAGGCAAGGCAGGTTTCTTTTCTGAGGCAAATTAATGGGTTGTATTTTAAGTATTAGAAATACAACGCAATTTAATGGGTTGTATTTTAAGTATTAGAAGTATTAAAATATACTGTATTTTAAACATCACAAATTAAGTTCTCTCTCTGCTGAAGAAAATAAATACTTTAATTTTTTTTTCTGATTTAAAATGTTTTATTGCATGTCTTATTATTACCTTTGTTTTAATTGCCATTGCAAGCTACTCTGGGGTAGAACTAATAGCATACAAATAGTGTCAGCTTCTAGCCGCACAGTGTGGGTCCACATGAGACAGATTTTGTGTGGTGTGTATTCATGCACATACAAACATTAATTGCAAAATTGGAGAAAATTAATATGATATACAGTTACTGAATCACACTTGCGTGCATGAAAGTTGGCTGAAGTTACCAGAGTGTATGTGGCCTGGCAGACTCCCTGCAGCCACTTCTATCCCCCCCCCCATTTCTCTTCTCTCTGTGTGCTTCCTGGAACAAGCAGGAAGCCATGTGGCCATGGCTCGCTGGAAGTGAACTGAATCTCTCTAAAAGGAGATTTTACAGACTGCATTTTTGCTAACCCAAAGATTGTGCGATCCTTTATGTACGGAAGACAATTTATTTTTCTTTTTAAGTTTTATGGAACCTTTTTTATCGTTGTTTTACTGCTAGCGGATGGAAACTTGTTTGCTGTAACTTCTGGAAGCTCTGTGAGTAAAACATTCATTTATTTGCAAAGCTAATTGTCTGTGATTTATTCTAGCCTAAGTATTTTCATGGAGAACATTTGTTTAATGGTGGGTGAGGGCAGTTGCAACATCTAACCAACTTTTAATGTACTTGGAACAATGTGAAAGAGTGGAAGATCTCTCTTCCAAACCTATCTCTCCAATGATTAATTACTAATTAATTTTGTTCATAAATAGCACCGGCACCAGTTACTTTTATTACAGAATCTGGCTTTCTGGCTTTATTTATGTATTGCATTACATACTTATGACTCAATTCCCATTAAATATCCTGAAATGATTTTTTTAAAGACAGCCCTTTTGCCCAGCACTCCTCTTGTATGAAGCACCTGTGTTAAAAAATAAATATAGCCTGTGCAGGCACTGGGGGCAGGGAAGGGAGGAAGGGAAGGCTATGAGGAACCTCTGTTTCCATGCCTTTCGCATTTCCATGCTCTGCCAAAACTGTAACTATTTTTAAAAGCCCCAGAATTCCTTAGTTCCTGCTGGCATTTATTGTGCTCAGGAAGCAGAAGGCGACAAAGCTTGGCAGCTGAAGATGACAGCGTGTTTGCGATTAGCAGATGCACGTGGCAAATAATGTCTGTGACAACTGCGCAACTCAAATATAGTGGTGCCTCGCAAGACGAAATTAATTCATTCCGCGAGTTTTGTCGTCTTGCGATTTTTGTCGTCTTGCGAAGCACGGTGTCGGGAAAGTTTTGGAAAAGCTTCAAAAATCACCAAAGTCTTTAAAAACCTCAAAAAAGGCTACCACACCGCGTTCTATGAGTTGCTCCTCGAAGTCAAGTCGCAACTGTATTAACGGTGTTAAGAAAAAGGAAACAAACTTGCAAGACGTTTCCATCTTGCGAAGCAAGCCCATAGGGAAAATCGTCTTGCGAAGCAGCTCAAAAAACAAAAAACCCTTTCGTCTAGCGAGTTTTTTGTCTTCCGAGGCATTCATCTTGCGGGGCACCACTGTAAAGGATCCCCCGCAAGCACTGTTACATCTGTCCACTAGGTGGCAGCAGGTGCTGAATGTTGAATGAAAGTGCGACTGAGGAATGCAAGAAGCCTATTGCTCCGTCGGAAAAACTCCAAAACCCACGTTCAGGATCGGGATGGTGGAATCTGTCAGTTTGGGTTTCTTTTTTCTCAAAACTTAAGATCAGCTCCTCACATTTCCATACCAGTTTGAATTGAAACTTAGCCCTATTGTGTGGCTATATTATGTATTTTTCAAATCAAGCAAACAAGAAATAAAGGTCAGCCCATATGAAAAATACACAAATCCACATTTTGGAAACCAACTGGTACAAAATAGTTTATAAGCATTTGAATTCTCCTTAATTCTTCAGCAGGCTGGATGGTAAAAAAAATGGGTGAGGGAAATGAAAAAAAATAAAGCGGGATGATGTAGGAGCCATGGATCAATCTTAATTATTTGGACACCACTGAAAATTAATCTCCAGTTTTGCTAACATATAGGCTACCATGTTTTTCTTTATTTCTGCTCTCTGCATAGCTAGAAATCCATGTGTTGAAGGATCTGGCTAATAGCAGCTGGCTGTTGTGTTTTTTTAAAAAAGAATCTGAGGTGTGTAACCTGGTACCTGTAAATATCTAGCAGAGATTTCCAGAGCAATCCTAACACTGGCAGAAGAGTCATAGAATTTGGGCTACTAGGATTCAAGATTTCTTTAAAGGGCAGAATGCTCACAACCTTGGTTAAGAGGCTGAAATGGAAAAACTAAATAAAACATTGAACATTAAAAAAACTTCCCTATACAGTTGTATCTCGGGTTACAGACACTTCAGGTTGTGTTTTTTCAGGTTATGGACACGCTGAAACCTGGAAGTACCGGAACGGGTTACTTCCGGGTTTCAGGGGTCACGCATGCACAGAAGCGCCAAATCGCAACTTGAGCATGTGCATGCACGCTGCTGTGGGTTGCGAACGCTGCGGGTTGCGAACGTGCATCCTGCACGGATCACATTCGCAACCCGAGCATCCACTGTACAGGCTTGCCTTCAGACAGTTCAAATGTTGGATAACTGCATACCCCCCCCCAACATTTCTCCAATGATAATAGGGACATCCTAAGGAAAAGGGGGACATTCTGGGATCAAATCAGAAACTAGGACAGCTTCTCTAAATCAGGGACATCCCTGGAAAATAGGGACACTTGGAGGGTCTGCAAATAGTTTAAAATATTTTCCTAGAAATGCGTTCAAGACAAGAAGCTGCCACTAAGTTTTGAGTATAAACACTCTCCAAGTGCTCCTCTAAACCATGAACTCTGGAGCGGAGTACAACTATCAGGGAATAAATCTTGAGATACAAGGCTCTGGTGCGTAAGACCATTATTGGATTGGCCTCGTGCTCACGTGCCCAGGCATGGATCCCACACATGCTTAGGCTTTTGTTCTTTTATTAGTTGGAGACTTATTCCAGCGTGTGAAGAGGGAGTGCCTGAGCGCAGGGATGCTTGAGCCATTCCTTGGGTCTCAGTTCCTGGCCTTTTTCAGGCTACCTCATGGTCCATAAATAGCAACACCCTAGATGTCCCGGGCCCTAAGGAAGTTAGATTAGCCTCAACCAGAGCCAGGGCCTTTTCAGCACTGGCTCCGGCCTGGTGGAACACTCTGTCTCATGAGACCAGGGCCCTGCGGGATCTGATTTCTTTCCGCAGGGCCGATTGTTGTTCCACCTGGCCTTTGGGCTTGGAATCAATTTGATTCCCTCCCCCTCTTCTTTTTCCCTTTCTCCTCCTGTGATGGAACTCCTATTTGGGGACTTCCCTGGCTTTTTTCTGGCCCACGTAGGACCAGTCTGGAAAGTTAGCCTTGGTGAAGACTTGACGTTTTCATCCCCAAAAAAGTTTTTTATTTGAGTTTCCATAGAAATGAGGCTGTATTTTAATGTTTTAATGTTGTATTTTAACCTTGTTTTTAAGTTGTATTTCAATCAATTTGTTTTTATATCGGGTGTTAGCTGCCCTGACCCTCTAGGCTGGGGAGGGTTTTATATCGGGTGTTAGCTGCCCTGACCCTCTAGGCTGGGGAGGGTTGGGTATAAATAAAATTTATTATTATTACTTCCTCATGGCATCCCCCTGGTGGACAAAGC
Source organism: Podarcis pityusensis (assembly GCF_964106645.2). Taxonomy (NCBI): domain Eukaryota; kingdom Metazoa; phylum Chordata; class Lepidosauria; order Squamata; family Lacertidae; genus Podarcis; species Podarcis pityusensis. Next base: position 3,785,825 of record NC_138038.1, on the reverse strand, counting down.
CAGAGGCAGAAGTGTGAAGACCATTGTACAGAAGACTCTATTCCACACAAAAGCACAACTTTGTGCTAGGTGGTCTAGCGTTGACTTTACTGCAGTTCTTCATTTTTTTAAAAAAACGGGCACATTGCTAGGGGACCGTTTTGGTGTAACAGGCCTGCTATACTGCTGTGTTTTGCAATCCTGCACAAGCCATACAACTTGGTAATGCTGCAGAGCTGCAGGGCTGCCTGGGTGGGGAGCCACCACTGAAAAGGCTCGTTCTTGTGTTGCTGCAGAGGACACATGGAGCAAGGCCTCCGGCGAGGATTGGGCTGGTGTATTGTATAGGTGGGTTCATTGCTGTTATTGACATTCATTTTCTGTATCTTTATTTTAGGTCTTCTTATGATTTATGTGGAAATTGTTGTGATTTGGTTGTGTACTTTTTGATATTTTTATTGTTTATGCCTACTTTTGTGATGTGTGTAGTTATGTAGCTTTTTGCATACACACCTTGAGCATGGTTTGACTTTGGAAAGGCGCACACAAATGAAATGATTGATTGCAAGGTCTGGGTCTGTTTCATATGGAGGAAAGCAGTTCTTGAAGTCTTGGGGTCCTGAGCTGCCATAAGCCTGCATAGGTTAAAAACCAACATTTTGAGTTGAGCCTGGAAGCTAATTGGTAGCAAAGCAATTGAATTAGGATTGGTGTGATGTGCTCAGACCATCTCTCCAGGGCGAGCAACTGAGTTCTGCACCGGCTGCAGTTTTCAAACTGTCTTTAAAGATAGTCCCATCTCTCTATATCCAGGATGGATATCTGTATCTATGGAATAGCATCTGAGTATTTTTGCACTCTGAAAAATCAGGTACCAGAACTGTGGAACTGTTTAGAATATCTGATCACCATGTTCTCCAGGCAGTAGTCAAGGCAGATCAAATCTTTACTCCTCACAGCCTCAGACATGAGTCACTTTCTCTGCCTTTCTTCAGCATCAATAAAATAGAATAGACATGGCAAGTTCTGAGTGCAGAAATGGTAAGAAGCTCTTTAATGAGGAAATATAGATGTGATCTCATCCGAAAGGTGTTATATGCGGATCAACTTCTAACCACATAAACTAGTTGGAAAGCTTTATCACTGCTATTCAGGACTATGTAATTGCTACCAATAACTATCTAAACATATAGAACAAAGGTCAAATGTGCAGAGACTTAAATAGAGAGAGGCCTTAACTACATTTGATCCACGTGTTTTTCCTCCTTGCTTTTTTAAAAAAGCATTTGCAGAGGCTGCAGCCTTGCTCAGCAGACTGATGAGTATGGAGGGGGGGGGGGTTGCGTAACTCTTCTGCTGTTTTTTCTGCTTTAAACCCACCCAGACATAGGGGGCGGGGAGATTTTGAACAACAACAAAAAGATCAGAGGTGAAAGGGTTAAGCAGCCTACTGTCGTCCTCATGTCAAGAACTAGCCTCCTCAACTGCTTTGGATTAAAATCAGGAAAATACAGTGTGACATATAGTTTGGGCCTCTAAAACAGCAGAATTTCTAATCCAGCGTTGCCATCCTTTTTAGGCTTGTGGGTGCTTTGGAGTTTAACTGAGCTTCGAGAAACAATAGAGATGAAAGGGAAAGTGGGAAAGAGTGTAATTGTCACAACTTCCTGCTTTGACTCTATGTACTTTTCAAGGGAGAGAAAGGTGAGCCCTCTCACTTCCTCATGACCAAGAGGGCGGTGACCAGACACCTGGGGAAGAGCTCTGTGGAGCCACCGTGCTCAAGGCCCTGTCTCACCAAATATATACTAAGTTTGAGTTCATTCATAGATCCAAAAATTAGAAAGAATCCATAGCTCTCCACACACACACACACCGTTATTAGGAAGGTTAATTCATGCGCACTTCAAAAAAAGGATAGGTGAAGAGAGGTCTGCTCCATTAACATCTGTGAGCTGTTGGGTTTTGTTTTGTTTTTTAAAAGGGATACAGTTGTTAAAATGCTGTTGTTTCTGAACCCATTTGGTTTCTGTCAGAATTTTTTAATGATGTTTTAATTATTTTCATTGCTTTGAGGACCGTGTGATGGGAAAGCCATGTATAAATTTAAATATAAGTAAAAGTATTTACTGGTTATGATTAACTCTGAGGTCTAATTTAAAGTGTCTTAACTTGTCATTGGCCTTTTTATCTCCGCTAGCTTTCTGGTTCAGTACTTTGACCCTCTTCCTACATGGGAATAGTACAGGGGACCACCATTTTAGGCACATCCAACTGACATGTGATCACTGACGCACAGGTACTTTTGGACCTGGAAGAAGGCAGGATGGGGGCAGAATGGGGCGGGGAGCTGGGGGGGAGTGACAGGGCAGGGTGCGCTTATATGCAGTCCACCAATGTGTGCAAGGGCCAGGAATGGATCCCCTGAGCGAAATGGTTGCTGCCTGTATACAAAAGAAAAAGCTGGATAATAGTAATGGAAGTAACTTTTATGGGTTTCCCGAAAAAGATTTTAGCTGGAGTGGCTGGTTTTAGGGAAGCTCCTTTCTGCATCAGTTATTTTGTACATCTTACATGCTCTCACAAAGCCTATGGCATCTCGGAAGCTTTTCTGTGGCCCATGAAGGACCCCTCAGTATTTGTTGAAAGCATAAAGTTGTTGTTGTTGTTGTTAATAACATTTCTTTTTAGTTTTGGCTGACCACAATGTTGTCTGGTGCTCCATCGCTGACTTGAAGTGATTCTGTTATGTTTCTGGTGAGGAAACCCCCCTCTAAATTGGCAGCCATTTACTTTGCTTTTACATCCATTTTCAGATTGCTTTCGGGGCTTGTGGGAGCAATTGTGTGTTGTTTGGCACGTGGAAGTGCACATTCTTGCTCCTAAACCAGCGCTACACCGAAGTGCTGCTGTTTCTGTGTGTGCAATGCATATTCTTGTTTAGTTCCCTAAATATTCCAACAATGTGGGGTGTTTCTGGACTGTGCTAAAAGTGTGTTTGTACACTTCCTGGAAGCCTGCCCCTTTCCTGCCCACTTTTTAATATTTTTAATTTTTTTGCCATGTGCATAAAGTGGAATGTGCACAAGTTAAATGTCCATAAATTCTGGGTTTACTGTATTACGCCAGACAAATCCTGCACAGTAATCTCTGAACAGTTACGCAGACAAGCATTTCCAGCTTACATTAAATTTTCATATGAACGTCAGACTTTAATGTAGGAAGAAGTTCACAACCTTCCAGCCTTTAACAACGAATTTACAGAAGCATATCAGCAGATTCTGCACCTGAAATTGATGGTCTCTGCGTAAGCCAATGCTGCACGTGAGAATTGGCAGTGTGTACCCAGCTCCTACAAAACATTTTACAAGTTCTTTATTGGTTTCTGAAACAAAAGCTCCATCACTTTACTGTGCTTTGGGTTGTTCCTGCCTATGCAAAGCCAACATTCATTTTATCTGTCTTATCACTGCGACTTCTGGCTAGGATAATAGCTGTCAACTTTTCCCTTTTCTTGCGAGGAATCCTATTCAGAATAAGGGAATTTCCCTTTAAAAAAAGGAAAATGTTGACAACTATGGCTAGGATTAAGGCTGGCGCTTTTCTAAATTGGTTGCACAGAATTTCATTAGTCTAAAATAGTATATTGGACTCAGGCTGCTCATCTGAAGGTCTGTACTATTGTCTGGAACCAGGGCTGCCCACTTATTTTCTGGCAAGGTCCTCCTGTGCCTTTATTAGCTTCAAGGCAAGCAGAAATTAAACAGCTGGATGTTTTCCTAATGTTGAGAACTTTGCTTTCCTCTTCTGCTACTGTTACAGAGCGCAGGAGCCCTGCTAGAAAAGAAGATTGCCACCTCTTTTTGTAACATGATTGCGAGAGAACTTCCTTCACAGATATGATCATACAGCCTAGGTATGGAAATAGCTGTTCCCCTTGCTTATAAGACTAGACCCTTGTTTGAATTTCTGAAATGAATAAATTATTATGATCCCTGAATTAGAGAGATTGTTGATTATTTTAACAAGTTGCTCTGAGGAATGGAGGGAACTTTGACACTTCTTCTGATCTTTTCCAACTATGAGCCCTTAAAGATAACTGTCTTAAAAGGCCAAAATGCACACACAACTTTCAAACAACCAGTGTTGTCAACAGTGCACTGACTCTCTTGTAGCTTCCATTAGGGAATGCCTGTATCTGAACTCTTCTTTTGTGTTCTAGGCAGACAAGCTGTGATCATCTAGCCAAGTAAGGATGAAGTGTTTACCAAAAGGTTAGGGGGCAATTTCTATTTTTAAAAAAATTCCCGCAATGATCCATTGAAATGTTTTTAATATCCCAGAAAGTATTGCCAATGGATTTTCCCATTGGTAGAGCAGCAGCAGGGAGAAGGCACATCTGTATACAAATGGGATCATTAAGATTGCTCTATAATGTGTGTGGGTTCTTCAAGGACAGAAATTGTTTCCTATTTTGCTTCTTTTTAAAAAAAAACCAATAATGACAACAGTTATGCACAGTTAGAGTGGGATACCCAAATAAATACATATAGGGCTGCATTTTTTGTCACCTATATGTTCTTTAACATATCAGTTTCGTGTTAAAATAAGCATGTGATCAGAGCAGGAGCAGTCTTCAGCCTCAATCTCCTCTATGAGGCTCACATTTCGTTCCCTGCCTTCTGCCTCTCTCCTGCTTCACACCTGCCCATGCCCTTCTTTCTTCCCTCCATCGTCTGTGTAGGTGCTACTTACACTGTTTATCTGATACAAACAGGCATGTTCAACCTTGGAGCTCAGCAGGCAGGATCTCACTGCCCCTTCATATCCTGCACAACGACACTTTCACATGTTTCTGCAAAGCTTGATGGTAAAACTCATGAGAAGATGCCTTTGTCCTGCCAAATTTCACATAACCAATGTTTCTTGTAGGTGTACCCATGTGTGCTGATAATTGGTATTGCACTGCAAGAGACCTTGATTAAGGATTAAATTTAATCAGGTGCAAATACACACACACACACACACACACACACACACACTGGCTCTCCCTACACAGTGGTGGCTTCGTAAGCTCTGTTTCTTGCATGATGTGGACACGATAAAGGGCTTATCCTCTCTTCCTCTTATCCCACTGATTTTCCTCCCCTGGGGAAACCACTCTTTATCACTCAATCAGTGCAGATGGCAATTTGGGTTTTCCCAGGATTGCTATTTGTTCTAATCTGTCGCTAAAGAGCAGGTTTTCCCTTGGAAAGGAGCAGGGCAAGGGGGAAGCTGCTTGGATCTGTGCTTTCTAGGCCCAGCACAAGTGGAAGTGTGGACGAGTCCAAAGTCTCTTCATGATGGCTTTATTGTGCAAATGAACTTGAGAGGGGGCTATAGTCTTGTCAGCACAATGTGGTACAATCAGGGATCCCACAGCCTCTTAAATGATGTGGGAATTAGTGCATTTGGGGACTAAATTACATTTTCTTGAATTTACTTTACAAGTAAATTTATATCATCTTTACAAGATGAGCTTGAGCTCTTGGTACAGCAAACTAAATATGACATAATAGGCATCACTGAAACCTGGTGGGATAAGTCCCACGATTGGAATGTAATAATGGGGGGATACAATCTATTTCAGAGAAACAGACCAGACAAGAAAGGAGGAGGAGTGGCGTTATATGTCAGGGATGTGTATACCTGTGAAGAGATCCAAGATTTAGAACCTCAAAGCCAAAGTGAGAGCATTTGGGTCAAAATTAAGGGAGAGAAGAATAACAGTGACCTCATTGTGGGAGTTTACTATAGATCCCCAAGCCAAACGGAGGACATAGATGATGCCTTCCTGGAACAGATGGCCAAGCATGCAAAAGGAAGGGAGATAGTAGTAATGGGGGACTTCAATTACCCGGATATTTGTTGGATGTCAAACTCAGCCAAGAGCATAAGGTCAAACAGATTCCTCACTGGCCTTGCAGACAACTTCATTGTCCAGAAAGTGGGAGAAGCAACAAGAGGAACAGCCATTTTAGATCTGGTCCTAACCAATGTTGATGACCTGGTTAGTGGGGTAGAAGTGGAAGGATCATTAGGCGCGAGTGATCATGCTCTTCTGAAGTTTACTATACAGCGGAAAGGAGCAGCCAAGCATACTAGGACTCAATTTCTTGACTTTAAGAAAGCCGACTTCATAAAACTTAGGGAAGTGCTGGGTGAGATCCCATGGACAGTAATACTAAAAGGAAAGGGAGTTCATGATGGCTGGGAGTTTGTTAAGAGGGAGATACTAAAAGCACAACGTCAGGCAATACCAATGAGACAGAAACATGGAAGGTGCCTAAAGAAGCCAGGGTGGCTATCTAAAGAACTTTTAGCTGAGTTAAGATTAAAAAAGGATGTGTACAAAAAATGGAAAAGGGGGGAAACCACCAAAGAGGAATTCAAACAAATAGCCAGCACGTGTAGACACAAAGTCAGAAAAGCTAAAGCACAGAATGAACTCAGGCTTGCTAGAGAGGTTAAAAGCAACAAAAAAGGCTTTTATGGGTATGTTCGTAGCAAAAGGAAGAACAAAGAAACAGTGGGGTCACTCAGAGGAGAAGATGGTGAAATGCAAACAGGGGACACAGAAAGAGCTGAACTCCTCAATGCCTTCTTTGCCTCAGTCTTCTCCGATAAAGAAAACAATGCCCGACCTGAAGAATTTGGAGCAAATGATTCAGCAAAGGAAACACAGCCCAGAATAACTAAGGAGATAGTACAAGAATACTTGGCTAGTTTAGATGTATTCAAGTCTCCAGGGCCAGATGAACTGCATCCAAGAGTATTAAAAGAACTGGCAGATGTGATCTCAGAACCACTGGCAGTCATCTTTGAGAATTCCTGGAGAACAGGCGAAGTCCCGGCAGACTGGAGGAGGGCAAATGTTGTCCCTATTTTCAAAAAGGGGAAAAGAGAGGACCCAAATAATTACCGCCCAGTCAGTCTGACATCAATACCAGGGAAGATTCTGGAGCAGATCATTAAGCAAACAGTCTGTGAGCACCTAGAAAGGAATGCTGTGATCACCAATAGTCAGCATGGATTTCTGAAAAATAAGTCATGTCAGACTAACCTGATCTCGTTTTTTGACAGAATTACAAGCCTGGTAGATGAAGGGAACGCAGTGGATGTAGCCTACCTTGATTTCAGCAAGGCATTTGACAAGGTGCCTCATGATATTCTTGTAAAGAAGCTGGTAAAATGTGGTCTTGACTATGCTACCACTCAGTGGATTTGTAACTGGCTGACTGACCGAACCCAAAGGGTGCTCATCAATGGTTCCTCTTCATCCTGGAGAAGAGTGACCTAGTGGGGTGCCACAGGGTTCTGTCTTGGGCCCGGTCTTATTCAACATCTTTATCAACGACTTGGATGATGGACTCAAGGGCATCCTGATCAAATTTGCAGATGACACCAAATTGGGAGGGGTGGCTAACACCCCAGAGGACAGGATCACACTTCAAAACGACCTTGACAGATTAGAGAACTGGGCCAAAACAAACAAGATGAATTTTAACAGGGAGAAATGTAAAGTATTGCACTTGGGCAAAAAAAATGAGAGGCACAAATACAAGATGGGGGACACCTGGCTTGAGAGCAGTACATGTGAAAAGCATCTAGGAGTCTTGGTTGACCACAAACTTGACATGAGCCAACAGTGTGACGCGGCAGCTAAAAAAGCCAATGCAATTCTGGGCTGCATCAATAGGAGTATAGCATCTAGATCAAGGGAAGTAATAGTGCCACTGTATTCTGCTCTGGTCAGACCTCACCTGGATTACTGTGTCCAGTTCTGGGCACCACAGTTCAAGAAGGACATTGACAAACTGGAACGTGTCCAGAGGAGGGCAACCAAAATGGTCAAAGGCCTGGAAACGATGCCTTATGAGGAACGGCTAAGGGAGCTGGGCATGTTTAGCCTGGAGAAGAGGAGGTTAAGGGGTGATATGATAGCCATGTTCAAATATATAAAAGGATGTCACATAGAGGAGGGAGAAAGGTTGTTTTCTGCTGCTCCAGAGAAGCGGACACGGAGCAATGGATCCAAACTACAAGAAAGAAGATTCCACCTAAACTTTAGGAAGAACTTCCTGACAGTAAGAGCTGTTCGACAGTGGAATTTGCTGCCCAGGAGTGTGGTGGAGTCTCCTTCTTTGGAGGTCTTTAAGCAGAGGCTTGACAACCATATGTCAGGAGTGCTCTGATGGTGTTTCCTGCTTGGCAGGGGGTTGGACTCGATGGCCCTTGTGGTCTCTTCCAACTCTATGATTCTATGATTCTACTTTCATAAGCATCCATAATTAGAGATGGTGGTTCATCTCTGGTTTTGCATTCTTTTCATCAGAAGCTCTAGTGGACCAGATTAGATAACAAGTGGGCTGTTAGTTGTGTCTGCAAACCTTTGATCTGCCCACTCAACTGCAATTGAATGCTCAGGGATTGAGTATGTTCCCCTCTGGCCCTGATCATTCAGGGGATAATGTATTTTACAGGGCAGAAGTAAACTCTCCTTTGCTGAAACTCAGTTTTGCCCTGATAATTTCACATGAGACCATAAAAATTTCATTGCTTTTTTCAAATGCAAACACTGGAGAACCTCAGGGGAGGAACATAATTCTTTCAGGGTAGTTTCTTGCTCCTGGTCTGCGGGCTATTATAAAATTCAATGCAGCAAATGTGGTGATGGCTTCTGGGCATAGAAGGAGAGGTTGGTCTATGAGTGGCTAAATGAAAGCTCCAGGTTCAGAGGTAGTGTCTCTAAATCCCAGTTACTGAGGGATAAACATCAGTTCTCAGCATGCCTTGCTTTTGAGCTTCCTGGAAGCATCTGATTGGTTCCTGCTGGAAGCAGACATTAGACTAACCAATAGACAGGCCATTGGTATGATCTAGCAGGGCTGTTCTTATGTTCTTAGTTTTCTCAGAATTTCAGATTACTTTAGGGCTTATGTTAAGGAATGCCTTCATCTATATGCTCAACCCCTGAGTGCTTATTGGTGCACACTGCCATATACTGAGGGCGTGGGAAAATGCATTTTTATTACCGTACCATAGTCTTCCCCTAGAAAGGTCTGACTTTATCTATTTTGATCAAATCTTAGGAAGACAGTAAAAATGGTTGTAGAATTTGAAAACAGGTCAAATCTATGGTTACTAGCCATGATGGAGACTATTCTCTGCCTGCATGTTTGGAGACTAGGTGCTTCTGAATACAAGTTGCTGGAGGCCAGGGGAGGGGAGAGACTCTTGTGTTCAGGTCTTGCTTACAGGTTTTCCCACAGTCAACCGGTTGGCCGCTGTGAGAACAGAATCCTGGACTAGATGAGCCATGGCCCGTGCAGTTGGCTCTTCTTATGCCCTATTTGTCGGGGAACACTCCTGAGTAAAAGTCAGTGTTACACAAAGCTCTTCAGCTAGAAAAGAAAGCCAGCAATTCTTCACCCATTCATTAACTTGCTCTTTGGGTGTCGAAATTCGATTGGGGAACCTGTTCTGCCATAGATTTCATTTAATGTCCTTTTGCTAGTCAGTCTCTCCAACCTGACAAGACTGTTGAAAGCATTAAAAGGGGTAGCCCACTCAGGACAAGGAAGGTTTAAATATGAAATGTGTGTGCATGCATGATATCAGGCCCAGCACCCCTACCTGGCAAAATGGGGCAAATGCCAAAGGCCTAGGGGTCCAGAGGACTTGATTTCAGGTGACAGAGATTTTCCCAGGACTAAATTGGCTTAAAACCAAATATTCCCATTTAGGTTGGGCTGTAAATGAGCTCTCACAGAATATCTGACTTAGGTGGGAGCTCTGGCAACAATCTTGAATATTTTTCCACCTAACAAAACTAGCCCTTGATTTAACCTAGAAGCCAAAATTAAAAGTTCAGTTGGGGAAAAGGTAGTCTTTGAGTGGTTGGTAAGTAGTTGGTTTGAATTCATTCCTCCTAGCTGTATGAATGGTTGGGAGTCCAAGACTCATTTTATCATTTTGTATCTTCATCTCAGAATACACCTGAGGCCCAGATCACATGTATACTTTCAAGCAATTTGCTGAAGAGATGGAAATTGTCCAGTATTAATATAGAGCAGGCAGTTGCTTATTCTCAGTCATAAACTTGGCAACTTCTTTAAAGCCAATCTCAGCAATCATAAAGGTGAGAAATGTGGGTATTTTGTTGTGTATTTAACATGAAAGCTGAAATTGCCTGTCACCTGCAAGCCAGATGTGACAGGGACAGTAATATTCTGAGGAACACAAGTTGTGGCAGTCAGGAATTTTGTGGTAGAGTGTGTGACAGATCCTTAAAGGCAAAGGGATCACTTTTAGACAGTTTCACTCTCACCTTTTCTTAGTTAGTAGTTTTAGTTTTGTCCAGGCACAAGTTAGGAAAGAGGTTCTGGTACATTTTTCTCTCCTTCACTGGGACTCCACATGTAAAAAGTGACACTTGAACACATGGTCTCTACTTTGAATTTTGTACAAGTTGTCAGCTGCATACACAAAAAATGTTGACCAGCATTCATATTGTCACAGTCCAGTTTATGGGCAGTCAAAGTCCTGGCGGAGGACGGCGGGACCGGGGGCAAGACGGCGGGGTGGCAGCAGGGATGGGAGTCCGGAAACCGGGAGTCCGGAAGCCAAGGGTCTGAGGTTCCAGGAAGCAAGGAATCAAGAAGCCAAAGGCAGGAAGCGTGTTGCTGTGGCAAAGAGCCAAAGCGAAATGCTGACCTTATATCCCTTCCCGGCTCTTGCCACCAGGTGCTGTGAGTTACCAATCGGCCTCACCTGTGCAGCCACTCCTTGCCTCTTCAGAACAAACTTAGGAAAGCCCCAGTCCTGTGAAGCCCTACCGGTCACAGGGCCTGGCTCCTGCAAGCACTCCTGACACATATTGGCAATCACCCCGTGATTGGATAAAACACTTGCAGACACCCAGTCAGAGGAAAGATGTGTCATTGCTGTGAGCTTGATCACTACGAAATAGAGGCCAGGAATTTTTAATAAAAGAACCTTAATGGTCTATAAAATAACTGGATACATTTTTTCCTGATTGCATGAGATCCAGCCCAGAGGGTGACACAGCTCAGGGCTAGTAGGAGGGAACAGAGAAACAGTTTGGAGACAGGTTACAGTTTGAGTTTATTGTGATTGACAGAGGATTTTCTGGTTGTACTTGGGTGGAACTGGGGCACAGCTTGGATAGGGTTGGCTGTACAGGACTAAGCAGTTTGACACTTACAGAAGTGTCAGAATTTGCCTCCATTCATATCCACATGTATAATTGTAAATAAAGCAAGTATTAATCTCAGGGATGCCATAAAACTCATGTGCATAGCTGTCAACTTTTCCCTTTTCTTGCGAGGAATCCTATTCAGAATAAGGGAATTTCCCTTAAAAAATGGGGAAACTTTGACAGCTATGCTCATGTGTCCTTTCATCCACAGGACAGCTGGAAGATAAACAGAAGCTGGGTGACCCCTCGATTTAACAATAATCGCTGTGTTATCTATTAGTTTGTGTAAATCAGTTGTTTGGACTCCACGGCCGGCAGTCTAACTTCACGCAGCTCTCTACATAGTGGGCCTGGGTGTGGGGGGAGAGCCCTGTGGAATCCTGAAAATGTCATCCACTTTTGACTCTGGCTCCACCCTCTCATGAGATAAGGGGCTCCCTACTGTTTAAATAAATAATAGTACCGGCGGAACATGTCTCAGGACAAAGTTCCATAATTGTGATTTTCCAGTAGCTACTACCTAATTTCAGAGAGCATGGTGCCTAGATAAGATGATCTCACATTCATAAGAGAGAATGTAGGCCTTTAGATGCCTCCATCCAAACAAGACACCTTTCTAGCCATTTCCAACACCAACTGGGGATTAAATATTTCAATTTGCATCAAGCTGGATATTGCAACTTTTAGTATGCTATCTATTATGCTAGTCCATTGTCTCAAAAATAATTTCTTATGCAATTATTTTGAAGTTCAGCCTTATTCTTACTGCACAATTTCTTGAGTGAGCTTCTTTTTTTATTCATGTTACTATTAGCATTAACTCAGAAGCATCATTAAGAGAGAAGAGACAGTCTATAAAATGGCGCCTTGCATTACTTAATGACAGATTGGTTATTATCATAGGGCCACCATGTAAATAATCATTAGCAGGGGAAATCAATAACTATTGAAACAAGAAAATCCAGTAAGTGCCAAGCATAATATATCACAACAGGACGTTGAGCCAAGTGAAATATGTGTCATGTGTACAATGTTAGGTAGATACTGGGGAATGTCCACAGTCTTGAGCGTTGTCATACAACAGAAGCAGGCCTCAGAGTACAATGTCCCTTTACGCTGTGCTACCATAAGGCTTTGGAGAGTCAGTTGACGACAACCAGAGACCATACCAAGTGGTTACATGCTTACCATGGTAAGTTATTACTTGGTAAAGTTTGTATGTGATTACTGCTTTCTGGCATGTTTTATCACACATCTGCCTCTGACATCTGGCAAAATTAAGGTTTGGTGATGGTGCCAGAATTTAGAACAGAAGGTTTTGGAAACTGAACTTCTCCAGTTTGAGAACATGGCGTACTATCACACACTGGGTCCACACACCATGTTTTCTGGGTTCACCTCGCTATTCTCCTGGCACTGAAGAGTGACATGCTCCCTGCCCATTCCCCCAGGAAAAGGGAAGACAATGCAAGACGTCTAGCACCAAGGTGAAGGGAGCAGAATACTTCTCTCCCCCTGCCCCTCCTTTACACCAGTGCCAGTCTGTGAGGGAGGTATGGCATAGGAGAGGTGGTCAGCTTAAACAGATGCATATGGCTCACCACTTTACATCTAATTTGACCATTTAAAGCTGCAAAACAAGTTGTAAAATTTTGCCCTCTTCAAGAAAGAGGGGAATAAGCTTTGCTAAACTACCCAGTTTCACAAGTAACATAATGTACTGTTTGTTATATTTTCTCACGGCTTCTAGAAGATACTGTTCTTGAGTTAAAGGTTACCACAGAGTATTGAAGGCTGATTGTTTCTTCCCCAACAGCGTTCTTCTTTGGTGTTTTATGCCTTGAATTTATATTTTTATTGATCAGAGTGAAGTGTATTTGCACAGCAATAGTACAAAGTGTATAGCTGAAGTTTGACAGTGGGTGACTGTATATTAGGTGAAAGACTTTTGCCTTTCCTGCTGAGCCACCAGCTGACGGCTTCTGTAGGATTTAGCCATGGATGTATCCAGCTGTAGGAACTACTGGATTCTCTCTGATTCCTGATTATTAATTGGCAATAATCATAAAAAACCTATCTGAGCAGTATTGCTCTGCACGCTCCTAGTATAATTCAATGCCTGTTGGTTTATGTGTGTGGATATTCTTTATCTGAAAATGTGTGGTCTGATCTGAGAATGAATCCAACATAGTTGACACAGCTATTCCCACATTACTTTCTCTGGCACAAGCTGATCCTGTCCTCAGCTGCCCAGCTGCTCTCCTACTAATGACAATGTTTTGTCCAGGCAACTGCAGGGAAAGCATAAATAAGATGCTAGCCTTCTTAGAAAGTGAGCCCTTTTTAGCACTCTAGTCCTTTTAGAAAGTTGGCAATTATGATTACAATTGTTGTTGTTGTTGTTTATATCCCAACTTTTGTCCAAGGATTTAAAGGTGATGTATATGGTTCTCCCATTCAACATTTTACCCTCCCAACACTGTCTGTGAGGTGGGTTAGATGGTGATCAGTCTATGGTCATCCAGTGAAATTCATGGTTTGGTGGGGAGTTAAACCCTGATTTCCCAGGTCCCAATATAACATTTTAACCACTACATCACACTGGTTCATGAGCTGCATATGATGAGTGGGCACATGCCAGTGTATTTTGGAGTTGGTTAGGGGACAGGACTTCAGGCAGAGCAAGTAGAGTGAAAGAGAAAATGCTCCATGGACTACAGAGAGTCCTGTCTCATTGAGAGTGAGTTCATTGAGAGTGTCAACCAGCATACAGCTAGATAGAGGTGATCCAGTTGACATAGTGTAGTTGGATTTTCAAAAAAGCTTTCAGTAATGTACCTTACAAAATATTTAGCAGTACTTAGTATTAGCTTACTAAGTAAGCTTAGTAGTCATGGAATAAGAAGCAAGGTCCTCTTGTGGATCAGTAACTGGTCCAGTGACAGGAAGCAGGAGTAGGAATAAATGGATTTTTTTCTGAATGAAGCAATGTCAAAAGTGGAGTTCTCCAAGGATCCTTTTTGGGACCTGTGCTTCTTAACTTGTTCCTAAATGATTAAGCGTTAGAGGTGAACAGTCACCAAATTTACTGAATAAAAAAATTCCTTCCAGTAGCACCTTAGAGACCAACTAAGTTTGTTATTGGTATGAGCTTAAATTGCTCAGTTGCTAAAACAAAGAAGGACCTCTCCAAACTGAATGAATGAGCAATCAAAATGCCAAAAGCAATTGAATGTAACAAGATACTTGTTGGCACAAAAAAATATTTATTTCCATACATACCCCTGGGCTCTGAACTGGCAGTCGCTGACCAGGACCAAAACCTTGGGGTCAGAGTGGATAGCTCAATGAAGATATCAACCCAGTGTGTGGCAGCTGTGAAAAAGGAAATTCCCATGGGATATTAGGAAAGGAATTGAAAACAAAACTACTAATATCTTAGCAATATTATACAAATCTATGATACAGCTGCATTTGGAATACTGTATACAGTTCCGGTTCCCTCTCCTCAAAAAAAGGATATTGTAGAGTTGGGAAAGCTTCAGAAAAGGGTCGTCAAAATGATCCAGCTCAGCCTTGTCTACACAGCAGCAATGACTCTCCCAAGAAGAAAGGGTACAGCGTTTGGGACTTTTTGGTTTAGAGAAAAGGTTTGTAAGAGGTGATCTGATAGAAGCTTGTAAAATTATGCCTGGCATGGAGAAAGTCGATAGAGAGAAGTTCTTCTCCCTCGTAACACGAGACCTCATGGACATCCAACAAAACTGCATGCTGGAAAATTTGGGACAGATTAAAAAAAAGTACTTAGCGGAGTGCATAATTAAATTATGGAACTTGCGCCCTCAGCAGGCAGTGATGGCTTTTGAAGAGGATTAGACAAATTCATTGAGGAAAAGGCTATCTGTGGCTACTAGGCATAATAGCTATGTTCTACCCAGAGGCATAGGAAGGTCAGGTGGTACCCGGTGCGGAAAATTTCTTGTCACCCCCCCAATGGTTGGGTTTTTTTTTTTGTTTTTTTTTTTTGGCCTGCAAAAATGGTTTTACGTTATATCATATTTTCTTACAAAGGAATGTGGATTCTGGACCTGTGATAACAAGGAGGTGACTGTGGACAGATACTTAAATCTACAGGATGTATTGTGTTTTGGCTTGTGTTATTTTATTTATATTTATTGTTTATTTATTTAATAAAATTTATTTTAAAAAACCTGCAAAGTGGTTTACCAAAACAAAAAAACACCACAGCAGTAAAATCAAGAAAAATTAACAATCCTGCTTTAAAACATACAAAAGCTAAAATATTAAGATTAAAATTACTTCAACTTCCTAAGCATCTAGCTATGCTTGCCTAAAGAAGAATGCTATTAGCAGGTGCCCGAAAAGAGTCTAGCAAAGGCACGTGCTTTGTTGCAATAGGCGGGGAGTTCCAAAGTGCAGGTGCTGTCACAGTAAACAATGCAGTACAGATATTATGTGTATATCTTGACCCTGCTCCACTGAATTGAAATTTCAGCCTTCACGACATAGAAAAACGGCCAAGAAAACAGCTATTTTTGTGGAGGAGGGTCATGATATTAACTGATATGCGTGAAATTTCATATACTGTATAGCTATATAATCCCTAGTGTAGTAAGTTAAGACCTTTGGAGCAGGCATTTTATTTTATTTTTAAAAGGTTTTTTATGAACTGCCCTAGTAGGGCAGTGATTATTCCTTGATAATTTCTCACCCCCCTCCATGATGGAACCTGGGGCGGTTCGCCCCCCCCTTCGTACGCCTCTGGTTCTACCTCGACTGTGAGAGGCATACCTGTTGCTGTGAATTGCAGGTGGACAGAGTACTGTTGGGAACGACAGTGTTCACCTCATAAAGCTGCAATTCTCAGCACCCTTAACAAATTATAGCTCATGCCATTTTCTCTGCAACAGCTTCCTTCTCCTGCAGCTTTTACCATTCTTGGCAGAGCAGCACACTCTGAAAACTTCCACAAAACAATCACCGCAAGATCACAGTTAGGTTGCTTCTGTGTGTGTCATCAGCTGCTTCCGGAAAAACAATCCCTTAGGAGTCAACATTTTGCCTCTATTGCCCTTTGATGAACTCTCTCCCCCTTGGTAGCTAAACGTGAACTCTGCTACTTTCTTCTTCAGATTACTTTATTGCGTAATGGTAGCTGGCTGTTCTTCAAAAGCTGTGGAAAGGTGCAAAGGGGATTAAACTGCTCTACCAATTTCCTGGGTTTGTGAAATGTCTGCTGTTCACTGTCTCTAAGTGGATGCATACACATTTATTAACTTGGAAACGTCAATATCAACTCATGGCAAATGGCCTGACACAATCATTCTTTTATGTCAGTGTTTTTTCAAGCTGTATCCCCAGGAACCTGGGGCTGGTGGCTGAGAGTATCAGTAATGATGGACAAGCTTCCCTTGAAGTCAGCTGGACCAGCACTGCTGATCTTTCCTGACAGTGCTGGAGTGTTGGTGAATTCTGGGCCATTATCTCAGTGGCACATGGGTCATCAGTCAGGGCCAATAGGCCTGACCAGTGGCCTGTATAAACAGGGTGTGGGTCTCACTAGAACACACTCTGGAGTTTTCTGTGACTCTGTGAGAGATAAGCAGGGTCTCCTGGCAGACAAGTCAACGTGGGAAGGATTCCCTAGAGGCAGAAAGCATGAAAAGAATTGCCTAACACCGCGTCAGGCCATTGGTCCATGCAGCTCAGCGCTATCTACACTGACTGACAGTAGGGTTGTGTCATAAACGTAGGGGTTGCTCGTGCGCAAGTTGGTGCCACTCCTGGCTAGGTTGCCTTGTTAAACCTTTTCTGTCTGGACAGCCCTACACGTCGCGGCTGTTCAGTCGCTAGCAGAATCCATCAGTGGGCGTTTCTTAAATCTTTTCCAGCATAAAAGTTGTTTGACTCCAAGTCTCCTCCTACTCTCCCTGCGCGGAAGTCTTCTGCGCAGGGAGGGCGTGGGTAGTGGAGTACCCGTGCTCTCCTCGCTGATTTCCGGCGAGGAGTCCTGGAGCCCCCTCGCCGATTCCCCCATCTGCCCCCCTTTATCCCTGGTGTTACGCTGATTTCCTTCCCCAGCTGGTGAGCCGCCTCTCCCCCTGCTGGGCCCTTCTCCAGCATCGCTTGAGAGCCTAGCCTCCGCCTCTGGCTCTGATGTCAGTTCCCTGACATCCACCTCCCCCCCAGGACCCCCTTCACCCCCGGCCCGACCTTTTGATCCAACTTCGTCCCTTTCCTTGGCTGACGATGCGGGGAATCCCCGGAAGGAGCTGTCGCCATCCTCTGATTATTCAAAACCCGCTTCCCACCCGCTCCGATCTCTCCCCGCGGGGTGGGCCTCCCAGTCTGATTCTTCTTCCTCCGAAGCCTCTCCTCCCTCCTCTTCGGAGGCAGAAAACCCCACAAAATCCTCCTCATCGTCGGTGGTTCCAAATTGCTCCTCCCAGAATCTCGCTAGTGGTTTGGGTTTGCCCGGGAACAGGCTGTGGAATTCCTCCACAAGATACCCGTCATTGATTGCCTCCGCGGGAACCCACGTGTTTTCCGACCCGGGTTCTCCCTCCCAAGCTACCAGGTACTCCACCTGGCGCCCTCACCACCTTGAATCGAGTATTTCCGTGGCCCGGTTGTGGTGTTCCCTCTCCTCTATCTGCGGGTGTGTGGTGACTTCGCCTTCCCGCCCCAGGACTCCCCGCCCCTCCCTGTACGGTGAGAGTAGGGACCTATGGAACACCGGGTGTATCTTCATGCTGTCAGGCAACTTGAGCTTGAATGCCACGGGGTTCACCTGCTGTGTTACCTCAAACGGCCCCAGCCGCTTTGGCTGCAACTTCTTGCACCCCCCCTTAAAGGGTAACCCTTGGGTTGACAACCACACCCGGTCCCCCACCCGTATGGTCTCCCCTTCCCTATGGTGCTTGTCTGCCTGCCTCTTGTAAATTTCCTTGGCCCGTTCTAAGTTCATCTTAAGTTGCTGGTGCAGGGCCTCCATTTCTTCCACAAACTGCTCTGCCGCAGGTACGCTCCACCCTTCCTCCCCACTCCCCGGGAAGGCCCTGGGGTGACACCCGCTCATTCCCGTGGACACATGTTCAGCGTTATTGTACGCAAATTCAGCCAGCGCTAGTTTCTCTGCCCAGTCGTTCTGCCTCTCGCTGACGTAGCAGCGTAGGTATTGCTGGAGTACACTGTTCGCTCTTTCTGCTTGCCCGTTGGTTTCCGGATGTCTCGCCATCGAGAAGCTCACCTCTACCTGCAGCAAGCTCATGAGCTTCCTCCAGAACCGGGAAGTAAATTGTTTCCCGCGATCCGAAATTACCCTCGAGGGAGCCCCATGCAACCTGAAGATGTGATCCACAAACAACTTGGCTGTCTCCTCTGCGGTCACCGCATGTGAACAAGCTATGAAATGGCACATCTTTGTCAATAGATCAACTACTACCATGACTGCTGTCTTCCCCCGGGACTTGGGCAAATCGGTCATAAAATCAATGGACACCACCTCCCAGGGTCTTCCCGGCGTGGGTAAGGGTTCCAGTAACCCTGCGGGGGCAGCCCTCTCCCCCTTTGCCCTTTGGCAGCAGTCGCACCCCCGTACATATTCCCGTACATCCTCCCTCACCCTTGGCCACCATAACTGCCTGGTGACGAGCATCATGGTTTTGTGCTGTCCAAAGTGCCCAGCTGTGGGGTTGTCGTGGAGTTGTTTGAGTACCTTTCCCCTCAGGGTCTCCCCCGGTACATACAGCGCCCCCTTATAGTACAGCACCCCTTCCTTTTCCTCAAAACCCCCTTGGTTTTCTCTTCCATCTCGGAGTTCCCGGATTTTAGTTTGAGCGAATACGTTGTTTCTAGTAAGCCCAGCCAGTTCTCGTTTCCCAACCAAGGCTCCCCCACACACCCATCGGTCCTCGAGGATCACGTGTCGTATCTCCAGCGGTCCCTCTCCTTCCATGTACTCCGGCTTCCGGGAGAGAGCATCTGCTCTTACGTTTTCCTCTCCTGGCACGTATCGGATTTCGAAGGAAAACTTGGAGAACTCCTGTGCCCATCGAATCTGTCTCTGGTTGAGTACTCGTGCGGTCCTCCAGTACTCCAAGTTCTTGTGATCAATACAAACCTGGAACTTGTGCCGTGCCCCTATCAGCAGATGTCTCCATCGGCGAAACGCCGCATAGATTGCAAGCAGTTCGCGGTCATACACCGTATAGTTTTGCTCCGACTTGCTCAGCTTCCTTGAGAAAAAGGCACACGGCTTCCATTCCTGCTTGCTCCTCCCTGGCTACAAAAGAACCGCCCCAATGGCTCTGTCGGACGCGTCGGTCTCTAGCCTCATGGGTTTCTCCAGATCAACGTGCAGGAGTTGCTCTTCTGAAGCGAACGCCTTCTTCAGTCTTTCAAAGGATTGCTGGGCACTTTCTGTCCAGACAAACTTCTTTTTGCTACTCAGACAATCTGTGATGGGCGCTGTCAAGTGGGCGAAGTTCTTGATGAACTTCCTGTAGAAGTTGCTGAACCCTAGGAACCTCTGCACGTCCTTCTGGGTTTTGGGGGCCTTCCATTCCAGCATCGCTTGCACCTTGCTTGGGTCCATAGCTAGGCCTTTGCCTGACAACTTGTACCCCAGGAACTCGACTTCTCTGGCGTGAAACTGACATTTTTCTAGCTTGACCCACAACTGGTGCTTCTGCAGTCTCTTTAGCACTTCCCTGACGTCGCTGACATGTTGCTTCTCATTGTCCGAATAGATTAAGACGTCGTCCAAGAAGGCTACGCAGTTCTTGTACAGCAGGGACCCCAACACGTGGTGCATGAAAGCTTGAAAACAGGCGGAGCCCGACTGTAATCCAAATGGCATAACTAAGTACTCAAAGGCCCCCAGGGGTGTGAACATTGTGGTCTTCCATTCGTCCCCCTCCCTCATCCTAATCAAGTTGTATGCTCCCCTGAGGTCTAGCTTGGTAAAAAAAATTCCCTGCCTCACCCGTGTTAAAATGTCGTCAATCCTGGGCATTGGGAAGGTCACGGGTTCTGACACCAAATTGACGGCCCTGAAGTCCACAACGAGCCTGGGTTGATTAGTACCTTTTTTGTCCACAAAAAACACCGGACTGCCCCTCACCGCCTTTGATTCTCTTATGAAACCTCTTTTCAGGTTCTTGTCAATAAATTCCCGCAACTCCTTCATCTCCCTGTCCGACATGGCATACAGTTTACCCACCGGCAGCTGCACCCCTGGGAGCAAGTTGATTCGGCAGTCAAAGGGCCTATGGGGGGGTAGTCTATCCGCCTCCTTCTTGCTGAAGACCTCCTGCAGGTCGGCATATTGTGGTGGCACCTCCCCTTTCCGCTCCACAGCTATCCCAGCCACCCTGGCCACGGTCATCCTTGGGGTTTCCCCCCCTAGACAGTGTTCCAAGCAGTAGGCTGACCCAAAGGTGACCGTCCGCTGATGCCATGCCACTACTGGATCATGTAGTGCCAGCCAGCTCATCCCTAATATTATTGGGGGTCCTGCCAGTGTGGCTACATGAAAGGCAATGGTCTCCGTGTGCTTGGAAACCCTCATTCTCATTGGTGGGGTCTGGTGCGTCACTTCCCCTCCCAGAAGCTCCCTGCCATCCATGGTGGTCACTTTCAAGGGAAAATCCAGGGGCAGAAGGTGGAGCTGGTGCTCTAGGGCGAAGTCCTTGCTGAAGAAATTGCAGGAACTGCCTGAATCCAACAGCCCCTTCACCTTGACTGGGTGCTCATTCGGGAGTTCTAGCACCACTTCTATGGCTATGGCCGCCCTGGGGGGGGGTCTGGCTGGGGCACTTCTATTGGTTGCTGGCCTGGCTGCTGTGCCCGCTGAGTGGCAGCCAAGCGTTGGCGTTTCCCTGCTCCTGCCCCCTTTCCCCCTCCTCCTCACCTCCAGCAGCTCCCACCATTCCTTGCCAGGCCTTTCTTTGAGGGCAGACCCTGGCAAAATGTCCTGGCCACTGGCAGAGGAAACACCTCTTATTAGTTTTCCAATCCTTTCCCTCCCTTTTGCGACTTTCACTGGAGTTTGAAACCTCCCGCGCACGCGCGCCATCAATTTCCATTGGCTCCGCCGGCGGGGAAGGCTGCCTCGGTATTTCAGGAATGCGGTAGTCATGGCAACGTTCCCCTCTCCCTTCGCGCTTCTCCTGAGCCCACGCTTCCTGTCTTACGCCAATCGCAAGCACAGCCTTGGTCAGCTGATCCATCGACTGCGGGCGGGGCGCACGGGAAAGCTCGTCCTTCACCGTTGGGGACAACCCCTCCTCAAACAACATCTGAATGGGTTCCGAGTCCAATTCCCACCCGAGCCGGTGGACTAACATGGCAAAGCGCGACCAGTAGTCTCTAACTGACTGGTTCCCCTGTTTACAACCCATCAGTTCCCGCCGAGTCACACTTTGCTGCACATCACTGGACTACATCGCATCCATCGCCTGGAAGAATTTCCTCAGGTCTTTCAAGGCAGCATTTTGCGTTGCCATTAGGGGCCTGATCCATTCCCTGGCCCCATCCTGCAGATGCCCGACAATGTAGGCCACCCTCTCCCCATCGTCCGCAAAATCCTTATGCTGCAGTTCCAAAGCATATTCTATTTCCGTTCGGAACGTGTTGTAGTCCTGGGGCTTCCCCCCAAACTTGTGTACCAGTCCCGGTACCTTCCTTGCTACGGGGGTGGGTCTGACCTGTGCATCGTGAGCCCGCCTTTCTTCCAACCGCGCCGTGAGAAGAGCCACATGCTGTTCCAAATCTCGGTTCCTCTCCACCAGATTTTGCACTCCAGCTGCTCCCTCCATGGCGCCGGCTTCTCCGGTTTGGCTCATTCTGCTGCCTGCCTGTCGCTGCGCACAAGCAATGTCAAGGACTGACGGATTGCTGTCATAAACGTAGGGGTTGCTCGTGCGCAAGTTGGTGCCACTCCTGGCTAGGTTGCCTTGTTAAACCTTTTCTGTCTGGACAGCCCTACACTTCGTGGCTGTTCAGTCGCTAGCAGAATCCGTCAGTGGGCGTTTCTTAAATCTTTTCCAGGATAAAAGTTGTTTGACTCCAAGTCTCCTCCTACTCTCCCTGCGCGGAAGTCTTCTGCGCAGGGAGGGCGTGGGTAGCGGAGTACCCGTGCTCTCCTCGCTGATTTCCGGCGAGGAGTCCTGGAGCCCCCTCGCCGATTCCCCCATCTGCCCCCCTTTATCCCTGGTGTTACGCTGATTTCCTTCCCCAGCTGGTGAGCCGCCTCTCCCCCTGCTGGGCCCTTCTCCAGCATCGCTTGAGAGCCTAGCCTCCGCCTCTGGCTCCGATGTCAGTTCCCTGACAGGTTGTCTAGGGTTTCAGACAAGGGGACATCCCCAGCTCTACTTGGAGATGCCAGGGATTGAATTTGGGAGTATCTGCCTACAGAGCAGATGTTGTACCACTAAACTGTGGTCAAGAGGACGATGTTGCTCACTTAAGAATCCACTGGTACAAGAATATACTCCATCCAGTCCATCAGTATCCAATGGGCAACCTGGGTGAGTGGAGTCAGACCAGGACCTGAAAGTACTTCACTGAGAAGTACCATGAGAAGCTGCAGGGGTGGTTCACCACGCAAGCCAGATGTGCACAGATCCAGTAGTTCCTGACATTATGTACATCTGGTAATTTTATTCATACCAGCTCAACTGCTTATCATTTTTTATCCTATTTGTGTTCTTCCGACAAGCACCGGACACAAAATATGGGGTTATCCCATTTTATCTCAACCAGCTTGCATGGCCGTGTTAGGTGGATGTCCTGTGGGCCCCTCTTGATTTAAAGTCTGCCTCCCCCTCCAAGATGCCACTTCTTGCTTCCAGTCACAAATCAGACGGAGAAAGGATTCGTAAAAAAATAAAATTATAATGTTGGAGAATTATGGTAAAGAAAGTAAATTGCTCTTCAAAATGACTTCAGTTAAATCAAGAAAGACACAAATATATGAAAACAAGCCTACCAACCACGGTTATAAGTGAACTGGTTAAACCAATAATTCCAAGGTTAAAATATCCCCGCAAACATCCTGTTTGGAATTAGTAACCAGTAATAAAGAGAGGTTAAAATAACAAGGTGCTTAACTCAAGTCAAAGATTAACATAGGTTTTGATCAACCCGACCAAGGTTGTCCATAATTACCAGAGTTATCGCATGTTGGTGCTGCCTCAGAATGATAGTTTTGTTTGGATTTGGAAGTTGCTGGTCAAACTTTTTCAAACTATTGCACTGTTCAAACTTTTTGGCTAAAACCTGTAAATTAAATATTTGAAATTTTGAATGTCATCATATCAACACAGAGTAAGTCAAAACTGATTTCACCTCACAGCTGTGAACTGTGGACTGTAAACCATCAACACCTGAGGTCCAAAAAAGGATTTAAATGTCTGATAATCAATTTGATGATAGTCTGTTTACAATTATATTCTGCATTTGACCAATTTTGTAGGCTTGCAGCAGTCAGATATGTTAACAGCACAGACAGAGCTTCACTTTGTACTTAAGCTCACCCTGGAGTTTGGTAAATCAGTGGAGTCAAATTACACATAAAGGAATCAAACTATATTTTGCTGGGTGTCCCGGCCATTACGGTGGCCGGCCCTGCTTCCACCAAGACACTGCTGCACAGCTGAAGCTGTCAATGTGTGACAGTGGCCACATCCTGGCAAACAGCTATGATTGGCTGACTAAACCAGGTGAGGGTAGCTGATGGGTCTCAAACCCTCAATGAGTTAGGGACTTCCCCTGCATGCGAAGACAGCCTCCAGCAGATTGAGTGGACGAGACCAATAGTGGGTCCAACAGTCAAGAAGGAGGTTTTTGCTTGTGCTGTAGAGGGAAGTGAGGGGCAGGTGGGGCTCATCCACCTGGGAAGGTAGCCCATCTGGGAGATGGAAATATCTGATCTGAAACCTCCACTGCCTTATGGCTATACTCAGTTTTGGGAAAGACTTCAGGTAAACCCTGAGGATTAATCTCTACCTGCTTCCTTGTGGGACAACTTTGGGAGAAGAAAAGGCCAAGGAGTAAGCCCTACACAAATTGGAGTGGCATCCCTAAGGCAGTTGGATGGTGCCTTGTATGCCTCTTTCTGACAACTCTTGCAGCCAAGCTGGTGCCAAGTACGGTATGTGCCCTGCAAGAAGATGCTTGCTGAACTGAGAAGGGCAAAGAGTGATGCCCAGTGGATTGCCAGATGATGTGTCAATGGCTACTGTCTAAAGCAATGTCAGAACATTCAATCCAAATCTCCCTGCTGAGTTCTGTGGGGAAAGCCTTTGCCTGTGTAGTTCTCAACATGTTACAGTCACTTGCTAACCAGGTCTATCCCGAGTCACAATGTGGCTTTAGAGCTCAGAGGTCAACAGTCAACATGATTTTCTCACTGCACCAGCTACAAGAGCAATGCCAAGAGCAGAGACACCCCTTATACATTATCTCCATGCACCTGATAAAGGCCTTTGACCTCATCAGCCAAAAAAGACTCTTCACACTGCTCAACAAGATAGGATGTCCTCCTAAACTCCACAAGATTATCATTTCTGAAGGCATCTGAAGGCAGCCCTGTTTAGGGAAGCTTTTAATGTTTGACGGACTGCTGTATTTTAATATTTTGTTGGAAGCCGCCCAGAGTAGCTGGAGAACCCAGCCAGATGGGTGGGGTATAAATAATAAATCTTATTTATTTATTTATTTATTTATTCATTCCATGAGAACATGCACAGTATTGTCCAGTATGATGGTTCATCCTCGGATGCCTTCCCTCTAAAGAGCAGTGTGAAACACGGCTGTGTCCTCGCCCCAGCTCTCTTGGGCATATTCTTCTCCCTGTTGCCCTCCTATGCCTTCAGCTTGACTGAAGAAGGAGCAACAGGGGTCTGTTCAACCTGGTACGTCTCGATGCCAAGACAAAAGTGTGTCGGGTTCTCTTCCAAGAGATGTTGTTTGTAGGTGACGCAGCCTTGACAGCTCACTGAGGAAGCTCTACAGAAACTCATCAACCATTTTGCTCAAGCCTGTGTGGAGTTTTGCCTTACCATCCTCCTGAAGAAGACCAACATTCTAAGTCGGGACATCACCAGCACTCCGTGCATCAGCATTGGTGATCACACACATGTGGTGGTAGACAATTTTGTCTGCCTGGGTTCCACCATAACCAGCAATCTCTCCATTGATGCTGAGCTGGACAAGTGTATTGGCAAGGCAGCTACAGCAATTGCTCGCCTCTGCAAAGGGGTGTGAGAGAATGTGATGCTAACAACCAATACCAAGATGAAGGTCTACTAGGCTTGTGTGATGAGCGCGCTGCTTTATGGAAATAAGCTGTGTGCACCTTACAGCCATCAGGAGCAACGCCTCAATGCCTTTCGTATGCACTGCACCAGGAAGATTTGGGGCATCACATGGCAGGACAGACTCTCAAACAAAGATGTGCTGTCCCAAGCCCACATTCCCAGCATAAGAAAATGGTGCAAGGCTTCACACATTGTAGAGCTGCTTTTATTTTTCTACATCCCTAGTTTAATGCTGAATTCAACTCCTGGTACAAGAAGTTCCTGGGTGGTCTCTTGGTGGTAATAAATATCTGCAGTTGGTGACATGGTGGTGATGCATAGTTTGCACAGAAGGGATAGGAAAGGCTACAGGAGAGGATTTTCTATATGAAAACCTTTCACATCTCTCTTCCAGATATGATAGGATTTGGAAAGTCAGCTGACAGTAGGAGGCTAAATGGATCATTGGTGTGGCTCTGTATAAGGCAACTTTGTTTATTCATCTCATGGAAAGATGAACTCATGAAAGATGAGCTGGGAATTGCAACTGGTAGGACTGAGAGGGCGAAGAAGAACCTGTATCTTTCAAGTTTAAAATCAGTGATGTAATTTTGCTACCATAAAAAACAGGTGAGTTGCTCTTTACAAATGTTAGCCAAAGCACAGGTGAAAAACGTATTTAGGAAGGAGAATGAAAATTGCAAAAAGTTAACAATCTTCCATCCCATATAAAAAATTACAAATAATCTCCAGTTAACGTCCTCAGTTCTTTGGTCTGAATATAGAAGAGTTCTAAGTATGAAAGGGATAAAATCTTGAAACCTCCTCCTCCTGGCAAATTCTGTAAACATTTCTAACAATTCAGTAATGGACTATTGATGCTGACTGTCTGGGTTCCTGAAGGCTGTTTTCTCACTTTCACTGGGGCACCAGAGAAAACTACATATTAAGAGGGGTTTGCCTCCTCCAGGATAGAAGGGTAATAAAATGCCAAAACAATGTTATCTGAGTGAACTATTGATGCACGAGACTTGCCTGCACCTCCAGCTCATTCCTGCAGAAAGGAATTTCTCTCCAGGTCTGATTGGCTGGCTCAGGGGAATGAATGATGTGGCTCCACTTGTATGTGGCAGCCCTCTGTGTGTGCTCCACCAGGAATTTCTGGCATGGTATGCCACAGTCTTTTTCATATTACTTTTAGAACATCTGCTGAATTTTCTTTTGGAAATTGTATTAATTTTGGAACACATATAATGTCAATGCTCTGGGTTAGAATTGCTAGTCTTGAGTGTGAGGGGACCATGTCTCATCAGTACAGGGGTTTGCCCCTCTCAGTCACAAGGCCGTACGCAGTTCAACAACAGACCAGCGCTTTGGGCAATGGCTCTACTGTCTCTTATCTTGTTTATAACCTGGCAGCTGAATTCTGCACTAGCTGCAGCTTCTAAGTGGAATGATAATCCTAATTGTTTAGTACCTATAGAAAGGTTATATGAGGGAATATGGAGTGGCTTATTTGTGTACAGTGAAGAGGAAGTGAAACACAATACATCCTGCTACAAATACTGGATGTCTGGAAGATTACTCTGCTTGGCTAATCAAAATTAGATTAGATTGCCTTCAGCAATTGAAGTGGACCTTGAAACTATGACCTGGGCTTTTTCATGAACTTTGTCACTTCAGAATGTCATATATGGTGGGGGTGGGTTGGTAAAGAGTTATGGAAAGTGAATATTTCCCTCTACTCTCCCCCATTTCTCCATTTTAAAGTATCTTTGATTTATGATTGACAATTGTTGAGCAAAAGATTCCTGCATTGCAGGGGGTTGGACTAGATGACCCTCGTGGTCCCTTTCTAACAATCCCTCGTGGTCCCTTTCTAACAGTCATATGATTCTATGATAATGCAAGTGCATGTGTAAACTTACCCAAAGTACACTAATCAGGTGGAGAGAAACTAAGTCCTGTTCCTGACTCTGAACTACCGAAAAGTTACAAAATAAAAATGGCCTTTCTGTTACTTTAACCTGCATTGTTACCTATCTTTCTTCCTCTTATTTTGCTAGTTCTGTTTTCCTGTTATTTTAAATTCAGCTGAAAATTCAGAAGTTCAGAAATCACCAAGAGGAATCTAGTTTAGGAGATGACCTGCTTCAGCTGAAGAGCTCAGAAGCCTGGAAAAACTCTTGAATAATTTGTTAGGGCCTTCCTTATATGTAGAGTAGCCATTTATGCACTGTCATAAGGAGAGGGTCTGCACCACTGGAAAAAAGAGAATGAAACGGCACGCAAATTTGCACACATATTTATATGACCGTTTATAAATAATTACTGTACTAGAATTTAAAAGTTCACATAATGAATCCAGTTAATTCTTCATAAAGTTTACGCCAAATAAATTAATGTGCCTCCCACCTATATCATCCAAATAAAATATTCCATTAATTTACCCAATAAAACAATTAAATGTTGCACTCCAGTGTTCCAGATCTTGCTCCAAAATCCATGTTCCTTCCATTAGTTACCCTCAATATTACATCCATTTCCTCACCTAAAATCAATTAAGAATGAATAGTGGCAGCAGTGCATGAGTCCCGTCAGGTGGGAATTCTTATTATGAGAGAAAACGCCTAGTGGTGGTTTTTAACTTCTTGCCTTTAACTTCACTGAGCTTGCACTGGCTTGCAGCAATGCCTCACACCTGTGCACCTGGGTATGACACCTGATAGCAAAATGCCCTATTTTTGAACCCTTCCTGCACTGCACTCTTCTACCTGGGCAAACCCTTCCAAGGTCAATAACTTTTCTACATCTTGTGCATGCTGTCTGAAGGATGGGGGACAGGGGCTTTTTGCTGCAGACTGGTTTTTTTAATGGGCAAAAAAAATATCTTAATTTCACATGCACTGGCAATGATGGACCAGGAGCGAAGTCTGGGGTTCATAGTGAATGGCTTGCTGAAAATAGTTGGAGAAACATAATGTGTTTGGGGACCCTGCTGTTCAAATGAGATCCTGTGGACATGGTTTTAAGACTGGATGCCCAGCCACACAGCATACAAACACGCCACAAAATCCCCATTCATACAAGGTGAAAATGAAGCTGAAAGGAGTGAAGGAAATAACTAAAGAAATAATGGTGGCATCTGTACCAATGGTAAATGCTTCAAAGAGAAGTTCATTTCTCACCAAGATGAAATAGGGTCCATGGGACAAGTGATCACAAAACATGAAGTAAAGCTATCTTATTCCATGGATTCTTAAGATCCACAGAGGAAGCTGGTAGAGTATTGTGACGTCAAGTCCAAACAGGCAATGTCTGGTCAATGTAAGCAAAGTCAACTTGTGACAGACTAAGCCTGGTCAATGTAGGCAAAGTCAAGTCACCGCAGGCCAACTTAGTTCAAAGCACGGAAAGCCTAGGAAAGGCAGGCAAAGTCAGGTCCAAAGCATTCTTCACCTCCAAGGGAATACCTCTGGATAAAGCTCTTCTTGGGTATAGGAGAAAGTTGTCTCAGCAGGGAGACTAAAGCCAACTGAAGCCTGATACACACTAACAAGAGATGTAGTTACAGATAGGTAGCCGTGTTGGTCTGCCATAGTCAAAATAAAAAAAATCCTTCCAGTAGCACCTTTAAGACCAACTAAGTTAGTTCTTGGTATGAGCTTTCGTGTGCAAGCACACTTCTTCAGATACACATCTGAAGAAGTGTGCTTGCACACGAAAGCTCATACCAAGAACTAACTTAGTTGGTCTTAAAGGTGCTACTGGAAGGATTTTTTTTATTAAGAGATGTAGTGTTCTTGACCTCAACTCCATGAGGGAACTGGCTGGACCCTGGCCTGATTTTGCCATCTTTGACCTAGAGAGATGCAGGTATTTGCAGGCGACTCCACCTCTGAGTCTTAAAGATAGCAGTAGGGCTGAGTCCTTTGACAGCGAGAACCTTTAGTAAGTTACTGGTGGTTCTCCCCTTAAGTAAGTGGCCTGAGCCTAGTCAGAATCATCCACCATGCACCATAAAGCATTGAGGAGTTAAGTTTCCTACGCTTACATGAATCTCCCTGCCTAGTAAACAATTCCCCTGCCTTTCCCTTCTCCTGTCTCTGGAGAGTCAATCTCAACATTTTGCTTCCTAAACTTCCAATTATTACAAAGACCCCCAGATGAGAAAGCCATAGCAGGGATTGTCCTCTGTTTGATATTTAGGAAGCTGGAAGTTTAAGGAAATGAGTTTAGAAGAAATGGGTTTATTGTTGTCATTGTTAGCTTGCCAAGACCAGTTTGCTTAAAATGTTAACACCACCTTGCAAAGTGAAAGCAAGCAACTTTGTCTTTGATAAAAGATAATATACACATGACTTCCAATTATTATTTTTAAGCGCCCATATAACTAAGAAAAGGTTAGCCTATTTTTGGCTTCTGAAGGCAAATATCGTTCCTGAAATTAAAAACAAAATTTGCTTAGATGTCCCGTATTTGAGATTTATGACTGTGCACTATTTTTATTCATTTTTTACTAAAAAGTAGTTTGTATGTTTTAAAAAACTGTACTTAATATACAGGCCAAGCATGCATACATACATTTAACTTGGAGCAAGTTTTATTTTTTTCAGTTTCAGGTTGAGTTTGAATTCCCACCCTGCTTGGCTCATGAAATGTGTATTTCCAAATCCACTTTCCTTTTCATCTTTGCTTCAGGCAGGCGGTTCATCTTAAAAAAAAGATCAGGGCCTTGGAAGTTAATCAAATCTATTAAACTATAAGTTTTCAAACTAGAAAAACTGCCTTGGGAACTTTGTGATGTAACCAGGGTCAGTCAATCACACGGATTCTGCAATGGAAACTAGCAGGTTTCTCCTGAACTTGATCTTGCAAGGAAAACTGTATGTCCGACCAAAGCAGGGTCAGTGTGCTTCAACAGCAGCCTAACTGCTTTATTTGTGTTAATGTCTGGTTCTGAAAATGCTCTGTATTTACCCGAGGACAAAAATATCTGTGTGCCATTTCTGTCGTCCATCTTTGAGCTGACTGAAGTGCTGCTGGCAGGGCCACATCCCAGGTTTTGGAAGACCTTGGTGCAAGGTGCCTTATGGACCCCTTCCTTGTGTGTTGATATATCTCCTCCTCATTGCGGTCCCTGCTGTCTTTTCATTTGTCCTCTCCCTTTGGGCTCCGTCCACACCGTGGGAGAGGAGAGGGCAAGCTGGATGGAAGCTCCTCCTCCTTGCTGCTCTCACTGTTCACTTGCTAAGTGAGGACAAGTGAACAGGCAGGAAGAGCAAAGAGGGGTAGGGAAATTGGGGATTGGCAGTGGGCCCAGTGCTGAGGCCTCAGCATTGCCTCCTGACACCTACTCCTGATACCTCCTCAGTTCACAGCCTTCTCAGAAGCACTGCTTAACTTGGCCTGTACCACTTGGAGAGGGCTTGCTCAGGAAGCAAGGCAGCTGTGATGGACAGCAGAGGCTGGTGATGCAGTCCTTCAGAATTCCACCAGAGGGCTGGAGCCCCTCTCTGATTGGATACCAAGACAGCTAGTCAGAGGTGGGTGGAGCCAGCAATTTGGGAGGGAGAATAAAAGGAGCCATTTCCGAGGGAGTGGTTAGATAGGACTTGATCTGAGATGGGAGATAGGGTTTGTCTGAGAGAGTTGGTTCAAAATTGAGTTTGACATCCAGCCAGGAACAGTAGAAGCTGTGAGGATACCATCTACTTTGGTCTCATTTCAGTCAGGAGAGGAGACATCTTCTAGAAAGAGAAGACTCCAAGACCAGTTAAGAGGGGTGTGGTGATCCCCTGCATCTGTAATACTATTCAAAATACCTCAGGAGTGTCATTGATAGAATAGGGTAACTGACAGAAAGTACCACCTTGTTTAAGAACCAAAGTATTAAGCTATAGCATCTATGCAACTAACTTAAGGAACTGAAGTGAAGTAATTCTGAGCATTTTCCATCTAGTCTGGACACGTATAATAACTACCTGAAGTGTAATAACTGAACTTAAGTGACTGACATTTAAAAGAAGCTGTGCGTGATTAGTAGCCTGTAACATCCATTAGATTTAGGATAATTATTAATAGGTTAACTGTTTCCTGAAAGGACATTATCTCCTGACACATTCTGTTTTATCCACCTTGTTCTGTGAAATGAATCTATCTTATTTGTTCAACTTCTGCCTTAGTCTTCAAGTATTTAAGATTTCCCTCACAGATAAACCAGAAGATAACTTGTGGTGGTTATTATACAATGTATAAGTAGTTTGGATCCACTGCAGTTGGTATATAGTGATGGGATCTGCTACATAATTGGTGCCAGTGGTGGGATCCGCTACTTCTGAGTTGGTCATGCTCTTCAGCTTCCTTAGCACCAGATGGGAAGGTAGTGCTGGACTTTGTGTTCACCAAAATGGTTCTGTCTCCAGTGAGTGCTGATGTGCTTCTGGCTATTTCAGAAGCAGCGCCTGGTCAGTCTGCAGTGCTATATCCTGCAGTGCGCGTTCTCAGAAAGAAGCCAGCATCATCACAGAAGGCAGTACCTGGGAGATGGCAGGGTGAGCCAGGTGTGACTGCCCTTGTGTTGTGGGGACGCTTGTGCTGACCTAGTTAGTGTACAAGTCTTGAAAGGCTGGCTATTTGTAGCCTCATTTCCTCTATGGAAAAGCAATATATATGCACACGTGGATTTCAGAGTGATCCATAAATTTCCTTATTCTGTTAGTCCGCTACAAACTTCCACTGAAGGTAAGCTTTTTTAAAGAGATGCAATCCTATGCTTACTTGTTGTTGTTGTTGTTGTTGTTTAGTCGTTTAGTCGTGTCTGACTCTTCGTGACCCCCTGGACCAGAGCACGCCAGGCACTCCTGTCTTCCACTGCCTCCCGCAGTTTGGTCAAACTCATGTTCGTAGCTTCGAGAACACTGTCCAACCATCTCGTATGCTTACTTACTAGGGAGTAAGTCCATTAAACACAATAGCACTTACTTCTGAGCAAAACATGCAACTGTATTCTTATTGATTTGAATAACAGAGTTAACCACGTTATGAAATTTCTCATTGAAGTCAGTGTGTTTATCACTGAAATGGATGAACCATAAGCTTGCATACTATTGACTGGATCATACCCAAACTGAAATGTGAGAATCTCTCTTAATTTCTGTTCTATTCATGGGAACTTTTCCATTGTACCATGTAAGGGAAGTCTGCTGCAGGAAACCCGAGACTTTTTTTAAGAGAAACAACAGCACACTGGTTTGGGGGATCTTGTAGTTTTATATTTGCAAGGATACAATTAGCTCACACATATTGTTACTTCCACTACTATTTGAGATAAAACTCATGCTACGTTCTCTTCAAAAGAATTTTCTTTTCTAATGTTATATTTCTATGATCTCCCATGTCGTTTATTCTTTCTGGAAGCAAAGCACAATGTGCGTTGCCAGAGAGGGTGTTGAGTAAAACGTTTGAAAGGTTTTCACATGAAAAAACAATGAATAAAATAAACACAGACTAAGATAGGATTTCTAGATAGGGAGGTGCAGCTGGCACAGGGACCCGGTGGGTGGACATCCTGCCTCCGCTTGCCCTGGAACTCCTAGTTCCCAGGCCAGGTGTGTGAGGGCAGAATTTTCCTGTGCCTGATCATCCCAACTGAAGGTGAACAAAGAGCAAGTGGTGGGGGCTAAGGCCAGAGAGGTCAGCAAGCGTTTGTTGCAGAAGGGACCCAAGGTCAGGAAGAGAGGAGGACATGCTTTGCCTCCAGAAGGTCTCTGGCTCCACCCTTGACCTTTAAAAAAGGATCTGTTTAGAAGGGCTGTGAAAGGTCATTTGCCTGAGATCTTGGAGGGCCACTGCCAGTCAGGATAGACAAGATTGGGCTACATAAGACAAATAACCTGATGTGGTATAAGGATGTTGCTAAACACACTGCCCAAAAGTTCTGTTCTGTAAAATGTGAATAACTCTAAAGCTGGTTTTTATGAACAGAAAGAGAGTGCAGATAGAGGTCCGCTATAGTGTGCTTTGCCAGGGCATGAGTTTGAGGGCAAACCTAGGCATGGGAAGAGGCAGCTTCCTTTGGAAATTCTTTGCCAAGATGATGATGATTTAACAGTATTCCAGACCCTTCAAATGTCCCTATTTTCCAGGGATGTCCTGATTTAAAGAAGCTGTCCTGGTTTCTGATTTGATCCCAGAGCATCCCACTTTTCCTTAGGATGTCCCTCTTTTCATTGGAGAAGTGTTGGAGGGTATGGTATTCATAAGTTACCTTTCAAATGGTGAATGGACGAATCCTGCCCCACCCCTATGTTGAAGTGCAAGCACTGCTGCTAGTTCTCCCACTCTGAACAATATAACGCAACACAATGGCCAATAACAATGGCACTAAACACTGTTGTTGTTTAGTCGTTTAGTCGTGTCCGACTCTTCGTGACCCCATGGACCAGAGCACGGCAGGCACTCCTGTCTTCCACTGCCTCCCGCAGTTTGGTCAGACTCATGTTTGTAGCTTTGAGAACACTGTCCAACCATCTCGTCCTCTGTCGTCCCCTTCTCCTTGTGCCCTCCATCTTTCCCAACATCAGGGTCTTTTCCAGGGAGTCTTCTCTTCTCATGAGGTGGCCAAAGTACTGGAGCCTCAGCTTCACAATCTGTCCTTCCAGTGAGCACTCAGGGCTGATTTCCTTAAGAATGGATACGTTTGATCTTCTTGCAGGCCATGGGACTCTCAAGAGTCTCCTCCAGCACCATAATTCAAAAGCATCAATTCTTCAGCGATCAGCCTTCTTTATGGTCCAGCTCTCACTTCCATACATCACTAGCACTAAACACTATTAATAGACTAATACAGATGATCAGAAATTGCAACCAAAGTCTCTAAGTCTTCTTCACCAGTTGCGGTAGAATAATTCAAAAGTTTGATATATACATAATCTGTCACCAAATATCGCCAGAACAGAGTTTCCAGATAACCAATCTGTTTTGTTCAATGCTTTATCAGCCAATCTTGATCAATTCATCAGCCAGACTTAACAAGCTGAAATTACAATATAATTACAATATACATGCGATGAAACCTGCGTCTGTATAAAATAAAATGCATAATACAATATGCACAACTAAAATACATACCCAATCTTACATGTAAGCAAATATAAAGGCTGTAGAAAATAAGCTCTGGATCAGTGTTCCTATGATACTGTAGTCACTGATGCTAGTAACAAATTGTACTCTGACTGTGATTGCAATCAGGTGATTCCAGCACCTGATTCCCCAAAGATTGTGGGTATCACTCTCACCCTCTTGTGGAAGCAAGGCTGTTGCACCAGCTCCAATCTGTCAGCAATGATGATGATGATGGTGGTGGTGACAGCCAGCAGCATCCAGGCAGGCGAGCTCAGTATCTTTGGTCTCCCTTGAGGAGGAGAGATAGAGTCACCCAGGTGAAATCCTCGCTTGCCTCCCACCCTCAACATAGGACAGAAAGAGCTGGCCCACCTGCTGTTCTACTCCAGTGGCAAGATAGGGAGACTGCCATGGGTCAGGTTGTGCCTGTTGTGTTCCTGGAGGCTTTGTGCCTTAGCGTATCTGAATTGCTCGGATTCTCCAGGAACTCTCCATAGGGCAGCAAGCACGTCTGCATTCTTGGCCTGTGTGCCCTGGAGGCAGGCCGGCCCCAGCCCTGGAAACTTTCAAAGGTTTCCAAGTGAACGTTTTTATTATGTGGGTGGACCCTTGATTCACTTGATTAAATGGTGAAATTGATCCCTGGAATGTGTGTGGGTCTCCTAACCTGCATTTAAAAACAAAGGTTATAATATGCAAACTATTAACAAGGTGCAAGAATATTGAACTGAATTTATGTACGATGTAAAGAAAATTGTCACTTTAGCTAAATTACTGTGATAGAATTATTTGATTATTGTTTTTGGACTCCTAAGCTTCTCTTGGTGTAAAAAGAGAAGCACCTTCTTACGCAATCCTTTACATTTATTGGTTGTAAAGCTGATGTGTGCCTAGAAGATCAGATTATTTAAGGTTAATTGTTTAATTGGATTGTTTTGCACTTTTTTCTAATTTACTACAAGGTTCAGGGTGCAAATCCTTGCACCTTTACTCAGAAACCAGAAGGGCTTGTCTCCAAAGAAGGTATCCCTAGAATTGCAGATTTTCTCTGCAGTTTAAAGCCATGACTACTGGGAAGTTAACATACCGGGCTTTATATATTTATGAGTTTATTTCCAAATCTGCCTCCCGCTTTTTGACAATTATCCCCAAAGTGGGACATAATAAAGATACTGGAAGCGAAAGTTTAATTAACAATTACAATACAATATGAAAATAGTAAAAATGTAATTAGCATAACAGGAGCAAGGTCTACAATTCCAAAAACACCAAGCGGGTTCTCAGTATCCATTACACTAATATAGAGCACCATCAGTGTGCCTTAGGTCTACCTTTGCAGTCTAAATTTTGACTGTGGGGTGAAACGACAAAAGCAGGTGAGGGAAGGCAGGCTAACAAGTAGCAGGCAAACTTGAATAGTGCCCCTCAGCACCACAAGGTGTGTGAACCACTAAGGCAACTCTGAGCTCATCCACACCTCTGCTTGCTACGTGACTTCCAGTCATAGGCCTGGGAGGTTTAACTTGGTCTCGCCACTTTCCCTAGGAAAACTCGCTGATTACTGCTGAATCGGAACAAACGTCAATTTGCAGAAAACGTGATTGAAGTTTGCTCTGTAGGTTTTCCTGGGGACAGTGCCAGGACAAAAAAAAAAAAAGCTCTCAAACCCATGCGTAGAAATAAGGGGACAAACGGAAATGTGGATGAGCCCCAAGATTTGCCGCAAAATCATGTCAACAGACCAAGTTCTTCTCTTTGTGCTCCACACACTGTTCAGATCATTGCTGTGCATGGAGGCCTCCTCCTTGAAGGCGTCCCATAGGCAGTGGTCAATAAAAATCAACAATATAAAATTCATAGTAATACAGTAACCACAGTAGCCGGCTGTATGCACCAACTAATATTATTGGTCCCAAACGCCTGTGCACGTAGGTTTTCACCATGCACATAATTCCATGACTTGTTTCTGAGGCAAAGCTGTTCCACTTGGTGAATTAACTTATCTTTACTGGTATGAATGCCCCATTTAATCAATAGCAACTCTCATTGATTTTAATTGTTGTAAGCTACATCTCAGGAAAGAGAGCCAAGTGGTGTGCGTGCCTTGATGCTGAGGACACCAACAGACAACATTCCAAAAATTTCCCTGACGTAGCCAAGATACATGGTTATAAAATGAGCAAAATCATTTCCTTTATCAAATAAATGTGAAGTGCAGAATGAAATTTAGAAGACCATCTGTTATCACGCATTATGTGTTATTCATTGTTCTGCTTATATATTGCTTTCTTTATATATTTTTCTCCACACCACTCTGAAAATGTTAAATGTAAAGCGGTATATAAATGTTTAAAATCAATTCATTAAATTAAGGTAAGATGAGTAGCCAGGGATGAATCTATGAGGAGGGTAATTGCCAACTGTAAGGCTAGGAGTGGAGTCCTGTGCAGACTTGCATGGAGGTAAGACCCACTGAAATCAGTGGGGCCTATTTCTGAGAAAAACTGTCATTGGGGGTTTTAATGCTGTAACACACATTATAGTTAGAGCCAGTGTACACAGTCAGCAGAACCGTGATAAAGTGCAGCCACATGACTTTAGGCTGTAGGTGTTTGCCCATATGAATTCTTCCTGCATAAAAATACCTGTCATGTAAAAACAAACCAAAAATAGTATGACAGGAGAGAAGGTTCAACCATCTTCCTCACATGCCATTTATATTGTTACAAAAGTTGGGTGCCACCCCCACTCTCTGCCAGGGGGTTCCAGATGCTCACCCAGATTTTATGCTCCTTTGGAGAACTGAAGACACAGCAGAGACTGTCATGGATTTTAGAAGTATGTTTTATTTACATATTTACACCTTTAGTCTGCATGGAAGGAGCTCAGATCCTACAGCATGGTCATTTCAGGGGGACTTGTTCCCCACGCCTTGCTCTAAAGTAGCTTTTTTCCTGACACCTCAAACACACCTCAAACACCATGGCAATCTCTGCCTGCCCAGGCCCCATTCCTCTTAGATGGGCCATCCACCCCTTTTGTCCTATTAATGCCACTATCCCAGGTGAGGGTCTGGCTTGGAAACAAGTTTAGCCTGTATTTTCCTGCTGTCCTGCAATCTTCCCTTCAATGTGCAATCAAAATCCTACAGTTTATTAATTTCTAAGGTTTAGGGGGGTCCCCCAAATCTATAACACCATGTATATGTGTGTAGGAGTCCTTTTTTCTTTCGCTAGAAGAACATAGACTTGGGTTTGACCTAAACAGTTTGGGACCAGATTGCCCATATAATCCTGGCCAAGAACTGAGCCCTTTCATGGTTGCTCTTCTCTCTGACCTTTCACAGGTGTTCATGAGGTGACAAGGTAGGAGAGGGCCTTTTCTGGGGTGTCCCTCTGACTCCTGAGCTCCCCCTCTGGGAAATCTGTAGGGTTCCTTGGCGTAACTTTTAAATCAAGATTTTGAATACTCGTAGATAATTTGGCTACTGTGGGTTTTGTTGCTTTCCCTTGCATGTTTATATATTGTTTTTCATTTTTAGTATACATTACTCTGATTTCTCTTAGGGATCAGGATAGATATTATTTTAGACAAGCAAATAAATGAGCTTGCACCCCCATCTATCAAATCTACAACCAAAGTGGTAGATTCCAGGAAAAGTGCTACCATTTGAGGGTCCTGGTTGTATAAATTTTCCTGGAGTTAGTGGCAATGTTGAGAGGCATTATTCTCTTCCTGAATCACAGTGTCTATTTCATAACTGAAGCATAAAATGTTGTGGTAGTTTATTACCAGGTGACAATAGCATTTTATTCCTGGCATTTTTGCCATACCCTGGTGGTTTTGAAATCCATATCCTCAGAATGGCAGACACCAATTTGTGTTTAACTAAACCACTGAGCCTTGGGCTTGCCGATCAAAAGGTCAGCAGTTTGAATCCCCGCGATGGGGTGAGCCCCCATTGTTCGGTCCCAGCTCCTGCCAACCTAGCAGTTCAAAAGCACGTCAAAGTGCAAGTAGATCAATAGGTACCGCTCTGGCGGGAAGGTAAATGGCGTTTCCGTGCGCTGCTCTGGTTCGCCAGAAGCGGCTTAGTTATGCTGGCCACATGACCCGGAAAAACTGTCTGCGGAGTGGACAAACACCAACTCCCTCAGCCTGTAAAGCGAGATGAGCGCCACACCCCAGAGTTGTTCGCGACTGGACTTAACTGTCAGGGATCCCTTTACCTTTACCTTTTAAAATAATGTACATTTTATGATAGCATTTAAAAATAATAACCTCATGGTCACACATGAGGCAGGAAGCAACACAGATAATCCTCGGTAAAATTAGATTCTCAATGTGCCTCATAAACAAGGAAAAAGCCAAAAGCCACAGTAGGGCAATACCTTTCTTAGGACCAACTAAAATATCACAAAGCAGTGAACAACAATTTAATATGATGGATATGCCAGCCCCACCCGCCGTCTTCAACCACAAATTGACAGACATGCAACGGACCACCTGAACAAAGCTCACAGACCATCATTGGGGGACCTCTGCTCCAGTACTTTGGAGAGCTAGGATTGTTAATTCTGGCATGACAAACCATCAGGAGGACAACGATTCAGTATAATCACATTGGGAGCTGTTGGCTTTGCTTCCCAACCCCCTTTCTTCCTTCCTGGTGAAAAAAGTAACCTGCAACTCTAACAAGTCACTGACTTTATAACCTGGCACAGTGAAGTAGTGCCTGGACTAAAAGATGTGTTCCCAGCTCCTCTTGCAATGCCATAGAACAGGGGTCAGCAAACTTTTTCAGCAGGGGGCTGGTCCACTGTCCCTCAGACCTTGTGGGGAGCTGGACTATTTTTTATTTTTATTTTTTTGGAGGGGGGAATGAACGAATTCCTATGCCCCATAAATAACCCGGAGATGCATTTTAAATAAAAGGAAACATTCTACTCATGTAAAAACACGCTGATTCCTGAACTGTCGTTATTGGATTTAGAAGGTGATTGGGCCGGATCTGGCCCCCGAGCCTTAGTTTGCCTACCCATGCCATAGAAGATGCAGAAGAAGAGTTTGGATTTGATATCCCACTTTATCACTACCCGAAGGAGTCTCAAAGCGGCTGACATTCTCCTTTCCCTTCATCCCCCACAGCAAACACTCTGTGAGGTGAGTGGGGCTGAGAGACTTCAGAGAAGTGTGACTGGCCCAAGGTCACCCAGCAGCTGCAGGTGGAGGAGCGGGGAAGCGAACCCGGTTCCCCAGATTACGAGTCTACCGCTCTTAACCACTACACCACACTGGCTCTCGCGTGTCATTGGAGAACTGCATACCAGCAGCCTCTGCAATATGGGTATGTCAGATGTGCAGTGTAGTCACTAAACGCTTCTGAGGCAACATGCTTCTGAATCCCAGTTGCTGGAAACTGCAGGGGGGAAAAGTTCCTCTTGCGTTTGGGTCCTGCTTGTGGCTTCCCGTTGGGGCATCTGGTTGGCCACTGTGAGAACAAGATGCTGGACTCGGTGGGTACTTAGCCTAAGCCAGGGGGCTCTTCTTAGGTTCTGACGTTTTATTTTCTCCACCACTTAGGCTGGACTGAAACATCTTTCCCTTGGAAGCATGAGAGACATGGCAGCACTGCTTCCCACTTCACCAGGAGAAGCCCAGGGAGAGCCAAGCTGTGGCTTCCCACTGTGCCACAGCGATCCACTTTCCTGACGTTTAGTCCTGCTGTGGGGAGAGGTGACCTTCTCTGGCCAGCTCCCATAGCACCAAGATAACTTGCAGGATTTTAAAAACATTGAAAAGAGAGGAGTAAAACCTGAGATGTAATACTAGTTCCTGAATGATATTAAGATAACTCCTTGGTTGCCCTGAGATGGCAGGAGCAAAGGCATGCTTCACTTCTGCCAGGGAATGTGCCATGTCTTGAGGCTGCCACCCAGCTGCTTGGGACCACAATACCCACCAGCCTGTGTCTTGCCTGGAGAAAGGCTGCCTTCGGGCAGAAGCGCACAAGCTACAAGGGTTGCCGTGAGTGCATTAAATAAAGAGATGTGCAAGTCTGAGAGAGCCAAACTTCCCTGTCCTGGGAAAATTCTTCACCTTTTTCTGACACGTGCCAAAGAAAGCATTATTTTGTTTTTTTACGTGTGGTGGGCTCATTGCAGGTAGGGGCCCTTCCGTTCCTCCTCCAAGACGTTGCAGGCATCTGACATGAGCCGGGGTGGGGAATCAAATCCTTGCAGTCGTCCCCACGCCAGAAGTCTGAACTAGGTGCGCAATTCAAGCTCTATTTCGATTCTTGCTGCAAGAATCGCTTATCTCGCAGTGTTGGTCAAATGCTGGCTGCCTGGCGGAGCTGCAGGCGGCCCCCTTGGAGCTTCAGGGCCACTTCCACAACCCCTTTTGCTAAACCGAGAAGTCTCTCTCTTCCTGCCGCGATCCTCTTCCACGCTCGCTCCCTTATCTCTCCGGGGAGATGTTTGAACTCCCACGCCAAGTGGCCTGGCCGGGAAGGTGGGCGGGCGAGTGGCGCAAATGGGCTCGGCGTGCAGCTTTCCCCGGGTGCCCGGCTCGCACCGCCTCCGAGGGATCGGGACCCCAGTCCGGCGGCGGACTCCCGCTTGCTCCTCATCCGCCGCGGCTTGCTGGGCGCTGGGCACAGGCGCCGGCTCCTGGGGAAGAAGGCGGACACCGGGCTCGGGCTCGGAAGACGCAGAGCGGCGAGCAGCGCTGGCGGAAACCGGCGCGCTTCCGACGGTGGTTCGGTTTCCCTGCTGGGGGAACCGGGGCCAGGCTCCCCGGCTTCCTCCGCAGAGGAAGGAAGGGGCGAGCAGCGATCCTCCGGACGCCGCGCCCCCGCGCCGCTTTCCTGGGCGCCC
The DNA here is from genome assembly GCF_964106645.2 of Podarcis pityusensis. Lineage (NCBI taxonomy): Eukaryota > Metazoa > Chordata > Lepidosauria > Squamata > Lacertidae > Podarcis > Podarcis pityusensis. The sequence goes on along the minus strand of NC_138038.1, from coordinate 3,744,255 downwards.
GGCCAAGTGGATGGCTGGGGCCCCCCGGGGCCGGGGAAGAGCCCTGGGCGGCGGGGCCCCGCTTGGGGCACGAGGGCTCCGCCGAGGAGGCTCCTCCCCTCGGGGGCGGGGGGCACAGCATAAAGGCGGCGGCGTGGCCGATCCCTGCCGGCCGTGCGCGCTGGGGCAGACGCTGTGCGCTCGCCGCTCCCTCCCGCTGCCCTCGCCGCCCGCCGCCCGGAAGGTCTCTGCCCCGCTGATGGGTCCGGCCAGGATGAGGCCGCGGCCGCCCTGGGGGCTCCTGCTGGGCTTGCTGCTGCTGCTGCTGCCCGGCGCCGCGGGGACGGAAGAGGCGCCGCCGGAGCACACAAGCGAGGGCTTCCAGATCGTCACCTTCAAGTGGCATCACGTGCAGGCGCCCTACATCATCGTCCTGTGGATCTTCGTCGCCAGCGTGGCCAAGATTTGTGAGTGGGCCAGCCTCTTCCATGCCTTCTCCCCCCGTCCCCCCCTCCACTCCTTTTGTACTCCGCCTTGGCGAATGGGTACAAAAACTGAATTGGTGCTCCTTAACTTTCTGAATAGTTTTCCCCCCGCTGGAGAATCTGGAAGATATAATTCTGTCCCTGCCCGGGGATTGCTCTCTGGGGCGTCTTGCTTTTCTCTCCAGTGCCTGCAGCGCGCTCTTGGAAGAGCGGCTGGGCAGATCGGTGCTGCTCCTTGGCCGGGTTGCCAGCTTCACATCCCCCAGACCAGAGATGCTTCAGGCTCCTGCCATGTTCCATATATGTAGCTGTTTTGCAATGAATGAAAAGTGCTCTTTCTGCTCCGTGAAGCATCTTTGGCCGACCCCATTAGGCACTGAAGGGCATTGCTCTCCTGTAAAAGGTGGGGAAGAAAGAGTGCAGTGTGGCAGTTTGAGAGAAGGAGAGGCGGACCGTGCAACTGTAGTGGGCTTGGTAAAAGGAGCTCAGGCAGTAGGAGAGAGAAGGAGGAAGAGAGCAAGCTTTTTACCTATAGAAGGTTCAGTCCCACCTGGTCGCACCCGCCCAGCACCAGCTGAAAGGATCCAATGCAGCTGGACTGAAAACGTCCCTGCCTGAGAACACCAGCAAGACCAGTGACCAGACAACATTGGGCTAGATGGAATCAGTGGTCTGACCTGGCTGCTCCATGCAGGCGGGTGTTGGTGATGGCCCAGGACATGGTGCCAAAGGCAGGGGGGAATGCACCCCTGGTGGGGCTTATGAATGAAATTGCTGATAATTTGCTGTCCCTTACTTGTACTCCAAAATAACTGCCAGAGACAGGCCACTTCACTCTGCTGATGTCAAGCTGGCCTTTTGCACTGCAAATAATAATAATAATTTATTAAATTTGTATACAGCCCTTCATCCGCAGATCTCAGGGCTGTTCACAACATAGAAATACAATATAGAAGCATCAAATACGTGATAATAGCAAGAACAAAAAACAAATCAATAACCCCCTCCCCAAAACACATTTAAAAGGGGTGTAAGATGACACAAATAATTGTGTCAATGGGGGTTATGTAGGCAAACTTCTCAGTGTCTCATGCCTCTGGGCGCATTGCTCAGGTTTCTTTTTAAGCCTAGCAGTTAGGATTTCCCTGTGAGTAGAATTATTAACATCCGAGCAGTTTGTAATGATGTTCCCTGGATTATAAAATTCCACATTTAATTGTGATGCTTTGCTGCAATGGTGTTAGGGTTTCATAAGCACCGGCTGCAGACTACCTGCTTCTGCCCACCTGGCTAGGACCACCAGCTCCCTCTGCATTTTCCATGTGAATATGGAAGACCAATTTGCATTTTATTTTATTTTTCAGTCAAGGGACAAAAAAGGTAGCCAGGTTTCAATGGCACACGTGTCTAGTGCGGGTGTGTTTAATGACGAAGGATTCCTCCAATAAGCACAAGTAGGGGCTGATTCAATGTGCGTATTTTGCCATCTTAAAGTCTCATACTTTTTGTGCTTGATTTGAAGTGTGAATTGGCCGTGAGGTTTGGGAAGTTGGTGAACTATAACATGGGCAGACGGCTGCATTTCTTGACCTCTATTACAATAACTTAGGGTGTCATGCTGGGACTTGGGAGACCAGGGTTCAAATCCCCCACTTGGCCATGAAGCTCACTGGGTGACCTTGGGCCAGTCACTCAGCCTAACCTTTGAGCTCCTTGGAGAAAAAAGTGGGATACAGATAGCTCAGTCAGTAGAGCGCGAGACTCTTAAACTCAAGGTCACAGGTTCAAGCCCCATGTTGGGCAAAAAGATTCCTGCATTGCAGTAGGTTGGACTAGATGACCCTCGTGGTTCCTTCCAACTTTACAATTCTATGATTCTATGAAATACAGCAAGGAAAATGAATGAATGAATGAATGAATGCATAGCATAATAACAACACCTAGTATTTTCCACATGTCTTACGTGCGATAACCCTTCAAGATGGGTCAGCATTACTCTTCCTTAGATGGGAGTGGGGAAAGGCTGAGCCTATAGTCACCAAGAAAGTTAATGGCAGAACTGAGATTTGAGCCAGGTATTCCTATCTCCTAATTCATATTCCAAACCAAAGCACTGCACCAGTTCATTGTGTTGGTAGCCAAAGAGACAACAGGGTTTATATACGTTTTTTAAAACATCAGATTAGTATGGATGGACAAAAAATATGAGGCAAACTATTACTCTTCACATGAGTATGGAGTTTGTTTGGTGTGCATTTGTGTGTGGGAAAGAGAGAAGGTAGAGGGGAAGATCCTTTAATTGTGCATGCTGACTGTATCCCCTTGCATATTTTATTGAGCAATGAATACACCTTTAAATAGAGTGAGACTCACCCCGGAGGGTGATCTCACCAATCCAATTCCCATTAACAGAGGTGTCCGACAGGGTTGTATATTGGCTCCATTCCTGTTCAACTTGTTCATAAGCGATATGAGGACTCCCCTAATAGAGGCTCAAGAAAGGATTCATGCACCCCGCCTAGCACTTTATCGCTGCCCTTTGTTACTGTATGCGGATGACGCAGTCATCCTTTCCTTTTCTAGAGTAGGTCTCAGGAGGGCCTTAAAAATTTTTGGATCGTACTGTAACGCAAATTCCCTTACAATTAATTATGGAAAATCTAAGATCCTAATTTTCTCAAAGAGCCGGAAACTCCATAATTGGAGAATTGATGGGAGAGTCATCGAACAAGTCTATAGATTCCAATACTTGGGAGTTTGGTTACAACATAACCTTAGATGGAAGGCCCATGTAGCCTATGTTACAAATAGAGCCAAAGCTATCTCCTTGGCGATCTTGCGATTCTTCTTCACCGATGGGGCCCTTCATATCCCATCGGCGTTGAAAGTCTTCAAGGCCAAGGTGATCCCGACAATTGCCTATGCCATCTCAATTTGGGGGACTTTTGTCAATCTATCTCACCTAGAGGTTATTCAAAATCAGTTTTTAAGAGGGATATTGAAACTGCCCAACTGTGTAAGTAATACAGCGTTACGCATGGAACTTAATACTGTATCCCTGGAAAACGCTCTGTGGAAGCACATACTTTGTCACTGGTTATCTCTATGGCACAATCTCCCAAACTTGTACTTGATACAATGTATGTGGAGAGATGATTTCCAGAGCCCATGGGTAAAAAATTTACAGCTGAAAATAACGGCAATGGGAATCTCCCCATCCAAATTACTAGAGCAGGACATAGTTCCAGCTAAAAGAACAGTAACCTGTAAACTAGAGGAGATGGACTTGCAGCAGAAAATGGTCTTGGGCAATGGTACCTGCTCACCTCTAAACCTTGGTTTATCACCCCTCTTAAGGCTCCCAAACTATTTGAATTCCTTAACTTCTTCGGCTCATAGATATGCCTTTGTAAAGGCAAGATTCAACACCTTCCCATCGAACATGCTGAGAAATAGATTCTCCAATGGACAGATATCGCTCTTATGTGATTGTAATTGTGGGGCACCGGAATCGTTGCATCACATAATTTTTGACTGTGCTTTTCACTCATCGGCCAGGAGCAAGTTTCTTGCCCAATATCTAAAGGGAATTGCCGATGATACGAATGAAGCCAAACTGAGATATCTATTAAATGATGATGACCCCCTAAGATCACTCACGGTTGCCAGATTCTTGATCAGTGTCCTATCCCTAAAGAAGAGAAACGGACTCCTGTGTGGCTCGGAAAATCCCTTTAAACCATGATCTATGTTTTAGGATGTAACTAGGTGAATCACCATTGATGTCTTCTATTGATTTGTGAGCAGATGGTGATGGTTATGTTACAAATTTATTGCAACGTATGATGTTGGTCTTTGGTTTTTGTTCTGCTTTGGTTCTTGTCTGTTTTTTGTAAGTTTTGACGGTTTTAAATTTGGAGGTTCAAGTACATTATGTTGGTATGGGAAACTGTCGTGTGACGGGCCAATGGCCGTAATAAAGATCAATCCAATCCAATACACCTTTAAAGAGCCCTGGAGGTGTAATACATTTGTTTTCAGCGGATAATGTGTTGCTGACAAATTCTGTACTGTTTTCACTCTGGTGCTGGTTATCCTGTGAAATACAGAAAATTGCAGCTGGGATCTTAGGCTTCCTGAGGGAGTGCCCCACTTTCCTGAACCTCCCTTTAACTTTCTGTCAATTGGCTTCGCCGCAGCTTTGCTGGTGTTTCTCACAGGAAGCGCTTAGCATGCAGTGGGCAAACGGATGCCCCTAAAAACCCACCATGGACATGTTTAGCTTACCTCTGAGTGTTCAGAAATGCAACACTGCCCTTCACTCTTTATGCATTTGTTGTGGGGAAACACCAGAACAACTTCAGTGTAGCTGTGGCAGACACAGGTCTTGTGTGAAATTAGACATCATGCAGGAGCTGTAGGGCAGGGTCCCACCATGTCCTTCCCACCCCCCTGTATGTTAGGCACTGGGGACTGAATCTTTTGCAGAGCAGGGGCAGTGAGGAAGGGAGGCTGTTCTCCATGATACCACTCTTTTCTGATCTCCCACCAAAACTTCTGTTGGCTCTGCAGGGGGGGAAATCCAGGCAACATTCATTTGAATATTCTTGGTCTTCTGTTATTGATATTGCCTTACAGCCTCATGTTTAACAGGATCTTCCAAATCTGCAGTGAATTGCACTTTAAGCAAGACTGGCCAGAATGCTGGGAAGCAACCAAGCAGAAAATATTTCATTTTGGTTTTATTTTCTGGAATGAGTAGCTGAATGTGCTTGTCCAGGTTAGGGATTGAAATGGTGTAGTTTCAGGTCTGGTTTTTGCATTATAGGATAACAATAGAAAGAAATAGCCTCTTCTTTGTGATTCTATAGTTTGTAAGCCTTTCCAACACTGCTGTTGGTTAGAAATGTGATACAGTTTCTGTGCCCTGAGTAGCTGCTGAGCTGCTCTTGGTCTTACACACAGGGTAAGTTGCTTGATGAAATAATTTGGCTATGATAATGATGATGTAGTAGTAGCAGCAGCAGCAGCAACAGCAGCTCCTCCTTCTATAGATAGATAGATAGGAGGTCAGTTTGATCAGCCCTTTGGACAGAAATGACCATGTAGGAGTTGGGAGCAGCAGCATCTGTTGCTCAACAGTGCCAGTAGAAGAATATTTCCGAGCTTTGGAAATTTCTGCCTGTTGTGTTCTATTTGCCTGCAAACCTAAAATGCTTCCTTGGGAGCAAGTCCCATGGAACTCAGTAGGACTTATTCCAAATAAAAATGTGTAGGATAGCTCTGTGAATCTGGGACTTAAAAGTGTGCAACTTTAGCTGGACAGCACACACAAGATCCAAGTACAGTACAGGCTGCATGCAGTTGTTTGTAATTTTTTCTATACCTTTTAGAAGAAAGGCAGCTGTAGAACGGCAGTGATGGGTTGTTGGGTGGGAGCAGATTCTTCTGGCCTGCTCAAAATTCAAAGAACCATAGAATTGTAGAATTGGAAGGGACCTTGAGGGTCATTTGGTCCAACCCCCTGCAGTGCAGAAATCTCAACTAAAGCATCCATGGCAGACGGCCATCCAACCTCTGCATAAAAATCTCCAATTTAATTATTCAAATATTTGATTTCTATACTACTTAGTAAATTTTAAAAAATCTCTTAAGTGGTGTACAAAAAAACTGAAACAACAACAGATAACTTAAAATATTACAAAAATACACAGTTACATATAGAAATGTGACTTTAATACAAAGTTAGTAACCTACATAAACCAATATCAATTCAATTTCTTTCTGACACACTTTCAGGCTTATTGCTATGAGAAGGGTGCCTGGAAACAAAACAGCAGACTACAACAACTGTAGTCTGTTGTTCTTGGCTTACTTTTTATTGTCAGGTCCAAGGTGGATGGTCCTTCCTCAGGCCAGGGGCAGATTTAGGGCAGCTGAGGAAGGTGCCTTCTCAAAGCCAGGTAAGCACGGGGAGGGAGAAACGTGCTAGGAGGAAGGCACGCTTGGCAAATCCACACCATGATCAGCTCCCGCCTGGAAACCAATGTCCCCACTCTGCAAGGATGTGTGGATCCAGAATTGGCCTCCACAGTCACTTACGGACTCATTGTTAAAACTGTGTTTATGGAAGACGATCTTACTTGGCTACGAGGGATCGCCAAAGAAAGAAAGAAGAAAGAAAAGAGTCCTTCCTCCTTCCCAAAGCTGGGCAAGTGCTTACCAGGCTTTGGGAAGAAGGTAGGAGGGTTCTAGGACTCTGCCAGAGCCTCGTTCCTCCTGCTCCAAGCAGGGAGGTCATCAGATGGCCTTGCACAGGGTTCCGCGCTGCTCAGGCTGCCCACGGCTGTGACCCATTGAGCTGCACTTTCCACACCCAGTTCCAGGTGTAGCAGGCTTGTTGAGTTTCCCAGGAGGTCCAAAGGATGAGGAAAGGGTCTCCCTTCGCACACAACTTCTTCTTCACCCTCTGTCCTCTCCTCCTCTTCTAGCTGTTTGCTGGTCCATACCAGGGCTTGCTTTTTTGGACAGGCTCAAGGTGAAAAATGCTTCCTCAGGCTGCCCACAGCTGAGTCCCGCTCAGCTGCACTCCAGGGAAGGAGAGCCCACCACCTTCTGAGGGAGTCCATTCCTCTGTCAAACAGATCTTACTGTCAGAAAGTTCTTCCTGGTGTTTAGTCAGAATCTAATTTTTTAAAACTTGAAATTGCTCACCAATTGCTGCTTTGCAGTCCTCTAGAGAATAGCTTTTGAGTGGAAAAAGGGCTGGTGTGCAAACCAGAGCAGCGCATGGAAACACCGTTTACCTTCCCACCGGAGCGGTACCTATTTATCTACTTGCACTTTGATGTGCTTTCGAACTAGGACATGCATATATATTTTGGCCCTAAATCTTTATTTAGATTTAGGGCCAAAATATACATGCATATTCTACCTAGTTTGGCTGTTCACCTCCAGTGTTCTGGCAGTGAGTGGTACACATTTAGGCATTTGTTTCCCCCCCTGAAATTGACTACATATATTCAACAAATTAAATAAAATTGAAGATATTTGAGCAGCGCTACCAACACTTGTGAAAGCTGTAGCATGCTTGCAGTACAATCCTATTCATGATTATTTGCAAGAAAATGCCAATTATTATAATGTGAGTTGTTCCCTGTGCCTAGGATTGCAACCTCCTTCTTCTGATTTAAAATAGGTAATTGATTAACAAAATCCATACTGTGCAGCAAACTATTACACTTGTGCGCACTGTGTAGCTCCAGGCATGCTCCTTTGTGTTGGGTTTTGTGGACGTCCAATTAAAACAAGGGTTTTTCCATCATTGGAGAAGGCACAGGTATGGATTTCACATGGCTTGCTATCTTATCAATGAAGAATATGGCTGCGATTTGTGTTGCTGCACCAGGTATCTTTTAAATCTGCACTTTGGCTATAATAAGAATAAAGTAAGTAAATATATTAGCCTGGAATTTCTAGAAGCCTGGACTTGCCAAGTGAGTGCTTCCAGTCTTAGGGCTTATGCAAACAATGCTTGTGTTGAATTTCCTTACTGTAAATGGATGCCTGTGATCACATTTAGTTTCCATCTGACTAATTTAATGCATTCAGAAGACCTGTTAGGTTGTATCCTCCCCTCCTTTGTCCCCACCTCCTCCTAGTCACGCACATGCAGGGCACAACTCAGCTTTTCTAGATGCAAGTCTTAATTATTTACAGTAAGAAATGAGATCCCAGAGCAGCACAGCTCTACATGGTTCACATTACAGCCCATAGATAATGTGGCAGCTGTTCACAACAGCACTTTGTATACCGTGCATTTACATAAGGAATCCAGGTGTGCCTCAACATAAGCAGCATTTGCGCAAGTCTCAGTGGACCCCTCTTGGTGCTTAAAGTAAACACAAATCCTTTCAATTATGCCAGCTTATGGTTGCTGGAACACAAACTTTGTTTTATTTTGCTCATCTTTCTTATTATACATATTATGCAGAAACACACAATCCATTGAACTCTGGAAGTTAAAAAAGAAGATGATAAATCATAGGTACTAATATGTTTCCCAAATGGGTTATTATGAACTTTAGATCGTATATTTTAAGGGTGACAGAAACCAAAACCAAAAGTTCATTCCCTCAAAGAACCCAGCTATTCTAGAATAACCCTATGCCCTTGGACATAGGTGTTTTGAAACAAAAGGAGCAATCCATCGAAAACAAATACACTGTTAGCAATCTGTGGCCCATGGCCAAATATCAAAAGCCCTTTGCAAGCAAACAGTTCAGCCCTGTGACAAGAGTGATCTGTTCCTTGCCCAGCAGCCCACTGGGCAGAGAGGAAGAGAGAGTTGAGAAAGAGAGAAAGAGAAGAGGAAGGAGCAGCAGCAGAAAAATGGAGATAAATGGCATCTAGGACCTGGTGTGAGATGTAAGCTTAGTTGAGCCAGGTGGGAGCAGTGATCAGAGTGCTGTTAAATAAAGTATACCTGTAAATAGCCAATTGTGAAGGAAATCCACCCCAGTCACAGCTGATTTCAAAAGAGTAAACTTCCCCAGAATGAGGGGTTTGGTTAAAAAGGCAGTTGAGAAGCCAAGAAGGTCAAATCATTCAGAATTGCTTGGGAATTGTTTAAAGACAGAAAATTGGAAACACAACTTGAATATATACCTGAGAGCAGGAAAGGTACCATGAAGGCCAAGAGCAAACTGGCATGGTTAATGAGCGGAGTCAAAGAAGCTTTCAGAGGCAAGAAGGCTTCCTTCAAAAAAATGATCTCTTGTCCAAATGAAGATAACAAAAAGGAACACAAACTTTAGCAAAAAAGTGCCTGCAGACAGTAAGTAAGGGATACTAAACATTAATTTGAGGAACACATTAAGACCAGCAACAATAAGTTCTTAGTAGCAGGAAAATGTCCAGGAAGGCAGTTGGACCCTTGGATGATAAGGGAGTCAAAGTAGGATAAGGAGATTGGGGAGAAGCTGAATGAATTCTTTAGATCTGTTTTCACAGCAGAGGATATAGGGCAAATCCCAGTGCCTGAACTAAGCTTTGCAAGAGGCATGTCTGGGAAACTAAGACGGAGAGCAGTGACAAGAGGTGAAGTTTTCGGTCTAATGGACAAAATAAAAATTGACAAATTGCTGGGTCTGGATGGCATCCTCTTGAGAGTTCTCAAAGAACTCAAATGTAAAATTGCTGATCTCCTAACAACAATAACAAAAAGTAACTTGCCCCTTGGATCAGCCTCCATACTTGAGGACTGGAAAGTGCCCAATATAACCCTTTTTTAAAAGGGATGCAGCAGGGATCGTGGAAATTACAGGCCAGTTAGCTTGACATCTGTCCCTGGAAAATTGGTAGAAAATATTTTTAAAGATAAAATAACCAAGCATATAGAAGAACAAGTCTTACTGAAGCAGAACCAGCATGGCTTCTGTAAGGGAAATTCTTGTCTCATAAACCTACATATTCGAATTCTTTGAGAGTGTCAGCAAGCACATAGATAGAGGGTATCTTATTGACCTAGCACTCATCCAGACTTCCTTTAGTGCCACTTTTCTAGGTACAGGTTTGTGCTTTAAAGCTCCATTTCCAAGTGGTGGTTTGTTTGTTTGTTTGTTTGGCTGTTTGTTCTGATTCAGTGTTAGAGTGGATTCTCCGAATGGAGAGAAATACAGTGGTACCTCGGGTTACAGACACTTCAGGTTACAGACTCCGCTAACCCAGAAATAGAACCTCGGGTTAAGAACTTTGCTTCAGGATGAGAACAGAAATCATGTGGCGGCAGCAGCAGGAGGCCCCATTAGCTAAAGTGGTGCTTCAGGTTAAGAACAGTTCCAGGTTAAGAACGGACCTCTGGAACGAATTAAGTACTTAACCTGAGGTACCACTGTATTGGGACCTGTGCTTTTTAACTTGTTCACAAACCATCTAGAGTTAGGATGAGCAGTAAGGTAGCCAAGTTTGCTGATGATACTAAATTGTTCAGGATTATTAAAGAGATAGCAAAGAGCTCAAAATGTCCACCACCACTACTACCAAAATAATAATTTTATTGTTTATACCCCCCCCCCCAATCTGGCTTGCAGCACATACAAATTGAGTGAATGAGCAGTAAAATGGCAAATGCAATTCAGTGTAAACAAGTGAAAAGTGATGTAAGTTGGAGTGAAAAAATCTTAAATTTTAACTGTGCACACAAGGGGTTTGAACTGGCAGTGCTGGACCAGGAACAAGACCTTGGGGCCATAGTAGACAGCACAATGAAGTTGTTGACCCAGTGAGTAAAGGTAAAGGGACCCCTGACCATTAGGTCCAGTCGTGACCGACTCTGGGGTTGCGGCACTCATCTCGCTTTATTGGCCGAGGGAGCCGGCGTATAGCTTCCGGGTCATGTGGCCAGCATAACTAAGCCGCTTCTGGTGAACCAGAGCAGCGCACGGAAATGCCGTTTACCTTCCCGCCAGAGCGGTACCTATTTATCTACTTGCACTTTGTGCTTTCGAACTGCTAGGTTGGCAGGAGCAGGGACCGAGCAACGGGAGCTCACCCCGTCGCGGGGATTCGAACCGCCTACCTTCTGATCGGCAAGTCCTAGGCTCTGTGGTTTAACCCACAGCGCAGCAGCCATGAAAAGGGAATTTTCATGGGATCATTGGGAAAGGAATTGAAAACAAAACTGCTCATATCTTAACAATATTATACAAATTTATGGTGTGATTGCATTTGGAATACTGTGTACAGTTGTGGTTGCCTCACCTCAAAAAAGGATATTGTAGAGTTGAGAAAGGTTCAGAAAAGGAAAACCAAAATTGTCAGGGGGATGGAACAACTCGCTTATGAGGAAAGGTTGCAGTATTTGTGATTTTTTTAGTTTAGAGAGAAGGCAAGAAAGAGGTAACATGATAGAGGTTTGTAAAATTATGCACGATATGGAAAAAGTGGATAGAGAAAAGTTCTGTCTCTCTGTCATAACACTTGAACTCGTGAGCATCCAGTTAAACTGAGTGTTGGGAGATTCAGCATGGATAAAAGAACCTGCTTCTTCAAAGAGAGTATAGTTAAACTGTGGAACACACAGGAGGCAGTGATGATCACCAACGTGGATGGCTTAAAAAAGGATTAGACCAACTCATGGAGGAGAGGCCTATCAAAGGCTACTAGCCATGATGGCTATGTTCTGCCTCCATGCCTTGGAATACCAGTTTCTGGAAACTGCAGGAGGGGAGAGTTGTTCTTGGATTCGAATCCTGCTTGCAGGTTTCCCACAGGCATCTGGTTGGCCACTGTGAGAACAGGATGCTGGACTAGATGGGTTATTGGCCTGATCCAGCAGGCTCTTCTTATCTCCCCCACATTTGCCTCTGGCTGTTCCCAGCCATGGCTACACCTCCCCACTGGGCCAGGGCTGGGGCTCTCAAAGGAGAAAAGGTTGCGCATTCCTGCTGTAAGCTCTGCAAACTGTCAGTGCAAGCAAAAAAGGTTGGTGACCCCTGCCCTATAGCATGTTCAAAACTGGGCTGAGGCTGCAGTTCAGTCATAGTGTCCCTCTCAGGGGCCTGTATTTCGTTACTTTAAAAAAAAAAAATTGTATTCATTTTTCATTTTTGTTCCTTACCCTCCAAGACTTCCCCCAACTTGCATTTCTGGTTTGTTTCTATTTTCACCCGCTTTGCTATCATTCAACAGAAAAAGTTATTAATAACATAACATCAAACCTTAAAAACATAAAAATAAAAATAAATACATCATCTTATTTCACTATCTTCCAAACATTTTCTGATGCTAATAATGTGGATTTTTATTTAAATCCCGTCATCAAGTCTATTGCATTTCTTTGTTTCTGCAAATATAATATGAATGGTTCCCAATCTTTTTCAAAGTCTCTGTTGTCTTTTTCTCTTAGTCTTTCTGTCATTTTTGCCAGTTCTGCATAGTTCATCAACTTCTCTTGCCATTGTTCTTTAGCTGGTATTTCTCCAGTCTTCCAAATTTGTGCAATCAACATTCTTGCTGCTGTTGAGGCATACATAAATAAAGTCCTCATTTCTTTTGGCATGCCATACATGTATTTTGTTACTGACCATCTCAGTGAGAAACTTCTCATGACAGAGAAACCTCGGGGTTCCCTGAAACATCGTTTGAAAATCATTGTGGTAAGCAGGTATTTTCTCGTCCTTTGGACAAGGACTACAGGCTTTATGCACATTGAACATAGCCTGGGGATGTGGCGACTTCTTCCCTCTCCTTGCTATGGTATTTGGATGAATGTTGTGAGGTGCTACGGCCTCTGCTGTGGTCACCAAGAATATAGTGCAAGGTGTGTTGTGGGCTGCCTGATCCTTATGGCTGTCATCTCCAAATGCCTTAGCACTTTTCAGTGTGCAGAGGTGGGTTTCGGTGGCAGGCCGACTGGATTTACCTCAAGATCTAGGTCACCTGGGCACCTAGAAACTTGATCCTAGTACCAGAAGTATTTTTCAGCTGAAGTCTTAGTCTTAATTTTTCAGTACTTCGGGGTGGTGGCATGATTTTTTTTTTTTTAAAAAAGGTGGTCAATGCCCTTGTTTTCCCCTAGTCTACAATACATGAATTTCACGTCATTCATAGCTGTTGTTTTCTCAAGGACAGAAGAATGCCTGTTTTCACACCTTGATTTGTTTTGTACCGAGCTAAAATGTAATTAGGTGAAAAGCTATAGCTTCCCTTCTTGTTTCTTTTCTTTTTCTGAGTCTGAACTATTCCTTCTGAGCGTATCAAAGCCAAGATAAATGATTTTCAGTTCCTTGGTCTTCAAAAGACAATGTTCTGCTTAGCTCAATCACTTAGCACAGGCTCTTAAATTCATCCTTGCACAAATATTTTTTTTGGGGGGGGGAGCAGAGTAACAAAATCGCTCAGATTTTCCTGCCAAAAAATTCAAGTCAAATGGGCATGGCAAGATGGGAATGAAGGCTGATGGGAAATAAGCCAATCTGGCCATTTTAGGCATGAAAGTGAGTGAGAGAAATACTAGTTGCATAGAAGTAAAAGATAATCAATATGGTAACTAACCCTTACCCTTGATACAGATCCTAGTTTCACTAACCTACAGAGAAACATGCTTCCTTCAGCATGTCATAGATGCAGGTTCCGTTTTAGAAGGAAACAGGAAGAGTTTACCCAGGCTAGATGAAGACAAAAGCTGGTTACAGAGGAGCCATGTTTCAATGCCACTGTTTAGTGTTTTCAAGTATGGGAACTGATCCCCCAGTACTTTTTCTCTCCACTTCTTGCTTTCTCTGCACCTATCAGCATTGCAAAATAAGGCACCTTTTCATTTTGAATGCAGTTCACCATTAAATTTTGGGAGGTGGTGAGCAAGCACTTTCCCTTGCCTATTCTCCTTCTGCCTTGCACTTTCCAACTCTGCAAACTTCCATTGCAGCTCCTTTCCTCCCCGGTCTCATTGGGCCTGGAGAAGCAGGCAACAGAAAAAAGTATGCAATATGCATTTGATAGTGAGGCTTTGGGGAGGAAAGTTCTGAGAGCAGAGGGGACACAGCAACCACACTTAGAAGGATACAATTTATGTCATTCTTTGCTTTTCTTAGTGGAAACCTATCATTTCCTCTGTTGCCAGTGCTCAGGTGTGAAAGCCGTTGCCTGTGCAGCCAAAACAGCACCATTCAGGTACCAGAGAAGCTTATCAGCAGGATGGGGGAAGCCCCAAGATTTATACAGGAACAACAAATCTTTAGGTGGGGGGATATTAAGGAGGGGAATCCCCCCCCCATAAAAAACAGCCCAACGAGAACAGAGCTCAGTCACCACAGAACACTGAGAGGCAGTACAGTATTGGGAAACTAGTAAACCAGTCAATAGGAGGAATGGAACAGAGTATTGCAGAGGTGAGCTTAGCTGGCCGGCTGTAAAAGTGAACAGGGTATTCCATGGTGCAGTACATGTATTTTGTTTGCAGGTCCCAGTTTTAGTTATGTAAAAGGGTTGGCATGGCAACCTAAAGTTTTCATTGTGTCTACTTTGTGTATCAGCTTTAGCTCTACAGTGGCAAAAAGAAATCCTCATCACCAGCTGCTTTAAATCTTTATGATTGCAGGTGGGGCTCTCCCTAGGACAAAACTCTGAAAAATGTGGCAGTGGCATCTGCCCTAGGGAACAGAATAGCTTCCAGAAAGACAGGAACTGGACCTCCTGGACAGAGAATCTAAGGGGCAAAGCTCCAGATACATCATAGCTCCACCATGATTCTAGGAAACAGCTGCCCATTTTTGTGAAAAGAAGCCATAATTTTTTACGCTTGCCTATGTTATATCATTGCTTGGTTCACATGGGTAGATTTGTATTCAGCCCAAAGTTGAGCACTTTAGTCCTATTAATTTTAGTAGGATAGAGGTTAGCTTTTGCTGGGCATTACCTGTGTACATTGGGGACTTTGTAGGACAGGAACACCCTACATAGAAAGAAGAGTTTTAATTTAATTTGATTTCTTTTATTATTCATGGCTCAGACCCAAAACATTGTGTATATCAGGGGTAGTCAACCTTTTTATACCTACCGCCCGCTAATGCATCTTTCTTGATGGTAAAAGTTCCCTACTGCCCACCAGTGCTCTATGAAAGGAGGATTCAGCTTGTGCCATAGAACCCCCTGCCGCCCACCTAGAATCCTGAAACGCCCACTAGTGGGCCGTAGGGACCAGGCTGACAACCCATGGTATATATGGTAAATGGCATTTTTAAGGCTCAGTGATAGGCCACAAACTTTGTTTGCACACTGAAGATCTTAGGTTCGCAATTAGGTAGTAGGTGGCATGAAAGACACACACACCTTCTCTGCCACTGAACCCCTGCCTACGGGGTTAGAAGAGCAAAGTGTTAGTGAGCTGCTGTCTGGGCAGCTTCTGATGTTCCATATTTAAGGACACTTTCATGATTCACCAGACCTACAGTCCATAATCTCTTTGGCTTTCTCTTTCCCGTAACCACTAGTAACTAGATAGCTGGAGAATTAACTGCTAGAAATCCAGGTCTGGTCAGTTCTGCTGGGTTCTTCCCTCTCACCTCTTCACTGTGGAAGCAAAACACAAGCTGATAACTCTCCCAAATCGCTTACTCACAAGTAGTTGCATTAGCTGTCCTAAAGCCAAGTGCTTTGACCCCTTAATCTCTGTGCACTTCCTTTGGTGTACTTTGTCAAGCTAATCTTCTTCAGTTCTTAAATGTGTACATTAGTAAGTGCTAAGTACACACTTTTGCAGATACCTGGCTGCCACCTTCTTTCCACCCCCAACAACAAAAGAAGAAAAATGCTGTAGGTGCTTTCCGTCAGGTGAATTCTAAGTAATGGTGACTGTTTAACTTGCAGCTCTTCCTGTTATTGTCTTTACAAGAGGTTCCTTGCCCCTGCCTGCAAGACAATAAAGAAGTCATCAGAGTAAAGTTAATAAATTACTTCGTGAGAATAATATGGAAAAATGGCTGTACAAGAATATTCCCAATTAGAGACCTTTAGAAATACTTTCTAAAGAAATATTTTATAAATGGAGTACAATGGGATCTATTAAATCCAGCAGCACATTTATATGTTCAGCTGGTATTTTGTGTTCAGAAAGGAGTAGAGTGGTACCTCTAGTTATGAACTTAATTCATTCCAGAGGTCCATTTTTAACCTGAAAGGTGCGCTTTTGCTAATGGGGCCTCTTGCTGCCACTGCGCCATTGGCACACGAATTCTGTTCTCATCCTGGGGCAAAGTTCTCAACTCGAGGTAACTCTTCCAGGTTAGCGGAGTTTGTAACCTGAAGCATTTGTAACCTGATGCGTTTGTAATGCGAGGTACCACTGTACCACACTCTGGAGTCCTAATACGGTCCACTGTGAAACTCCTGTGTGAAAATCCCATTCCTCATAGCCCTTGATCATCTTGATGGCCCATCTCTGCACACATTACATCTTGTCAACATCCTTCTGAAACTGTGGCTCCCAGAACTGGACACTTGGTGTGGTGTGACCAAGGCAGAATAGAGTAGTACTCTTACTTCCCTTGATCTGGACACTGTACTTCTGTTGAGGCAGCCTAGAATAGCATCACACTGTTAAGCTTGTGGTCCACCAAGATCCCGAGATCCTTTTCACATATACTAGTAGTAGGCCAGGTATCCCCCATCTTATATTTGCCTAAGCACTAAATCTTACATTTTCCCCTACTGAAATTCATTTTGTTAGTTTGGGTCCAGTTCTCCAATCTGTTAAGGTCATTTTGAATTCTGATTCTGTCTTCTGCGGCATTAGCTACCCCTTCCAGTTTTGTGTCATCTGCAAATTTGATGAACATCTCCTGAATTCCTTCATCCAAGTTGTTTATGAAGATGTTGAACAACAACAGGCCCAGGACAGAACCCTGCAGCATCAGACTTTTCCCCAGGATATTGATGATGATGATGATGATGATATTATTATTATTATTCATACATACATACATACATACATACATACCCACCCCACTCATCTGGCTGGGTTTCCTCAGCCACCCTGGGCGGCTCCCAACAGAATATTAAAAACACAATAAAACATCAAACATTAAAAACTTCCCTAAACAGGGCTGCCTTCAGATGTCTTCTAAAAGTCTGATAGTTGTTTATTTCCTTGACATCTGATGGGAGGGCATTGCACAGGGCGGGCGCCACTACCAAGAAGGCCCTCCTCCTGGTTCCCTGTAATCTCGCTTCTTGCAGTGAGGGAACCGCCAGAAGGCCCTTGGAGCTGGACCTCAGTGTTCAGGCTGAACAATGTCTAGGAACCATTAATGAGGACTCTTTGGGTTTGGTCAGTCAACCAGCTACAAATCCACCTAACAGTTACAGTCGTACCTTGGAAGTCAAGCAGCCTAGTTCTCAAACGTTTTGGCTCCCCAACAATCGAAACTCGGAAGTGACTGTTCCGGTTTTCGAATGTTCTTTTGGAAGCTGAACGTCCGATGGGGCTTCTGCGGCTTCCAATTGGCTGCAGGAGCTTCCTGCAGCCAATCAGAAGCTGTGCTTTGGTTTTTGAGCATTTTGGAAGTCAGACAGGCTTCCGTAACTGATTCCATTCGACTTCCAAGGTATGACTGTACTTTGTTCAGCCCACATTTACCAGCTTCCTCACAATTGTATCATTGGGGACTTTGTCAAAAACCTTACTGAAATCAATAAACGCTATGTCCAGAGACCACCTGAGTACTGGTGAGCAATCTGGGAGAAAACCATGAGGCGACAAAGCCTTTGTTCTGTGATGGCAAACTGTGGAGTAAAGCAGCTGACAACTGCTCTTTTAGGATTTACCTCACACTCCTCTTTCTTCTGGCCAGTGTATTTAAAAGGGGGGTGGAATGAAGGTGGTGTGCATGTGTGACACAGAAAAATATTTTTGTGAGACTGTCATTACTTCAGACTCTTTTGCGCCTCTTTATACTATGTGTTTCCCGTCTCCTACATAACATGGCTTTAACAATTTTTTTAAAAAAATCACAAACTATTTAGCTTGGTTCAGTTTTAAAACCACATATACATTTGAAGGGCAATCTTAACAAGGGAATTAAGTGAATAACTTATTCAACCTTGACTTAATGTTCTTGAATGCCATTTTGCTTTGTGCTGCAACCTCAGCTGATGTCATTTTATGAACACCTGAGGCAACCCTTTTTACTTCCAGTTTTTTTCTGCTAATACCACTTAGTGTTATTGCTGACCTTTTACCATTGGTTAACAATAAGATGTAATAAAACTAAATGTTATTTCTAGCCTGTGGTGCTACACTTGAACTATGTCACATACATACCCTGACCCTAAATATGTTTACTGAGAAATAAGCCTCATTTGCGTCTGGAACGACTTACTACCTAATGTTTATGTTTCTGATTTCAGCCACAATGTTACTTGACATTTTCCTTGAAAAACCAGCGAAACCTTGGCTCTAGATTTAGTTTAGAACTTAGTTTAGAACTGTCCTGCTGGGACAACAAAATGGTCCATCTAAAGTCCAGACATAAAGCTCAGAAGCCGGGTGAGATGGAGATGGTCACCCTCTATCTCATGTGTGACCTCTTGCACATGTAGTAGCAAGAGGGTGGTCAGAAGCTTAATGTGGCTGGACATGCGGAGGACTCTCTCCTCGTGTGCCCTTATCTGCACTGCATCACCCCGCCTCCTCACAGGCTTTCCTTCATGGATGCACATGCACACTCATCCATTCACGCTCATGGTGCATGGTGGAAAGCTAATCTTCACCAAGTCCACCCAACAGCTCTTTGAAGTGCACCTTCTTCCACAGTGTGCTTCCTCCAGCTTGCCAAGCAGCTGTCTGAAGGGCTGGGCAGAGGGTGGTGCCATCCACACATACCCTGCCCATCATGTAAATTTAGTAGCAGGAGATTTTGGCAGCCGGGGGGTGGGGGTGGGCAGGCCATGCTGAATACCCATAGAAGCAACAGGTTGCCCACATGTGTCACTACCTCTGAACATAAAAATAGCCTGTTGGATCAGACCAGTGGCCCATCTGGTCCATCATCCTGTTCTCACAGTGGCCAACCAGATGTCTGTGGGAAACCAGGGAGCACATGAACATTTCTCCTCTCCAGTGATTTCCAGCCACTAAAATTCAGAAGCATTGCTGACTCCAGCTTTGGAGGTTGCGCATTGATAGCCCTTTCCTCCTCTCATTTAGGTGACAGTTTTTAACAGAAAAAGCATCAGGGAGTACCGGTAACTCACTCACTGACTTGCATAAAGGGTCAATAATGACCAAACAAAACATGCATACGAAACATAGAGGGTTCCTTTGCTTCAGTCTGGAATAGCAAAATCACAGTATGACAACATAGGAGAACAAGATTATTATGGCAATGGCAAAGGGAAGGTGAATCTTGACAGCAGATGACATGCCTGTGAAAAAAAATTCTCTTCTAAAAAGTACTGAGATAAAAAGGAGACATGTCCTCGTTTGTTAACTTGACTTTTAGTCACTCCTACCTGGTTGAGATAATGAATTGCCATAATCTCTCACACTGTTATGACATACATTTCTTTAGTTTGAGAGGAATAGCTGATTAATTCTAACTACAGCCATGCACCCAATGCATCAGAGGAGATGGAGGCATAGCTGAGTTCAGCACTATCCTGTTCTCTGCCCACGTTTGTAGACTAGGCCGCCTCAGCCAGGCATGGTTGGCTGGGAAGAGGAGAGACACCAAAGGGTGGCTTCTAAAATGCAGACACACACACACACACACACACACACACACACACACGTGGGAAGAGCAACTGGATGTGGAGGCTACCAGTTTGTGGTGAATGTATGTCCAGAAGACAGGCTAGGAAGTAGGATGCACCTTTCCTAGTTCTGGTGGGAATTCTGGAGGTTTGGAGCAGGGGGAGGGGCGCAGCTCTGGGGTCAGGCAGGAAAACAGGGAAGAAAAGTCAAGCAAGAGCAGGCCCCCAAAATGGCTTATTGAGTCTCTCCTCCAGCTAGCAAGGGTGGTGGTGGGCTTTGGGAGCAGCTGCAGCAAACGGGGACCTCTACTTCTGTAGGATCCAGAGAAGTGAGGTACTGAGAGAAAAACAGGTGAGTCAGACCCCCTGGGTTGTGGCTAACAAACATGTGTGATACTCAACATAAGTGCTTTTAAAGGTAAAGGGACCCCTGACAATTAAGGCCAGTCGCAAACGACTCTGGGGTTGGGGCACTCATCTCATTCTATAGGCCGAAGGAGCCAGCATTTGTCCGCAGACAGCTTCCGGGTCATGTGGCCAGCATGACTAAGCCGCTTCTGGCAAACCAGAGCAGTGCATGGAAACCCCATTTACCTTCCCACCAGAGCGGTACCTATTTTTCTACTTGCACTTTGATATGCTTTCAAACTGCTTGGTGGGCAGGAGCTGGGACTGAAAAATGGGAGCTCACCCTGTCACGGGGATTCGAACCGCTGACCTTTTGATCCGCAAGCCCTAGGCTCAGTGGTTTAGACCACAGCACCATTTTAGGTGGAGTGATATTCAACTTTTCCCATAAACAAAAGGTTCAAAGGATCAGGGAGGTGTCATTTAACATAGCTTTGTACCCCCTTGGGTCAGGTTGACATGGATCCTCACCCTCTGATAGAATTTTCTTTTGTTGGGACAGATGGTGGTACCTGCTCTCTTCAGCTAGTTTGATGAGATCAGCAGTTGAACAATGGGCTCCTCTCCCGAGGGCCAGTCTCTTGCAATTATTTCTTCAATTGCATTGATTGGATTGTGAAAGGTCCCCATATTCTGTGCATATGACTTGGGATGTCACCTCCCCTAAGGTAACCAATTTAACTCATTGAGCTACATTTTCCATCATGCCTCCTGCAACCCCTTTAAAAAGTGAACCAAACCGAAGCCAAGTTTTAAAATCATATAGGCAATTTTGGAGTGAAGTGTCTTCCAAGTTCATAAGCTAGTAGCCAGCCTGCCAACACCCACCCTGGTCATTTCCTATAGTTACAAGGAAGTAGCAATGCTTGCAACAATCAAGGAATATGCATTTGCTTAAGCTTATGTTTACGAAAACGGTATGTTATTAAAGCCACAGTCAATATGCAAAGAGTGGAAATAACAGGGCTTGTCCTGGTTTTATAGAAGCCAATGTAATAGAACGTATTGAAGCTTTTCGCCAACTCTAAACTGACCTTATCTGCTTAGTCATAGAAAATGGAATATGGGAATATGGGAATATGGGAAAGTTAGAAGAAATTGGTATGTATAGCTTTCTATGGCTTTCTAAGGCTTTAACCCATGTTTCCTTGACTTAAACTACAGCACTCTTCTCAAGATCAATGTAAAAATGTACCTCATTTCATGGATTGCAAAATCCAGGTCTAGAACAGTCTTTCAATTTGCTCTGCCACCCCCCAAACTGACCACAAGGTTTTCAATAGGTCTGTTTCCAAATTCCATTGACATTTGACTTCTGAAGTCAGGTGTGCACATGACCTCATAACTTAATGAGGAACATTGACCTGGTGATCCTAAAATAGCGTCCACCTTTTAAATTGCTAATGTAAGTTTGCTAATTTGTTGACCCACAAAGAACAGTGACCTAAATTGTGATTTTAATGAGCTCATTGCAATGGTGTATACAGGTTCTGTGGTGATCATTAAGTGTGTAGCAACTAATAAACCTTCCAGAGAGCAAACCAAGTGCTAACCAGTTGTTGTTTTTTTTAAGACTATATCTAACTTGGGAGACCTTTTCAGCACTTGCTAAGATTAGGGAAGGCAGACAGGGGGTTCTTTGAGTTTGGTTTTTTAGCTCTTACAGTTGATATTGAGCCATATGCCTCAATAATTAGGGCACTGCAAGTATATTGATTCCTTGATTGTTTACTAATATGTTTTACCAGGGCCAGACCAGGACATTTTGGCACCTGAGGTGAATTGCAAAATAGCCTCTCCCCCTCCCCACCAGGGAGGAAGGGGTGAGTGAAAATCTGGATCAGAAACCAGGGAGGAATAAAGATCTGTTCCACAGGATCTGCTTCCTCTGTGGAAAATGCTGCCTGAGGCAGTCGCCTCACCTTGCCTCAAGGGTGGGCTGACCCTTTCACATCTTTCCTTGGTTTATTGCAGTGTGGTTTCTGGAAAGAACTTATTTATTCTTTGCTATAATAGTCTATATGTGCAAAGAGAATAATGAATAGTATTTGGAAGCACCCCACTTATTGTCTATCACCCGGGGGACACGGGTGGCGGTGTGGGTAAAAGCCTCAGCGCCTGGGGCTTGCTGATCGAAAGGTCGGCGGTTTGAATCCCCGCGGTGAGGTGTGCTCCCGTTGTTCGGTCCCAGCGCCTGCCAACCTAGCAGTTCGAAAGCACTCCCGGGTGCAAGTAGATAAATAGGGACCGCTTACTAGTTGGAAGGTAAACAGCGTTTCCGTGTGCGGCTCTGGCTCGCCAGAGCAGCGATGTCACGCTGGCCACGTGACCCGGAAGTGTCTCCGGACAGCGCTGGCCCCCGGCCTCTTGAGTGAGATGGGCGCACAACCCTAGAGTCTGTCAAGACTGGCCCGTACGGGCAGGGGTACCTTTACCTTTATAATAGTCTATATGTGCAAAGAGAATAATGAATAGTATTTGGAAGCACCCCACTTATTGTCTATCATAGCATCCATCTATTTCTTTCTTTCAATTGCCCCATGACCAGGACTCAGACATTGTTAGTATATGGAAACATAATAAGAGCAAGTGGGGAACCACAGTAATTAATGGTGTTGTGGAGGATGCAGCCTAGAAAGCATTGGCTAGAAATGTAGTTGAACTGTGTGTGGCATATTGATTCCTAGGCTGTAGATTTGGACACATTTGTGGCACCGAAGCCATGCGCTTGGAATGCTTGGGTGATGGCTATGAAGAGTTGGGACAGAGTAGCTCAGTGCGTTGATTTTAGGATGTGAGACTTGAAGATGGAATAGGAATGCTGTCAATGTGAATCCCAAAGAAACTGAGAAGGAAGTTATAAGAAAATGGATCTTATTTCTTGCATACCAGAATAATACGTTTCAAGACACTCTTCACTCCTGCACTGTATTAACTGATACAAGTGACCTACTTTCTACGAATAAATATTAATTGGAGGAGGAAAGAAAATCGACATTAGCAATGTTTACAAGTGAGATCTGCAACAAAATGTTGCACTGTAACCTCCCTCCTAAAAGCAGTGCTCCTGTTCGTGGTTAAAACCAGCCATTTCCTCCAAACAGGGCACTTCATTCTCCCCAGCCCTGTTCTAATTTAAATAAGAGTGTGGGGAATCTTTGATGTTTAACATTAAGGGTAGAGCAATTCAAAGGGGTTGGGGCGGGGTAATCCAAGGTGGAGGAACCACCAAATCCAAAATTGTGTTAATCTGTCTATTTTCAAACCCTTCCCATTAGTCAAGATGGGAAGTAAAATCAGCATGTGAGCTCCCTATTCTGAGTGAGTGTGTACCCAAAACCTCCTCCACAAAATTCATTTTACAGTTCTTTTTTTCATTATAAACAGCCTTTTAGCCATTATTGGAGCAGAGATCTGTGGAGAAGAAGAAGGTGCAAGATGTCTTGCCCCATGATATACTCACATGATATTTCACACTTTTATGCACCAGAAGCATACCATTATTTAATGTTTCTTCTTGCATTTGCCTTCTGACTCTCATCCATGTTGTTTTCTTGACAGTTTTCCACCTGTCCCATAAAGTCACCAGTGTGGTTCCAGAAAGTGTCTTGCTCATTGCGCTGGGCATTATCCTGGGAGGCATTGTGTTTGCAGCAGATCATATTGCCTCCTTCACCCTTACGCCAGACGTCTTTTTCTTCTACCTGCTGCCACCCATCGTCTTAGATGCAGGATACTTCATGCCAAACCGACTCTTCTTTGGCAATCTGGGCACCATCCTCCTATATGCTGTCATCGGGACCATCTGGAATACTGTCACCACAGGCCTTTCGCTCTACGGGGTCTTTCTCACAGGAATAATGGGTAAGGCGTGGGTAATCATTATTTCATTATTAGCTATTGGCTCATGTTTTCTTGGGTTGTCCTGGGATGAGTAACTGTGGAGCTTTCGTCACATCAACCGCTCCAAGTCATGAACTTGGTAAGAACCTGCTTTGCGCTGATACCACAGCTGATAATTTATTACATATATTTATTGTTATATTTTTATCCTGCCCTTCTTCCAAAGAGATCAGAGCAGTCTCTGTGGTTATTCCCTTCCAGCTACATTCTCACTACAGACCCTGTGCATTCGGTTAAGTTAGGATGATATGCATGGTGAACTAGCAGCTTCTGAGAAAACTATGATCTTTGCATTTAAAGAAGATTGCCCATCTCAGGTTTCTCATCAAGATCCGGTTGCGTAAGTTTCGAAGCCAGATTAGGCCTGTGTTTAGTTTACCCTTTCCTCTGAAGTTCCAGTAAAGATAGGCTGCCATCTTGGTAGCATTTAGGATTGGCAAGCCTCTTGATGTTTGTGTTAGGGCTCAGTTTACAATAGGTGTAGTTTTGAAATCAGCTATAAAGGATTGCTTTTGCTTTCTTTTGTGTGCAGTCGGGACAGTCGCTTTTTATTCTGAAATGGAAACCGTGCCCTTTAGTGCCATTGTTGACTAGGTGAATGGGCACATGCCACTATTGTTCTTCCAATCTAGCCTTAGGGAATAGTTCTCTCTCAAAACCTCAGGATTATCATCAAGAAAAAAACTCTTGTCAGTCTGAAGCAAACCTCAACCACATGCCCCCTTTGACATTTAAACACATTCAAGTGGGGGTGGGGTAGGGAAGAGAACCTTCTTTGCTAGCAGGTTGACTATTACTTGGTTTTCAGTGGTGCAGTTCAGCCACTA
Organism: Podarcis pityusensis; assembly: GCF_964106645.2. Taxonomy (NCBI): domain Eukaryota; kingdom Metazoa; phylum Chordata; class Lepidosauria; order Squamata; family Lacertidae; genus Podarcis; species Podarcis pityusensis. The sequence continues at coordinate 3,719,402 of NC_138038.1, read as the reverse complement.
TCACTGCAGACTGCAAACCATTGGCGAAATGGAAATGTGTTCAGTCTGCAAAATTAACATGTTCTCTGTTTAATTTTGAAAAGCTGGGTTTCACTGCTTGAATGATTCTGTGGCCAGGCTGCAAATGCAGCATGTGTTCGAGGTGGTCCTAATTGTATCTTTCCCAGCTCTAGTTATTTTGACCTTGAAACTTCATTATCTATGTGCTAAAAAGAAGATAATTGGCATACCTGATACTAGACACTTGGAGGAGCTGGGGGTATATATCTGTTCAACGTGCTCACGAATTAGGAGTGTCATGAATTAGACCCTTAAGACAGTGGCAGGTTTATCCAGTAACTTACATCCACACAAGTCTTAATATGGGAATAGGGTCTAAAATAAACAAGCCTAACATTTCAATGGGAAATAGTTCTAACCATGATGAAACTAGTAAATCCAGGCACATGTACACCCCCGCCCGCCCCCCAATGCACTCAAGAAGGACCAAGCACATAAGAAAGGCAATATTAAATGCAACTCAATTCCCCACCCCAGAAAAGAGTGGCTAACATTCTTATGAGGTTTGCTTTGTTGTTCTAGGTGACCTTCAAACTGGTTGGTTGGATTTCCTCTTGTTTGGTAGTCTAATAGCTGCAGTGGATCCTGTTGCCGTGTTGGCTGTATTTGAAGAAGTCCATGTCAATGAAGTCCTCTTCATCATTGTCTTTGGAGAGTCGTTGCTTAATGATGCCGTAACTGTGGTAAGATCTTTTTCTGAAGTCCAAAGTAAAAGTAAATCCCTCAGATTTAATTCTGAACTAATGGCCAATGGACTGCGGATAAATCAGGAATTCATTGAATGACTCAGGACACAGATAAATCGGTATGAAGTAGCAGTCAGTAAATTTACCTAGGTAAATATCACTGCTACATAGAGAAAAAAAGGTTAGCTGTTTTCATAAGCACACACTCAAATTCTTTGCAAATAGGCTTTCTTCCATCACAATTTAATCACAAATGTAAAATAGAAGTCTATAGATGTTGCATTTGGTAGTGTACTGTTAAAGAAATGGTGAAATAAGATACAAAAAAGAAAGAAACAAGAAATAGTACATATGTAGAAAGCAAAATAGAAAACAAAGAAAGATATTGTGTACATTACAAAAAATCAGGAAATTGTTATTGGTTGACAATAAAATGCTTTCTTTGATTCCTTTATGAAATGATCAATTTATCTTCCTCTTAGGTGCTATACAATGTGTTTGAATCATTTGTTAAAATAGGAACTGACAATGTGGTTGCTACCGACTGGGTCTATGGTGTGGGTAAGTCATCTTTTAAAACTTATTACATCATTAGTAAGTATCTTGTGAAATTTTAATAATGATGCCCTGTTGCCTCAAACACTCTTCACTTTTCCTCTCATTTGCTATTCTTGAACCTCAGTGGCACACTTAAAGGAGAGCAAAGTTGCAGCTATGGGTTAGTTAAGAAGTATAAAGATTTTCCCCACCCCAAAGCAGAACCCATATCACTGTGTTTGCTTAATTTGTTTGGTATTGGTATATAAAAAAGCTTGCTTAGTTTCAAGTGACCTGTGATCTTTTGCATGCAAATGTATAGGTCCCGCTTCTCTGCCACAAAGCAGTATTGGGAGAGAAATGTTGGAAGCTGGGGGGGGGGTGTGTGTGAATAGAGGGGTGATTAACCTTTCCCGGCCATTCTCATTCCTCTGTGATTCCCATCCACCTGGGGTCTTGGCCCTAAATTATGTCGGCTTTATACCCTGTGATGGATGAGAAGCATCTGAGCAGGGAGAGTGGCAGATGCAATGGAAGGTTTTAGCACCCCCCCTAGCCCCCACTAGGTGCTGACGTGCAGCAGACAGGGGATCGCTGGGCATCTGCGTACAGAACCGAGTGGTAATGCATGTAATTCCAGTGTTAGACAACTGAACATGTTTCCATCCTGCCTTTAATATTAAAATCAAATCAAACAACAGTTAGCTTTTGTGCATAATGCATTACAATTAATAAGAGTTCTGTAGAAAAGTACCCTGCATTTCCCCTACAATTTAAATTAAATTTTAATTTTTTATTGTATTTATATAACACCTTTCTTCTAAGGAGCTCAAGGTGGCATACATTCACGTGTTCCTGTGTTAGCAGGTACTCTTGAATGGTACACCTTGTGCAGTTTATTGGAATGTTAACAGCCCTATTATGTTTATGTCCTTTTAAGGGCTGTCATAAAAAAAGATAAGTGAGAAGTTTGCTTGCCATTGCCAATGGGTAAAAGGCAACGATGCAGAAGGGATGGTTCATACAGAGGCCAGCTTTGCATGAGCAGGGTTTTGAGCTGGCTTATTCTATCTATGGTTCTCTGTCTCTCAGTCTCTCTTTCTCCATGCCTTTCTTCCCTTTTAAAATCCAGCTTCCATTTTTTTCTCCCTCCTCCTCTTAAAAAAAAGTAAAGAAAAAGGAACTACCATCTTGTCTATATATTATTTGTGTGCGTGTGTGCTTCTACTGATTTCCAGTTTGTTTCCAGGTACAATTCAAAGTGTAGTTTTTGACACCCCGCCCCCAAGCCTAAAGATCTGGGGCAAAGGTATCTGAAAGGCTGCATTTACGCATATGAGTTTGCCTTTCTTTAAGACATGACTGAAGACTCTGCTCAAGCAATCTCGCCACCCCAACATAATTGGAGGCTGTCAGGTTCCTTTCTCTGTGTGTGGCACCACACCTTTGAAGTTGCCTCCTGAGAGGGGAGATTTTTTATTAATATTAAGATACCAGATGAAAAACATCTTTAGTTTCACAAGCTTTAAGTTAAGCTTTATATATATTTCACATCAAGGCTTTAGGTTTTTAAGTCAGGTAGCATGGATGATGGGAATTTTAGTCCAGAAACAGTTGGAGACCCACGTTTTGGAAACCCTACTTTTTAGGGTCTTGTACGGCTGTTCTTAGTATCCGCTGCAGAATAACTAATGCACTACTTGTTGTTTAACATTTATGTTCTGTTTTAAAGGCTGTTGTAAGATACTAGAAATTTTTAGTGGGGGCGGGGAACAGGAAACAAACTTTTAAAGCAAACTAATAAGCAAAACTATACCATTCTTCCTTTGGATAGCTTAGAGTAGTATACAGAGGGTTCTTGGTCGCCTCCCTTTAAGGTGGAATACAGGATTTGCTCAAGCAAGGAAGCCTTTGCCAACCTGGAGGTCTCCAGGTGTCCTGGATTACAACTCCCATGAGCCTCAGGCAACATGGCTGTGATGGCCATTCATGGATGCCACTCTGAGCTCCATGGAGCAAGGGCATGATGTGACCTGCCCTCAGCAGAAACTCACAAAGCAACAAGCACCTCAGTCAGCTCCATGTGCACAACTGGCTCAAACCAAAAATTAGTGGTTGACTGAGGTCTTCTTACACCAGGCTTCCTCAACCTTGGCCCTCCAGATGTTTTTGAGACTACAATTCCCAGCATCCCTGACCACTGGTCCTGCTAGCTAGGGATCATGGGAATTGTAGGCAAGAACATCTGGAGGGCTGAGGTTGAGGAAGCCAATCTTACACCTTATCCCTCCCTAAGATCCACCTTTCCTGGCTGTGGAGTGTGGCTTCTTAACGGGCCAAGCACCTATTTCGCTTCTATCTGTGATGTCTTCCCTGGAATGCTCTCTGCACTGTTGGTCAGGCACTGCAGAGCAGGAGGTGCTTAATACTTCAGGTAAACCAGGCTATGGGGAAGGCACCTGAGAGCATTCGGTCTTCAGATCTGCAAAGGTACAGCAGTTAGGCTCAGGTTCAGTTCTTCAGCCCTGGTTTCGATGGCTCCCACTCCTTGTCTCTCTGAGTCTTGGCTATTGCTTGATTCTGGGGCCACAGGAATGTATGTAATGGGGAAAGTGTCTCACCAGCAGAACACCTTTTTGGGTGTTCAGGCCCCTCAATGCAGGTGAATTATTATGATACCTGGGTATCTGTGTAACAGATCTTAGCTCCATCTCCCCAACTTTCCCAGCTACCAGATAGCAAAGACTAAAAAGTCAATAAACCAAAGTGTGTATTGTTTTTAAAAATTCAAAGCATTTTATAAAAAATCCATGTGATTCTTGTCTGGTTTTGTTCTTGCAGTGTCTTTCTTTGTGGTGAGCATTGGAGGTACTTTAGTCGGTGTTGTCTTTGCATTCCTGCTCTCGCTTATCACTCGTTTCACAAAGCACGTCAGAATAATTGAGCCCGGATTCGTGTTTGTTGTCTCCTACTTGTCTTACTTGACAGCTGAGATGCTATCACTTTCTGCCATCCTTGCGTAAGTTTCAGTTAATTAACTGATTTTTCTTTCTACTACTCTTTGAGAAAGGGGTCATTTTAAAGCGATTGTAATGCCCAGCTGAGTTCGAAAACATTTTCTATCTGTATTAAAAAGACAAAACCAAAGAAACTTGTGGAAACTTGGGGAGAATGTCCCAAAACTATTAGGCTTGGAAGCCATTCGAAGACCCTTGGGGAATTCTATGGTTTGTTGTGCTGCAGATTACAATAATCAAAATGATTAAAAATAGCTAAGCTACCAGCTAAACCTTCATATAACAGTGGCACTATCATAATGGGGGTCTTACTGTTCCTTTAAGATACACGTAGGGAGAGTCGGGGCCCTTGCAATGTGGACTGTGTCAGGGCTGGACTATGAGCAGTACTCTTGGGTGAGCCAGGAAGCAGAAGCCATGGGACAAGGCAGGAGTCAGGCTCTTAGGGCCAACCAGGAGGCCAGGTTGAGGAGCAAGCTGGAAGTTTGGACCGAAGGACATACCAGGAGGCAGGGGTCACCTATCATCTTCCATGGTTCAGTTCCCTCTTTTTTGGGGAGGGGGGGATGTTTATTAGAATTTTAAAAGAGAGATAAAATATTTTTCTCAAATATTGTTTTTATCCAAACTGAAACATTAATTTTGATAAAAACACAGATCCAGAGGAAAAGGAGAGAGAGAGAGAAATAAAGGATTAAAAGAGAAAAAATGAAGTTCAGAAACTAATGAACTTCTTATTCTTCATATGTCAGCTATGTATAAACATTATTCAACTCATCCACTCCAATGTAACACCCAGCAAGACTCCTTTCTATAAACCAACATTATCTTCAGTTCAGAGGTTAACTGCAAAGAACAGCCAAACACAGATCCAATAACGCCTGACAGTTGTGGCAGTTAAACTTTTTTATTTCCATTGCCTGCCAAAGGATTTGGCTCAGGTAGGTCAGTATTTCAGAGGGAAACAAAACATTTAGGCGGAGGTCTGCTTTTAGATTTCAGAATAGAACAGTTTAGTAGATATGACAATGCAGAACAAGTTGCTGCAAAGATAAGTGATTAAGATGTGTGCTGAATTTCTTTCAGTATAACTTTCTGTGGTATCTGCTGTCAGAAATATGTCAAGGCAAATATTTCAGAGCAGTCTTCTACCACTGTGAAATACACCATGAAGATGTTGGCGAGTGGCGCAGAGACTATTATTTTCATGTTCCTGGGAATTTCAGCTGTTGATCCTAACATCTGGACTTGGAACACAGCCTTCATACTCTTGACGCTGGTCTTCATCTCTGTCTACAGAGTAATTGGTAAGGAAACACGTCTTCCTACTAAGAGTGGTAATTAATTTCAGCTTTTGGTCTCCTGCATGTTATATCACCGGCTGGGTGGAAAAATAAATTAGAACATTTTGCAGGTTTTTATCAGGGACCTTGTTTTCATTGCTGCTTAAATTCTGCAACAAACTCTCTACAGATATGACAGTTCCAGATTTTTATGGGACTGTGCAATAGAACTGTATTGTTCTCCTCCTACAGTGAGTATCCTCCCAGCAAGAGCAGGCTGCTTGCATCTCTCCCACATTCTCCTCTTCCTGTTGGCATTTTGATCACTAAGAGAGCTGCCAGGAAGGTGGAATCTGTACTATGTCTGCTCTAGGACTTGGCTTGGTGTGCCTTTTAAACATCTCTGGGCTCCAGGAAACTGTCCAGCCTTGTTGCTGGTGGCATTGGTTGGCGCTGGCCATCTCCTCAGCTTAGAAGTGGTCCATCCCATTTTCCAGATGCTTCAGAAGCACCCATTCATCTCTTCCCTTGTGGAAGCACTTAAAGCAAGATGGTCCATCAAGGCTTTTTTGGACAGCTGTAGGCAACAATTGGCCCCCTGTCTTCCCAAAGCCAGGTAAGGAGGCGCTGACAAGGTCCTAGGGTCCTGCAGCCTCTTTCCCAAAGCCTAGTTAGTGCTTTCTCAGCTTTGGGAAGAAAGGAGGGGTTCTAGGACCCTGCCAGAGCCTTCACGCCTTCTTCCCAATGCCTGGTGCTTTGCTTAACCGGCTTTGAGAAGGCAGCACAAGTGCTGGGGTGTGCATGTGTACCAGATTTTGACCATGTTCCCTGCCCGCCCCTGCCTCCCCCCCCCCCGCATGACTAGGCAATGTGCAGCCCGTGGGTTCCATGCCAAAGTACCCTTGCAGCCCACGTGGTATGAAAAGTTGGACCGCCCAGACTTAGAGGATCAGACTGATAGTGAAGAAACACTGCCCTCAGTTGGGCTGATGTGAGTAACCCCTGATAGCTTATCAGAAGCAGATTTAAGATCATCTTCATCTGCAGACCCAATATACGACTTTAATATATTAAAGTTGGCTAAATAGATGAGATCTGATATCTGAAATTTCCAATCATCTTTTTACTAGTGTGCTGATTAATTTTCAGCAAAAATCAGAACTGCAGTTAGCACCTGAAAGTTTACCTATGGAAAACATAAAACCCATACAATTGCGAACCCTTTTCTCCACTCCACACTAAATGTGTGGAAAGCAACATTTAAAAAACTGGCTCCCCCACTATCTCCCCTTATCCCTCTTTGCTTTCACCCATCTTTTAAAGAAGCAGGGCAATACTTAGATTGGAATGGTTGGGAACAGGTGGGCCTTTATAGATTAAAATATTTTTATGCAGACAGTATCCCCCTACAAAAATAACAATTCCTAGCTGCCATACCAAACCTTACATAGTCATGGTACCACTTCAACCGGCTGTGAAGATTCCTGTTAAACCCAGACATTTCCACTCAAGCAAACAGGAAACTAACAGCAATAGAGCACATCTTTGTTAATTTCTCTCCACTCTCTAAGGGCATAGCTTTCTCAATTTATAAAGCTCTAATAACACTAGAATATGGCAATCTATTGTTCACAAAAATGCCGTGGGAAATGGACCTAGATGTGCAAATACCAACGGTCTAGTTTCTGCAAAAATATGGGAAGCCTCATTAAAACTTCTGCATAGGTAGCATTATACACTGGTGAGACTGTCCCGAATGTGTAAGGAAGTCAATCCCAATTGTTGGAGGGGATGCATAGTCAAGGGTACATATTTCCATATGTGGTGGTGTTGTGACATTATCAAACCCTTCAAAGAAATAAGCTGAGTATACAACAAAACAACGGAAGTGTCCCCTGCACTAGCACTGCTTGGGCTTAGGATCCTGCCTGCTCATGATTATTCCAAAGATGACCTCTTAGCCCTTCTATTGACTGCTGCCCATATGGAGACAGCCAGATGTTGGAAAACTGGTGTTGGTCTAACAAGAGTACAGTCAATAGCACTGGCTGAGAAACTAACATGCCAAGTGAGAGCAGCAAAGGACAAACACAAGCCATATTCCTTTTATAACATATGGGAAATGTTTATTGAATACATAAATTGTTCAGACTGTGGCATGAATCCACTCAGCACTCATGGGAAAATGTGACGTGATCTCTGAGTAATCCAATGAAACTTCAATACATGGCATGACAGAAGTCTGTAATTCTGTCAGGACAAGTTGTTTATTGTTGTAACAATTGTTTTCTCAAAATTTATCTTCTTTACCAGGGAAATAAATAAAATCACTATTAAAAAAACCAAGCCCTATGGAAAGCAGATAAAACCTTTTCAAGCAATTGTTTTGTTTCAAACAAATCCAGCAAGAGAGTTCCATGTGTGCAACTGCTGTGAATTCTCATTGCAGTGCTCATCATGGAACATAATGGGTTGTCCAGTGCAGATGAGACTGCGCATGTAACAAAACACGAGGAAAGCTGGATCACGGCAGTGTCTGTTGCATTCATTATTTGCCAGATTGTTCCTGCCATAGGCAAAATTGCCATTTCTAGGAAGGAAATGTATTTTGGCAGCAGCTTTGTGTTGTGATGCTTCAGTGGTCATGCCATTCTTAATTCCTAAAAGAATATTGTTATGCAGGCTTTTGCTACTCTGAAACATTTGCTTTAACAGGTGTAATTCTGCAGACTTGGGTTCTAAACCACTACCGAATGGTCCAGCTGGGAATAATAGATCAAGTGGTCATGTCGTACGGTGGACTCCGTGGTGCTGTTGCCTTTGCTTTGGTAGTAACCCTGAACAGTAAAGATGTCGCAGAAAGAAACCTGTTTGTCAGCACAACAATCATTGTTGTGTTTTTTACTGTCATATTCCAGGTAATTTTAATTGTTCAGCCTTTCTGTTGCTTTTACGGGTGAAGTGCCAGGTTAGGTGTTCTTCTTGAACCCAGTATGGGAGGGATGTTTTGGCTCACGCATACTTGTCATGTCCTCTTCCCTTCCGGTAAAAAGCAGCGTCTGACCATCTGAATGCAGCGTTCAGTGGTAAGCTGTTTGTCGTGGAATGAAATGAAATCTAGGCAAGGCGGTGCATGCAGCGGGTTAGCAGGTGGAGTGGGGAGAGACTGCTAGGAAGTAAAGTCTGTGAGGGCCCAATGAAGTATCAAAAGCTGATCTCAAATATTGGCTTTATATTATGTCAGTGAGCGGGGAGTATAAAAAACTGTGTGCTCTGTACTAAAAACTTAAAACCTCTGTGTCAGACCCCCATGTATCAGTAGATCTTGAGTTAATATTTCACGAGAGAGACTACAGCAATGTTATTTGCTATTTGTAAATCCTTATCACTTTCTTTAAATGAGGGGAATTTAGAGGCAGGGATGCCATTTCTGCGTACAAGGCACACACAATATAAGTTTATGAAAATTGTTATTTAGTTTGCATATACATTGATCATTAAAGTGTTTTTATTTTAGACCAGTGTGGCCTTCATTTAAAGACATGCGTTCCAATAGATGCAGGACAAGACTGTGACAGGACATGGACTAGTGATTAACAGGCAGCTACAAGTAGTTTAGAAGCTGGTGGAGTGTGGTGGGAGACATTGCCCAAAGTTCTCTAAGGGTTACAGGTTACAGGGTTGTTGTTTTATTTCACCTGAACAGCATAACTCAGTGGTTGTATCTGATGCTCCTCTACTCATGACTGAGATGTGGAAATTGCATGAGGGATGTGGTGACATATGCCATGCCAGTCGGGAAGGAACCCACTCAGGTCTCCCATTCCAAACATTTTCAGAGTGGCATAGAACATGTCCATTTAGAAGGACCAGCCACCCCTAGACTTCCGGAGGCGGCGCGAAACAGCAATGGCGGTCCTCTTCGGTCTCTGAAGAGGGGCTCCGCAGGAAAGGGTCGTCCGCTGCGGCACAGCGGTGACCCATCAAGAAAAACCACGGGCAGAGTGAGCCCGTGGCCGTGGGACTCGGCGGGCACCAGGAGCGACCCCAAAAGCGAAGAAGGAACCCCGTAAGGGGCTCCGGAAACGTGGAAGGGGGAGCGGTGCTGTGAGTTCATCGCTCTTTCTGCGGGAGCGAAGCCGCGCGGCTGCTGCTGATGAGCGCCGACCTTTCTTCTTGAAACATCAGGCTCTAAACTACCTACTCGTGAGTAAGGATCAATCATTTTGGGACTAAAAACTTTAAATTTGGCTGAAAGCGGGAGACGATAAACAGGAAGTCCGTCTTCCGGCAGTGCTTTAAAGATCAAAGGCAAAGAGTTTAACAAGCGGGAAGCAGCTTTAAAAGATCATAAATTTGGGACTTTCGTGTGTTGACAGAATTGGCTTACAAAAGGAAAAAGAAAGGATTTTTACTTCTAAGTGTATTGGATTCTAAATGGGACTTTCCTCCCCTTTATGGATTATAAAGAATTAAGAACCAAACCTCGGACTGACAGGAGAAAAAGAGAGCCGTCATTGCGGAAACTGTATTTAAAATAGAAACTGTTACAGTTGAGTGTTACTGGCAAGATACAACTAAAGAAACTGTTATTGGCACCTTTTTTCTGAGACTTTGTGGCAGTTTGGGAAGTGCTCTGTAAGTTAAAAAAGTTTATGAAGGACTTTTGGCAAATTAAATTGTTTGGGGCTGCAGGGACTTTAATGGCGGATAAATTTCTTTCCTTTTTATGAACTACAGTAATACTCCCCCTAGTGGAGTTCTGGATTTACAAGTGCCTGGGAACAAATTTTATTTTGACTATCTGCTGCTTTGTTATTTACACTCTGGAACTGTCTTTCCCATGGGACAATATACAATTTGACCTTGACTCATAGACAGGTGTGGAATGAGTGGCCAACCGAAAACAAGATCTGCTAAAACGAAAGCAAGACAAGCCCAACTTGTGCAAACAACTTTGACTACTCAGTCACGTAGATCATCTGTCCCAGCTGTTTTGGGAGTACAAGAAAAGGAAACTGCACAGCCTGCATCAGAGGATATGGCGGAAGGAGGATCGGATACCTTCTTAAAACAAATGCTAGAACAATTTGCAATATTGAACAAGAAGGTGGATGACCAATCGGCAAAAATAGACCAAGCCACATCCTCTATTACTAAATTGTCTGACCAAGTTGCACAACATACACAAGTTATTGGGAATCTCAAGGAAGCAACTGTGGAAAATCGGAGACTGGCTGAAGCAGCCAATGAAAAAGCAGAACAAGCAAATCAGAAAGTTGAAGCTATAAAAGGGGAGGTAAGGCCACTACACAAGCACATTAGTGACCAGCAGGCCTACCTGTCTATGGTGGAATTGAGAAACCGGGAAAATAATCTGAGATTAAGAGCTATCCCAGAGCTTGAACAGGAAGATTTAATTGGTTATTTGACAGCAGAATTCTCTAAGTTCTGGGGTATAGAAGAGGATAAAGATTTCAAGATTACAACTGCGTTTAGATTGGGAAGAGTCGTGAGGAGGGACAAGCCCAGAGACTGTTTGATTATTTTGAGATCCAAGCAGGAGAGAGATAAAATACTAGGCCTTCATTTTAAGAAATCACTTGATATCCAAGGCAAAAGAGCAGAATTTTATAGAGATATTCCTAAACAACTTTTGGATCTCAGAGCCACATATACAGACCTAGCAAGACTACTGAGAGGAAACACGATTCCGTATAGGTGGGAGTTCCCCCAAGGTTTATCTTTTAATTTTAAAGGAAAGAAAGTTAAAATTAAAACAACAGAAGATAACCAGAAGTTCCTGCACGACCACGGAGAAGACCTTCAGAAGGGAGCAGCAGCCTCTTGGCCACCGCCACTGCCTGGAATAGCACCGATACCTACATCCTCGGGTTCAGAAGAAAAGGAAGACACCCCACTATAGGAACAACAGATTGATTCAGAATGTCTCTGCAGCTGTACAGTTGGAACATAAATGGCGGGAATTCCCCGGAAAAAAGACGAAGGATTTTCCATATTTTGAAAAAAGAACAATTGGATATTATTTGCTTGCAGGAAACGCATGTGACTAGACTCCACAGGAAAGTGCTAATCAACAAAAGACTAGGCCAAGAATTTATTTCATCAGATAGAGTCAAAAAAAGAGGCGTGGTAATCTACGCAAAGGAGAACTTGTCACCGAAATTTTTATTTAAAGATGAGCAAGGAAGAATTTTGGCAATTGAAATACAAACACAGGGAGAAAAATTTTTGATCTTAGGAATTTATGCACCAAATGAGGGGAAATCGGAATTTTACAAGAAGCTGCATGAGATAATGCTGGACTATCTGGACTATACCAACATCATAATGATGGGCGATATGAATGGGGTGGTTTCTACTCACATGGATAAGTCACAAAATCAAAATTTAACCAAAGACGGCAGACTACCTAAAACCTTTTTTGAACTAACTGACAACATGGACTTGATTGACATTTGGAGGACAAGGAACCCCTTAGGTAAAGAAGGAACATTTTTTTCTGAGGCCCACCTGTCATGGACAAGAATCGACCAAATATGGACAACTAGAGGACTGGCACCCAAGATCAGAAAAGTGGAAATCTGCCCAAAGACTTGCTCCGACCATAATGCTTTGAAAGTGGAATTGAGACTTACTCCAACCGGTTCTTTCAGATGGAAAATGAATGACACCCTATTAAGAGATCAGGAGATTGTGAAGAAGGCCCAAAAAACAGCTTATTTCAGAATAAAGGACCTAACAGGTGAGCAGAGATGCGCATTATGTGACTGCACAAGCGCACCCTCTTGACTTGTTACAACTCACTGTGTCAGATCCACCCACTCTCAGATCTCAGTCTGCTCATCCGTGGTATGTGGTGAAAACATTTGGTGATATTTCATCTTTGAGATTTTTAGTGTCTATAATACATGCACAGTCTTCTACTGTATTGTTGCTTTTAATTAAGGTGAGAGTAATTTGTCAGTTTTCCCTCCGCAGGGTTTGACAATCAAGCCTTTGGTGCAGTGGTTGAAAGTGAAAAAAAGTGAGCAGCGAGAGCCCAAGCTGAACGAGAAGCTCCATGGCAGGGTAAGCAGGTCTCATACTCAGAACAAATAGAGGTCAGTGAGGTCAAAAGACCCTGCCACTTCCTAATAATACCTCAGTAATAATACCACCCTGGTAAATTCTAGCCCTTGCTTGTTTGGGTAGCAAGCAGTGAGACAGCCTGTGCTCCCAGTTCTCTCTCACTGTAGGTGTGACAGGAGTTGGTGGCATCTGCGCACTGGCGTTGGGATAGCCTGCAGGGGGCTGGACAGCCAACTCTTCTGTTGTTGTTGTTGACATCTATCTTGAGAGACAATGAAGTGCGCCTCCGGGGTGAAGTCAATCCGCTAGAGATCACAGCGCCTGCTGTGGCTGTAGAGACCGGGAGCTCATAACTGTTGCCTCCATCTTGTTTCTGCTGTGTTAGTAGCACCAAAGTGATCTCCCCAGGGCACAAGCCTGGACAGTGTGTATGGAGGTCTTGGGCTGCCCAGACAACAAGACCCTTCCCCTCGGCCTCACTGATGTGGTCCAAAGGAAAGCAGAGCAATACGTTTGGCACCAGCTTGGCTGCAGAAGCCACCAGAAGGAGGCACCTTTCTACCGCCTTAGGGACTCCACTCTGGATTTGTGTCAAGTGTATTCCTTAGCTTTTCCTTCTCCCGAAGATATCCCACAAAGCAGTGGGTAAACTCTTCCAACGCTACAATTCTGTGATTCGAGGTATCTTCATATACAGATGAAACCCATTTTAGCTACACAAGTGGGACTTGTAATAATATGTTGCAGTGCAGGGTGTTCCTGTTCAGACTTTCAGGCAGCCATGGATACTCCCTTCTGCCCGCCTCCTGCAAACAATCACTCAGCATTCGTTTGTTTCATCCACATCTGTTTTTGGACTTCTGTAAACCATACTGATTGTGCACCGATTGTGCCATTTTGATTACATAAGGATAGGCCAGGAGGCATAGGCAAACTCAGCCCCCCAGATGTTTTGGGACTACAACTCCCATCATCCCTAGCTAACAGGACCAGTGGTCAGGGATGATGGGAGTTGTAGTCCCAAAACATCAGAAGGCTGAGTTTGCCTATGCCTGGGATAGATACCCAGAAAATGAGATCACTGTTAGTATAGAAGTGAGAGGGCCTTTTCAATTGTGGCTCCTCATCTGTGGAATGTCTGCCAGATGCCATCATTGGCATCTTTTTGGCACCAGGTAAGGATTTACCTTCCCCTCGGCCCACAGGCTTTTGATAGACTAAACTTACGATGTTTGTGTTTTCTGTGCTGCCAAAGCTTCCTGTGGTTGTTATGGTGGTGGGATGTGTGTGTTTGTGTGTACGTACGTGTACATACATGTATCTTCCTATATACATAAAAATGTAAAGCTGTCATTGCACAGGCCCCCATTGGAGAATTTGTAGTACCTCGTCACATTCCTGGCTTTGCATAAAGGGGGAAGGGAGCAAAAGCGAGGGCAAGTTTTTAAATGGTGCATTTAAACAACAGAAGAAGTTTGAAATAAGGAAACAGAGGAAAAACTTGTGATTTTAAACAGTGGCAGAGGTGTGAATTGCGCCTGGCAAGCTGAGCCCTCCCTGCACTGATCGCTTTGAAGCAGCCAACTGGCACCTTCCCCCAAGGTATTTGAGGTTGGCCACTTCGGCTCCTGCTGCAAATAACTTGCATGTTGGGGAGGCGGGGGCTGCTGGACCCTTCCGGGTGGGATACAGGAGGGCCTGGCTTTGCTGAGAGTAGCTTGACACAGCCTGTAGGGAGCAGTGCTCATGTCCTGTGATCAGCAATGCTACTGACAGCATGTGGAAGGTGCAGAGTCAGGGTCCCAGGCTCTGGGACAGAGGTCAGAATCTGGTCTTTTGCACTACTGATACCAAGAGTGACTCTCACAGTGGTACTTTATCTTTGGTGTGTATATGTTGACCAAGCCCAGCCTCTGTCTGCATCTAAACGGTTATATGTTAGTCTGCAATTACCCAACCACCTTTTGTGGTCTTTGTTTTCACAGGCCTTTGACCACATTCTTTCAGCTATTGAAGATATATCTGGTCAAATAGGACATAATTACCTGAGAGACAAGTAAGTGGAGTCAGGCACCTTTGTGTTACGAGAATGGAACAGTTTGACGAATGGAAAAGGTGGACTAAAATAGCATGATAGGATAGCCTGACATCTGGTCATCTGCTAATCAAACTAATATTTGGCGATACAGGTCAATGCTGAGAAACGGCACATGGGAAAACCCTTTCTCGTAAGCTTTGGAATTTCTGGAATTCTTCCCACTCTTTTGACATCAGAGTTACAGCTCTTTGCATTAACTGTGCCAGTTTAAAACAATTCCAAAATTTCCATATCTTAATCCCCTTCTTATGGGTGCCAAATACTTATTTTCTTAGTTTGCATTTTACTGTCCATGGAAAGGCAAACTTGTGAGGCCATTAAAACCATGATTTGATTTGATTTGTACCCTGCCCATCTGACTGGGTTGACCCAGCCCCTCTGGGCTTAACTCGACAAGCTTCTCTTAACATCGTATGCCTTGGCAAAATAACTTGGAAGGTCTCCCTTGCTGTTTACCTTGAACACTTCTTCCATAGCCTTCAGGTATCATAGTGGGGTCCAAGAGAGGGAGGGACGTGCCTCCCCAGTTCAGGGTGACAGCAAGGCCCAACTGCTTACTGTTGCTGCCCCTGGTCTGGCTGGGCGGTTGAGTGTATCTGTCCTGAACAGCAGACAGCACGACTGACCCCCCTTCATTGGAAGGAAGGGGATGTGGGACATTGGGGGCGGCATTAAAGAACATGCAGGTTGCAGTGAAAAGCTGAACATCAGGTGGGCTGGTGTTGGGAACCAGTGCTGCAGGGACCTGCTACAGGTGGCACTGGGAGGGCGGACAGATGAGGGCAGGAACTGGTGCAGAAAGTGTTGCTTGTTTGTTTTATTAGTGTTGGCCCTAAAAGGGAATGGCAGTATTTGGGGCTGCATTTCAGGTAGTAAAAAGTCTTAGATCTTCTGAGGTAAGAGGTTAGCTCCCTGCTTCAGAAAAGGGGTACAGAGGGCAACACTAGCCTTACCTCCCAACATTGATTCACCTATTTATTTATTTATTTTTCAAAAAAGTGAAATTTTCCCATTGGTGATTTGGCTACAGGATTCTCTGACCTGACTGTATATTGTGTGCCCCAAAGAAAAATGCCCCATTTCCTCTAATTACCCATTTTGAGCCCAATCACAAAAAAAGAATTGGATGTCTTCAAGTTATATTGTTATTGTCTCCACACCATGGGATGGGGTGCCAACCTTGATTACCTAATGCTAAATGTGCCCCATTTAATTAATAGCTGCTACATATGCTGTGTTTGAATCATCAGGTGGACTAATTTCGACAGGCAAGTCCTCAGCAAAGTACTGATGAGAAGGTCTGCTCAGAAAAGTAGAGACCGAATTGTTAAAGTTTTCCGTGAGCTCAACTTGAAGGATGCCATTAGCTACGTGGCTGAGGTAATTCTAAATATATTTCATGATGAAACATGTCTATTTTAGGTTTGTTTCTGCCTTTTGGTAATATATTAGCACTTTAGCATACATAATCAGGCCCAAGTTAAGCATTTTTCATCCCATTCATTTCAAGGATAATTATAAGTCTGTTGAACTCTCTTCTGTTGTAATGAATGGGATCTAAGGTTATATCTGTAATCTTGGAGATAATACAGAGATCATACATAATACAGAGATTCATTGGCACAAGCAACATAAGAGTCAACAGGTTTAGGAACAAAAGATTACGGTTCATAGCACTATGTGATGATTTTTGGTCAGATGTGTATTGTTTGGTTCTCCAAACTTTAACTCTTTGTATGGCTGGATCTTAAAGTCCATCACTTCTGAAGAATCCACTTCAGTACCTGCCTTGATACTTGGAGCAGAGGTGGTCTTATTTCAGGTTTGTGGAGTATACTTTATTTTTACCAGCCAGTGGCAGATGCACACAAAGTTGTGTCTCCAGGAGCCAGTAACCTACCTCAACCTATGAGCCATACTCTAAAATATCATGCATTGCTTAAATACAAAACTACATCTGAATTGCTACAGCTAAGAGATTATAATACAATATTCTAAAACTAGCCTCTAAAACACTCAGATTTTACAGATGAAGAACCCTGTGAGATAATCCATTATTCCATTAGTCAGATACAGTGGTGCCTTGCAAGACGAAATTAATCCGTTCCGCGAGTCTCTTCGTCTTGCGGTTTTTTTCGTCTTGCGAAGCACGGCTATTAGCGGCTTAGCGGCTATTAGCGGCTTAGCGGCTATTAACGGCTTAGCGGCTTTAAGAAAAAGGAAACAAACTCGCAAGAACTCGCAAGACGTTTCGTCTTGCGAAGCAAGCTCATAAGGAAATTCGTCTTGCAGAACGACTCAAAAAACGGAAAACTCTTCCGTCTTGCGCGTTTTTCGTCTTGCGAGGCATTCGTCTTGCGAGGTACCACTGTAAGCAGATAGTATAAGGCCAGCGGTGGCACAGATTGATTGTTGCTTTTACTTGCTGCCTTTAAACTAAGGGGAGTCAGAATCCTTGCCAATCTATTGTAAACTGATCAGAGATCAAGTAGATCCCAGTCTACATCCTGCAAACCTCCAGTGTACATAATCTACCGGGACTTGTTCTAGTTAGCGAAAACATTTCTCCAGAGGTATGAATATTATTTGTTATTGCTTTTAGCTCAGAGAAACCATATGAAACTATTTCCATGTTTTCATGATGCTTCTTGTTGCTCCAGTAGCTCAAGAGCCATAGTAAAAAATAAAACTTGCTCTCTACTTGAAAGCCCCATAGTCCCATGTGTGTGAGTGTGTATGTTGTATTCTTTGTTGAACAGGGAGAGCGAAGAGGTTCTCTGGCATTTATCCGCTCAGCAAGTATTGACAACACGGCCAATGTGGACTTCAGCATTATTAATCAAATGAATGGAGAGCCCTCTGTTTCCCAGTTGCTGTAAGTAAGGCTGCAAGTTTTGCCTCGTACTTTATGAATCCAGTTTTATTTCTGCCAATAGCTCAAAAGCTAATGCATCACAAGTCCAGTAGGGAAAGAAATGTGAAAAGGTACCTTTTGGGTACAGTCCAGCCAGAGTTAAGTATTTAAAGTTCCAGTGCTTTTAATGTGACAGATTCCATAAAGCACTTAACTCTCCCAATGAGATTGATGGGATTGGGAAGTGGTTGACTTGGCTTTCCTGCTTCTATTTATTTGATTTGTAGCCCACCCTATTCCATGGGCTCAGAGCAGCTTATAGCAGTCTTTCTGAATGTCAGTAGTTCTGTCCCCAGGGGTTTGCAATCTAAAGGAGTTATGCAGCACAATCCTATGTATGTCTACTCCCACTGTGTTTAATGTACTGCTCAGTATGTTTAGCACTGCAGCATTTTGAGGCATGTCTACTCAGGAACTAGTCCCGTTGTTTTCAAGGGGCTTACTCTCAGGTAAATTGTGGTGTATTAGAATATAGCCTACAGGTGTGGGATTGCTTGTTTGAACCCTCATGCAAGAAATTCCTTCCTGCCCATGTGCTGCTGGTTTTCTATATATGAACAATTTCTGGGATGGGGACCATTCAAACATACCTTAGTTAGACCAACACTGTTCTGCTGTCTTCCAACTTTGTGGTTGCAGTAAGAAACTAGGAGCCTGCCTACACACCCTTAGGACAATTGCTCACGTTCCACATGTATTCCTTTCTGGTGAACAGAAAGTGCCAAGTCCAGGTGTGTGTGCTCAGTGTAACAAGGAGCCACCAGGAGCTTGTCCCTCTCTAGCTTCCTCTGAGAGATGGAAACTCTCTGCAAAGGCCACTTCTAAACTGACAACAGATTCGTATCAAATAATAGTTTTGTGTGGATTCAATTATGTCTGTGTTTTAATGTTTCTAGATTCACTGGTTTTGTTGTTTGTTGAACAGAAAGCAATAGAGAGATGAGGGAGGGAAGGAGGGAGAATGGAAGAATGAATATATATCTGTCTATTTTGCTTTAGGAGAGAAACTGCCAGTTCTGTGTGTCTTGATATGCAAGCCCTGGAGCAGAGAAGAAAAAGCATCCGAGATGCAGAGGATATGTTCACCCACCACACTCTACAACAGTATTTGTACAAGCCCAGGCAAGAGGTGAGATCTTAAGAACACCCCAGTGCCAGAATAGGAGACTCTTAACAATACAATATTTGGATATTCTGGGAGAAATAGAATAGAAGCAAAATGGACCTTTGTCTCTCATTATGAGTAGCTGTAGCTCACAGCAAGAGCTGTTCTATAATTCTGCAACCAGGAAGTAGCTCTTCTGCCATGGGCAAGAGCATGTGAAACCAAGAGCATGAGAAGTGCTATAAACCCCACCAGTTATAGCATTCCATGTACTCTTTTTCAGAACGGTTTGCAGGACAGCATTAGCTGCTATATTTCTTCTGCTCGTGGCTCTTTGGATCCAAACCTGAGAGCCATTTTGGATGATCCAACTCTCCTAAGTCTCATTATAAGTGGGAACATGTGTATTTTGCGTTGGAGGGAGATGCATGTGCCCACTTTTCCCTGGTTTCAGATGAGACCTGGAAGCTTGGGAGAGGAGGCAGAAGTCTCTCACACTTCCTCTCTCAACTCTGCTTTGAAATCTCCAAAGCAGCTCTGGGGTGGAGGTTGCAAAGTGCCCCCACCTGTGTTCTTCTTTGGGATTTATTTTGTACAGTACATACAGACTCGGGGGGGGGGGGGTTGTGTTCAACTTTCTGGTCGCTGTTGGATTCCCAGCTCCAATCAGCTTCAACCCAGTGGCAGAATGGAGGTAAACAGTGCCCGGTTGGGCGTGTGGGGTGCACCCCCAAAGGGGGCAGGGCACGAAGGGAGCCCGCTGTGGCACCCATGCAGGGGTGCACTTGTGCGCCCCAGTCCAGGAGAGTAGGTGGCAATGCTCCTCTCGCCGCTGGGCTGGCTGTGAAGAAGCAGAAGCTTCCTTGCTCTTCACAGCCTCTCTCCACCCCCAAGTCTGCCTTCACCCAGGGAAGGGGGAGCCTTGGCTGGGTGCAACAGGCGGGGGCAGGACACTTGGAGGGTGATCTTCACCCTCCATGCTCTCCCGCCCCTGCCGCCGGCAGGGCATGAGGAGGAGGGGGATCTCAGGCAGACGCCTGGTTCGCCCCCCCATTGTGCGCCCAGGGCTACAGCCCCCATGGCCCCACTGTTTCAGCCAGCATGGCCAATGGTTAGGGGTGATCCAACTTGTATGTACTGCACTGATATGTGAATGTCCTCAGATTCCCCATTGCTGCTGTCACACCATGAATACTGGGGGCTTTCCCCTCTCTTTTAGGAATTTGAGTGGTCCTCTTGTTTGGGGGGGCAGGGAGAGGTACTTGGTTGTTTTCCATAATCCCAACTGGTTCAGACATTCATAGAATTGTAGAGTTGAAAGGGCTCCTGAGAGTCATCTATGTCCAGCCCCTGCAGTGCAGGACTCCCGCCCACAGCCTTGAAGCACCAACCTTCTGGTTTGGTAAAGAGCTTTTGTTTGAACTCTCTCTATAGTTTTATGCCTCAAGTCCAGGGTGCAGTGGGGAGGAGCAGCAAGGGGTCAGAAACAGGCCTTAAGGGGCAAGGATTTGTATCTGGGTGCTTGTTCTACACACATCCATTTTGGCCTTCTGATCATTCTTGTTGTCTTGCCAACAGCACAAGCATGTGTACAGCCGCCATGAACTATCCACCAACGAAGACGATAAGCAAAACAAAGAGATTTTCCACAGGACCATGAGGAGGCGCCTGGAGTCGTTCAAGAGCACCAAACTAGGCATGAGCCACCCTAAGAAGAACAAAATTCACAAGAGAGACCGAGGCCAAAAAAGAGTAAGAGCAGAGCAGTTGAGATTGCCTCACTAACACAGGGGGAGGGAATGTGGAGGCCAGGTGCCCATGCCCTCGTAAGGGTGCCAGGTCTCTGATGGGTCAAACGCTTTATTAATTTAGGATATTTATAACCCACCCCCAGAGTCTCGCACAGCAGCTTGCAAAAGGTTTTCACAGTGAAATCACATTCTATTCTAGCCATGTGTCCCTGTGGTGCCAGGGTTACCCAGGCAGCGTTTCTTGCCCTCATCCTTTGTTTCCCCCCTGGCTGCTGCCAGCCAGGTAGCAGCTCCCATCAAAGTCCTCTGAGGCAGGAGGGTGGGGGACCAAGCAGGTGGGTCGCACTTGCTGGTGTAAGAGGCAGTGAACAAGGAGGAGCTTTCTGCAGCCCCTTGGAGTTGTGTGATTGTTTTCAAACATTAAATAGCAGATATGAGGGAAGGCTTTCAGGACTCGGCCACAACATGCAGCGAGAGGTGTTGAAGCCTTTGCACCTTGGTCCTAAGATGCACAGACAGAGAGCTTCTTTCTGGCACAGGAGTCAAGCTTCCTTGGCCTGGATGGAATCCCTTCCATCCCATGCCAAACAGCAGTGAATCATAGAATCATAGAATCATAGAGTTGGAAGAGACCACAAGGGCCATCGAGTCCAACCCCCTGCCAAGCAGGAAACACCATCAGAGCACTCCTGACATATGGTTGTCAAGCCTCTGCTTAAAGACCTCCAAAGAAGGAGACTCCACCACACTCCTTGGCAGCAAATTCCACTGTCGAACAGCTCTTACTGTCAGGAAGTTCTTCCTAATGTTTAGGTGGAATCTAAACATTGTGGGGGAATCTAAACAGTGGGGGGATTTTGTGTTGGGGTTGCAGCAACATGGAGAGAGGGGAGGTTTTAAACCCCTCCTGGGCACGGTCCCAGCCCTGTGTGTCTCACACAGACACACACCGCACCTGCTATTTTTTAATTCGAAAAACAAACGTGCAACATCAAGTGACATATATAATGTCACACATAATTTGGGTCTGAGACAGGCAGGATGGGGCAGAGCCTGGGAGATTGTGTTGACTTTAAAAAAAGAAGTAATCTCAATTCTCTCCTTCTACTTGGCTTGCTTTGGTGTGGTTTGTTTTTGCCTTGATTTTTTCCCTTCCTTAAAAAAACATTTTGCTGCTGTATATTTTATTTATTTAGTTGTTTTTGTTTGTTTTTGTTTTGGTGTGTTTTAATAGTGTGTTGTGAGTTTTCTTTTAAATGGAAAGGTGGGGTATAAATACTTTTATAAAATAAACAAACAAACAAATCATTCTGCAGTTCAGGATTATTGCCCTCTTTTCCATTGGCCTTTGCCTCACTTTACTACTCTTTTCAAATCATTTCACTTTATTTGTCCCTGTCATTCTGAAACGATCTTTTGAGTTCTTTGCAAAATTACACATGTGGACTCGTGTATGCTGAATTTTCTGGATGTAAAGCTACAACTTTGCCAAAAGGAAAAACTTGTAAGAACAAATGTTTTCCAGCCGTGAAGGAGAAGTGGCTGGAAAATGAGCTGGGAGAGCCACTGTGCTAAACTGCTTCTGCACCATGCATGCAATATGCTGGTACCTCTTTGAAGCTGCCCAGCAATCTTTATGTTATGGGGTGCCACAAAAATGCTGCAAGTAATGAAGTTAATAAGTAGATGGGGACTTGATTTTGCCAGAAGTCAGTGGCATGCAGACTGTGCCCCTTCCTTGTGCAAGAGCCTGCAGAGATCATGAAATGCTGGTGATCCAAACAGAATCAGCTTCAACTTTGCAACTCCAACCCTTTCTCCAGCTTTTTAGACGTTGGTGGGGAAGTGGACCTGGCTGGCAGGCCAAATCCTGACCCTTCCCCAGCCCCGTCACAGGCCACTTTGAATCTAAAGTGCGCCTGCAAAAGGGCCGCTTCAAAGGGGCTCACTGTTGCTGTGGGTCAGCTGACTGGCCTGGACAGCAAGCTCCCCTGCAGTGGTCCCCCAACATCATAACAGTAACAGGCGAGGGAGAGGTGGGTGGCCCTGCCCATCTGCCAGAGTGGCCCACAGCAGTGGGGGAGGCCAGGATCTGATCTGTTGGTTTGATCCAGTTTCCCGTCTCCTTATCTAAAAAGCTCGCAGGAGGAGGGGGATAGATCCAGTGATGGCAAAAGCCTGCCATCTCTGCCAGTTATGGAGAGCTTAGCCTTGCCGTGCTGGAGCCAGTAATCCATGGTGAGGAACTATTAGGACCCTTAGGGTGGCTAATTTCTTGGTGGGTCCTCCCACAGTGGAACTCAGGAGTTCTGCCGCATAAGGAATCAACTGCTTCTGCAGCAAGGGGCGAGAAACAACAAGTCCAGCATTTCCAATGATAGAGAGTTAGGGTTGTTTTTTTCACTCACAGTACATTTCCAGCCTGATTGGTGTTACTAAGAGATCTGTGGAAAGACCAACAGAAGATATGATCACTGAGTACTGCTGCTGACTTAGTGGAGCTTTAGGCTGATGCATAACTGAGATTTTGAAAGACTTTGTTTGGGAGCTGGAGCCACGTTCTCTGCACCTACAGGATGTGCGTTGTTTTCATCATCACCATTGACATGAATTTATTAATCACCACCTGTGCAATTGTCTGAAGGTATAATAAAAACTTTATGGCTGCAGCTGCAATCCTATACACGCTGTCCAAGGGGAAGTAGCACTGAGCTCAGTGGGACCACCTCTGAATAAACATGCCTGGGACTAGGAATTATGCTTATCTGTAGTAATGCCCCCTTTTGATGGCAATGGTGATTATGGTTTCAGAGTTTCTTGCACTTTCCATTGATGGCCAAGCTGTGTCTCAGAATGGGGATGGTGACCTCTGCTGGCCTGAGCAGCAGTTAACAGATGAAATGAGCCTTGGCTCTTATTTTTCGGTGAACAGTGACAACCCTCTGCACATGGATTCTCCCACGGTCTCACTTGATAAAAGTTGATAAGATTTCATGAATGCCAACACAATTATATAACTTGCAGCTAAGACTAGTTCTAGGTAGACACTGGCAGGCACCAGCTCTACAACCGATAAAGCAAGCACCCCAAACTCGACCCTCCAGCTGTTTTGGGACTACAATTCCCATCATCCCTGACCACTGGTGCTGTTAGCTAGGGCTGATGGGAATTGCAGTCCCAAAACAGCTGGAGGGCCGAGTTTGGGGATGCCTGCGATAAAGGAATGGCTTCAAAGTGCACACATGGGCAAGGTGGCAAGCACTACCAGAAGACAACATGGACCTGGTTTGCATGGCACAGCAGGCCAGTCTATGGCACACGGAGACTGCTTGAAGGTGTGAGCTCCCTGAGAGGAGCTCACAGCCGCGTTGCTTCCTCTTCCCTTTTTACTAGAGCTGAGCCAAGGTTTGGCCTGTGGTCAAGCTCTCCGCACTAACTGCCAGACCTGGGCAAACCCAAGTGTCATGCAAGCCAGGTCATTCAGCTCTGTTGCTGGAGAAATGGGCTCCATTTATTGGATCCTGGAGCAATGAATGTAATTTTGATTACACAAATTGAAAATAGGTGAGAGCTCCTTATACAATGGAAACACAGAAAAGGTGTAGTGCAAGGTGCTTCACAAGGCTTTTCTGCTATGTGACACATGGAAACTCACTTTTTATTTCACCACTGGAATATTTGGGCCCGCAAAAAGATTCCAAACTTATTCTGCTTGTATATGCTATGTACCAAAATGTGTGTGTCATTTTGCTTGTTTATTTCAGAGAAATAGCAATGTCATTCCAAATGGTAATCTCTCTTCGGAAGCCATAAAGGAAAAAGGTAAATGTGCTGTTAAATTGCTAATACCTTGACTCCCATTTGCAAATATATTTGGGTTTGTATCTTGTTGTAATTGTCTGAAGTAGAGGTTCTCAAACTATCTTCCCCAGGCCCACTTGAGATGGTCAAAAATTACTGAGGCCGAACCATGGCAATGCAGAGTTGGCCCCAGACACAAAATGGGGGCAGTGTTTGGCATCATCAGCTGGCAACCATTGGCATCATTTGATTCTGGAAATTTTTGCCACAACAAGTTTTTTGTGGCAGGGAATTCTGTAGTTCAGCTTTCCTCAAACTAAGGATAGAACATTAACTGATTCAGACTCTCCACTTTAGATACAATTTGCTCATCCAGAGCTCTTAACTAGAGAAGGATTTTCATTTTTTATGTTCCCCTCTTTCCCCATAAATCTCTTAAAAGTATTTTTATTCATCTCCTATTATTTCCACACACCCCCTCACATCTAACTTGCATCTTATTCCCCGTCTCCCCCAGAATTCCCGGTTTCTTTTATCCCTCCTCCCTGCTCCTTTTTATATTCACTTCTTCTTGTGTAAGTTTCCCTTTCTTATCCCCTCCCTCTCTATTTGCAGTTTATCACTTGCAGAGCCAGTGTGGTGTAGTGGTTAAGTCTCGTAATCTGGGGAACCGGGTTCGATTCCCTGCTCCTCCACGTGCAGCTGCTGGGTGACCTTGGGCCAGTCACACTTCTCTGAAGTCTCTCAGCCCCACTCACCTCACAGAGTGTTTGTCGTGGGGGAGGAAGGGAAAGGAGAATGTCAGCCGCTTTGAGACTCCTTAAAGGGAGTAAAAGGCGGGATATCAAATCCAAACTCTTCTTCTTCATCATCATCATGATAATTTAAAGCATTAGTTTCCTTCAGTGCCCCTCCCAGTCCCCCCTGACCACCCTGACTCAGTTTCCTCTTCTCTCCCACTCATCCTCCTGTGGGTGCCCTCCTGCCCACCAGCTCTGCAGCCCCAGGAGGCCCTGCCCAAGGCCAGGTGGGCCTTCTGAGGTGGAGCAGGGGGCCATTGCCTTGGACTGAATCAGGGGAGGCTTCCAGGCTCTGTAGGAGACTGGTGGGGAAGCAAAGGGGATTGGAGTGTGGGCATGTCCATGAAGCAGAGGAACAAGATGGTGTGTCAACAACCCTGGGTGCTTCTCCCTCGAGTCTCTCCATTCCTCTTGCCTCATTCCTTCCTGTTGTCCCTCTGTTCTTACATTCAGCCAGCCCCTCTGTTCATCCACTGCCTATCTCCCCTTTTTATTTCTTTCCCTCCTGAATAGTGCTTTGTTCTGTAACTTCCTCTTGCCCCCATGTATGCCTTTGGCTTACTTCTCTCAGACACGCTATGAGCTGCAAACCATAACATAGGGTTGCCATATTTCAAAAAAACCAGGAAACTACCGAAATTGTTGAACTTTTTTTAGACAAACCCCCAAAATGTGGTTGTGACTGGCCTAAGATCCAGGACAAAGCGCCACCTTTCAGAAATTCCCTCCAGACATCAATTCTGACTTTGAAATCCTGGCAATGTCTGGCATTTCCCAGACGTGTGGCAGCCCTGAGCTCTGTCTGGAGAAAGCTAAATCAAGAGTCCAAATACAGACAACACACTCAGGGCAGCAGCAGAAGGCCCAGAAGAGCCAAGCAGATATTGCCTCTTCCCTGAGAGCACACACAGTTGAGGCTTGCGCTAAGCCATTGGATTAACATTACGTGCAAACCAAGCCAAGGTTAGCAGTTTAAAATATAAATAAATAAATAAATAAATAAATATTCTATAATGCCCTTCATCCGAGGATCACAGGGTAGTTTACAATATAAAAACACAAAAATATATAACATAGTAACAAACAAAAATAATATCCCCCCCATAGATTGTTTAATTAGCCAAACTTCCAGCAGTGAGTGAGTGTTGTTTTTTTTTAAAAAAAAAAATGCCTCAGTTTGCACTACTGTATAAGACTGTACTGTAAATTAATATTGTTTTCTTCCAGAAATTGAGTTTTCTGAACCAGAGGAGAATGATTATGACAATCTACAGACAGGGAGAGCAATAGAATTCCTTGCTAATGTCACCAAGCAGAACTTCACAGATACAAGTGGTAAGGATATGAATGGCGCGATTTCACCTCTGCAATATTATAAAAGCATATCTTGATTTTTATCATGATGCTATCTAACATAAGTAACTATAGTTATAACAACAGACTGAGGATTAAGGACACCATAACTGGTGTTAAATTAAGAATTTGCACAGATTCAAAATCTGATTAATTTCCTAAATCTGAAATCCAATTCAAATGCAGTCTGATTGCTTAAAACCCTGCAAAAAATGTCACACACATTAAAGGGTTCATCATGAAATTGCAAAATTGTGCAGTACAATTACAATGCAGAACTGTTTTTTTCAGTAATCACTTTCAACTCTGTCCCTGGGATGATGAAATAGTGCTTCAGGTTATAATGGAGAGAGAAATATTACAGAGTGGTAGCAAAATTTTTATGTGGGTTTATCACGAAGTTCTGTGTTGTTAAGAGAGGTGGTGAACTCTCCTTCCTTGGAGGTTTTTAAGCACAGGTTGGATGGCCATTGTCATGTATGATCTAGTTGAGATTCCTGCATTGCAGGGGGTTGGAATAGATGACCCTCGGGGTCCCTTCCATCTCTACAATACCATGATTCTGTGATCATTCTATGTGGTCTGTTAGTAACCTCCATGAATGGGACTCTGAATGAAAAGTATCCTTGGCATATTGCGATGCAGTAGATATAATATTGTCCTACAGAGGAAAGGGGTCAAGGAAGCTGGGAGCTTTGCTCTTTGCAATAAGGGAGATCTCAGTTCGTTAAGCTACATGAAGATGAACCACCTCTGCAATCAGCCCAACACAATTCTGTGTTCCTAGCCAATTGGGTGGAGATTGTTGCATGCCAGTGAACTTATTGCCTGTTTACTTAACAACTGAATTTGTCACTCCCTGACTTTTTATAGGCATTGATAATCCAGTATTTTCAGCTGATATCGAACAAAACTCCACCATGAGGTTTTCGCCTTGGCTCTCTGGAGAAGAGATGGTGGTGCCATCCCAACGGGCCAGAGTGCAGATACCTTATTCTCCAAACAACTTCCAGCGGATTGCTCCCATTCGACTCAGCAATAGATCTGTAGACTCCTTTTTGCAAGTAGATGGTCCTGAAGAGCGGTCTCGAAGTTTCCTCCCAGAATCAACACACATGTAAGTAATATTTTAGGCATTTTTGCAGACAACTATTTTCTCACTTTTGAGGTTTCATCTTTTTCTCTTTCTTTTCTTTTGAACTTCTCAAGGAGGAATCCTGCACTAGAAAGCCAAATGGCCGTCTTTTAGATGTTTGGGGATCCTAATGGTCCAGAGTTCACTTGATCACATCCGCTTCAGCGATCACCTTTGATTCAGTAATTCTAGAAATCCCATAGGAACAAAGGCAGTCCAAACTCTTCTTTACATTCTCTGCCTCCTTTTGATCTTTCTGTCATCTCTAGCATTAACTTTATATTTTCTGTTTTGAAGCAAAAGAAGTTCAGGTTTTGAATGTAGATTTATATATGGTTATGCTTCTCTATTTTCTTAAATATATGTCAGTCACACAAAGGTAGAGTAGGCTTTTCTCACAAATGCAAGGGACAGTGCTACCCCCACACAGCAGAGCAGGCCTACTGATGAGGCAAAAATCTCTCTGTGTGTGTTCTGTCTTCCTCCTGAACTACTGTTTTTGTTGAGTTGTTGGGGTTGATAATAAGTTTGGGGGCTGACAAGGTGTGTGCGCATGGGGGGGGGCTGACAGAGGCATATCTGGGGAGTTCTTAGCATGTAGGACAACACAGAGGATGTTCCCCCAAAGTCTGGGTTTTCTACAATCCCTAATGCTGTACAGTTTGTTGGAAAAGAAACGTTTGTCCCAACTAGATACAGTACCGGCATTTTAAATAGTAACCAGAGAGGGAGAGAGAAAGGCACGGTCCATTATTTGTGAGCACATCCACATGCAGAGGGTTCCCCAGGGAGCATGAGAGTCCTGCTTTCCTAATCTGCTCAGAGGCACAAGAGACATTTGGGTGAAAGGGAGGGATGCATCTCCATTTGGTGCAAGTGGCCCATGGCGCTAGAGAATGAGTAACGTTTATCAAGGCAAGGGGGAGGGCTGGGTGGATATATTAGAAGTGCACCCTGACCTATCCCACCTGCCTGTTACCTGCACACAGGTGGGAGACAGGGTTCTGTTCAGCACCTAGAAATTCTCAGCTCATGAGTGCTGTGGCCTGGTGGACTGGATTATGCCCCCAAATGTATGTATAGAAAGGATTGCATTTTAAAAGATATATTAGTAGAATCAGTTAAATGTCCACTTGGTGGCGCCACAATAAAAGCCATTCAGAGCTCTCCTTGCAGTATGGACCTTTCATAACTTCACGGGATAGGCCAGGGGTCGGCAACCTTTTTCAGCCGTGGGCCGGTCCACCTTCCCTCAGACCATGTGGTGGGCCAGACTTTATTTTGAAAACAAAAATAAAAATGAATGCATCCCTATGCCGCACAAATAACCCAGAGATGCGTTTTAAATAAAAGCACACATTCTACTCATGTAAAAACACGCTGATTCCTGGACCGTCTGTGGGCCGGATTGAGAAGGTGATCCAGCCCCCGGGCCTTAGGTTGCCTACTCCTGGGATAGGCGATCTCCACGTTTATTTCACATACCTCGAAAGCAGCAACCAAAATTGCTAAGATGACCCAAGCTGTAGCTGGTTTTCATTTAAGACATAACTGTATTCTGACTTCCAATTCCTTTGCCACAACAGGTGACCCAACCTTTGCTGTTATGATGTCAGGACATTCTTCAGATGAAATGCTCCCTCCTTGGGAATACGAACAAACAAAATCGGATTTTGTTATCGGAGAAACGCCTCAGCTTGGGTCCAGTGTGCCTGAAGGGCCTTGGCAACGAGACTACACACCTCTGGAAGGCAGGGACATTTTAACCCTTGACTCTTTCTCGCCAGGAGTTACCTGGCCTCCGCTGGCAAGCAGTCTTGAATGCAAGGGACCATCAAGCGCATTTTAATACAAGTTACTATACTGACACTAGGTACGAACCAGTGAATTCACATTCACAAGCAGGAATCTGATTTTGGGAACACTCAAAAGAAGAAATGGCCGCTTAATGCACAAGCTCACACAGGTCAGCAGCAGCAAGACGGGTTCAGAGTTCTCGTTTTCCCCACAGGCTGAAACCTGTGCAGCGTCCTAAACTTTAAAAGTTGGCATCTTTTCACATTCCCCACCCCGGGAGCAAGAGGAAACTCAGCTGTGAGTCTTGACTTGAGTGAGGGGAACACATGAGAAAGAATGTGAATTATATAGACTCTATGTATGTATATATTTTAAAAGAGAATGTTTAAACGTGGCCAGATTTTGTAGAAAACTTTATTTGAAAAACTGAACTCTGAGTTCAGCTGGCTATGTTTCACGCTGAAGGAACTCAAGTTCAAACATCAAGATAATATACTGTACAGGTGGTGACCATTTTGTGCACATCCGATAGATGTGCGACCGCCAACCCACACATTGTTTTCGGCCTTGGGAGGGGGTGGAACAGGCTTACGTGTGATCGCTGAGACACGCAATGACCCAGAATGCAACCCCCACACAACCTGTACTTCCTTAAAAAAAAAAAAGTATTTATTTTAGGGATTTGTGATATGAAGATTTTCAAAATGGAGCTGGCTTTAGGGCTGGTACCAGGCCAGGGCCATCTAGGGCAGCACAAGGGCATCCATACTGGAACCCAGACTCAGAAGGTGTGATCTCCAATTTAGGGATCCCAAGATCAGTGGGCTGAACTGGAAGCTGCACATGCCCTGCTCTGTTGACCAAGCAAAGGTCTAGGCCTGGCTCCTAGTGTCTGTACCAGGCCTGGCCAACCCAGAGGCTTCAGTCTGCCTACCAGTGGGCTGGTGTTACCCTGTGCTGCTGCAATGGGCTATCATGGCCACACAGAGCATCCAGACTGGCTGCTAAACTGCATCCCGGCAGCAGACCCCTGCAGTTCCTGGTTCAACCCCTGGAACTCTCAGCAGCTTTGCATCTCCTTCCTATGCCATATTTCCAAAAACACGCACTAAGGCTGCAATCGCGTGCACACCTACTTGGGAGTAAGTCCCACTGAGCTCTGCTGGGCTTATTTCTGAGTAAACATGCACAGTATTGCACTGTAAGGTGATCTGCAGAAAAGTATTCTGGGTGAAATGGAGTAGTGCCTTTTTATCAACTGTGAAAGATAAAGGAGATATATTTTCTTACTGTCAAATGTTTTAAGTAGTGAATAGCTAATTGAACTATGGCCTTTTAATTCTCACAATCAATATTGCAGGGAATTAAATAATGTTTTGCTTTATAAACAGCCCCCTCCAAAGCTGATGTAGAATTTTAGTGCAAAGGAGCCTGCGTGGGTCTCACCTTTTTTTAAAAAAAATAAATTAAGTTGATCCACATGATATAATCTCATCAAGAAAAGTAGACAAGTTACAGAGTGAATTTTAAAAATCTATAAAAAAAATTTTTTTTATACCTGTAGTTCCTCAAATACTGTCGTCTTCTGTGTTTGACAGTTCTTTTTAAGTGCCATGACCTCAGGTCACTTAAGCTTCATAGTACTGTAAATTGATAGTCTGGTGTGTGTGTGTGTGTGTGTGTGTGTGTGTGTGTTCAAAAGGAGAGCTTGATTTTTATCTTGATACTAAATAGATTATGATTTAGGGCCAGCTAAAAGACTTACAGTGCAGTCCTATACTAAAAAAAAAAAAAGTCTCATTGAGTTCAATGGTGTTTTACTCCCAGGGAAAGTGAGAGTCTAAAAAATTGACATTGGCCTACAGTGTTTAATGGTTTCTCAAAAGTAATGTAAAAATTGGTGACTTTGCTGACTTTCACAATTGCCATTACTTTCCAATATTGTTTTACACTTGGCAGGAACACTGCATTTTCTCATTACAAAGAACATTCTCCCTTTGTAATGGAATAGGCAGGTCAACCACATTTCAGAACAAGTCGTGAATAGAAGGAGCCAAAATCTCGAATGGCTTGCTGAGTTGTTGATTCAAGTCAGACATCACTTCCAAACCATAGTATGGAGCAGCTTTTCCAGTGTAATTTTCTTTCTTCTCAGTACTCTAGTTTTTGCATTTAGTGGCCTCTGGAAGTGAAGAAACTTGCTGCAACTATAGAACTGTCAATCCAAACAGCATGGGCAACCTTATTTAAACCATGGTCTATAAATTCACTTCCATCCATGGTTTCTGATTCTGGTTTGCTGGTAAACTTAATCAAATATTGTACGAAGCAAAACCTCTTTATATCTGCATGGTTATGAATGCCTTCAACATCAAATATAGGACTCCTCTAAAACAAATTTCTCTACAGTGTACCTTTGTGATTTTAAATGCCTAATTTTTCAGTTCATACATGCATGCCCATTTCTTGATGGTTTGTAGTTGGACATGTGTACTAACTCCATTTAAAAGTGTAATTTTTGAGGGGAAGTCACATAGTGTTATGAAAGTTGCTTCTCTGGTCTTTGATATGCCCTTAGCCTCATTTTTACTAAAGTGCCGGCAAAACTTTCCTTATAGAGTCCAGCTTTGTGTGGATATAACTTTCACATAGATATTTGGTTTGATCTCAGTACACTAAATCACAGATATGTATTAGCAAATGTCATGTACATTTCTGCAACCTTTCAGTTCTGTGTGCCTCTTGTTTTAAGGGATGCCCACCACGAAAAATTTATCTGTTATTTCTCCCTGTGAAAATTAGTTGCAAGATGATGTTGAATTTAGAAGGCGTTTTTCAGGTCTAGAAGTGAAAAATTAGGATGTGTAAAAGCCAAGGCACAATAAAGCCAAAGCTAAGGGATCACAGATGTAATCCTATATCCCCTTACCTGGAAGTAAGTCTCATTGAACTCGGCATATGACCATGCTGTTAAAGACCTACTGGCTTAATGGGAGAAATGTAATGCTTAATGCTCTCCCATGGTTTTGGGGGTGTTGGCAGCAAACTTACGCTGGAGTGAGTGGATTTCTGTTGAAGGCTGTAAGCTGATAATCAACACAGAGACTCTCATGAATAAGGGCAATAAAAGTGAATATGCCCATCAGTGGACAATTTGCTTTAATTTAGAATCGTTGTCTATTTTGTGTAAAGAGGATATATTAAATGGTGTATTCTCTCTCTGTTTTGCTATGTTGCACTATTAAGCCTGTTGAATTTGTGGCAGTGTGTGTGTGTGTGTGTGTGTGTGTGTGTGTGTATGTGATGGACACAGTCTTTATTCAAATGAATTTTCTGAACTGTGAAGAGACGAATATACTGTAGTCTATGTGTGAACAAATCAGAATTTTATGTAGGAAAAGCTGAAAAATATTTATAATGTGCCTTAAAAACCATACTATAAAGAGCTGGTGCTTTTTAATGACTTTGCAGTGATTTCTAGGAAGTCTCGACTTTCTTTGTGATATTATTAAGTGACTCTTTTACTTGGGAAATAAATGTCTTTATAAATGTTTAAATACTAGCTTGCACAAGGACCATTAAATGATAAATTGTAGGACTTTGATGTACGGTATCCCAAAGTGTATATTTAAAAAGGTTGCACATTACCCAAAAAAAAAGATATATAATAAAGATAACTTATTGGATCTATTTCTTTATAATGTCAGCAGGTTCCTATTGATAAGGAAATGTAAGAAGAATGTAGGAGCAGTCTTGCTGGGTCAGGCCATCTAGGTCCCTCAGGCCCATTTTACAGTTTCCAACAGTAGCTAACCAAATACCTCTGGAAGCATACAAACAAGGCTGTGGTGCTCTCCTATCTTCTGGTGCTCGTGAGGTATATTGCCTCCGTATTTGAAGGATCCGCGCAGTTCTCATGGCTATTGACCTCAAGACCGCAACAGTAGCTGGGAATGGGGAGTCCTATGCATTTCTTCCAGATCATTTCTCATCTTGGCAATACCCCTTACGGAAGGGAGGAACCAAAGAACCTTAGGTAACAGGGCATCAGAGCTCTGCTCAGAAACACTTGGATGCAAAGCAGTTTGCAGGCTCCAGTCATGGATAGCTCAGTTGGTTAGAGTGTGGTCCTGATAATGCCAAGATTGCAGGTTTGATCCCCATATTCCTGCATTGCAGGGGGTTGGACTAGATGATCATCGGCGTCCCTTCCAACTCTACAATTCTATGATTCTATAATTCAACTCAAAGTCGCTATGGAAAGATGCTCTCAGGACAGGATGTGGATGGGAGGGCAGTCATCCATCCCCAGTAGGGTTCCTGGTTTAATCAAACTGCCTCCTCTGAAATACGTTTTGTCCCATGAGAGGGAAGATACAGGTACTCAAGGCTTCATAGCTAAAGAAGCTTAAGTATGGTTTGGTATGACGTCTGGCTTAATAAAACTATGCATGTCAATGTCTGGAAAAGCAGAATAGTGGTTTGAATGGTTTGCAAACCATGGTTCAGAATTATGTCTGAATTAGGTAAAGGTAAAAAGGGACCCCTGACCATTAGGTCCAGTTGTGGCTGACTCTGGGGTTGCGGCGCTCATCTTGGTTTATTGGCCGAGGGAGCCAGCGTACAGCTTCCGGGTCATGTGGCCAGCATGACTAAGCCGCTTCTGGTGAACCAGAGCAGCACACGGAAACGCCGTTTACCTTCCCGCTGGAGCGGTTCCTATTTATCTACTTGCACTTTGACATGCTTTCGAACTGCTAGGTTGGCAGGAGCAGGGACCAAGCAACGGGAGCTCACCCCGTCGCGGGGATTCGAACCGCAGACCTTCTGATCAACAAGTCCTAGGCTCTGTGGTTTAACCCACAGTGCCACCCGCGTCCCTATGTCTGAATTAGTAAAGCATAATTACAGCCATTCCTTCACCTCCAGAGGCTGCTGCTCCATGGAGATGGGAGTGAATTTGGAGCTGAGATGATGGCTTGCTTGTTGCATATTTAGAACACAAACTAACTCTGGTTTGAGTTTCCACACTGCTTACTGTAAGCCATCATTTAGTTTGATATCTGAGTGGAAGCAGCATAAATACAATAGGCCAATTACCATAGCACAGATGGACTGATAGTGTGCTTTCAAGGCTGATTGTGGACATGTGGCCCCCAGCAGATTACTATGGAGAAAGTAGTTTGTGGGATGCAGTTTAACACACACACCCTAAATGTGCACAAAATCGCTTCACAGTCTTAATTTGAGCAAGCCATTCAAAGGGTCTCGTTTGCTTTTTCCATTCTGAAATCCTGCTTCCTGTTTCCCTATGTGTGAGTTCCCCTCCCGCATTGCATTATTCTGTTGGATTCTTTGTGAATGATGTCATCCGTAATTAGAAGCCAATGTAAAAATGAGAATGATGACCACTTTATTCCATTACAGTGACAGCAGGTTTAGGACCAGCGACCTTGTGACCCTGGTCCTGTCCAAAGGCAACACTTGGGAGCACAGCTAAGAGAGAGTCCCAGGCTTGCAGTCTTTTCAACAACAAGGGCAGTGGGGTTATAATGCTGCCTAGGAATGCAAGACGCAGCTGGGCTTTGGTGTGCACATTCTGTAGTATTGCCTACCGCAACCAAGGAAACTTTACACAATAGCTAGCTGGGCAAAACAATGAGGTTAGAGGAGGAGGGAGCAGGGAGAGAGGCGACTGGAAGGAAAACAAGGATGATGAGCAATCAGAAAGGGTGAAATTAGGGTAAGAACACGCCATGGTGTTCCTTGAGCATGTGTTGGGCTTCTTAAAAGATGCACACAAAGAGAGTACTTGGTGCAACCCATTCCTGAAACTAAAGCCAACTGGGACATGGTTGTGTTTTGCAAATTACAGCAGCCTTGACAGAAAAGCTTCACTAATAAAGTTATGTTCAGCTTTTAAGCAAACATTCTAAATACATTGCTCTGAGCTAGAAAAGAGCCATGGGAGAACAAAGAGATTTTGGTCATAGTTTCAGCAATGGCAAAAGACCGGCTTTTGGAAACATTCAGCTGCGGGGGGGGGGGGGGGGACGGGGACATAGCACACAACCCACCTCCTTCTGTGCACACTGTGATTCCAAGCAAAGACACTAATAGGCTTGTGAAAGTCCCAGGCCAGGTGCTTCCCAGACCCGATCCCCCCCCTCTACCTGAAATACAAGGTGGCTGGGGGTTGTGCTGTGTTGGGAGCCAGAGTCAGGAGTAGGTCAGCAATAAAAACACCAATGTTAGTGAAGTTAACTCTTTATTCAAGAAACCAAAGCAATGCAGTCCTAGCGATCACAGCAACGTTTCCCAGTAGTTCTTGCCCCGATGAGGCAATTACAAGGATGGAATGTTCCTGCCTTCCTATCACGCTCTAACACTACTCATCCCTCTTGTACCTCTTTGTTTTGCCCTCTTCATTCCCCTCTGTGTTCTGAGAGACTGGGGTGGTGGTGGGCCTGGTCACAGCAGGAGGGGCAGACTCTCTGGCTTCTTCAGCAGCTTGTCTCAACTCTGCCTCTTGGCCCCCCTCCTCTCCAGCTTCCGCTTCAGCTTCAATGTCTGAACTGCTCTCTTCCATGGCCTCTTCCAGCTCACTAAACCCTGTGACCTCTTCTGCTTCCGACACTTCCTCCTCCCACACTGCCCCCTTTTCCCTCCAACCACAGTGAGTGGTCCCAACACCACTCCCTGAGCCTTCTTCCCTTGGGGTTCCCAAGCTTGTGCCAGCACTCCTCAGCATCCACAACATGCTGCCAATTCTTCTCTTCTCCTTAGTAAAGGGTAAAGGGACCCCTGACCAAAAATAACTTTGGAACAATAATCATTTTGGTTGTGGCCAGTAGGTCCATAATAGAAAGTTTCATTTTTCCCAAGCGCCACATATCTGTGTTTATTGTTTTCCATACTTTGCCATAATTTGTCTGATACAACTTATTTAAACTGTGTGTAATCAGAACACCTGAGCAGCTGAAACTTCTAAGCTATTGGGATTTGTAACATTTTAGAGAAGGTTTTTTGAAGCTGGGGAGGGGGTATGAAATAACATTACTTCTGATTTTTGAAAATTTACTTTAAGAAATTTTACTTTAAGAAATATTGGAGTTCTTCAATTCCAGACAACAGTTTTCTGGTGGTGTAAAAGTGCTGTGCAAAATGTATAAGATATTATTGAAATGGGAGACAAAGGATGAGCAAGTAAAAGCTTCGATGATACATTGGGAAATAGATATTGGTCATAATATAGATATGGAAACATGAGAATGATTGTGGAATATGGATATAAAATTTACAGCATGTTATGGTCTAAAAGAAAATTACTGTATATGAAAATGATATATTGATGATATACAACACTGAGTAAATTGGAAAAATGTATAAATCATAATCAAGTAAATGTTGGAAACGTAACAAGAAAGAAGGTTCTATCATATGTGGTGGTCTTGGAGTAAGGTTAAAGCTTGTTGGGAAATGATATATAATGAATTGAAAAAGATGTTTAAAATAACGTTTGTAAAAAAACCAGAAGCCTTCCTTTTGGGAATAATAGGGACAGAACTACCCAAACTGTATAGAAATTTATTCATGTATGCAACTACAGCGACATGAATGTTACTTGCCCAAAAATGGAAAGAAGAACTCCCAGAGAAAGAAGAATGGATACAAAAACTGCATGAAATATGCAGAAATGTCAAAACTTACTGGAAAAATAAGATCAAGATAACAAACACTTTATAAAAGAATAGAAATGGTTTATTGAATATTTACAAATAAACTGTAAACAGATAAGAGCATTGGCAGGATTATTGTAACAAGCTGCAGTTTTAGAAGAGTACATGTTTAAAGTAGATGAATAAATGAGTAAATAAATATAATTTGGATATGCAGAAAATTTTAAATATTAAACTATTTATTATATTAGAATAAAATATTAAAAATATATCACATCAGATCCAATCAACACTGGAAAACTGTTGTTGTTGTTGTTGCTGCTGCTATATTAATGATTTTCAATTTTATACATTTCAATAATTTTACAATCATTTTAACATTGACTTCCTTCCCCCTCTTTCTGCAGTTCCTTAAATTTACCGGTAATTGCAGAAAGGGGGAAGGAAGTCAAGTTTTGAAATGTTAAAATGATTGTAAAATTATTGAAATGTATAAAATTGAAAATCATTAATAAAACAACAACAACAGTTTTCCGGTGGTTCCAAGATTATGGCGAATAATAAAGGCGACAGTGGGCACCCTTGGTTTGTCCCACAGTCATTTTGACGTTTTTGTGAGTCTATATTATTTAACCTAATTGTGGCAAATGTCGTGCCATAAATGTTCTCTAATAATCCAATGAATTTTGGGTCAAATACAAACTTTTTTTATCACTTTAATTAAATACCTGGGTTTTACACAATCAAATGCTTTAAATATATCTAATGATAGACAGGCTAATGTTGACATTTTCTGGTTGCTGTGGTATATTAATTTCAGTAATTTTCTAACTGGGTCTGTAATTTTGCGTCCTGGAACAAAACCTGCTTGGTCCAGGTGGAGGTATTTCCCAATAATGCTTTCGTTCTGTTAACCATTATTGTTGTAAAGATTTTATAGTCAAGATTAAGTAGAGAAATTGGGCTATAAGATTCCACCAGAGAATGATATTTACATGTTAGTTTAATTCTTGAGTTTCTGGCAGTGAGTCGCCAGCTAAGATGTCATTGTACAATTTAGTCATATATGGAATTATTAGATCTTTAAATGTTTTATAGAATAGTGAAGAACGTCCGTCTGGGCCGGGAGACTTTCCCACCTTTAGGTTTTTTCTTACTTCTATTACTTCTTCTTCTGTAACTGCTGTTTCCATATGTTTTACCCCTGTGTCCTTTACAGTTGGTATTTTTTTTGGACTAAGAATTTCTTTTTATCATTTCAGAAGGAGGGGATTTTGAATGGTACAAACAGGAAATATATTTTTTTTTACTCTTCACATATGTTTTGTGGAGAAGATCTCATTTCCCATTTTAATGCAGTTATGATAGTTTTATTTATTTTCTTTCTTAATCTTGTGGCTAATAGCTTAGTCCCCTTCCCTCCAAATTCAGAAAAATTTTGTTTTAGGTGCAACAACTGGATCGTTGTTTTTCCTATTTCTTAGCCTCTCGTTGGTTTTGCTTCATCTGCCGTGAGAAGGGAGTGCAGTAGCAGGTGCTGTTCAGTTCCAACTTTTGCAATGTGAAAAGGTTTTGTTTATCCAAATGACTCATGTCAGGTGTCTGGAAGCAAACAGCAGCCTCTTACCAGGCACTTCTGTCCCAGAGAGCTGCTTTAACATCCACTCCCCAAAGACAGCTGTTATCCTGTTATAAACTGGACTAGACAAGCCCTAGATTTATCTTCAAAAGTCTATGAATCGTGGTGATTTCCCTCAGCAGGAATGTTAATGCTTCCTGTTGTATTTCATGTGGCCTCAAGAAGCATGACTTCTACTTGGCGTTTCAGGCTCAAGCCATTGTTTTGTGCTAAATTGAGTTGATTATCGAACCAGACAAAGCGGAAAGGTTTTTTTGGCGTCTTTCCATAAAAGGAATGGAAAAATGCATAGGAGGTATAAATAGATAGGGAGAGAGCCCACCTCATTCAATCACTTCTACCGTCTGAACCCAGGTGGGAACTGGAAGAATTATTACTAAAGCAAAGCTCATTTACTGTACCTGAAAATGCTACCTTTTCAGCAGTGTTGGATTGCAAGGTGAAACCCAGTTGTCCTCGTCTGTAGCAGACAGGAAGCAAAAAAGATTAAGTGAGCTTGTTGACTTAAATTTGACACTGTAACTGAAGCACAGGTGGGTAACACAACTACCTAGCACACCTAAGGACTAGAAATTGATTAATTAGTATGCAAACAATTGCTTCATTGTGTCTACAAAGAGGACAGGCTTGCAAATGGGAGACCTTTGGCCCATTAATCAGGCGTTTAATACAGGAGTGATTTGCAGGGTGGCTGATATAAGGCTTATATTGACTTTATTCTCATGCAGTGCAATTTTATACATGCCTACTTCGAAGGCCCATTGACTCCAATCACACTTACTCCCACGTAAATGAGCATAGGATCGCAGTATTCATATGTGTGACATGGGTGAAAAGTTGAAATCTGTCTCCTATATAAGCATGGGTGAGAACAGTCCATATATTATATGATAAACTGGGAATTGCCCTCATTTTTCAGTTCAGAAACCTTTATGTTTGACCACCTTTTACACTAAGGAAGGAGAAAATGCATGCCTAGGAAATTGTAATGAAGTGGACGGCTGAAGAATGACTTACCTTACGGCTCTCCATCTGGTTCTGGGCTGTTTACCATCAGAATGGGAACCTGGAATGGGCCACACAAACTTTGGATCCTGAAATGGTCAAATGCATGATCCCACAGAGATGGAAAGCAATAACCCTGCCTCACATGATGAAGAGTTGCTTCATCTGGTGGTAAAGTATGAAACTGTTTTTATCTGATTGGAAACCATTGGACAAGTTATTTAGAGCTTCTTGGTTTTTATTTAAAATTGCTTTTGTGTGGCCTGCAGCTCTGTATGCTGTTGGGTTTTATTGGTTACTACTGGGAGAGAGAAACAGAGCGTGGGGAGGGTGGATTGCGTATGGAGGGGGGTAAGTTCCTGTTGATGTAATCAAATTTAAAGCTCCATAAAATGTAAATAATAATGATTACTAGCTGATGCTTTACAATAGGGTCAGTCTTTCATCACCTGCTTCCTTATCTTGTTCTGTTGATAAAGACACACTTCAGAAGAACATCTGCTTTGCTTGTGCATTGGTGTTTTGCATTTCTTCTTATTATTCCTATTTTAAGTCTACCAATAGAGCAAAATGGAGCAAAAAAGTATTTAAACCCACTACAGATTCCATTGGTTTCAGTTGGACTTAGGAGGAAAGTACCCAATTTTATCAGTCCCTGAGCTTACAAAAGGCATGTGAGCTTGTGAACATCCCTACCGGGGATTTAATCTGAGTAACAAAAAAAACCACCCTATTCTTAAGAGATATAGTTTCTCATGGCAAAAGATAGAAGCTATTTTTGGCTGCCATAAATCATGAGTAGATTAGCACTGATCACTTGAGCTGATGTCCTTTAAATTAACAGTGATCTGGATATCCAAATGTTTTCCTTTTTTGGCACTAAAAGAGAAAAGAAGGAGTGCTCTATCCCAGCTGGAAAAAGTAGCTGAGATAATCTTGGGACAGCATTATAACTTTTCCAGCTTCCTCAAGTTGCTTTTAAGCCATGAGAATGTATAGGAAAATGTTAATCAGTTCCAGAAACTTAGGGACAGAATAAAAAACACTGTGATCCTAAGCATGGCTACTTTGAAGAAAGTCCTGCTGCTTTGTCTCTCTAGCTAAGTGAAATACCAGTCTGCTCAAGGATTTCTGGAACAGAAATTTCTAATGGCAGCTGATAGTGTGAGGCAATTACACAATCAGTAGATGGGCCCTCCTTATAATCAATAATGTAAATAGACTTTAATAATAATTTAATATTTAACAATATTTAACAATTTAAATAGACTGAAACTTTTAAAAGGTGGAGACACTATGTATTGCTATATCTTACTGGTTACTGCATGCACGTTCAATGTGGCTGTGAATGGCTTTGGCCCCACCCACTTTGAGCTGGGCTCCATCTGTTTTGGAACACAGTTCTTGTCTGTGGCTCTCTTCTCATTTCTCACCCACACCTGTGAAAGGGGTTAATTATAGGGTCCAGAACAACATTATGGTTTAGATGCACACTCAGTGCTGCACTTGCTTGGCTTCATTAAACAATGTGCAGAAACTGCTGACAACAACATACACTAGAGAATAAAGGGAAAGGGAACCCTGACCATTAGGTCCAGTCGTGACCAACTCTGGGGTTG
Source organism: Podarcis pityusensis (assembly GCF_964106645.2). Taxonomy (NCBI): domain Eukaryota; kingdom Metazoa; phylum Chordata; class Lepidosauria; order Squamata; family Lacertidae; genus Podarcis; species Podarcis pityusensis. Next base: position 3,678,031 of record NC_138038.1, on the reverse strand, counting down.
CGGCGCTCATCTCGCTTTATTGGCCGAGGGAGCCAGCATACAGCTTCGGGGTCATGTGGCCAGCATGACTAAGCCGCTTCTGGCGAACCAGAGCAGCGCACGGAAACGCCGTTTACCTTCCTGCCGGAGTAGTAGCTATTTATCTACTTGCACTTTGACATGCTTTTGAACTGCTAGGTTGGTAGGAGCAGGGATCGAGCAACAGGAGCTCACCCTGTCACGGGGATTCGAACCCCCGACCTTCTGATCGGCAAGTCCTAGGCTCTGTGGTTTAAACCACAGCACCACCCGTGTCCCTATTACACTAGAGAATACACAAGAGCAAAATCTGAACCCTCAGTAACGCTGCTGGTTGCAGGAAAATGGCACACCATTCATTTAAGCAGTCGTCTCACAATGTCCATACCTTGAGAGAATGCGTTGCAGTGATATGGTTGTGGGCATGTTGTTTTAAATGGACCACGGCCAAGCCAGCTTCCTCCCTTGCTTCTCATGTTATTAATACATCAGGAAATGAGAGGTTGTGCTTCATATAGACTTTCTGGTGATCTCTTCTTAAGCAGAGCCCTTAGTTCTGTCCTAATAGTGGAGATAAGAGATTTCAACAAACATTTTCCAAAGTCTTAGCAATGTTTCCTGATGACCTGCCGGATGAGGATGTGAGTACAATACTCATGGAACATTGTGCCTGGAATGATCCTTAAAACAGAAAAAATGAACTATGACTTAAAATAGCTGTTCATGACAACTCAAGGGCAGAATATAGATTAGTGCTCCTTAGATGTTAGGTACACATTGGACAAGGTGTAGGATGGCCGCATTCATCCTTAAGTGATAGGTGATTGCTCACAACCTCCCCCTCCCCAAAATATGTTATCTGTAGGAAGGCATCCTTTCTGTTCTAAAGTAATAGGATCAATAGTTTCAATTACTGCACTTTTCACCAGCTGTTTGTAATTTTCTTTCTATTCTTCTACACGTGGTTATAACATTTGCAGATATATTTTGGGTTAAATGGTCAATTTTGATTTAACTCTGTTTTTCTTTCTGGGAGTTTTCGAAAAACTCTTTCCTTTTCCCTCCCACTGACCACGGAAATAGATTTGATGGTTGCAAAGGTTTTGGTTGGGAGGTTTAGCTGGGAGAGCCAAAGGCAGGGAGCAGCATAGTTAGTGCAGGCCTATGCAAAAATAGCTGCAAAAGCGAAGTGCCAGCTGAAGTGTAGGTAAGTTCCCACGAAGCGAGACACAGTGATAACAGCAAGAACCTTTATTGAACTAACAGAACTAGACAACAGAGGCAAAGCAACTGTTTATATACATTTCTGAAGGCCTGAGCCACTCCCACTCTCAACATGATTGGCTGTCTAAACTCCCAAACTACAAATCATAACTCAGAGTTTAAGAGCCAATGGCAGTGGCCCGAATCCTGAAATGTTCTGTGATTGGATATCATGTATCAAATCAGAACATGGGCTCAGATTCCTTAGTCCAAACTCAAGTTCAGGCAAATGCAGACCACTGAATATATAACAGCAGCTATCGTCAGGTTGGCGGTTCGAATCCCCGCAGCGGGGTGCGCTCCGGTTGCTCGGTCCCAGCGCCTGCCAACCTAGCAGTTCGAAAGCACCCCAGGGTGCAAGTAGATAAATAGGGACTGCTTACTAGCGGGAAGGTAAATGGCGTTTCCGTGTGCTGTGCTGGCTCACCAGATGCAGCTTGTCACGCTGGCCACGTGACCCGGAAGTGTCTGCGGACAGCGCTGGCTCCTGGCCTCTAGAGTGAGATGAGCGCACAACCCTAGAGTCTGGCAAGACTGGCCCGTATGGGCAGGGGTACCTTTACCTTTATCTTTTTACAAATACAGTACAGAATCCTAACTGTCAACATGCACAGACAAGGATCACAAAGAGCTCATAACCTACCTCCTCTCAGCAGCAAAAAACATCATAGGCAGACACTGGAGAGAACCTGCCAGGAGTAAGCATGGAGCAATGGTACCAAATAGTATGGGAAACAACCCTATTAGAAAAATTGACCAATAAACTGAAACTGACACAGGGACAAATGGAAGAAGACGCCTTCACCCCACTATGGCTCCCTTTTCACAGCCCAACAAGACAATGACAAGAATCCACCAACAGCATACAAATCAATATGGCTAACCGGATTCAAAAACACCCACCCACCCCACTCACACATGAAAACAAAGTTCACCACAGCCAATCACAAACAAGCAACCACACCCTAGGCCAACCCCAATTTCTCTCACCACCAAAGGAACACAAGTGAATAGTAAAGAGAACCCACACAAGCGATGCTGACACAAAACCCCACACATACATTAAGTAAAATAGAAACATTGCCACCCCTACACCCCATGGACCCCCCCTACCTCTTTCTCCCTTTTCTTTCTAATGTAACACTAATGTCTCAACAAATGAAACTGATCTGTAGAAAATGTAACTTGAAAAAACAGACATTGCACATACTTTTGTAAACCAAGAAATCTGTAATAAAAAATATGTTAAAAAATACAGTACGGAAATAATTTCAGAAACTGGGAACAAGTAATTGTTCCATACATTTTCTACTTTTTTCCACTCTTTGCTTAGAAGTTTGCAGAAGTGTTTGTATGAGGAATTATACAAAAGGGGAGGAAAGTATAGACAAGTACACAGTATATGCAACTGATCTTTGTTGAGTCTTCTCTCTTTGCAGAAAATAGAGGAAGGGTCATCGCTCAGTAGGAGGGCAGTGGCTTTGCATTGCAGAAGGTCCCACATTCAGCCCCCGACATCTCCTGCTGCAACCCTGCAGAGCTGCTGGCAGTCAGTGTAGACCATACTGAGCTCAGTGGGCCTGACTCTTGAGTCAGAACATGAAGCCACTGAGCCACGTCTTGTCTTCTCTGACATGCAGCTGGAGAAAGGCCTGAAAATACCCAACAGTAGATTTAGTAAGAATAGCTCTAAGAATAGCAGAGAAAAAGATCTAGGATAGAAAGCCAGAAGTAGGTAGAACTTAACATTTTTTAAACAACAACAACTTTTTATTGGGTTTTATAAACAGGAATGATAGGAATAGTAAATAATGCAAATAAACAGACCAAGTCTTTTGTGATGTCATTTGCACATCACAAAAATAGCACTATAAATTTGCAGTAATATCTACAAAATATGGTTCATTATTAGTGGTCAAGGGGCAAGTTGTTGGTTTATACAGTGGTTTAAATGAAAATGAAAAGAAGGGGAAACAGGATAGGGGAGAACTCAACATTAAGTTCCTGCTTCCATGGAAGGTTTTAGTAAATTGTGGGGGGCAGCAATATAGAGTTGAGGTTGGATAGATGCCCTAAAACTGTTGTTGGGTTGGTTCACTTGTTTAAAAAAGGACAAAACAATTTTAAGAAGACATTTAGACTTTTGAGATGGAAGGATATTGCAACAATTTCCTACCATCCACTCCTATGTACCACTTAAGCATCTGCCAAGTACCGAGTGAACACCATATGTTGGCCTCTGTTACAGCCATTGCTCATCTTACCTGCATATCATGAGCCTCTTGATCTACTGCAGATCAGTTAAAATGACCTTTCAAAATGAGAAGCCTTAGAAGTAGGTTAAAAAAAAATCTCATAACTCAAAAATGTTTTGCCTAGTGTAAGAGCCAACATTCACAGAGCACTCTGCTTTGCCAGGACCCCACACACATTGCTAGATTTCATGCATGCTGTTCTGAGAAGTTGGGGGACTGGGATTAATCCTCTCATAACATCTTTGTGGGTGTCTGACAGGCTGTTCCTCTCTTCCCCAAATGGAATGTTCTTTGTCTACTGCATTTATCAGATGGGTTATAAATCCTACAAGAACATGAAAGCAACCAAAACCGAGATAAATACTTTAGACCGGCAAGCCAGAAGATGGGGGAACCAGTAAATTCTTGATCTGATGCACATATTGCAGGTTAAGGGAGCTTATTTTCTCTCCCTGAAAACAGAAATGATGGGATCTCTTCTGGTCCTAGAACTTAGAACATTCTAAAAGGTGAAAATGAAAAAGGTGTTTATGCTGGAACAGGCCTGGCCATAGCAAGCCCCACTGCACCACGGACTGGAGACTGTCCATAATGCCCATTAAACTGCTTTCCCAGTTCGTTCCACCCATCATATCACCCTCCACAGAAACCAATACAGAGCATAGGATATGCATGTGATATAGCAGTAATTAATTTTTAAAGGTTGTCTGAAAAATAAATGTTTTATACACAAAAAAATTGTCCAGTAGCACCTTAGAGACCAACTAAGTATGTTCTGGGTATAAGCTTTCGTGTGCATGCACACTTCTTCAGATACTTAGTTGGTCTCTAAGGTGCTACTGGACATTTTATTTATTTATTTTGACTGCATCAGACCAACACAATACCTGAATCTAGAATGCTTTATACACGTTTGTGTAGGAAGGAAACAAATGGCCCTCTCTTGGGAGTTCTGGAGCATTGGGGTTGCCACAACTGTGAACACGCTATACATCTGAAGTAGTTTCAAAACACGTTCTTTCCCTCCAAGAAGTCTGGACATGGTAGTTTACCCCTCACAGAGTTAAATTTCCCAGCAACCATTAATGAACTGCAGTGCCCAGAATGCTTTGAGGAGAAAAAGATTGCTCTGAATATGGCAGAGGCTAATTTAGCCTTCTGTATATGATCTGATGTCAGGAGTGCTCTGATGGTGTTTCCTGCTTGGCAGGGGGTTGGACTCGATGGCCCTTGTGGTCTCTTCCAACTCTATGATTCTATGATTCTATGATGTGGAGGAGACCTAAATCAAGGCCTCTAGTGCCTGGGAGATCACCAGGACCTATCATGTTTGGATGAAAATATATCGATGGCTGTTTCCCCAAACACAAGTATCTTTTTCGGGATTGAACCACTAATGCCAAATTAATTTCAAAATTATTACTTACCTGCCTTCCCACTATGTCTAATTCTCCCCACGTTTGTCAGTTTTGTCAGTGCTACAGGGTCCATACATTCCACAATAATAATATTCCTGAATGCAGGCAGGTAGATGACAACTTTTCATGGAGCTCAGGATAAAGATAATTCCTCCAAGCTTCTAGTGTGGTCCCTTGAGTAACTTTGAATAGCTTCTCTCCACATGAAATAGATCACCTGCAACATTGGGTGAAAGATTATTGCATTGCAGGGGGGTGGACTAGATGACCCTTGCGGTCCCTTCCAAGTCTACAATTCTATAAAATAAGAAACCAGGATAAGGAACCACTGGTTACTTGAACTCTTTCAAAGATTTTTCTAACTGATGTCATAATGCTGAGCTGCAGGATGACATCATGATACAGAGTTAGCTCGGTCATAAATGCCTCCAAAGCATGCTATCTTACGGAAGTGATAACTAGGTGTGACAGAAGCAGACCTGTGTGAGTGTGTTCAGGCTTGCCACAAACTTCCCCCAGCCACCAACCTACACAAACATACAAGCCATTTCAGTTGAGGTATGAAAGTCAAACTCCATTTGCTACATATTGCATTTGGGATTTTTGAACGACCGTATTCCTTCATATGAACCTGCCCAAGCTCTAAGATCTTGGGGGGAAGCCTCTCTCTGCCCCACCACCGTCACAGGCACATTAGGTGGGGATGTGGGAAGGGCCTTTTTGGTGGCTGCTCCCAGATAACTTTGGAACTTCCTCCCTAGAGAGGCTGGACTGGCTCCCTCCTTGTTGCCCATCCACTAGCAGGTGAAGACTTTTATTCCTACAGGCTCTTGGGAACTGACTGTTTTAAGGAAAGGGCTTTTAATAGTGTGGTGCTGTTTTCTACTAGAATTTATATATCTGTTCTTATATTATTTTAATTCTGTTTAATTCCTTTTTAACTATTATCACATACACACACACACACAGAGAGAGAGAGAGAGAGAGAGAGAGAGAGAGAGAGAGAGAGAGAGCTTTCTGTGTTTTACACATTTGTTTTCATTTTTGTGAGCCACCCTGAGCTCCAGTTCCGGGGAAAAGGAAGGATATAAATATAAATACTTTTAATTAAATTTATTTCTGTACATTTGTTTAGCTCCAGTTGCTCATAATCCCATTCTTCTTTCAAAATTTGGACAAATGTGTGCCATGAAGTTGCACTGCCTTTCTAAATGAATTCAGGAATTCTCTCAAGAGCTTTGTGAGTTTACTTCTACCACCTCAGAGATCTGTTTTAAGCTCATTTATCTTTGCTACCTGTTAATAACAGACTTCTGCAAAGCTAAAAAGATTATTTAATATTAGATGATCAACACCAAGCTTCATACTGGAAGCTCCAGAGTGGAATCAATCCCAGAGGAGCTTGCATTTGGTGTCACACGTAAAAACCCTACTTGTCAAGGATCCACCAGGAGTGCGTTTTAAGGCTCCTGATTTCTGCTTTGTGTGCTTACCTGCTTTGCACCTGACAATGCATATGACGTCAGGTGTAGGGCAGGCGTGTGTGGTTGGGGAGAGACCTCATGGGCCAAATTAGAGCCCAGCAGAGCATAATTCGGGCTGTGGGCCAGAGGTTGCCCACTGGTGTTTTATAATCATGAACTAAAAAACAGCTGCGTATGTAAGATATCCCATGTGCTGAATCTTCAGTAGGTCCTAGCAGAAAGACTGTGTGGGTTTGCAAGGCCTACGTACATTTTCAAAAGCAGGAGGAGGGTGGATGACCACAGCACGTGCCAGAGATGATAAAATGCTAGGTTTATAAACTGAGATGAAAGCTTGGATTTGGCAGCCTTAAAACCACTGTAGATTTCCCCCCCCACCCCCACCCCCATGCATAATTTACGTCTGTTCTGTTCCAACATCTGGTGCACTTATTTAAAACTCTACTTCTCCACATATTAAATAGATGGGTTGGTTTGTTGGATAAAGAATGGGAATTGGGATTTACTAACATTAGGCAATGGATCAACATCAATACAGTCAAATCGTAGCTTGTGCACATTTAACCTGTGCAATTGCAGCTTCACACACTCAGCAGCTGGCCAGCTGATACCGCACAAGTGAAACGTGTGCAAGGTGGGCTCTCAGACATGCTTACTGGGCTGTGGGATCCTCCCGCAAGATGTCATGGGAGCCTGCCAGAGCCTCTTAAGCAAGGCCTGCTCAGCACATAGGCTTTGGAAAGGCAGGGGTGGTGGCATGGAGGTGCTTTCAGGGGTTATCTTACTATACACGCAATTTCCTGGAACACAGCCCCCATGCAAGCTGTGAGCTGACTGTAGTGATGGAATTGTCAAATGCAGGCAGGAAAGTAAAGCCATTCCCAGCTCAAGATGGACAATATGCATTTTAAACATTTTCCCCTGGCCTTTCCATTCGAGCCATAGATAACACAGGATTGTTGCAAGACAACGGATTGACTTCACCCCTGGAGAAACACCCCACTTTCTCCTGACACAGATGGATGCCAGCAACAACAACGAAATCTATACTGCAACACACTTACTATCAAAGAGACTTTCTGGTTCCTGTGATTGGGCAGTAGAAGGTCCATTCTGAAACACAAGAGAGAAACATAGGAGGTGTTCATGATCTTTCTTTCTTTGGGTTTTGGTTGTTCGTAAGCATAATAAATAGTAATTACTGAGCCAATGCACATTCCCTAATGGGAAAAATTCCTGCTGAAATGAATGAGTTGGGAATGATGGGCAGCTGTTGTTTACGCTTATTCCAAAAGGTTTCCCTGCCTTTTTCCAAGTCATCAAGATCTCCACACTTTGAATCAATCCCATCCTCTTGAGGATCAATGGGCATGAAAGATCCCTGCCTGTTAGATGTATATGCATTAGCCAAGCGGAACAGAGCAGTTCTGTGGGAAGGCAGTGGGCAGACAAATTGTGACACAGAAGATCATGAATCCTGCTGATCTGCAGGACATTATTATTAAGGGTAAAAGTATGGGTAAAATTACAAGTTATCAAGCTGGCCCTTTAGCAACAATTAATGCTCAATATCTTCAAGGAAAAGCAACCATGTAGAATCATATTATGTCTGATTTTGATGTATTTGAAAACTTGCTCAATTCTTTCTTCACTTTAGCTAAAGCGAATAAACACATTTGCCTACTGTTGCTTTTAGATTATTATCTAGAAGTTTAGTCTAATGCATGACCCAAGCATTAGAGAGATTATGGGATAGGAGAGCGCATGGCATGGCAAGGCAGCTACTGGTGGCAAGTGTTCTTCCAGTGTTAATTGATGTCAATTAAGGTGTTGTTTCTCTTACAATTAATTTGTTAATCATTTTATATCGTTCATCAAAAACATGTTTTAAAGCATTTATCATGTTAATGTCAAATAAATAAAATGTGCAGACATTTGGGAGCTTTAAAATTCCACTCTGCTGTTTCAGTATAGAGTCCTTGCTAAATTATTTGTTTCTTTAACTAGAATTCTGAAAGAATGTGGATGTTAAGAAAAAAAGAACAAAGAGAGGCAGAGATAGGATAATAAGCTACCTTGTAAAAATCTCACAAATCATAAAGGAATGTATAAGACACTGTTGCTAAATAAATATTCACAGAAAATTACTTCACACTACATTTGTTGAACAGTTTAATCAAGAAGTGCATTCACTGGATCCAGCAGACAAAGGGATGTGTTTTTAAACATGAGTTGACAAAGAGTTGAGGCATGCATAAGCAATTGGACATGAGAAAAACCAAAGAGAATGTACGGTACCTTCCATCCCTAAGCTGTGGGAGGCTTCCTATTTAATTCACTGAGATAAACAGGACATTGAGTGGGAATTTAAAATGAATTGGGGGCACTTGAAACAAAGATGTTCTTAGACTGCCAGCCTCTAACCATCTACAATGTACCAGTGCTTTATTTTCATTTCTGAGAACTTCTCTGGACACGATATTAGATTTGCTAGCACCGTTAGTTCAGCATGGGGCAATTCTATTAGTGGCATTCTGGTTTGTGGCAATATTGCCCCATAAACTGGCAGATCAGTTGGGCTGTTGCTTATTCACCCTGTGCTGATTGTACCCTGCACTGCTTTTATACCTGTGCCAGCAGGTACCGATATATAAGACTAGAAAAGAGAGAGTAGGAACAGGCTGTACCAAATCCATTGCTCTATGTGTGAGGAGGTGCGAAAATGTGTTTTGTATCTGTCACTCTATATATGCAGTGCTTCTAAACCAAAACCTGCATGGCATCAGTGCTCAGCTTTGTTCCAATCGCTTTTCTGTCTGCACAGCAGGTGTGTGTGTGTGTGTGTGTGTGTGTGTGTGTGTGTGTAGAAAATCACTGTGAAAAACAACAGCCCAGGGTGTCCTTTCTCTGCACTGCTGATTGGGCAGAATCCAGTTATGATTGTGTGCTGATGAAAGGTGTTCCATCAGCAGAAAGTGGAGGGGGAAATTTATGGTCATTCTGTGGCCCCTCAATGCTGGTAAGGCCAAAGATGATCCTGTTGGGGGAGGACTGGGAAATGGCCTGGATCTCAAGACTCCAAAGCCGTTGTGATGCTCCAGGATGCCCAAACTAGGGGAAATATAGACCACATTCTGAGCTGGTCTAAATCTCCCTCTCCTTTCTTTCAAACTCTTTTTAAAAACTGTGCTAAGTGGATGGAGGAGTCTCTGACCTCACTTTTACTCTGCTAGTGAAAATCTGGCATGGCAGCAGATAGACTACATTTGGAGATCAACCCCAGCTCCCCTGCCATAGGATTACACCTCAAGAAAACCATTTCCACTGAAAATAGGAGGCAGTCTTAGGCTTCAATTCTATGGTTCCTGGAAGGTCATTGCTGGGGCCATAGTATTCTTCAGATCTCTCCCAGGATGGTGAGAGAGTTCTCCATTTAGTGTATAAGTTTGGATCTCCTTCTCTATCTCTGTGCCCATTCTTCAGCCAGTGTCCCTTCAGCACTGGAGAGGGCAAACAGGAAGTGTTCAGAGAGAGACACTGTGGACCCACAACCATCCCATTCACCCAACACATCCCCAGAACAGGAGACAAACTGCACTGCAGTTTATTTCCCTCCCACTGCACCCAATGCAAGATAAACTCTCCCCAACCATTAAAAAAGAAAACATAACCCTTTCCACCTTTTGCCCCACTGCACCAGTGTGGGCCCAGCAGGTTGTGAGATAAAGCGGGTTGTCGCTTTTGGTTCTCCCTCCCTTTTTATGATTTGCTTTCAGTTCTGTTCTGTTCAGTTCAGTTCACTTTTAACTGGTATACCACCTCCCTTCTACATTACTATGCACAAGGTGGTTTACAAGATGAAGAAACAACAAAATGCAAAAAGATCACACAACTGATAATCATCTGATCCAATACTGCACAAAAAAGTCATAAAACCTAACTTTAAAATAAACAACCTATCAAATAAAGTAATATTCAATGATCCATCAGAATATAATTGTATACATGGTCTGGGAAATGCTCCTAAGACTGGAGGGAAGGGCGAGGCAGATGGAAGAAAACATTGCCTGATGGCCTGCACAAAATCTGTCTCCCCTCACAAGTGCATTGTATGCAATAGTTGATGCCAGGCTTTAATACGTAAAATACTGGAGTCCAGGGGCACCATCTCCTATGGGCCAAACCTCCCCCCCAATGTTCAAATGGGGCAGAGGAGGCCAAGCAGCCAGCTGAGCATGGCAAAGCTTCCGTGGCTGGCTCTTCCTCTTCCTCCTGCCATGGGGGGCAAGGAGCAGGGAAGCAGCCCCCGACCCATGGGGGGAGGGGGAGGAGGAGGAGGAGCCACTGGCACCACTGGCCATTGAAGCCACGCTGCCACTTTTGGCTCAACCCCAGCTCCTCTGTACGTCCTGCCATCACACATGTGACAGCCCCCCACCACAATTGTCCTCAGAAGTTGGAGCCTCTGCTGGAGACAGTCTAAGATCCCTACAGTTGCTGAATGGGAATCAGAGCTGTGTGAGCATGCCACAATCACTACGTGTGTGGTAGTATCCTAACATTAAACACAATTTGCTATGGGATAGAAACTTTTCCTCTTCCCACCATAATATATATTTAGAGTATCATGAAAGGCCTCATGGACATGTATGTACTTCCCTCGCTCCTTCTGCAGAGCTGAGGCCAATGTTTTAATCTCACAACAACCCCTGTGAGAAATGTTAAGCTGAAAGAGAAGGCTTCCTCAAGGATACTCAGAGTTACATAGGTAAGTGGGTTACATAGCATGGGTTGCCAGTGCCTGGGGCAGGGTAAGTGTAGCGCACCCCTGGAAGACTGGGCAATGGTCAGTCCCTTCGCTGGCCAGCATCTAATCAAGGCAGTCTCTCCCTCCTCCCCCTCGGCTCAGGGATGGGGCACGTGTGGGCATCCCTTCGCCAGCCACGAGGAGGCGGTGGCCGTGCCCCAGCCCTGAAGGCCCAGCCCAGGTGGCCCAGCCCAGGCATGGCTTGCCTCCCAGCAGCTCCATGCTCATGGGGGTGCAACCCCAGAAATTTTCACCTGGGGCCATGACTCCCCATGCTACGCCACTGAATGAGGATGTGGACCTGAGCTCACCACATCCAAGCCCATCACTCAAGACACTGCCCCACCAGTGGCTTTCATATAAGCTTCAGCCTGCCACTGGTGCTGTGCCTCTCACTACAGCCAGGCATGAGAAAGAGTCAATGTCTCTGCACTAGGAAAAGTTTTGCTTGCTGAGTTTTTTGCAGCTGCAAGCCAGGCTGGTAGTCAGCTGGCAACACTGCTCTCACATTTCCCACACGAACACATTTCTGCTTCATCTTTTTGCTTTAAAGCATTCAACTAAGTGCAAACATACCCCATGAATTTACCTGAAATTAAAGTGTTGTGAATTTCATTTCATTCTCAGAATTAAAATCGGATCCTCAGTATCAATTACTGCTTTGCTGGGATCTGCTGAATAAATAATTAAAGGCAAAACTTTGGTATACATTACATCAACACCAGCTTTTCCCAGCCTCTGCCCAACCCTGATTACATATTAACCTAACAAAAATGTCTTACTTTTTGGTGAGTCAAATGCCAGATGACAGACACTGTTATTGAATGACTGCACATTTTAGATTGTGAATTATGAAAATAAGATTCAGAATATGGTCTTAAATGCCTTTAATTCTACTTAACAAAATTAACACCAGTTTATAGCAAGTACTATAATTAAATTGTTTTTGTGGACCATGTTAAGATAATACTGCATAATTAAGCACATAATCCATCTAAAGTTAAGGCACTTTCAAGGCTCAAGTTCTATGCACACATTTGAAAGAAAGCTCTACTGTTGTCAGTGAGACTTACCGTACTTCGGAGCATACATGCAAGCAAAAGATTGGGCTAAAAATCTCATTACTGTCAATGTGACTGTTAAGCACTAAAATGAGACTTAAAAGAGTTTAGCCTTGGCTGGATTCTGTGCAACTGCCTCTAACAGCAGCTTGATGTGCTAACATTAGCAAGTGAAAATGTGTATCTGTGCTGGGAAAACCTTCACATCCCAATTTGTGCTGCTAAAGTAACAGGAGCCAGCCAGGATATTAAAAAACAAACAAACAGCCAGATAACCCTGTTGGACATTATCTACTTGCATGGTGTTTAGTTATCCCATATAATTACCATTTTTGTTACAATGTATTCTATTGATGGAAGAGACAAGCTATAGTTAGAAATAAATAAATAAATACATAAATAAATAAAGGCTCTACCTTGATCCCTAACATTACTTAATAAAATGCATGGATGTCTAAAGATGATGAGGAATGGGGAAATAAGGAGCCTTCATTATATTGATAATATTTATTAAGGCTTTCCAGATATGTGGATGTTTGTTCCTGAAGCAGAGTTATCTTTTAGGTTGCTAGAACCCCCAAGAAAAACCCACATTAGGGAGCCCTTTTTTATTTCCTGTCAGAAAATGGGGGGGGGGGTATTGTTTTGTTTGTTACTATGTAATGCATTTTATGTTTTTATCCTGCCTTGTGATGTTCAGGTGAAGGGTGTTGTTTAGTCGTTTAGTCGTGTCTGACTCTTCGTGACCCAATGGCCCAGAGCACGCCAGGCCCTCCTGTCTTCCACTGCCTCCCGCAGTTTAGTCAGACTCATGCTGGTAGCTTCGAAGACACTATCCAACCATCTCGTCCTCTGTCGTCCCCTTCTCCTTGTGCCCCCCATCTTTCCCAGCATCAGGGTCTTTTCCAGGGAGTCTTCTCTTCTCATGAGGTGGCCAAAGTATTGGAGCCTCAGCTTCACGATCTGTCCTTCCAGTGAGCACTCAGGGCTGATTTCCTTCAGAATGGAGAGGTTAGATGAAGGGTGGTATATAATATTATTATTATTATTATTAATAATAATAATAATAATAATGATAATAATAATAATATCCTGGGAAGTTTTAATGCTGTTCCCCGGGGGTTTTCATCAAGCTGGATGGTAAACAAAACCAAAATTATAAAGGGGAGGGAGAGAGAAAAATATTTGGCAGGTGGCGAAGCCATCACTCTCAAAGTTCCCGGTGTTTCCTACCGAGCAGCCGAGCTGATTCTCTGTAGCAGCAACGAAGCATCTCATTCCCGCTCCCGGAGCTGTCCGTCGAGTTGAACTTTTGAGGGCACATTTTCGGCATATCCCGCGGCGACCCCCACAGCAGCCTGCTTTTTTAAAACAACAACAACGTCCCCCTCCCCGCCTCGAAACAGCCGCTCCCCCCCCCCCCGACAAAGTACCTGCTACCGAGCCAGAGACAAGACCAAGCAAAGCAGGAGCCGGCCGCCCGCCGCCCGCCGCCCGCCTCCCCCGGCCCCGGGGCGCCCCTGGGGGGTCTCCCGCCCGCTCTGCCTCAGGTTCCCTTCCGGGCTCCCGGCAGCTCCAGCTCGGCGCGCGCGGGGCGGGGCGGCCCGTCCTGGCGGCCGCCCCTCTCTCTCCCCTCCCGCTCCCATTCATTTGCTCAGCCCCGAGAGGAGCGGGACGCACGGACGGCGGCGCTGCAGGTGAGTTGCCGCGCTCCGCCGCCCCCGAGGGGGGCCCTCGGCGCTTCAGCCCCAGCGGAGGAAAAAGAAGGAGCCGCCGCCGCCGCGTCCCGTTTCCCCGGGGGCGCCTTCCTGGGCGCGTGGCTGCCCCGCTCCGGGCGCCCCTCCGCGGCAACGGGGCTGAGCCGAAAAGCCCACGAAGCGCCCTGGCCGCCTCGCGGGGAGCAGGAGCCCCCGGTCCTCCGCCGCCCCCTCTCTCCCCCTCGGCGCCCGCTCCCGGCTCCCGGGCTGCTGCCTGAAGCGCTCGCCCTCCAACGTGTCTCGTTCATTTCCTTGCAGGCGGGGGGCGGGGGGAGGGGGCGGGAAGACCCCGCCGCCTCCGCCGTTTGTGTCGTGACTTTCCCCGGGTGCGCTTCCCCTCCGGTCTTCTTGGCCGAACATCCACCTGTTGCGGCGGAGCCCAGGCGCCCCGGGAGGCTGGCCGGGCCGGTAATGGGGCTGGCCGGTGGCGCCGCTTCCATCCTGCGGACAAAAGGGCTGCCGCCCCCGCGAAACCAGGAGCAGCTCTCTGGGGCTCGAGGGCTTCGCAGGCCCTTCATCTCCCCTCCATTGGCGCCTCAGCCCCCAGCCCCGCTGGCGCGGCTCCTGCTCACGCGGATGGGGCGGCCGCTCCCCGGTTGCAAATGGTGCCCGTAAGGCCACCTCAGAGACGCCCCTGGGACCCAGTTGCTGCCGTCTTCCCCGCCGTGTGATTAAACCTCGCACTCCTTTGCGGAGCTGGTTTGGAGCCCTGACTAGATCACTGGTGCAAATGGAAGGGCATGGAAAACAGTTTCCTAGTTCACACTGGCAGCCAGGACTTAGTTGATTTAATGTCTTATGACACCGCAGTGACATCACAGTCGTGTCCATAGCAGCCACAGGTGTGGTGAGACAGGATTGTGAGCAATCCAGCAATCCTAACTCTGGCTGCGGAGCAGCTGCATCTGGAGCCCTGCTGCTCCTGCGGGTGAGGGGGGCAGGTGTGGGGTGGCTTGTTTTGGCTGCCCTAGCTGTAGGTTTGTGCAGCTGAGAGAGCAGAGGATCAGGGCCTTTGGGGATCTGCAGGACTTTGAATCCAAAGTCAAGACTTTGAATCGGGCACAGCAGTGGCCAAGCCCTCCTGGCAGGAGGGGGCTGGTGGAGGCTCAGCTGTCTTGTCTTCATCACCTCGGCCAGCACAGATCTGGAGGTGAGGATTGCACTATAAGTTTTGAACCATATTAGCTTAGTTTGATGTATAGAGCTGTGTTTTAACCTATAAGAGAGCTTATTGTTTAGGGCTGTATTCTGCTGTTCGCTTCTAGCATGATTTAGGACATTGCTTCCCCAAGTGGGCTGTAATGCTCCCTGTGGGGCAGTGGGATTACTTAGGGGGCGCTGAGAAGCGGGGGGGGGGGGGCACTGAAGGTGATAAGGACTATCAGACTTTGGAAAGTTGACAAAACTGGATCCGACTTTGAAAAGTTGGTATCACTGGCTCAAGTTGATCAGTTTTGCTGAATTAAGTAAACAAAATAGTTTTATTTGGGTTTTGAGTGAAGGTGAAATTAATGGTTACTATTTTGAATGTTATTGTGTTAATGTCTTCCTTAATGGGCCATGCAAACTGCTATTTTGAATAATGCTTTTTATAAGGTAGGGTAGTAGACCCTGGGGATGAGTTTATGGAACCAAAGTGGCAGTGATCCATGAAAGATTTTAGGAGATATGAGATGGGAAAAGCTTTTTATCATATATTTTATTTCAGATGTACTGAAGCATTCTAGACATGGAATGGAAATCTGATACAGACCATACTGGAATAGACTATGTTATGGGATTTCCCTTAGCATAGGGACAACAGTGGCCAAGCCCTCCTGGCAGGTATTCGTGTAGAGGCTGGGTAGCATTTTGTAGTCTAAAAGAAAGCAGAACAAAACATTTGGCACCAGTTTGGCTGCAGGAGTTGTCAGAAGAAGGCATATAAGGTGCCATCCAACCGTCTTAGGGACGCCACTCCAAATTTATGTAATGTTTACTCCTTAGCCCTGTCTTCTCCTGAAGATGTCCCACAAGGCATGTATATATTGCCCAATATACCCATATTTCAGCATAGTTGACACAAACTAGTATATTTATTTAGCTGGAGTATTGTGTACGCACATGTGCCCCCCTCTTCTTGATTAGGTGAAACTTGTTGCTCAGTGAGACACAGGTCTTTGTCTAGCAAACTTTCCATCCAGTCCTGGCTTTCACCCCTCAGATCTCCGGGGAAAGGGCATTTGTCTTCCCAGAGATGCAAGATCTTGCTGGAAACAGGCGCCACTTCTCCACTGACTGCAGGGCGAGGGAGGCACCTGCAGGGGCTCTGCATCTTGTGCCGCCCGAGGCAGCGGCTTCACCCCACCTCATGGACAGGCTGGCTGTGCCTGTGATCCCAGGAGAAACTCATGCAGTTCTGAGGAGCTTTCCTAGTTAACTATTAGAGAATCAGGGAGAACATGTGGTTGACATAAAATAAACCTTTCTTTATGTGTTGGTAGCGGTCGTCTTGTTGAAAGGAGAATGTTTACAGAAAGAATTTCCAGGCATAGCACTGACATGTGAAGAATCTGAGAATGCTGAACAAATGCAACTATAGAGCATTAAGCTTCCTGTCTCGTTTGGGATAAAATCTGGGAAATATATATTCTTAACTGAATTTATTAAATGTATAGGGAGGGGGAGGTCAAAGGAAGTACTGTCGTATTGTTTTCGGTCTTTTTGTTTGTGCGTAGATTATGAAGTACAACTACTGTCCTGAATTCCAGAAATAGCATCACGTATTTACTACAGATTGCTTATTCCACTGTTAAAATACGAAAACCTTAAATCGCTTGTTTAACTTTTAGTCACTTTATAGCAAACCTTAAATCACTTGAAACAACTGAGTGCTGTGTTTCGTTCTAAACTTTCTCTGAGATAAAAGATGGCTATAGTGAGAGTTAAAGTGAGATGTTAAAAAGTGTGTGTTTTTTTTGGGGGGGGGGTTTCCAGAAAATGGTTCATATTGCTTTTTTTGTATAATTGTTGGTTAAGAGCGTTAACCATTACTATCTTTCAGTGAAAAGTTTGAACTCATTCATGTGTTAGCAATCCCAAAATTTTTTACCCCAAAATGTAAATGTATAGTGAAAAAGTACATAATAAGGTGAACAGAAATAAGGTGGAGTTTAAATATTCACATGTATTGTGAAAAGGTATGCAAATTGATACTTAATTTTCTACAACTATTTGTATCACATCTGTCCTGTACTTGTTGCAAAGTGTGTTCTAGGTCTTATAAGCCAACATGGCAACCCCTCCCCCAGATGTTGCTAGGCTGCAACTCCTGCGTCTCTGATATTGGCCGTGCCGGCTGGGGGTGATGGCAGCTCTGCCCTCCAGGTGGTGTTGTGGGGGCTGCCCCTCTCTGAGATTGTCTCATATTCTAGTTCCAAGCTTCAAGGGAGTAGTGTCTGCCATTTTGTAGCACAAATGTCATCATGCACTCACAAGTCAGTCACCCCCTTGAACTGGCAGACTTGGGAATACTGAGGTCTGCAGAAGTACAAAGAAAGTGCTTTTTGGGGGGAGGTTGGGGTTGGGAAGTAGGAGGTGGGAGCTTGAGTACTGCAAAGTGAATGGTGAATAGTTCCTTTTGAGAATTTTTTTTTTGTAATAAGCAAATAACGGCAGCAGCAACAAATGTGAATGTTTGTTCCTTAAGCAGGGTTACCTTTTCGTTTCCTAGGAGAAGTGTAAGAGGTTCCCATGTGAGCTCAGGAGACATATTTTGAAATGTGTGTTTCCACTTTCTCCCTGACTCTGCCGCACTACAGTTCCCCCTTGTGACCTTAGATGTGCACAACCTGAGATCTGATCATCTAACTTGTGTTCTCCCTGTGAGGGGTTTATATACTGGTGGATATGCGCTGTGAGTGGCTTTTGAATTACATCATACTCTATGTTCTGTTGTTCCAGTGTGGGTGGAATAGTAGGGGATGATGAGGCAGGTGTTTTTTATTTATTTTCCTCTTACGTTATGCTCAATAGGAGGGAAATTGCTTCCACCATCCCAGACCTGATGGGTGTGTCCATGGAATGAAGAAGTTTAGGATTTGGCATAGCCATGCCCCACCCCAAACTCATTTCCTCCTCCTCCTCCTTCTGTAATTTTACCAGTGGTGGAGTTTTCTGCTGGTGTTTCAGGTGAGTTTCACTGGCCTTGGTGTCATCCTGGTGGCATAATGCCATTTCTGCTTGTGGAGTGGGGCTGAATACATGACAGCTGAAATGTCAGAGGAGTTTGCAAAAGAGTGTGTTAAATTTTGTTGTTGTTTTTTTTAAATGATATTTATTAAAGTTTCACAAAAATACAGAAAACAAAGAAAAAAGTATAAATTACAGCAAAAAAGCAAAAAGTAAGAAAAAACATACAAAATAAAACAGTTAAAAACACACTAATGTTCCATAACCTATCTTCCTTACTCTTATTTCCCCAGACCTCCTCATACCTCCCTTCTTTGTATTCCAATTCAGTTTGTTGGTTCAGCAAATCCTTACCATTAATCTTTTACCCAATTGTTAACCTTTTTTTTTTCCATGTCTCTTAAAGCATTACAGCTAAAAACCTCTTAATTTCTATCCAGCATCCTTCTAAAGTTCCTTAATTTTACAATATTTCTGTAAATAGTCCTTAAATTTTTTCCAGTCTTCTTTCACCGACTCTTCTCCCTGGTCTCGGATTCTGCCAGTCATTTCCGCCAATTCCATGTAGTCAATCACCTTCATCTGCCATTCTTCCAAAGTGGGTAGATCTTGTGTCTTCCAATACTTTGCGATAAGTATTCTTGCTGCTGTTGTAGCATACATGAAAAAGGTTCTGTCCTTCTTTGGCACCAGTTGGCCGACAATGCCCAAGAGAAAGGCCTCTGGTTTCTTCAGAAAGGTATATTTAAATACCTTTTTCAGTTCATTATATATCATTTCCCAGAAAGCCTTAATCTTTGGGCACGTCCACCAAAGGTGAAAGAATGTACCTTCAGTTTCTTTACATTTCCAACATTTATTATCGGGCAAATGATAAATTTTTGCAAGCTTGACTGGGGTCATGTACCACCTGTATATCATTTTCATAATATTCTCTCTTAAGGCATTACATGCCGTAAACTTCATACCTGTGGTCCATAACTGTTCCCAGTCAGCGAACATAATATTATGTCCAACATCTTGTGCCCATTTAATCATAGCAGATTTCACCGTTTCATCCTGAGTATTCCATTTCAACAGCAAGTTATACATTCTTGACAAATTTTTAGTTTTGGGTTCTAACAATTCTGTTTCTAATTTTGACTTTTCCACTTGGAAGCCTATTTTCTTATCCAAATTATATGCCTCCATTATCTGATAGTAGTGGAGCCAATCTCTCACTTTATTTTTTAATTTTTCAAAACTCTGCAGTCTCAATTTATCTCCTTCTTGCTCCAAAATTTCCCAATATGTCGGCCATTTGGCCTCCATATTGAGCCTTTTCAGAGCTTTTGCTTCCATTGGTGACAGCCACCTTGGGGTTTTATTTTCCAATAAGTCTTTGTATCTTATCCAGACATTAAACAATGCTTTCCTAACAGTATGATTTTTAAATGCTTTGTGTGCTTTGACCTTATCATACCATAAATATGCATGCCATCCAAATACATTGTTAAAACCTTCTAAATCCAAAATGTCTGTATTTTCAAGAAGTAGCCATTCTTTCAGCCAGCAGAAAGCTGCTGATTCATAATAAAGTTTAAGGTCTGGCAGGGCAAATCCACCTCTTTCCTTGGCGTCAGTTAATATCTTAAATTTTATTCTGGGCTTCTTGCCCTGCCAGACAAATCTAGAAATATCTCTCTGCCACTTCTTGAAACAGTCCATCTTATCTACAATTTGTAATGTCTGAAACAAAAACAACATTCTAGGCAATACATTCATCTTTATCACAGCAATACGGCCCAGCAACGAGAGTTTCAAATTTGACCAAATTTCTAAATCTTTTTTCACTTCCGTCCAACATTTTTCGTAATTATCTTTAAATAAGTTCCCATTTTTGGCTGTCATATTAATCCCCAAGTATTTCACTTTCTTTACCACATTCAATCCTGTCTCATTCTGAAATCTCTCTCTTTCAATCGGTGTTAAGTTTTTCTCTAAAACCTTAGTTTTTAACTTGTTCAATTTAAAACCTGCCACCTGACCAAATTCCTGAATTAATTCTAAAACTCTTTTAGTACTAGATTCTGGCTCCTGTAACGTCAATACTAGGTCATCTGCAAATGCTCTCAATTTGTACTGTTTAGCTCCGACCTGTATGCCCTTAACCAACCGGTCCTTTCTAATCATATTTAGCAAAACCTCCAGGACCGATATAAAAAGCAGTGGGGAAATTGTGCACCCCTGTCGTGTCCCTTTTTCTATCTTAAATTCTTCCGTAACCACATTATTTACAATTAATTTAGCCTTTTGTTCAGAGTATATTGCACCTATACCATTTTCAAAACCTTGGCCTACCCCCATCCCATGCAGATTCTTCTTCATAAAACTCCAAGAGATATTATCAAAAGCTTTCTCCGCGTCAACAAATATCAATACTGCTTTGGTGTTTATATTCACTTCTAATTTTTCCAAAATATCAATTATATTCCTCAAATTATCAGACAGGTATCTTCCCGGGAGAAAGCCCGCTTGGTCTTTATGAATATCTTGGCCAAAATGTCTGCAAAAATTTTGTAATCCACATTAAGTAACGATATAGGGCGATAGTTCTTAAGCTGAGTCTTTTCAGTCTCTGTTTTCGGTATTAGTGTGATGTACGCCTCTTTCCACGATTCTGGTGCCCTTTTCCCCTCCAGTATTTCATTGCAGACTTCCTTCAAAGGTTGCAGTAACCACTCTTTCAAAGATCTATAGTATCTGGAAGTCAGCCCATCCGGTCCTGGAGATTTGCCCAATTGCATATTTTGTATGGCACCTTCTACTTCCTGTTCAGATATTTTATAGTTCAGCATTAATTTACTTTCTTGAGAGATTTTTTGTAGGCCATTTGTCTTCAAAAATTGGTCTATGTCCATTTCCTTCTGTGGCCCTTGTGTGTATAATTGTTTAAAGTACTTCTGGAAGCAATTTCTAATCTCATTTGGATTATGTATACTCTTTCCTTCCACTTCTAAATTTATAATAGTATTTAATTTTTGTCTTTTTTTCATTTGCCAGGCCAACAGTTTTCCACATTCATTAGCTGATTCAAATGTTTTTTGTCTCATTTGTTTGATTTTCCATTCTATTTCCTGATTCATCATTTCCATATATTGTACTTGATATAATTTTATTTCTCTCAAAATATCCTGGGACTTTGGTTTTGCTCTCAATTTCTTCTCTCCTTCTTTTATTTTTTCCAAAATTTTATCTTTCTTTTCATTTTGACTTCTCTTCTTTATTGCATTCTGTTGTATCAAAAACCCTCTCATCACAGCTTTGCTTGCGTCCCAGATTACTCTTTTTTCTACATTGGTATTCATATTTATTTCAAAATAGTCTCTCAAAGTCTTTTGGGCCTTTTTGTAAACTTCTTCATCTCTAAATAAGGTGTCATTCATCCTCCATCTAAAGGATCCGGTTGTTGTTTGTTTCATCTCCATCCTTACAGCATTATGGTTGGAACAAGTTTTTGGGCAGATTTCTACCTTCTTTATCTTTGGTGCCATTCCTCTAGTTATCCATATTTGGTCAATTCTAGTCCATGTCATCTTGGCTTCAGAAAAAAAGGTTCCTAAGAGTGTGTTAAATTTTGAACTGCGTGGTTTCTATATGCAAAGCTGCACTTCAGTCTAGGAGATTTCTGCAGTGTTATCTTAGCCACACTGTTCATGAGAGATCATGGGAAATCTGGAGCGGGAGAAGCTTTTATTACAAATTCAAGAAAATACACCCACTCTTCAGTTTCAGATTGCCCGTTATGTTGGGGAAACATTTCAGACTTAGTGCAAGTAATGTTTCTTTTTGTATCATGCAAAAACTGTGAAATGACCTTGACTCCCATGCCACATTCTGACATTTCAGGTCAGTTCATGAAAATACCCCCCTAAATACCAATGTTCTTATCTGTATGAATAAAGCTTACTTTTTGTCTTCAGAAAAACCTTCATAATTTTGATTACTTTTACCTACACATTTCACAACTTGGCATGGCAGCATTAATCCTATAACACTGCCTTTTCCATCACATTAATAAAGAACAATAAGTTTCCTGAACAATTTTTTAAATGCTTTCTTTGCGTATTTATACACTTGTGAGTTTAGATTCCGGTCTGAACTGATAAGGCTGAACATGTTGCATTAGCACCAAAGGGGTCTTTTTTGGTTCAGCAGCTGTGGATATATTTGTCCAGGTCTGACAGAATTCTTTAGGAGTTGGACGTACTCAGCGGAGCAATTAAAAGGTGGGTGGGTGAGTGTGAAATCAAGGATAAAGAGCTCTCATACCTAATTGAGATGATCAACCCAATACTGGTGTGTTCTTTCCTTTTGCTCTTAATGGAAGGTCAGCTTCAAAGATGCGGGCACCGAGAAAATGTTAAGAGTGTGGAATCTACTAATTTAAAACCTTTCAGCAATCGGGAAATGGTAATCAAATACAACAAAGCATTGTCACTGTGAAGTCCATAATAGTTTCTGTGACGGGGGTGGGGTATCATAAGCTGTAATGGCAGGAATGAATCTTGCTTTGCTTTCCAATTATATCTGTTTCTAATTCTCAGGTTGGCACATCCCTGGAGGATATGCAGCCACCCTGATTCAGATAGAATTGGAAACCACACTTTGTGGAGGTATCCAGACAGGGGCAGGGCATCCTGTTTCACCACTTGAGGGGGAACAGAAAGTGCTGCCTTGCCCTGCTGCCCCCCCACCTGCTCTACTGCAGCCTACTCTGCCCCTGCTGTGGACCCTGCTGCATTTGCCCCTGGCAGAGAAGCACGACCATCACAGGAGCCAATCTGGGGTGAGATCTTACCTCAGATAGACACGATCTTGCCCAAAATTGGCTCCAGTGCTCTACTGATGGTGGAGGTGTTGGGGCAGGTGGGATACCCACAGGCATGCCACCTGGGGGAGGGGCTGCTGCCTGAGGCTGTGGCCTCACCCTGCTTAATGTATCCAGAACACTGTTCCATTTGTGCTGGATTACTTGTGGGTTTTGCATTCTGAGGATGTGGACAAGCTGCTTGCAGGATTAGAGCTGACCACCTGTTTGCTTGACCCTTGCCCACCTGGGCTTCTTAGAGCTAGCTGAAGGGGATTGACTGGGTCAGTCATTGCCTAGGGGGAGATACCACCTGCCTTAAAGGAGGTAAAGGTGTACCCCTTCCTTAAGAGGACTTCCCTGGCCCCAGAATAATATTCTCTAGTGACAAATATCCTGTGGCAATATGCTTGAAAGAGTTCAGGAAGCCCAACTTCAGACATGTTCGAAAGAAGCTGACTATCTGCACCCATTTCAGTCTGGTTGCAGGCCCCATCATGACGCTGAAACTGCCTTGGTTGATGACATTTGTTGGGAAGGAGGTGGGGAGTGTGTGACCCTGTTCATTACCCTTGTCCTCTCTGCTGCTTTTGTTATTGTCAGTGGTATTTTCCTGGAGTGGCTCTGGGAAGTGGGAGTTGTAAAATAGATGCCTCTTCTGCGCACACAGCCTTTAGGAATAAGGAATTGCAGAAGGTGTTGGGGGCAGTCGGGCTCTCAGAGCCACTCAGGAAAGATCCACTGTTCTGTTAAGCCCTGAGGTTTAAGAATGCCCTGCAGGAGCTTCTGGAGAAAATTAATTTTCCTACCATGAATTTCTATTCTGAATCTACTACCAGGGTGTTCCACCCACCTCTTCTTCTTAAGCCACCAGGACATAAGTGGCTACTAATAATCAAATTTATTCTGCCAGCACCACACGTCAGGGAAACTGATAGGAATGCCTGCAGTTAATTATCTTCTTTTGCCTCATTACTTAATGTTTCTTAATTAATTGTTAATGTCATGGGTAGGCAAACTAAGGCCCGGGGGCCGGATCTGGCCCGATTGCCTTCTAAATCTGGCCTGAAGATGGTCCGGGAATCAGTGTGTTTTTACATGAGTAGAATGTGTGCTTTTATTTGAAATGCATCTCTGGGTTATTTGTGGGGCATAGGAATTTGAGCTTGTGCATTAAGCAGCCATTTCTTCTTTTGAGTGTTCCCAAAATCAGATTCCTGCTTGTGAATGTGGATTCACTGGTTCGTACCTAGTGTCAGTATAGTAACTTGTATTAAAATGCGCTTGATCGTCACTTGCATTCAAGACTGCTTGCCAGCGGAGGCCAGGTAACTCCTGGCGAGAAAGAGTCAAGGGTTAAAATGTCCCTGCCTTCCAGAGGTGTGTAGTCTCGTTGCCAAGGCCCTTAAGGCACACTGGACCCAAGCTGAGGCGTTTCTCCGATAACAAAATCCAATTTTGTTTGTTCGTGTTCCCAAGGAGGGAGCATTTCATCTGAAGAATGTCCTGACATCATAACAGCAAAGGTTGGGTCACCCGTTGTGGCAAAGGAATTGGAAGTCAGAATACAGTTATGTCTTAAATGAAAACCAGCTACAGCTTGGCTCATCTTACATAGCAATTTTGGTTCCCTTAAAACAGTGCTGCTTTTGAGGTACGTGAAATAAACGTGGAGATCGCCTATCCGAGGGGTAGGCAACCTAAGGCCCGGGGGTCGGATGTGGCCCAATCGCCTTCTCAATCCGGCCCACGGACGGTCCAGGAATCAGCATGTTTTTACATGAGTAGAATGTGTCTTTTTATTTAAAATGCATCTCTATGTTATTTGTGGGGCATAGGAATCTGTTCATTCCCCCCCCCCCAAAAAATATAGTCTGGCCCACCACATGGTCTGAGGGAGGGTGGACTGGCCCACGGCTGAAAAAGGTTGCTGACCCCTGCCCTAAACCATATGAGGCAGGGTACCTGACGGGCTGACCAGTTAATTTAATATCTTCCTTTTGTGCTCTCTCATTCGGAGATAGCACCTTCTTTTGGGAACCCCCCATATTTGTTCAGCTGGTGCCAACTGTTTTGTTCCCTGGAACATTAATTGGCTGTTGTTGTGATTGACTAGCTAAAACCTGATGCTGTTTTAATATGCTGTTTTTGTTGCACCTCTCAGTATTTGACTATTACATAGCATATTGCTTTTAAGTAATGTTTTGTAAGCCGCCTTTAAGAACTGTGGCTGAAAGACGGAGTCACATAAATAACATAAACTGCAAAATACACCCCACTCCTAAATCTCAGCCCTTGTATTTGTTGTTTGAAACACCACAGCTTTGAAGCAGCAGAAGAGATGGAAAATAAGTATCTTCTGAAAATGTGGTCAGATGACAGAAAAAGTGAACTTTGAGTAGAATTGTTCTAAATTTTTTGTTCTGAGCTGCTTAAACTGCTTAAATATTGTCATAGTAGCTGCAAGAGTTAAAGGCATACACCTTCATTCTTCTAATATTATGACCCATTTTAGCCTCGTAGCCACTGTTCCCTACAGAACAAAGAAGAATTGTTTAGGGCTTTTGTTAGAAATACTGAGCCCTTGCTGGAGTTGTCAAAGTTTTCTTTTGGTAATGAATGACCCTGAATTGCTTGCTGTAATTAAATCTGTATGTAGCCTAGTGGGGAAAGCTGGATGAAATGCTCATTTGTTGCAGCCACAGTCTTTTCACATAGATGTTATGTTGGTAGAAAGAGGCACCTAAAACCCCTTTTTGCCGGGGGTGGGGGGGAGTTTTTTTTTGACTGATAAACACTTTCTGCTGACTTTGCACAAATGTTTAAAGTACCCAAAATGGATGTTAGTTGTGGGAGGCCAGACCAGTCCACTACCCAAGAGGGTGGGGGGCAGATAAAGGACGTCGGAGGGCGAATTTCAGGCAGTGATGCATCTTACTCCCAACTGCTTAGGATTTGCAGCTTCACAGGATCTTCTTAATTTTTTCTTGCGTTGATGCCAGCCAACATAAGAAAGTTTAAGTTAAAAGCGTTTCGCATTTATTAACAACACCATCATCACCATCAATGCACAGGGTTCTTTTATGACATCATAGTAAACAAGGTCTCTTCTCCCAAGAAGCTAGGTGTGATGCTGGCAGACTGATGTGTTGGGCTGCCAGCCAAATGCCAGGTCTGCTGCCAAATTTCTATAAAGCAGAAATGGAAAAGGGGAGTTACCTTGAGGAAAGTTCTTAAACTCCTCTTGCCTGTACCCCTTGCAGCAGGGGTTCTTCTCATCTCGAAGCCTTATTGAGGGAAAAACAATTTAAACAAATTTGGAGAGGGAAGCAGAAGTAGATAGTGGGTTCAGTGTATCTCGTCTAATGCACAATAAAGGTTGGAAGGCCACCTGTCATTGATACTTTAGTTGAGATTCCTGCATTGCAGGGGGTTGGAGTAGATGACCCCCAGGGTCCCTTCCAACTCTGCACTTATATGATTCTGGAAAATCACAACTTGCCTCTTCAAGAGTAACTTAACAGCCAGCCTGATTCTGACATGCATATTTGTTTTATTTATTTATTTTGTTGTTGTTTTTCCTGTGAAGCATCTCGAGGCAATTTCACAATACAGTAAAAACATGTATAAAATAACAGCTATATAAAAGCAGTTAAAGCATATATATGAAAACAATTTCAGATCCAATACTGATACTGACTTGCAAATCTTCCTGGCTAGTCTGTCCATGAAGGAGAGTTCTGGAGAACAATGGGTGGCTGCGAGTCCATAGTCCAGGGCAGCCTCAGATGAAGCACTTCTTTGTGTCCTGTGAAAAACAAAGTTGTTTTAAAGCAGTCACAAATAGTAGTAGCGATCCTGCTGCAACATGCTGTTTTCTTTTTTTTAAAAGGGAACATTCATTGATAGATGCTATGTAAATGTAAATATGACAAGGTGATTATAAATAATGCGCAAATTGCTGGAAAAAACTGCATTTCTCTGGATCGCATCAAAGTTAAACACACCAATTATCTCAGCGCAAATGTTATTTGGCATTCACTTCTGATTACAAGAGCCTTCTGAAGAAATGACAAGACAATTACAGGGCTTGAGTTATTTTTCAGCGTCAGCAGAAAAGCAAAGGTGTTATAACATGAAGCCTGCCCTTTGGGCACAGCTAGCACAGAAGTACAGTAGGTGTGTCTTGTAAGCTCTGTTTTAGCAGTGCATTTTAAAGGAAATCGCAATCTGACATTAAGGCAAAATAACATACGTTTCAAAACCTCATTGTCTTTGCTAGAGGTACTGGCTCTGATCCATCTCTAATTATAGATGATCCCTATAGCCCAATAACCATATAACCCTATTAACTTGGAAATATGCTCTGTGGCATTCAATGAAACTCCATCCAGTGGAGGTGTGCATAGGATTATAGCGTTAGTTTGCCCTCCTCATCAGAGACACACATTCCCGGTCACATCAAAGGAGCATGCAGCCAGCTCGTAGCCTTGATTAGCATGTTCATGCAAATACAGCCCACATTAGCCACATGAGGAATTATTGCTGGATCACGGTGATTGTATTTTTAAACAGAGAGAGCTAGTATTTTTAGGATGCCAGCCTCAAATTGTTCCTGGCATTATTTGGTACTATAACCAAATCACTGTTATTACTTGTTTGCATATGGTCACACTGTTGGCACTCTGTGAAACGGTTTCCCTAGTATTCTTGATAACATGGGACGTGTTAATACTCCTCTCCTCCAGAGCATCAACTGTCACTATGGTACTTCTCCCTGGAGACCAGGGATGGAGAACCTGTCTTCCTCCAGATGTTGCCAGACTCCCCTCCCCTCAGCCCCAGCCAGCATGGCCAGCGGTCAGAGAAGATGGGAGTTGGAGTGCAGTGACACCTGGAGAGCCACAGGTTCTCCATCTCTGCTCTCCACTGAGGGGCAAATGGTATAATATGCTTGTTTAGCTGCATGTAATGTTAACTCAGTGACTGCTTCTTCGCTCCAAAGGGGCAACTTCTATGGTGAAACTGGAAGGAAGGAAGAGCACTTAGAACTACAGATCTAAATATAAATAAAGATCTAAAAGTGTTTGAGATACATGCTCTTTTGAGGTGGAGGAGAAATGGTGGGAAAGTTACAAATTTCCACCTCCCAAGGTTGCTTTAGAACTGAGAAGTGACTAATCTGTTAATGTTCAACACAAACCAGAGTTTTGCTTGCACCTTCTTCTTTACAAAGACATGTGCTACCCATGTGAGGTAGGATGTATTGTCTTTGGCAGGAGATTTTAGAATGGCAGGCCTGCAGCTTTATTACGGTAGACAATGAGCCTAGAGTGTCTGCGTTATCCTCTTTTTTAGAGTCACTTTCACTTTGGCAAAACATCCATGTATTTTTATTCCGTCTGAATACGCAGTACAGTGGTACCTTGGTTCTCAAATGCCTTGGTACTCAAACAACTTGGAATCCAAACACTGCAAACCTGGAAGTAAGTGTTCCGGTTTGCAAACTTTTTTGGAAGCCAAATGTGTTCTGTTTTGAGTGTTACACTGAGGTTTGTCTGTTTTTGCTATTTATTTTGCATTTTTGTTTTGCGGCTCTTTTTTGTGACTCTGTGGAACCCAGTTTAGCTACTGATTGATTGATTGATGGTGTGACTGCAGGACATTGTTTATTGCTTTCATTTTATGGATCAATGGTCTCGTTAGATAGTAAAATTCATGTTAAATTGCTGTTTTAGGGGTTGCTTTTAAAAGTCTAGAACGGATTAATCCATTTTGCATTACTTTCTATGGGAAAGTGCACCTTGGTTTTTGGAACGCTTTGGTTTTGGAATGGACTTCTGGAATGGATTAAGTTTGAGAACCAAGGTACCACTGTAGTCCAGATAGACTCAGGCTTGAGGAGACTGAGGTTTTGATTAAACCTGGTGAAGTGTCAAACAGCACAGGTGGCTTTTTGCCGGCAGGGTGTTGCAAAGGGATTAATCTATGAAAGTGTTTGCTATGGTTACCAGGTGAGAAGAAGTGTTTTGCTTAGAGGAAACACCAAGCCTTGATTACAGAGAACTTTTGACACAATAAGCTATCTTGTGCTAGCCATTTCCCCACCACCCAGCCCTCCCTGCCTGCTTGTAAGAGAAGTCTGGGACCCACAGCTCGTAAATCAAGGCCAAAAGAGCAAGATGCACTGCATCCTTTGAGAAAAAAACTATGAGCTGTTTTGAATCTCTGTGCTGGAAAGTGCCTTCACAGTCAGGGTTTCCAGTGTGTTTATCCAAGGCATACACCCAGAAAAGCACCTGTGCTGTAAGTCATACATTATATGACATGTGAATCAAGGCACATTCCTTCGGTGCTGATGCCACTCGCTGATTCCCATTTGCTGTTCTCATGGCTGTGCTGCCTCCCGTGGGTCTCCGGCTTGCATTTTGGAAGGAGGAAACTGACTGGGGTTTGGGTGGGTAGCTGAGGCAAACATAAGTGCACTGGGGGAAAGGTGGTGGGCAGAGAACCGTGGAGCAGGGAGGGCTCTAAATTCAGTGCTTGGCACCCAGGCAAACAGAAAGGGAAGGGATAGTATCTTTCTCCCAAGCAAACAGAAAGGGAAGGGATAGTATCAGAAAAACCAGTATTGCTGACAAAAGAGAAAGATCAGCATTGTTGACATGTGAATCCCATACACTGCCACTTTGGCGTAATTCACCGCATAATCATCACACACGCCTTTTTTTGGAAAGAAAAATCATCATTAAAAATGTGACAATTATGCAGTGAATTATGGTACATTCTACAACATTGGCCATTGGCCAAATAGGCAGGCAAGCTGTGATCCACTTCCTAGGCCTAGGTGAAGCTGAAAAGGGTTCACCCAGGCCCAGGAAAAACCCCTTGCCTCCAGCACAACTGCTGGATCCAGGAGAGGCATTGTCACCGTCCCATAACAGAGCCCAATCTGGCTGTAAGCATCATTGCACAACAGATGAAACATGTACAAATGGTTTTTCAATTTTTCTTCTCTTCTTTCTTTATGCTTCCACCACCATTTTTATTCATTGCCCCCCAATTGCACCTGAGGTTACTACGCCCCCCTGGATGACCCCCCCCCCAGGAATGGGAAACACTGATCTAGTGTAAGCTGTGTGCAAGCTCAGGATTTCTTCACTTATAATTATTTATCCCCTTATGTAATGATTATGCGCATTTCAGGACAAAGTTAGTTAATTTGTAAATGCTCATAGCGTGAAGTACTTAGGAGTTGGCCATGACGTTAACAAGTCAGTAGCCCTATCTTTATACATAAAAATGGAAGGCTGTCTTCTTCTAGCCCCCATTTTAGGATTATTGTGCCCCATCACAGTACTGTATTTGCATGAACCCGGGCAGGGGAGGGCACCAGAAGTGAAGAGAAGTTGCAGAATAGTAGCGGGCATGGCATAGGAGTGAGAAGGGAAGGGACACTTATAGGGAAGAAAGCTGCCTTGAGTCCCATCAGGGGAAAAGGCAAGGTATAAAGAAATATATAACAACAATAAGTGGTGGCATGAGAATGAGGTTGAAGATGAAAGCAGGGGCCTGAAAGGGTCTGAAGAATTGGAGGGGGTTGTTGGCATCCGTCTGTCTCGAGAGACCCCCTCCAGGGGTGAAGTCAAACTGCTGTATTAGCAGCAGTGAAGTGACTTCCCAAGGTGCAAGCCTGGGCAGTGTGTATGGAGGTCCTGAGTTGCCCAGATGACAAGACACCCCCCCCCCGCTTGGCCTCACTGCTGTGGCCCAAAGGAAAGCAGAGCAGTACAGTGGTACCTCGGGATCTGAACGGGATCCGTTCCGGAGCACCGTTCACATCCTGAATAGAACGTAAGACGTGACGGCGCGTCTGCACATGCGCTGGTTGCGTTTTGCCACTTCTGTGCATGTGCGCGATGTCATTTTGAGCGTCTGCACATGCGTGAGCACCGGAACCCAGAAGTAACGCACTCCATTACTTCCGGGTTGCCGTGGAGCACAACCCAAAAGCGCTCAACCTGAAGCACATTCAACCTGAGGTATGACTGTACAGTACATTTGGCACCAGCTTGGCTGCAGGAGTTGCTGCAAGGAGGTGTACAAGGCGCCATCAAACCATCTTAGGGACTCTACATTTGTGTAGTGTTTACTCCTTAGCCTTTTCTTTCCCCAAAGATGTCCTGCAAGGCAGTGGAAATTTAGGATCCTTTCCCTAGATTGGCTACTTCCCCAGGTTGATGAGCTCCATCTGCTCATTGGAAGGGGCGTGGCTTCATAATCGGGCAGAAGGTGAAAATGGTACACAATAGCTGTAATGTGTGGGAAGAGATTGCCATGGTTTTTTTCTGTGTGTAGGAGGCTGCACATAAAAAATGGGAGAGGAGGCACAGACTTGAGGGTTGAAGGTGAAAACAAGGGTGCAAAGTGGGGCTGCAGATAGTGGCAGAGCTTCCTGCTCTGGCACCGGGGGGGCGGAGAGCAGATGGGGGCATGGCTGGTGCGTGTCCCAGGGGCATGGTGCATGTCCCGGGTGTGTGGTGTGCCGCCTGCAGGGGCGTGGTGCCCAGCATGGGCGGGGGCAGCTGCGATGGCACCCCACCGGGATCATGCTCCTGGGGGCGGTGCGCTCCCCCCGCACCCCTCTTCCTCCGCCAGTGGCTGCAGAACAGAGAATTGGCTCTAGAAATCGGGTGTGAAAGTGGAAAGTGAACTTAGTACAGTGGTACCTTGGGTTACATACGCTTCAGGTTACATACGCTTCAGGTTACAGACTCTGCTAACCCAGAAATATTACCTCGGGTTAAGAACTTTGCTTCAGGATGAGAACAGAAATCGCACGGCGGCGGCACAGTGGCAGCGGGAGGCCCCATTAGCTAAAGTGGTGCTTCAGGTTAAGAACAGTTTCAGGTTAAGAACAGACCTCTGGAATGAATTACCGTAAGTACGTAACCAGAGGTACCACTGTAGTTCCTTGGGGTAGGAAGGAGAAACTAGGGGTTAATATGAGGTGAATGGCAGGGGGGTTGGAAAGTGGAGAGAGCAGGGGTGCAGCCATGTGTACACGTGTGTGTTTGCGTGTGTGTGTGCGTGCACGCACACCTACTTTCTAGTCTACCCCAATGCAGAAAACCACACTAAATCAACACCATAATTAAAGTTTCCAAAATTCAGAAATTTCAAAGCCCACCAATACATTTGAATTTAAACAATTGTAAAGCAATTTCCAGTCACAGCAGTAAACAATAAAACATGTGCATGACCACAAAGTGAGCTATTGGCTTTAGGTGGTGCTGAAAAAATGTGCTTAGCTGGTTAGAGCAGCCGTAACATGTGAGAGTTGTTTGCAGGTGCCATGCATTCCTGGTGGAAGCTGGCACTGGGGTAAGGAGGCTTGAAACATGGAGCAAACGGCTTGCAGAAACATTCCCTGCAGCTTCTGCATGGCAGCCTTAACATAAGATATGTTCCTTACTATAGCGGAGCAAAGACTGCTTCTGCAGAGGAGAGGCCAACCAAGGAGTGGAGCGTGTCCATGCTTGCTGGGCCAGGGTGTCATGGAAAGAATTCTGCCCACACGCGCAGAGTACAGTGGTATCGGATGTCCCAGGGAAGGAAAGATTTGGAAGCGACTACAGGAAATGTTTTAGTTTGTCAAATGTTCTTGTTGGCTGCAGCTGGGAAGAAAATTAAGAAATAATCTCTGCCCATTTCCTAAAGGCATTAACATAAGAATGCAAGCTATCTCCAAAATATATTCCTATCTTATTTTATTTTATTTTCAAATAGTACACTAGAATACCTTTGTAGGATAACTCTGTGGGTACAGTTTCTCATGCTATGATTTAAATACCATGCATCTATTAAATTCTGCAAGATTATTCTGAATTTTTTTACATTATGAGAGTGTGCTGAAAGCTTTTAAAGTTTGAAAATTCTGATCTCACGCAATGGCCGTTTCTGATTATTAACTATAAAAACCAAACATATATAATTTTTTTTTGCGGGGGGGGGGGAACGGTGAAGAGCCGAATGAAAAAGGGGAAAGAAATAACATAGTTGTTGGAGAAAGTTAGTTCCATGTGGATTTACTAGAAATTTTGAGTAAAAAAAGTTATCCTGTACTAAATTATGTACTGTCATGGATGCTTTGGCTGAGTTTCCTGCATTGCAGGGGGTTGGACTAGATGACCTTTGGGTTTCCTACCAACTCTACAATTCTATGATTTTATGAAATTCTTGGAGATTTGATTTGACATTTTATTTGACTGACACTTAGGAAACAAAACTAAGTATGTATGTATAGATTCTTTTTTCCGATAAACAGAATCAATTACATTAACACAAACTTTATGAAAAAATGATTTTATTATATTCCTACCAAATCACTGGTTGTGGGTAACTTATCTGTAGATGTTTTCTAATGTATTTTGTGTGTCCATGAAAGACGGAATCCAAGACAGTCCAAGCTTTTTCAGAGGCCTCAGTTGCGTTTCCAGCTATTTCATGTTGGTGGACACAGATGACCCCAGGAAGCCTTAAGAGACATTAGAATTATTTCTTCTTCTGTACAGCCCACCAGAGACATTCAGGAGAGAAGCTGGCAATATAAAACGTGACAAACAATGCTTTGAACTGGTACCAGGATCTTGGGACAGGTAACTAGAGGGCAGGTGTGGTTCTAGATAGCAATATGTCTTTTATTCCTCCAGATGTTCAGGACAAAGCTTGAGCAGGAAGCTTATTGAGGCGCAGAGCCAATAATGGAGGTATATAGCTACAGCTATTCTTTGGACCAGACGGTTAACTGAGCCCCTGCTTTTAGGCTGTAACTTCCTTCCTCTGATCTGCTAGCTTGGCAGGTTTAGGAACTGACTCACAGGACACCTGTGTCTTAATGTTTCCTAGCCATGAAGTGCAGTATGAAGAGACATGGCCTGCCAAAAGAATAGACTTTAGGACTGAGGCAAATAATTGACAGAGGGCCCTGCAGAAATAAAACCTTTCTAACTAATGGATCTGGCATGTTGTGCAATAATTTTTTAAGATGAGAAATTTCTATAAGGATATTTATAATGCTTAGATATTCTTTCTAGCTGGTAGTACTAGCCGTGGTTTATCTGAGGGTTTTCCTTATAGCATCCATTTGAAATAGTCCCATGATTTAAAAACAACATCCATGCAGTTAAGTTTCAGAAAAATGAAATTTTGCATTGCAGTTGTAAAGGTACAGGTTTGTGTGTGTTTCCGTATTGCCTTTCTTACTTCTGAAACAAAAACATACCTTAGATCAAGAGGTAAAGCTGCATGGTGATTTTTTAAAAAAAATTGCAACTAAAAGGAAACAGTTTATCCCAATTCTCCGTGCCTTACACTTCAGTTTTTAAAATCAACACGCAAATGACAAGACAGAGGTCCATTTCAGATGGTGCAGCAAACCATAGTTTGTTTTCCATGAATAAGCCAACACAATCTCTTCCATTATGCAAAGTGGGAAGGCCTGAGGTTCCTGCCAGCTTGTTTGTGTAATGAATGAGAAATGTTTTAGATGAAAGTTTAATGTTTTAAATTGCATACGTGTCCATTACATGTTGAGAATGCCATTGATTTATTTTTAGGGATAAATGAACATTGTTCCTTTTTTATTTTTCCTGCTTTTCCATCCCATGCTTTCATATTCCCCATTTTTAAACACTTGGCTATGGCACACAAAAAATTGTGTGTCTAGCAGTTAATATAATCAAGCAGGCAGAAAACACCCCTATGGACCTGACTGGCAAACCACTGTGGTGTTAGTATACTTAATAAAAGTCTCTTATCTGTCATCCAGTTGCTGCTATAGAATAATGAATTAAGTGATTTTACACACAGTCTATTGCATGGGTACCGGGGGCCAGATCCGGCCGAATCACCTTCTAAATCTGGCCCGCGGACAGTCCGGGAATCAGTGTGTTTTTACATGAGTAGAATGTGTGCTTTTATTTAAAATGCATCTCTGGGTTATTTGTGGGGCATCGGAATTCGTTCATTTCCCCCCAAAACAAAAAATATAGTCCGGCCCCCCACAAGGTCTGACAGACAGTAGACCGGCCCCCTGCTGAAAAAGGTTGTGGACTATTGTCACATTATCTCAGGTGTATAATTTAATTTTTTTCAAGTTATCTTGAGCTTTAGGATATGCTTCTAGGTTGGGTTGAGAAAGCACTGTAGTTCTGGTTTTTACTGGGGAAGCATCCCAAGAGAGTGGTGCTGGGGAACTGTTGCTCTGTTGGACTGTGGGGTACCTCAGGGATCAGTTTTATTGTCCGTGCTCTTTTAATGCCTCCATGAAACTGCTAGGAAGAAGTCACCCAGAGGTTTGGGCTGTGGTGTCATCAGTATGGCATAAGCGTTCTGCTCTACCTCTGATTTCCATCTTCTGATCCAAGGGGGCTGTAGAAGTCCTGAACTGGAGCTTGAAGGCTGTTCTGGGGAGAATGAGGGCAAACAATCTCAGGTTAAATCCATACAAGATGGAAGTACTATTGGGTGCAGGATGGGGGCAATCACTCGCTTCAGAAGGAGATTTACAACTAGTCTTAGATAGGGTTGCACTCTCCATGGAAACCCAAGTGTGTACAGTAGTTGGAGAGTATTTTGCACTTAGTTGGGAAGCTCAGGTGGTGGCAGTGACCAGGAGTGGAACTCACCAGCTTCAGCCCTGTCTGGAGAGGTCAACATTGGTTCCATTAATCCATGTTCATGTCACGTCCTGGCTTGACTACTGCAAAGAGCTCTCTGTAGGGCTGCCTTTAAGGACTGTTTGGAAACTTCTGCTGGTTTAGAATGCAGCCACCCCCTTAATGGGGGCTGGGCGGTCTAATCATGTGACATCGTTATTGTAAACAAAAAAAAAAAGTTAAAAGACCCCTGACAGTGAGGTCCAGTCACAAACGACTCTGGGGTTGCGGTGCTCATCTCGCTTTACAGGCCGAGGGAGCTGGCGTTTGTCCGCAGACAGTTTTTCCGGGTCATGTGGCCAGCATCACTAAGCTGCTTCTGGTGCAGTGGAACACCAAAACCAGAGCAGCGCATAGAAACGCCATTTACCTTCCCGCCGGAGTGGTACCTATTTATCTACTTGCACTTTTTGGCATGCTTTCGAACTGCTAGGTTGGCAGGAGCTGGGACCGAGCAACGGGAGCTCACCCCGTCGAGGGGATTCGAACTGCTGACCGTCTGATCGGCAAGCCCAAGAGGCTCAGTGGTTTAGACGACAGTGCCATCCGCGTCCCCCATCATTATTGTATCAGGAGGTTTTCTTATTGTTGGAACTGAATTTTTATATCCTATTGCATGAGCTAGGGATGTGGATGGCGCTGTGGGTTAAACCACAGAGCCCTGGGCTTGCCGATCGGAAGGTTGGCGGTTTGAATCCCCGTGACGGGGTGAGCTCCCATTGCTCAGTCCCTGCTCCTGCCAACCTAGCAGTTTGAAAGCACGTCAAAGTGCAAGTAGATAAATAGGTACTGCTCCAGTGGGAAAGTAAATAGCATTTCCGTGTGCTGCTCTAGTTCGCCAGAAGCGGCTTAGTCCTGCTGGCCACATGACCCAGAAGCTGTATGCCGGCTCCCTTGGCCAATAAAGCGAGATGAGCACCGCAACCCCAGAGTCGGCCCCGACTGGACCGAATGGTCAGGGGTCCCTTTACCTTTACCTTTATTGCATGAGCTGACTTGAGTAAGTTTTACTTGTAAGATGACCTATAATTTTTTTAATAATAAATAAGTGTGCAACAGGGCGTTCATTTTCAGTCCTGCAGCTATTCTACATTGAGGAATGGATTTCAACGTTTTAAGGCACTCCATTTGCATTAACCTGGACATTGTCACTATTCATGATTGTTGTGGTAAATAAGCAAGCTCTTCTGTAAAGATCAGTTGTCAACAGAGGAGTGATTACTCGGTTATCTTTATGTTTTCTGTATTTCTGGCCACTGAGCTTTTCCCTGCCCCTTTTCACTCATATCACTATGTGTCTCTGCAATAGTTTTAAGCCCCGGCATTATACTTTTTTGGGTAAATATTTTGAGATCTGCTTAGTCTATCTGCTTTGGGTTTCTGCAATCCCATTAAAATAATTAGTAAAAAGAAGAACCAAAAGAATAAATGGTTGCAAATTAAAATCTTTTTGTGTGTCTCTTTTCAGTTTTCCTAAGTTGTTCAGTGGAAATTCATAATGGGATAAAAGATCAAAGGATGCTAATCAAGCCCTTTATCGCACCGCCAAATGGCCTTTAATGTGGGAACAATCCAGTGTGTCTCTTGGGGCAAGGATAGCTTGCATTTCTATATAGATGAACACATTGTTTGTGGATTTGGTTCCAGCTTTCTGTTCTCTTGGGTGCTGCTGGGAAGCAAAGCCCCCCACCCCCCACCCCCAGTGCGCTGAGAATTCAGTGTTTTAAACGCTGGTATACTTCGTTCCGATGTTCTCTTGTACATGGCATCCTTTGTCAAAAGAGTGAGGAAACCACAATAAATAATAGTTAAAACAGATAACAAATGGTTTTTCTTGTTTTTAAAAAAGTGAACACTGGCAGCAAGAATATTACAATGTAGATGCAGGTGGCTGCTTTTCAAAAAGTCGGTGTCTGGACCCAGCCCTCAGGCTATGTTATAGCAAAGTTAACAAGGAGTTGTTGGAGCCTCCCCAACTGTAACTAAAAGTAAACACCAGGCAGGTGAGCTTATTGTACTTGCTTTTGCTTTGTGCCTGAGGGGAGAGTGATCAAAGGGAAATGAAAGGGCTCAGAACCGTGCAGGTTAGTGCATTGCTTTAAGGCCCCATCTGGTGGGATTGCAGGCTAGCAAAGCCCTGTAAAATGAGTAGCTGTACTGTTGGAGCCTAATATTCATGGCCCCTTGTGCCCCTTAACCTGAGAGGAGTGGGGTGAGGCCACTGAGAACTCTCTCATGCTGCCTCTGACTTTGGACAGTGGTCAGCAGCCTTTGGCCCACAGGCCTCACTGGACCACCCCATTTGCCCTGCCAGGCCGCTTTGGCGAAGTTCTGCTGATGTGTGCTACTCCTGGCATCATACCTGCTTGTAAAGATCCGCGTGCAGTGCTGCAACAAAGTGCTGCACAATCTGCAGGGTTTAATTTCAAAACGTGCAAGTGAAAACAGGTCACTGCATGCCATTGTAACTTACGGCAATTGACGGGTGCACAGACAGGTGAGCCTCTCTGGGGGGAGCATTCCATAAAGTGGGAACTGCTGCAGAAAAGGCCTGTTCTCATGTTGCCTTCAGGTTAAGAACTTTGCTTCAGGATGAGAACAGAAATCGTGCTCCGGCGGCGTGGCGGCAGCAGGAGGCCCCATTAGCTAAAGTGGTGCTTTAGGTTAACAGTTTCAGGTTAAGTACAGACCTCTGGAACGAATTAACTACTTAACCTGAGGTACCACTGTACTTGTGGGATCGTCTTACACCATCTACTACTTTGATCTGCACAACTGCCACTATTACTAGTGCAACATAGTACTTGCTCTGCATGTGTAAGAAATAAATCTTTTACTGTGGCGGCATCTACGCTTTGGAACTCACTGCCTGTGGTCATCAGGCAGGCGCCTTCGCTGTACTCTTTCCAAGTTCCTGCTTAAAATACTTTTGTTTCGGGCAGTCTTCAATCTTTTTCTAATCTGCCATTGTTTGAATCACCTACTGAATATTTTAAAATACCTGTTTTTAGTTGTTTTTAATTTTAATGTTTTATTTTATAAACTGCTTAGTGGTTTTATTACAATCAAGTGGTATATGAATTTTGTTAACTAAATAAATTGTTGTGCTCGTGCTCTAAGCACAATTTACAGTGGTTGAAATGTTTTCTAGAATCCACTTTCCCCCCATCACAGTTTCTGAGCAAGCATGCAAGGTTAAAAAAAAAGAGGATAGTGGTTTTGCGTGCCACATGGATGGAACTCTTCAGATTCAGAAGTTTTTCTTAGTAGTCGCTTTCTCTTTTAATAAAATGTCTACTGTTTATAGCCTTTTCAAATTAATAATTAGATATGGTGAATACTTTTCATCTCTGTAGGAGAATAGTTAAAACTTGTAAACAATTTGAGCTGAGTCCATTATAAGTTATTATTGCTTACTTTTTAGATTAACGTTTCCAGTTTTTGCTTTTGAAACGCCAGAGAAAAGTTGCAGTAGGGGTCCATATCACAACAATAGCACATAATGCAAAACATGTGTTTCCATTCAGTGTCCAGATTTTGTCCTTTGTAAACAAAATGGCCAGGAGACGAAGCTGTCTATACCTAGGGCATGTTCTAAGCCCATGCTAAGTGACCTGTGAACTGAAGGTTAGCTTTGTGCCTGCCACCGTTAATGACAGAGGGAGACACATTCACGGTCTAAATTCTTGGTGCGGGATTACTGGGACATCAAGCTTTTGATGTTACGCTTGAAGCAAGAATTTTATATTTCATTGTCTGTGAATGTTAGATGGTGACAAACTGGTTTATACTCAGAATTGTTCTACCAGGAACAAAAATACATTAGAATTCTTCCCCACTTTCATCCATGTAAACGTGAAGGCTGCAGTGTTTTGCACAAAATTTAGAAGTTAAGTAGAAACTTTTTGGATTTTAATTCCTAGCAGTAACAAGGAAAATAGTGATTGGTTTGCAGAAGTATGTTTTGAAACCACACAGTCTGCTTTAGTTTTTATTCATTGCCACCCAAATTAATTGATGGTTTCTCTGTCAAAGACATATTTCTGCAGCTTGAGAAGTGTCTCAACATACTTCCTCACACAGTTGAGAGCTCCAAAACATAAGCTTGGCTTAAAGCATTAGGACTTCAGGAAATGTCACTATTACTTGTTTGTTCATTTGTGCATTCTTCTAAAGGGACCCCTTTAGGTCCCTTTAGAAGAATTGTAGGTCCAGTCGTGACCAACTCTGGGGTTGCGGCGCTCATCTCGCTTTATTGGCCGAGGGAGCCAGCGTACATGTGGCCAGCATGACTAAGCCGCTTCTGGCAAACCAGACCAGTGCACGGAAACGCCGTTTACCTTCCCGCCGGAGCGGTACCTATTTATCTACTTGCACTTTGAGGTGCTTTTGAACTGCTAGGTGGGCAGGAGCTGGGACTGAGCAACGGGAGCTCACCCCGTCGCAGGGATTCGAACCGCCGACCTTCTGATTGGCAAGTCCTAGGCTCTGTGGTTTAACTCACAGCGCCACCCGCGTCCTTGTGCATTCTTCTACCACTCCCTTAATTCCTGACCACTGGTCATACTGGTAGGGATGATGGGAGTTGTAGCCGAAAACA
This sequence comes from Podarcis pityusensis, assembly GCF_964106645.2. Lineage (NCBI taxonomy): Eukaryota > Metazoa > Chordata > Lepidosauria > Squamata > Lacertidae > Podarcis > Podarcis pityusensis. The sequence continues at coordinate 3,637,630 of NC_138038.1, read as the reverse complement.
TCTAAAAGGCACTAGGTTAGGGAAGCTGGCTCTGGAGAACAGAAAATTAATTTGGTCCAGTGTGACAGCTCTTCAGGTATTTGAGGATGGGCAATCTTCTCCAGATTACTTTTATTGCTGTTAGCTGCTCTGAGCCCGGCTTTGGCTGGGGTGGGCGGGATATAAATAAAATATTATTATTATTATTATTATTATTATTATTATTATTAATTAAACATACCCTGTTCCTTCAACATTCCTCTGTATTTGAGCATCTGATTTTTCCTACCTAAATGCAGAACTTGTACATTTATCACCATTGAAATTATTTTTGTTAGTTTGGGGTCAGTTCTCCATCTTATCAAAATAATTGTAGGTCTTGTTTCTGCCTGGTAAGATAGAAATACCCTATCTAGTTGGTATCATCTGCAAATCTGATGACCATCCTTTCCACTCCTTCTAAGCTATATACAAATGAACGATCCCAGGCCCAGCAGGGAACCCTGTGGCTCCCCACTTGTCACTTGACAATGAGGCGCTGATGAGTGCTTTTTAAGTATTATCCATCTACCAGCTAAAAATCCACCAACAGTAACATCATCTAGCCCACATTTTACCAGTTTCCCACCCAAAATATCATGAGGTAGCTATTATTTTGTTTTGTATGGAGTAGCAATCATTTTTGTGAGTCTGACTTGCAAGTATAGATGGTTCAGCTGAAACTACATCAGATTTATTACCCCCCTGAGGGCTAGGCGGCTCTTAGAAAGTCACCATCAGCGAAAAAAGGTGGAATATAAATATAATAACCAGTGCTGTTTAGCTAGAAAAAGAGGTGCCAGAACTCACCCTGAACTCCTCCCGTGTTCTCTTATAATGGCAATGGCGACCACCTGAAAGGTGTCAGACCCAGTTCTGTTGAGTTCTGGCTGAAAAAAAGCCCTGGTGGTAGTAGTAGTAGTAGTAATAATAATAATAATAATAATAATAATAATAGAAGAAAGTCTGTCAGATCTGTATTGAGCTGTAAAAGATCTAATGGTTCTTATGTACTAGAGATAGTTCTGAGGTTCTGATCACTGTTCCTCATAAAATAGTTTGTGCCATTTTACTATTTGAGAAGATTTGAGGAATGCTCTTAAAATGTTGCCTATGTTCTTCAGTTTCACTTCCTCAGGTTATTGCGCTTCCTTCCCCAGAGTGGGAATCATTTTGGGAACTCTGTGTATCACACGTTGAGCGCTAATGAAGAAAGGTGGGATATAAATGTAACAAAACCTGTCAGATAATAATGAATAAATAACCTGATACTCTTGAATAAGGCGTATTAAGTTGCAAAATCCATTGTGAGATTTAAGATACGTTGGTGTTTTTTTTACTGTCCTTAATTGTGCCAAGGTATGCGTTTCTAAAATATATAAATTCTATTTGTAGCAGGTGGGGAAGAGCCTTTGGAAATGTCTTAATGAGGGATGAGGGCAGTTCAACTTCAGGATCCTGATTGCTAAATTGGGTGGGCACTCTTATTTCACCCGTGAAAGGTTGGCAGGAGGCAGGCGACCGTGTTTTGCAGTCTTGATTACTTTGCCAGTGACCACAGGCAAAGACATGATCTATTCTAATGGTGTGTAGTGGAGTTACATGATTACACCTACTGTTGCCAGTTTTTTGATAACATTCAATTTTTTGTGACATAAAGAAATGGTTGCAAAGGGGTATGGAGGAAGAAAAGAAATAAGGACCCTCCCCAAATTCCTACTTTTTGTTAAGTTTTTTTTATTTATTTACTTGATTTGGGTGGGGGGTAGCTTCCCCCTCCCCCTCTGGCCATGCCCATGGATGGTTTGCCTAATGCCACCTCATGAGCTCATGGCAGAAGCAACATTTGGATTGGGGATTTCGGATTTGAGATCCAATTTCTTAGTAATTGTGCTCTTTCAGATTTCATCAGGACTTGTTGAACTGACTTGGATACAAGTGGAGATGCACTTCTGTGATCATAAATTTTGTGTTTGTGGCTGTAACTGGACTGAGCTATTACAGTGGTACCTCGGGTTAAGAACTTAATTCATTTTGGAGGTCTGTTCTTAACCTGAAACTGTTCTTAACCTGAGGTACCACTTTAGCTAATGGGGCCTCCTGCTGCTGCTGCGCCGCCGGAGCACGATTTCTGTTCTCATCCTGAGGCAAAGTTCTTAACCTGAAGCACTATTTCTGGGTTAGCGGGGTCTGTAACCTGAAGCGTATGTAACCTGAGGTACCACTGTATTTTTAGTTTTACCCTGAAATAATCTTCATGGTGGGAAAAGCTGAAAGTGCTACCCGCTACATATTTAGAAGGAAAATAAGTTCCATTTGTATTTTGAGATGGAACTCTTATTAACAGTATAATCTGACTTCCTTATAGTCCCTTCTCTGGATGATTTTTATTTATTTTGTTTATTTCTTGCAAGATTCTTGAAGTGACTTAGCAACAATGAAATACATGCTAATATAGTTCCCACAAAAACAACCCTTTTCAATGTGTTTGTGGGAGGGGGTGGGGAGAGGTCTGTTGTTGTTGTTGTTGTTTTATATATCGTATTTTTTATGTTGTTAACTGCCCTGAGATCTATGGCTGAAGGGCAATACAGTATACAAAATAAAGAAATAAAACAAGCAAGCAAGCAGAACTTTGAATGTGCTTTTTTTTTTTAACCTTGATGATTTGGGCAAGTCAGTCTACATGGCAAATCAAATTGTAACGTTGTATGTTGCGCTAGACCACTAAATATCGTGGGAATCTCCTCTCCCCGTGGGGGGGGGGGAGTTTTGCACCTTTCAGCTTCTATCTGGGTTTGGATCCGATGTTTTGCCTGTAAAGTGAGAAGTGGAGGTGATCCCCCAACTCGGAGCTGCTTTGTTCTCGCCTCGGACGTCCCTCTCGCTCCCCCCTCGGACAGAGGAAGTTACATCAGTCTGCATACTCAAGCAATGGGAGAGCAGCAGTCCGGGCTGCTTGGAAGTGAACTCTCCCGTCTGTTCTCACGGTCTCGATGTGTGCAACTGGCAGCGCAGGAAGCTCCCTGAGAACATTGAGGGAGTATGTAAAATTCACATGCAAAAGAGGGTGACAGGAATCTGGCAGACACGTCAAGTGAAATTATTAGAAGGGCATGGGCTTGAGTTACAGTCTTCATTGTCTTGACACAGTTGATTTTATGGACTACTTTTTTGTATTGAAATCCAAAGAGAGGGGGTGTCATTATGAATCACCAGGCTGCAGCTCCAAAGACAAGAAGTGATAATTATCTGAGCATAAAGGTATGTCGAATGCAATGGGGAAAACCCCAAACTCACAAGATTACAGAAACCCTTTTTTGTATCCAAGAATAGTTTTATTAGTAATTATTTGTAAATTTAATTAAAATGTTTCATGGGGGCATTTTTAGCAACATTTATAGTTTGCATGTTGTAGTCAAATAAAACAAATCTACTTTGCTAAATAAAGAGGGCTCCTGTTTTGGTAATGAGTTAGTGCCCTCACTAAATTAGAGAAAACCTGTTGAAATTTCAGGAACTTTTTCTGGTTTCTTGCCTGCAAACATGATGGTTGCTGAATAGGATTCTTTCTTTTGTTCTTGGGCAAAATAATCTGCTTTATTTCTTTTTGTGCAAGACATGGAATTTGTTCTTTTGAAAATACAGGCAGCAGCTTTTATGTCAGAATGTCTGCTTTGCTTGCAATAGGAATTAGTTCACTGAGACAATCCAACAAGGAGGTGGACAGCAAAATCACAGAAATGCCTTTGTAATCTTCTACAGTTGTTAAGAAGATCTTGGTCTTGTATTTTATTCCACTTTTTCCAAATATTTGAAATGAGAGATTTTTCTTTGGGTGCCTTTTGTTCTTTGTTCTTGTATTGATTGCTTTCAAGTTACAGCTGATGGCAACATTTTGAACACTTTTAGATTAAGATATCTGTGATGTTAATGCATCAGATATTTTGAAACAGGACAAGATGTGAAATAGAGAAGATTTTGTTTTAGGAAGCACACATTATGTATTTTTAAAAAACTATGTGCTAGGATTCCGACTTTAAAAGATTTAGCACTACAACACAAACTGCAGTGCCTACTGTCCGAATTGTGTGTTCTGTGTTTTTGTGACTGAACTGCCCCTCTGTGGACGTTGTCATGTTGGGCATAGAATTCAGCCTGCTGGGAGCCCAGGCTTTCATGGCTATTGCCTAAGGCTGCTTAGATTAATTCTGAAAGTGGGGGTGGGGAGGGAATGCATTGATGTAGGTAGGAAAACAGTTGTGTGTTGTTTTTTGCAGTTTCTGTAGGTCTTGATCTGGTAATCTGACTCCTCCAGTAGCCTTATCTGTTTGTCACCATCTTTCCTCTTTTTGGCCATGGTGGATCATTTAAGAAATTGATATGAAGTCATAAGTAACAGCACCTCTGGGCATTCACAGAGTGGCTTTTCCTACTCTCTGCACATCACAGCAGTTATTTGCCATCTGCTCTGGCTTCCATTCCTTTTCCGGATTCCGATTCAGTGTTGTTATTAACCTTTAACACCCTAGGGCTTGCCCAAGACCTCAATATTTCCACTGGAGGTGCTTTTCTAGGTTCCCCCCTCCCTGCACAATGAAATGAGACTGCGAGGGAGAAGACCTTCATGATGGGGGTGCCTTGGCAATAATAATAATATTAATAATAATAATAATAATAATAATAATAATAATAATTTATTATTTATACCCCGCCCATCTGGCCGGGTTTCCCCAGCCACTCTGGGCGGCTTCCAACAAAACACTAAAATACAGTAACCTATTAAACATTAAAAGTTTCCCTGAAGAGGGCTGCCTTCAGATGTCTTCTTAAATTCTAGTAGTTATTTTTCTCTTTGACATCTGGTGGGAGGGCATTCCACAGGGCGGGTGCCACCACTGAGAAGGCCCTCTGCCTGGTTCCCTGTAACTTGGCTTCTCACAGCGAGGGAACCGCCAGAAGGCCCTCGGCGCTGGACCTCAGTGTCCGGGCAGAACGTGGAATGCTTGCCTCAGAAAGGATTTCCTGGTGCTGACAGTGGAATAAAGAGGCAATCCTTCTTTATTTTACCTTTAGTAAAATCCCCTAAAGCAATGCCTCTTTATTCTCGCTGGCATTTTAATAATTAAGTTTTAGTCCTTTGAGCTATCTTTGATGGGGAGCATGCCCGGACTGTTTTGTGGGCCTGTCTCTATTTTAGATGTGCCAGACCTTTTCATCTTGTGCCATGCTCCCACTGCAGCCATTTTTAAACCGGTGCCCTGTGCCCACAGCATTTCTACAAAGTTCTGAGTATGCCCGTTAGCCGAGAGAGGTTGGCTGATGGCTACAGCAATCACTTCACGCTAATCTGCACTGCCATGTCTTGCCACATTGCAGATTGCAGATCAGAAATAGAAGCAAAAGTGCATGGCATATAGCTGATGTGTAGCATCCCCTCCGGGATTGGCTGCCAGCCTGCAACTTTGCAGTGCTGACAATTCCTTCTTAAAGCATGGCTTGCTAGATACTGCTCCTCATCCCTAGTACAGGAACTCATCTTACACTGCATTCACTTATACAGTCACAGGGTACATATAATAAAAGAGGCATTGTCTGTCTGTAAGGCTCATTCACATTTCTTTGAAGGTAATAATCCCCTTGCAAGTGACTGAATAAAGAAATTGGAGTTCACAGTTGGGGTATTGGTCAGGTCCACACCTGCATAACTTCAGCCATGCTGCAACCTAAGGCAAACTTGTGTTCTCCTTTGAACAGTGCTGGAAGAGCATTTGGTATTATCAGTTATCTTGTGCTCTCAGAGTTCTTTGCTGCTGTAAACCATTTCAATGAAACAATATTTAGAGACCTCCTTTAAAAGCATGCCTTCAACCAAATCATTATTTGCTCACCTTCCAGAGATCAATAATACCCCTACAGTGGCTCATTGTCTAGACAGAAACAGCTGGCTGTTTAGCCTTTTTTTGTTTTTGAAGTATTTTCCTTTAAAGTGAAATTCATCAGTCAAAAGAAGTTGCAAGTAAGGTGTGCTAGGACTAAAATGACTTAAAATCCCTTAAAGCCTTCAGGGCTGGGAGTAAATCTGTTTCTGTTGTAGGTCATGCTTTGGGGGCAATACAAGACAAGAATGTTCATTTCTGTATTTATGTGATAACCTACCAGTAGTCCTCTTATTAACAGGTGTTGAGCTATAAAGCTGGTGCCAATGGGCTAACTTTATTTTTACATAGGTGAGCATCCTACATCCGTCTCCTTTGAAGGTCAAAGTTGCCTTTGCAAACAATGCTGGCTGTACCTTTAGTATCCAACCCTAGCTGTTGGGAAAGAGGTTAAAAAGAGGAAAATTAACCTCAAGCCCCCAAATTTGGGATCCTCTCCAAACCTGTATCCAACTATTACAGTTGTTTTGCAGCAAAAACCCCACGTTTTGCAGCACTGCAGTTAATGGGGCCGTTAAAAAGTCGTGCTGTGAAATTTTAAATAGCATCTTATGTTTTGTGTTTTGTGTTGTAGTGATTAGAGTGTTGTTTTGGATGTGTGAGTTCCGATCCCCTTAGAACTAAGAGAAAGAGTTGCTTCAGAACTGCGGCTACATAATTATTTGCGGTGGTAAACACATGAAAGGGGAGACTAAGACGTCCGAGGCATAAAAATACTCACAAATGACAACACTTCTGAAATTTCTCATTTTAGGACACCTCCCCTACTTAACAGTGAACTGTAGTTATTTCAGCTGGAGGATTTATATCAGGAGGATGTGACTGTACAAGTTGCAGGATGAGAGGTAGGCCCTCCCCCCACTACTTTGTGGGAGGGTTGTGCATTTTAGTGATTAAGTGGCATGTCCTCTCAGATGTCTCAACAGCTGTTAGGATCAATTGCTAAGGATCAGGGAAGTCCTTGATAGCACAGGTGAGACAGGTAGAAGCACGTTCTGCAGTCTTGCCCACTCAGCCTTACTTTTAAGCTGATATGATTCCTAATGGTCACGAAAGAAATGTTAAGACTGTCCAGGCATTTCCTTTAAAACCAGAAACTTGTCTTATGGTATCCCTCTCTTTTATTACCTCTCAGCAGCATGACACTTCTATAATACTTCTCTAGCAAGGCCTTTGCTTTGTTTGCATGTCCATGAATTGTATTTCAGCATTTCTGTTGCAGCTGCGTCAGATCAAACACGGCTGAAAGTGCAACAGCTCTGCCTTTGCCAAACTTGCTCCTTCATACAGCTCTCCCCCCTTGTTTGCGCCATACCAAATGCACAGCCCCCTTCTCATCACTATTTTTAAACTAATCCCCTCCCACCTTATTGTTGCTACTCTTGACCTTTTTATTCTTTTGTAAAGGTGTTCCGGGTAAATTTGGACAACTTTTCACTAATCAGTAACACTTTCAAAAGTGTTCCAGTTTTCACCACCACTTTCAATGGGGGCAGGGGAGCACAGGTAAAAAGAAAATATTGGAATGTCTCTGCTGCTTTCAGGAATTCTCATCTTGTCCCTGCTACAAGAGCCCAGAAACGTTTTAATTGTTTGGATAGCTGCTGCCGTAGTCCCTGGGCGCTGAGCTCAGTCTCCTGAGGACTGTTTGCTATTTTGCTACTGCTGCTGCTTCTGTCGCTGCTGCTGCTATTATTATTTATTAAATGAATCTGTTGCCTAACACCACAATTAAAACGTGGCATATAGCCCTGCAGAGGCCAGTTTTTAAAAATACATTAATCAACACTGACAACAAACCTCCAATTTAAACAGAAGGTAAAATATAAACTAAACCCCCATTCAGAATACAGTGATACCTTGGGTTAAGAACTTGATTCGTTCTGGAGGTCCGTTCTTAACCTGAAACTATTCTTAACCTGAGGTACCACTTTAGCTAATGGGGCCTCCCGCTGCTGCTGCACCGCTGCTACGCAATTTCTGTTCTCATCCTGAAGCAAAGTTCTTAACCTGAGGTACTATTTCTGGGTTAGTGGAGTCTGTAACCTGAAGCATCTGTAACCCAAGGTACCACTGTATAAAAATGCCCTGAGAAAGATACTCTGAGAAAGGTACTCTAAATTGCTAATAATAGTTGCTACTGCAGCTTTAAACTGTTAAAAATACTAAAAGCCTGGTGGGAAATAGAGGTGTATAAATTTTTGCAACGTGTGGAGAATACACAGTGGTACCTCTGGTTAAGAACTTAATTCGTTCTGGAGGTCCGTTCTTAACCTGAAACTGTTCTTAACCTGAAGCACCACTTTAGGTAATGGGGGCTGCCACCGCGTGATTTGTGTTCTCATCCTGAAACAAAGTTCTTAACCCGAGGTACTATTTTTGGGTTAGCGGAGTCGAATCTGAAGCGTCTGTAACCCGAGGTACCACTGTAGTAAAAAGCCTTTCCCATAACACAAGAACTCCAGTGGGCATCCAGTGAAGCTGAACGTTGGAAGACAAAAGGAAGAACATCTTCACACAGTGCATAGTTTATATATGGAGTTCACTCCCGCAAGAGGTAGTGATGGATGTCTTTAAAAAAGGATTGGACCAATTAATGGCGATGAAGGCTACCCATAGCTGCTAGCCATGATGGCTGTGCTCCCTCCCCAAAGCAGTGGCCTCTGAATACCAAGTGGGGAGAGCGCTGCTTGTGGGCTTTGCGTGGGCATCTGGTGGGCCACCGTGGGAATGGGGTGCTTGATGGGCCCTTGGCCTGATCCTGTAGACTTTTCTCATGTTCATACATATGATGTAACACATCAAGAGAGCTGGACCATAAAGAAGGCTGATCGCCGAAGAATTGATGCTTTTGAATTATGGTGCTGGAGGAGACTCTTGAGAGTCCTATGGACTGCAGGAAGATCATACCTATCCATTCTGAAGGAAATCAGCCCTGAGTGCTCACTGGAAGGACAGATCCTGAAGCTGAGGCTCCAAGACTTTGGCCACCTCATGAGAAGAGAAGACTCCCTGGAAAGGACCCTGATGTTGGGAAAGATGGAGGGCACAAGGAGAAGGGGACGACAGAGGACGAGATGGTGGGACAATGTTCTTGAAGCTACAAACATGAGTCTGACCAAACTGCAGGAGGAAGTGGAAGACAGGAGTGCCTGGCGTGCTCTGGTCCATGGGGTCACGAAGAGTCGGACACGACTAAACCACTAAACAACAACAACACATCAAGTGGTTAGCGAAGTTTGACCTCTATGATGTGAGCTAAAACAGGCAGTTCCTGACTGGAAACAAAATTCTTTTGGCGTTCACCTAAGTAAATAATTTGAAATTCCCGTTGTAGGGCAAAATCTGTTTAGGGATGTGCACTGCTGTTATGCTTGGGGAGCTTGTTAAGTTTCCGTGCACACTTTCAAAAACTGCTGTCTTTCCCTTGGAGAAAAACTGTTCAAACTTGCATGGGGATTTCCAAAGAGGATGTGGGCTTTATCTCTGGAGAGCAAAATGATTTTACAGATGCCAAAAGCTTCTGTTTGTTTAGACTTATCTAAACTATAAAGAACCTTGTGGATAATAAAGGAATTTTTAATCAAAGCCTGTGAGCTTTTTTTGTTACTTTGGGGGATCCTTCTGGAAACCATAAGCTTACCTCCAGAAAGTTAATAAATAGACAGCCACAAGCATAACAGCATTAAGAAGCTTCTGGTGTTTATTTCCTGAGCCATTCCTTGTGCTGTTTGCAAGACCCTGGGTGAGATTCGGTGTTGTGTCAGTGGGTGTGACAGGAGCTCCCAGCCCCCACAGCTTTCCATGCTTTTCAGCATGCAGAGTCCCCCAACGCTCCAGAGCAGATTTGGGGGCTGCAGTGCAGGCTGCAGAGAGGAGGGGATGAAGGAGAAGTCTCTGCAAGTGAAAGTCTGTTGCAATGCCGCTGAAATAGGGTTAGGAAGAGTATAAGGGAAACGATTTTTCATTATGTGCAACAGTGTGAAAATTTTGATAAGGTTGTGACACTGTGGTGCATATATGTTAGAAAGTCTAAATAATGTAAATAGAAATGTGAAATCAGGAACTTTCCCATTTTTTATTTTGAAAATATGTCTAAACTGCTGTGCTGCCCTCACTATTTTCAGTGTTTTGACTTGGTCAGATGTGCTAGTTTGTTTGTGAGTAGGGGAAAGTGGGTGATCTTTATCTCTCTGCTACCAACACTGCTCCATTGATAGAAATAGTTTATAGGGGATGTGAGTAATCTGAAGGTCATGAAAGTTCTCTGTGCTCATGTCTAGGCTACAAGGCTTGATTATGGGATGGGGGGGACCTGTTTTTCCCCCTGTACGTAAAGGAGAGCTGTGAGCAGTCAGAAGGTGAAGAATGTGAGTTACTTCTCTGGAAAGTGTGTCCTGGTACCATCACCACTGCAATATAATTGTACTAAGAGAAGCTTTAGTGATATTGGAATCCAACAGAAGGGAACTGAGTGCTAAACCCCTTATCTGAAGCCCCAAACAAGATCAAGTGCAAGGATTCAGCCAGAATATTTATAAATTGACTCAGCAAGTGCTGCATTTCCCCCTGTACAGAGTAATCTGTGACTGAGTCAGAATGAGACAGCAAGTAACCTTTTCACCTTCTGATTTTATAAATTGGCTAGAAATCCAAACTTACAACTTTTATGAGATAGTTGTTAACAAGCCTGGACTGGACAGTGTCATTGTATGAGTGGACAAGAGAGTCTGAGCCTGTGTTAGATCACCAGCTGGGATGTGAAGTGGAGTGAAAAGCTCTCTTCCAGTGGTTCCACTCCTATCTATCAAGTGCCTTGGTATTTATACTATGGTGCTCTCACATGATCTGCTGTGTCCAAAAATGTGTTTAAACATCCTAATGAAGTCGTTGGGAGAAGTTGTCTAGAGATCTTGGGTATGATATCTTTGCTGCACAGATGACAACCCCATCAGTAGCATCCTGACCCAGAGAAGGAATTATGGGACCCCAGTTTTCCATGATTTAGTAACATATAGTCATACCTTGGGATGAATACGCTTCAGCTTAAATATTTTCGGGTTGCGCCCCGTGGTGACTCGGAAGTAACGGAGCACGTTACTTCTGGGTTTCGCCGCTTGCGCATGAGCAGACGCTCAAAATGACGTCACGTGCATGCGTGGAAGCGGCGAAGCACGACATGCGCTGTCGTGTCTTGCATCCTGAGGTACCACTGTACAAGCTTGATTACTGTAAAGTGTGACATATAGGGTTGGTGTGCCTTTCAAAATTGTTGTTAGTTTTTTAAAAGAAACGTTAACTTATAGAGAACATAGTAGTCAAGCTGCTGAAAGGGGATAACAGGCTCATTTTAACCCTATGCTGAAAGAGCTTAATTGGCTTTCTGTTTGTTTCTGTGCACAATTCAAAGTGCTGCTTCTAACCTTTCATTCCCTAAAAGGGGGTGATGAACCTGTGGCCCTCAAGATATTGTTGTATTATACAGTGGTACCTCGCAAGACGAATGCCTCGCAAGACGAAAGAGTTTTTTGTTTTTTGAGTTGCTTCGCAAGACGAATTTCCCTATGGGCTTGCTTCGCAAGACGAAAACGTCTTGCAAGTTTGTTTCCTTTTTCTTAAAACCGTTAATACCGTTAAAACCGTGCTTCGCAAGACGAAAAATTCGCAAGACGAAAAAACTCGCAGAACGAATTAATTTCGTCTTGCGAGGCACCACTGTATAATGCACATCACCCCTGACCATTGGCTGTGTTTGCTTGCTGTGACTGATGGGAGTTCTCGTCCAACAACATTGGGTGGGTCACAGACTCCCCACCCCTCCGCAAATGGTCTAGGGCCAGGTCCCTGAAGAACTGCCTACTTCCATGTTTTGTACTACTTGCTTGTTCACAGGCACTGCTGCATTTGAGTTTAAGATACTGGTTAAAAAAACCAAAACAGTTTAAATCAGGGGAGAGATTGTGTGTCACTTCTGATGATATGGATGACATTTATTAACTTGAGTCCTGCTTTTTCTTTGAAAGCTTATACATTAGTCACCCATCCAAACTGATCTGCATGTCCAGCATCAGCCGTGTTACAGCACTGGGTGCTCATCTGCCATCTAATGGGATCAATCAATACATGCTTATAATTATCCCTGATGGACTCTCCCATGTTCAGAGATGGTGTATCACATAGCACTGTTGCCACAAGCACACTGAAATTCAATTACCCCAGCAACGAAATACTGCATTTGGAGTACTTGAGGGAAATTCGGGTTCCCTTTGTCAGTTATTCTCTTCGATAACTTCACCAGATATTTGGATCTCACTTTGCAATAGCTTAGGAACAATTTCATGTTCGTGCAACAAAATGGCAGTCTGGAAAAGTCCCTCACCTGTGCATTTGACTTTTGCTGACCTTGGTCCTTTTATTTCCCTGCTGCCTTTGTTTCATAGCTGCAAACCCTTAAAAGATTGTAAGGGGGACTGCAGGCCTTGCAAGCAATGAAAATTACAGTCATAAGTTCCCCTAAAAGCTTTACGTGAAACCAAGATTATTCTAAATGAGAAAGGCTTGCTCCAGCAAAGCGCTCAAAGGCTTGGGTAGGGTGTCGGAAGAGAGAAACAGTAAGAGAACTTGCCCAGGCAGAATCATAGAATCATAGAGTTGGAAGAGACCACAAGGGCCATCGAGTCCAACCCCCTGCCAAGCAGGAAACACCATCAGAGCACTCCTGACATATGGTTATCAAGCCTCTGCTTAAAGACCTCCAAAGAAGGAGACTCCACCACACTCCTTGGCAGTAAATTACACTGTCGAACAGCTCTTACTGTCAGGAAGTTCTTCCTAATGTTTAGGTGGAATCTTCTTTCTTGTAGTTTGGATCCATTGCTCCGTGTCCGCTTCTCTGGAGCAGCAGAAAACAACCTTTCTCCCTCCTCTATGTGGCATCCTTTTATATATTTGAACATGGCTATCATATCACCCCTTAACCTCCTCTTCTCCAGGCTAAACATGCCCAGCTCCCTTAGCCGTTCCTCATAAGGCATCGTTTCCAGGCCTTTGACCATTTTGGTTGCCCTCCTCTGGACACGTTCCAGTTTGTCAGTGTCCTTCTTGAACTGTGGTGCCCAGAACTGGACACAGTACTCCAGGTGAGGTCTGACCAGAGCAGAATACAGTGCCACTATTACTTCCCTTTATCTAGATGCTATACTCCTATTGATGAGGCCCAGAATTGCATTGGCTTTTTTAGCTGCCGCGCCACACTGTTGGCTCATGTCAAGTTTGTGGTCAAACAAGACTCCTAGATCCTTTTCACATGTACTGCTCTCAAGCCAGGTGTCCCCCATCTTGTATTTGTGCCTCTCATTTTTTTTGTCCAAGTGCAATACTTTACATTTCTCCCTGTTAAAGTTCATCTTGTTTGTTTTGGCCCAGTTCTCTAATCTGTCAAGGTCGTTTTGTAGTGTGATTCTGTCCTCTGGGGTGTTAGCCACCCCTCCCAGTTTGATGTCATCTGCAAATTTGATCAGGATGCCCTTGAGTCCATCATCCAAGTCGTTTTAAGGCACATTCTTAATCCCCCAAAAGAAGCAAGTGACTGCAACAGGACACTGGGTGTTGGGATGAAATCAGGCCAAATCTTTATTAGCTGGAGGATTTGGGGGAGGATCAGTTCGTCATTCCACTCTCCCCATACTGGTGGAATAGGATTCAATGAGGCTGCACCGTAGTAAACCCATTCTGAGGGAACTGGCCAGTGCTGACCCCTGTTGTGGTGCAAGCCAAGCTGACAAGGTCTCACTGGGAGACTGGGGAGAGGATTCCAGCCAGGCAGAGACCCAGCCCGAGCTTGGGGCATGCCAGGGCCAATCCTCCCCTCAAGCCCCTTATGGGAGACCCCCCCTTCACCCACCCAATACCATTTCTGCCAAAGTCCCAGTTGACTGTGCTGTCCTCAGACTGCCTGAGCCTGCAATAATTAAAATATCTGTGTTGGAAGAGTTAATGTTGAAGAAGGAGATACTCCTACAAGGTCCACACGATTCATTTTTGACTCATTACACAGCTTAGGTAATTCACTACCCCAAGTTGGGCATTGGGGGGGTGGTAGTTACCATTAACTTTGATGATGTTGTAAAATGATAGCTGTAACAGTTTGATGGAATCTCCCATGTTCAGAGATGGTGTATCTCTGTGTGAGACTTCCACACCCATAAGTGGCTTAAGTGAAACAAAACAGCATATCTCTCATAGCGACAACTGCATTAGAAACTGCTCTGTGCTGTAGATAGCCCTGGCTCAAAACCTGTTGAAATCAGATGTTTTCCTGTTGATTCTATAACTGCTTGCTGAATCCCCTTCTCTCCGTTTGGTGGGTACTCAGTGCTGGACTCAATGGGCCTTTCATGTGATCCAGCAAGGAAATGTTGGGAAACTTTTTAAAAAAAACTTTTCTCTCTCTGGGGCTCTCTGAAACTGGTTAATTTTAGACTTGTACCATTGGCCTGCCTGCAGAAGGGAGGACACTAAGAAGGGCTTAGTTAATCACAAATAAATCACTGGGATACCGGCCAGCGGTGAGCTCTCCGTCTCTGGAATGCTTTGGTACCAGGAAGTTTCTATCACCAAAACAATGTATTCTGGGGAAAGGTGGGAAGAAGAGCCTGCACAGCTGCAGTGCTAAAATCTTAGGCCCCTCTTTTATGTGGAGCAGAAAAGTAAAGCCTTGGAGGCGGCCAAGCTTTTCGGTTATTTCCGTTTAACCCCAGTATGTTTTTGTTCCGTCTTCTTTCCCACCAAATCTGAAATGGTGCATAGTTTATATCAATGAAAAACAAAGTTAGCAAGCAATGTTTTAAGCACTACATATATAAGCAATTGTGCCAAATCATTTGGTTAATCATTAAAAAGGCTAAGTTGTGGTTCACACATTCGTGTATGTCATTTGATTTACTCAGAATTTGATTACTGTCTGCCAAACTCCTGCCATTGGAAAAGCCACACTTGCCAGCTTGCCAAGCAATCCAGATATTTCATCTTTGAGGGATCATTTGCACACAGTGTTCAAAACTCCCATTGTTCTAGGCGCATTTTGCGACATGGAATTTCATCAATGCGAGCAGTTTCTGAGCTCTGGGCGCAGTACTGCACCTAAGATTAAAACTGCAGAGTGGAAGGAAAGGCCTCACCACTTCCAGCTACTCTCTGAAGACTGGATAAGAGACCCTCCTAAGAATATTGTGACCATGTGAAAAATGAACATAATACTTTAACTGTAGTTCATTAATTTTCAGCTTTGCATACTTGTTATAAAAAACTGTTGCGTCCATAATCTAGGTTTAAGGGGTGCCATTTAGCTCCTAGCTTTCATATCTCAGTTTCTAACATTGTTTTGCACAGGCTTGTGTGAAGGCTCAGCACTGTAGTCATCAAGTGATAGAGATACACCTTCTCCACCTGTTCCTCTTTCTTCCAGTGTTTCTTCCCATGCCCCTCTGGTCTCCCATTAGGTTGAATTTTAGATTGTAAGCTCCTTAGGGCAGGGACTTAACCTCTTGTTCATTATGCTATGCATAAATTGACGAGACCTGATGATTTATTCTTGTTTGAAACAGCCCTGTGCTTGCAACATTGAAAGCGGAAACTTTTCCTTAGGATTTTGTTTGGTTTTGTATATTTATTTATTTTGTATGCCACCCGATGCCCATAGATCTCAGGGCAGTTCACAACATAAACTCACAAAATAAAAAAACAGAAAACACATAATAAAAATAGAAAACAAAGACAACCCAATAACCTCCCCTTCCACAACATATTTTAAAAGGACATTGGATGTCAAGCAGCCAAAGACCTGGTTAAAAAGGAATGTGTTTGCCTGGTGCCTAAAGGTGTATAATGAAGACGCCAGCCAAACCTCCCTGGGGAGAGCATTCCACAAACGGGGAGCCACTGCAGAAAAGACCCTTTCTGGTGTTGCCACCCTCTGGACCTCTTGTGGAGGAGGCGCATGAAGAAGGGCCTTGGAGGATGATCTCAGGGTCCAGGTAGGTTCATATGGAAAGAGGTGGCCCTTGAGGTATTGCGGAAGTTATACCCTGCCTTTTCCCAAGACAGGGACTCAAGGCAACTTGCAGATAAAAATAAAAACAGCTAAAAGCATTGGGGGGGGGTGATCAATAATTAAAAAAAGCATTGATAGGGTTAAAACTACACACACACACACACACACACACACACACACACACACACTTAGAAACATGTTGGAGAGCAAACTTCTCCTGACCGTGTGTGTGTGTGTGTGTGTGTGTGTAGGAATGGGAGTATGTGATGGTGTGCTGGGCTCCTGCTTTCCTTCAGCACCATCACAAGCCAGAGATTTGGGGGGGGGGGGTGGCTCAGCAGAGGCTAGGAGCCTCCTGAGAGGGAGGAGAAAGACTGAGACTGAGGGCTACAAGGTTTTATTGGGGTTTCCTTGCTTGGAAGTTGCTGTCTGGTGCAGGGCCTTGCCTCATCCCCGCCCCTCCGCCCCGTAGCCTCATCCCCCACCACTCTCCTCTCCTTTTTATGAGCCTGGCAAAGCTTATTGCATAGTACGCAAGAAGAATGGACCTAGGATGGGAGGAAATGCATTCTTGGCTGGTAGCAGGGACTATCCACCAGTGTCCTCCTTTACATCTTAATTATATAAATCAGTCACTGTGCAAGATGGCTGTTTGGCCGTTCGATGGGTCTTCTCACCCTCCTAAAGGCTTTTTTTGGGGGGGGGGGTCTATATGTTGAATTATTTTTTTCCTGGAGGGGAGTTTCAGGGTGGGGCGAAGTGTAAATGGACCTCAAGGGCAGCAACAAGCAGCACTGAGTGAGAGGTGATGAATTTATGAACAGGGATGGGGCAGGGAGAGGGCATTTATTGGGGAAGGCACCACTGGCCTTGCAAATAGTAAACATTTGCCCCTTTGCATGTTAAAATAAGACCTTGTGCATCCCAATTGATTTGGCAATGGGGTGGGGATGTGAACAAGAAAATGTGGCTACAACTGCCATGCCTAGTTTGGCCCTCAGTTGGAACTATTCTGGACAACATCCCTCCTGACTTTCTGACAGATCTTGAATAGTAACAGTCATAGTAGTGAGGAGGGGTGGTGGCAGCAGCGGCAAGCTCTTGCATAGAGCACTTATTGCAGGCTTCTGCTACCTGCTTCACTTTGCCTCATGAGTGGACCAGCCCGGCCTATAGAATCAGATGAAGCTGGTGGGAGTGTTTATTAGTCATGTTTCTTCTCTGCCAATATCAAGCTACATGGAAAGAGTGTTATTGGAGGCTATATTGCTTAAACATAAAGGTTTCATTTATGAAGTGCAAGTTAAAGGTCACTGGCACTGAAAAGATATCCAGAGATAAGGATGTGGGAGAGATTCGAATCAGTTTGCATTTATAGCTGAATTTATCAAATTCACACTTTCCGAAACAATATGAGAATCAAAACACAGCCATCGTTCACACATCTGAGTTTTTAAGTGTAGTTCTCCATTCAAACAGCGTTTACAAAACTGCAAATATTAAAGGAAAATTTGCTTTAAAATGAATATATCAGTGAAAATATACAGAAATGCATTATATTAGGAGAAAGTCCTTGCAAAAATGCATACACTAGTCAAAATTGTGTTTATTAGGAGAAATTCACTAAAAAAACTGATAAATATTTTTGGGTGGAGAAATGCACAAATTGCTGCAGAAATGTGGAGAACTGAATTTAAGATTAAAAAAATGTGAAACAGAACCAAAATTGCGAGATCTTTCTACCTCTATCCAGAAATGTTTAAAATATTCTGGCACTTTCTGCCTCAGGTTTCCCTGCAGTCTCTTTAGATTTCTATTCCTATGATTTAGGACAGAGTTTTCCTATACGACGATGTGGCAGGGCAGGAATGTGACCTTATAGTTAACGTTTACACAGTTGGGGTTTCCATGGTTACTAAGAGGATGTGACACATTATGAGACAAACTCCGGAAGCAGGATGGTGGCGGTTTGGGTGGCTCCTTGGTGTGCGAGAAGCTTTATGGCTCCCCTTTGCTTGCGCTGGTTCTGGCCTGCGGATCCTCCCTCCTCCTCTCCCTCCCATTTACGTTAGCAAGGGTTGGGAACTAAAGTGTCACTGCCGTGTTTGCTGATGTTGGCGGGTTTTGTCTCTCAAAAGAAACCCAACACCAGCCTATGTACACACAAGTGCTCTTCCTGCCAGGGAGGGGCTAATTGCCATGCCAACCCCTGTGCAAATATATCATGGTGATAACAGAGTCAAAAGCAGTTCAGTCATTGCAAGGTCCTGAGAGGATGCTCTGTTTGTTTCCTGAGCCTTGCCCTCAGCACTCTAGACCAGCATGGTTCAGGCAGTGGTCTGGGAATCCAGTATTGTCTATTGTGACTGATACCTTCTGTCTTCAGAGTTACACACAGGGAGGTCTTTCATGTCACTGGCCGCATGATCCTTTTTAAGTAGGAGGGACTGGAAATGGGACTGTGTGGAAAGCAGGTGCCCCTCAGTTGCAGTTACTCCCCTGGAGCTTTGCAGCTGTGGAACACACAAGGAAATCAAAAGCATTAATATGCAATATATCAGATGTTTCACAACTTTTGGAAATGTTCTCATATGTGAAAGCTATGCGACAAAAGTTATTGTTACAACTCGATAGAATTTTCTTCATGAGGTCTGGCGGGTGGCAACACAAGAGCAGGCCTTTTCTGTGGTGGCTCCCCATTTGTGGAATGCTCTCCCCAGGGAGACTCTCCTGGCACCTTCACTACATTAACCTTTAGACGCCAGGTGAAAAGGTTCCCCTATAACCAGGCCTTGGGCTGATTAAAGAACCTCTGTGTTTGTTGAAGGGGGCTATTGGGTTGTTGTTGTTGTTGTAACTATGATATGTATTTTGTGTTTTCTTTTTGCATTTTTATGCTGCAAACCACCCTGTGATCTTCGGATGAAGGGTGGTGTATAAATGTAATACATTAATAATAATAATAAATAATAATTTTGGGAAAGTAATCCACTCAAAGAGGTCCTAGACTGGCAGGCCTCTCAGTAAATGGGGGATGGAATTCAAAGGGAATTGTTCATCTGTGTGGGAGTCTTCCTATTTCCAGGGTTTGCATGCTTTCGTTTTGTCCTCTCTCTTCCAAAGGACACGGCACCTTAGATGATGATTGGTAGTGGTGGATAAACTTGTTGTTTGGGTACATTTATCCATTATTTTCTCTTTGAAGAAACCCTGGAAAGTGTCTGGGGAACCCCAAGGTTTGCTATGACATAGTTTGAAAACCAGGGTAGTTAATATTGTTTTTCTGTGTAGAATCTACACTTCTTCCCCACTGCCTAACACTGTGATTTTTATTTATTTATTTCAGAACTCTGAATCCCTCGATATTTATATCCAGAATACACTTTCCTCTCTATATCCACCTTTTGAGGCCACAGCTGCTACTGTTCTGTGGCAGCTTTTCAGCATTGTTGAAAAGTTTTATCACGGAGATGGTCTCAGATGTCTAATTGATTTTCTTGTTCCTGCCAAGAGAGTCTTACAGTGTATCCAACGGGAAACCTGTGTAAGTATATTTGTATCTACTCTGGCAAAACAGAGACTCTTTGTTCATTATCCAAGCATGAGGAGGGCAGAATAAGATGCTGTTTAATCTTTTAACTGCTAGGCAAACGAAACCCTAGATAACCATGGGAAAGTTCATTCTAGTAAGACACTGGAAAGCGAAGCATCACGTTTTGTATTTGTTTGGAATATAATTCCATGAATTTGTGCTGTAGTACATTTTAGGAGAATGGTAGGAGGGTTTTTTATATTTTGCTACAGAATTTATATTGTTGGGCCGATAAATGATAAGAGGGTAAGAAAAATGATTTATGATTGTAATTTGTGTGTGTGCTTTCTTTCCATGGGCATCAGAATTTGAGTAAATCATTGAAAGTCTAGCATGAACTTGGTTAGACTTCTTTAAATGGCCAGTGTTGATAGCTTTATGTTCCATGGATTTGTCTAATCATCTTTTAGTGGCCATCGCTGCCTCTCGTGGGAGCAAATCCAGTAAGTTTAACAATGCACTGTGTGAATAAGTTATTTCTCTTCTCTGTCCTGAATCTTCAAACATTCATCTGCATCAAATGTCCTAGTATTATGAGAGGAGAAAAACTTTTCTCTATGTACTTTCCCCCACACCAGGCTTAATTTTTTATGCCTCTTTCATGTCTCTTACTTGCTTTGTGACCAGAACCATATACAGTCATACCTCAGGATAAATACGCTTCAGGTTGAGCGCGTTCGGGTTGCACTCCGCGGCGACCCGGAAGTAACGGAGAGTGTTACTTCTGGGTTTCGCTGCTCGTGCATGCACAGACGGTCCCATTCGCATCCCGAGGTACCATTGTACAGTTTTCCAAGTGCAATCACACCATAGATTTGTTTATTATAATACTGGCAGTTTTGTTTTCATTCTGTTTCCTGATAGATATTTTGTCCCAGTGTGCATCACTTTACAGCAGCTTACACTGACTAGCATTTGATTTCCTGATTCTCACTCACCCAGTTTTGAGAGATTCTTTTGGAGCTCTTTGCAACCACCTTCTGTTTTAACCATCCCCAACAGTTTCATATCATCAGAAAACTCTACTATTCCTTGATGGGGTGGACCTCTATTGGGAGAACGGTCCATTTATTCTTACTTTTTGCTTCCTGATTCTCAACCAGTTACTGATCCACAAGAGGACCTCTCACCTTATTCCATGATTGCAAAGGTAGTACTCAGGAGTCCTTTGTGAGCTGCTTTGTAAAAAGTTTTTTGAAAGTCTCTAAGTGCACAGTGTCTTACTTTTTATGGATAATCATGCTTTTTGCTGATCTGCTGGTGCAGTAACTTGCCTAGTCCAACTTGTACTAAACAATTCCCCCCTACCCTCATTTGTGTCAAATAAGCATAACTGTGCATAGCCTGCACTAGACATATTAAAATTATCTGTCATGAAAATCTGAATTCTCCACTTAGTCTGCATGCTTTGCTTTTCCTGTGCTTCCACAGAACTGAAGTGTGTATGTAGTACTGGGTAATTGAGGACTGTGCTTGATATTTGACACCATAGGTTTAGTTGAAACTGTCTTTAAGCTATGAAATACCTTGGTTTGTTAGAGAACAATCAAATCTATCTAATCATTTCACCATGCATGTTTCACCATGCAAGTTTCACATCTGTCCAAGTTTCAGGCAGCAGTAATTCAAAACTGCTAATAGATAATTAAGAAATTTTGGTTCAGAAGCTGAGCAACTTTTATTGTTATTAGTATGATAAAGAGTATAGAAAACAAAACTCTGTTCAAACAATCAAACTTTTTTAGTTACATATTTTTAATGTGAAATACCACTTGAGTACTTGAATCTTTCCCTGTTCATAGGCACGCACAGCCTAATTATTACCGTTTCAAGTTTATTCTTCATCCATTGAAGTCAGTTAATTCTTCAGCTGGCTTCTTTGTGAGCAGGACCACTTTCTTTGCTGGGAGTGAAGCGGAAGGAGAGAGTGGTTGCCCACCTTGTGAATGCAACTTTCTCAGGAATGCAATTATTCAGGAAATCACTTGAAGATTTACAGCCCCCAGACTGCAACTCAGTAGGGAGGCAAAAGAATTTATAGCCCAGTGTTTGTGCAAAGTACTGAGGCTCAACAGGAGTCAGAGCAAGGGATTTAGTGACTGTTTAATTGTAGCCGCATAAAGGACGGTTCTGTTTCCACAATGAACTGTGTACGATTATTCATTGCCCTGATGACAGAGGTTTCAGCCCTCAAATGCCACTCTCCTCTTGCTTTGCCTCAGCAAGTATTTCTTTCCCCCTCTTTTGCTGGCAACCTTCAGTTTCCTGACTGGGAAATCGTAGCTATCATGGTCTCTGCTGATACAGTAGAAATAGCGTATTTTCCCAGCTGAGTTAATTGCTGGTTTGGGGGCAAGGAGGAGAGATTGATGTTTTAGTCTCATAATAATCTGGAAACAGATTGGAGATGCAAGAGTAACCTCTTTTTATTTATTTTATCACCACAGTGAATTTTGCTGCTCATAATAATGTTCTTTATAGTAAACCAAGCTCTGCTAGGCATTATCAGAAGTTGGATTTATGCTGATTTGAATGTTACGCAAAGTAGTAACATGAAAAGCATGTGGATCCCAGTGCTGCACATGTTCTCTCCAAATCAATCCCAACTGGGGCGTGAAGATGTAGATTCACTGCCACTTCTGAATCCCAGCTGGCTGCACTTGCTGTCACAGCAGTGGGGCCCAAATTGGGCCCTTCTCTAGGAGCTGGAGCAACTTCCAGCAGACCATGGCTGGCACACTTCCACCTCCAGCACCATTTGGGGGCCCTTCCACAGGTTACTGACATGCCTGCAGTGGGTGCCTTCATTGTGGTGGAACCTTCCCTCTGCCAGTAGAGGCTGAAGGCCAACAAACTGGGATATCCACTCAGGCTCCACCCTCTCTAGCAACACACATTGGGGGTTAGGATTGCAGCCTATGTCAGTTCTCTCAGGGTGCAATTTAAAGCATGCTTCCTTAGCGAAAATACTGTTGAACTCTGTGGCACTTATTTCCAGATATAAACAATTCCTTTTCTGACTGTTAATTTAATTTCTCACAGCACTTAAGTATCCTTACTTAGTGGAAAGTGCTTAAGGATGCTGTACTTGCATCGACTCTCATATTAAGGCTGAACAGAATCTAAGGGTTCATTCATACTTGTGCTTGTCCCATGCCTAGAAAGTGTGAATCTGAGCTGTTTTCTGTTTGTCTCACACTTGCTTGGCATAGGTCCAAGCGGTTTTGCCCTAGCCCCACTGCTTTCTCCTGGAAATGCTATTCTTTAGTGATAAATTGGAACAAACATCAATCCAGAGAAAACCCAATTGACATTTGCTCCGATTCAGCAGTAAATATTGGGTTTCCCTGGAAGAAAGTGGTGGAGCAAGGGAAGTCTGGATGAGCCCTAAGTGTTATCAGAAGTAATGACGAATATATGAAACTGTCTTACCTTGGCCTTTTAAAATCCTTTAAAAAGTAAATTATGGATGCTGTGGATTGAATCTTGGAGCTTCTGCATACGAAGCAAATGCAATGCCACTACATTTTCAGTTGTAATATCTGCTTTATTTTGAAGGGTTTCTTTTCATTTTAGTTACAGATGGGTAGCCGTGTTGGTCTGCCATAGTCGAAATAAAAAAATTTTTTCCTGTAGCACCTTAAAGACCAACTAAGTTAGTTCTTGGTATAAGCTTTCGTGTGCATGCACACTTCTTCAGATACACTGAAACAGAAGTTGCCAGATCCTTCTATATATTGAGAAGGTGGGGAGGGGTATTACTTAGAAGGGTGGTGGGAATCGGAGATTGGCAGATAGCTGAGATGAGCCTGTTGACGACTCTTAACGACTGTAATAGGTCTTACAGGAAAAGGCAAGGGGTGAGAAGGTGAGAAATGGCTTAGTCATGTATAATGAGATAAGAATCCGATGTCTCTGTTCAGACCAGGTCTCTCCATTGTTTTAAGTTTGGTAATGAGTTGTAATTCAGCAGCTTCTCTTTCCAGTCTATTTCTGAAATTCCTTTGTAGTAAAACAGCTACTTTGAGATCTTGTATAGAATGTCCTGGGAGATTGAAGTGTTCTCCTACTGGTTTCTCTGTTTTGTGATTCTTGATGTCAGATTTATGTCCGTTTATTCTTTGGCGTAAGGTTTGGCCTGTTTGTCCAATATAGAGAGCTGAAGGACACTGTTGGCATTTGATGGCATACACAATGTTAGACGATGAGCAATTAAATAGTCCCGAGATGGTATGTGTGATGTTGTTGGGGCCAGTAATGGTGTTGTCCGGGTGTATGTGGCAGCAAAGTTGCCACATACATCATTTTAGTACATCATAGCTATGTAAAACTTACTAGGATGCAATGGCTGTTTACTTTTGAGACCTGTTGAGTGGTATTGATAGGCAAGCCTTAGTTGAAAGGATGAACTGACCCTTAAGGAAAGTTGAATATGTGTAAAAGACAACCCACAGTATTAGTAGTTTACATACATTTTGCAGGCACTGGGTCCATGTGAAGTTTTAGCTGGAGTTTTGGATCTTGGATATTACAGACCAGTTAGCTTAACGTCTGGCCCAGGCAATCTGGTGGAATGTATTGTTAAGGATAAAATAACCAAACATATAGAAGAGCAAGCCTTGCTGAACACAACTAGCATGGCTTCTGTAAGGGTAAGCCTGTCTCACAAACCTATTAGAGTTATTTGAGGATGTCAGCAACCACAAAGAGGTGATCTGGTTGACATAGTGTATTTGAGCTTTCAACAAGCTTTTAACAAGACTTAGAAGGAAGACCCCCCCCCCGTGCTTTTTAACTTATTAATAAATGATCTAGAGTTAGGAGTGAGCAGTGAGCTGACCAAGTTTGCTGATGATACTGAATTGTTCCAGATCATTAAAACAAAAATGTACTTGTGAAGAGCTCTGAAAGGATCTCTCCAAACTAGTTGAATGGGTGGTAAAACGGCAAATGCAGTTCAATGCAAACAAATGTAAAGTGATGCATGTTGGGGCAAAAAAATCTTAATTTCACATGTATTAATGGGGTCTGAACTGGCTGGTGGGGAAGTAGTGGCTAGCTCAGTGATGATGTCGAAAGTGTGTGGCAGCCATGAAATAGGCAAATTCAATGCTAGGGATAAATAGGAAAGGAAATGAAAATAAAATTACTAGTATCATAATGACATTATGCAAATCTATGGTGTGGCCGCATTTGAAATATTGTGTATAGTCCTGGTCACCTCACTTTTTATAGGATATTGTATTTTTCCCCCCAATTTTTTTTATTGATTTTCCAGAATTTTTAAACAAACAAACATAAATCTTAGCTGTACTTACTCCAATCTTAGTAACATTGTTAAGTGACTTCCTCGCATCCCCCTGGCTGAGCTTCAGTGTATATCATTTTAACAGTTTTCCAAAACCAATTTTCTCATAAAATTAACTTAATCACTTAACATATTTCTTTCTTTTCATTTTAACTTTAAACGTATTGTTCTCTAACATCACATATTTAAATCCTAAGCCTATCTGGTATTTGCAAGTTTTTCCAATTATGTTTTCTTAGCATATTTAACTAAATAGTCTTTGAATTTCATCGATTCCTCCTGGTACTCCTCCTCCTTCTGGTCGCGGACTCTTCCGGTCAGGTCGGCTAGCTCCGAAAAGTCCATCATCTTCATCTGCCATTCCTCCACTGTTGGGACTTCTTGTGTTTTCCAATTCTTAGCTAACAAAATTCTAGCTGCAGTTGTGGCATACAAAAACAATCTAACATCTTTCTTGGGCAATTCCAGACTTGTTATTCCAAGAAAAAAGGCCTCTGGTTATCTTCTCCCAGAAGTCTTTCACCTTTGGGCAGGTCCACCACATATGATAAAAGGTACCCTCTTTTTCTTTACATTTCCAGCATAGATTATCACTATTACGATATATCTTTGCTAATTTTACAGGGGTTAAGTACCATCTATACATCATTTTCATAATGTTTTCCTTTAACACTGTACATGCAGTGAACTTGACCCCTTTCCTCCACAACCTTTCCCAGTCTTCAAACATTATGTTATGTCCCACATCTCTTGCCCAATCTATCATCACAGATTTAACTTAACTTTTTATAGGATATTTTAAAGTTATAAAACGGCAACCAAAATCATCAAGGAGATGGAGCTGCAGCATTTGGGACTTTTTAGTTCAGAGAAAAGGTGAGTAAGAGGCGACATGACATAAGTGTATAAAATTATGCATGACATAGAGAAAGTAGACAGAGAAAGGCTTTTCTCCCTCTCTCATACCACTAGAACGAAGCTGAGCATTGGAAGATTCAGGACAGATAAAAAAAGAGCTTCTTCATGCAACACACCGGCAGCCTTGGAATTCGCTCTGGCAGGAGCAGGTGATGGCCACCAACTTAGATGGCTTTAAAAGAGAATTAGACAGATCAACGGAAGATAAGGCTATCAATGGCTATGAGCCAGGATGACTATGCTTTGACTTCATGGTCAGAGGCAGTAGTAGTGCTTCTGATATCAGTTGCTGGAAACTACATGGAGAGGAGGCTGTTCTTGTCTTCAGTTCCTGTTTGTGGGCTTCCCACAGGCATCTGGTTCTGAGAACAGGAAGCTGGACTAGATGGGCCATTAGGCTGCCCAGCAGGCTTTTCTTACGTACTTGTGTTTCGTTTGCTTGAGTGACCTGTGTTGTGGCCTTATTTCATGGATCTCCATGGAAGTATCAGAGGGGGTTGAGTGGTTCTTGATTTTCCAGCCAGTCTGGGAGGGTGGGTGGCACCTGGTGAGGTAGAAGAACTTGCACCCTGCTCATCTCAGCCTGTGGGAGGTGCCATCCCAAAGTAAGGAATGCCTTTCATGAGACAAATGGAAACAGAAAATCATGGTAAGAAAACTTCTGTTTCTCTCTCTGTTAAGTTTCAGTGAACTGCAAAGTGCTGCTGTGGTCGCATTCTGAACACAGTTCTACATGTAATTTGTGTTTGTTATATGAATTGCGTGTTATGAGAATTATGTGTTTGTTATATGAAATATGTAATACAAGATTCCTGGGTTAGACTTTCTGACCCTCAGGGTCTCTGTGATACTGACAGTTCTGTGATTCTATGATTCTGTGAATTTTCCAGAGGAGCAGCAATGTTAGGCTGTTTGGGCTGAAGATAATGAAGAGTTTTGTGGCACCTAAAAGATTAATTATTTATGATGGCATATGCTTTTTTGAGCTAGACTCTTGTCCACATACCTTTACGCCATAAACTTGTTAGTGCTTAATATGTCAAAATATTTGTTGTTTCATCTGAATTAATGAATGAATACTTGAACACTGCAATGTAACATTTAGATTGCCAGCTGGTCTAATAAATACCCTTTTAGTGTGGGAATGCTTGCCTAATTTCTCTACTTTTCTAAGCTTTTTCATAGCTTTTTTAAAAGTCAAAGTTATAATTTCTTGCAAAGCAAAACATTTAAATTGAGTTTTAACTTATAATCAAGTTTTTTTTAACTCCCTACCATTTTTTATTTGAATCCTAAGTGAACACCAGTTGAATAATACTCAGTACAGAGGTCTTTAAAGAAACTTTCAATTGTTGGTTTTCTAGATGTTGATTCTTTTCTTGTTAGTAAAAAACCAAAACTAACTGTCATTGAACGTACTTGAGAAACACCTGTAAAGCGAGTTATCCTACTGATTAATGACATAGTTCAGTTGTTACACCAACAAGCACCCTGGTATTTAAACAAAGTAAATTGGTATAGCATTTTGATTAGCACAGTAAAAGAGAAAACCCAGAATAGAAGATAATTAGTAGTTGGTAGATGCAACACACCAGCCCAGACCTGAAAGAGGAAGAGAGGTATTGAAGCGTACCTGCTGTCTGTTTCAATAAACACATTCCTTTAGGAATGAATCAGAAAACTAATATATTTGGCTTTTGGACAGCTGCAAAGGCTATTACCTCAGGGTATGATTTTGACCCTACAGTGGATGTGTTCAGAGCCGAAAGCATTACATCAGCAAGCATCAAATACCAGAAGCTTCACAATAGCAATGTTTGAATGAAATCATACAAAGAATCTCCTGTTTCGTAGGGCCTTGATTGTGGGACTACAAGATTGTTATGCTGAAAAGTGCTCATGAATGTAGGATGATTTGCCTCCTGGAAGCTCAGGGAGGACCAAAGAACATGTGATGCAGGCAGGGGTGGCGGGTATATGATGTGCAAGGGGCTTCAGCCCCCAATATCGAGGGGCAGGGGGCTATGCCCCCCAATATTGAGGGGGGCAGCCACCCCCTGCCGCCACCGGGCGCTCTCCATGTGCCCCAGCCTCCACCCAGGAGCCCACCTCTATGATTTCATGAGGTTCCTGGGGAAAGTGAAGGGAAGTCAACACTTACTCCACTAAAGCCCAAGGATACCACCATATTCATATTCTGGCGCAGTGAATTAACTCTGCATTCTCTCCTCATGAAAGCCCCCTGACTCTCCTCACACCCGTATCTTCTTCAACTTAGGAGAAATCCTGCTGCACATTGGTGTTTCAGAGTGCTGGCAGAGAGCTGTAGGTAGTTAATAGTAGTCAACATTGTGTTAGATCCTGAATTCATACCCAAAACTCAACAAATGAGCAGCAGCCCTGGATTACTTACTTTTATTTTTGGTGCTGAAATCTGGGATAGATGTTTAAAGAAATCCTCATCTACTACTTGTACCATGAAACATCCATTTCCACCTTACTTGTTTAGCCCAAACTCTCTCAATGGTCTCTCAGTTACAGTTCATAGCACTATTATAAGGAAGTGTGCAGTTGTATGTGACTGGCATTGCATTTATACAGAAATGCCTTCCAAATCCTTGCTCACTTATGTGAAACTTAGGTTGGGACCTGACTATTTTTCTTTTGCTACTAATTTCAAAGTTAAGGGAATGGGGCCTAATCCTTTAATTCTTACAGCATTCAGTGAAGCTTTAAAGCTTTAGGGCTCCCCCACCCCTGCCTTACCCTGGCATTATTAACCAGACAAAAGGCTTTAATGGAGTTGAGCCTCTTCAGATCCAAAGGGTGAATCTTGCTGGTCAAAGGAAATCCCCTTGTCAGAGCCCATGAGTAAAGAAATGACTGCTCAGTGAATGGAAACCTGAGACAGAAATATGCCACCCCTGGCAAAGAGACAGGATGCCTCCGTCAGATACCTTGCTCTCCCAATATTGTTCATTTGAAAAGAAACAATGGAATCTTTATGTACTCCGAACTTAGCAGCTCTCCCTCAAGAGGAAAGGGTCACGGAGAGTGTTTCCTAATGCTTCTTTATAGCCTCAGTTACTAAGATGCATCCCTTTGTTAACTCTGGGAAATCACAAGTCAAACTTCACACATTACATTTTTAGGTGCGCACTTGTGAACAAGATCCAGACAAATGTGGAAACATTTATCATACAGAGATTGAGGACTGGCTGAAACTCTCTGTAGACTAGTTGTTGTTGTTATTTTCCCGTCCATCTGGCTGGGTTTCCCCAGTCACTCTGGGTAGCTTACAGCATATAGATGGCCCTTGAGGTCCCTTCCAACCCTACAGTTTTATGATTCTATGACTTTATGTTCACTAGCAAATGCAGGTTCTCTACCACGAACTGGGTGGAATGGCCCTTCTGCATTTCTTTAGTCCCAGGACAGTTTTAATCAAGAGTATTGACCAGCACAAACCAAAGTGGTTTTCATTCTATAACCTTTTTTCAGCTTTGTTTGCATTACTTCTTTGAATGGGAATGTTTTTTCTACCTGGATAGTTGATATATCTGTTAAAGACAACCCAACAATCCCAAAATATTAACATTGCTTTATTTCAGTTTTATAAATACTGTATATGGGGGGGGGGGCAAGCTACCATAATATGAGCACTATCATCATGTTTGAACATGATCTGCGTAAGGGAAGCTTGTCACTTCCTGTGAAAATTCTAGCAATTTGCTGGTAATGAATTACCATTCTCATGGTTTGGCAGCTTGATAACAAAATCAGTCATTCAAAAATGTAGAAGGGTCTTCTTTCCTAGCCCTGCAGCATATTTGAAAAAATTGATATAACATTTCTAGGAATGAGTTCAGCAACTGATCACAGTAGTCAGAGGAATATGTTCAGGACTAGTTTTGTGATCTATGTTAATTATTTGTACTCATAAGACAGTATTGATTCTGAAACTTTTGTTGGTTCTAAAATAGAACATAACTTTTTATTGTTTACTACGAGTCAACTGCTACATTAATTTACCACATTTTTCTGTTGTACTAAAAGGTGGTTAAATTTGCACAAATGTTAATAGTATAATATAGGCAATTATATTTCACTTAGTTTGCTTTCTCTCTTTTTTACAGAGCAATTATACCGGCCTTATTTTTTACCATGAAGGATGGCCATTGTGCATCCATGAGAAGATCATAGTGCAACTGGCGTCTCTCCACAAAGCCCGTTTAAAACCAGGAGATTTTTACTTCCAGATTGTGCCGGTGAGAAAGCAGTCAGTCAACCTAGTGTTAAAATGTCTCTCCAGACATGGGCAAGGAATGGAAGAGCTTGTTGTACCTGAAACCATGTACGGATATATTTTCACAATAGAGTTTTTGGAAAATGTAAACAGTAAACTGAATGGCTGTCCTTTGCAGAGCTGCTTGCTGACCACAGGCCCAGCCATATATAGGACACCTTGGAAAAATATTGTGAACCCTATATTTGTCCCTACAGCTGAAACAATTCTGCAGACATATTCCAAAAGCTCTCTGCTTGAAAAATTGATCAGCAGCAGTCCTGATGCTAAAGCTATGACACAGACAATGGAAAGCAGCAGCTCACATGAGAGTTCAACCTCTAACGATACCTGTTCTACCGTGATAGAGGTACCGCTTGCAGGCAACTGTGGAAATCAAGGTGATGATGATTCTGATTTATGTCATGGCCCTGGGAGCAAGGCTGAAATACAAACCCCAGCACCCCAAGCTGAGCATGGAACTGTTGATGAAGCAAATCCAAGAGCGCTTTCAGTTGCAGAGCAAGCCATCAAGGAACCAAAAATGACATCTGAATTGACACCCGATTTGTTTAAAGATTCAGCAACTCCTCCGCTAGTGAAAAGAAATGGCCCCAAAAGCATATCCTTCAGCACAGACCTGAGCAGCCCATGTCAAAGAGGGCGGGATTCTCTGTATTTTGAAACAAAGCGATTGTTTAGAAAGTCTTATATAGAAGCTTTGCAAAACCCAATGAGTCTTGGTTCTAGCTCTGAGGAATCCATTGCAGAAGACGAACCGTCAGAGCATGTCATGGGACAGGTGGAGAATGAGTGCAGGGTCACTGGAAAAACATGTGAAAACAATGTTTGGCAAGAAAGCTGTTGGTCTGAAAGAATTTCAAAACAGGAGGAAAGAAGACAGACAGTTAGATTTGGGAATCGTTCCCAGGCCTCTGAAAAATGGACTGTACCTCATGAAACAGCATGTAGCAGGTCAGGTTCACGAAGATCACGGTCTTTAGACAGGACGCATAAGAGCTCACAGAGTGAAGTTTATAAATCCAGGGTGCCTTCAGATGGAGTGTTCAGTGAAAATCCCCCCAAAATCATAAATGGGCATTCTCCAAGGTCTGAGAGACTGGAGTCACATATTCAAGAATTCATTGCTACAAAAAGCAAAGAGGATGAAGGTAAAACAGATGCAAAGTAGATACCTCACTTATTCTTATTTAGTCAGCCTGTTTAAACCATGCTAACCGGTGTGCCTTTAGTTATTTTATTTTAGTTTGGAAGCATAGGTGCTATTTATGTTTATTTGTGGGGTGGCAGGGGTTTTTGTTTTCTGCTGATATCCTGCTATATTCTGAGAGTTCAAAGATAAGTTTGTGGCTTTGAATGATGTAAATAGATCTATAACATTAAGCATACCAACAGCAGAACAAACAGAGCTAGGAAATGGAATGGCAGTGGGATAAATGGAGCTAGACAACAGAAGAACAGCAACTACAGAGCTATCTATCCTGTGTTAGCAATTCTGATAACTCAAGGTTTAAAGTCACCATAGGCACAGTCTAAAGTGTTGGGAAATCAGTGGGATTTTACTTGCACTGAACCAGTGCATGTGATTTAGAACCACTTATCACATGACATTATGCACAGGATTAAGGAAAAACAAAGTGTACAACACTGCATGTGAAAATCACAGCCCCCCCCCCAATATCTGGGTACATGCTATGTATGAGGCATGTATGACTGACTGGACCAAAGAGCTATCATCAGTGGGAATTTATTTTGTTTCTTTTCTGGATATTAATGAGCTAAAAAGATTTCTGGTCTTCATCTGCCTTCTCTAGATCCTCTTTCCCCCTCTTCATCCCCTCTTCTTAACCACTCACTGCTCTTTGTAGCCACTCTTTGTGGGTGTTAGGTCACATTATTTTCCATAGTGGAAAACCACACTCCCTTGAGGTATCCATTTGGTCCAGTAGCTGTGGGGAGCCACAGAGGTCCTGGAGAAACCCATATTACAAAGAAGTTTTCTTATAAAGTGTTTTATGTGATGCTAGATAAATCTGACTTCATTAGACAGAAGAGTATATTGGCCATATGTATATGTAAATGGATATATACGTGTACACACACACACACACACACACACACACACTGTATTTAACAGTCTTCACCCCCACGCTGCATTCCTGCACAAAAGCCTCTTCTGTGTTTGCATAATTCCAACCTGTATGCAGCAATTTATACACATTTAGAATTGTCAGGTGTTTACAATATGCATGAGGAAATAACGCTGTTTCCTATTGCTTTGTAGGAAGTAGGAAAATAACATTCATGTTAGAAACTGATGATATGTGAAGCATCCCTGAAACTATTTTTAACCAGTTGGGTGTTCAGAAAAGTCCAGATTCCCAAGCTTCAAATTTAGGCAGATCTGTTTGTTTAATGTAGGGGAATGATGCTTTTGCAATATTATCTTCCCTTTGCAGATGAGGCAAGGATGTCAGAGCCACAATTCAATTAGTTCCATAGTATCTCAAAATAATCACTAAATGCAAAGTCCCCCGATCCTCAGTTCCTGGCTTTGGCGAGTTAATGTTTTTCCCCTCTCTCTCCCTTTTTTAGAGGATTTCGCTTTGGGTTAGGTCAGAACCAACTTCAGAAGTTGTTGGCTGCTCTAAAAGCAAATATTTATTGTGCCAAGAGCAATATCATATACAGTAATTTTTTAGCATAGCATTTTGCAAATGCTAAATCTTTAAAATATAGCATACTATTTTATCTACTGACATTTAGCAACTGCACTATAACAAGTGGCTGTCAAGTTGTGTGAAGGTATTATATGGTTTTCAGTTTCTCCTAGATTTCAGCAGAAATTTCTTAAGAAATTAAGAGATTTTTTTAAAGAAGTAATCATGAAAAACCAACCATATAGCATTTTGGTCATTTAATACACTTATTCTTGTATCGGCCTATTCAGAAGCCATTTAAATGAATGGATGGAGATTTAAGAAGATTTAGGTTGCAATCGTATGCATATTTATATTGAACGCAAATATAAATCACAAGCAAAAATACATGTGATAGGCTGTTGGTCCCACTGACTTCCATCAGATAGAACTGATTTAAGATGCAATCCTATGCAGACTTCCATGAGAAGTCAATATACAGGCATGTATAGGATTGCACGTAGACAACAACTTTTCTCTGCAAAGTTCTTGCTTCTCAGTCAGTATCCAAGTGGAACTGTGCGGTCAGAAGGGCTGAGTGCATATTATGATCAGAGGCTAAGGCACGAAAGCTGTGGGTTGTTTTTTTAACGTATCTAGTGTCCTGCAAGAAATCAAGCTCCACTTAAATTTCATCACCGTGTAACTCTTTACAAAATCACTTTTCAAAAGTGAAAATTGGCTTCTTTCCAAAGGAAAGAGAGAAAGATCTTGTTGGAGAGGGTGCAACGCTGTGGGATCCCTGATCCACGTGTGGTAGGACTGTTTCCAGAAACATTCTTTCTGGCAAAATATGTCCCCTGAAATTTCTGTTACCATCATTCATAATTTGATTGTGAATCCTAAATTAGCCCTTTTTGTCACTTGAGAGCAGTTGTAACCCTAAGGTTTCATTTCGAACTCTCATCTCTTTCTCTACTTGGAGATAGCTGCCTGGTAGAAAACAGGAGAAAATTTTACTTTGCTTTCCAGGTATGCTTCTGCTTGGGAACTAGCACTTTCCATCACAGCAGTGTTGTAAATGGACAGGCAAAGAGGAACAAATCTTTAGACACATGGTCTTTGTTTATTGTTCACATGACTATGTCAGCACAGCTGTTACAACTCCCTATGTCACATGGGTGTGGACTAATTAAACAGTGAAACTATTATGCATATTCCTTAATTTTACTTTATGCAATTGACAGTCCAATAATATGTACTCTATGTGTTTTTTGGCTTTACGCTATGTTTACGGTGTTACACTTGAAAACCAATAAAACACATTTTTATTTTATTTTATTTTTTAAAAAGAGAGGGTGGAGACTCTAAGCTGTCTTCTTTCACATCACTAGTATTTTCTCCAGACCTCGGAGACTCCAGAATTGATTTTCGAGATTGCGAGTCTACTGTAAATTCACCACCTCTGCTGCATTGCTCTGAGAACGAGCTGCTGTCTGCAAACACTGGGGACCCCAGGCGCTTGCTATCACACCAGTTGCTTGAGGTTAATCAAGAATTACTGCAGTCTGGAGTCATTTCTCTGTGTGGTATGTACTAATAGTAGTGAAAAGTTAATGATGTGTAAGCATGTACAAACTTTACGGAGATCTCTTATTTCATGTTGGGTGGGGGAGGGCTTCCCATGATCTGTCTCAGCACAGTTGGGCTAACTGGGTAAGGGGAATGGGCAGGAGACGAGGGGAGTTCTGCAAAAAGTACTCCAGAAATGCTCCGGGCAACAAAAACATTTAAATTGAAAAATGTAGGCCTTTTTGTCTTCAAGCAGGCAGCACTGACCAACACCCCCCCCAAAGGATCCTTCTTTCAGACAGCGAATACCATCATATAAAAACGAGCTTATCTTCTCACTGTCTGAAGGAAGAATCCAGGCAACTGCTGCCTGTTTCTAAAATGTAAACCTTTTGGTTTTCAGTTTGGAAATATTTGTTGTTGTTGCAGCATAACAACTGATGTCTCTAGTTACAGATGGGTAGCCGTGTTGGTCTGCCATAGTCGAAATAAAAAAATTCCTTCCTGTAGCACCTTAAAGACCAACTAAGTTAGTTCTTGGTATAAGCTTTCGTGTGCATGCACACTTCTTCAGATACACTGAAACAGAAGTTGCCAGATCCTTCTATATATTGAGAAGGTGGGGAGGGGTATTACTTAGAAGGGTGGTGGGAATCGGAGATTGGCAGATAGCTGAGATGAGCCTGTTGACGACTCTTAACGACTGTAATAGGTCTTACAGGAAAAGGCAAGGGGTGAGAAGGTGAGAAATGGCTTAGTCATGTATAATGAGATAAGAATCCGATGTCTCTGTTAAACAACTTAAACAACTCCTAACCTAACCCACAATAATACTACAATAATACTCCTAACCCACAATAATACTACAACCAGACTTAACACGGACACTGGCACCAGAGCCTGCAATAAACCCAGATGCCAACTTTGCTGCCACATACACCCGGACAACACCATTACTGGCCCCAACAACATCACACATACCATCTCGGGACTATTTAATTGCTCATCGTCTAACATTGTGTATGCCATCAAATGCCAACAGTGTCCTTCAGCTCTCTATATTGGACAAACAGGCCAAACCTTACGCCAAAGAATAAACGGACATAAATCTGACATCAAGAATCACAAAACAGAGAAACCAGTAGGAGAACACTTCAGTCTCCCAGGACATTCTATACAAGATCTCAAAGTAGCTGTTTTACTACAAAGGAATTTCAGAAATAGACTGGAAAGAGAAGCTGCTGAATTACAACTCATTACCAAACTTAAAACAATGGAGAGACCTGGTCTGAACAGAGACATCGGATTCTTATCTCATTATACATGACTAAGCCATTTCTCACCTTCTCACCCCTTGCCTTTTCCTGTAAGACCTATTACAGTCGTTAAGAGTCGTCAACAGGCTCATCTCAGCTATCTGCCAATCTCCGATTCCCACCACCCTTCTAAGTAATACCCCTCCCCACCTTCTCAATATATAGAAGGATCTGGCAACTTCTGTTTCAGTGTATCTGAAGAAGTGTGCATGCACACGAAAGCTTATACCAAGAACTAACTTAGTTGGTCTTTAAGGTGCTACAGGAAGGAATTTTTTTATTTCAACTGATGTCTCTGTTAGTCAGGAGAAAGCAAAGCTGTTCCTTTATGCATTTCCTAGGGCAAAGGGACACGTGTGGGAGGAGGGAGGGAGATGTCCCCCAAGTAAAGGGATGAAGGTTCCCCACAAAAGAATCTGTTACGCTCTGTTCCCCCTCAGCTTTCGAAAGGAGCCACTTCTACTCATGCAGGCAAAGTTATTTGGTTTGTGGGAAAAGTGATTTGGTTTGTGGGAAAGAAGACACTCAAGAGGTGTCGACATTATTACAGAGGATTCATTTATATATATAATTTTTCCATAGGAAACAGGGATCGTGGTGGAAGAGCAGTTGTGCAGGTCTGCATGAGTAATAGTGCTTGGTTAAGTGAACCTTTGAGAGTCCATGAGCTCACACAACTTCTAGTGTATTTCCACAGTATTCCCAGGTAAGAAGCAGCAGCAACTGTTCATGTTTTTGGTGTAACATTCATGCCAGTAGTGCAGAGGAGTTAAGACTCAATTTTCATCAAGGCCCTAGAATAATAGCTTGCTTGAAACAGAAGAACTACTAAAAACCACTGCTTATATAGGGTGTAACAGTAGCTAGATACAGCAGAGGGCTCCT
Organism: Podarcis pityusensis; assembly: GCF_964106645.2. Taxonomy (NCBI): domain Eukaryota; kingdom Metazoa; phylum Chordata; class Lepidosauria; order Squamata; family Lacertidae; genus Podarcis; species Podarcis pityusensis. The sequence continues at coordinate 3,601,086 of NC_138038.1, read as the reverse complement.
GTTCCTATGCTGTGGGTGAGAGGGGCTTCAGCAAGGATGCGAGGCTGCCCCAGCTGAAATTCATTTTTCTTCGCAGTTGTTGGAGGTAAAAGAGTGTGGCCAGCCTGGTGTGAATGTTTCACACTGTGGTTATTTCATTTATTATTATTCTTTATTTCTTGTACCCCACCCATGTGACTCGGTTGCCCCAACCACTCTGAATGAGAACAATTAGGGAACATTGCAAGGATCAGTGTGGATCTCCATGTGCTGCCTCTCAGCTAGTTTTGGCACATGTACAAATGCTTATAGGTGCACCAGTTCTTTTGGGGTGAATTAGATGGTGTCCCTTGAAGTTCTGTTGTATGTAACAGGTCTTGGCACCCAGTTCTCTTGATGCTCAAGCATCTATATAAGAACATAAGAATAGCCCGGCTGGTTGAGACCAATGGCCCATCTAGTCTGGCGTTCTCTTCTCACAGTGGCCAACTAGATGCCTATGGGAAGAACGTGAGCACAAGAGCAATCTTCTCCCACCCGCCCCGCAGTTTCCAGAAACTTGTTTTCGGAAGCATTGCTGCCCCCCAACAGTGGAGGTAGAGCATAGTCATCATGGCTAGTAGCCATTGGCAGCCTCTCCTTCTCCATGAATTTGTCTAATCCTCTCTTAAAGTCATCCAAGTTGGTGGCTGCCACTGTCTCCATAGTTTGACTATGTTCTGCTGCGTGAAGAAGTCATTTCTTTTCTCTGTCCTGAATCTCCCAACATCCGGCTTTGTTGGACATCCACGAGTTGTAGCGTTATGAGAGGGAGAAGAACTTTTCTCTATCCGCTTTATCCATGCTATGCATAGTTTTATAAACTTCAATCCATTCACCTCTTACTCACCTTATCTCTAAACTAAAAAGTCCCCAATGCTGCAGCTTTTGTTAATAAGGCACTTGCTCCCTCCCCCTTAATCATTGGGGTGGCCCTTTTCTGAACCTTTTCCTACTCTACAATATCAATTTTTTAGGTGAGGCGACCAGAATTCTACACAGCAGTCCAAATTCAGTTGCATCATAGATTTCAGCATTATGATACCAGCAGTTTTATTTTCAGTTCCTTTCCTAATAATCCCTAGCATGGAATTTGCCTTTTTCATGGCTGCTGCATGGTGTAAATTGCTATTTAATCTTCCTCTGTGCTCATTATGGCCACGTATTTCATTTTCATTTTACAGTGGTACCTCGGGTTAAGAACTTAATTCGTTCTGGAGGTCTGTTCTTAACCTGAAACTGTTCTTAACCTGAAGCACCACTTTAGCTAATGGGGCCTCCCACTGCCACCACATGATTTCTGTTCTCATCATGAAGCAAAGTTCTTAACCCGAGGTACTATTTCTGGGTTAGCGGAGTCTGTAACCTGAAGCGTCTGTAACCTGAGGTACCACTGTACTTTTAAACATTTTGTAAGTGTGGTTTAAATAACTTCCTCTTATTTCTTTCAGAAAGGATGCCCGTTCTTTGGGGCTACTTATTTTAGTGGATGCCCGCAAAAGTCAGAATGTAGCTGTCCTCTTCAAAGCCTTTACAGCATTACAGGTATGAATGTATTTAGCATCACAAACTAAAAGAAGGATATTATTCTAATTATTCTAATTATTATGTGTCCATCTTGTCCAGGGAAAATGAACAATATTTCTTCATTTGAAGCCAGGGCATTTTCAGTAGGCCTTTTCTGTTGATAATCCAAAAACTACTAGCATTAAGCTTCAGGGTATTCAGTTTATGCGACTTATAGTGATGGGGGTAAGAATGGTTGATTTATACCCATTTGCTAGTGTTTATTCTCATTATTTGGCCTGGAACTATAAAAGGCTAGCACTATGGATTCTTCTTTAGCGATCACTCGTAGCTGAGTAAGATTGTCTTTCATAAACACGGTTTTAACAATGAGTCCATAAGTGACGGTGGAGGCCAATTCTGGAGCCACACGTCCTCATCCTGAAAGCATTGCATGTGACATGTTTTCCAACATTTGTAGCCCCCTACTGAATGTCATGGGGTTTCAACAGCATTCTTCGGCTAACATACTTACAGGTTTTGGAGAAATATGTTCTGGGGAAAGCGTCTAGTAGTAGGTAATCAGGTACTTTGTGGTCTCCAAGTCATTATGTAGGTGGGGAAGCTAATTATTGTTCAGTTCACAGCAATATAATTATCTCACTAAGCTGACTTTAGTATTTTCTATACACCTACAATATGACAGGCATATTTCCGTGTGGAAAAGCAAGTCATCACAAGAAGTAGAATTAAATTCTGAAAGCAAGGCAGTTTGTCTTGGCACAGTGTATTAGCAAACTCTGGCCTCGGCTGAAAGTAGTTGAATAATGCTGTTATTTATTATAATCCCTTTCTTTGTAAGGATCTGGCATTTTCCATATATTAACTCCACTTTTGATTTTTTTAAAAAAAATTAATTCATAGTGCATCAAAGTTTGTATCTACAATAATGTAAAGGGCATTTCCTAAAAAAAAGGTTGTTCTGTACATTTTTTTATGTAGTGAGGGTTTAACTGATGTCTTTATGTTATTATCTGCTCCCTTGCTTGAAGGAAAAATGTGTTTTGGAAACAATTCAATTTTATAATGTTCATAATTTTAGTTACACAAATAAAATGCAGTTTGGCTCTCTGCGGATTCTGGTGAACTTGAAGAAGGTGGGGTGTGTAACATTGACCATACTAGATTTGATTATAATGATGTGGGTGAGGACAGCAACATTTCCTAAAAGTCACAGTGGCATCCAGCATTCCTTTTTGAATTAAAACTTTGAACACTGCCCAGCCAAAGTTAAGTACTTTAATGACAGGTGTTGTTGCTCTTAGCTGCACTCCCTCCCTCTGGCTCCATCCCTGAGCCACCAGCTACCACCAGGCTCTCTGCTTTAAGATTCACCACCATATCTGAGTCTCAGGAGACCTGCCAGCCATATTTACCTTCTGCAAGTGAGGCAAAGGAGGTGTCAATCCAGTTGTTTATGCCAGTTTCAGGTTTTGGGGGCCCCTTGGACATCTTCCTAGGTGCACACTCCTCCTCCTCCGCCTCCTCCTCCTCCTTGCTGTTACCCAGTCCCACACCACTTCCAGAGAGAGAGAGAGAGAGGACAAGATGTGCAGATGTTACTGCTACTTCTCCTTGCTTTCTCAGAAGGAGCAGTTGACAACATCAAAAAGAGTACTCTGCTTACTGTAACTACGTCTGCTAAAGAGTCTTTTGTGTGAAATACAAAACACATTTATATTAAGATCAAGGGGGCTTACTTCTGGTGTACAGTGGTACCTCCAGATACGAATTTAATTCGTTCCAGAGGTCCGTTATTAACACGAAACCATTCTTAACATGAGGCGCGCTTTTGCTAATGGAGCCTCCTGCTACCAGCGCGTTGCCAGTGCGCGACTTCCACTCGCATCCTGGGGCAAAGGTTGCAACCCAGGGCCATCTCCTTCCGGGTTAGCGGAGCACGTTACCCAAAGCATGCGTAAGGAGGACGGTACATAACCCGAGGTTCCACTGTGCTGGCATTATCTGCTAACTGTCTTTCCAGTCTGAATCCTCCTCAGTGATTGCTGCTGCTATTGGTTTTTGCTGTTGGTTTTTCTTAATTCTTATTTCAAATAAGGTGTGCATATTGTATTTCATCAAATTCATTTTGTTTTTAGAATGCCGTTCCTCATTCCATTCATAGTGTTCTGATCTTGACTGATAAGGAATCTGCCTTTAAGCCTGACAAAGAAGTTGCATTTCAGGTATATATATATATATTTAAACAGAATTTTAAATATGGAAAGCTCATGTGAATTACGCCACAGTTATCCTGCAGTAAGCGCCTCTGCTATGTTGCTCTCAGGAAGCCAGACAGCATTGGTAACTAGCTTCACAACAACAAAACCTTCTGAGATCAAAGGAGACTGAGTAAGGACTGGCTAATGTCAAGCTAAATGTGTGACCCTCTGTGTGTCTTTTTTCTTCTTGAGGGATAGTGTCCCTTTAAAGCAAGGGTGAGAGCCCTAGGACCCAGGGGCCAGATGTGGTCCTCCAGACCCACCTGTCTAGACCTTGATCTTCTCCCTGGTCCACCCCCCTCACTGACCCTGCTCTTGAGTGTTCTGGCCTGGTTGGAATGTGTCCTTGAGCTCTGACCTTGCCTCTTGCCTGTCTGGATGGAAGGCAGAGAACTGTGTGTGAGTGACATCGATACAAGGCTACTTTAGAAAGCTCAAATGGGCATTAGTTGCTTTGCCTATTTTTGCTTCTGGCTTTGCCCACAAATGGCACATGTCCCTCAGATGGTTGCCCAGAAGAGGCTGGGAAAGTTTCTCTGCCCCTCTGCAGAGAAGAGAGTCGGATTGCTATGTCAGGCTATTTGGTGAGTATCTTCCCTCATTCACCAAGCACTTCATTCAGTGACTTCTCCCTGAAGGGGTGGGTACACTGATGTTATTACTTTCCCACTTTATGCCAGTACTCAGATAATGCAAATTCCCCTTCCTGAAGAATTTGGTAAAAGGGAAATCCCATATATGAAGAAAGCTGCCAGGCTACTTTTTGACCAGCTGCAATTCTTCGAGATTATCTGAAAGGTGCATTGCTAGGCATCCAGCAAACATTCTGGGACTTGGTTTTCTTTTGTTTGACACAATGCAAATCTCATTCAAAAGTTTGGTGTCTACAAATTTTATATAGGTGTTAACTTTGTTTGACAGTGTGAAGTTCTCACATCGCTCAAGGCTTTGCATAGATTCATTGACTGTACCCAACTGACAGCAGAGTTTGATGGAACATTCCCTTATAGTCATAATGACTGGATATGCTTTCGAAGGGTGAGTTAAGGTTTGGAACTCTTTTTAATGGTGCTTTCTGAAACAATTTTTGATTGCCTTGGTTAACATTTAGTTTGTCATAAAAGTTAGTTGTTAATAATATTTACCGGAATCAAGAATGATCCAGGTAAACATTCTTAGGTCAATTCAGGGATCATCTCAGATTGTGGCTGAGAAGTCTTACCTAGGATTTGGCATGTTGTTTGGAAATGACAAACCACAATTACAGCCATTTCTCCATTTCCAGAGGCTGTTTGCACAATAGAGATGAAAAACAAAAGCAGACTGCTCTAAATCATGGTTTGTTTATAGTATTTTGGAAATTCAAACTATGGCTTGCATTGTGAATTACGCATGCTGCAAGCCATGGCTTGCTGTGATGTCTGAACTAAGCCAGTGAATCTTCCTTTAAAAAAAAAGGATCTAGAAAAAAGAATGTGCAGATTGAGTGGGCTGTCATGACCACCACAGTGGGGAAAAACCCTTATCAGATCAGCTATAGTTTTTTCACCACAGTGCCTTAGGGATTTGTAAAGGTGTTGAACTCTATAAATGTAATTCATATTGAGACAAGATTTATGGTGGTATGACACATGCCTTCAAATACTGATTGTACCACACAGCTCTAAAGTGGGGTGGAGGGTGATTTGCAGTGGACACATCATGCTGAAACTCTCCCCCAACAACATTTCTTCTGACCCAGATGTGTTTTAGGTCTTGAGACAACTGGCTGGGTTTCCCCAAGCCCACTGCCCCTCTGCTTTAATGCCCCAGTATGCTGGGTAACCAATTTAAACTCCTATAAGATCCTCTCATAGTCAAGTAAGCAGCCTTTCTGAGCATCTGGATCCTGGTTATTAGAAAAATGTGGACAGGACAAATGTTTAATTCAGGTCACTAGATATGACCTGAATTAAAAACAACCAACCTGTTTATGACTTGTTGTTTGTGTGTCCTAAGAAACACATGGTGCAAGCTAAGGAGGCAATACTAACTCTCAACATTGGTGGACATTATTGCTGAACCAGTTTGGAAAGAGAGTACACTGAAATTTAATGAAATCTATAGCTTATTATTTCCATGGACTCTTAATAATATACCTCATGTTGCAATTTTGTGCATGTGGACACATCCTATCACAAGCACAGCTCATCAGTACTATCAAATAACTGTAAAAAATGCTATTTTCTGTTCCGTTTTAACCATTTATTGTACCTGTACTTCCAGAAACTTGAGCCATTTATTACAAACTGCAAAGAGGCCCTTGTTTTCTTGCAATACTCTTTATGTTCACTCAGCAATATCCAGACGCCAAGTACTGCACAAGTGAGTATTGGTCTTGTTCAGTGTTTTTAAATGTAGCACCAGCAGTACTTAACTGAGTTTGAAACACTGCTTGCTGGGAGGAGTAAACAGAGCTTATTGATAGGAGTCTCCGGGTTCCAATCTTGCCTCTCCCTCTTTCCCTCTTTCTCCGTCCTTCAACCCCTAATAAGAGGATCACAATATTTGCATTGCTGTTTGCTGCATCCATCAGGTCATGGAAATGCATGGCTGGACCATGTTTAGGGGGGCCCAGGGCAAGAGGCCGTCTGGGGCTCTCTGCAGGGTGCCTCCAGATGACTCTCAAGCAGGGCCTGCCCCATGAGCTTACTGGGTGGCAGGACAGGCAGAGAGAGGCTTCTGAAGAATTGTCCAGTCTGGTGCTTTTCCACCAGTGTCACCACGTTCTTATAAGGAAAAAACTATAATGCTGCTGTGGGTGGTTTCCAGAATGGCTGGTTGCCAATGCTGGGTCTGAGTTCTTCAATAAGAGAGTGCTGCATTTTCAGGTATATTCGCTGCAGAATGACTTGCAAAGCAAACAGGCTTTCATTATTTTTTTTAGGAGGTGGATGACTTAATGAATAAACACAAGACGATGATGAAACTTGTTCTGGAAGATAAACTGTTGGTCACCTTAAGGCTTGAGGGTGGGACAGTCCTTGCAAGGCTTAGAAAGGAAGAGTTCTGTAACACAGAAGATTATAGGTAGGTACTTCATATGCCAATATTACTGCATTATGCATTGTTAAGCACTCTGTCATTATGGCGCCAGCTGGAAAATAATGCTTAAAAAAAAATCTGGATGTTGGAACAAATGAAAATGTCACCATAGGTGTCGCAAAGGAACCAATGATCACGTTGTGTTTTAGAAAGAGACAGGAGAAAATGCCGTCCAAGGTGACAGTTAAATACTGTATAGTGTTTTGCCAGCACCAAGGCAAAGCCCACATATCCTATAGGCATGCAAAGTTCAGCTTTTGGTGCATTCATTTCAAAGTGCAGGCTCTCTGCCACTGCTAATAACCTAAACCAGCATTTCCCAACCTTGGGCCTCCAACTCATAGAATCCTCAGCTAGCAAGACCAGTGGTCAGGGATGATGGGAATTGTAGTTCGAAAACAGCTGGAGGCCCAAGGTTGGGAAACACTGACCTAAACTACTCCGTGAAGCTCAAAAACAGCTTGTTCTGTAATCTGAATTGGGTAACTCAAAGTTAGAGGGAACATTCCAAAACTCCATTCTGTAAGTGAAACTCGCTACACATTTTTCTGAACCACAGCCTTTAATTTAAAAAACATACCAATGATACATAATGTAATGGGGCAGAGATTATTATGTAGGATTATTGCCTCTGTCATTTTTGGCCAGCAGAACCTGAAGTTTGTCACTGCTTTTTGAAACGGATCAGGTAAGCACTTTTAATTTCTAGTAGCTTCAGTAGTTATTTGCTATTTAGTTAACCAACTCTTGGTTTCTTCCTCTCTCCAACAGAGATGCCATGGAGACTATTACGAAGCTGTATAATCGAGTAGATGAGGAAGTTCATAGGCTGGTTCTATTGTCTAATAAATGTCTGCAACAACTAGAGAATCTCTTGGCAATGAGAAAATTTGAAGAAGGCTGTGAACAGGTCAGTAAAGTTGCTTTTCAGCTTTAAAAACAACAGCTGGGAGATCCAATCACAGATTTTCTGCTGTCTCATCTAGTTTGATACTTAAATGTGTGACTGAGACCATGCCATATCTCTCAGTAACATTTACTTAAGTAAGTTTGCTGTGAGACATAGTCTACAGACTATGGTTTGTTGTTAGTGAAACAAACCACAATTCCTGATTGAAATGTAATGCCAAGTCAGGGATTACAGTGAATTTCACCTTTGTACAGTAGGTGAATTTCTCCCACGCTTTCACATTCCTCTCTATTCCCCATCCAGACAAGCCAGAGGCATCACCAGAGCTCGAGGACACATCCCTGCCAGGCAGAAACACACAAGGAGGGGGCAGAGCAGGACCAGTAAGGGTGTGGCTGAGGAGTAGGGTAGTAGCCTGGGGAAAGTCCCAAGAGCCACATACAGAGACCTGGAGGGACACATTTGGCCCCTGGACCTGAGGTTCCCCATCCATGGTTTACTGTGACATGTAAACAAAACATTTTTTTTGTTTGTTTCCTCCGGTTAAAGAAAAAATTGTTACATTTCAAATGCCTGAGATCAAATTGATAGTCAAAAAGGAATTTCTTTCACATGCTCTCCAGAATGGTAGCTCCATCAATTTGTTGTAGTAAAATGAATATCTCTTTATATTTAGGAGCACAGGAAGCTGATTTATGCCGATTCAGACTATTGGTCCTTCCTGCAAACTATTATGTACACCAGGCACCCCCAACCTGCAGCCCTCCAGATGTTTTGGCCTACAACTCCCATGATCCCTAGCTAACAGGACCAGTGGTCAGGGATGATGGGAATTGTAGTCCAAAACATCTGGAGGGTCGAAGGTTGGGGATGCCTGATCTACTCTAACAAGTGGCTCGCCCCACCTGGAGAAGCCAGGGATTGACGCTGGGACCTTCTGCAAGAAAAGAGATGTTCTGCTAGTGAGCTGCAGCCCTTCCCCATCAAACCCAGTAGAGCTACTTTATTGGGAATTAATTAATCCAGAATTGCCCACCACCAGCAGGCAATATGCCCCCTCCTACTGAAAGATTACCCCTGTGTGAATGTGGCCCTCCACAGGCCAAAAGAGGCCACACTTTCCTTTGTGGTGATGTCACATCAAGTCTTTGCCTTAAAAGTTATTGGGTGGGGAGGGAGCTGTCTCATGCTTTTAGTAACATGCATGGTTTGGCCCTCAGGAGAACTTTCTCAGTGGTCCCTTTATACCACTGGCCATGCATGTTGAAACATGTGAAGGAAAAGGAGTGCAGGAGGCTGGGGGTATGTGTGCATGCACACACGTGCACACGCATATAAATTAAAGTGGTTTCGGGCCACGGTTGCAACTAAACAGCACCATACATTCTAAAACATTAGAGCAGTTTGCTTTAAAATAAGGGTTTTTTAGACCCACATTATTTTGATGAAGATGCACATTTTTGCTAAATGAACTGTTCGTTACTTCTAGATATAAAGCCTTGTATTCATTACAGATAAAAGTCTGGTTTGAAAATGAGAGAGAACAATATATTGGGCCTTTGGATCAAGAACACCTTTCAGTTGAAAATGTGAAAAGGAAACAGGAACAGTTCCTGGTTTTCAGTGAAAAGGCGATGGTAAGTGCTTTGCTTTCTTAAACTTTATGCATGTAGCTTAAAACATGTGACAGCCAGGCCCATAACCATGATGGGGCTTTTGGCTATTTGCTGCAGCCATTGAAACTCTGGAAAACTTGATATGACCAACAATACCAAGGGTGTGTGATTCACAATCACCATGGTTTGCGCATCGGCTAACAAATACCTTTTGAAACCCCAAATCCTTCTTTTCTTGTGTAATAGAAAGTATTTGGTAAAGAAGAAAGAAAATTTACAACTTGGTGTTTTAGTTTGTGGGGTGTCGTATCCAATGGAATGGAATGGGTGTTCACCCTCTCGCGAGACACTAGACAGGAGCAAAGACCTGTGGGAAGTAGGCTGAACTCCCTCAGTTTTTCCTGTCTAGACGCAGCCAGTACGTTCCTCCTAGCTCTCCTGACACAGCTACGGTTTTTACTAGTTTCTGAACCCTCTTTTTTTCTTTAGATTTCCCTTATTGTCATTTTAGTTTTATAGTTCTTTGTCTACGCATTGTTGTTGTTTTTACGCGCGCACACACACAAAACCCTTTCCGTTGCTCTTTATGTTTGGTTGTTCCACTTATTTGCCACCCTTCTTTTATTCCTTAGTTGTTTATATTGAATTTATTTCCAGAACCAGTGCCCTTGCTGCAGTGCCAAAGGCCGTTCCTGCTTTCAGGTGGCCCTTTGTCGGCACACTCTTTTTCTTTCTCTCAGCAGCTTCAGCGGCTGCCGCCATTTTTCTGGGATCACAACAGAGTGAGTGTTCCTAATATGTCCCTGCCTGACTGCTGCTATTTGCCTTTGAAATTGAGCCCTGACTGACTGCTTCCTGGTTAGCTTTGGTGGCAACGGAGTGCCTGCCCCTTGTCCTCATCCTCCTGGTCGGCAGCTGTGACAAGGAGAGTGTGTGTAGCTTCTGTCCCCCGCCCCCACAGTGTGGCAAATGGAGTGTGTGGCTTTTGCTTGCCTTTTCTCCTGGTTCACAGAGTGGCAAACAGAGACCTTTGGGATATTAGAGTCCCTTCCCCTAACCCCTTCAACTCCATGGAAAAAGAGGCTGAGGATGAGTTTCCTTTTCCTTCGCTCCATCCTCTTTGCTAGAAGCAGAAGTTGACAATGATTAGTGATGGTTCTGTTCAAGACGAATCCTTTTCTGTAAGACTGTTCCAAGAGGCTAGTGCCCCCATCCTGAAACGTAAGATAATGCACAGATTAGAATTATCAAATTGGACCAGCTGTCCTCAGCTGACGCGGCCTTTGGTCGTACAGTGCTCCAACAGGTATTATAGTCAATGTATTGCAGAGATGGGACCCGCCTGAATTGATGTCTCAGCTGTGGTATGTCCCATTCCATTGGATACGACGCCCCACAAACTAAAAAGAACAATTGGTCTTACCTGAAGTGTAGTTTTGGGAGTGGGGCATTGTATCCAATGGACCCCACCCTATGGTGCTCTACTATATACTGTTGGGTGGGAGTATAGCCTACCTTGAGTGCTAGTTCCTTGTGTTGTGTTTCCTTGCCTTTCAGATACTTAGCAATTTAGAGATTTTATTATAGAAATTTCCAAAGCCAAGGAAGTGGGAAGTAGCCAGGTATTTTTTTTAGGGACTATGTTGGTACTTTCTGTTTGGCAAATCCAGAAAACTGAGGAAGTCCAGCCTACTTCCCACAAGTCTTTGCTCCTGTCTAGTGTCTTGCAACAGGACACCCATTCCATCCTGTTGGATATGACGCCCCACTCCCGAAAGTACATTTCAGGTAAGACCAGTTGTTCTTTTTATGTTACAGCAATATTCCCAGAAAGGACTACAGCTCATAAAGGAGAATTCTTCATTAAAATCTGAAGAAGAATTTCAGGCTTTCAGTAGGTATCTGAGTAACATCACAATTCAAACCGAGAAGAGGAGATGTGAACTGGAGAAGCTGCTTAAGCTATATGACTTTTATGAAAAAGTAAGAATATTTCTATTTTCTTTTTATTTCATCTTACACCACTCTACATGTTATGTTCAGTAGTAGATCACAGAAGTGTCTGCATGCTCTTTGCTCTTCTACAGTATGACTTTGCACTGCAGGGGGTGGAATAGATGACCCGTGGCTCCCTTCTAGCTCTATGACTTTCCATGAAAACAGCTTTGCTTACAGATCTCTCTTCATATCTCAGAGCTCACAGTCTACCATGCTGCAGAATATGGTGGGTAGATTTGGATAGATATGCACAGCAGAGAGAGACATTTTCTTCACTCTTGAGAGACTGGGTACAGTTTCTGCAGTCTAGAATCTTGGGGGCTAGACCACAACCCCAGTAAGGACGCAACTGCCCAGCCTCAACAGCTTATTATGGGCACAGTTTGTTGTGGGAAAGCTCCATATAAGTAAAATCAGCCAATCAATCCATGTCCTCCATTTAACTATTTTCTTTCTTTCTCTCTTTTCCCACTAATCATCCAGGCATCCAAGTGGATGGTTCACTGTAATGAGTTTCTTGAAAAGCTTTCAGTGGAAGCCAAGTATTCTCAGCCAGCAGTTCAGTCTTTGCAAAGCTACCACCAAGAAGCTACAAAGTTTTCTGCCGAGAACTTTCAGAAAGTCAGTGATGTGATTATTGCTCTGGGTAATAAGGAGGAACTAAAGCAATGGAATATTTTATGGCTGAAATGCCAGCAGACCAGGCACCACTTAGAAGAGGTCTTTTCAGAAGCAATTAAAGGTACCAGTGAAGAGGGGTCCAGAGAGATTGGCCAGAGGGATGGCCATAACCTGGGCAGCAAATCTGCAACAGAACAAAGCCAATCTTCCCGCTTTTGTTCTAGCACTCTCAATAACGTGCATGACAGTAAGTCACTCGGTCCGTTTCAAGGTAGCAGCCCATCTGAGGGTGTGCCTTCTTTTTTACATCAGGAAGGTGCTGCTCAAAACACTGATCCATTTTCTTCTTCTGTTAAACCTTCGGTTTCACAAACTCTTACTCCACTCTTGGGTAGGCTTCAAAGGACTAGCCGTGTTTCAGAGGATTTGGACAACATTTCCACCTGCTGCTCAGAACCAATCCAGACCCCCAGCACCCGCCACAGGAGACATCCGCTGAAGAAGATTATGAAGAAGACACAGAGCTTTGAGTTGACCCGACACGAGAGTAACCACAGTGAACTGCATCATCATGGGTATACTGGAGTTTACATAAGAGGACTGGAGGTAGCCAGCAATGTGGCTGCAGAAAAGAGAAACACACAGCATTCCAGTATCAAAAGTCCTTTGGTTTGTAGAAATCGCAGTTTATCATCTCCTTCAAGAATCCACCACGCAGAAGATGAAGAAGAGAAAAAAAGAGGGGGAAGGTGAGAAATGACAACAACGGAATCCATTCTGGTGAACAAACAGCCTGAAAAGTGCTGTAAATATTTTAACATGTTCTCAGTAGAATTGTTATCTGATTACATTTTTGAGTCAATTAGCTTTCCTTTAATCACTGAAAGTGATTAAAGGTAAGTATTTTAGGCAGGTCAAGTTCAGAGGATCTTCAATGGAGGTGAAATTCATTTCTGAGCGACAGACAAAAATCTTGTTTGTAACATTGTACTCTTCACTGAGCAGCACATTGCAGGATTCTTCTGTCATCATTATTTTTATTGAATTTCCTAAGATATATAACCAGGTGTGGTTCCATAGACACTTCAAGGCAGCTTTCAACAATCAATTTTGAATCTGAGCTCAAGGCATTAAATATGTGGTCTATTTTGTTCTTGGAGTAAAATTAAAGATACCAACAAGTTCAGAAGATTACACTGCCCATTTCTCTTCTCAGCAGCACTGAATTATTGACCTAAATCTGCCTGTTATCGGTAAATAATTCAGTGCTGCTGAGAGAAAGAGAAAACATCAAGCCATCTCTTATGGGCCTGGGCTTTGTTTGCCCATGGAAATGTACCACCTGCCATAGGCAGAGGGGCAGGTGTCCCTTCCACTGAAGTGAATGGGGATAATTACATGGCAGAGAAGCTTTAGCAATGCGATTCTTCCTGTGGTGTTTTAGCCGGCACAATGAAATCTGAGAGCTGTTTAACATTTCCTCCTAAGCTTGTGTTGGTTTTGGCAGTTATAAATGTGGGGTGTATACCGTATTTACTTGAATCTAATGTGCACCTTTTTTGGCCAAATTGCATTGCGAAATTAAGGTGCACATTAGATTCGTTGGCTCATTGACATTTGCAAGCAAATGCTTTTCTTGGTTTCAAGGTTCTGAACATTGAGGTGTGCATTAGATTCGATGGAGCATTAGACTTGAGTAAATACGGTATAAATATTTGATGTATATACTTGAAGCATAGACTCTCCTAATTTTGTGAGTGCTGTTGGTTCCTGATCATGTATCAGCCGATTATCATACCATAAAACACATGCCAGCCAAATGTTCACAAGTTGACTAGAAGGATTGATTAGACACTGAGTTACCATTTTCAGTGCTTTGCCTCCTCAAGAACAAAAGGATAAAGCGGCTGCATTTAAAATACTTTATGCTGTAACATCCATACCAATAAGACGGAAAATTGTACTGCCTCAGATACCCTAGTTCAGTTATCAGACGTAGTCACAATATATTACTTTTAATACTGACCTATTTTTCCTGCATTTAAAATATTGTTCCACATAAAAGCACTCAAAGCTTCCTTCTAATATATGTTTCTGGAACTGGATCTTTACCAAATTTGCGCACACAAAGTGTCCAAATAAACTGGCTACCTTCAGGGGAAAACCCTTCTAAAGCAGAATTAGCGTTGTGGAGAGGCCTTCCACATACAATCATATTTGAGGAGATATAAATATAAATATAAATATAAATATATAATATCTAAAAAGAGAGGCCTGTCACACACCATCAGATTGATAATGGCAGGAGCTTCATTTGACATTGGCCTCTTTCACGGAGGTGAAGCTGGACTGTTTTGCTTTTCATGGCAGGGCACGTACAGTTCACCATTTATTTTACTCGGTTCCCTTGTCGCTCTGGCAGAAGGGGAGTTCTGTATGTCTTGCAGCATTGCCCATGCTAAGAGTTATGGCCCAGAGACCTCCCCTACTTCATTATTCCACATTGAAGTGGAATGCCCTCTTACTCTTGGGGTGCAGAGTGCTCCAGACTGAGGTTGGACAGTGCTTTGCTGGATCCGTCTTTTAACCCCAGAAAAGTTGTTGCGATGTATTTAGAGAGAAGCCTCATATCCTCAACCAAGAGCCTCTTTTAAGGTGTCTCTCCGAGAGGGAGGATAAACTCTCCAGGAGGGATGCAAAACTCCTCACTCGTCGGGCTGCTGAAATGTCTTTTCTTGAGCCACCTACGCCCAAAAGGATGGACAGTGCATGGGGTAAAGGAACCTAGTTCATTCAGAAGGCAGGCACCTGGCTCTGGTAAAGGACCACTGAAAAGACAGGAGACTCCCACGCTACTGATAAGGATCTGCCACAGATGCCAAACGCTGACACAGACCAATGTGACATGGCTCTAGAAGGGTTTTCCACCAAGTAGCCTATGTGGTTGGTTACCCTGATGTATGATTTTGGGCCGCTCTTGAAGAACAACAGCAGTTACAGGTAAGCAATCGTGTTTTCCAAAACATTTCTTTTCATGACCTACAGATGCACAGCCTCCCATATTAGCACTCATTATGTTAATCTGCTTCCCATAGTCAATAAAAGAAATAAGCACATTCTCTTTGCTTCTTCCTTCCTTTTTCAAACCTTTCCCCCATTGTGGACCTCTTCAGTTTTACAGGACCAGACTTCTCTTTTCTTGGCACAGACTGTTATCCAGCATTTTCAACGTGCTCTGAGTTATGGGAAGTGTGTTGTCTGAGTCACATATTCTTCTTACTCAGGTACCCCCAAATTGGTCACATGAACCTGTATTGCTCATGTATGTGGAACATTATTAGGGTAGACAGAGCCTTCAAGTTTCAGGATATCCTTTGCAACCATGAGGACCAGACATTCACTTTTCAAGTTGAAGCTGGTTCTCGTTCTTACTGCATGTCTCCAGGTTAATCATGGAATTGGAGGAGCCTTGCAGGCTCTGTGCAAGGAATCTAAAGCTAGAGAATCCCCAAGATGTGAACAACAATCCTGTCCTTTAAGACCTCCAGGAAGAGCCCAGCACACCTTCAGGAAATTGGTTCCATTGATTAACTAATCTAGTACGATAGTAGACTTTTCCTCACTGGAGGTCATAGAATCATAGAATCATCGAGTCCAACCCCCTGCCAAGCAGGAAACACCATCAGAGCACTCCTGACATATGGTTGTCAAGCCTCTGCTTAAAGACCTCCAAAGAAGGAGACTCCACCACACTCCTTGGCAGCAAATTCCACTGCCGAACAGCTCTTACTGTCAGGAAGTTCTTCCTAATGTTTAGGTGGAATCTTCTTTCTTGTAGTTTGGATCCATTGCTCCGTGTCCGCTTCTCTGGAGCAGCAGAAAACAACCTTTCTCCCTCCTCTATGTGACATCCTTTTATATATTTGAACATGGCTATCATATCACCCCTTAACCTCCTCTTCTCCAGGCTAAACATGCCCAGCTCCCTTAGCCATTCCTCATAAGGCATCGTTTCCAGGCCTTTGACCATTTTGGTTGCCCTCCTCTGGACCCGTTCCAGTTTCTCAGTGTCCTTCTTGAACTGTGGTGCCCAGAACTGGACACAGTACTCCAGGTGAGGTCTGGACAGAGCAGAATACAGTGGCACTATTACTTCCCTTGATCTAGATGCTATACTCCTATTGATGCAGCCCAGGATTGCATTGGCTTTTTTAGCTGCCGCGTCACACTGTTGGCTTCATGCAGAAGCTGGGAAGCTATCCGTCAATTCAGTTCAGAGTGGGTAGGGTCTTCTCACAAGGTTAGTTGGTTCACAGCTAGCTCCCTGATCTCTTCTGCAGAGGAGGCTGACAGTAGCAAAGGGGAAGGGCTGCAGAGGGCAGTGATAGGAAATCCCCTTTCCCAGATTCCCAGGTCTTCTTGCTGTTGGAGCATGCAGCTTATGAATTTTGATGGTGGGCAACACGCATCGTTGGAGACGGCAGCGGGGGGGGGGGTAACATTTGAAACAAAGTGGTTTTGGGTGATTCAGTTAAATGCCATGCTTTATTTTCATAAAGTTTACCAAATAGGGGTTGCATAATATTAAATGAAAAGTGTTGTATAAGAAAAGGTTTGGGTCCAATCAATGTGAAAAGTCAGCATTGCTGAGTGCTAAATTTTATATTTCCACTATAAATCCAGTATAAACAGTAAACGATTCAGTATAGCATGAGATAATAGTACGGTAATATAGCTTAGACTGTTTCTGTTACAGAGGTCCTGATTGCTGCTATATCTGCACTTCTCACTGCAGTTCAGTTTGCTTGTCTTGCGGATACATGGTGGAACACATCTCTGGTGCACACATGAACACTTGCAAAGGTCCAAAACAGTCACAGGAGAACATATCAAAGTGCACATTAATAGGCTCAGATTTGTCGCTAACACTTCCATCCAAGATCTGAAGCTGATGTGAGTTTGGGATGCTGTCAAATGTCTTGATGCCATTGACTTGCTTGTATTTTAGCTCTCAGGATTACACGTACTGTGTCAGTGGAAGGCTCTAACTCGGACATTTTCCGAAAAGCTATCACATTACCTCACCAGTTATACTTTTTCCCCATTTGTGGTACATACAGATACGCTGGCAGACAGGTTTCTGTAGTGCATGCATCCCTTCCGATGCAGATACTGAACTTCCCAGATTTGACTAAGCCTCTAAATCCTTAGAATAAGGTCATAATTTATAAGCTGGTTTGCAGAACTTAAAAGGAACCTCAGAGATCATCTAGTCAACTCCCTGCTTATGCAGGAAATACTTCTGCATTGTCTCAGGTAGGTGAACGCCCAGCCTCTGCTTCAAAGCCTCCAATGAAGAGGACTAGATGACCATTGTGGTCCCTTCCAATTCTACAGCTCATGCTTTTTAGTCTAAATAACTTTTTCCTTTCCTTTGAATCCATCAGTTCAAATCCCACTCTCTGGAGCACTAGAAAATAAATTGGTCTATCCTCTATGAGCTAATCCTTCAGATATCTGGATACGGCTGTCATATTGCCACTTAATCACTTATCCTCAGCGTTCCTCATAGACTAGGTCTCCGTGCTCCTAACTATCTTTTCACCCTCAACAGTTGCCCTTTCCAGATTAGAAAGGATCCAAATAAATAGCTTAATTCAAGAAAGTGTGGAAATAATTTTTTTACTACCTGCTCTGTGACCTTACTCAGAAAAGAAAGATTGGAGGCTGCCAAATATCTAGGAAGCTGGGATCCAGTTGCAATTTCTTAAACAAAGGTCTTACCACTGCTTCATTTAAAGGTTCAAGGACACAGCTGTCCTTCAAGGAAGCATTTACAATTTCCACCACCCAATTGGCCTGTCTCCGTCAATTTTTAGGATAGACACAGATCCAACTAGCAAGTGGTTGGTATTGCTCCTCCAAGCAACTTATCCACATCTTCAGGCAAACAAGAAGAAACTCCTCCATCAAAATTGGGCAATTGCCAACTTGGACCTCCTTTTAATAGAGTCAAAGGGCATGCAAGCATTTCTATCAGCAAAGTGTTTTTCAAACTTATTACAGCACATTGGCAGTCTCTGCAAATAGCCACTATTTACATGCTTTTTGACGTTTAAGGAACTCCAAGACTTACCTTTCCAGAAGCCGTGTTGATTCTTCAGCATGAGTTGTTCTGTACGCCTAGCTGTCTTTAACAATCCTTTTCCATTAGCACCACATTTTCTAATACCCTTTTGGAGAGGCGAGTCATTGCTGCCTTGCCAATACTCTTGTCCAGGTCAGCATCAGTGGAGAGGTTGCTGGTTATGGTGAAGCCCAGGTATACAAAATTACCAAGACTGGCAATATCAGCCCCATTGTGTGGGAATCCCTTGCAGACCCCAACCACTTAGAGACAGTGAGGTCATGTAGCCACAGCAGTGACGAGAGGAGGAATGACCACAGAGAGAAGAAACATCATGGTACACTTGCAGCAGCACAACCAGACACCTTCCTCTGCCCCAGCTGCAGCAAAACATGTCTCTCCTGTTTCAGTTTCTACAACCACAGCAGGCGCTTTAACTCTCCAACAGTTTGACTTTACCCTCAAAGGCACAATTCTCCAGTGTCTCCTCAGACACCAACCAATTCTTTCTCCCACTTTATGCAGAGCAGACATTAAACTAAACTGCCTGTAATATCCTAGTTCCTTCTGCAATCTTACAGACAAGTTACACATTTTGTTAGAAGACTAGCAAATTCAGATTTGAGTTATTTAAGAACCCTCAGACCTCATGATTTGTTCATTTTTAATTTGTCTGTAAGTGCTAGAACTTCATCTCTCGTCATTAGTATTTGTCTCAGTTTTTCAGACTCCCTGAAAATGTCATTTCAGGTAAAAGTACCTGCCCTACATTTTCCATGCTGAAGGCCAGATACAAAGAATGCATTGTTTTAATTAAATCTTGTCTTCTAGCATACATTTAATTTACTTGACATCCAACTACCTCCCCAGCTGGTTTTCTGCTTCTGGTGTGTGTGTGTGTGTGTGTGTGTGTGTGTTTTAATCTTGTTGGCAATAATTTTTCTGACAAAGCACTTCTCGAATTCTTTCCATCTCTTACATTTCTTTTGCCAAAGTTTCTTTTTGTTCTTATTTGGGCATGACTTCCATTTTGAGATGCTGAATTGTAGATTTTCAGATTAACTTCATTCATTTGTGACCAGAACTGGAGTCTCAAAATGTGTTCCTAGATTAATCAGAATCAGGAGCAACAATGAAACTCTTGTGGCAGGCTTCCCTTCACCTACGAATGAATTTTAAATAGACAATGTAGGATAAGATAACTCTGCTGGGGTTGCCAGACTCAGCGATCTCGTGAACGATACTGCTGCCATCCAGTTGTCTAGTAAACAAGCCAAATTTGTTAATTAGGTATAAGTAGAAATATTGTGTAATTTGGAGAAAATTTGCCAGCAACTGAAGGAAAGAATATCCCTTTTGACATTGTGTTTCTGCCCTGGCCATTATTCATAAATAATGTGCTCAGTAATATTGAGTTTTCATCTTGATTGGACCAAAAACAAGTTCTTACAATAGTAGACTTTGCATTAAAGGTACCTTTCATTTGATACCATTCAATCCTAGCTTGGTTTAATAAAATAAGGACTGTCATTTAAATGAATCATGGTGCACCATTCTGCTTTTTACAAAGTATTTAGCATATGTATATTCTTCCTTTCAATGCATAGTCTTCACAAGAAAGCATACAACTAAATGAGATCAGCTGAGATCCATTTGAAACTTAAAAATAATTATGTGACATGTTAGAAAACATAAGAATCCAGAGCTGTAGGAACGCACCAAGTGGAATCAACCGCATTAAAAAAAATAATGTTAAAGTCAGACTGGAAGAAATGAGCCTTCAATGCACTGCAGTAGCTTTTTGTAGCTTCATAGTTCTGTAGGAAGGGAGTTCTGCAGCCATGGGGCCACCAGCTAGAAGACTCAGTCCCTTGACTCTGTGCCACTGACGCCACTGGTGCTTCCATCATTAGTGTCAAATTCAGGACTGCTCCCACCCAACCTGTGACCTTCATCCTTCTGGGGAGTGCAGTCTATCTAGGTTCAGCAATACATCTCCACCCAGACTTGCCAGTTTCCCAGCACTTCCATTTTATTTGGATTAAGGCTAGGCTTGTTCACCCCCAAACCACACCCCAAAACTGTTTACATTTCCAAAAATTAGGTCTGGCTCCAGATATTCCCAGCCCCAAATTCAGAGGTGATGCACCTGAAGTTCTAAGTTCCTCTCTGAAACCTCCTGCTGCAGCCTTTCCTCAAGCCTTGGCAGGCATGTGGCTGGAAAACAGACCTGGAAATAGGGGCTGGGGAGGGCAGCGTAGGCAAGAAGTGTTAGGCAGGGGGTTTCAGCATCCCCCCCCCCCACTGCTACTTCTGTCCTCCAAATCACACTCTCCTTGGTACCTAGGTTAAGAAGACTACAATTCAAACTATTTTATCTACTGGTCTGCAGAGACTATTCCACAGCATTTCCCCATTCTGACAAATTTATTTATAGGTACTGATTCTTGATTCGGTGCTCCAGTGTTCTCAACTTTGGGTCTCCAGTTGTTTTCAGACTACAGTTCCCATCATTCTTGACCACTGGTCTTGCTAGCTAGGGATAATGGGAGTTGTAGTCCAAAACCATCTGGAGACTCAAGGTTGGGAAACACTGCTCTAGATGTATGAGATTCAACCCTTCCTGTTTTGGTTAATGACCCAAAATATTTCTTCTATTGTTAAGGTTGTTTATTATTATCAACAGGAGACATATTTAAAAGAAACTAAAATGACTACTACAGTGGCAGATAGACGTCTAAGACTTGAGTGCAACAAATCTAAGTAAATATTGTCCTAGGCTGATCTGTCGCATGAAGCAGGTACAGCAGCCTGGTCCAATGTGTGGGCAAAGGTGCCACATAGCATATGTTTAACTGAAGAGATGGATTAGATGATGCTCTAAAGGGTTTTGAGCCACTTATACTGGCATTGTCCAGTTTTAAACTGTGTGCCAGGCACCCTAGTGTGACTTGAGAGAAAACCATTGGTTTACTGTGAGAAATAAATTAGTGGAGACTCTAAGCTGTCTTTCTCATTCCTCTGTGGTTGAATTATCTGTATCCACTCAGTACGGAGATGTGCCAGAATTACCTTTTCCAAGAAAGCATCTGACAAAGTGTGTATTACACAAGAAAGCCGTTACCTTGAAAGCTTATATTTAGTTGATCTTTAAGGTGCCACTGGAATTATTAAAAAAGATTTTTTCATCTTGTTATTTATTATGACTTTTCCAAGAAAAATAGCTTGGTATTGTTGTGATCAGGGACCAAAATCAGAAGTTTGGCATTCCTGCAGAAATGGTTGGACTACTGTATAATTATTATTTATGCAAAATCTATTGGCCAAGATCCAAATAGCTCTGCAACTACATTCACAATTACGTCTTAAGGAGTAGAACATCAATGTTTAACCAATTAATCAGGGTAAATCTCATTAAATAGGACATTTGATAGACTAAACAGGTACCCTGATTAATATATAATTAAAATAAGCAGTGTTATGAATTTGTGGGGTGTGAGACACCCTAAATTCCTGGTCCAATAAAGGTTAGAATTAATTAAGGTTGGGGGAGTTTAAACTGCCAAGCACTGAGTGTGGTTGTTAGGGGAACAAAGCCTGAGAATGGCGGAGTTGTTATGCAAACAAAGGAGCAGGGAGATGGGCGATAAACAAAGCAGTTGCTCTCTGCTGGACAGCAGAGGGATGTGAGCCCCTCCATCTGGAGTTCATTAGCAGGAGACAAAAGGCCAGAATTCTTAGGATGGCTGTGGACAGTGATGTGCTAGCAAAACTGTGGCAGAGAGGATGGCAGATTTTTGTTTTGTATCCAAGGCTGCTGCAACTACGTATGGGAGAAGCAAGGGACCAGCTTGGAGCATAACACTCTGAACCCCTCCAGCATAGGCTCAGGTTGTATATATGTGTAAATAAACCATATATTATTAAGACACCACTGTCTCTGCTGTGCCTCATTTCCAAAGGAAACAAACCCTGGGTAAGAACCTGGAGTCCCTGGAATAGCACATGACTGCAGATAGCAGGCACTGCCTTAAAGGGGGCCTTCCTCCCTTTCAGATCGCACAGGAGGGAAGGTGTTTTTTAGGATGTTTCCTGTGCTGCTGGTGCATGTATATATCATGTAAGCCCAAAGAAAGTTTGCTTTCTGTCTCAAAACTACTGCTTTTTGCTAGATGCAAATGTATACAGATTCACTTAATTTATAAACATTCAGCTAAATTCATAAATAGCTAAAATTGCTTTAATTGGCTGAGAGTCAAATAAGGAGGATTTGGGGCTTTCTCTAGTGACAGCCCTTGACAGCCCCCCCCCCCCCCGCCAATACATGTATACCATATGCCACATAGCAAAAGGGGAGTTTCAAATGCAGTATGCAGTATGGCAGTGGGGTCTGCTATCCAGGGAAAGAGAAGTCAGTAATCCCACTGCCAGTAGTTCTTTAAATCCTTTTCCTCACAGCTTGCCTTTCAATCGTTCAGTCTCAGGCCTGTTTTCCCAGTAGGAACTCCCTGTGTGCTGAATATTGTATTGTTTGGGGAAATTCATGAGAAAGCAGCTGTACATCATCTCTGGAATGTTCTTCTGTTTTACAGTAGAATGCAAACACAGAAAAGGTCATAATAGTTTTGCAGATGTAATAGGAAACATTTCTGTACTGTGTAGGGGGAGCCTGTTTCAAATAACAAAATTATTTTGTCTTCCTGGCTAGTTACTGTTCTTCTACAGCATCTGATGTGGCTAAGCCCCTCTGTGTCAGAGTGTGCATGGTTTTTTTATCAGTGGGAAGGGTGGAGTGGTAAACTCTGGCTGCAAATAAGAGCCTGAAACCTGCAGGAACTAAGATTGGCTGCTGTAACTACAAATGCTGGTAGAGGTTTGCCAAAATTAGTACACCGCAATAACCGTTTAGCAGCCAATGAGGCAACCCTGATTTTTGCATGGATGATTTCTCAAGTGAGAAATGTACAATATTACTCCTGGGAATCATTCCCACTTACAGGCCCAGAGATGGAGAAGTGTCTTCAGTTCAGAACGAGTAAGGTGCAAAAGGAAATCCATGAATCCGGAGTTCCCCAGAAGGCAGTACACAGGTCTGCTTTATGTCATCACATGTATGCATTTTGTCATCAATATATTTCCATGTCTTTATAGGTATGACTGGTTCACCAAAGCCATCCTGTGATGCTAAATTCTTAAGTTACTGCTAATTAATCATTGTTGTCTGTGTTCCATGCATTTCTTCTGTTTCTTTCAACAGTAAGGTGAACCACATAATGGATGAGATGATCAGAACAGAAAGGGAGTATGTCAGATCTTTAGGCTATATCATCAACAGCTATTTTCCAGAAATGGAAAGGATTGACTTACCTCAGGATTTGCGAGGGAAGCGGAATATCATATTTGGAAATTTGGAAAAGCTGTATGACTTCCATTGTCTGTATTTCCTGAAAGAACTGGAACACTGCACAGACTTCCCCCTGCGGGTTAGCCACTCTTTTCTCAGACATGTAAGTCTCATTTTCCATTAGTGTGTTATTGTCCTCAGATATCTTCTTGTATTGACTAAAATTGTATTACTAGGAAATACCACTTTTCCCTCATAAAATTATCTAATTCTGTAATTCCTCTCTCTCTCTGCACACCATGTTTGTACAGGGTTCTGTACTGCATTTTCCCCACAGAGATAGCTCCATATAGTTCTTTCCAGTTAAAGGTACTTTGGCCGCCTTCAGAGGCGGATTTAGGGGAGGGGGACTGGTTCGGTCACACTGGGCACGGAGCCTCAGCACACCACCAGGGGCACCGCAACTGTTACTTAGAATGGAGCGTGAGAGGCAGAGGGAGGCTGGATTTTGGCATGGAGCAGGGTGCTGCTGAAAGTTGAGACCCCAAGAAACACCACTGCCCTCTTGTTCCATTGCACTAAATTGCCTGTGTGGCATCTGTCGGCACATGGACAGTTTGTCATGTTTCCTACTCATGTGAGACAAGAAGCAACGGCCTCTAGAACAAGGCTGACAGTCCAACTGATCCCTATCCCTTTTGTCCCGCCCAAACACACATACATATCATATGATCCCAGCTGCCTGTTCTGTCCCAGGATAAGCGGCTGGGATAAGCCCTTCTTTGCCATTACAGTCAAGAAAGGAGCAGCTCCTGACCTGAAAGAGCACAGGGTCTGACATTTTATGGCCTACACCCTAGTCCAATTGGCTGGTAGATAAATTCCCCATCCCTGCCAAAAATTGCTTTTAAATGGGATTTCTGATTTGTGTCACTGGAGGAAAAGGGACAGAGTGCACTTGTAATGATTTGAATAATGGTGTTCTGCTAATGGAGGCAAGCCACTGTTTGTATTTCACTTGGAGAATTACTGTACAATCCGATACATGTCTACTAAGAGGGAAGCCTCAATGAGTTTGGCAAAGGTAACTGTGTATAGGATAGCAGCCTTAAAGGTCTTTAATGCAACTTCCCCTACATTTATTTATATTGCCTGTCTCTTCCATCACTTGTTTAAAAAGTTTTAAATAGCTGTTCCCTGATCTTGTGTCACAGAACATTACAAACACTATAATTCTGTGATTTGGTTTCATCCCATACGAGTTCCTGTACATTATATTTTTTTAAATAGTATTTATTAAGGTTTTAAGTTTACAAAAAGGCAAAAGAAAACAGAAAAAACACCAAATTAAACAATAGCAAAACAACACATCACAATAAAAAACAGAAAAATAAGAACACTTAAAAACAACAACAAAAAGAAAAAAGACAAATCGAACCTTCCCATAACTTATCTTTCATTTGCTTGTTTCCCTGACCTCCTCACACCTCCCTTTTTTGTATTCTAAGTCAAATATCCATTTCAGCAAATCCTTTCCCTCTCTTCAAAATTCTTATCCTGAAAATTTATCTTGATCTTAATATAAGTTTACTTTCCCTCTTTTCACCAATTAACAGTCTATTTTTCTTAAATCTTTGGTACATTTTTGCTAAAATCACATAGATTCATTCCAACATCATTCTAACATTCATTAATTTTACAATGTTTCTGTAAATAGTCTTTAAATTTCTTCCAATCTTCCTCCACCGACTCTTCTCCCTGGTCTCGGATTCTGCCAGTCATTTCCGCCAGTTCCATATAGTCTATCACCTTCATCTGCCATTCTTCCAGAGTGGGTAGATCTTGTGTCTTCCAATACTTTGCAATAAGTATTCTTGCTGCTGTTGTGGCATACATAAAGAAAGTTCTGTCCTTCTTTGGCACCAATTGGCCGACCATGCCCAGGAGAAAGGCCTCTGGTTTCTTCAGAAAGGTATATTTAAATACCTTTTTCATTTCATTATAGATCATCTCCCAGAAAGCCTTAATCCTTGGGCATGTCCACCAAAGGTGAAAGAATGTACCTTCCGTCTCTTTACATTTCCAGCATTTATTATCGGGCAAGTGATAAATTTTCGCAAGCTTGACTGGTGTCATGTACCACCTGTATATCATTTTCATTATATTCTCTCTTAAGGCATTACATGCCGTGAACTTCATACCTGTGGTCCATAACTGTTCCCAGTCAGCCATCATAATGTTATGTCCAACATCTTGTGCCCATCTAATCATAACAGATTTCACCGTTTCATCCTGAGTATTCCATTTCAACAGCAAATTATACATTCTTGACAAATTCTTAGTTTTGGGGTCTAACAGTTCTGTTTCCAATTTTGATTTTTCCACCTGGAAGCCAATTTTTTTATCCAAATTATATGCCTCCATTATCTGATAATAATGAAGCCAATCTCGCACTCTATTTTTTAATTTTTCAAAACTCTGCAGTTTTAATCTGTCTCCCTCTTGTTCCAAAATTTCCCAATATTTTGGCCATTTAGCCTCCATATTGAGCTTTTTCTGAGCCTTCGCTTCCATTGGTGACAGCCACCTTGGGGTTTTATTCTCAAGCAAATCCTTATATCTTATCCAAACATTAAACAGTGCTTTTCTGACAATATGATTTTTAAATGCTTTATGTGCTTTGACCTTGTCATACCATAGATATGCATGCCACCCAAAGACATTATTAAAGCCTTCTAAGTCCAACACATCAGTGTTCTCAAGAAGCATCCATTCTCTCAGCCAGCAAAAAGCGGCTGATTCATAATAAAGTTTTAAGTCTGGCAGGCGAGTTCCTGTACATTATAGTAGCCCCTGATTTGCCCAAACTGCTAGTTTTCAAATTCTGTATGTATTTAAGCTGGCAGGCAAGAATCTTTTTCTTGATTTCCACTTCTGCAAGTTCCTACTTGCATGCATGGAAAACACTCTGAGGGCATTATGTTAGAGAGAGAAGCAGGGAGCAAAATTTAATTACAACTTTTTGGCTGTCCAGTCATTCTGAAGTAAAGCAGTACTATGGGACAACTAATATCTTCTGTTTAAATCAATGGGACTTTAAGTCCTTAATTTTGACTGGATGGGGTCCAGGATTTGCCAATCTGAATCCCCTCTAAAGGTTTGCCTTGGTATGGTAACCACCCCCCCCCCCCCAATATTTTAAGGGGTTTGTGTTCTCAGTCACTACTTTGATGCTCTCACCTGGCAGCACAGATGCAATTTTCTTTACGGTCTTAAGTCTTAGACTCTAAAATGAAATTACTTTATAGAAGTTGAAATAACCTTCATTTAATTTTTCTGTCATCAAAAATCTCCAGTAAGCGCTTAAAAATGAATATTGAGTCTGAAGGAAATATCTATCTGGTTTTACCTACCTGGTTTAAAGAAGGATAACAGGGACCAAGCGCTGAGATTCCTGAGTTGCAGGGGCTGGACTAGATGACCATGAGGTTCCCTTCCAGCACTACATTTCTATGATTCTATGGACTACAGTTACTCAGTCTCATGCTCTATTTAGTGTGTGCAACAATAACCTTACATAACTGCTCACTACTCAGCATGTTTAACCACTGCCGGGTTTTCTGTATGTGTTGCCATGAAATAAAGTGGAAAATTCCATTCAATCCATTTCTGGAAGCTAAGTTA
Source organism: Podarcis pityusensis (assembly GCF_964106645.2). NCBI lineage: Eukaryota > Metazoa > Chordata > Lepidosauria > Squamata > Lacertidae > Podarcis > Podarcis pityusensis. The sequence continues at coordinate 3,573,896 of NC_138038.1, read as the reverse complement.
CTCTTTGCCATTATGATGTCATCAAATGCCTCTGATTCGCACAATGTGGCTGTTAGCTTGTCAGAACTGTTGATCACGTTGGCAACAGTGATTTCCACTTTCTGCTCAGCATGTTCAAGCAGCGTTCTTAATAAATATGATACTGATAATAATACCACGGTGAGACTGAGCAACCTGCTCCGTCCCTGTTTGCAGATTGAGATTGTCTATAGAGGGGAGCTTCTTTGATCTGTGGAGGCTCTCTGCATAGTTTGCTGCCCTGGTTTTCCTGGTCTCGCAGGAGTCCCACACATATCAAAGGCTCCCAGCTTTGGACAGATGGCTTCCAACTCATGGAGGACAACAAAACCCCTTCATGTTCCTGTTTAAATAATCCCTGGACAGGGCTTTTGTGAATGGACCAAGGGGCCACCAGGGAGCTTTCTAGTTGAGTGGGGCTACATACTGAGGTCTCCCTCATCACATTTCCTACTATACCATACTGGCAAACAGTCAATTTCTTTTGCAAAAATTCTGGCATCCTTAACACCTTGCTAGTTTTTATCATCCCTATTTTTATTTATTTTTATTTCATTAGACTAATAAAATGATGCCATCATTCTTGAGCAATACCCATTATTTCCCCCCACTCCTACATAGCTCATACGTTTTGCTATTATTTTTTGATGAATGAGCTACATAGCTCATAGGTTTTGTTAACTTTTGTTTCAGTCACTCACTGTAGGAAGGCATTTTACTTAGCTTTCAATAATTTGCATAAAACATTCTCACTGATGCTGTCAAGTATACTACCAGTCAGAGGATAATCAGTCTGTGTTGAACATAAACATAAGAAACCTGTATCAGGAGTCACAAAATAGTGGTGGCCCCCAGTTTATGGAACACTCTCCTCAGGGAGGCGCGGCTGGTGCCACCCCTCTCTGCTTTTAGGCAGCAGGCAAAAACATTCTTATTCACCCAGGACATTGGATCTCATTTTTCTGCTTAATTGTTTAGTAGGGTGGGGTGGAGTTAGATCTGGGTTTTATATATAGTATCCTTGTGTATTTTAGATTGTCATATTCTTGATTTTTCTGCTTCTTTTCAATATTTTTGTAAGTTGCTTTGAGTTTTACTTTTTTGAAGCAAGTGACTAATAAATATTAGTGACTTATAACAAAGTGACTAATAAAAGAAACAAATGGTAATAAAATGTCTTTGATGTGTATCATCATTAATTAGCCAATTAAATGCCAAGTCTATTTTTCATTATTTCAGGAAGAACAGTTTGGAATGTATGCATTGTACAGCAAGAACAAGCCGCAGTCAGACGCTTTGCTTATAAGCCATGGAAATACCTTCTTTAAAGTAACTATCGCTTAATGTTTACTACATCTATGATTGTGTCTGAGTAGAATTTGTTGACCTTTGTGGTATTTTATCACCTAATGGTTATGTGTCTTTCTACTAATCTTACAGAATAAGCAGCAGGAACTGGGTGATAAAATGAACCTGGCTTCTTACCTGCTGAAACCTATCCAGAGAATGAGCAAGTATGCACTGCTTTTGAAGGATCTGATCAAGGAGTGTTCGGCAGCGCAGGAACAGGAGCTCAGCGCCCTCCGGGCTGCCGAAGAAATGGTCAAGTTTCAGCTTCGCCATGGAAATGATTTACTTGCCATGGATGCCATCAGAGGATGTGATGTGAGTACAGCCACAGTCCCACCCCTGAAATCCCTGTTGTGCAGTTCAGGAAACCTTAATTTTTGTAGCTTTAGTTGCCTGGTGGTGGCTACATTATGAGGCAGGAAGTCCCCTGTTCAAATCACACCTCCATCCACTTAGGCCAGCCACTCTCAGCTCAGCATCTGCATATAATACTTGTCTACATTTACAAGATGGTTGTAAGAATACAAGAAGAGCCTGATGGATCAGACCAAAGTCCCATCTGGTCCAGCATCCTGTTCTTACAGTGACCAACCAGATGCCAATGGGAAGCGCACAATCAAGACCTGAGTGCCACAGCCCGCTCCCCCTTTGCGATTGGCAGAAACTGCTATTCACAAGCCTCCTGCCTCTGACTGTGGAGACAGAGCAGAGCCATTGTGGCGAGCAGCCATTCGTAGCCTTATCCTCCATAAATTTGTCTGCTACTCTTCAAATGCCATCAACACTGATAGCCACCGCTGCTTTTTGTGGGAGCAAATTTAATAGAATCATAGAATCCTAGAGTTGGAAGAGACCACCAGGGCCATCGAGTCCAACCCCCTGCCAAGCAGGAAACACCATCAGAGCACTCCTGACATATGGTTGTCAAGCCTCTGCTTAAAGACCTCCAAAGAAGGAGACTCCACCACACTCCTTGGCAGCAAATTCCACTGTCAAACAGCTCTTACTGTCAGGAAGTTCTTCCTAATGTTTAGGTGGAATCTTCTTTCTTGTAGTTTGGATCCATTGCTCCGTGTCCGGTTCTCTGGAGCAGCAGAAAACAACCTTTCTCCCTCCTCTAGGTGACATCCTTTTATATATTTGAACATGGCTATCATATCACCCCTTAACCTCCTCTTCTCCAGGCTAAACATGCCCAGCTCCCTTAGCCGTTCCTCATAAGGCATCGTTTCCAGGCCTTTGACCATTTTGGTTGCCCTCCTCTGGACACGTTCCAGTTTGTCAGTGTCCTTCTTGAACTGTGGTGCCCAGAACTGGACACAGTACTCCAGGTGAGGTCTGACCAGAGCAGAATACAGTGGCACTATTACTTCCCTTGATCTAGATGCTATACTCCTATTGATGCAGCCCAGAATTGCATTGGCTTTTTTAGCTGCCGCGTCACACTGTTGGCTCATGTCAAGTTTGTGGTCAACCAAGACTCCTAGATCCTTTTCACATGTACTGCTCTCAAGCCAGGTGTCACCCATCTTGTATTTGTGCCTCTCATTTTTTTTGCCCAAGTGCAATACTTTACATTTCTCCCTGTTAAAGTTCATCTTGTTTGTTTTGGCCCAGTTCTCTAATCTGTCAAGGTCGTTTTGAAGTGTGATCCTGTCCTCTGGGGTGTTAGCCACCCCTCCCAATTTGGTGTCATCTGCAAATTTGATCAGGATGCCCTTGAGTCCATCATCCAAGTCGTTGATAAAGATGTTGAATAAGACCGGGCCCAAGACAGAACCCTGTGGCACCCCACTAGTCACTCTTCTCCAGGATGAAGAGGAACCATTGATGAGCACCCTTTGGGTTCGGTCAGTCAGCCAGTTACAAATCCACTGAGTGGTAGCATAGTCAAGACCACATTTTACCAGCTTCTTTACAAGAATATCATGAGGCACCTTGTCAAATGCCTTGCTGAAATCAAGGTAGGCTACATCCACTGCGTTCCCTTCATCTACCAGGCTTGTAATTTTGTCAAAAAACAAGACCAGGTTAGTCTGACATGACTTATTTTTCAGAAATCCATGCTGACTATTGGTGATCACAGCATTCCTTTCTAGGTGCTCACAGACTGTTTGCTTAATGATCTGCTCCAGAATCTTCCCTGGTATTGATGTCAGACTGACTGGGCGGTAATTATTTGGGTCCTCTCTTTTCCCCTTTTTGAAAATAGGGACAACATTTGCCCTCCTCCAGTCTGCCGGGACTTCGCCTGTTCTCCAGGAATTCTCAAAGATGACTGCCAGTGGTTCTGAGATCACATCTGCCAGTTCTTTTAATACTCTTGGATGCAGTTCATCTGGCCCTGGAGACTTGAATACATCTAAACTAGCCAAGTATTCTTGTACTATCTCCTTAGTTATTCTGGGCTGTGTTTCCTTTGCTGAATCATTTGCTCCAAATTCTTCAGGTCGGGCATTGTTTTCTTTATCGGAGAAGACTGAGGCAAAGAAGGCATTGAGGAGTTCAGCCCTTTCTGTGTCCCCTGTTTGCATTTCACCATCTTCTCCTCTGAGTGACCCCACTGTTTCTTTGTTCTTCCTTTTGCTACGGACATACCCATAAAAGCCTTTTTTGTTGCTTTTAACCTCTCTAGCAAGCCTGAGTTCATTCTGTGCTTTAGCTTTTCTGACTTTGTGTCTACACGTGCTGGCTATTTGTTTGAATTCCTCTTTGGTGGTTTCCCCCCTTTTCCATTTTTTGTACACATCCTTTTTTAATCTTAATTCAGTTAAAAGTTCTTTAGATAGCCACCCTGGCTTCTTTAGGCACCTTCCATGTTTCCGTCTCATTGGTATTGCCTGACGTTGTGCTTTTAGTATCTCCCTCTTAACAAACTCCCAGCCATCATGAACTCCCTTTCCTTTTAGTATTACTGTCCATGGGATCTCACCCAGCACTTCCCTAAGTTTTATGAAGTCGGCTTTCTTAAAGTCAAGAAATTGAGTCCTAGTATGCTTGGCTGCTCCTTTCCGCTGTATAGTAAACTTCAGAAGAGCATGATCACTCGCACCTAATGATCCTTCCACTTCTACCCCACTAACCAGGTCATCAACATTGGTTAGGACCAGATCTAAAATGGCTGTTCCTCTTGTTGCTTCTCCCACTTTCTGGACAATGAAGTTGTCTGCAAGGCCAGTGAGGAATCTGTTTGACCTTATGCTCTTGGCTGAGTTTGACATCCAACAAATATCCGGGTAATTGAAGTCCCCCATTACTACTATCTCCCTTCCTTTTGCATGCTTGGCCATCTGTTCCAGGAAGGCATCATCTATGTCCTCCGTTTGGCTTGGGAATCTATAGTAAACTCCCACAACGAGGTCACTGTTATTCTTCTCTCCCTTAATTTTGACCCAAATGCTCTCACTTTGGCTTTGAGGTTCTAAATCTTGGATCTCTTCACAGGTATACACATCCCTGACATATAACGCCACTCCTCCTCCTTTCTTGTCTGGTCTGTTTCTCTGAAATAGATTGTATCCCCCCATTATTACATTCAAATCGTGGGACTTATCCCACCAGGTTTCAGTGATGCCTATTATGTCATATTTAGTTTGCTGTACCAAGAGCTCAAGCTCATCTTGTTTATTTCCCATGCTTTGCGCATTAGTGTACAGACATTGAAGTCCATTAATCATTCCCCCGTGACTCTTATTTAAGGATTTTTTCCTCCCACCACTAGGTCTGTGTGCTGTTTGCTCCATTTGGTCTATGACATTTGGATGATCATCTTCATCAATTGATAGATTCCTACCTTCAGGAGCACTGTCTCCCTCCCCCACATTAGTCAGTTTAAAGCCCTCCTGATGAGGTTTCTGAGATTTTTGGCAAAAACATTTCTCCCAACCATTGTGAGGTGCAGCCCATCGCTTGCCAGAAGTCCATCTTCAAGAAACTGCAGTCCGTGATCTAAGAATCCAAACCGTTCCTGTTTACACTTCCACTATTTTCCCCTCTCTCCCTGGGCCACGTCGTTCAACTGGGAGGACAGATGAGATCACAATTTGTGCATTTAATTGCTTCAATTTCCTGCCCAGAGCCTCGTAGTCTCTTTTGATCTTCTGGAGGCTATTGCTTGCAGTGTCATTGGTTCCCACATGAACCAAGAGGAAGGGGTATTTGTCAGTGGGTTTTATGATTCCTTGCAGTCGTTCAGTTACATCTTAGATCTTAGCCCCGGGGAGACAGCACACTTCCCGAGACATCTTGTCAGGCCCACAGATCACTGCTTCTGTTCCCCTCAGTAGGGAATCCCCTATCACCACTACACGCCTCCTCTTAGGTTTGGTCGGGGTTCTTCCGTGAGCTGTCCGCTCCAAGGTCGCCTGCACATTCCCTGAGGACTGACTTTGCTGCTCGTCTTCATATACCTGATCGACTGTAATGAGGGAGAGATCCTCAAATGGAGTCTGCTCTTCGTCTTCCATGCTAGGGGAGAGGACCTCAAAGCGATTGTGTATTTCTAAACAATCAGAGCGAACCCTGGGCCTCCTACTTCTTTGAGTCACGTTTCTCCATATATCTGGCTCCTGTGTTGGTGAACTAGCGTCCTTCTCAGGGGAGTCCCCTGTCTCCTCCTTGGTGGAGACGGTGTGCTCTGTTGCTTCCAAGAAGAGCTCCAGCTCTCTAATTCTTTGGAGCGTAGCTACACGTTCCTCCAGTTGCTGGACTTTGTCTTTTAAGAGGGCAATCAACATGCAATTGCTGCAGGTAAAGCTGCCTGCAACCTTTGGCAAGATGGCAAACATTGCGCAGGAACCGCAGGCGACTGCAGCTGTTCCCTCCCCCTCCATCTTGAGAACGTGTCGTTGGGGGTGGCTACAGCGGTCCTCCATCATAAAAAGCATGAAGACAGGAAAAATAACTCCCCCCAAAAAAAACCTAGGTCTCCCCCAACAAACGTTTGAGACTAGCTCCCCTAAATCTAAAAGATGGATCAAACTGCGCGCGCCGCTGCCCTGCAAGCTCTGATAAGCTCCTCCCACAGCTAATCACCTGCCTCAACAGAAACCCTGCCCCCTCTGACCTTTGCACAGGGAGAGCAGCCAATCAGCCACAAAGAAACACACACACACACAAGAAAACCCTTTTTGCTCCTTCTTCAACTGCTGCCCTGCAAGCTCTATTTGCCCTGCAAATAGTTTTGACTGTGTGGAAAAATTATTTCTTTTCTCCGTTCTGAAGCTTCCAACATTCAGCTTTATTGGAAGTCCCCAGATTCTGTTATAAATAAGAAAGGAAGAAAAACCTTTCCCCTTTCTACTTTGTCCACAGCTGGGGTCAGCAGCTGGAAGTCCCCAGGCTAGAGCCCTGACTGCTGCTGATAACTATAACCCATATAGTTATTAGCTAAAAAGAAGGGTGTGGGGGGGGGATGGCTACAGAACTTACTGACAGGTTGCTTTACAGCTTTAGAACTGTCTTACCATCCCTCAGGATCATCTTGGAGGGCCTCCCACCCCCTAAACACCAGGAGCAGAAGAAGGTGTGTAAGATTACTGCCACCATGTATATGAAGGAGCTTTGATTCTAGCTGGAAGGTGCTAAATATTATTTTTTTAATTCATGTTAGGAGAACCCTAGCCCAAAGCGGCCCTCAGGCCTAAGGAAGTTGAACCAACCTCCTATCTGAAATCCCTTCTCCTGTGTTGTCTCTTCTTCTCTGATCAGGTCAATCTGAAAGAACAAGGACAGCTGAGGTGTCAAGATGAGTTTATTGTGTGCTGTGGGCGAAAGAAGTACTTGAGGCATGTTTTCCTTTTCGAAGACCTCATCTTGTTCAGTAAAACAAAAAAGATTGATGGGGGATATGACATTTACATGTACAAACAGTCATTTAAGGTAACTTCATCCTTGTTGGGTGTGCTTTTCCTGCCTTGGGTGTGGTTTGATGGCATGTGATGCAGCTAAGCAGGTCTGGGTCTGGTCATTGCTTGAATGGGGTGCCACCTTGAACCCCTCCAGGGAAAGGGGGAATATCAATGCAGCAAACCACCTCTCATAGTGTTTTGTACTTGCTAGTGTGGGGAAGGGGCTAAATAGAAACAAACAAGGAAGTGATCTGGTATATGCATTATTTAAGGCAGTCTCTAGCAGTCTAGCTAGTAAAATCCATTCAATACATTTTCACAAGGATGGCTGGTAGTTGCAGATATTGAGAATGGGCCACTCATGGATATAGTGTTGGGTATAGTGTTGCCATACATCCAGAATTTCCCGGACACAGCTGGAATACTGGAGTCAGAAGCAGTGTCCAGGTGAAAATCGCTAAAAATCTGGACATATGGCAACCCATGTCCGCAGTGGGCAGTGTCGTTTTTGGTGATTTCCCCTAAAATAGCTCAAAAACTTTACTTTTGCAATTTTGCCAAAAAGTTCAAAAACTCTGGGCAAACCTTTGGCAAATAAAAAATGGCAACCCTATATATTGGGCTAGTCAGAACTTCTCAGCCTGCCCTAGCTTTCAAATGAAATCATATACATATGCCCTGAGACCCTTGAGAAAGAGTGGGACAAAAACGTAATCATTGAATTAATGTGCTCATTACTTGCAACTTTAATGCACATTTGTGAGAACCATGCTTCTGTGACTGAAAATCAATACTGATACAGTTTTCTAGCCACTATGCCCTCATCCATATACACTTCTTCATTTGGCAGGACTAACAGATTTTCATGCTCTTAAACAGTGTTCCTCATGTTTCTTTGTCACATTTATTTATTTATGTTTTTGCAGACAGCTGAGATTGGAATGACAGAGAATGTTGGAGATAGTGGCCTCAGATTTGAAATCTGGTTTCGAAGGAGAAGAAAATCTCAGGACACTTACATCCTTCAAGCAAATTCAGTAGAAACTAAGATTGGATGGACAAATCTCATAGGAAAGATTCTTTGGAGACAAGCCTTGCGAAACCGAGGTGTGCCTGCCAGAATAGTCTGCCCTTTGCCTATTGCTGCCCTTTATGCCTGAAACTCTTTCCTAGAACAACCAGTGTGATGCCACCGCAAATCCCTTCAAATCCATCCTTCAAAAGTCAACTCTTGTCTGACCCCTGTGTCATAACTCTTCAGTCCCCACCCCAAACCCAAAGGAAGTGTTGGTACATTTAATTTCATTTGTGCATTAAAACCTCAGTGGTTGGGGATGTGGAGCTATATTTTTCCTTAGATTACTCTGCAAGTCACTATGTACACTCTCTGAATACAAAGCAAAAGCAGCATTACGCAAGAGGTGAGCAGGTGGGAGAAATTGTTGGCCTTCCTCCTTCAGAACCACCCCATCACCACCCATGTGCATATGTTTCCCGTCTTTGTTGGATCTCAGCCTCAGATCCAATAAGGTTATGTAATGGCATTTCATATCTAAACTATTTTAATATACATTATGTTATTGGTCTACTAGAGCAAGCATGGGGACCTAGGAATGGTCAGGTGACAATGGCATTGGTGGTTTTCTTGTGGCAGAATTTGAAGCACTCTTGGCACACAATCTTACATTTTCTGTTTAAAAAGAAAAAAAGTCCCTGTCATATATTATTTTGCACAAAGAACTCAACAGTTTTCACACATGGAACAGTGTAATAGTTAATTTGCATTGTTTATATTATTAGAGTCATTTTCCTTTGCACTCGTTTTGGGTTTCCTTAGTATAAAATACTTTCAAACATGTATAAGGAATTATTTCCTAACTGTTTCTCTCATGTTTTTGGATGGTTGCTTTTAGAACTCCGAATGCAAGAAATGGTGTCAATGGGCATAGGAAACAAACCGTTCATGGACATCAAGCCCAGTGATGCAGCTATAAGTGATCGAGCAATAGACTATATAATGAAACGAGCAGGTACAGTTTGATGCGTTCCCTCACTCCTTTGGCAACTCTTTTAAATTTCTTGTCCACTTCTTACAAAAATTATTTTATTGGATATCCCCACCCCCATGGAAAAAATTCACAGCTAGTTCTGCAAGTTCTGTTCCTCAATAGCAACATCACCTTGCCACAAGGCAAATGAATTTTGAAACTGAGACCCTCAGATTTTTGAAAAGCAAAAATCCCACTAAGACACTCCCAAGCCTTTAGGCTCTTTCAACCAGAGCCAGAGCAGCAAAAGGATCGCTTTCCATGAATATTCTTCCTCCTCTCTTCTCAGGCAGACCATCAGCTTGCCTTGGTCTCACATAACAAGCCTTTAAATTCTCAAGTGATAATTCACCACTTAGGGTGTTTTCAAATGGAAAAGACGGTGACTCTGTAAATAAATGTGCCATCAAACTGCCCTTCAGAATTGGCTTCGGCCCAGCCTCATGTGCATCCATGATCCAGTAGACATCTTGCGGCACACAATTTGAGAAGATGTGTAGCATGTTAACATTCTCCACAGCAGACCAATTCCATGGTGATTTTGGTCCTGTAACAACACAGAAGGAAGAAGTATTTTCAAACATTCCAAATGCAGCCTCTGTGTGGAGTGAGAGAGGCTTAGGTAGACTGTGCCAATTCTGGGATCCTTGGAAACACCCTGAAATATAAATATGCTTTATATCAAGCCAGGCCATTGGTCCATCTAGTCTAGTGATTGTAGACGCTTATTGGCAGTGCTCCAGGGTATCAGGCAAGGTCTTTAGAGTTATAGAAGAGTCTTTCAACAGGACATGCCAGGGATTGAACTTGGATATTTTGCACTTGAAGGAATTGCTCTACCCCACCACCACCACCTCCTCTTCTCTACAACTTTTCTAGACATAACTTTTTACTGTATATACTTGGCTCTTTATGGGTCTTGAGAGAGATATTTTTGTTTGTTTTGCCAGAGTCAAGGAGCCGTGCCTCAATAGCTGTTTCTTCATTTGACCACTCTACGCCATTTAAGAGGCCCCACTCCACCATCTCAAACAGCAGCACATCTTCCTCGAGCAGCCAGTCCTCATCTTCCATCCTGGGCTCGCTAAATCTGCACATATATTCCGCCCCGTCTCACCCAGGCTTGGTGGGACCTCCTTTTTACCACTGGTCGTACGATGTCAGAGCCTGTATTGAGGAAGATGAGCTGGAACAGGACATTGGGAGCCAGCCTTCAATGAGTGAGTGCATTGCAATACCAGAATTAGGGAAGGCCAACCATTTATTTATATTTCATTAACGTTATATACTGTTTGATTGTAGGAAAAAACCTCAAAGTACTTTACAAAAAAGATGAAACGAAAAATTATCGCTAAAAAAATACAACCATAATTTAAAACCTTCCAAAAAAAGTTAAAATCCTAGTAGAATATATTAAAACAAATTAGAATTCATACAAACTTTCTAGATACCTGCATTGACTTAGACTTGTCTAAATAAGAATGTCTTCAGCAGGTGCTAAAAAGCATACAGTCAAGGTGCCTTGGAATCTGGCTAGTTGCCTTGCAGTTTCCTGCTTTGACCAAAGCAAAGTGGTTGTGTCCAGGCTCCGTTCCTGCCTGGCGTTCCTCAGGTCAACAGTTCAAGACTCACACAGACTTGTGTCCTGACAATGCCGACATATATTTCATTAGTCAAATGTTTGTGTACAGGCTAAGAATACCTTGTATAGTGTGCAGCTGGCACAGTTTACAAAGACCCATAATCTTGAAAACATCACAGATTGTAAGTTTACTTTCTTTCAGTTGTGTTGCTGGAATTCCTGTTGAACAATAGGCTGGCCGCAGCCTCTAATGTCAATGGTCTCTTCCTTCCTACTTCCTGTAGTTACAGAGAGTTCAGAGTCATCCCAGTGCACGTCCGGTGAAAGCTCAGGTGGTTTCAGCTGTTCTGCCCAGGCTGGATTCTCCCCACTCCTCGCGGAGACATTTCTTGATGAAGGCACTTCAAGCCCTGGTTCCAAGCCCGCATCGCAATGCACATCTCCTGTCCTCTCAGAGAAGAACCTCAGATCAAAGCCCAGCAGCCAGTATGTCCCTGCTGTGAGTGTTTTCCTTCATTAGGTGTAAATACATAGAAATGAGAGTGAGGATGTTTTACTAGCATCACTCAGTTGCTACTCATGGCATTAAGGGTAGGAGATAGTCCTTACCTTTCCAACTTCATTGGTGCTGGAGGGCTCACCAGGTTCAAATGAAAATCCCACACTATGGCTCAATCAAGACATCACATCTCTCACCATGGCTTGAGCTTCTGAACATATAATAAGCAAACCAGCACTTAGAGCAGTTTGTCCAATTTAGTTTTCCATCTGCTGAGTGCTCCTTTTTCTGTACTTCAGGGATTGCTGAACTAGACGCAGGGGTGTCCAACCAGTAGACTGTGCTCTACCGGTAGATCCCTGGCTGATCCAAATAGATTGTGGGGTCCTTATCGTGTACGAAAACAATCCCCCTCTCTCTCCATCCTCAAAAAATTGCTTTTGGGAGATTCTCTTGCAGCATTATGTCCAGATATTATATTGAGTGGCTGTATGCTCTATGTTACTATATGCCACAAAGGGTCCCCCCCCCCATATAGCGTAATAGTAATGTGTTGGTGTTTATGTTTTGTTATGAAAATCATAACCCATGGGGAAGAGGGCACAATCCACATGAAATTATACTGCTTTTGCAACTCACCTTAGATCAGGCTGTGACCTGGTACATCGTGGCCCATCGGTTGAAGACCAGAGCCCTAGAGTGCTGACATTGTGTGCACTTGGAAACTGAGACATAGCAGATGGCAGATTGTCTTGTACTGGAGGTCCTCAGCAGAGCAATTCCATCATGCATGCCTCTTCCGTAGTCAGTCCCACTATGATCAGTGAGACTTTCCCCTTGGAAATAGCGCATAGGTCTGCCGCCTCAGTGCCCCCGTCTCATTCATCCACACAGCGGAGTTAATGATGGGCGATGTTATTAACCAGGCCTCTTCTGCAGAGAAGAAACAGCGTGACAAAGACCTTGGCTAAATAGGATTAGATTTCACAGATCCAATACATAATCCATGTGTCCAACAAGAAGTCTTCACAGAACTCTACATTTTAACAGATGGTACATCAGTCATACTGAGCCCCACCCCGACCCTTGTGCTCATGCATGGAGAGCAGGGGGTGAAGTCTTTGCAGACATAAATGGGTCTTGGGGCCAAGCAGATGTGCTACTGGCATCCAAATCCACGTGTGCAATTCTACACCACAAACAGGTTCAGTTGGGCCTATTGTTTAGACAATTAGGATTAAAAAGATTTTACAAAGTGTTAATTCAGATATTGCAGATTATTCCAAATTAATTTCATCTGAGCAATCGCATACGATTTATTGCAGCCAAACTTTTAGAAACAATTTTTTTTTCTTTTCACTGCTTCTGAATAATAATAACTTTCGTCATTTTCCAGGATGATTTGGTGCAGAATCCATAATACAAATTTCTAAAACTTGAACCTCGCAGAACCTGCAGCTCTGAGTCCAGGTGGCATTCTTCGGAGGGGGGAAAATGTATCCTTGTTTGTATTAGGAAGTTTGGTTTTGATTCCCTTCCTTTACTTTTGACCTCTTTTTTGTATATAACTGGTGAGATTTAGTTGTTACTATATTTTTCGAAATCCTGTAAATGCAGAAAGTATTTTGTGTAAAAAATGTACAAATTGTGGCTGGATTTGTTTGTAAATATTAATTTTATTGTTCTGCATTATTAATTGCTCGTTTTCATGGCAGACTCTTAAAAACTTTTAGTAGCATACAGTCCAGGTTTTAAAGCAAGTGTGGTTAGAATATTGAAATATTTCTGATAGTAAGAATAGAAATAAGCTTCTGTAGCTCTTTACGGTAGAGATTCTCAGACATTTTCAGCGCAAATTCCAGACTGAGAAAAGAAGTTTAACAAGTCCAATAGCACAAGTTTTCTAACTGTCCAAACACCTTCAGCCTAGATGGATATTAAGCTACAGGCAACCACAAACACATTTTGACAAAGATCAGCACTTGTGCTTTGAAAACATAGAAAAATGGGAAATACAAATTTAATTTTCACAATTTATACCGGGTGCAGAAAGCAGCTATGCTTGGTGCAGAATTTTGAAGTTTTCTAACACAAGAGTGCATGGAACTGGATGAAGATAAGTAAAAAAATTGTATGTGAGTAACAGAGTCACTGTGAAAGCACCCTCAGAATATTCAGTACAGTACAAACTTACTTTGTCCCCTCTGGGGCCAACTTCACACTGAGGGGAGAAGGCTTCTGCAAGTTTGCAGCAATAGCTAGCTGTGAAAGGTGCCAGTTGACCAGTGTGTTTAAAGTTAAAATATCCCTTTCTCAACCCCTGAAGCAGTTTTGGACTATGCTGAGAATGTTTCCATCTTTCAATAAGGTGAATGAATAAATGGATAAAAATTCACACGGCACTTAGCAAACACACACACACATTGTTACACACCTCCCTAATCTCCAAGTGGTGCAAGATTCCAGGGGTCAAGGCGCTTACCCAGCGTTTGTATTTCCGTTGGAAATGAGGCACAGCGGAGACTGTGGTGTCTTTAGGATATTGGGTTTCATTGACACATATATTCAGCCTGAGCCCAGGATGAAGGGGTTCCATTTAACAGAGCCCCCCCCCCCATCACACCACAGCCAACTGAAAACCTAAAACTTCCTCCTAAAAAAACCACCGGCATTGTCTTCCAACTAACAATCTCGGGGCGGGACTCCACCCACCTCTTGTATTGCTGATGGCCCAGCTCCCTGTCGTCTTTGTTCTCTGTTAAAGGCCCATCTCTCAAGTGATCTCCTCAACAGGGGAAGCTGAGTCCAGCCTTTAAGTGACTTCCAGTTTAACTCTTCAAACACTGAGTGATTTCTAACACACACTAAAACTAGGAAGCATGGGTGCCTTGATCACACAAACTCTGACACCCGAACGCATCACACTGCTCGCTCCACTTGCCAATCCCCACCCATCTTGCACTCCTCTCCCCACCCCTGGCCATCCCCACCCTTTGCACTTGACCATACCCCTCGCCCACTCTGCCTCCCACTCCTCGCTCACTCAGCTGCCCAGCTCAACCCAAACACCTGCTCCCTTCCCTCACAGCTAATCTAAAGTTTAACAGAAGGATGGGCACTTTAGAAAGCAGTTTGCCAGACCAATATCTGAAGTGCTTCCCACCCTTCTTTAAACATTGCTCCAGTCACATTTAATGGAGGAATATCTTAGGCTGTGGTGTGCCAAACCCACTCTCTAAACCCCCCCCCCCAACAAATGTCACTAGAGTTTCTTCCTTGGCAGCCCACCTGGGTTGCCTGCCTGCTATTCTGTTGTCACACTGCAGTTGGCTTGGCTGCCTGGTTGCCAGGCAAATTGCATCATGATGACAATTTTTCTTACAGAACTATAGTATAGAGCAGGGGTTCCCAATTAGGGGTCCGGGGACCTGTGAGGGTCTGCAGAACGCACTCAGGGGGTCCATGGCACCATCCCTTGCCTCCCCCCAAATATTTTGTCATTTTTGCATGGTAATATCAACAATTTTATGGTCTGATTTAGCACTATGCGACTTTTCAATATATTGTCCAAAATCATTTTTGAAATCACACCGTGAGAATGATTTTGACCCAGCAATATACAGTGTTATATCACTCCTTGCGTGAGAATAACACTGCTGATCTGAGCTGCCGTCCCTCACACTAACGGAGACCAGGGCAGCTGATCGCCCTCACTTCAAGGCCCTGTGGCACTACCTTCCCATGGCATTGAGGCAGAGCAGCTTTTCTTAATCAGCAGGAAAGCAACAACAGCCACCGTGGATGTGCATCTTCGCTGGCTGCCCCACTGGTGAAGGCTCCCCCCCCCAGCCCCAGCCCCTCCCACTCAAGCCATGCAGTGGAGGTGACTCCACTTCCTCCCCTCTCCCCCCCCCCACATCCAATCTCTGTGACTGGTCCTTCCCTCATCCCCACACCTGATCTCCAACTTCAGACATTGCTATAAATCAGGATATTACGATGTTTAGCTGCTGATGTATCGTGATGTTGAAAACAAGATATCGCTCAGCCCTAGTCTGTTTTTTAGCATACCTAAAATCCTTTGCTTATTGGGGCTACCCCACATGTTGTTCAAAAATTGCTTTGCAGAGGCAACTACCATAGAGTAATCAAAATTTTCAAAAGTAGGGGGTCTGTGGCCTGGCTTTTTAAAAATAGGGGGTCCTCAGTAATTAGCTAATTGGGAACCGCTGGTATAGAGAGAAAGGTGAGGGGAAGAGCAAGACTAAAGGCTGACCCAGCGTATGATCCAAAAGAAATATACATCTCACCACTTACAAACCCAGGAAGACTCTCCAGTGACTTCGCTTTATATATTTCATGTGTCTTCACTCTTTCATTTGAGGTGGTCTTCCTGCACTGACCAAGTTACTTGCTCCGCTATATGAAGGGAGCAGAATTTCAGAGCTGAGCCTCCCATGGCTTGTTCATTAAAAAATATATATATAAGTTTTCAGCTATACACTCATATCATTTTCCATTCACCCATGGCTTGTTCAGCACAGCTTGACCACGTTGCTCTGGCCTTCAGGAGTGTGGTCATCTGTTTCCCTGCCCCATCAGAGGGCACGCAAACTGTGTTTGAAGGACTTGAACCTCCCCTAGAGAGTGTCTGCCCCCCTTAGACCCCTTTAGGGAACACCCACATACTTTGAGAACAGAATTTATGTCAAACTAAATAAAAAAGTATACGTGTTGTTCATATGCTCTTCAAGTAGCTTTATTTTTGTTAGTCAAACATTGCCATGTATGATATATTTTAAAAGATGGAAGAATAAATAAAACATTTGTATTATCCTTTACTGATTTAGTACATGATCCTTTTTTCTTTTCTTTTTTAAACAACATTTCTGTGTCACTAATTCATAAAATTTGCACCTTGTGTGGAAGGATGTTTTTTAAATAGGCAAATTCAAGGATATCTCAGGGGCGCCTCTGGGTAGGGTTGCCATATGCCTGGAATTTCCCAGACATAGCTGGAATTTGGCTGTTGGAAACTGTCTGGGTGGAAATCCCTGAATTGTCCAGGAGAATCTGGAGGTATGGCAGCCCATGCTGGTAGTGTAAGTTTTGGTGAATTTCCTTTAAAATAGTAGCTTGAAACCCCCCACCCCCCTTTTGAGAACAGCAGCTCCAGAGACGGAGCAAGGAAAGCTCAGCAACTTTGGGCAGAACTTTAAAAAAGCTCAACAAAAAAACTTTTGTCTGGCAACCCTACCTCTGGGGACCTTCAGTATAATAACTGCTGAGATTGAGATGGGGGGGGGGATGTTTCCTTCATTCCTTACTTGCGGGTTTCTCTGGAACTGTGGCTGGCTTTCAGTCAAGGAATGCCAGACTTTTCATAATTTACTCAATAATAGGGAGTCTCAAGAATCATTCTTCAAATATCAAGGGTCTTGGAAAATAGGTATATAGGAGAAGGGTTTTACATAGGATAAAGCAAGCAGGCCCATATTTTTTTATCTTTATGCATCATACAAATAAGGATGAAAAATTGTTGAAACAGTAAACAGCAAGTGGTACATCTAAGTCACGAAGAGTAGCTATTAATCCACAAAAGCTGTCCAATTTTTGTTTTGTTTTTTAAATTCTAAACAATTCAGAGGAAACTTTGTTTTTATTACAGGCACATTGGAAAAGAAGATAATCATTTTGGGATCACTACAGTCCTAATATTGGGTGTTGGCAACTGGGCAAGGGGGGTAGCACATACACACTGAATATAATCCTAAGATTCCATTTTTTTTGGAAATAGTAACTTTCCAGCTTTTGCAGAACCCGCAATACAAGGAATAATGTGCAGGTTCTCTCTCCACTTTTATATTGTCACCTTGTGAATCACAAACCAGCCCTGCAGTCTCTCCTAGAATGCCCATTATGGGCCACCCTTTATTTCGAAAGCACGTCAAAGTGCAAGTAGATAAATAGGTACCACTCTGGCGGGAAGGTAAACGGCGTTTCTGTGCACTGCTCTGGTTCGCCAGAGTCATGCTGACCACATGACCCGGAAGCTGTACGTTGGCTCCCTTGGCCAGTAATGTGAGACGAGCGCCACAACCCCAGAGTCGATCACGACTGGACCTAATGGTCAGGGGTCCCCTTTACAGACAGAGGGACCTGCATATAGAAGCAAAGCCATTTAAAGGCGCATGAGCACCACTGGAATCCTCACTAAGTTGTCAACAGATTCAGTAAATGCTGCATTGTGCTTCCAATCTGATAGTTGCCCTGAAAGCAAACTGAACCATTACAAGCTTTGAAAACTTGATTTTGGAATCCTCCCATAAATCTAAAGTAGGGGTGGGGATGGCCAGGTCTTTTCCTCCCCCATCCCCCCAAGGGCTGCCGACCTGGTGTCATCATGATGTGACTACTTCAAAGGGACTCACTTTCAGCACCAATCACATTCGTAAGGCTTAGTGTCAGAAACCTATAATATGTGATTGGCAGGGATGTACAGGGAGCCATATGTAATGAAAAAAGATCTGGGAAAAGATCTGGAGATACCCCCACCCCTGCAGTACAGTCCCAATCTGGATGAGGCCACCTGTATGCAATTTGTATTGCAAAAAAGCCATCCATTATGGAGCTGTCATTGTTATTTTTAATACAGTATTGTGTAATAGTTGTGTTTTAATATTAATGTTAATTGTTGTAACCCACCCTGGGACCTTATGGTGAATGACAGATAATGAAATGAATTAAAGTAATCATCATCATCATCATCATCATCATCATCAACCTTTGCAAACCTGTCCAGCTAGGTTGGTGAAGGCTGGACTGCTTAGAGGAAACTGAGACGTGACTTTCCAGCATCACAACCTCTGTGAGATACATTGGTGGCACCACTATCATCTGGACACAGGCAAGAGACACTTGAGCAGTTCCCTCAAAACTTCAATGACCAGTCCACCAAAGAGGTTCATTCAGCACCCTATTGTGCAAGCTTATAGCAGACCTATAAGCATCACCTTACACAGGAAACCTATTGACCAATACACATACTGCCATATTTCCAGCTTCCACCCAGAACGCACCACAAAATTCATTGTACATGTCTGCATTTGTTTAGACTCATCAAAGAAAAAAATCACAACTCATGATTTTTAATCAGGCATCCCTCAGACTACCATACTCACCCTATAAAACGAAAACAAACAAATAGATCAACAAGGTGAATTATGTACCACAGGGCAGACCTAGAAAACAAACAAACATCAGTTGTTACCACTTATCATTTGCAACTGAACACACAGGATCATATCAATGAACTTCAGACTACATTCTGTTCTGTGGTCCTTGAGGTATGACAATACTCTTTTGTTTATAGTGCAACAGACTAACACAGCTATGCCTTTGTCAATTTATAAAAGTTGGACAATTAAAAAGAGGTGTCAAATAAGTGTCTGATACCAAAATAGTAACCAGGTCAGCAGATGACTGCTCCTCTTACCTTCCAAATACATGTCACGTACGCCCCTCAGCAGCAGCTGCAGCTAAAAATAGAGAATGACAAGCAAGAGAGAACCTCTGTTAGAGCAGATCCAGTATAACAGAAGGAATCAAAAGACAGCAATGCACTCTCTACGGTTCCTGAGTGCTGGGGCTTTGGTATCCAACACAGAGCTGATAAAAGGAAATCTTGGCAGTGTTGCACACAACCTTTTCCCTCTTCTTTTTAAGGCAAGTTACTTACAGGAACAAGGGGAAGTTCTTCACGATTTGGTGGCAAACTGGCCACTGAAGGAACTTAACATTGGAAAACTGTTGGGGAAGACAATAGACCACCAGGAAGACATCAGTAGCAGAGTCTGCTCCGTGTGCTTGACCAGCTGCCTAACCGGCCTCCGAGACTATGTGCTGAATTGTTCATCTCCATATGCAAAGAGACTCAAAGTGGTGGACTTAACAGGCCTAAAGGATGTTGAAGTTCAGCTCTGCAACTGTAGGAAAACAATGGGACGCTGGGCCAGGACAGAGCTGCTGTCGAAGATCTGCTATGATCTGCTTGTTGAAATGCAAAGGCTGAAGTTCAATCCAGATGTGTTTGAGATTTCGGTTGACGTTCTTACTGATGTCTTTGTTACTGAACGAAGTTATGAGCTGCTTGTCCAGGCCTTGCTTATGAGGTGCCATTGCCCACTAAAAATTCGCTGTGCTTCCTTCCGAGTGGACAACCTAGCCCTGCGGAAGCTTTTCTACATCATAAAGCTTACAGATCCCTCTTCGCTGCTCAAATTCGAAGTAGTCCACAATGTTCGGCTGGAAATGGAACATTTGCACATGCTCCTTAATAACGTCCACTTTCCTCAGCTGACGTCGCTCACACTCCCAGCTAGGACGTTCGATGTACGAAGGTTCACCCCAGAGGATGAGGCCATTCTTGTAGGAATTGGAGAAAAGTTAAGCCAGATGACTCAACTGACTGAGCTGAGCCTAGCATTTTCCACACTCACGGGAAGGATACGTAAACTACTCAGGTAATGTGCTCCAGATCTTGCTGGTGATGCAGTTGAGACAATATTTATGACTAATATGTAACGTATTAAAAAAGGAAAGCATATGAAGCTTTCTTTTATTGTCATGCTGATGCTTATCTGATTTAGCATTGTCTACTCTGTCTAGCAGTAAGTCCCAAAGGAAAGACTTTTTACAGTCCTGCTTACCTGTATCCCATCTAACTGGAGATTCAGGAATTGAACCTGAGATCATCTGGAGTCCTCCATGATGTATTTTTTGCTGCAAAATAAATATTTGCAAATGTGGATGCCAGTGCCATTCTTTTTTTTTTTTTAAAGATATTTATTAAAGTTTCGACATATTACAAAAATAAGAGAAAAAAGTAAAAAAAACAAAACCAAAAAAACCAAAAATGAAAATACAAAGTAAAAACAGTTAAAAACAAATCAGTCTTTCCATATCTTATCTTTCATTTGCTTGTTTCCCTGAGCTCCTCACACCTCCCTTTTTTGTATTCCAGTTCAATTAGTTAATTCAGCAATTCCTTTCCCTCTTTGGTTTTATCTTAATCTTCCATCTTAATATATTATAACTTTAAATTATCACCTATTAACAATCCATTTTTACATATTCCTTTCTAACATTGCTACTGAAAACCATTTAACTTCAATCCAACATCATTCTAACATTCATTAATTTTGCAGTGTTTCTGTAAATAATTTTTAAATTTCTTCCAATCTTCTTCCACCGACTCTTCTCCCTGGTCTCGGATTCTGCCAGTCATTTCTGCCAGTTCCATATAGTCCATCACCTTCATCTGCCATTCTTCCAGAGTGGGTAAATCTTGTGTCTTCCAATGTTTTGCGATAAGTATTCTTGCTGCTGTTGTGGCATACATAAAGAAAGGTCTATCCTTCTTTAACACCAATTGGCCAACCATGCCCAGGAGAAAGGCCTCTGGTTTCTTCAGAAAGGTATATTTAAGTACCTTTTTCATTTCATTATAGATCATCTCCCAGAAAGCCTTAATCCTTGGGCATGTCCACCAAAGGTGAAAGAATGTACCTTCAGTTTCTTTACATTTCCAACATTTATTATCGGGCAAATGATAGATTTTTGCAAGCTTGACTGGTGTCATGTACCATCTGTATATCATTTTCATAATATTCTCTCTTAAGGCATTACATGCCGTAAACTTCATACCTGTGGTCCATAACTGTTCCCTGTCAGCCATCATTATGTTATGTCCAACATCTTGTGCCCATTTAATCATAGCAGATTTCACCGTTTCATCCTGAGTATTCCATTTCAACAGCAGGTTATACATCTTTGACAAAATCTTGGTTTTGGGTTCTAACAGTTCTGTTTCCAATTTTGATTTTTCCACCTGGAAGCCAATTTTCTTGTCCAAATTATATGCCTCCATTATCTGATAATAATGAAGCCAATCTCGCACTTTATTTTTTAGTTTTTCAAAACTCTGCAATTTCAATCTGTCTCCCTCTTGTTCCAAAATTTCCCAATATTTCGGCCATTTGGCCTCCATATTGAGCTTTTTCTGAGCCTTCGCTTCCATCGCTGACAACCACCTTGGGGTTTTATTTTCAAGTCGATCCTTATATCTTATCCAGACATTAAACAATGCTTTCCTGACAATATGATTTTTAAATGCTTTATGTGCTTTGACCTTATCATACCACAAATACGCATGCCATCCAAATAAGTTGTTAAAGCCTTCTAAATCCAAAATGTCTGTGTTTTCAAGAAGCAGCCATTCTTTCAGCCAGCAAAAAGCTGCTGATTCATAATAAAGTTTAAGGTCTGGCAGGGCAAATCCACCTCTTTCCTTTGCATCCGTTAGTATTTTAAATTTTATTCTAGGCTTCTTGCCCTGCCAGACAAATCTAGAAATATATCTCTGCCACTTCTTGAAACAATCCATTTTATCCAAAATTTGCAATGTTTGAAACAAAAACAACATTCTAGGCAATACATTCATTTTTATCGCAGCAATACAGCCTAGCAGTGAAAGCTTCAAATTTGACCAGATTTCTAAATCTTTTTTCACTTCAGTCCAGCATTTTTCATAATTGTCTTTAAATAGATTCCCATTTTTAGCTGTCATGTTAATCCCCAGGTATTTCACTTTCTTAACCACTGTTAAACCTGTCTCATTCTGAAACCTCTCTCTCTCAATCACTGTTAAATTTTTCTCTAAGACCTTTATTTTTAGCTTATTCAGTTTAAATCCTGCAACCTGACCAAATTCTTGAATCAGTTCCAAAACTCTTTTGGTACTAGATTCTGGCTCCTGTAATGTCAATACTAAGTCATCTGCAAATGTTCTCAATTTGTACTGTTTAGCTCCGACTTGTATACCTTTAACCAATTGATCCCTTCTAATCATATTCAGCAGGACCTCCAGGACCGATATAAAAAGCAATGGGGAGATTGGGCAACCTTGTCGTGTCCCTTTTTCTATCTTAAATTCCTCCGTCACCACGTTATTAACAATTAATTTAGCCTTTTGTTCTGAATAAATTGCACTTATACCGTTTCCAAAGCCTTGACCTACCCCCATCCCCTGTAGATTCTTCTTCATAAAACTCCAAGAAATGTTGTCAAAAGCTTTCTCCGCGTCCACAAATATCAAAACTGCCTTGGTATTAATATTCACTTGTAATTTTTCTAAAATATTGATTATGTTTCTCATATTATCAGACAAGTGTCTACCCGGGAGAAAGCCTGCTTGATCTTTATGAATCTCTTCCACTAACACTTTTTTTAGTCTTTTAGCCAAAATGTCTGCAAAGATTTTATAATCCACATTAAGCAGTGATATGGGGCGGTAGTTCTTAAGCTGCGTCTTTTCAGTCTCTGTTTTCGGTATAAGTGTGATATACGCTTCCTTCCACGACTCTGGTGCCCTTTTCCCATCCATTATTTCATTACAGACTTCCTTTAAAGGTTGTACTAACCATTCTCTTAAAGATCTGTAGTATCTAGAAGTCAGTCCATCCGGTCCTGGAGATTTACCTAATTGCATATTCTGAATGGCACCTTCTACCTCCTGTTCAGTTATTTTATAGTTCAGCATTAATTTATTTTATTGAGAGATTTTTTGTAATCCATTTATTTTCAAAAATCGGTCTACATCAATTTCTTTCTGTGGCCCTTGTGTATATAGTTGTTTAAAATACCTCTGGAAACAGTTTCTAATCTCGACTGGGTTCTGTATGTTCTTTCCTTCCACTTCTAAATTTATAATGGTGTTTAGTTTTTGTCTTTTTTTCATTTGCCGGGCCAACAATTTCCCACATTTATTAGCCGACTCAAATGTCTTTTGTCTCATTTGTTTAATTTTCCATTCTATCTCCTGATTCATCATTTTCATGTATTGTATTTTGATATAACTTTATTTCTCTCAAGATCTCTTGCGACTTTGGTTTTGCTCTCAATTTCTTTTCACTTTCCTTTATTTTCTCCAAAATTTTATCCTTCTTCTCATTTTGAATTCTCTTCTTTATTGCATTCTGTTGTATCAAGAACCCTCTCATAACCGCTTTGCTTGCGTCCCAGATTACTCTTTTTTCAACATTAGTGTTCATATTTATCTCGAAATAGTCTCTCAAGGTTTTTTTGGGCCTTCTTAGTCACTTCTTCATCTCTAAATAAGGTGTCATTCATCCTCCATCTGAAAGAGCCAGTTGGTGTTAGTCTCATCTCCATCTTCACGGCATTATGGTCGGAGCAGGTTTTTGGACAAATTTCCACTTTTCTTGTCTTTGGTGCCATTCCTCTAGTTACCCATATTTGGTCAATTCTTGTCCATGTCATTTTGGCTTCAGAGAAGAAGTTTCCCTCTCTAGCCAAGGGATTATTTGTTCTCCAGATATCAACTAAGTCCAAGTTGTCTGTCATTTCAAAAAAGGTTTTCGGTAGTCTACCATCCTTAGTGACTACCTGTCTTTGTGCCTTGTCCATATTTGTAGATACCACTCCGTTCATATCTCCCATCAAAATCACATTATAGTCCAAATAGTCCATCAAGGTCTCATGCAACTTTTTAAAGAATTCAGATTTCCCCTCATTTGGTGCATAAACTCCTACTATTAAAAATTTCTCTTCTTGTATTTGAATTTCAATTGCCACAAATCTTCCTTGGTCATCTTTAAAGATAAATTTCGGTGATAATCTCTCCTTTGCATAAATCACTACTCCTCTTTTTTTAACTTTGTCCGATGAGATAAACTCCTGACCCAGTCTTTTGTTAATCAGTACTTTTCTATGTA
This sequence comes from Podarcis pityusensis, assembly GCF_964106645.2. Classification (NCBI taxonomy): domain Eukaryota; kingdom Metazoa; phylum Chordata; class Lepidosauria; order Squamata; family Lacertidae; genus Podarcis; species Podarcis pityusensis. Next base: position 3,549,756 of record NC_138038.1, on the reverse strand, counting down.
GCCTTATCACATGTGTTTCCTGTAGACAAATCAAGTCCAATTGTTCCTTTTTAATAAATGAAAAACTCTTTTCCTTTTCTGGGGGGAGTTGAGACCATTAGTATTCCAGCTTAATAGTTGCAGAGCCATGATGTAGTTACTTTACTTTTCCTCCAACTGAGCCAAGTGCCTGTTCCTGCTCTGTCGGTGGTATCACCTTCTCTGGGCAGTCCAATCCAAAAGGTACTTTTGCAATGTCTAATATTCCTCTTTCTAGTGCTCTTAGCTCTTCTCCAAATTCTTTCTGCAGGGCTTCTCCGTGGTCTTTCAAAAATCTTTCTTTGTCGTCCACTGATCTTATTTTTATCTTTCTTCCTTTGAAGCTGAAAGATAGGCCTTGGGGAAATTCCCAAAGATAATTCTGTTGCTTCTCAACAGGGCAACCAAATCTCCATAATTGGACCTAAGGTCCAAAAGATATTTCGGAATGTCTTTAAATATCTCCACTTTTGACTGATGTATTTCCAAAGTCTTCTGAAAGTGCAGACTCAAGATTTTGTCTCTCTCCTCTTTTGTTTGGAGGGTGATCAGTCTCTCACCCTGTTCTTCTTCCCTCCTCTTCCAAGCCTGAAAGCACTCACTATCTTAAAATCTTCCTTCTCCAAATCTAGGTCCCAAAAGTCTGCAAATTCCTGCATAAGAAAGTCAGTCAGATTGTCTTTCTCAAGTTCAGGTACGGCCCTGATCCTCAAATTCGTTTGTTTCTCCTTCAGTTCAATCATAGACAATATCGACCTGTGGTCCTCAAGTTGCCTATGTATCGGTGGTATCTTCTCTTCTACAGCAACTGCTATTTCCTTTGCTTCTTCAGCTGTCTTGCGGGTCAAAGTAGATTCCTGTAGCAGTTTCTCAATAGTTTCTGTATTTGTGTTCACCTTCTGTCCCAGATTATTAATGCTTGTAGTATTTTGATCAATTTTAATTGATGCTTCAGCTACTTCCGGGGTGGCGCCATCGGTAATGGCGGACTCCCTCTGATCCGGAGGGACTGGCTCTATGGAAATTGGGTCTGTTCTGCTACGGCGAAGCGGGGACCCTTTAGAAAATCACAGGCGGGTGAAGCCTGTAACCGTGGGACTCGGCGGGCACCTTTCGTGCCCCCCCCAATTTGTAAAGGTACCCAATTACGGGCTCCGGAGCGAAGCGGGGCAAGCGGTGCGGTGCTGAGAGTCAACTGCTTCTTCCGTGGAGCGAAGCCGCACAGCCGTTACCGGAGAGCGCTGCCTTTTTCCTGTGACAATCTGTCTACAAAAACAACTACCCGTGAGTAGGTTAAATTTGGAAATAAAGGAGAACAAAGACTTAATTTAGCACCGGAGCGGGGAGGCACAAACAGGAAGTCCGCCTTCCGTTCTTTGTAAATGGAGTAAAGCAAAGAAGTTGTAAACTAAAACCTTGAAAGTCGTTTGAAAAAGACTATAATCCTAACATCAAAACAAGCGATTTCCCCCCTTGGCTGCAGGAGAGGAGGGGGGAAAGATATGAACTATATTTTCCTGCAAAAAGAGAGGAAAGGAAGCTAAAATCCACCGCTTAAAACCTGGGAACGGGCTGCCAATGGACAATAAGAATGCCGTACTGTGAAATGCACTGCTGGTGAATAGAGTACTTTTTGACAGCTAACTCTGCAAGAGAGATACAATGTTTCTGGTTGGCTTCTCCTGGTCTTAAAGTAACTGGAAACTAACTGAAATTGAAACTGTTGTCCATTTTGTGAATTGGGGGATTAAAAAAGGTTGTTGTTTTTTTTAATGCAACAAGTTTTGACTGCTACTGTGTCCCCCTAGAGGAAGTTTGAAATTGTTACAACAACAACTGGGCCAGGGGAATTTTCCACTTCAAAACAAATTCTGGCCGTGGGACTGACCTTGAGCTTTAACTAGAGTGTTATGGCAGATGGAAAAGAAAAGATAGATTTGCTTCAAGAAAAAACAACGAGGTCTGGCAGATCTTTTCGCACAGACACTGGGCTGCAGCGAAGAGCATCAGCATCTGGCCCCTCTGTATCATCAGGGGCTGCATCTGTACAACCTAAACCCAAAGGAATGGCATCTGAAGATGTTTTAGCTCTGGCACTAGGCAAAATTAATGAATCTTTGGAAAACTAAGCCAGTGCCATTCTTGGTGGCTTTAGGCTCTAGCATTATTTTTAAATTTGTTTAAAAGATTTTTAACCGACCTTTCAGGGCACACTGCCCTCACATTTTCTGGCAGCAAATTGCTCTGAGCAGAGGCATGCCCTAGCCACATCCCCCCCCCCCCAAATAAGAAAACCACTTGAAGAATAATACTAGCAAAAAAACCCCCACCTTGCTCTTTGTACAGCAGCTGCATTATACGCCTCATGGGAGTGGCAGGAATCACAACAGCACACACACTTTAGTGGGATGAAAGAAGCTTTCATTGTCTTTTGAGACAGAGGGATGCCCAAAGCAACAATAAGCAGGGTTGGCAAGGGAAGTGGCACAAGGACTAGACCCTATTCCACTCAACCCTTGCTGTTGGAAAGTTATTTCAATTGTCTGGGGAGCACCCAATGCAGCCACACACCCCTGGGAGTTGAACAATGTTATATCTTAATGTGGTGTGAGCCAAGCACCAGGGATCCCACTAGGCAACTGGGGGTGGGGGTGGGGAGAACTGGCACAAGGCTGGGGCCCTTCTAAGCTAGGGGTGTGGCTTGTGTATTGCCTGCCCCACCCCCTACTGCTGCCATTTTGCTCAAAGTAGTGATACAATTACAGACACCTAATGGAGAACAAAGGGCGGGTGGCACTGTGGTCTAAACCACTGAGCCTTGGGCTTGCTGATTGGAAGGTCGGCGGTTCGAATCCCCGCGACGGGGTGAGCTCCTGTTGCTCGGTTCCTGCTCCTGCCAACCTAGCAGTTCGAAAGCACATCAAAGTGCAAGTAGATAAATAGGTACCACTCCGGCGTGAAGGTAAACGGCGTTTCCATGCGCTGCTCTGGTTCACCAGAAGCGACTTAGTCATGCCAGTCACATGACCTGGAAAAACTGTCTCTGGACAAATGTCGGCTCCCTCGGCCAGTGAAGCAGATAAGCACTGCAACCCCAGAGTCGTTCACGACTGGGGTCCTTTACCTTTTTTTTTTTTAAATGGAGAATGACTCTGGAAATCAGGGAATGATAAGAACCTCCCAATCCAGAGCCAACTTTGGTTGAGAGTAAAATTCCTTTCCAGCCCTGACAACCAGTGACCCAAGAGTCACTGCAGGAGAAAAGAGAAGGAAGTTGGTGACCACAGCTGATGAGCAGTGGAGGCTTTTAAGTTTCCAGGTGGACAGCCCACCTGAGCCCTGCATCCTGCTGTGGGATCTTGTAAGAGACCACCAGAAAGGCAGAAACCATCTCTTCTGGCCACCCAGAGCTGCCACATCACTGAACAAATGCTGCCCTGCTTGCAGGGGAACATGGAGTAGTGGCTTGTACACAAAATGTTTTGTGTTTCACATATGGAACAGTTTCAAGGGAACTTGTGCATATGTCTCCTGCCACTAAAATGTACTGTGTGTCATTTACAAAATACTTTGGATACGCAAAACACATAGTCTTTATTCATTCTCAACATCAGGGTCTCCCCTAAGGCATTTGGGCACCTGACCTGAGCCACAGTGAGGTACCTCCTCCCCTCAGCCAGGGGTATTACCTTTCAAAGTGGGTGCAGGTTTAGCTGAGAGATGATTGGGCATTAATTTTCTAAATGGTTCATAGTGTTAGAAGAAGGTCTCCTCCCAACCCCAACTCCCCCAGCAGCTTGGTTCTGGTTTTCTGCCCTCCCACTGGTTTCTCTTGTTGTTTGAAGGAGATATTTTGATCTGATCCTGCTGTTTTAATCTGTTGACTAAACAATTAAGGGTGGCTTAGGAATAGCCTAGCCTAGCTCAGTGCCAAAGGCTTGGAGATATCTTTCAAGTCCATAATTTTGTATCCATGCTCAACCGTGGCTATAATCCTTCCTCTTATTCTTCCGTGAACAAGTCCCACTGAAACCAACAATATGTCCTCCATCCATCATGATGCACTTGCACTCATCGTTCATAAACCTATTAAGTACCCAATGCAACTGAATTATGTAATTGTTTACTTTGTTTTAATATTTAACTTTCCAGCCCACTGAAAACCCCGCTGAAAGTGCTGGATGTTTCCAACTGCTCTTTAAACCACGTGGACATGGCCTATTTAGCCAACAGCCTTCATTCCGGCTCCCTGGAAGTCCTTGATATCAGCGGCCATGACGTGGCTGACCTTTACCCATCCACCTTCTTCAAGCTTCTGAACCGTTCCTCCCACACACTGAAGAGTCTCGTCCTTGAGGAATGCAACATTCAGGACACTCACATAAACATGCTGATTTTGGGGTTGGTCCCCTGTCGGAAACTAGAGGAGCTGAAATTTCTTGGAAATCCTCTATCTTCTCGAGCACTGAAATGCCTTTTCAACATTTTCATTGATTTTCCAAGACTCAGATACATTGAATTCCCAGTCCCAAGAGACTGTTATGCAAATGACATCAGTTACCCAATTGGTGAAGCTGATCTTTCGAAATTTGATCACCAAAAATATGAGAGAATAGCCGAGGAACTTAACATGATTTTACTGCAGGCGAAGAGAGAGGACATAAAGGCCTCTACTCCCATCTTTGGGGGGTATGACGCAGCAATACAGGAAACGGGCAATGAACTTGGAGCCACGTTGCTGAAGTCCTTCAGGGATGCCCTAGAAAGCTTCAACAAGGCTCTTCAGGAGATGAACTGAAGTCTGAAGAAACCTGCTGAACCAAACAGTTCTACTCAAATCCATTAATCAAATAAAAGCATTCGTTTATTGGAATAATTTGGATAACACATTTAGGGTATATTCTGCTACCATGGTAGTCTCCTGAGCAAGCCCAGTGAAAGAAAGGAGGATGTGCAACATGGGAGTAGCCAGGATTTATGGGGGGGGAGGCTGGGGGGAGGCTTTATGTTGAGGCGGGACAGAACCTCCTTTGGTTAAGTGTTTTTATTTATTTACTTATGGGGGGGGGGCAATTACCTGCCCCCTGGACAAATCCTTGATGTGCAACCCACTAATCCACATACCATCACCTGTTTCATCTGTAAGGAATACAAAGCAGCAAGTTGTTCTTTTCCTCAGTGGGTGTGCTTTGTACATGAAGGGGTGCAGCCCATTATATGGAGCGACAACTTGAAACCTTATTAAATACAGAGGGTTCTTCGTTGGTGAGGCAGGTGAACTTTATACATGCTCTTGCCATTTGTTTCTGATGCTTAAGAACATGAGAGGAGCCTGCTGGATCACACCAATGGCCCCTCTCGTTCAGCACCCTGTTCTCATAGTGGCTGACCTCTGAGAAACCTGCAAGCTGGATCTGAGAACAAGAACAGCCCTCTCCTTTCCAGTGGTTTCCATCAACTGGCCTTCAGAAGCATTGCTGCCTTTGGCTGTTGTGGCAGAGCATAGCTCTCATGGCTTGTAGCCTTCAATAGATCGCCTTGTCCACCACAAATGCTTATAGTTCCTGTTCATGTCTTCTCCATGAGAGGAGTTGTGGTTTGTGAGGAGGAGTTGGTGGTGCTAATAGGCAAATCCTTTAGGCTGCATTACCCTTTGGGTAGAATATTGCCTGCACATTTTCTTCCCAGTGAGCCCATTGGCCACAACCTCCATGTATTCATACCTCTAGAAAAAAAGCACACCAGAGAGAGGACCTGGAAACTTAACCGTGAAATCCTCCTGTCACTGGCTCACTTTGTGGTGTTGGGTACATTACTCTGGTATCCTTTCAATCCTTTGATAATGGGTAGCCAACTAGCCAAGGCTAACAGCAGAAATGAAACAATTCTCTAGCAGCATTTTAGAGACTGGCAAATGCACTATTCCATAAGATATCAGGAATTACCAAGAATTATGCATCCGATGAAGTGAATTTTAGCTCCAAAAAATCTGAGGTATTTTTTTAAAAATAGTACTTGGAAAAATGAAAATATGGTAATTTTTAATTTTGCTTTATCTTTGCCATTTTTCCCTTTAAAAGGGCTGATGCTCTGCATTTTTACAGGTGTGTGACTGACAGAAATTCAACTGGTCAGATTTCCCTTGGTCTGGTTGTGCTGTGATGGCTCCATCCCACTACCCCTGGCTCAATCGCTGCCATGTCTAGGTCAGGATTGCACTGCAAGCTGATAAACAGGGATAAAAGTAAAAATACAAGCAAGTTAGCACAAATACATGTTTTGTAAAACAGAAGAGGGAAGACTGTTCTAATATAATAATATTTAAAGTGAAAGAAAAATCACATTAATCTGAATGATATGGATAATACAATAAGAAAACACAGAACACTCTGTCTAAACTTAGAAGCATCTGTCTGTCAGCTTTACTCATGGAAAGGTCAGTCTGGTCACACTTGTGGCATTTGACCTATTTTCCAGCCCGTATCCTTTAGATAACACGGAGAACCTTCCAGAATATTTTAATTGTTTGTTTTTTAAAAAGGATTCAAAAGTTTAGTTCATCGGCAATAATAAGAGTATTAAAAGGTTGCTTAACTTGCTAGATGACAGAGCTGTGCAGATATAGGAGCAGAATAAATTCAAACTTCTATCCACCCACAATCACACCCAGTAGCAGGTGGTTCTGCCAGCACAATTTGGGTGCTGTCAATCAAAATGCAGCCCATTGACCAGGTAGGAGTCAAAAATCTGCTTTTGTAGTCCCAGGCAACAAACACGGGAGATTTCTCTTCCGGACCCAAAGCTGGGTCTGCCATTAGGTAGACTGAGGCGGCTGCCAGGTGACAGAAACCCCTAAGGCAGCAGCCCCCGGGTGCCCTGCTTGCCCCACAGCCAGCACTGAAGCAGTGCCAGTATCAGCTGCAATTGTGTTAAAAATCCCACAAGATCTTGCAGAGCATACAAGATCTCACCCAAAATTGGCGCCACTTCTACGCCAGCGGTGGAGGCAGCAGGGCAGGCAGAGCAGCAGGTATAGCGGCGGTGGCAGAAGCGGCAGGCCAAAGCAGCAATTCTCATTTTGCCTCAAGTGGTGAAATGGGATGAGCTGCCCCTGAATGGGCCACTGTAAATAACAGGTCACCCAGTTGCCCAGGCCTACAGTAGGCGCCACAACAGACTATATCATGACTATATCTGCTTGGGGAAGAAAAAGGAATCTCTAGGACTGGAAGGAAGGAAGGAAGGAAGGAAGGAAGAAGCAGTGGTGAATTTATAGGTATGTGCAGAATTAAACCCTCACTGAGGGGCTCCTGAGTCATTGGCATACATTGTTAACTGAGAGGATACTTTTGAAACATGGCATCAAACAATGAATTGCCATTGCTGAATTTCTAGCATTTCAGTTTATTGTGTTGTTTACACTCTTCTCCTCCTTGATTGAAGTCAGCAGCCGTTGCTCCATTTAGTTGTTCCATCTGTGAAGGTCTTCATAGAAAAAAATATATGTGTTATTTATTTACTTTATTGATTTCATAAAATTTTTATAGCACTTGATTGTAAAATAAACCCCCCAATCCCTCAAAGTGGTTTACAGAAACATGTTAATAAATAACCACAACAAGTGGAGCACTGCTTGCTACAGTGGTACATGCACTTCAGGTTACATACGCTTCAGGTTACATACGCTTCAGGTTACACACTCCGCTAACCCAGAAATAGTACCTCAGGTTAAGAACTTTGCTTCAGGATGAGAACAGAAATTGTGCTCCGGCGGCGCGTCAGCAGCAGGAGGCCCCATTAGCTAAAGTGGCGCTTCAGGTTAAGAACAGTTTCAGGTTAAGAACAGACCTCCGGAACGAATTCAGTACTTAACCCGAGGTACCACTGTACTTAAATGTTGAATTTATCACAGCATGAGTAGCTGAACAAAATTGCTATAAATCTTAAATGACATTTGCCCCCCTCCATCTGAAATACTACACCTGGTATTGTATTATTGGAGTACTGCCAGCCCTAAGATCAGCTGATGAAAGACCAGAGGCATAATTCATTTACAAGTACAGCTCATGAAGCTTTACTTCTTTGCATGGTTTAGGGTTGGCATTGGAGGAGAGCAGGGCTCTTATGCCTTTAAAAAAAAAAAATTATTAGTATTTTCCACACAACAACACAAAAAATATCGAAAAATAACAATACACAAAACACAAAAACCAACATTTAAAAAAACCAAATCCATTTCTTACAAGTGAATAATATAAACACTAAAAAGAAAAACAAACATTGACTTCCACCAATCCCACAGCACCTCCTTTATCTCTCATTGTATCTTCCTGTTTTCCTTATCACCTCTATCCTAGCATCTAGATATAAATCCCTCTTTCTTATCCTTTCACTTCACAAGGTTATTCCAGACTCAGCCAGATTTCTGTCCTTGAACCTTGGCTTTTAAGGTATTCATTTAGACACTCCCATTCCTTTTTCACTTCACTTTTTGGTTTTTGTCTTATTATATCTGTCAATTTAGCTAATTCTAAATACTCTGAAAGCTTACGTAACCACTCTCCCCTAGTGGGTAACAGATTCCCTTTCCAATACTTCGCCACCAGGATTCTTGCTGCAGATGTCGCGTATAAGAACAATTTAGTTTTGTCTTTTGGAATATCATCATTTAAAATTCCTAAAAGGAATGCCTCTGGCCTTTTACTGTATGATATTCTTAGTATTTTCTTTATTTCTTCATGGATCATGCTCCAAAATGCTCTTATGCCTTTAACAGCTAGGTAGCAGACAGATATTAAACAGGGTAAGCCTTTCCTAGTATGGAACTACAATTATGGAGGAAGATTAACACGTTGATATTCTGTCTGTCAGACATCTTAATACCGTTGAATGACCCTGATTTGTTTTTGGATACTCCAACCACATCTAAAAAAGATGGTATAAATTTCCATATGATAAAAATGTCTCCATTTCTGAGTGCAGCAGGGGACCCAATCCACATACAGTATACTAGACCAAAAGAGTCAGTTGATACCCCTGGCCAGTAGCCTGGGGTGATGGGAGTTGTAGTTCAGCGTCATCTGGAGGACCACAGGTTCCTTATCTAGCAGGGGGTTGGACTAGATGATCCTCAGAATCCCTTCCAATTCTGCAATTCTAGGATTCTATGGACCTCTGCAATGCAGGAATCACAACTGACAGATAGCCCTCCAACTTCTGCTTTAAAACCATCCACAGAAAGAGAGTCTACCACCTTCCAAGGGAGTCCATTCCATTTTGAGGAGTGTCTGTTTCTATTGGTTATAAGTTTTAATAATAGACTGTTTTTGTGCTGTATAATTTTATGGGCAATGGTTTCTATAATGGTATATAGCCTAAATTATAGGAAGCAATTATTGATTCTGCTTTGTGAATAAAGCACTATTGCCACCAGAGCTATATGTGAAAGCAATTATCATGCATAAAGCATTGCTCCAGAACTTAATTCAGCTAACCATGGTTGTCCTGTTTTCATGCCTGCCAAGTAGTCTGGGTTGGATTTTGAAAACTCCATACTGCACAGCAAAAACGTAGGCGTCAGTCAAGTAGTCCTGAACCACATGTCATCTCCCTTTTCAGTAAGTTACTGAAAGACTTTAGCATCCAGCACAGATTCTAAATGCTTCAGAGGGAGGATTCTGCTTGCCAGTTTATCCATCATATCATCCCCCAAGTGATTCATGAACATAAAAATAGGAGCACCAAAATACTTAAGCAGTGGTAATCCGAACTGAACTCACATAACAAAACAGAGATCAAAAAATTAAGCAAGTTGAGCCTTTAATCAAGAAAGCATTTGGATTATCCATTGTGATAAAATACATTTTTTGCAATGCGGACTTCTTTGCTAAGTAGCCCTGACACGCTACAAGTCAACATTCTTAACTGTGATGTAGAAGAGAGAAATGTTGCCAAGAAGGAAAGTTTCTCTATGCTTTGGGAGGATCTGACTATGGAAGTAAGGCGGCAAGAGAGGTATAAGCCCATCATTATTGTACTTTTTAAGCATTATTTTACTTTATGGATATAACATTTTTATATATATAATGGGTTTGATGTGTTTTTTTCCTAGGGTTTATCAGCATATTTCAACTTTTTTGTACTAAAATCAAACTGAGTAGCAACTGGGCAGGGTGAGGAAGGGAAAGGGGGTGGTGCAGGATTTTAATGCATGGCATTAAACATTCAGTGATACTTTAACATTATGATTTTATAGTTAAGAATTTAGAGATGGTTTAATCTTTCTAGTGATGATAAGCTTGGCAGAATTTGTGCTGCTTCTCTTAGCAATTGATTCAGTTTTTCCAAAGATCTGAACGAAGAAACTAATGAGTCATCCAGAAATGAAGCTGTTTGTGAAGCATCGTTGACTTTTTTTACTGGGGAGAAGCAGGAGAAATGACTTTTCCCCAGAAAATAGTCTTAAATTATTTTTAAAAATGAAAACAGATTAATGCATTTGACTACAGCTCCTGCTTAATTAGCCAGTGTTAAGAGCCAAGTAACTCTAAACTAGCAGCCAAGGAAATAGGTAGTCACACTTTCACTGACTTTCAATTTTTAGTAACTTTTGCAAATTTGGAATCAAAATTAGCAAATAGAGTTCTCCTGTGTCAGGTCAGACAGGTGAGACAGGAAATAGCTATTTGTGCAATAATAAAAATTATGCAGTTAATAGACAATGACTGGGGCCATGCTTCAGAGAAGACCTTCTTAAATGAAAGCATCTTTAGTAGCCATGTAAATATCAAGATGCTTGGCACCTGCCAAATTTTGCAATTGATTCCAGAGTATTGGTGCTGCAACATCAAATGTCCAGTTTCTGGTACAAGCTAAGAGCAGCCCTGAAGCATGTGGTACTCTCAGCAGTGCCCCATCAAAGTAGTGCAGTTGCTGACCAGGGATAAAGCTAACTTGGTCCCATGTTCTTGGGGTTTAAAATGCTGAAACTAAAAGCCAAACCTTGAATTGTTCTTGTAGTATATTGGCAGCTCTCTCAGCAGAGACATTATGCACGGTTAATGTGTCAACAACCTAGCCGCTGCATTCTTCGCCAGCTGCAGCTTCTGCAGCTTCCAGACTAAGCCCAAGGGAAGCCCCAGATAGAGCACATTGCAATAATCCAGTCCTGTGGTCACCAGTGCCAGGAAAACAGGGGCCACCTAATCTTAGCTCCGGAGCAGCTGTAGCTGTTTTACCTGCTGGTGATGCTCAAGGGCACTCCGAAGCCACTGAGGCCACATGTGCCTCATGACAAATAAAAATAAAAATGGATCCAGGACTCGAGCACCCCAGATTGAGTACCAGTTCCTTCAGAGGGAATGCACCTCCATCCAGAACAGGGAACTCACCCAGAGGGCCTTCATCTTGATAGGGTTTAAATCAGGGGGTGGCAACCTTTTTCAGCCATGGGCCGGTCCACCATCCCTCAGACCATGTGAGGGGCCGAACTTTTTTTGGGGGGGGGGGGATGAATGCATTCCTGTGCCCCACAAATAACCCAGAGATGCATTTTAAATAAAAGGACACATTCTACTCATGTCAAAACACGCTCATTCCCAGACCGTCCATGGGCCAGATTGAGAAGGCGATTGGGCCGCATCCGGCCCCCGGGCCTTTGGTTGCCTACCCCTTGTTTAAATGCAGTATATTGGCCGTCATCCAGCCACTACTGCACCCAGACACTGTTCCTGAGCCCGCATCAGCATAATTAATGACACTTTGCTCCAAAGTCCCTTGTGACAGCTCCCAAGAGCTTCCCATAGGTGTTAAATAGCACTGGGGACAAAATAGTGCCCTGTGGCACCCTGTAACACAGATGCCAGGGGACTGAAGAACTGACCTTGCATGTAGGATTGGAACTACCATAAAATGGTACCCCCACCAAGCTGGTCCAGGGGGATGCCATGGTCAATTGTATCAAAAGGCATGGAGAGACTGTGCCAGGTTGACTCCCCTTGTCCCTCTCCTGATAAAGGTCATCCATCAGGGCAACCAAGGCTGATTCAGTCCCAGAATCCAGACTGAAATGGGTTTCATAGAAGAATGCCTGCAACTGCTCTATATCATGGCCTTCTCTATTATTTTCCCTCTGCTCTGAGCAATGGGCACCCCCACATCATGTAACAGCATTTTAAAAAAATTGATTGCTTCTATGGGTTCCTGCTGTGAAGCCATGATGCCAAGGGCCTTAAAAAAAATTCAATTAAAATATGTTGTTGTTTTTGTTGTTATGTAATTTTTTTAAAGCACAGACTGCTCCCAGGGGTCCCCTGCTGTGTATGATACCAAAAGGTTTTTTGGGTCCTCCTAATCCTGCCAAGTTTCTTTATTTAGATGACAGCAAGAACAACAGCAGCAGCATATATTTATTTGTTGACTGCATCCAAGGCTCCCCCCCCCCTCAATTTTGTCCATTTTGAATACTACTACTACTACTACTAATAATAATAATAATACGTTAAAACATTATTTAACTGACTGCTCCCATAGGTACCCCATTTGTGATACTTCGATATCAAAAGATTTGTGTCTATCCCAAATCTGTCAACTCTCATGGGCCCAGTATTCTGATCCTGTGATGCTGAGCAGTTTTTGTGACCTCTCAACACACACACCCATTATATGTGTGGGGTCTCTCTCTCTCTCTCTCTCTCTCTGTATGTGTGTGTATAATCTGTCTACACATACATGCATACAATTATTGATTACACTCACTTCGACATGTGGACATGTGGACCTTGGAGGGTCAATGCAGCCCTTAGCCCCAAAATGTTAGCCTCCACCCCCGTCCTGTACCATTTACATTTTCCTCACAAGTTGTAACTGCTGTGCCATTTTTATTCTTTAACTGGAAGACTGCAACCCACCATTAGGTCACAAGTTTGCCAAAGGTGAGTTGTACTAGTAACATCATTGCCGTCTTTCAGAGAAAATGTAACAGGAAAGGAAACAGGAAAAAGGAAAGGATAGCCTAAGAGAGTAAAGGTTAAAACAATGTATAAGATAATTTTAAAGGGCTCCATGTGTTTCAGATCCAGGGAATGTTGACAGCCACTAACCTGCACTGTGAAAACGTATTCTTGTTTAGTCTGGAATTACATTCTCCACAGGACAACGTTGCTGGAATGGAATAGCTTCCGCCATGAGAAATATGAAAAACAACACCAAGACACCATTCTTGTGCAGAGATCTCCCAGCTTGAAGATGCAGATGGGGAGACTGGGAGAAAAGATGAAAGTGTACCACCTTCCCTACAAGAATGTGCTTCCTGTACCCTTGTTTAAACCAAGCAAATTACCAAGCAAACATAATTATGCATCTGAAGGATGTCAAACCAGAAATGTCCCTGCTTCTGAAAAAGAGGCAATCAGACGAATGGCAAACGGTTCTCAGTCCACCAAACCAGGTTTCCAGGTTTCCAGCCTTCTACCCCAACAAAATATCTGGTGCCCATCAATGCATTAATTGCTTTTGTTGCATCCTAGCTGGGGTTTTCAAATTACTTTCCAGCTTGTAGCTTTAAAAACATTGCATAGTGCTAGGACTGCCACACTCAAGCTCAGTGTTAGAGCCCAGTTACCTTTAAGCGTTCCTTCCACATGGGTCCTGATCTAGCACTGAACTAGTCATGAGTGACCCAATGAGAATGTGGATCAAAACTGAATCCAAACAATTCAATGGGGACTGTATGAACGTCATGATACAGATTTGTTCCATGTGTTGAAGGCTGTGCTCATGTTTGCCCCTCCTTTGCTAGATCAGACAAATAAGCATTAGTGTTATGCTTAGATCCTGAAATAAAATGGGGATCCAAATGTTAGGGCTAGGAGGAAGTTTGCATCTCGTGACTAAAGTGGTTCCCATGGCAATCCAGGTCTGTGCTTTGCCAACATTCTAAACTGGCTGATGCATTCGAGGAAAAGGTTTGGCTGGTGCTCTGCACCTGCTGGTTCCTTCGACACTCTTCACATCTCTGGGTGCTTTTGGAAAGCCTATCAGAGAAAACACAGCACTGTGTGCATTATCCCCGAAGGGTTTCCTACCAAAAAAAATACAGAACTGATCGTTATCCAAGCTGAAAGAGCACTGAAATATGAACAGAAAGCATAGTGGGATGATGACATTATCAACACAGCATGGGATGATGGCTTAGAAACAGAAAGATTCTGTGATATACAAAAAATTAGGCAGTGGAGCCTAGGGTATTTACAAGAAAATGAGATGCAAAGGTTAAAGCAGTCCTAAGGAGATGCCCCAGTATACAGGCCAAACATAGACTTAAGGGTGCAGCCGATGAAAGGGGACTGTTACAAGAGATCCATTACAGTGGCCAACAGTATAAATAACAGCAGATTTGCAACTTCTCTAGTTTACACTAGGGATTGTCTGGTATCTGGGCTGTCAAATAAACCAAGCAAAAATATGATGATTCCTCAGTCTTTAGATATATTTAGCATTTTTAGATGATTGTTATTTTATTTTGTTCCCTTCTATTGCATTATATGCTTTACAACCACCAGGGTTAGAGTACAACAAAAAATTGTGAGTTTTTGCAACAATGGGTGGTAGGTCTGAAGCGTAATGTGAGCCAGCATGCTGATTCAAGCATCAATCCTCTACACATTTCCATGATTAAGCCACATGGAACTCAATAGCACCTTTAAATATATTTATTTAACAGGAGTTATATACCCCTTACTCATCAAAGTGCTGAAGTGTTTTAGCTAAAAATATAATTTGCTCCCAAATAAATCCCATTTTGTTTTGTTTTGTTTTATTTTGTTCCAAATAAATCCCATTTTATTTTATCTGAATAATGCATGGCTGTGAATAACTTTAACCATGATAAATGGCTATTTGAAAGCATTTTTTATTTGAAGGTAGATGTTAAAAATGAGGGAGGGAGGGAGGCAGGGCCTGTGGGTAAGGAACCTCAGCTACTATCTCATGAGGTAAAAGCTGAAAGACCAGGGATCAAACAAGCTCCTTAACATTGCAGAGAAATCTACATGAGGGCAACTGGTGAATTGTGTATATCTGAAATGGGAATTGCTGTTTTTACTGATGGAGCTGGATGAATGAGGATGTTTTGAGACTGAAAATGTGTTATATTTGAATGAACTGGCAAATACTGAAGATACAGTCTGCAGTGAAGATAAGAATGGAGTTAAGTGATTTTGAATGGAGTTATATCTGTATGATGACTCTAAGCTTGGCATTACGGCTCATAGACTTTGGAACATTCAAAACATATACAGGAACTTTTAATAGTATTTATTTCCATGAAATGCTTGATTTCATTATGCTTTTGACAACCATATGCTTACAAATAATAAATATCACCTGAGAACTCCCTGTTGTAGGATTAGATTTGTGCTTTAAATCACCATAAAAATGTCTTTCTGATTATCACATGCCAACCAGTATCTGATTCATTGGTAAAAGAACCACATCTTATATGACAAGAAGTGATGGTTGGGTTGTCATTTTTCTTCTGGTAGGGTAACTGGTACAAGCTTATCCTGGCATGGAAAAGCACCACTGTACTAATTAATCAGTTAGATTTCTGAAAGTCATATATATGTCAAATGCATGGCAGTACACATATACACGCTTGAAGATTAGGCATCCAGAAGGCTCTGGACAGGACAAAAAAAAGAATTGCTATCTTTTTTTAGGACTGGCTCTATGGTTATGAGAGCCCAGATTAAGCTCCAAGGTCTTCTCTCTGTTAACCCCTTTCTCTACAGAATCCTTCCACATTAAACTCCCTCTCTGCTTCCGTTTTCCCCAAGACCTAGGTCAACAAAGGGCTTGTTTTGAGTGCACCAAAAGCCTCTCTTAGAGCAGCACAGCAGAAGGCAACGTGTGTAAAAGTAAAAGAAAGAAGTTCCACATTGAGAATTTGTCCTTAGTTGGCTTCAGTGGCTAATAACTTAGGATGTGGTTACAAAATCATTGATGAGTGTCAAGTACCTGTCTCCTCTGGTGCCCAGAGAGCCCAGTCCCTTGGCAAAATTTGGGACAGAACCCTCTCAGTGAAAAGTACAAAGGAGCAAAAGAGAGACAGGGAGAGCGAACCCTGAACTCCCTAAGAACTTTGGAGCCTGTTTACTTTCAACAATATATAGGGCCGGGCCCTTTCTTCTGCCAGATTCCTGTTTCTTTCAGAGAGCTGTCAGTTATTGTTCAATAAGATATACTAAAATAGACAAGGTCCAGAACATGCATAAAAATATACCAAGACCCTGACAACTGCCTCACACTCTAAACAAAAACATGGTCAGGAGGGAAGGAGGGAGAAGGAACGCCCTGTGCTTGGTGGATGAAGCTAAAAGGACTCAGAGGAACTGCAGTAAAAGGAAACTTGCACAATAATTAAACCAAAGATACAAAGATAATCCTTGCAGAACATCAAGAAGGAAGCACAAGTCAAGAACTTGGAGCAGAGCGGAAATGAGAGCCACAGCTCTGATGCTTAGAAAGATGCCGCAAGGGAAAGATGACTCGTTTGTACACAGTAAGTCCTAAAAGGCAGGAAGTGGTGCCTGTCCTTGCCACCATCCTGGGATGTTTGGGGGTTGAAGGCACTTGTGCTGTTTAATGCAAGGCAAGTGCAACAGTTTCCCATCATAATCTAATTAGGCATGCAGGCATTGACTTATACATGTTACTGAGAGAGGGTAGCCTTATTCTTCAACATGTAATAAGTATACCGCAAGCCAAGGATTTCGGAGTTGAACAAGGATAATTTGTAGTCACCTTGACTTGTAGATCAAGCATTCTGCTGATGCCCAGTAGACTATTTGGCCAAACTTTGCCTGTCAACCTTGATAAAGCATTTCTCAAGTCTCACGAAATGGAGAGAAGACTTATTCTCTAAAGAGCTTTAATGTATACCTACTGAGACTATTTCAGTAAGACCATATTTTGATGGTTTATCTTTTTGACCTCAATCATGGATAACTGATTTACTCAACTAACACTTGGCCTGAGACATGTGATACAACACATCATGATTTTATATTTTACAGAGGCTCTCATAAATTGTGTGGATAAGGACTGTTCCAACAGCATCCTGCCGCCCTTCCTTTTTTCCTGGTGACCAGGATACATCTTTGCTGTGGTGGGTTCATCTGAAATCAGGTAGTCCCTGATCTTATGGTGTGCCCACCTCCACATGGCAGCCATTTTGTGTTGTCATGCCCACACTATGGCAGCCGTTTTGTGACTGGAACCCACACCACCCTCTTTTCAAAATGTGCCCATTGGTGCAAAAAGGGTTGGTGACCTTTTTGGTACTTCATGGGACCTCTCCAACAGTGGCTGCCCACCTCCATCCAGAACAGATTTCTGTGCCCACAGCAGTTATCTAGCTTAAGCCATAGCTTGATTGCCCTCATCCATCCCAAAACTGCCTCCGGGCGCTTTCTAAAGGATTTCCACAGCCTCTCTGGACTAGTAGTTGGAAATGAAAGATACAACTGAGTAGCTTATGTTTTGTTTCCTTTTTGTACTGCTGCTTATTTGGAAGTCAGTATTTGCAAACCATACCACAAGCAGTTTTAGTTGCACAGAAATAATGATTATGCAATATACTTTATTGCTTTTCTGTTCGTAGAAGACTACACCACAGTGCCATCTGCTGGCATTAGAAATACTATCAACTCATTATTGATTCTAATACAGTGGTACCTCAGGTTACATACGCTTCAGGTTACATACGCTTCAGGTTACAGACTCCACTAACCCAGAAATAGTGCTTCAGGTTAAGAACTGTGCTTCAGGATGAGAACAGAAATCATGCTCCAGCGGCGCGGCAGCAGCAGGAGGCCCCATTAGCTAAAGTGGTGCTTCAGGTTAAGAACAGTTTCAGGTTAAGAACGGACCTCCGGAACAAATTAAGTACGTAACCCGAGGTACCACTGTACAGCTCATATATAACTTCAAATAATTTTACCAAACCATATCTTGTATACTAGACACAATGAAATACCACAGTAATTGACCAGCCCACATTAAGATAATCTCCCAGCTGGGAGAATTTAGCTCCCTGGCTCTGGTTTTATGTCTCAAGCTATATTGAGACACGTGCTGTACATTGTGAGGTAATGCAGTATCCAAGGTAGCAGGAAGCTGCCGGAATTTTAGAAGCCTTTGGATCTTCCTGATGATTTCAGATACACATGCAATGGAAGTTAACAGAAGAATGCAGTCCCATACAGATTTTCCTGGGAGTAAGACTCAGTGAGTTCACTCCCAGCTTAAGTGTGTACTTCTGTGAAGACACGCATCAGATTGCACTACTGTATATGTTTTTCATTTGAGACCATACTGTTTTAGAGGCGATATAGTGTATTGGCTCAAATATAACCTGCACTTTCCCCCCAAATTCTGACAGTGAAAAGTTAAAAGCGTGGCTTATTTGTGCCCTAATGCCGCCGGCAAAGCGGCGCGGCCCCCCCCCCCCCAGAAGCAGCCCAGGAGCATGGACCATCCACTCACCCACCCTCCAAACCCTTTTCCTGCCCCACATGCCTGGCTGCTGCTGCTGCTGCCACTCTTAATTTGGTGGGAAACAGGAGCAGGGAAGAGAAAGAGGCCTCTTAGCACCTCCCTCTAGTGCCGCACCCAAGAAGCCCACAGGGAAACTATTGAAACGCCCCTTGGGAGAAACTACCTTTCCCAGGATCGACTTAGGGATGGATTTATTCAGGTATTGTCTTTTTTTCTTCCTACCCCTCCCTTGAATTTTAAAGGTGCAGCTTATATTCGGGCCAATACAGTAATCAAAAACTGTGTAATTTGCCTTGGGAAACTATGGACAAATGATATAATTCTATTCTGTAAGGCTTGTTTTAAGAACACAGGAAAAGCCCTGCTGAATCAGGCCAAAGGCATCTTGTTCTCGCAGTGGCCAACTAGTTTCCCTTGTTATGTAGCTGTTTTTCTACAGTATCAACAATTTATATGGATTTTCACAGGGTAGCACAAGCTTTTGCCGTAAAGAGCTTATATATCTCCTACCTGTGAGGAAAAACAAGAAAACAGAGAGGGGCAAGAAACACGAAAAAGGGAAGAATGTGAGCAACCATAGTCCCTTGTGGTTAAGGAAGCTTAAAGACTAAGGGAGTTCAGCAGTGGGAACCCATCGTGCAGCAGATGGGCAGCCCTGCAGAAAAGTCCCCTCCCCTCCTTCAGATTCAGCTTGTGAGGTTAAGAAGAGAACTTAGATGCTGAGTGAATTTGACTCTTGACAGAGTTGTCTAGGCTTTCAGAGCTGGGCAGCCAAGGGTCCTTGCTTTTGCCTAGAGAAAGCAACAAACTCGTCTTGCAAACATGGGATAGCTGCCAACCAAGCAAGAGTGGGATTTTGAAGAGGATTTCTGGATAAAGAGATGTGGTAGGGCACATGCATTCAGTTCAAGCTGAATGAGCTTCATTCAGAAGAGAAGGAGACCTGAAACCAGAGGAGGTGGAAAAGTGGTGGCAGAGCTGCAATTTGTGGAAGGAGATTTCAGAGGGAAGGGGGAGATTCTAAATAATGTTCAAAGGGTATACTGGCCATAAAAAATGTTATACCACCAAACCAGAAATAAAGATATTCACGAGAAATAGTTATACCTGGCATGAAATGCAGGTTCTGCCTCTTTCTGCCCCCTCGCCCCTATCTTACACAGATCTACAAACCCTTCCAGCCGCTCTACCACACTTCAAGGCAGTATATTGTAATACAGGGACGTCCAGCTCCCAAGAGACTGCGATCTACTCCTGGAAGAAAAAACTAACAGTTTTTGCCCATGGGGGGGGGGGAATCCAAAGTTATAGCACACCATAAATCGCTCACAAAACAATAGACGCACTGCCGCTCACCTCCGACACAGCGCTTAGGCGGGCCTTTGTCACGGGCGATGCTCCCGCTCCCTGATCACCTCCGCTAGGGCCATTGAAGGGAGGACAGGTGCTAAGGAACAGTCTAACAATGCCTGATCGCATGGGTAGACCGGCATGGCCGGGGATCTGCAAAGCCTCCTGCCGGAGCCAACTTGCTGCAGCCTGCTGGCAGGGGCTTCCAAAAAGCCAGCATAGCAGGGCACCGGTGGCCCAGCAACAACCAACTCATGCAAGGTCAGGGCGGCGCGCGTGTGGATGCTCTTTTTCCACCACGTTGGAAAATGACCCCACAATCACCCGGGGATCGACTTGTCGATCACAGTTGACCGGGAAGAAAACTATATGAAGACTTTATTGGTTCTCTGGGTTCATTTCCTGCATTAGACACAACTGGCTCTTTTGCTGAAGACAGTGCCTAATAGCATGTGTGTGTAAACAGAGACAAATGCACCAATATAGTATTACAGCTAAGTATCAGATAATAAATAAGCTTCAAGCAGAAAGCCAGTTAAAAATAGCAATGTTTTCCTCTAGAATGGCATTTGAAACAATGGAAGTACCAACAGCCTTCTTCAAATCTAATCTAGACACTCTTTTCTAGTGCTGCTGTCATTGCTCCTGGGCACTACTGAAACTCAGAGAAAGAGGCTGGATATTTATACTAAAATAAGTATTAGCCTTTACTGGTATCTGCAATATACTGTACTAGTTTTTTAGAAATTCATGTTATCTGCTGAAAGTGAAACCGATACCATCAAATGACACAACTACCAGTACAGTGGAACTTTGTGTTACGTACCATCCTCCTTGCGAACATTGCAGGTTACGAGCTCCGCTAACCTGGAAGTAGATGCCCCTTGTTGCAAACTTTGCCCCGGGATGTGAGCGAAAGTCACGCACTAGCAGTGCGGCAGAGGAAGGCGCCATTCGCTAAAGTGTGCCTCATGTTATGAGCGGTTTGGGGTTACAAACGGACCTCCGGAATGGATTAAGTTCGTAACCGGAGGTACCACTGTAGTAGTAGAAGGTAGGGCAAATATCTACCAAAATGAAATGACAAATGAGTGGTTATTTTGCCTTTAATGTAAAACACCTTAAATTTGCCTTGCAAGTAAGTCCACAAATGCTGCTATCTTGCCTATGCTAGTTGTGACGTGCCAATAGGTATTGCCAGTTTATAAAAGCTCTTCTGCTTGGTCATTAGGAGAAGATTCTGATTTTTGATAGGTGAGCAGAGAAGTACATATTTACAAAGCAACCTTAAAAGACATGAAGCAAGTAGTCGCAATAAAGTTCACTTCAAAGTTAAACAGAGCACAGACACACACTGCTTTATTCTAAAAACAGAGACTCCAGAGTTTTAGGCTGAGAGAAAGGCACCTCCCAGCCTGGAAATTCCTCCCTTTTCATCGCAGATGGGTGGGGGCTGACTGTGGTCATTCACTGGTAATCAAAAGGCACTCTGCACTTGCTCTGGGGAATCCTCTTTCTGACTACTGTTTCACATGATCCATAGGCCTTGAAAATCCGTTCGGTGGAGGCCTTGCTAATAAACTCTGATCTCATGCTGCACAAACCAACTATTAATAAAAGGTCACTTAATGACATTAAGCATTATTATTATTCTTTATTAAATTTATATACCACCTTTCATCCAAGGATCACAGGGTTTACAGTGTTACATGTAGCTTAGTTCAGATCACAAAGGTGACTAACTTGAGAACTTGATCACACACTTCCAACAATTTATAGAGAGGTGCTTTCTCAGCCATAAATAGTAGACTCTCAGACTGAAAACAGCAAAAACACTAATTAAGAATAGTTGCCTCCAAGTAGCATAGTAAGATTTATTACAGAAAAGGTGTTGTCATGCAAGTGGCAGAAGCTGAAGTAATTGTCCTTTAAGCCCAGTTGCCTGATCTAAGCTGCAACCCTAAAGCACACTTGTCTGGGAATAAGCCCCACTGAAACAGTGAAATTTATTTCTGAGTAAACATGCAGAGGGCTGCAGTTAACAAAACCCACCAGAGAAATTAACCTGAGCATTATAGTACCACACAATCACCATTCACCTTGGTGAGTCAAATAAAGACATTAAGTGCTTAAGATAGTCTGTTAAATGACCAATACATATATAGTGGTGAAGCTGAGATCCCAGAGGAAATCGGCCATATCTGACACGTGTATTGTATTGATACTCGGTAATTTTTAGCCACTACTTTCCCAACATGACCTTCTCTACCCTCTTGAACTTTTTGAGCTCAGCAGATAATTCCCAGTATCGAAGGTAGAGCCACATTAGCCTTCCATTCTGACGTTTATTGGTGTTAAGCAAATTACTGCAATAGGTATCATGCCTGAAAATATCTTTTAAGCCAGTTTCCAGGTCCAGGTCCACAGCAACTGGATCAGTTGCTGCTCTAATAAGCAAATTCTTCTCCACTTCCAGTCGCCGGTGTCTTGGTAGCACAAGGCTACAGTAGATGTCCTGCCTTTCCGTAAGAGCATCTTCAAAATCTTTTAGTAAAGCAGTTGCTCTCTTTTGCCACTGCTCTTCCTTCTCCAGGCAATTCTGATACAAAGCACCGGCAGCTCCAGAGTGCTGCAGAATCTGCTTCTCTTGTTCTAATTTTGTACGTTCTTGTTCCAGAGTTCTTCTTTCTTCTACCAGTTTACGGCTCTGAGAGACAAGGGCTTCACGGTAACTTACTGTCCTGTTCCGTTCCTTTTCCAGTTCCAGTTCCAAATGGGCAACTGTGCGGCGGTTTTCTGTGATTATGTCACGATATTTAGATTCAAGTTCTCTCTGTACTAATGAGAGCTTTCTATAGGTATCTTTTCTCTCTCTTTCTATCTCTTTCTGAGACTCCCTGGACCAGATCCAACCTGCAATGCATGATTAATACCTCATGATTAATACTGAAATTTTGCAACAAAAATATCTAATAATACTTCCAAAAATAGCCCCAACATTAATGAAAATACCTATCTGTTAAATTATGCCTAGATCTGACAAAGTCCCACTGGGGAGTACAGGGATGTTTTTAACGCATTTCCCCCTCCGTGGTTTTAATGTATCTAAGTGGCTTTGTTTTTAAGTCGCTTTGGGTTGCCTTGGGCAAGATAAAGCAACTAAGAAATTTAATAAATCATCATAAACGTGCAGGGGGTTGAGCCTATGGGTGGGGTGAAAGTTTTGGCACTTGCTAGATTTAGAATATGACCCCAGTTAAAAATAAGTTGCCAACATGGCAAACAAAGAGAAAGCAAGCAAGAGACCCTTGACTACAGTATTATTATTTTCTGAAATAGAGATGCAGACATAAATACTATGATGACATTCCAACAGCCACCCTAGGCTTCCTTATTTATTTAAAGGAACCCCCATTACTTCTGAAAGCACATGTTGTGTTTGAAAGTCACCTCAATTTCAAAAGTCTTGTTATGTGATATGAAGAGCAGCTAGTAGCGGTATTGCTGCGGCGGGAAGTTAAACAGTGTGTCTGTGAGCTCTGGCACTCGTCAGGGTGTTCCCTTGGGCCAGAAGCGGTTTAGTCCTGCTGGCCACATGACCCATAAAGCTGTCTGTAGACAAACGCCTGCTCCCTTCGCCTGAAAGTGAGATGAGTGTCGCACCCCATAGCCGCCTTTGATTGGACTTAACCGTCTTGGGGTCCTTTACCTTTTTTTTTTTAAGTGGCAAAAAGCACAAAGCCCAAACTCCCTGCTTATCTGGAATTAGTCAAAGCATTCTTTGGATTCTAGCCATTACTTTAATATATCTCTCCTGGAGCCTCACCAACGCCCCCCCCCAAAAAAAACAACACAAACAAACAATTATAGTGATTTGACTTTTTATATGCACTTTATACTTCTGGACCAGAGGAAATATTACATTAAGAACTTGAAAACGACACTTTTAAGGAGAAAATTATTTACCCATAATAAACACATCTAACGCCAGGTTTGCACATTTCCTATGTATGGCCATCACTCTTACTCTTTATTTTAAAAAGTAACACATATTTCTTTTCCTAAGTTTATGTTGGCTTTGATTGACTTTATCCCACATTAGGTGAAGCCCACTGCAGTTTTTTAAAAAACATTATTTTTACAATTTATTCAATTTGTATACTGTCTTTCAACCATAGATCTCAGGACGGTTCACAGCATAAAAATGTAAGGTTTCTAAAAACTTGCTACATTAAATCACCTAGTCCAGTTTGTACCAATTCCTGTCAAGATAACTCATCCAACAAACTGCAAAAAGGAGAAAGTCTAATTTTATTTCAAGTGTCACTTACGGAAGGCAGCCAGCCCCAACATGGGAACCAACAAAGCATAATTCCATTTGCTTCCATGGCCTTCATCATCCCTTGCATTAGGCTGGATGTTCCAGTTAGGAGGGTCATTTAAATTATTCATGGACAGACCTTTAAAATTAGAGGAAACAAAACATTTAGGTTGTTTTAATACCTGACTGTAAAATTCATTCTCAACAGATGCATTTAAATTGACACAGTACCAATACAACTCTCAAGGGAAGGGGTGGAATAGTTCAACGCCCACCAAGGGGTGGGGATGTGGCCATGAAGGTGAGCCAGTCTCAGATTCCCTCCTGTGCGTTGGCTCTGTCCACCTTCCTTTCTCTTTGCCCTCTTCCTTCTTTCCGCTGCATCATTTGACCCTTTACTTGCTCCTCACCTACTACTACTTTCCTGCCCCCAACTTTGCCCTAGTTTCTGCTTCTCCTGCTGATTTCCCTTCACATTTTCACTCATAGCCCGTCCATATAGACATATTCCTTACACATTCCTGTGGGAATAATCATGGTAACAGGCATGGATAAGAGAAAGGGAATTGTTTCCTTGGTACTGATAGTACAAAGGAAACACCTAACTGGCCTTGTGCTTTTACTCACTGGTGTTCCTGGGAGCAAAGGTCATTCAGAGGGCTTTCTCTCGGGTGAAAGCATACATGCTCCCCTGCCTGCGTTTGGCCAGTCCAGCCTATTACTTTCACTTCCATCTCAACTATGCAAAGGTACCTCTTGTCAGGGAATGCAAAGCAGTTCACAAGAAAATGGCCAGCCCAGTAAATATGGAACATTTCATGCAGAGGTTAGGCAGTCACTTTCCAAAATTCAGTCATAGTGCATGTACAAAAGGGATGGGGAACCTGTGGCTCTCCAGATGTTGCTGAACCACCATTTGCATCAGCCCCAGCCAGCATGGCCAGTGACCAGGGATGAGGGGAGTTATAGTTCAGCAACATCCGTAGGGCCACAGGTCTCCCCTTCCCAGGTTTACTAGCACTTCAGTACTTTTGAATATTCACAGCTTTTCTAAATGAAACATTAAATGAACATGAAAGACAAGGACACAAGAGAAATAAATAAATCCTTACCCTTAATTTCTCTTTAGCAGTCAAACAAATTTGATCACTCAGAAGATAAAGGGGAAAGCCTCTTGATCAAAGCCATCCTGGAACTAAAATTAAGTTAAACAGTTCATGTTTTGCAAGGAAACATAGGCATACATTTCTGAATACAGTACTAAAATTATTTTTATTTCGATGAACTTTTTAAATTGGCAACACCAGGTTGCTAGTTCAAAGTATAATTTTATCTTTACTTGCTAAAAGTGATAAGATCAAGGGTTCAAAAGAAAACACGAACTTTTCTCTTTTTAGGACATGGAATATCATGAGATCTGAGTTCATCCCAATGCAAGCCCTGTGCCAGTATTTATAATAATTTCAACAGCAATCTGTTTAACAGTGGGGGAGAGGATATTTCCATAATAATTGACAGAAGAGTCCCAAAGGTGTTACGAAATAAAAATTTACTGACTTTATATAACTTGACTTTATATAACTTTTCTACTGTCACAAAAACAAAGGTGAAACACAGCCAGATGGGCGGGGTAGAAATAAATAAGTAATAATTTGTACCTGCACATCCCACTGTTAACAAGCTACATATCCAGAAGCTGTCTGAAAAGGCCCAAGTTTCCCTTGACTATCACTTTATGCCAGTTCAAATGATAATATCCATGTGTGAATGGACATTTACAGACAAAATTTCATTTGCCCAGGTGACACCAGAAATGCATTTCAAATGAGTCAATTCACACATAGCTGCCAGGCTTCATGTGCATCTGTATCGATGTTTACATGTAAGACATACATTACTTAATTTCTCTACTGTGACTGGCCACTGAATATTTGGTTTAATTAAACCAAAAAGCACTTGAGTCCCTGAGATGACATCAGGCTAACGAACAATTCTACTGGCAGTGTCCGCTCTGTGGTAGCTCATTCACGCAGGCATCTCTATTACTGTTTTCATTTATTTGTTTTAGTTACTGTTTCAGCCAGCATGGTCATTGCAAAAACTATATTTATTGCTCCTAAAACAGTATCAATTAAATACTCGCTGAAGGTTACATGTAAACTACAAAGGAAGCTGTAAGTCACTATCATATTAATTCACAGATCACTTTATTTTAACCTGAAGTTATGAACTAGCCCTGTGTTTATAGGAATCAAGCGATGCACGCACATGTAGAAGAGGCCCAGTTTTTTTGACTGTATGATGTAAACCAGGTGCTCACAGGTCACTCCTTTAAGCACTAACTACTGCTAGAGGCCACTGACATTTGGGCGATCACTCTATACGTTTCATGGCCACATTTGAGAAATATACCCAAACTCTTAGAAGCCCTTGATACAGAAACACACATACAGCACACCTATGCACTTTCATTCATTCATTTTATTTGTATGCCACTTTTCCATACACAAAAAATCATGCTCAAAAGCGGCTTAGAAGAAGAAGAAGAGTTTGGATTTGATATCCCGCCTTTCACTCCTCTTCAGGAGTCTCAAAGCGGCTAACATTCTCCTTTCCCTTCCTCCCCCACGACAAACACTCTGTGAGGTGAGTGGGGCTGAGAGACTTCAAAGAAGTGTGACTGGCCCAAGGTCACCCAGCAGCTGCATGTGGAGGAGCGGAGACGCAAACCCGGTTCACCAGATTACGAGTCCACCGCTCTTAACCACTACACCACTCTGGCTCTCTTACAACAAAGAAAACAGGAACGAATTTCAAAATCAAACAGTGAAAAGTCAATTTCATAATAACATATCAAACCAACACAATAGCAAATTTAAAACACAAAAACCACAGTACATTATAAATGTAAGAAGACTATGTAAACAACACCTAGCATCCAACAGCAAGAATAACAAGCCAGCTTTACAGTTTCACCTTGGTCCTAGAAAAACCCCTCCCATGACGTTGCTCCCAGTCCATCCTAGGGGTTGGGGTAGCTGAAAACATCCCTCCTTCCAGGATGCACTTTCATACCAATGTATGGCAAAGATGGGGAACCTGTGGCTCACCAGATGCTTGAGGCCAGCCAGCGGCGTGGCCAAGATGGTGTCCAACAACACTTGGAGGAGGGTTACGGTTTCTCCGATCCTAGATAAAGGCAGTATAAATGTTCACTGCATGTAGAAAACTAGGCTATCAGGAAAGCCTAGTCTAGAACCCTTCAATCCCTCAATGTTATTAGCTCTCTCTACTTTTAATTGTTTTCTGCTCCAGTGGAAGAACATTTAAACCACACAAATCCTTAACCGCAGCCTCAAGTGGAACAAGCCCGGCCAACTCCACCCACAGCCACAAATCTGTTTTCTTTCTGAAAAGCAGAACCTTTTACTTGACTTATAAAAGGGCCACTTAATGTTTGAGACGTAAGAAAAGGAGTGGGGGAACGACGGGGAAAAGACACGGGTGTGTTGCTATTCCACGTGCCTTGAAAGCATCCAGCGAAGCCTTTAGTTCAACTAGGTCCCCAGCAAGGGAGAAAATCCGGCCCCCAAGTACCTTCTTGGCCGAGTTCGATTCTGCCTTTTCGCTTGTCATCTGTCAAGCTTTCTCTTGGTCCTGGTAGCAGAAGCAGACACGTAAATGCTATTGCGAAAAGGACTGTTTTATTCTGCTTTTGGTGCCGTGATCCGCCCTGGGACTTAAGGGGAAGGGCGGGCAATAAATACAAATTTACTATGCAAACATACCTTATTGTTATTATAAAACGTGGGCATTCTTAAGCGCCCTCCCACCTCACGGGGAAGGAGGGAGAAAACCAGAAACAAGCAGCTTCCCCCTCAACCTCCGAGCGGTTGCGACCACCTAAGGTTTCTCTGCGCCTGCGCAAGGTGCCCTTTCAAGCCCCGCCCCGCTCTTGGAACGAACCATCCCTGTGAGGACAAGGGGGAGGATGATGATAATAATTATTTCCCCCCTCGGAAACTCTTTCGAGTACAAAAGAGCACTAGGCAGACATACTTTTCCTCTTTGGGGGAACCGAGAAAGGCACTTCGCGTCTCTGTTCCTTTAGACCGTGAGGTGCCTTTGAAAGCTCCCGCTTGGTTGGTTGGTTCCTCCCGCCCGCCCTCGACAATTGTTCGGTCAGGGCGACCTTCCCCCGTTTCTCGTGCGCAGGCGCAGTAAGCCCGCTCTCTGCCCGGCCTAGTTTCTGAGGGCCGGTGCGAAATGGCGGCGGTAGTGGCGGCTTCGCAGGCGTTGCGGCGCTTGAGGCAGCTCCGCGCGGTAAGTGCGCGGCGGGAGCCTGGGGGGGAGGAGGAGGAGGAGGAGGAGAGTCCTGTGCGGGGCGGCTCTCCCGTAAGGCTCAGCCGTCCGGAGACGACGAGGGAGAGGGGGGCGGCACCGCTGCTCCACAGGCAGCTGCCCGGCTGCCTCGCCAGCTCCGCACCGCCGCCCTTCCCCCGGTCCCCCAATAACCCCGGTGCGCTGTGCAGGCACCGCCCCGGCCCCGATCCTCCTAACAACCCTGCCAGGTTGGCTGGCCTGAGGGGGAGGCGGGGGGCCGGCCTTCAAGGTCACCCGCGGAGCGGCGGATTCTCTCATAGACGCATAGATCCATCCTTCTCCTCACATGTGTGATCCATATAGACAGCTCTGTATTATGCTAAAACAGAATAATAGAGTCGTAGAATTGGAAGGGACGCTGAGGGTCATCTAGTCCAACCCCTTGCACTGCAGGAATATGCAGCTGCCCCATTAGGGAACCTGCGACCTTGGCATTATCAGCACCACACTCAAACCAGCAGAGCGATCCACTTGGGTCACATGTCATAGCAAGTTACGAAACATTTATGCGTCCTCATAAATAATGCGAATGGCATACTTTGAGAGACCTTTAAAAATAAATCTTAAGCATAACCCCTCCCCCCCAACAGCCAGTAAAGATGAAGAGGTCGTTTCAAAGGCAGCTCAGGTTCCCTTCATTATAGTCGCAGCCTTCTAAGATGATGCCACGCTTCTAAGATCATGTAGTAATCTTCCAGTCGTAGGATAAGAACAATTAGGGAATATTGCAAGGATCAGTGCGGATCTCTATGTGCTGCCTCTCAACTAGTTTTGGCACATGTACAAATGCTTACAGGCGCACCAGTTCTTTCGGGGTGAATTAGATGGTGTCCCTTGAAGTTCTGTTTTATGTAACAGCTCTTGTCATCCATTTCTCTTGATGCTGAAGCATCTGTATAAGAACATAAGAATAGCCCTGCTGGTTGAGACCAATGGCCCATCTGGTCTGGCGTTCTCTTCTCACAGTGGCCAACTAGATGCCTATGGGAAGAACATGAGCACAAGAGCAATCTTCTCCCACCCGCCCCACAGTTTCCAGCAACTTGTTTTCGGAAGTATTGCTGCCCCCCAACAGTGGAGGTAGAGCATAGCCATTGGCAGCCCTCTCCTTCTCCATGAATGTGTCTAATCCTCTTTTAAAGTCATCCAAGTTGGTGGCTGCCACTGTCTCCTCGAGAGCAAGTTCCATAGTTTGACTAAATCTCCAAACATTCTGTTTCACTGGATGTCTACAAGTTCTAGTATTATGAGAGATGGAACTTTTCTCTACTTTATCCATGCCATGTATAATTTTATAAACTTCCATCGTATCACCTCTTACTCACCTTATCTCTAAACTAAAAAGTCCCCAATGCTGCAACTTTTCTTCATAAGGCACTTGCTCCCTCCCCCTTAATCATTGGGGTGGCCCTTTTCTGAACCTTTTCCAACTCTACAATATCATTTTTTTAGGTGAGGCGACCAGAATTGTACACAATATTCCACGTTCAGTTGCATCATAGATTTCAGCATTATGATGCCAGCAGTTTTCTTTACAGTTCCTTTCCTAATGATCCCTGGTATGGAATTTGCCTTATTCCACGACTGCTGCAAACTGTAGCTTGCTGTTTGTATTACACAGTCTAGCCAGGCAAAAGCACTCGAAGGTAGTATGTGGAGCAGGGCCAGTGAGAAATGCAGCTTGGAGAGAGCGGAAGTGTCTTGACAGAGTCCAGAGGGTTGGCTATAGATGCCTAGGGAGTCACATTTGGTCCCTGGGCCTGTGGTTTCTCCACCACAGTTGTAGGGGAACACCAAGCCAGTCTGGCACTTCTGCTTGAGATCTTGGTTCATTAACTGAGGGACCAATTCAAGCAGCAGCCCAGTATGTGCATTACACTAAACCATTCTTATTTTAAAAGTATGGTTTAGCGAGAAAATGCACTGTGCTGGTGAATGCTGCTCAAAAGTAATTTAAACCATAGTTTGAATTTTATTTAAATTATGGTTTACAGTGATGCAAATCAGGTCACTGATAAACAATGAGGTGGGGAATAGTGTCCCATGTGAGGGGCAGTGCTGCCAAGCCCCACCTCCTTTGGCGCATCATCCTTATTCTTTGATCAGCCCTCCACTAGTTTGAGGGCAAAGGTTTGCATTGGGAAGCCTCCTCAACTCAGAGACCGCTTGAGCAACTAAAACCCTTGATTTTGCAGGATTTTAGATTGTGAAGGGAGCCTCCATGAAGTGAGGAGTCTCCGTGCTTCAGACATTTGCCCTGGAGCTTAAAGTGTTTCTGAGGGACAGGGCAGTGCTTACAAGTGCTGTCGAAGTCAAATAGGGCTTATGAGAAGGTGTATTAAGAAGGCTTTCCAAACTGGTCCCCTATCAAAACTACACTTAACATTTCATTTGTGTCATATCCACACATTGCCCAAAATGCTCCTTATAAAGTAGGTATGTGGGGCAGTTCACCCAAACTACCTTGAGAACTGAAAGGTTATCTTTCGGTGGCCAATATGAAGGAGTTTTAAGTCCAACTACTGAGCTTCTACTTAAAGTTTGAGAAGTTGTCATCTAAATTGTTTCCTCTCATGTGTTTCCTGATACCAATGGAAGCATTACAAAAGTTGGAAGGTGGGTTATTGTTTTGTTGTTTTTGATTCTTGTATTTTGGTCTTGTATTTTATTCTGTGACCCACCCTGAGATCTTGTGATGAAGGGCGGTATATAAATGAACTAATTAACTATTTGAGGCCATGAATTACTAACATAGGCATTTGCAAATGCTTGAAGGAACAAAAGGGGGTGGGTGGAATAACTTATGGTCTCTTTGCAAAGCCATTTCTAACCTGTGTTTTACCATTTAAATGAATACTCATTCTTAGCTGAAAGTTAGATTCAAGGTTGATGCCTAGGGCTTTCTCTTTGACGTTAGGGAGGCTTTAATTATTTGTATTCCACAACCAGTTACTTGTTTAGGAAATTCTGTGGTTACTGTAAAGCAAGCTGAAATGCTTGTTTGCAGTTGAAATACAGTGGTGCCCCGCAAGACGAATGCCTCGCAAGACGAAAAACTCGCTAGACGAAAGGGTTTTGTGGTTTTTGAGCTGCTTCGCAAGACGAATTTCCCTATGGGCTTGCTTCGCAAGACGAAAACGTCTTGCAAGTTTGTTTCCTTTTTCTTAACACCATTAATACAGTTGTGACTTGACTTCGAGGAGCAACTCATAGAACGCGGTGTGGTAGCCTTTTTTGAGGTTTTTGGTGATTTTTGAAGCTTTTCCAAAACTTTTCCGACACCGTGCTTTGCAAGACGAAAAATTCGCTAGACGAAAAAACTCGCGGAACGAATTAATTTCGTCTTGCGAGGCACCACTGTACTACTACTTTGTTTTGCTTAATAGCTGTAGACTGTTCTTTGTGAATGCTGAAACCTCTCCCACCCTCAGCTGCCATTACAGGGCTACTACCTAAGGGGCATTTTGTCCTGAGCAGAGAGAAATCTAGAACTTAATTAACTATGAACCCCAAAACTTGAGATTCCCTGCAAACCCTTTGTAGGGTTTTGTAGTCATTTTGTAGGGTTTTGTAGCATGAATCCCACATTTTAGTGCCCCCAAACCTAGTAATTGATACTCAAACCAGGGGTCATAGGTTTTCCCTGATACCAAACATTGTCCCATTCACTCCAAAGCAGTGCCAAAGTTTTGTAGACGTTTTGTAGGGTTTTGTTTGGTAGGTCTGCCCCACCCGAACTGAGGAATTGCTACTTAAACTGAGTGTAGCTTCATTAACTACTGAGTAAGATAGTAACCCACTTTTGGGGATTGGCAAAATGTGGGGGTTAACTACAAGAAGGCTGCAAAACAATTGCAAAACTTTGGCATTGCTTTGGAGTAAATCAGACAGTATTGGATTTTGAGTTTTGTTAAGCAGGAACCCTGGTTTGATGCATCAGTTACTGTGCTTTTTGTGTGGTATTGCCAAATATGGGCTTTTCCCTGCTGAACCCCTACAAAACAACTACAGAACTTTGGCGCTAGTTTGGAGTGGATGGGACAATGTTGGGGTTTGGGGGGATACCTAGGATACCAGTTTGAATGTCAGTTACTCCATTTTGGGGGCCCTACAAAATGCAGGGTTCAAGCTACCAAATGCTACAAAACGGCTATGAAACATGGCACCAGTTCAGAGTGACTAGGACAATGTTGGATTTCTGAGTGTTACCTACGAACCCCAGTTTGATGTAGCAATTACTCAGTTTGGTGGCCCTACAAAACGACTACAAAATCCTACGAAAGGTTTGGAGGATCCCAGATTTTGGGGTTCGAAGTTAATGAAGCTGAAATTTGGTTCTCAGAAAGATCACCCATGGTAACTTGTCTTAACAGTTTATTATTCAGTCTTACTTGATGCTTATTTTTCTAATATTTCTATGTCAACCAGTTGAGGTTTTCACGAGGGTTTTCCTTCCCTTCAAAGAGAACATATATACATAGATATATGCATAGAATCAGAGAGTCTTTCCATCCAGTCATAATTCTTCTACTAAGTCTGGTGCTTAGATTCCTCTTATTTTTGAGATCTCTGTTCTAACCTCTGAAGAATGGCAACTTAAATTAATCAGACTTGTCTGTGAATAATGAATTTAAAAGGTAAAGTCACATTTGAAGAAGGAACACATTTAGCTTATCCTTGAGCTCTTTTACATTAATTCTTGCCAATGTTTGATTTTTGAAAAAGATGGCAATTCAGAAATGCATTAAAGTGCTTGGGACAGCTTAATTGCTGGTTAATGATTTGCTTTTCTGTACTGTTATACATTCCTGTGAATTACTTTAAGCAATAAAACAAAGTAAAGTTATGCTAACTTTATCTGAGCAAATACGACGATGTGGTAAAACGTAACAGCAGACTTGATCTATGAATTGAGACTATGCAAAAAGCAACCCCAGTTGTTACAGTGTGGCCACATTTACATTTTGGAAACCAGTTCGTTAAGGATGTTGAGATTTGTTGGAAGGTCCCTATTTGTCTCCCAGAGCTACGATTACCAGAGTGATTTAACAATCAATCCTATTTCCAGGGGACCACGACTGTTTAAAATGTAATTACGGTATAGTGATTAAAAGTGGTGGTGTGAATGTAGCCTATATTTTGTTCAGCACTTTCAGGTATTTGCATGGGATGATGGGAGTTGTAGTCCAAAAACACGGAGGGCATGGCATTGGCTGTCCCTGGCTTTAGGAAATGCCCAGTAATAGATATGGTATTTTCTGGCTAGACTTAGCAACCATAATATACAAGTTCCCTGGGCAATCTGGATGCTGTTCATTGAAAAAAGAAGAAGATTGAAATAAATTCATGACAGTCACTTCTATGTATAGGCCATCTCCCTTTTCAATATTTTCTTGACAATTGTGTGGAAACTATACCTGGTGAGTTTCTGTGTGTCAGGGGGAAAATGCCACAAAAAGGTGAGAAATCCCACTTGTAACCTGGAATAGCATGCATTTACTTCATATTAAACATTTTACAGTATATAATTAGAATGCTTAGGATAAGGTGTACTTCATGTAGATAACTGTTTATCACATAAGTTATAACACTTCTTTGTCTTGCTTCAGCAGGGGCCAGCAGCTTGCCAGGCACTCTCTCGCAACTTTCACTTCACTGTTTATGGAAAGAAAAGTGCGTCTGCCAAAGTATCTGATTCAGTAAGTTCTTACTTGTCTGGCATATTGGACATATTCTAATAGCAGCCTTCCCCAACCATTGGTTGTGCTGGCTGTGTTGATGGAAGTTGTCCTCCATAAGATCTTGAGGGCGCCAGGTTGCGGAAGTCTGTAGGAAGGCCAGCGTTAGACATTAGCCATGTGCCAGGTGCCCTTTGCGACTGGCACGGGTCCAGTTGCAATCATGTGGAGATCTCTGGATGCCAGGTTGGCAACTGACATCTCCATCTGGCTGGCCCTTCCAGCTTTCTTAAGCAGGTAAGCAGAAGAGCTTATTTATTACATTTATATCCCAGTTTTTTCTCCCAGGGGTACATGGTTCACTCCTCAGTTAATCCCTACAACAACCCTGTGGTAGGTTTAGAGGCTGTGACTGGCCCAAGCTTCATGACTGAGTGGGGATTTGAACCCTGATCTAGGGCTTAATCCAACATACTAACCACTACATCATTCTGGCTTCCTAGAGTACTTCTGCTATGGGGCAGCTATATAAATTAAGTAGGTGAATAAATACAAGGAAAGCAAAATGTCACTTAGAGAAGGAATTGAAATATTTTCTTGAATCTTGAATTTGTTTAATTGTTTTAGTTGATGTTTTCATGTGTTGTAAACCACTTTGAGATTTTTTTCTTTAAAATATAAAGTGGCATAGAAATGAAATTAATAATAATAATAATAATAATAATAATAATAATAATAGAACTCATTGTAGGGAGGGGGGAAATGGTGCCTAGACATTGCATTGCGGTGACTGTAACCTCGGCTTAAGGTGCCATTTGGTAATTAGCTTATATAGCTGAATTTCTAACACTGATTAAGACGTGTGAAAAGAGTGGACTGAGCACTTGATCGTATTGCTTGCTCCTGATTCACCAAAGCATGGAGGGTCACAAATCAACAGTGGGCAGCGTTAACTACAGAGTTTGAAATTTGTTTTTTAATACAGTGAGTTCAAGTGTGGTGCTCTCTACGTGTACGTGTATATTCATTATAATTATTCTATAGTTTATTTTGCTAGGTGTTGCAAATGATGTGGCTGTTCATTTATATTTTTTTCTCAACCAGATTTCAACACAGTATCCTGTAGTGGACCACGAATTTGATGCAGTTGTGGTGGGTGCAGGTGGTGCAGGTTTGCGAGCTGCGTTTGGCTTGTCTGAAGCTGGGTTTAACACAGCATGTGTTACAAAACTGTTCCCTACCAGATCCCATACCGTTGCTGCACAGGTAAGAGGCCAGCCAATTCCAATTTGTGGTTCATAGACTATAGACAGCGAATGGAGTAAGCTGTGTGCTGTCTAGATTTGGGTGTTGTACACTGGGTTACATTGTATAGAACCAATGAGCCCATCTGCTGTCTGTGGGCATAAACTCTGTTACTGAAATTGTGATAAGCAGAATGCAACTCAAGTGCATTCATATATTTGTTTTGCTCTTTTTAAAAATTCTTAGGCCTAGTTCTCAAATAGGCAACCCTGTGTCTGGACTCTACCACTTCACATTGCACGTGGGGGTCACGGAACTCACTATTCTGCCTTTAAAACAAACAAACAAACAAACAAACAACCAAAAAGCCCCTCTTCACTTAGAAAAATAGCATGTCTGGGAGAAGGTTCCAGCCCATCTCTTTCCTTGGCATACTTTGCTATGTTGTTAAAACACGAGTTTGGGGTGTATAATCCATTATTTTTACTGTTACCTAAAACATCAGATGAGATAATACTACACTTACAAATTATTCCATACTCTCATCACAAAGCAAATGAAATATATCAAGCTATTTATAGATCCTTGGGAGTGCCTTTGTTCTAAGCTTAGTTTTTAGGATGGCTAGTCCTTTGTCCAAATGCTCTAGGGAAAAAGCCATACAGCTTTTGAAGATACAGATCAGCTAAATTTCTAATTCTAATTGCAGTTCTTATGCTATCTACTACTATTTCTGAAAACTTGTTTCAGAATCATCTGGACCTTGAGGCATGAGGGACAGATTTTATCAGGAAATGGCAGGTGTAAGACTAATTTGAATGGGTCACAAGGAATCCACTGAATAATGTCCGCTTTCTCAGGTCTGGATTGTGAAACAATGATTTCTCCATCTGTGAAGGTTGCTATCCTGGAATGGGTTACCCCTTCCTCATACTCCAACAAGCAGGACTTATGCAGATTAGCTTTAGAATCCTTATCCTTGACAGTTGGAGAGGTAACAGTTCTCTTCCAGTTGCTGGCCTCTGGGGCTTAAGCTCTGTCTTCAACTTTACTTGACATTTTCTAGTGTTTTGTCTCTAGTTGAGCCTGGATGAGGTAGTCATCCAGATTGCTGATGGGGAGCTTCTGGTTCCACCACTGTGGAAACAACTGCACTGGTTGTCCATCTGCTACTGAGCCAGGTTCAGGGTTCTTGCATTTATTTGCAAAGCCCTGAACAACTTGGGTTCAGGATACCTTAGGGATTGCCTGAACCCTTATATTCCAGCTCAATCACTGAGATCTTCAGCAGAAGCGTCTTTGATCATGCCCCAAGTTGGTGAGCCTTATTTGACAACAGTAGAGAAATCAAGCTTTTAGTGGCATTGACCCAGCCCTGTAGAACACCCTGCCAATAGAGATTCAGCAGGTGCCTTTTGTGCAAAATTTTAAATCTTGAAAGCATTTTTGTTCTTCCAGGCCTATCCTATGCAAGGCAAGGAAGAGGACATCCCACCCCCCTCCCCAATGGTCTATGGATATTTCTTTTAAATTTATTTTTGCTTCTAACTTTTTATGATGATATTGTTTGGTTTTATGTTTTTATATTGTTGTAAATGACTTGATATATGGGGGTTGCATTCCAGGTCACTGCACGCAATGATGGAGCATGCATAAGCCTGTTATGTCCCCCTGCACGCGCACGCGCGCGCGCGCACACACACACACACACACACACACACACCCACCGGTTCCAGCCACTTCTGGGTTGCTGTGATTGCTGTGGTCCCAGCTGGTAATGTCAGACCTTAATCCTTGAAGGGATAAAGTCGCAGAACTCATTAACTGTTGGCGTCAAGTGTTTGTTGGTTTTAATGCATTTATCTTCTTCTCAACCATTTAGGGTACTATAAATTAAACCACGTGTTTGTGGCTGCAGCTTCTACAGGTGCACCTGATATTAGGTCTGAGATTGAGTAGCAGAAGCTGTTATCATAAAGTGATAATTTTCTTCCTCTCTTCTACTCCTGCTCTATCCCCCTTTCTTCAAATTTGAAGACTTGCCTGGAGGCAAGATGGGCTTGTAGGCAGGTGCATCCCTGTGACAAATTGGATTGGGCATCTGAAGGTTCCCACAGATAAGAAAAGAGGAAAACAATTCTGAGCAGGATGCTGCAAGTTCCTAAGCACTAGCGACTGGGGATCCAACACTTAGAACTGCACCCATCATCCAAGCTGTGGGGGAACCGAAGACCCGATGATCAGATGATCTCTTAGCTAGAGAGGACACAGACTTTCAGTCCTCTATTTACACAGAGAGGACAGTGAGTGGTTCAATAAAGAGGCACCCTGCCTTAAAGCAGCATTCTCTTGCTAGAGCTGTAACTATTTTGGAACTTGGGGAAGATAAGGCTGCCTGTCCCACTCCCACTCCTGGCCTTTAGGCAAGAGGTTTATCCCAGGTCCTGGGGGCCAAACTGAGTCATTATGTTTACATGAGGTATTTACGAAGACTCTCAAAGTGGAATTGCATCTGTTCTAATGAATTAGGGACATGACTAAAAATTGTGCACAATGCCTGCTTCAGGGAAGAAGATGTACTTAAGGAGCCATGCACCCATTGCAGTTTTAATGGAGCAATAAGGAGAATGATGTGGTTGAAACACTGAACCTGGATGCAGGCTGTAAGATTAACCTTTCCAGTACTATGGCCGTAAACTGCTTGGTGATAAAGCACTGAATGAGATGCTGGAAGAAGCCATGGATAAAACGAAAGCCATACCTAGATTAAACTATAAAGGAACTGATTGCTAAGTATTGCATTTGAGCAAATGTTTGCTTTTAATTTCCAGGGAGGAATCAATGCTGCTTTGGGGAATATGGAAGAGGATAACTGGAGATGGCATTTCTATGATACTGTCAAAGGCTCTGATTGGCTGGGAGACCAGGATGCAATTCATTATATGACAGAACAGGCTCCTGCTTCAGTTATTGAGGTATAAGTAGCACCGTATAAAATGAGTCTTTCTGAAATACTCTTTCATGACTGACTACTATAGCAGTTGTGAAAAATGAACAAACCTCCTCTTGAGGTATGTTCAAAACCATTTTTTCTTTGTAGGAGAAACCAGTTTTCTCATAGTGAAGATTGCAGTGTTTCATTATATTTGCGTGTTCTGATTCTGTAAACTGCTCCAGAACTCTATTGCTTCATAGTAAGGTCAGGTGGTACAGTATTACTTCATTCTATAGAATGTGGTGCTCCAGCAGATTGTTATAGGGTGCATTACAGCTGTGAATATGCCGACACTGCCTGTATATCCCTGAGGATATACTGAGCCGCAACAAAGTTGTTCCAGAGGGAGGAGTTTCTTGCAGTGGCTTGGAGAATGCACACAACTCGCATTAACTGGTGGAGGTCTCCTGCTTTGATCTAGTTAATTTCCCCCTATTTTTTTGAAAGTTCCCAAATGTTCATAAGCCAGATTCTTGAAACTAGGACGCAGTGTGTGCAAATCAAAAGTTTATTTAGCCTAAGTTAACTTTTTTGTTTTCACATGGCAGATTCTTTCTAAAATTGAAATATGTGTAAAGCAGACTTTCCTTGTTTTCATGCTGATGGTTAAATGGCTAATAAGTTCCACTTGGATTCCTTAGCTGGAGAATTATGGCATGCCGTTTAGCAGGACAGAAGATGGGAAGATCTATCAGCGTGCCTTTGGAGGACAGAGCCTAAAGTTTGGGAAAGGGGGACAAGCTCATCGATGCTGTTGTGTGGCTGATAGGACAGGCCACTCTCTGCTGCACACACTGTATGGCCGGGTAAGAAGATGCTGGTGGGGCAGGGAATCAAGATCACTGAATTAGAAGGATCACTTTTGAAATTGATAGTTTCACTCCTATCAGTAACTGACTCAGAAAAACTCTTAGCCAGCACATCCATATGTCTTTTGCACAGTCAGACAAAACAAACAGGAGGCGTGTGTGGCGATCACACAGGGTCCCCAGCTGTTTCACTGTCTATTGATCCCTGTGCCACCACTTTATTTCTCGCTGCCACCACCCAGGCCCTACCTGGTACAATACTGAGTCCAGTCAGAGTTAAATTGGAACATAAACTTCTGATTATTTATTGCAGTTTAACAGGCATGTGGATTCATAAACGGTATCAGTCAGTTACAATCATGGGGTGCCTATCCAGACTTATAACTTCCACTACCTGCTCTCACTCACTAAACCACCTCTCAGATATTTCCTTGTCTCCCTACCCTAGTTCCTAATTGTTCCTGACTCAGCTTATTTTGCTACACTAACTCAACCTACCCACAGACTCTATCCCAATTCACTCCCACTCCAACCAACCACCCAACTCCCAACGAACTCCTCCTTCCGCCCCTCCCAGAGCTGGTTTTATAGTCCCTCTGACTCCACCCCCCTGGGTTCTGATTGGGTAACTTGTTTAACTATTTCACCTCCAGCACTCATATGTTAACGACACAGTGTGCATTTCTAGATACAGCAGCACTCATGAATCGCGCTACACAATATGTGTTTTTCTATGTTTCATTGACAAATGGTGTTTTAAAAAATATTTTACAAGCTGCCTTTTATGCTATTAGGGAGCACTCAGAAGGTAGTATACTACAAAATTTAAAACATCAAAAAAGCAAGCATGAGATGCATTCTCCCTGTCCATTTCCTGGCACAGGTAATCCACAAGGAAAGGAGTAGCCCATGTTTTCCCTCTCCATGTATTGTTGAACTGTAACACCCATCATCCCTGACTAATGGAATTATCATACTGGAGTGATATTTATGAACTGCCTAAAATAGGTTTGTTCTGACAAATTAAAATTAGTGAAGACTTGTTTCCAGGGTTACAGTCTCCCCAAAAACCTAATGTTGTTGAATAATGATAATAATAATAATACATGTTTCTTCCCCTCTCCCCCTTTAGTCTCTTCGATATGACACGAGTTACTTTGTGGAATATTTTGCCCTTGACCTCCTTATGGAAAATGGAGAATGTTGTGGTGTTATTGCACTTTGTATAGAAGATGGAACCATACATCGTTTAAGAGCAAAAAATACGATTATCGCCACTGGGTAATATTAA
This sequence comes from Podarcis pityusensis, assembly GCF_964106645.2. Classification (NCBI taxonomy): domain Eukaryota; kingdom Metazoa; phylum Chordata; class Lepidosauria; order Squamata; family Lacertidae; genus Podarcis; species Podarcis pityusensis. The sequence goes on along the minus strand of NC_138038.1, from coordinate 3,509,108 downwards.
TGAGCTGTTCATACTGATGATATGTGAATGTACTTCCTGGAATTGTCTGTCATTCTGGCCTCGGGCTAGATCAGGGAAGAGTCTATTGCTGTCATCCTTTTCTCCCCCCCCCCCCCCCAGAGAGAGTGTGCTTCCACCAACACTCATTGGGAAGCCTCAAAATCCTCCTCCCTTTGGGTTATTTTCCCTGCCCTTAATACTGTGAGCCTTGCATCCTGCCCATTAAACAATTATTTCCCTTTTCCTATTGAATATGAGGGGGAAATCAGACTTCATGTCGACAAACATATGCTCCCAACACTTTGTTTGCAAAGATGAAAGGGAAAGCAGAGATGGGCGCTGCTTACAAAAGATTATGAAGTCAGACTTTTACTCTAAGAATATTTTACACTTTAAAGTAGCAATTTCATACAATATATAATTTTCCTAAACATAATAAAAAAAGAAATTACCTCTGCTGAATTGTATTTTTATTCTAATGACTCAGATTGAGTTAGAAGGGAATGGGAAGGAAGAGTGCTGTATTTTTCCCAGGCCAGCTGGTGCATATTTAAAAGGTGGGAACTGCAAGCTGCTCTTGCAGAGAAACAGTTGGGAATGTAGTCTTTATCCTTTGATGCTTTGCAGCTGTGTCTTTGCATCCCCCGTGTCTAGTGCTGGCCGTGGTGTAGGTGGATGTGGCTGAAGAGTGAATTGCTTTACAGCTGGCATGGCCAAACTTGGCCCTCCAGATGTTTTGGGACTACAACTCCCATTATCCCTAGCTAACAGGACCAGTAGTCAGGGATGATGGGAAAAGTCTGGCCATGCCTGCTTTACAGGAATCCAGAGGTTCCCTCTGTCTAGTTTACAGTGAATGCGCTGTTCCTAACTGGGATTGCTGTTCCCAGTTAGCATGTGGGAGCAACAAGCCACAGTTCTTGTGCCCAAACCAGGGACTATGTTTTGTTTTACACCAACGAATTACGATCCGAAGCCAATCATGGTTGAAAGATTAGGACAAAAGGGGGAAAACAAACTAAACAAGACAAAATTTGGAACATAGGACCAATACAAAAGGATTAATCTCTAACATTTATTTACATCTTGATAGAGATAAAATTATATTGGATGGTTTGAAAATAATATGGGTGAGTGATACTGGAATAGCAAAAGAACAAAATGTATGGGAGAAAATATGGATGATTTTATCAAAGAAAGCAATATCATCAACCCATGGGGAGAATTCTTTAAAATTATTACATCAGTGGTATATTACACTAATATGTCTGCAAATGCAAATAATACAAAATGTTGGAGAAATTGTAATTGACAAGGGGAGTGTGTGTGTGTGTGTGTGTGTGTGTGGTGGCCATTTTTTGTATCATAGTCATGTACTATGATATTTTTATAGAAATGGCAAATATCACACATCAAAAACAATCGCACACTAACATTAACTCTTTTAACAATTTGGGCAGAACAAAATGAGAAAGTGAGACCCGTGGAACAAATAGTATTCATATTGATGGCTGCTTGCAGGGTGATAACCAAAAATTGAAAAACTGCAGAGTATTTGACATTGGATTGTTGGTACAGAGAACTGTGGCAAATAGCGATGGGAGAAAAATTAACCCACCAACTTAAATTAGCTAAAGAGAAAGCAAAAATACCTGATTTTTATACCAGAGGTTTATTATTCCTGCTCGCGTAGTTGAGCAACTGAATCAGGAGAAATCTGCACGTTATGGTCAATCATTAGCCATGGCTTTCCATGGTGAGTGTATGCAGCTGAAATCGTTGGGTTTTCTTTGTGTGTGTGAAATGTACTGGCCAGATACTAATAATGAACTCTTTTCCTAGAGGATATGGGCGCACCTACTTCAGCTGTACATCTGCTCACACCTGTACTGGAGATGGCACAGCAATGGTAACACGGGCTGGTCTGCCTTGTCAGGATTTGGAGTTTGTGCAGTTTCATCCCACAGGTAAAATGATGTTCTATAACATTACAGACTACTAAGGTTACTGTGAAACGCTTTAGCCTTTAAATTAAACCTCATTAAGCCTTTAAATCCAGGGTGGGCATTTGGGATTGGAGCAGCCTACAGCTGTTGAACTTCTTTCTCATGGCAGATGAGTAGTTCTCTCTTGCGGTACGTAGTTTGGATGACAGTTCCATCAGATTAAAAGGATTTACACAAGCTTGTATATCTGATTATTGGATCTGTCTTTTGAATCTTAAAGCAATTGATAGCTTTCTGCCTGTGTTACAACCATGAAAAAGTATAATACATCTTTAGCTTGTTCATGCTAGGGACATATTCATGAGAAACAACGACAATAGATCCCTCCTAGAAAGTAGATGAGAAATGGTTGTCTGAAGAGGCTAGCTATAGATTATGACTGTCTTGGAAACATTTAAGAAAAATGTCTATACAGGCAGTGACTGTTTTAGGCGCATCTGATATGTGTGCGACCATGCATGCGTGCATCACGCTGAACCCAGAAGTGGCTCAAAAAATCACGAAAACGTTACAAAATGGGGTGGGGCAATGGCAGAACAGAGTGTTTGCAGTCTTTTTCAGTCGTGTTTCACATATATGTGATTTCACTAAGCCGTGCAGTGCCTCGGAACGTAACCCCAATGTAAATGTAAAAATGTGAAGCAGGTTTGGAAATACTTTAATGTATTTATTAAGTGTCTTGTATTATGTATCCTGATCTTCTTTTCTGAAGAGTGCCCAGAGGGTGCTATCATAAAATCCAATGAAACCATATGTGATATGTAGTAATTAAAATGTGAGTTATAAAAACAGCACTACCTGTATGTAATTATCCGCTTCCAAATGCGTATACAGTACAAATAAAAATGTCTTCAAATTCCTTTTGAAAATAATCAGGGAACTGCCAGACTTGACTTGGGAAGAAATTCCAGAGACAGAATGCCTCTCTCTTTCCTTTGCAACCTCCTAGCACCCACAGCAGTGATACTTCAAGAAGAGCTTCTCTCTCTGATCATAAACTGTGTGTTGGGACATACAGAGAAAGTCTTTGTATACTTAGAGCTTTGTATACCAATGTCAACACCTTGTATTACTGGCAGCTGGTGCAGTGCTGTCAGAATTGTTGCTGGCCCTCTGGCTGCTCTGCTCAACAGCTGAGCTGCCATATTCTGAACCAGCTGCAGCCTTGTGACTGTATAATATACAGTAGTTTAAGCCACTTGCTATATCTCAAGATTGAAACTCTGCCTCTGCCGGTTCCTACTCTTTCTACACCAAAGATTCTGTCAACTTTCAAAGGGATAGACAAGTTAATCTGTTGTAGCAGAGTTCTGTACTACCCTAAAGATTACACTTTTGTGAACTAGTACTTGTTTTGTCAGGTGCGTAAGGTGGCATCTTATGTTGGCAGTTGTAAATATGGAGAGCTTGTGTACTTTGGGATTAAAAACCTTTTAAAAGCCAAGGCAGTACAGCTGTCATTTTCTGTTCAGAGCCCTACAAAAGTGGAAGCTGGCCCAGCATATTCACAAAAGCAACCATTCATGGTAAATAAAATAACAAACAAATGTCATAACAAGAAAAATGGCATTATTTTGCATAAAGTGAAAGCTAACCTAAATCATAATGTAGTCTGTTTTTTATAATACTCTACTAGTTTCTGATATGCTATCTTGGCAGCCTCATGCTAGAGAATTCCACTGAAGAATGGCAGCCTTAGAATCAGCAGCAGAATGTCTTAGGAGAGTGAAATACTCTCTGCCATATTTTAGTATTTATTTGGGATGCAACAAAATACCACCAGTCTCCAGTTAAGTGTAAAATAGTGTTTTGTGGAAAGAGAGAGAACAAGTTTGAGTGATTTCACTGAAGGAAGAATTGGAACTAATATTCTGCTAGCAGAAGTGTTTATATCCTGCTTTAGGTGTTCAAAGCACTTCCCATACATCTTCAGTATTCAAGAGCCCTGTAGAGTTGGTAGTTTGCCATCCCTATATTGGCAGATGTGAGAGAATGCTGGCTTTTCAAAAGCCATTCAAAGAACAAGCTTGATTGATTATCAAAGCCAAGATTTGAAGCTGGTACATACACTATATTGGATATTAAAATGTTGGTGTCTCATTCTAGTACTATGACATTGAGGAACATCTGTAAAATATAGTCCCTAACAAGTTTATAATGTAGTGACTGCTTGTTTTGCAGGTATTTATGGAGCTGGCTGCCTTATTACAGAAGGCTCCCGTGGTGAAGGAGGCATTCTGATTAACAGTGAAGGTGAAAGGTTTATGGAGAGATATGCACCAGTTGCCAAAGATCTAGCTTCAAGAGATGTTGTGTGTCGTTCAATGACTATTGAGATCCGAGAAGGAAGGTAAGTCTGGTTTTCTGTAACTGCTACCTTTCAAATATGATTATAGAAGATGTGGTATTGCTCAGTTTGTAAACATTGACCAATCCAGTATCTTAAAGACTTGGTTCCCCAAATGTTGTTGAACCACAACCCCCATTATCTTGGACCATTTGCAGTGCTGACGGGGGATGGTGGATGGTTGTAGTCCAACAGCTTCTGGGAACCCAGGATTAAGGAAAGCTATCTTAAAGAATAATAGTATTTCACTCAGACCATATTGAACATGTCCTCCTGGCAATACAGTTCTTCCCAGGATTTAGGAGACAGGTGAGTGCGTACAAATGTAGGGATGTTTATGACCTACAGACTGGAAGAAGGGGGTGTAGGGCACATGGACAAGCCTCAGACTTGCTACCTCATATGAGACCTAATTGTAAGAAATGTGTTTTATTTATTTAAACTTTACGATCTGTTAGTAAATAGAAAGGGAAATGTGGGTTGAAAAAGATGGCTAGTTCCTGTCACCAAGAGAGCTGTTCTTGTTTTGCTTCCTATATAAGATGATGAATGACTTTAAAAGTTTGCCTCTAGATAGGACTGTGAAAATGAATGTGTTTATAACACTTTTTCTTTTAACATCAGAGGATGTGGGCCTGACAAAGACCACGTGTACTTGCAACTGCATCATTTGCCACCTCAGCAGTTAGCAACTCGTCTTCCTGGGATTTCAGAAACTGCTATGATATTTGCTGGTGTGGATGTTACCAAAGAACCCATTCCTGTTCTGCCCACTGTTCATTACAATATGGGAGGTATTCCTACAAACTACAAAGGACAGGTAATTTTCCAGAAGTAATATTCAAATAGGAAGTATTCTAAACTGAATATTGTGGGTGTTTTCTGCATACTGATTGATATAATTGTGAAGAAATAGCAACTTCACAGCCCACTTTGACAGGTGGACGGGTCTGCCTTCCTGTTAGTCACCTGACATTAGGTGATTAAAAGTTCAAGCTGTAGCTGCAAAGGGAGATTCTTCCTTTGTAGTCCTGGCTCTTCCTTCACATCTCCACACCAGGAATGCAAATGAAGAATTTGCAGGTATTCAGGGCTAACCAGGTCCACCTTTCCTGAGCATGATGTTTTGTGACATTTTCCCTTGTTAACGTAGGTTTGGTTAGCCCAAAATGGTCTGAATGCCAACCTCCAAGGCCTGGCAGACCTAATTTGGCCTGTGGTCTTTGGTTCTCCCTTCTCTCTCTGCTTTCTGCCATCACCACCTTCACTCCTTGTGTTAGCCAACAGCTTTTTAAAAATGACTACAAGAAAGTCAGTAGTAAAAATGGTGACAAAGACTGTGTGTATCCCACCCTCAAAACTGTGTAGCTCCTTTTGCTCCTACCTTTGCTGTGCTCTCACTAACTTCTGCATTGGGGAGACTTCTCTGTCCATGGAGGATCTCTGCATGGTTTTAGAACCCACTATAATCAGGGTTCTAAATCATGCAGGGATCTTTCTGCAGTGAGAAGTCTTCTCCACACATGAAGTTATGCTGAACATAACAGTGCCAGGAACAGGAGGAGCTGGGTGACTTTTGGAGTGGGGTAAATGCGTGGTCCCATTACCTCTGTCACCACATTTGCCCTCTTCATGTGAGCAGTGCGTGAATAGAGTCACTGTCATGCTTATATTGATTTCACACTTATTTTTAATGGCAGGTGATTACTCATGTAAATGGCAGAGATCAAATAGTACCTGGCTTGTATGCTTGTGGGGAAGCAGCCTCTGCCTCTGTACATGGCGCTAATCGTCTTGGAGCAAACTCACTCTTAGATTTGGTGGTCTTTGGCCGTGCGTGTGCTCTTAGCATTGCGGAATCCTGCAAACCTGGTAGGTCTCCTTGCTTGTTTCTCATTTCCCTCGAAAGGCTTTGAAAGGGCTGGGTACCTTTGAGCATTAGAGCCCAAACCAACATGCTCTCAACCAGCCCTTTAGTCAGGAGAGGTTGGTGCTGCTCTTTCAAGCAGGGGCACCTTCAAACAGCAGGGAGCGGCTGACCACTCTTTCTACATTTTCCTTCCCAGGGGAAAGGCTGAGGAATTGGGGCTTGCATGGAGAAGTGGGACTGGTAACAGCTTTTCACTTGACCAGCAAGGTCAAGAAACTCTATTAATGCCTATGAAAAAATATTTCCCTTCCTACCAAATTTATCAGAAGGGGCTGGGCAGGCATTGAGAATTTTACTAGGAAATAATGGAATTACTGATTGGCAATATATTCCTCTTGTTGCTTGCCTTCCCCCCTCACCTTGACTGCTATCTAATTTTTGTAGACTTAACTTTAGCTGAATCATGCTTGTGTCTACTCTTAATTAGGAGAACCAGTTCCGTCAATTAAACCAAATGCAGGTGAAGAATCTGTAGCAAATCTTGACAAACTGCGCTTTGCCAATGGAAGCATAAGAACTTCGGATCTGAGACTTAATATGCAAAAGGTATATAAAAGGTTTGCTTGGAGGCTAGGCTAATAACATGTAATGTGAATTGCTAAAACAGATATATAATGTTTTGACTTGAAAACTGGATTTCTGGCCTTTCTAAAATGATTTTCTTCTTTTTAAAATTTTGTGCTCTGGTATTTTCGAGATGGAGGGGCTGATTATCCATTCATGATCTAAAAGTTGGCAAACACCCATGAAACCTAGGTTGAAACTCCTGTTCAGGTGCAAAGCTTCCTAGGTGACCTTCCTTAACTTTCAGCTTAAGCTGCTTCACATGGTTGTAGTAAACTGTGCTCAGAATACAAACAGGATGTTCCTCTGCAAATGGAACCTGCTTCTACACTCCATCCCTAAGGGCTGTTGCACTTCTCAAGTTAAATTTGCTTTCATGTCCAGAACCTCAGCACTCTACTCCTTCCTTTTTATACATAGGTAGAGTTGCATTCAGAGTATTTCAGATTTATACAGATTATGAAAGATAGCAGGCTGGCTGTGTTGATATGTGTTAATGGTTACATATTGCAGCCCAGAGTAAATTCTCTTGGAAGTGATGGAGCCATTAAGAAATAGCCAGGGCAGCTTAGGCACCAGGGTGATTTAACCGAAGACAATGGTGTTACTGCACATGAGTATGGACTTGAGGGTTTGTAGAAAGTGATATGGGTGTATTCAAACAGATTTTGACAACTGAACATTCTGGCAGCTGTAGGAGGTTAATTTTTTCTTCGAATTTCCAATCAATGTATTGTTTCTCAATTTCTATTTATAGACAATGCAAACCCATGCTGCAGTGTTCCGTACAGGTCCTGTCTTACAGGAGGGTTGTGAGCAAATTAGCAGTCTCTATAACAGCATGGATGATTTGAAGACATTCGATAGAGGTAGACTGTCTCAATGTAGCATTGTAAGCTTTTCTTAGAGGTGTGCAAGTAAATGATTGTGGCATCTATCAGCATATGCAGTTCAGAGAACTTTGATGTTAAGAAATGTAACGTCAGTTTGACTTAAAAACAAGTACAGTGGTACCTCAGGTTACATACGCTTCAGGTTACAGGCTCCGCTAACCCAGAAATAGTGCTTCAGGATGAGAACAGAAATTGTGCTGCGGTGGCGCGGCGGCAGCAGGAGGCCCCATTAGCTAAAGTGGAATTTCACCAGGCTTTGTCTACATACTTAGAGGCCATCTCTGTAAATATAAGGTCTAATAATTAGCTTAAAAATTAGCTGGAACTTAATTTGTGCTCATATCTGTGCACTCAAATGCAATACATTCTGCCTTGTTGGAAGAGCTATTTTGTAAGGTGGTAAATCAGTCAGACAAATTATGTTACTCCATCTGATCACAGATGATAGGACCACATCTCCCCGTATGAACTGATTCAGACCCTGCGGTTATCATCTGAGGCCCTTTGTGTGCCTCTACCATTAGAGGTCTGGAGGGTGGCAACGCAAGAATGGGCCTTTTCCTCAGTGCCTCCCTGTTTGTGGAATGCTCTCTCCAGGAAGGCTTGCCTGGTGCCTTCATCACATATATTTAAGCACCGGTGGTACAGTTGAATTAATGACTTTTTTGTATTTCTGTCATTTCCCCCCTGATATTAGTGGGGAAGAGAGCAGAGGGGAGAGTGCTGCCCTTTTTCCTGTGATATTTTTTCACATTTTTAACTAGGAATATAGCACAGACTTCAGGCTCATGACACTGACACAATTGTTATAGTTTCTAAGCTGCATGCAAGACAGCTTTGCAGGCCATGACTCAAACAGTTTTATATGAGAAACCCACAGAGACATGTTTTCTCAGAAGCAAGTGTTCACTTCAGGATAGAGTGCATAGAATTGCAGCCTTGGTCTACAAGCAGAGTTGTGCTTTTGTCTGATTTGTATATTGGGACTGCTGAAATGCCCCTAACATTTCATTGTACCTTTAGGTATTGTCTGGAATACTGACTTGGTGGAGACTTTGGAACTACAAAATCTAATGCTCTGTGCTTTACAAACTATTTATGGTGCAGAGGCTCGGAAAGAGTCACGTGGTGCTCATGCTAGGGAGGATTTTAAGGTATGCACAACTTCTTTATGTATCATCTGTGGCCCACCCCTGCTCTCACCATCCCTGAACATTGATCATGTTGGCTGGGGAGGGGGAAAGAGGAACGGCATATGGAAATAGTGGCAACAGTTCCAGGAAGGTGCAGAATCCTGAGACAAATGGAGCTTTCCTCTTCTGAGCAGCCAGAGTGTGTTGAACAGTTCTCATTGAAACATATTGGGTATATATGTGTTGCTGCTACCCCTGGTACTCCCAACCTGATTTGGAAAGAAAAAAACCTTGAAAGGACTGCTGCTTTGTTGCAAGGACAAATCTTCCTGTGTGGTTTTAGGAGAAGCATTAGAATTTTCCTGTTTTATTCCACATCTAATGTCGGTATTGGAGAAGTATTCCAGTCTACAAATGCTTACATTTGTAGCAGCAGGTTACATGTGACTGCATATGTGCATATTAATCAGTGTGATACATTATTAGTGTTTGGGAAGATTAAGGGAGTTGGGTGGGCCAGGTTCAGAAACACTTGAGCTTTAAAGCAAAATTTGCGCATCTCTGCCCAGTCACACCCCAACTTCCATTTCGTTGCCAATGAGCCAATTTATTTTTAAAGCAGAATTGCACGTACCAACATGTTGAACTGGAGGTACCTCAGTAATTAATTTTGTAAGAAAGAAGCACAGCCTAAGTTGCTCCACAATCTCACGGAGATGTCTCTATCAGTGCCCTTTTTGACATCTCTTCTAAATGAGTGTTGTGGGTACTATCAGCACCTTTTAAAAATCAGAATTATTGGGCTTTCAGGACAGCACTTCCACATTTCAGTTGTTTATAATGCAGCTAAAATATTTAATCCAGGATCTCTCTATATAATAAAAGATAAGGCAATGCGTGTCCACAGACACAACAAAAAAGCTGGTTTCACTGAGGAGGTAATGAAAGCTAGAACCTAAGGAGTTGCACATTTGTAGAAGAATAGGTAGTGCTTCCATATTCATTTCTAGCTCTTCGAAATTCCTAAAGAAACTAGAATGTTCTTTAATATTTAAGGCTGTTTGGCACATGGCTGGTGTCATCTTCTGAGCAGAGCTTTGGGTTGTTGCCATTATCTCACTCTTACATTGTGTTGCTTAGGTAAGGATTGATGAATATGACTATTCCAAACCAATCCAAGGGCAGCAGAAGAAATCATTTGATCAGCACTGGAGAAAGCATACTCTCTCTTATGTAGATGTCAAGACTGGGAAGGTATGTGATTCCCCCCCCCCCCACCTTGGCCTTTGAAATTAGGAATCCTGTATATCCAGCATACTGCTTTTGGTAGTGTGGGACTTGTTTTCCAACTAAAAGAACTCAATTTAAAGAAATTTTGATTTCTCTTTTGGATTGTAATGAGGTTGATTAATTTTAAGTGCAAAATAATAAAGTTGTAGCTTGACTCTTGCTGTGCAGTCAGCTTTCTAACAAAGACAAACAACTGGTTTTTTTCAGGTTACTCTGGATTATAGGCCTGTAATCGACAAAACCCTCAATGAAGAAGACTGTGCAACAGTGCCACCAGCTATTCGTTCCTACTAGTGACTATCACTGAGTTCCTTGTAAGTTTCCTGGTACAGAAGTGAACATCATGCAGCTTACTACTAGACAACTGTAATGCATTAAGTTTGAGAGGATCTTCATTTGCAGCAGAATCCAGGAAGCTTAGTATACTGGCCCATTGCTTCATGCGTTAATATATCATGGCAATACAGAGCTCATGCAGCAAAGTAATCTCATATTGTCTCTGCTTGAGTTTGTAGGTTTCTCTAAGTAGCTGGAGCTCTGCACGCAATTCTTATGTATTACCTTTATTTTGACTGTGCAATTTTGTATTGACTTTCTTAGAGCGATACATTAAAAGAGTAAATGCAGTATGGTGATTAAGAGAAACAGCACCATTTATCCAATAGTTGGAAGTACTTACACCCATTGAAATGAAAGGGTTTAAGTGCACTTAACTATTGGATTGTGGTCTTAGAACTTTATAATTCTCTACATTTTACAGTTCACATTACTTATTTAAATCACAGTTGCTGCAACTATAACTTGTGAACAGTGTCAAGCCTAAACCAAATATCATAGCAGATCCATAACAGCTTGGTAGGACTTTTCTGTCTGTTGGCAGAATCCAGCTCTCTCTCCCTTAAATAGCTTTACCTAGGTGAATAATACACTGTTGAGAATTGAAAGTTGTATATCTGGCATTCTTTGTAAGGCATTCTTTGTTTGGAGTGCGTCTCTGAAAAGGGTCACAATGTATAGATGGATATTCTTTCAGATGCTTCAGTGCTGTCGTATCAGTATCGTCTGAAAAATCTGAAACAAAGTTTTCCTAACTGCTTTCTGATTTCATTGACAAGTGTGCATATTATGTATTTACTTTGTATTTGTAAAAATCCTGCACATTAAATAGGACAAGAATATAAGTACAGCGTGTGCCAGCACGGAAACAGTTCTATCAATTTCTCCATTAATGTTGTTCAACATGTGTGTGTTCTTGGATTTCACAGATTAATTTTTTGTAATTAGAATTTTAGCATATGCGGAGTAATTTCTTTCCAGAAGGCTTTTCTCCATGAGTAAGAATTCCAGATATCTTTAGTGCAAACATGCTTTTTATTCACCCCTGCCTCTCTGAAGATGTTTAAAAGGGGATGGAGTCCCCTTTTATGCAGAATTCAAGAACACCCCAGAAATAGTAGAACATAAATATTTTATACACACGTCTCTGGCTATACATGTCTTAGGTAAAGGTAAAGGGACCCCTCCTGACCACTAGGTCCAGTCGTGGCCAACTCTGGGTTGCGGTGCTCATCTCGCTTTATTGGCCGAGGGAGCCGGCGTGCAGCTTCCGGGTCATGTCGCCAGCATGACTAAGCTGCTTCTGGCGAACCAGAGCAGCGCTGTTTACCTTCCCGCCGGAGTGGTACCTATTTATCTACTTGCACTTTGATGTGCTTTCGAACTGCTAGGTTGGCAGGAGCAGGGATCAAGCAACGGGAGCTTACCCCATTGCGGGGATTCGAACTGCCGACCTTCTGATCGGCAAGTCCTAGGCTCTGTGGTTTAACCCACAGCGCCACCCGCGTCTTAGTTCACAAATAAAAGCTTAAAATACAAAAATTCATGGGGAAATTATGAAAAAAGAGGCTTAATTGTATAAATTCCCAATACAGCCCTGTATCGTGAAGTTTCTAATATTTGATGTTTTATTATACTTTTATATTTTGCTAGAAGCCACCCAGAGTGGCTGGGGAAACCCAGCCAGATGGGTGGGGTATAACAACAACAACAACAACAACAACAACAACAACAACAACTGTTTTTGTTAAAACTGCATACAACATATAAGTGAGGTTTGCTGTCCCTCTGGTATATACATCTAGGATGTACTGGAAAGTTTATCAAGCCCACTGACTGTTAGCCCTTTCTGCTGATTCACATCAGGAAAAATGGTACTGCCACACTCGGCTTTGAACACACTGCAAGTGAATATGAGGCTCTTGGTAGCACACCGTTGGTGGTTTGTTACTCCTTCCTGCTGAAGGTTTTGGGCTAAAAAGAGAATGAATACTAGAAGTGAATGGCTGGCTACACAGATTATGTCTTCAGAAAAGGCTTGCAATATTGTACCATGATGGACTACTGGCCAAAGAGAGGTTCCACACCACAAGGGCAGAGAAGAACATGCTTGACTGATTGGTTTGGTACCCTCCCAAACACACTTTCTGAGAGGCTTGCTCTGGAGAGAGAAAATGTTATGTTTATAAATGGAGCATTTGCACCTATCTTTTATTTAAGCTATTTATACTGCTTAATTAAAATTCAGAGTAAGACAATACCTTTTATGAAGATCCACCAAAATTGCACACTGTAGTGAGAGTTCCCCAGAACTTTTCCATCAGGCTGGATGTTACACAATGTTGGGTTGGTGGAGAAAGAGAAAATAGCTGGCTTTATGTTTAAGCGATAAAGCTGGGAGTTCTGTGCCACCTCTGCCTTGTGGCGTCCATGTTATCCCCAATACTCCTCAACATCTACATGAAACAGCTGGAGGAAGTCACTGAATATTTGGGATGTGTTGCCGTCAATATGCTCATAGCACACACCTTTACCTTTCTTTTCCACCTACAACTCCCAGGGAATCTGGGACACTTGTGAAACACCTGAAGGACCAGGTATACATCTTGGAACTGCTCTTGAACTCACTGCTGTCTGGAGAGGCACAGGTAGGGCAATAGCCAGTAGTGCAGCTCAGGCCCCATCTGGAGTGGTAAGACCTGGCCCTGGTCGCTCATGCTCTCCTTTCCTTCAGATTAGACTGCTGCAATGCCCTTTATGTGAGGCAGCCTCTGAAAGCAACCCAGAAACTAACTGGTGAAAAATACAACTGTTGGGATGCTAATGAGGGCCAGAAGGTTTGAACTCATTTCTGTTGTTGCATTGTATTTCTAGGCCCAACTCAATGCATTAGTATTAATCTGCAAGGCCCTAAACCAGGCTTCCTCAAGCTCGGTCCTCCAGATGTTTCTGGCCTACAACTCCCATGAACCCTAGCTAGGATGGTCAGGGATGATGGGAATTGTAGTCTCAAAACATCTGGAGGGCTAAGATTGAGGAAGCCTGCCCTAAACAGTTTGGGACTGGGTTACCTAAAGGACTGTTTGCTCCTTTATGACTCCCGCGGGTGCGCAATTAGCGCCAGTGCCTTCTGTCAAGAGTTTGAGTGTAATCATCGACGCCTCCCTTTCTATGGAGTTGCAGGTTGCAGCTACAACAAAGGCGGCATTTTTCCATCTCTGCCGTGCTAAGCAGTTGGTCCCTTACCTCTCTCACCCTGATCTCGCCACTGTGATCCATGCAACAGTCACCTCCAGGCTTGATTATTGTAATTCACTCCTTGAAGCTGACCCAGAAACTCCAGCGGGTGCAGAATGCCGCGGCGAGACTCCATATGGGGTCTTCGCCGCGGGATCACATTCATTCAGTGTTATACCAGCTTCACTGGCTCCCAGTGGAGTACAGGATCGGGTTTAAGGTCTAGTTTTAACCTTAAAAGCCCTATACGGCCTAGGACCCTCGCACCTACGGGACTGCCTCTCCTGGTATGCACCCACGGAGGACCTTATGGTCTGCAAATAACAACAGCTTGGAGATCCCAGGCCCCTGAGAGATCAGGCTGGCCCAGCCTAGTGGAACCCTCTGCCACAAGAGATCAGGGCCCTGTGCGATTTGACATCTTTCCGCAGGGCCTGTAAGACGGATTTGTTCCGCCAGGCCTTTGGTCAGGGCTCAGCCTGACTCCCCTTCTCTTTTTGTATAAGAACTAGTATGAAAGAGGCCTCCCAGCATTCTCACAGGCCCATATAAGAACAGCGTAAACAGTTAAGCCTAATGAACATTTACTGTTCCCAACCCTAATCCTGCGGAAAGCCATCTAATTAGATTTTAATTTGATCCTGGCTTATTTTTAGGAGGTAATTTTTGTTTGATTTTATACCAGTGTTATATATTTGATGGAAGCCGCCCTGAGCCCAGTCTTGGCCAGAGAGGGCGGGATACAAATAAAAGATGATGATGATGATGATGATGATTATTTATGTCATGTAAGATTGAGGTCCTACTTGATACGCTAGCTGGTAAGATCTGTTAGGTTCCAGTTGCTGAACACTCTTCCAGTTAACATTTGCTTGGCCCCTTCCATTCTGGCATTCAGTAAGTCCTTAAAATTATTTTTACCACTGCCCTTCCTTAAAATAGTTTTGGTAATCCAATTCAGTATCTCTCACGCACCTACTTCTTGTCTGTATTTACTCTGTGCTTCATACCCTGCCTAGGGTTCTGTTTTATTTATTTCTGGATATTGGTTTGAGAGCTTGGCTCTGAAAAGCAACCAGTGGAGCAAATAAAAATAAAATGGAAATAAAACCTGTGTGGGTCTCTGCCATAAGATGAAATATGGAAAGAGGCAGCAGACTCCCTTAAGAACAGGGCTGCAAATCTGTAGCCTGGACATAAACCCTGTTGAACTCAATTGTGATTTCCTGCTCAAACAGGCAAGCAATTGAACTGAAAAATAAGGACATGGTTGCTTATACAACAGCCTTTATTTTAATTTTATATTTCATAAAATTTATACACCACTTGATTGTAAAAAACAACAACCTCAAAGCAGTTTACAAAAAGATAAATCAAGAAAAAACAATACATTAAAACATACAAAAAGTTAAAATTACTAAAACATTAAACTACACCTCAAGCATCTGGGTAGACTTGCCTAAAAATGGATGCTTTCAGCAGGTGCCAAAAAGTGTTCAGTGAAGCGTACAGCGCTGGATTTCAATAGGCAGGGAGTTCCAAAGTGCAGGTGCTGCAAATGCAGATCTGGTATTATGTGGCACCTGCAGCAGTACCAGTTCTGCCAGTCAAAGTGGGCACATGGGGTAAGGTAGTTGATTAACTTTAGGCATAGTGAAGTTAAAATGCCCTTTTACTATTTTCTGCCATGTTGGGATCTGAACCCAACTACAAGTTATTATTTATTTAATTTGTTAGTTGCTTTATTATTATTGTTTATTGAATTTATTATTTATTGAATTTCCGGAGGTCTCAGGGCGGCTTTGTCTTGCCTGGGGAACCCAAAGTGATTTAACAAGCAGTTAGTTGCGAAACAGCTTCTGCATCTAGTACTTTCCCCCCTTTAATTACAGAAAAGAACTGGCAGCAATAGTAGTATAGGAAGCAAGAAAACCATAAACGGAAGGGGGGGGGGAACCTAAACTAAATAATGGCCCTTCCTTCAAATTCAAATATAACATACTCAGGAAGAATCACAGTTTTTGCAACAGGTGGCAGGAATTGGTAAAGGTAAAGGACCCCTGGACGGTTAAGTCCAGTCAAAGGCGATGATGGGGTTATGACACTCATCTCGTTTCAGGCTGAGGGAGACGGCATTTGTCCACAGACGGCTTTCTGGGTCATGTGGCCAGCAGGACTAAACCACTTCTGGTGCAACGAAACACCGTGAGGGCGCACCAGGGTGCACGGAAACGCTGTTTACCTTCCTGCCACAGCAGTATATCTATTTATCTACTTGCGCTGGTGTGCTTTTGAACAGCTCGGCTGCCAGAAGCTGGGCAGAAGAAGGAGAGCTCACATCTGTCACACACATTCGAGCTGCCCACCTTCTGATTGGGAAGCCCAGGAGGCCACAGCACCACCCGCATCCCAAAGAAGTGTTCCCTGACTGGGAATCGAACCCGCGGCGCAGTGGTGAGAGCGCCGAATCCTAAGCACTAGACCACCAGGGAATTTGACAGGCTGACAGCCAGGAGGAAGCGCAGCAGAAAAGCTGCGACAGTTGTTCCCGCGCCTGCTCATTGCAGCTGGCGCATCGCGCAGCCGCAGTTTCATTGGCTGTCCTCGTCGAGCCCGCCCCTTTTGCTTTTTTTTTTTTTTAAAGCCCTGCTCCGTTTCCTTGATTGGCTCGCTCAGGTAACATGGGGGCGGGCGAAACCCTCCTTCCTCCCACCCCATTGGCTGCGACTCCGCCCACTCCCCCTCCCCCTCCCCCCGCCCGCGGCGCCTCCCTCCGCAGCCTCCGCCATGTACCGCTCGCTCCGCTCCCTCCAGCGCCTGAGCTTCGCCAGGGGCGCCGCCGCCCACGCGCGCCAGAGGGGCCCGCCGACCTGCAGCCGCCACGCGCAGCCACGGAGGATGGTGAGCCGCGCCGCCGCCCCCCCCCCCGCTGCGCGCGCGCTCCAGGGAGAGGGAGGGAGGGAGGGAGGGAGGCGCAAGGGCGCCGAGAGGTGACCTTTGCCGGCCTCTGGCGGGACAGGCGCCTCCTGCGCGGCGGCTGAGGGAAAGAGGCGGCGGAGGATCGGGCCCCTTCCCGCCTCCCGCCTCAGGTTTCTCTCTCTCCACATATATAAATTTCAAAACTTCCGTGGCTTTTATTATTACTGCTTTCGCATTCCTGTCCCTTTTCTCCCTCCCAGGAGCTCCCCGTCATTTAGCCCCCGCAACAACCCTGTGAGGGAGGCCGGGCGGGATTCAAACCCGGGTCCGCGTCCTGGGCGAGGACAACATTTGACGGCCCCTCCCTCACATAGCCCTCATTTTCACAATAATTCATTTTGGTACAGCTGCTTTCTCAAACGGATCTGTTCAGTGTTGTTGTTTTGCGCCCCTTTGCCGCCCTGTGCGTGGGATCCGCCAGCAGCGTCCCAAATCCAGCGCTGCTCCCCTCCTTAGGATGCCAAGCTCTCTGAATTGGGAAGTGGCCCCTTAGGAAGAGGGAGGCTTGCCTCCAAGTAAAGATGAATATAAAAGTACCTTGTTTTTAAGGGCCTGCGGTGGTGGTGGCTGTTAAACACCCAAGGTTCACAACATAAAAACCCAAAACTACATTACGTGGTACAGTGATACCTCGGGTTACATACGCTTCAGGTTACAGGCTCCGCTAACCCAGAAATATTACCTCGGGTTAAGAACTTTGCTTCAGGATGAGAACAGAAATTGTGTTCTGGCGGCACAGCAGCAGGAGGCCCCATTAGCTAAAGTGGTGTTAAGAAGATTTTCAGGTTAAGAACAGACCTCCAGAAGGAATTAAGTTCTTAACCCGAGGTACCACTGTATGTATTTGTAACCTTTGTTTCTTAGGGAATGTGAGTGGGATTGGGCTGCATGAGTGTGAGCTGCTTCAAGTCTCACTTCATCTCACTACTACAAGAATATTTCTGGTGTTTGCTGGACCAAAGCGTCCATCACCCTCAACCTTTAGCCATGCTGGCAGTTGCAAGCAGGTCGGCTGCTCCTGCACCTGCTGCTTTGGGGCTGCTGGTCCTTCCCCTGCTGTGAAGTTCTTCCAGGCACAAACCTCTATTGTCCCTTGGCCCCAAGGCTGGTGGTTCACCCAAGTGAACCGTGACATTATTCTGGCCAGGAATGCAGTAGGGGTATGGGCTCCCTTAAAAAGCAAAGTATTCTGTACCCCCTTAAAAAGATACAGAAGCTCTGATTTTCCTCCCCTCCTCCCTATTTGTGGGGGTTTCTTCTGGTCACCTTCTGTGTTAATGGTAATGTTATAATTGCCTCTGAGCAACTTAACGTGAAGTAGGGTGAGCCCCTTAGGTGGTAGAACTAGGAAAAGTTCACTACTGTATATTAATATTCTGGTATGCCATGTAAACTGAAATATTTTATTAAAAACCAATTTAGTAAAGTACAGTTGTATTTATTTAATACTTATATTTTAAGATGAGAATACCATACATGGAATGAATGTTAAGGAAATGAAGCATAGAAAATTTAACATTCTGCTTTTAAGCAGAGCAGTGCATTCAATTTTTTATAATAATCTAAAAAAGTTAACTACAGCTTTGAAACTGCCCAGTTTGAATGGGGTTGTATCCATTCATTGTGTTAGGAATTAATTTTTGAAGTGATGTATTTCTGAAAATTGTTCCCCCCCCCCCCCCCCGCCACACAAGGTTTCCTACACTACATCACTGGGGACTGATAAGGCTAGATTCGACCTCTTGGCCACTGTTGCTCCAGCCAACTGTCAAATGAAATAACCGTTTTCATCAGTTCATCAGCATTTAATTCTTTTTGGCTATTTGTTTAGGCTGTGCATGCATACAGTTGTAGATGAGCACTTCCTGATAACTGTCCAGCAATAACATGTAACAATAACAGTAACAAATGCAGCAGTTGTTCCAGCGACTGAGTGACAGGTCACACTAGTTCTTGACATTTATTGAACATTATTTTCTGAGGGAGAGTTAGAAACTCATTACTGCATAACATTCTGATCTTCTAAGCTAAATAGGCTACTTAAGATGCTATTTTAAAAATCCCTTTACATTAACTTGGTTGTAGGAAATGGAGTCTTTTGAAAGTAATTCTCCAACCTCTGACACAATCACTCTGGACAAGTCTGTGGCTTGTGTCTCTTCCCTTTTCTTGATGTCTCTCCTCCACCCCAACACACATTCCCATGACTTAGTAATAGTGTGACATTTTCCCAAGGTTTCTGAAATAACAATATTGCATTTAGAAATGTGCCTTAAAACTGTGTGACTTTATAGCAGTGTTGAAGATATATCACTAAATATATGCTATGACACATTTACTATGGCTTAATATATTGAACATATATGATGAGTATTCTGTCACTACTATTCTGTTTCTTTAAAGCTAAGCTATATATCATAAATGAGCCAGAGATAACTCTTCCTTTGTTTGCAGTAAGAGGTCTGTTTCTCACTATCTGATACTAGTCCAGTATTGATTGATGTTTTTATTGTAGAGCAGTGAGAAAAATTATTATTTCCCAAAAAATAATGATTCAAAATCCTGCTAATTATTATTATTTAATTACAGTGGTACCTCGAGTTAAGTACTTAATTCGTTCCGGAGGTCCATTCTTAACGTGAAACTGTACTTAACCTGAAGCACCACTTTAGCTAATGGGGCCTTCTGCTGCTGCCGTGCTGCCGAAGCACAGTTTCTGTTCTCATCCTGAAGCAAAGTTCTTAACCTGAGGTACTATTTCTGGGTTAGCGGAGTCTGTAACCTGAAGCGTACCACTGTATTTGAAAGTTAAACTTACAACAATTGCATTTTCCAATAAACCTTGCTAATCTCATGTAATTTGTGATGCAATCTTTTACGTCACAACAGTTAATATTTAAAAGGCAAAAGTACAAATATGGTTAAGTTGTTTGACCTCTGAACTGTATCTTGGCAAAAAGGCACAATGGAGAAACATGTCTGTTTGGTATTGTTATCGGAGTTTGAGAACAGCAAATTGTAAGAACTTCATAGTAAAATCTGTGGCTGAGAGGTAAAACAATTCTACAAACCTATATGCATGATCAATTGTCCCTGTGAAAGTGTGTACTACTTGAGATAACCTGATCAGAATGGTCCATCCCAAAGACTGGTGGATCCAGCTGAATTTTGGACATCTCTATGGAATTTCTCTTCTTGTCATGCTTTCGACTTGTTCAGCCTGAGAAATGTGGACAGGATTTCTGGGTATGTGTTGTTGATCACATGATTTGCTTGAGCTTTCCTATCCTGCCTAACTAAAATGACTAGAGTGGAGCAGGATGTCTAGCGGAAATGATGCAAACCTTATTAAGTAACAGATCCCTGGGAAGAGAGATTGAGTTGTAGCTCTGTGTAGGGACTAGTGCTCTCCTAACAGCTCTCTGTTCATGTTTTATTTGTGGTCAAGGACAGTTTTTAACTCTTTCATTTGTACAGTTGTAAATTTTCAGAACATATTTTGTATAGCCAGCCATCCAGCTATATCTGTATCTTACTGTATTTGATTCCTTTGCTATGGTTTGTGGCTGACGCAAATAAAGATTTTATCTATCTCTCTGCACACTTAACAAAGTACATTTCCCAGGAATCAGAATTATTTGGGGGAAAGCCATTAAGGTTTAAAGTGATATGATACTGCTTTAAATATATAGAGCAGATGTGGCCTGCATATCATTAAATTAAAAAATATATATTTCTGAAGACTGAAAGAAAAATGTGCCCCACTTTCAAGGCTGTCTCCTGTACATAAGATTCTGTTACTGCTCAATTATTGTTCAAGCAGAATCACATTACTAGACATATTTTTTGGCAGAAATAAAATGTTCTAACGGTGAACTCTTCCATTACCTGGCTAGGATCCATAGAATTGTTTATGCGAGGCCCTTGCTCTTCTGTCCTAGGATAATTGCTGACTCCCCACCCCCTTTGAACCCATGATATAATCACCAACTACTTCTGAACCTCCCATCTGTTTCAAAATCAGATTCCCATGCAGCTGGGGAGGGTGCTTTTGGACTTTACATCTAAATACTTCCCTATTGGGCTCAGGGAACTAGTTTGATCACAGAACTCTGGCTCCTAGCAGCAGAAGTTTTCTTTTTGGTTCTGCTTCTGCCCATTGATCCACAGAATTTGAACCATGGTGTGTATTATGACCCTGGTGCCTTTTCTGATAAGATACTTTTAAAAACAGTAACTTTCTGGCATTCTGTGCTAACATTTAAGTGTTTCTATTGTTACTAGGAGAGCGGTCTCTTCATTTTAACTCTTGATTTTTTTTCCTTCCTCAGGCCAGTCAGGACTCATTTAGAATAGAATATGATACCTTTGGTGAACTCAAAGTTCCAAATGACAAGTATTACGGTGCACAGACTGTGAGATCCACAATGAATTTTAAGATTGGTGGAGCAACAGAACGGATGCCAGTGAGTAATTCAAAGTTGAATTTATTCTCTACAACAGGCGTGGGAGAGTCTCTGGCATGGGTCCCAACTTGGCTGGTGAGGCCATTTCCCCCTAACAATTCTCTCCTGCCCCACACCTAACATTATATGTGACATCAGGAGTGGGGCAGGTAGAAATGCCGCTGTCAAGGTAGAATTAGGTGCCTTAAAGTGCTTCCAATTGTTGCTTGGCAAAGGGGACTTGCTGTTAGTGCCGACCAGCCGACTGGCCCTTTCAGGAAGCTGGTTGCTACTGGCTACACTATGAAGTTCACCACTGAGAACTTCATAGCATGCCTGATCCCTGTGGGCTTCCTGTAAGAAGAGAAGAAGAAGAGATTGGTTTTGATGTCCCGCTTTATCACTACCCTAAGGAGTCTCAAAGCGGCTAACAATCTCCTTTCCCTTCCTCCCCCACAACAAACACTCTGTGAGGTGAGGCTGAGAGACTTCAGAGAAGTGTGACTAGCCCAAGGTCACCCAGCAGCTGCATGTGGAGGAGCAGGGATGCGAACCCGGTTCACCAGATTACGAGTCTACCGCTCTTAAACGCTGCACCACACTGGCTCTCCACACTGTAAGCACTCGGTGCTCTCAGGAAGCTCTCTCAGATCTGCACTTGCATCGCTACTGTAAGCACAAGGGGAAGCACCTGACATGATTATGGTATCAAGATGATTGACAGGTGGTATACCCTGGCCAGCTGTCATAATTATCGGTGAACTGTCAATCCTGTTTCTTGCCAGTGCTCTAAAAGCAAGCTTGGTGTCTCGTGCAGTATAATATCACTTAGAACTGAAAGAGGTTGATTTTTGACAAAAATCTTCTATTTTGAAAGTTGAGACTGATGGGGGAATGTGTTGCCCTAGTATGTTTTCTTACTGGTTAATATTGTTTTTTTGATTCACATATAACTGCAACAATTTTTGGTCCTATCAATAGAGTACAATGTGGAAAGTGATAAGAATGCCTGGCTGTATCAATTGGGCTTGTTTAGAAGGAAACAATGCAATTAAAATGGCTTCCTCTATTTTATATGCATGTACAATATCACCATTCTTATTTTTTAAAATCTTAGGTCCAAGTAATAAGAGCTTTTGGTATCCTAAAGCGAGCAGCTGCTGAAGTAAATCAGGATTATGGCCTGGAGCCAAAGATTGCCAATGCCATTGTGAAGGCAGCAGATGAGGTAATATTTTAATATAAAAGCTCTGCATAATTGAACCAGGATTGATGTACTGAATTCTTTGCAGATATTTTGTCTTCTCAAAATGATAATGCCTTCATCAGCCTGAGATGCAAATAATGTTCCCATGGTCCTTTTGCATTGGTCAGAATGTTTGGTGCTGCCCAATGTCAGTTGCATGATACTTGTCACAGACACTATGCAAAGTGGCAAAGAGTGAGGCAGGCTCTTTGAAACAGCTTTGTAACTAGTTAAAAAACTCTTGTCAGGCTCCTTCCAGTATCATTGTTTCGTGTAAACCTTCTTTGTGGTAGTTTAAATATTTTTTTGACTAGTACTTTCCTTATGCTAAAATTAGTCTGAAACAGTTAACACAGCAGAAAAACCTATCTAGATTGGATCATTCTTCTCATCCTGCTTTATTTAGGATATTTTGCAGAGGTATGTGATGATATAAGGTTTGCATGACTCCTTTGAGGAAGAAGCATGTAGTGGGGTGTAAACACACCTCATCACAGAAACTGAATGTTTTAAGTGTACAATATGGATTTTAAACCTAGAGCTTTAAAGGTTATTTAGTGTCTGTTCAATGTTATCTCCTTTAGTAGTTCAGTAGTGTTTCATATAAATTGATGGCACTGTAAAACAATGTGTAACAATGATAAATGTGTTTTTGTAGGTATCTGAAGGTAAATTGAACGATCATTTTCCTCTAGTGGTGTGGCAAACTGGATCTGGAACACAGACGAACATGAATGTTAATGAAGTCATCAGTAATAGAGCCATTGAGATACTGGGAGGTAAACTGGGGAGCAAGGACCCAGTGCATCCGAACGACCATGTTAATAAAAGCCAGGTCACTATGTGCTCCTTCCAAATATTCTTGCTGTGTGTTTACATTACATATTATCTACTAAAAGGTCAAAATATTTATTTTTCAAATAGGTTTTGTTTGCTTAGGTGCAAGGTGTTTCAAAGGGGGGAAATATCACTTCAGTTCTTGGCATGCTGCCAGCTACCAAAACATTTTTGAACAAAAATAAACTATGAAATGTGGCATCCGATCTTTAAAACTTATCATATGATTATTTGCTTGGGATGCTGAATTGCTCTTTGTGTTGTTGCATATAAACAGTGATAAGGGAATCACTAATCGATTGCTACATCCAAATGTCACATACTGTGTGTACATAAAATCATCCCCTTTTTACCTATATGGAATTTCTTTCCATTAACTGACCTATACTGTGTCAAGCTTGGGACTCTTACGATTTGTGTTCCTGATTTTGTTACTGCTTGTGGCATCATAAATAGGAGGATGTGTCCTTTTTACATGCTTTTGAGAGTTTTCCTACATTGAGCAGTCTAGGAACAGATAAATAGTAAAAGAGATGTTCAGATAACAAGCATCTTGTGTTTGCATCTTCTCAGAGCTCAAATGACACGTTTCCAACAGCAATGCATATTGCTGCTGCACAAGAAGTTCATGAAGTGCTGTTGCCGGGGCTGCAGAAGCTTCAGGATGCCCTTGATGCCAAATCAAAAGAATTTTCCAAAATTATTAAAATTGGGCGTACTCATACACAGGATGCAGTTCCCCTTACCCTTGGGCAGGTAAAAAAACATTTTGACATATTGTATGAAAGTTCTATTTATCTCTTGGAAGGAGTGGGGGGACTCATTGCAAACATTAACTTTGTTTCCAGTCAAAAGGCATATCTTTGACTAGTGATAAGTGGCTCATTTATGTTAAATTCTCACATGGAATGAGAATAATCTGGACAATAATATGACCTTGTTTGGCTATCCCTCTTTTTTTTCTCCTTTGAAGGAATTCAGTGCTTACGTGCAACAAGTCAAATATGGAATCACTAGGATCAAATCAGCCATGCCAAGGGTCTATGAGCTGGCAGCTGGTGGCACTGCTGTTGGCACAGGACTGAATACAAGAATTGGTTTCGCTGAGAAGGTGGCTGCTAAGGTGGCTGCACTTACAAGTAAGGGAGGACATGAAGGAAACTTCTGATAGCCTCTTAGAGAATTGAAATATAATTGTCAGAGGAAACAACAAAGCAAAAGAAATGGGAGAGTAACTGCCTTTTCTAGAAAGAAAAAGCAGTGCTATATTCTGTAGCCCCTTCTCTCCATGTTTCATCTACCTAAGCTTATTTGTACATTGGAGTTCTGCTGTACCAAAGGAAGCTGATGACTGGATTTATCAGCCTATTTCCTGCATCAACAAGGTTATGAACAGATAAAGCTTGAACTATATTCTTCAAATGGACCATCCAAAGATTTTCAACTGCTGGGGGAGGACATAGGAGCATTGGGATCTGAAGCACTGGAGGGTAATGGTCTAATTTTAGCAATACCTTCTTAACACCCCGGTTTCCAGCATTAGATTTAATATAGGTAATTAGATATTTTGTATTTAATAAATTGTTTTCTTTTGCCCATTAATTATTAGCCTGGGAGCCCTTGGAGATAAGAGTACCTAACTTTGTTTATAGATATCTGCCCAGAGCTGATTATAAAGTGAACGGTCGATATAAAATGTTTTTGTTTTTTAAGAGTACTTGAGCTATCAGTATGTGCATCAAATGCAAGAGTCGATGGATGGGATGCTCATGTATATATATATATATATATATATCATTCTTTCATTAGACTTGCCCTTCATTACTGCTCCAAACAAATTTGAAGCCCTTGCTGCTCATGATGCCCTGGTTGAACTGAGTGGGGCAATGAATACCGTGGCTTGCAGCCTGATGAAGATAGCTAATGACATCCGTTTCCTGGGTTCTGGACCTCGATCTGGTTTGGGGGAGCTAATCTTGCCTGAAAATGAACCTGGAAGCAGTATTATGCCAGGTACAATGTGGTTTTTGTTAATTTTGTGTTAATAAATAATGAGCTAGCATCTTTGACCATACATTTTAACGTACAACTTTACATATTTTTCAGTTTTTGCCTTCAAATATATATGTAAGCAGTACTGTTTTTTGCTGCCAGTTTATGGAAACGGGGTGGAGCAATCTGTACTGACACAAAAAATTATATATCAAGATCATTTGGAAAAACTGTGGTAACAGATTATTCATGAGTAGTAGATGATATTATTGTGTCTTCAAGAATTCTGGCAGATGTTCCAACATTTAGAACCATATCAGGCTTGTATTTTTGAACAATTTATTCTAGCTGCAGACTGCTAACATAACTTGCATGTTGCATAAATTGCTTGTATTTTTAGTGAATTCAAGTGAGGACTGATTTACATTTGGCAGGCACACAGTATTTTATCTTACGGTAATTGTTTTTCTCAAATTATTTTTCTCAAATTATTGCTGTAATTAGATCTGCCTTTGAAACCATGCCATTTGGAGCTATTTGCTTTCAGTAGAATCTTCAGTGTTCTATTATCTACATAAATGTGCCCCAGGTTCTGTATGATCACATCCAGAGTTGGGGGTTTTTTGGTACTAAATCTTTTAAATAATACTTTAGTAGCTCATTTGTAAGAGTTCCCTTTAAGAGAAGAAATGAATGGTTTTTTAAAAGTTGGAGAGATAGTAATTTGAGGTCTTTTCCTTCTCTTCTTTTCTCTCCCTCCCTGCTTTTTACAGGAAAAGTGAATCCTACTCAGTGTGAGGCCATAACCATGGTGGCAGCTCAGGTGATGGGGAATCATGTTGCTGTTACAGTAGGAGGCAGCTGTGGCCACTTTGAGCTGAACGTCTTTAAACCCATGATTGTACGTTTGAAGTTCTAATTACATGACGTAGATGTCATATTTTAGTGCATGGTTAGAGGGGCTTCGTAATTGTAATGAGTGGATAATTGAGTTTTGCTGGAGTCGCATCTTATGCACGAGCTCATTTTAATTTTGGGCCCTAGCATTGCATTACAGGAGAGGCTAGCCTGAAAGCCTTATCTTACCATTTAAAAGAAATGTTGGCTACTTCCATGGGATCCCCATGCCTGCATTGTTGACTTCCTCCCCTCCCAATCTTCCTTGGTTCTAGTGTGTGGATGAGTGGAAATGACCGCAGGCCTATGGATGTGGAAAGGGGGTCTTTCCTGTTGAACAAGTCTTAAATCCAGTGAATTCAAAGCCTCCCCTGCCACATCCCTAGAACTTCCCATGTTGGAACCTAATGCCAGCTACTGCCAGAGGAAATCCCTACTGGCACATGCCCACTGAGCTTTCCACAGGCGGAGGGGCGGATTTCTGCAGTAATGGCTGTGCTATGGGAGGGACACTTCCATGCAATCCTAACTCCTTTCAACTCTGTGGATCTGGGAGCTAGGGTTGTTCCAAAAAACTTACGGACATAAAAATTTAAAACTTGGTTATTATTTTGTCAAGCTGCAATTCTGGAGTCCTTGTCAAAAAAACCACAAACCAGTTGCTTTACTATAGGCTTCTTAAAATATCAGCTATTGAGATTCCATATCCAGTTGTGTTAAAAGGGTTAAATATTGCCGTCTTGACTTTTATTGAACAGAAAGTGAAAATGTAGTATAGCAGCTAGTCTTCTAAATCAGCACCTGTGATTTTTAATTGTATTTTAATATTTCATTTAGATTAAAAATGTGCTACACTCTGCACGACTCTTAGGAGATGCCTCTGTTTCTTTCACTGACAATTGCGTGATTGGAATACAAGCCAACACAGAGAGGATCAACAAACTAATGAGTGAGTCGCTCATGCTGGTGACTGCCCTTAATCCCCACATAGGTAAGTGTCTAACACATGCCAGTCATGACTCATGTGAAGTGCTTAAAGTGAATCTAGTTACCTGCTTGAGCAGATTTCCAGAGACCTGGAATGCTGGCCTTGGTACGTCTGTAACGGAAGGAGGGTAGGTTATGGTCCCATGGGAAATGTAAAGACTACACATAGAAATGTAATAAAAGGGGGAAGAGCATTAATTGTGCCACACTTCCCAGAGCTTTAGTTAACACAACTGTTTCACTATTTGAATTCTAATCTAACACCCAGATACTGATTGCAAAAAAGGAGAGGAACATAACAGCGTGCTGGCCTGAACATGAGAAGCTGCCATATAGCTAGTCAGACCTTCAGTCCATCTAGTTCAGTAATGGGCTACCCTGACTGGCAGTGGCTGCCTGAACCTGCATGAAGCTGATGCTCCACTGCTGAGCTATGACAGCTATTCTTGCTTAGAAGTAGCTGCAACATTAATATACAGTACTTTGTAATTGGTGTGATGTTGACTGCTCAGAGACAATCTCCATTTGGGAGTGGAGGCCCAAATGAATGTATTGATAGATAAAGGGCTGTCACTGAAATAGCAACGCTGTCTCAGGCTCTCTCCTCTTCCACTAGGGATTCAGTGTACAGTGTAGATGTCATTATGCTACAGGTTTCATTGTCTGCATTTTCATGAGCAGCTTCCACATGCTCCCAAGGACACAGAGTACAGTGGTACCTGGTTGTGCACGTGTCAGGTTATGAGCTGCACTAACCCAGAAATAGTGGCTCCCAGAGGCAAACTTTGCCCTGGGATGCAAGTGGAAATCGCATGCTGGAGGCGCACGTGCAGCGGGAGGCACGCTTTCGCTAATGGCGCCTCATGTTAAGAACAGTTTCAGGATAAGAACGGACCTCCGGAACAAATTAAGTTCGTAACCAGAGGTACCACTGTAGTAGCAGTTACTGTTAAGTTTAGAAAGCAGGTGACTTCGTCGTTTGGTTTCTCATTGATCTAAAAATTATCTCATATGACTTTTCCTTTTACATTATGTGTGTAAAGGCTGTTCATTAAACATAATAAATGGAACTGACTGACTTTTACATTAGGTTATGACAAGGCGGCAAAGATTGCCAAAACGGCACATAAAGAAGGGTCGACACTAAAAGAAACTGCTATCAAGCTCGGATTTCTAACATCAGAACAATTTGATCAGTGGGTAAAGCCAGAAGATATGTTGGGTCCTAAGTAACTGTGACAAATGTAGTACAAACAGAAAATAAATAAATTGTATAAAGTAAACAATTTTATCTGTTTCTGTTATGAAACCAGTTGCATTTTGTCTCTGAAGTGGTGGGGCTTTCTATGGTAGGTATGTAACTTTGTATGTACTTCAAATATCTTAATGAAAATGCATCTTGTTTACAGACAGCAGTGTTTTTAAAACAGTCCCTCAAATTATTGCAAAGTTGAATTTATAGGGCTGTTCGTATTCATAAAATCAATAACATGCTGAACTCAACATGTCTTTACTAAAAATATACACATTCATAAGCACCAGCACACAGCGGCAGTTAAGCGCAGTGGTTAAAACAGACACTCCTTAAAAAGCTGAATGATGCTCTGATGGTGTTTCCTGCTTGGCAGGGGGTTGGACTCGATGGCCCTTGTGGTCTCTTCCAACTCTATGATTCTATGTCCCCTACCCTTAGAAGACAGGCACCAACACTGTATAGCTTTGCTTTATCCTGAAACAAGTGTTGGTGCCTGATGAACCCATAAAGGGAGGGCATTCCACAAATGGGGCACCACCACAGAGAAGGCTCTTATCCTGCATCATTGTTATAAATGAACTTCATCTGCATAGAACTCAGAAGAGCTGCCTCCTCCTTCTCCAGGTTTGTTGCTGAGCTTCTACAATCAAGAGAGAGAACTATGTTTAACAATGTAAAGGTGCACTAGAAACCTGAATTGTATTTCATGTTTGCTGCAAGACAGTGATGAGCCAACCTGTGCTTTTGTCACTCATCTGCAGGACATTTACTCCATCACTGTGGGGGAGAGTGATCTCTTGGAAGATGGTGGTGGTAGTAGTTGGGAATACAATATTGGGAGAAGAACAGCACAATACAAAGCAGGTGGCAAGGGCCGCTCTGAATATCTGCAAAGCTCCACTGCAGCATTGTGAGAGCATACAAACTGCTTGATTCTGCTCCACTCTCTGGCAGCCATTTTGTGACTGGCGCTCACAGCTTTTTCAAATCCTGTAACACACCCACTGTTGAAAAAGACTGGTTTACTCCCTGTGACAAAGAGGCATATTAAACATTATTTGTGGAGAGAGTGGCTAGGAAAAGCCTCAACATAATACTACAAGCAAAGCTCGTCCAAAGAGGCTGAGAGAGAGGGTTCGCGACAGACACAAACTGGTCTGCTTGAGAGCCAGGGTGCCACAGTGCTTAAAGTGTCCAGCTCTGGCCTAGGGGAGACCAGGGTTCGAATGCCCCCCACACTCGGCCATCGTGAAGTTCGCTGGTTTTGCCCTTGGGCCACGGTCGCTTCCTTTTCTCAGCCCTAACCTACCTCACAGGGTTGTTGTGGAGGATTAAATGAGAAGGAAGGGGGGCAGAGAGAACCTTGAGCTCCTTGAAGAAAAACAGGCGGGATATCTTAATGCAATAAATAATATTAACAACAACATTCCTCGATCATTGCCAAACAGTCTCTCCCCCTTCCTCAGGTCGGATTCCCATAACAGAACTACGGTATTTCAATAGGGCACAACCCCGTCATTCTAGGGCTGTACAAGCAAACGGCAACAATAAATAAACAGTAAATAAATAAAGCATATATAGTGAATAATGTAAACAGAGGCCCCGCCCTCCGAGGCCCTTCCCCCGAGGGCAGGGCGGGCGCGTCGCTTCGTCTGCGCGAGGCTCCTTCCTTCCGCCTTTCCTTAAGGCGTCGCTTTCGATGACGTAAAGCATCACGTGGCATCCCTGTTTAGCCCTCTTCCGCGCTTGTGATTGGCGGGCGCCGCCGGTTGCTTCCGGGTTCGGTGTTGCTTTCGGCGGCGTCGCTCTTCCCGGAGGGGCCCCCACTGCGATCTTGCTCGTCTCGCCAAGATGAACCGCTTCTTCGGAAAGTCGAAGCCCAAGGCGCCGCCTCCCAACCTGACGGACTGCATCGGCACGGTGGGCGCCCTTGCTTCGGGGTGGGGGGGGCGGGGCTCCGTCCCGTTGCTATAGAAACCCAGCCTACAGCACCCCCCCCCCACCTCGGGGTCCTGCAGGAATGATGCGGAGCCTTCGCTTTGCCAGGCCTGACCATGGGGGGGGGGAGTGAGGGGGTAGAAAGTAGATCACGGCCCCCCCATCGCCAGTGGATCACCTGATCCCGACTGCTCCAGGATCTGAGCTTTCCAGAGGAATCGCAGAGCGCTGGAAGGGGTACCCAAAGGGAAGCCGCCCATTATTATTATTATTATTATTATTATTATTACTACTACTACTACTAATACATCTCTGCTATGCCTTGTCCCCCTTACAACACAACTTATGGGTAAAAATAAGGACAACTAAAAACAGAAAGAGAGAGAGAGAGAGAAGCATTAAAAAGCATTTAAACACACATACCCTGGCAGATTAACAACTTATTCTGCGAAGATTTCAGAAGGAGAGAGGGGGTCAGACTGTGCCTTGGCCAAAAGCTTGGCAGAACACCTCCGTCTTGCAGGCCCTGTGGAAAGATGTCAAATCCCGCAGGACCTTAGTCTCAAGGGCAGCCCCACGTAGAGTGAGTTACAGTAATCAAGCCTGGAGGTGACCGTCGCGTGGATCACAGTGGCTAGGTCAGGGCAAGAGAGGTAAGGAGCCAACTGCTTAGCTTGGCGGAGATGGAAAAATGCCACCTTTGTTGTAGCTGTAATCTGCGCCTCCATGGAAAGGGAGGTGTTGAAGATTTACTGTTCAAAGAGTAATCAATATCTCACTGGGCATATTCCTCCCCTTGGATGTGCCTATGTAGCTCTTTGGATCCAAGCCAAGATCATGGCAAAGGATGTTGCCTTGTTTACATATATAGCAACTAGTTTCTTTTAACGAGGTGAGTGAGCAGTGGTGGTCCCCGCATACCTCTTGCCCCAAGTGGCCTGTTATTGCATGTGTGGTACCATTGCATGGTAGGAGGATGCTTCCAAACATTACCTTGCCTGGCTAGAGAGAGTACTGATCCTTTTGTCATTCATAACTGAACTTTTTTTCCCTCTTCCTCATCTTTCCTTTTGCTAAAGGTGGATAGCAGAGCAGAGTCTATTGACAAGAAAATTTCCAGGCTTGATGCAGAACTGGTGAAATACAAAGATCAAATGAAGAAAATGAGGGAGGGGCCTGCAAAGGTAAGATGTGAACAATTTAGGGTGAGGCCACTCAAGCCATGTGACATGAAAACTAGTTTTCCAGGTTTTTAAAAATGTTGGTGAATGTCCACAATTGTTTTATTGTCTGAGGCCTGTGCCATGCAGGGCTTCAAGAAATACCTAATGTGTAAGACACACTGGGTGGCCATAGGCCAGTGGCATTCTCTCTGATTTACCTCACAAGGTGGTTTTCAGGATGAAAGGAAGTAGGTGGGAAAACAGAGGAAGGATGGGTTCAAATATATATATAAGTAAGTAATACTAGGGAGTTATTAGTTATTTAGCTTGCAAATTTTATTGGGTAGATTTCAGCATGAAGTACATTCTCATTTGTGCTTGTAAACCTCCTTGGATGTTGGTGTGGAAAGATAGTATATAAATCTTAAAAGTAAGCAATCTTGACTTTTTAAATGTTGCAAGTTAATCCTTGGCATTGACATCTTATTTTTACCTTTTCTCTAGAACATGGTAAAGCAGAAAGCCCTGAGAGTGTTGAAACAGAAGCGAATGTAAGTTTCATACTCTCTTCAACTTTATTTTTTGAAACGGAGTATTAATTTGAAAGGAGTGGAAACACATGCCCTTAACTTTTGGCTTCTCTTAGTTAACTAGACTACCATTGCCGCTACTCGACCATTCCCCAAGTTCTGTGGCTCATGCAGAGAATGTGGCAATAAGGAAGAGCAACCCCGCCAGCCCTAAGTTGCTATAATGGGGTGTTTCTCACACTGTGATGTTTCCTGGCTATAGTCACAGCCACCTACTTCCACTTCTAGCAGAGGCTGTGGCCTCAGTCCCAGCCAGCTGCACCATTGCCTGTTGGCAGAAAGAGAGAGAGAGATGTAAGTGGACACCAAGTTGGGGCATTGGGAGGAAACTCAAAATGCAGGAGCAGCCATGTTCCTTGGACATACGGAGGATAAGCAACCCATTTCACAGTTTTCAGCTTAACCTTCTTCCTTCACTGATTTGAAACTGGAGAATAAAGTTGTCTACAGTACAGTTGGTGTCACCTAGTAATATGACTGTCATAGTTAAAGGGCACATGCACTTAAAAAAACAATTTTTCCTTTCTTTGGGATCAAACTTCAGATTTCATACAGTGTTCTTGATCCACTGTCATGGAAAAAGGTGGGGTATAAATAAATATACAGTATAATAATAACAGTAATCTCTGGAATGGAGAACAGACAGCAGCTCTAGTTTGTGAGTTACCGTGACTCAGAGTCTGAAAGCTTTGTGTCTTGACCATAGGTATGAAAACCAACGAGATAACCTTGCTCAACAGTCTTTCAATATGGAGCAAGCCAATTATACCATCCAGTCTCTGAAAGATACAAAAACAACGGTAACTTTGGTTTTCATTTAAATTTTTACTTGCATTTATGTATGTGTTATAGTGGGTCTTAATATTTTACCTGGCTACTTCTCTAGGTTGATGCCATGAAACTGGGAGCGAAGGAAATGAAAAAGGCTTACAAGCAAGTAAAAATAGATCAGATTGAGGTAAGTTTCAGTGTTACATGAAAAATAATCACTGATGACTCTACAAGCATGTTTACACTTAAATCTGAATTAGAGAACCTTTTATAATGCCTCTCCCTCCCTCTGGAATGTGTCTTATTTTTATATCTGTCCCAAGGAATAAATATTATCAGTAGTATTTTGTATGAGCCAAACTGTTTTTGAGGCTAAAACTTTTTGTGAGCAAAAAAGAAAGGCAAAATGGATATCTGAACTGCATACCAGTCAAGTTAATTAAAAAGATTTTGTTCATTTTAGGCAAATAAATAGGACCTAATGAATGCTTACCATTGTTTCACAATCAAATAGACCTCTTACCTCCTGTCATTTGGATTTATATTTCATAATAAACTTCAGGACTTGCAAGACCAATTAGAAGATATGATGGAAGATGCTAGTGAAATTCAGGAAGCATTGGGTCGTAGTTATGGAACCCCCGAAATTGATGAGGAAGACTTGGAAGCAGGTGAGTTACAAATTAATTCTAACTGCAAAGCTAGGACGTAATGGGTTCAGGCAGATTATGCAGGCTCAATTCCAACATTGGTTAATCTAGGTTAAGGACGTTTTAACTTTTTTGATTTGCAAATCATTTGCAAACTGGAGAGACTGTTTGGGGCACTACATGCACACACCACAACTGTGTACACTCCCCTCTCTGTCAGCAAGTAGGGTTTGAAAAAAGTTTTCCCTTTTCTCCCCAGGCCTTTTTTTGTTGTTTGTGCACAGGGGATGGTCTTCCTGGAGGGTGTAGTTTGGGTAACAAATGTTAACCTTCCCTCCCTGGCTGCAACCTCCATGAAGATCATCCTCTGCAGTGATTCAGCTTGGAAAAAATGCTTTCCGTTGGCCACAATGCAAAACTGTTTTACAGACTAATTGCGTGATCCTTTCCTTGCCTTCCCTCCTGCAACCCTCACATTGTTCCTTCTCTATTGCGATTAGGTTTGTAGGCTTGATATATGCCTTCTGTTGTATCTTTTTTGGTGCGGAGGGAGACACATTTTCTGCAGGAGTGAATACTGTCCTCAGGAAGACTGCAGTTAGGCCTGGAAAAGTGTATTTTGTTAGCTAAAATATATGGCTTCCTTTAAACAACATATCAGCAGTCATTGGGTTGGGGGTGGGAAGAAGACCCTGCAGGAGCCTAGGAAGAACTTTGTTGGCACAGGTGTGCTCATGGGCACCTTGTTGGCGACCCCAGGATTAGTGTGATGTCCAAATTGATAAACCGGGTGCACCTGTGTCCCTTGTTACTGACTTTCAGGAAGAATCTCAAAACATTCCTGTCTACTAGGCAGTTGATGGCTGAAAGGCACTGTTCATGGCAACCCTGAGATTATCGGTTAAGGGAATCTTTAAAGTGTATTTTGTTTTAAGATGTTACATTATTGATCTTTTTGCTTTCCTGGGCTCCTTCAAGAGGGATATAAATTAAGTATTAGAGTTTATGCTATCTGAGGGCAATCTCTTCAGAAATGTTCATTTTATGTGCTGTACAATAGGTACTGAAATACTATTTCAAGTTCAGGGACAAGTTCAGCCACCCTCAGTTTTCCTGTTAGTGATAGACATTTTGTGTCCTAACAACAATTTTAGAGCTGGAGGCACTAGGTGATGAACTTCTAGCTGATGAGGATAGCTCCTATCTGGATGAAGCTGCATCTGTTCCATCAATTCCAGAAGGAACGCCAACTGAAGCAAAAAACAAAGTAAGTCTTCTTTCCCACCTCATATTATGCGCAATACATTTACAACAGCGTCACCAACATCAGACCCAATAGAATACAGTGCTTGGATAGGTTTATTGCCCTCATCCTTTTCTTTCTTTCTTTTTAATTATCTTGGGGGGGGGGGAATCAATATATTTATTAGGAAATATATCTGTATCTTCAGTACTAATAATTAAGCGGTATAAGTACAAAGGAACATTCGAAGCTGCATTATAATGCAAGTCAGGACATTGGTCCACCTAGCTCAGTATTGCTTACACTGGTTGCCAGCCGTTCTCAGGGGTGCAGGCAGGAATCTTTCCCAGCCTTAACTGGAGATACCAGACATTAAACCCTGGGACCTTTTGCATGCAAAACATGTGCTTTGAGTTATGGCCCTTTCCCAGGTAATGTATTTGATTGAACAGCTGTGGGCAGGGCAATAAGGCAAACAATGTTGGCAAACAATGTTGAAGAAAACTTAACTATGGTTTGGCATGTGGTTTTATGTTGTAAACTGCCCTGTGATCATCTTATGAAGGTTGGTATATAAATTTAATAAATAATCATTTTGCATGGTGTCGGAATTGAAAAATTAGGATTTGCAATCAGCCAGCAAGACAGAATGAGAACCCTGGTATGAAGTAAGTTTGCAAACCACAGTTTGTGGCTAGCTATAGTTTGGCACAGTGTTTGATTTGACAAGCTATCTATTGCCATCATGCCACCTCAAGGTTGCTGTACCATGGAAATAGGAGTAAACCCACAAAGCTGAGAGGCTGGAAAATAAAAGCAGACAGGTAGCTTGAAACCATGGTTTCCCTGGAAGCTCAAATCCTAGCTTGGGTTCTCAACTATGGTTAGTGCAGAGCAAAGTTCAGTGTTTGTTTAAATTGACCTTGTGCCTTAACCTTTTATGTTATGTACATTTTCTAAGTACCATTTGCTGCTTAATTTAAATTTATGACACAGTATAACACCCTGGTCCTGTATTCATATTACACCTTCACTGGGCAGACAAATGAGGCTGACTCTTTCTCCATTTATATATGAAAACAAAATGAAATATTTCTCTGGCTATCCTCAAACTAAATCTTGGTTGTATTATAGATAATCCTGTTAAATGGTGGTCTCTTGCCAGCTGTTGTCCTTCTACATTATCTTTGCCAAGCAAACATAATATCAGCCTTTGTTGCTAGCCTCCTTGAGTGTGTTAGAATGACAGTTGATGAAATATTAATAAACAAGTGGCTCCTGTGGTGTGGATGCACTGGTAGGTTCACTGTTTGCTGGTGCTGATATCTCAGGATATAGACAGTAAGATTAACATACATATTTTATATACTTTATACTATTAACCACAATTGTTTGCTTTTCCTCTCATAGGATGGTGTACTGGTGGATGAATTTGGATTGCCACAGATCCCTGCAACATAACTTCTCTAGCTCAGAAGGACTGCTGCTTTTCATCTTTCTTAAGAAGAATACCATGGGTGGTGCAGATAAAGCTTTCCAGTACCACTTGATATCACTACATAACAGAATGTAGAGTGAATGAGTGACAAATTCCCCTCCTTTTGAAGACATTTTATTACTAGCTTTTGTATTAACAGCAAGAAATTGGTACAACTCTTTCCTGCAGTGGGATCTGTTCACAAGTTCTGAAATTTGGCTTCATCACTCCTGTAGTGTTGTAGTATTATTCTGAAAATTACTTTGGGCTATTTATGGTTTTCTTTGATTTATATTTCTCCGGACTACAAAGGGCACTGTGATGGTATTTCTTAGACTAACTTTATTGTGCTTGCTTTAATCATGCATATTTTCTAATAATGCTACCATTTGCCATTTATTGTGGATATATTTGCTATAGCCCTTAAATGTAGCTGAGTAACAAATAGAAGCAAAGGAGATTACATTGTATAATCCATTTTGACCTAAATTATATACCGTTTAGGGTTGCTTGATCTCTATAGTGTTATTATTATTTTTTTAAGGTGCAGTTCCTTCTGTCTCAGTTATTGTTAAATATCAAGATGTCAACTTTTTGATGTCATTGGTCTCCAGCTGGTACAGGTGCTTGTGAAACTATGGTTTCTTCCATTTCTGCATGGGAACTATTTATGTGTTTCGGAATCCACAAATTTCAAAAAGCCTGAAGACCTTTGTCCCTCCCCATGTCTTAGTTTAAAAGCC
This sequence comes from Podarcis pityusensis, assembly GCF_964106645.2. NCBI lineage: Eukaryota > Metazoa > Chordata > Lepidosauria > Squamata > Lacertidae > Podarcis > Podarcis pityusensis. The sequence continues at coordinate 3,472,159 of NC_138038.1, read as the reverse complement.
TGGTCAGTAGCTCATTTTATTGGAGGGCCACTTTGAGGAGGGTGGGACAAGTCGGCCCCCAAGAGACAGTAAACCAGTCCCATTGTCAAAGCCACTACTCCCTCTGTGTACGTTGGTGTGGGTTGGCAGCTGGGACTTGGCCAGCTGCTAATACTCAAAGGGCTGGACCTGGCCAGGTAAAGGAAATAATCCACATTGCTATGTCACCTGCCATCTCTTCCTCATTAAGTTAAACAGGATACACTTGTCCAAAGTCAGTGTGAATAGGCTTCCACCCCAATGAGACAGTTTCTATTTGTGTAGTCCTTTTGTGTAGAAATTTGATGTTGCACTTTAATAAGTTCCATCTTGTGAAATGATGAATATGGATAATTCCCTGCAAGGGGTTGTTGCAGATGACTGTAGGGTGAGTGATGTCTTCAGCAGCCATGATGATTCGGGAAGGATTCCCTAAAAGGTAGCAAAGATTGACCGTGATTCCTTTAGGAAACTAGATAATGTTCAATAAAAACCAGTTGGCTGGCTGGCAATGGAGGTATCACAGGTAATAATCACATATGCGCCATAAAATGGTATGCTTATTTACCAAGACCGTTCCTGTTCAGAAATAAAACCGGTGAAGCTTTTTGTGACAGGGAAGCAGGGCAGGCACTGGGGGAAAGTGCTCATTCTACATTTCTGTGTGTCAGGCTGCTGTTAAAGGCACAAGAGCAGCACCAAACACACAACCCCCAAATTCTTCTGCATAGACAGGGAAAAGCTGTCTGAAATGTCATACTCCCTCTTTTGAACATGCTCAGGTTCAGAGATCTTCAGAGGGGAAGCCTCTGCCCTGCCACCTCACAGGCACACTCGGTGGGCATGTGGGAGAGGGCCTTCTCGGTGGTGGCTGCTCCCAGACTTTGGAACTCCCTCCCTGGAGAAGACAGTGCTCCCTCCTTGCTGTCCTTCCGCTGGCAGGTGAAGACCCCCTCGTTCCAACAGGCTGCTGGGAACCAACTGCTTCGAATGAAAGGGCTGGTGCTGTGCTGTTTTTGGTGGATTGTATGGTTTTAATAAAAAAAATTAATACTGTAGATAGATACACATTTAAGTTGTGTGCATTCAGCTTTACCTGTTTGGCAGAAAAACCTAAATGGCAGGTGTCTGGAGAAAAAGAATGGCAGTCTCACCTGCCAATATGTTTTGAATGTATGTGCACTCCTTGGAATGTAACCCCTGCGTAAGTCAAGAGTTGCCTGTAATCACAAAAATAATAGTGTACTGTAGAACCCCCTTGTTCCCAACAGGCTTTTAGGAACGGGCTGCTTCTAATGAAAGGGCTGGTACGCTGCTTTTGTTGTGATTGCCTGTTTTCAAATAGTTTTATATAGTTTTAATTCTGTTACACAGCTCAGGACTTCAATACCTCTGCATATGAACCAACCGGACCCCTGCACTTGTCATCCAAGGCCCATCTGTGTGTGCCCCCTCCACGAGACACGGGGGGGGGGGCAAAAATGGCCTTTTCTGTGGTGGCTCCTCATGGTGGACTGCTCTTCCCAGGGAGGCTCGCCTGGTGCCTTTGCTACATCTTCGGCCCAAAGTGAACACATTCCTCTTCCCCCAGGCCTGCAGCCATTGAACAGTCTGGCCTTTTAAATGGGGTGGGGAAGAGTGCTATGGTGATTTCTTGTAATTGCTTTATTGGGTTTTTTATTATACCATATGAATTACATTTTTAATGTTGCACACCGCCCTGTGATCTTCGCAAGAAGAGCAGTATATACATTGAATTAATAATACTGTAAAGGATGCTTGGGAAATAGTTTCCCATCCACCCCAAACATTTCTCAGCTGATCTTATTTTTAATCAGTACAACCGCCTTCGGCCCCTGTGAGGGGGGGGGCGGTATAAGAATAAAAACAAGACAATAATAAGAGGGAATAATAATAAATGATAATAAGAGATACTGAAAAGTAGGTAAATAAGCAAGCCAGCCAGCGGCGTCTATCCCTCTCTCGCCGGGCTCCGGCTGCTCCTCCTCCGCCTCCTCCGCCTCCTCCTTCCCCGGCCGGCAGCTTCCGGCGCCGGAGGGCGGCACTCGGCGCGGGCTCCGTGAGGGCGAAGCGGGGCATGGCGGTGCCCGGCGGCGGCGGGGGCTCGGCCCTGACGGTGACCGTCACCTACGGTGAGAGCGCGGGCGGAGAGGCCGGGGCTTCGGGCCTAGCGGGCGGAGGGAGCCCGGAGGCGAGCGGGGAAGGGGCGGCCTCCCCGTCCGCCCCGGCCCTTGCGCCCCCGCCAGCCGCTCCCTCCCCGTGGAAGGAGATGAGAGAGGCGGTGGAGGGGGGGGCGGCACACGCAGACGGGCCCCCCAGACGCCTTCGCGCCCCCGTCCATCCATCCCCCCCTGCAGTTGTGCATTCATGCCTCCATCCCCCCGTGCATTCATTCATACGTACATCCATCCATGCATTTGTACATCTACGTGTGCTTTCCTCCATACATACATACATAGCTTGACCCCATTCCTGAAACCCAGGAGGTTCCAAGGCCAGAGTGCCTCCGAGCATGTGTGAATGTGCACAGTATTGGGAACCTATGAGAAGAAGAACAACTGGCTCTTGCCGATTTCTGTGATGTCACAATCTACTTTGGCAGCCAGAGGTGTCATAGTTCCTCTGCTGTGATGTCAGTGGGTGCCTGGACAGCGGGGCAACTGATGACTCGGAGAGACTGTAGAGAGACTGAATTTTACCTCTGCAATGAGCTCAGCAGGGTGACCCTAAGCAAGCTGTTCTTGCCCTCTTCCCAAAATCTGTTTTACGGGGGTGGGGAGAGGATATTGAACTGAAGTTAGAGGATTATTTGCAAGTGCCACTGAAATTATATACAAATGGCTCAAGACATTCAAAGTCATTCTCTTGTATTATCAGCCACTATATATACATGTTTTTTTACTAGGAGTAAGGTCAGTAAGAGAACCTCTGCAGCACAATCTGATAAATGTGGGTAATGCAAGCTGGCTGTTCAGTGAATTCAGGGATGAGAAGGACCTTCAAAGGCCTGGAAACGATGCCTTATGAGGAACGGCTAAGGGAGCTGGGCATGTTTAGCCTGGAGAAGAGGAGGTTAAGGGGTGATATGATAGCCATGTTCAAATATATAAAAGGATGTCACATAGAGGAGGGAGAAAGGTTGTTTTCTGCTGCTCCAGAGAAGCGGACACAGAGCAATGGGTCCAAAGTACAAGAAAGAAGATTCCACCTAAACATTAGGAAGAACTTCCTGACAGTAAGAGCTGTTCGACAGTGGAATTTGCTGCCAAGGAGTGTGGTGGAGTCTCCTTCTTTGGAGGTCTTTAAGCAGAGGCTTGACAACCATATGTCAGGAGTGCTCTGATGGTGTTTCCTGCTTGGCAGGGGGTTGGACTCGGTGGCCCTTGTGGTCTCTTCCAACTCTATGATTCTATGATTCTATTCTATGATTCATGGCTCTACTGGGGTCAGTAATAAAGACTGGCCAGTGGATAACAGTCTTGTAGCAGGGGGAAGATGGCAATTTGAGGGATGCAGGCAAAGAAGAGACAGCCTTCTTTGTTGTTCTGGCTGCGGCTGATGGGGTTGTAGTTCAAAGGCATCAGGATGGCAAAGGCTGAGCCCCTGGGAGTGTACGCTAGGGGCCATATTCAACTAAGTCATCATACTCAGAATAGACCCACTGAAATCAATGGACACCCATTTATTTCAGTGGGCCTACTCTGAGTATGATTATGGTTGAACCTTTCATGTGTGAAGCTTTACCCCATTGCTTTATCTCCATGTTAGGTAAACTTTATTTGTTAAATACTTGCTTGTAAGACTAGTTTGCAGCACATATGGACTGAGCTAAACCCAGTTTGTAATCTGAATATATTTTCATTATGGTATTTTCAGGTAGCGAAAAACACAGTCTTCAGGTTGCTTCTCAAGAAGAAGACAGTCAGCCAACAGTACGTGATATGGCTCTTTTAATTGAACAAGTAACTGGAGTTCCAATTTCTTTTCAGAAACTGATATATAAAGGTAAGTAACGTTTTTATATTTGCAGCACAATCCTATGCATGGCGACTCAGAATTAGGCTCCACTGAGTTCAACAGGGCTTACTCTCGTGTGTATAGGATTACATGCAAAATATCAGTTAGAACTGGTCTTAAATAACCATATGCAATTGGGTGAGGATTTATTTTTGCTGAATAGCTATGTTAATTTCATCTCTTTTTAAAAATTGATTTATCTAGAGAACAGATCATGAATCAGTTAAAACTACAAAGTGAGTTTTATTTATCACATGCTGAAGTACGTGCATGTATTGTGAGAGAGAACAATTAATCACCAATATTCATTCTTCGGTTTTTCTTACTAATATATTTGCCCAGGCACTGTGTATTTCAGTCAAGCTTACACAACTTTTGGCTCATCAACCTGAACACAGCAGCCTACTAGGCATGTATGATATTTGGCACACCTCCCCTTTTTTACAGTTTCATGCATTACACAGGAGATATGAGAGGCTTGTTGAGCCCATGATAAAGAGCTATAATGGATGGTGGGCTCTGTTCACATTAATGGGTTACAGTGTGCTGGGTCAGTTTTAATGTTTCAAATTTATTATAGTGCATGTAGTTTGAAAAGGAACATGAATGGTATTACTGCTACACTAATTTCCGGGATTCTTGTAACCATTTTAAGGTATTAGGAACCTATGAGAGAAGAATAACTGGCTCTTGCCAATTGTTGAAATTTTATTTTATTTTATTAAACTGAGTATCAAAGTAACGCTAAAAACCTTTTCAGATGATTTCATTTGTCTTCTGTTTTTGTTTTGTTTTGAAAAAGTTTTGTTTTGTGCTTTCCTTTTAAAGAGAACTAAGCTGGATATTTTATCAAATAAATAGAGCCTCTTAAAAATTATGTTTAATGTTTAGAATGAGTACAGCCTGTTCCAGTATAAGCAGCTGATTCTCTGTGATGTCACAATATACTTTGGCAGTCTGGGGTGTCATAGCTCCTCTGCTGTGATGTCAGTGGGTGCTTGGACAGCTGGGCAACTGGCTCAGAGAGACCACAAAGACTTTCGAATGTGAATTTTGAAATCTATGAACAACTGTTGTTATGTCATTAAGGTGTGCCATAGGCTTCCAAGTGATACCTTGTATCAATAAGAACAACGGAGCATTTGTGGAGCCTTTTATGTTAATCAGGTGATGCTTTCAGCTTTATGCTGGTATAGGTGTATAAAAGGTATGCAAGTTGTTCCATATTTGTAAATGAACGTAAAACTGACTCTTCATTTTGTTTGCTGAAGTTTCCCAAAATAAATTTGTAGGTTTCTTTGTTTTTCCTCCTAGGAAAATCCCTGAAAGAAATGGAACAGCCTTTGGCAACATTTGGAGTTAAAAACGGTTGTAAAGTCATGCTGATTGGAAAAAGGGTAACTTTCATTTTATGAAGGCTGTCTCTCTCTCCCTCCCTCCCTCCCTCCCTCCCACCACACACAGAAACACACATGGATGAACATGTATCGTTGTGCTTCCTAATATGAGAAGTAATATTTCCCCCCCTTGGTATTCAATAAGACATTTGCTCACTTGCTATTTCTTCTCAAGCGCAGAGCACTTTCTCCTTGCTCTCTAGTAAGGAAAACTGACCATGCTTTTGTTTCCCCATTTTTTCACTTTTGGAGGGGGTAGTTTTATCCGATCCCTGGCTTGGATCCACTCTTTGCACTGCTGCACAGCCTCTTGCACAAGCATGAGCAGACAATGTCTCTCATGCCGCACTGAAATGTGTTACAGGATGAGAGGTGGTAAACAAGGAAGGCTGCAGCGCATAAACCCTCGTGGATCACAAAAAGATTTTGAAAAGGAGCTTGCACAAGCAGATGAACTTCTCTAGATTTAGTGTCAGCTATCCTGCAATACTCCTCCACTAATTTAGAAGCAGCTCTTCCACTCAAGTCCCTGATTTTAGTAGGACTTAGTGCCTAACTTGCTGTGGATTCTTTCCCCTTTTTCTAATGTCTTTTCTGCCTTCTGTCCTCTTTGTTCTTCCCATGTTGCTCTTCTTTTGTTCTGTTTATCTTAAAATGTATTATTTTGCCTTTAAAAAAATCGTTCACAGGGCAGTATGCAAAACATCTTCAAATAATGGAGCATTAATTAACCAATAAACTTGTTCTATTGTACTTGTTCCTACTCAATAAACTCTCTGTTCTCTACTGAAATATTTATATGCCTTGCATATCTGTGATAACTTCTCAAACAGAACAGGAAGGAACCCAAATCATCTAAATTGAGGTGGGGAACCTGTGCCCCCCCCCTTGATGTTGTTAGAGTACAACTCATATCATATTTGAACATGGGCCAGGCTGGCTGGAGCTGATTGAGTCCAGCAACATCTGGGAGACCACATATTCTTTACCTCTGATCTAAATAAACTTGCTTTTTGAAAAGGAACCCCTCCTTTTACTAACGATGCAACTTAAAATACATGCATCTTCCAAAATCTTAACTGTCTCTGTATGTTACTGCTTTGGATACTGTTTTCTTTTGCCGAAGAACATGAAATAATAACATCTAGGTACATATTAGTATTTGCCAACAGCAGTAACCATCTTTACTTGGTTGTACATCCATAGTGAGCCTATTGATTAAAAAAAAAAAAACACGAAGAAAATTGATAACTGTTAGAAGTAGAGAGAAGCGAGGGTGCTGAATGGAGTAATAGCAAGCTTCTAAATCTTTGTTAATGTATGCTAGAATAAATGTATCATAAATGTTAGGACTGATGTAAACCTGTGCCATCTTGTTCTAAATTACCCAGAATAGTCCAGAAGAAGAAACTGAATTAAAGAAATTGAAAGATTTGGAGAAATCTGTGGAACAAATAGCAAAAAAAATAGAAGATGTTAATAAAGAGCTTGGAGGTATTCAAAAAGTAAGATGATTTCTTATTTCAATAGTTTACCTAGGGTTATAATTTTTAATTGTTGATACTATATTTCCTAATTTAAATGAATTTACCTCAAAAGATCGGTCACCTATCTTGATATTTATTTTTCTTCTAGAAAAATGCTCTAGCTATTTCTTGACTCCTCTTTTAATCCTTCAAAATAATAAAGGGTGTATAATAGTATTTTGATAAACAACATGATAAATTATATTATCTAGATAAGATGTCTTCAGGTATGCTATGAATAAATTTTTATGAGAAATTACAATTTCCATACAGGGATTTCTAGCAAAGAATCTTCAAACTGAAGCTCTTAACCAGTTGGACAAGCGGATCAAGGGAACTGCTGAACAGTTTATGAAGATTCTGGAACAAATTGATGCCATTGTGAGTAAAGAATTATAGCAATAAGTTGTTGATCTCTGAAAGAACGTTTAGTTGTACTTTTAAGTAATATTGGCTTTGGAATAGTAGGCTTTCCTAGTCACTTAGTAGACACCAAATTAATGGCTTTTTAGGGCTTTTTATGAACCCGTTGTTTCCCCACTGTTAAATAGGTATCTCTGTTACACTGCCCATTTTCTGTAACACAAAAACAATAGTTCCATATACACATTCTGCATAAGGCATCCTATTATCATTTATCAAATTATTCACTGTATTCAGTTTACTAAGGCTCCCACTCCAGAAAAGCGATACAGCCGTCCCCCCACTCACGCAGGGGTTTGTGCATAAGGGAAATCACGTCAAGTGGGGAGCACCTTCTAAAAAGCCTCTAAATGCCTGTTTTCTCCTACTCTCCAGCTCTCCACACAACTCTCTCTCTCTCTTCAACTAGTTGAAGTTCTGGGGCTGGCTGGAGGACGCATGGGACAGCAGTGGCTGCTGCACTGCCCCATGTGTCAGCTGTTAGGTGGGGAGGCTGAGCAGCCTAAACAAAGCCCCACTGCACCTCAGGTCTCTTTGGGGCTTCCTCTGCCCTCACTGACGTCCTCTTCAGGCTCTGGAGAGGGCCTCTTTACGAGCCATGAGGACTCTCTAGCTCTCTCCCACCATTTCCTTGTATGATTCTATTTATTTATTTTCTGGCGCTGCACATATGCACAGTTGTGCGCGAGTAGAACACGTGTAAGTGGGGGTAAGCCTGTATACATACATAAGCCTGTAATACATCTTTAACTTTCACAAAGCCTCTTTAAATCCCACTAGCGTTGTCTGTTCATCACATATGCTTTTCAGATAATCTGTAAACTTTCCCCAGTCCTCGATGAACTGGTGATCCCATTGATATCTAATCTTCCCAGTCAGTTTATCCAGTTCTGCATAGTCCATAAGTTTCATTCTCCACTCTTCAAGGCACCTTTCAAAGCTGTGTAGATGAGCTGCTAGTGTTCTAAAGAAAAATAGCTTTCTTGCACATTTGGAACTTCTCATGTACTCCTCCAGACTAGCGCCCAAAACTTACAAATTCAAATGCAATTTGTCCTCATAGAAGCAAAACATTTTCTTCTATTTTGCTCACAAATGGCAGAAAAGACAAAGAAAAGTGAATCCTGTTTTTATTTATTTATTTTTAAATAAAACCTTTTTAAAAGTTGGAAGGACCATTTCATGCACAGTGATTTCCCCACACCAATATTGCTTCTCTGTAGGAAAGTATTTGCATTGTGTTTATCGTAACATCACAATTGGCAGAATGTATCTGTTTCACCAAAGGTATACATGATAGAAGTCTGCAGTGCATCACAGCTTCTTACCATGTACACATGCAGCAAAATAGGTACATAACATGTTCCTCATGAGTGTATCTGCTCTTTCTTGCACAGAAATATTAACTGAGTCTTAAGCTGTTATATTATAATGTGAGAGGTTTCCTTCTGCTAGGCTTGTGGGATTCTGGGTCCATTTGAAGTACAGTCTATTACACTGGCTCGGGCTTCAATAGCTTTAAGAGAACTAGGTTTTTGTCAGTGTATTGTAGGTCCATCTGTAACTACAAAATCAGATTGAGGTTTTCATTTATTACAGTATGCATGCTAAATATTAGCTCTTTTTGTCCACAAAGAAATTGGGAGATACTTTCCTTTAACTACTTATTTTTTACAAAACATTTGTAAAATGTTCCTAGACAGCTTACAAGTACAGTGGTACCTCTAGATACGAACGGGATCCGTTCCGGAGCCCCGTTCGCATCTAGAGGTAAACGTATCTAGCGACGGTACGTCTGCGCATGCACGCGCCGCTTTTCGCCGCTTCTGTGCATGCGCGTGACGTCATTTTGAGCATCTGCGCATGCGCAAGCAGCAAAACCCGGAAGTAACACGCTCTGTTACTTCCAGGTTGCCACGGAGCGCAACTCGAACACGCTCAACTTGAAGCAAATTTAACCCGAGGTATGACTGTAGATCAAATGTTTAAATGCCAAAACTTCCATTCCTTTTATCATTTCTTAGAATACATATTTTAGAACCTTATTTATAGGTTGCAAATCATTCATTCCTTTAGGTATTCAGGTAATTTTTATTCAGACTAGACCCACTGCAATTAATGTATCTTAGTCTTATTCATTAATTTCAATGGGTCTTCTCTGAATAAAAATTATCTGAATACCACACTGAAAGTCCTGATTAATTACATTCTAGCTCCAACAGAGCTAGGAGAATGAGATCAAACACTTTTGTGTTAATAGCCAGTCATTGTGTTCCTCATTTATACTTGAAGAACTTGTTTAAACATGCATTAGTAACTTTAGAAAAATGAACTGATGTGCTTATGCAACTTCATTAGCAGATACAAGGGGGTGTCTGTAAGACTGCTAAAATAAAGATGCACCTTTAAATAATCAGATAACTGGTTTTTGTAAGCTTTTCAAAATATTTTGGAGATGAAAATACTAGTTTTGTAACCTTTAAAAACCTATTTTCTCTTTCAAATATTGGACTAATTTATGTTCTGACCATTGAATAACTAAACCTAGAGATGTTATAAATTTATTACTTAGTTAACTAAATAGCCATTCTTCTTTTTTCTTCTAAAAGAGCCCAGCACAGCAAGCATCAAAATATTAAAAAAGAATAAAAACATATTTGAGATATTGTAAAACTAATTAGGAACCAGCTAAAAAACATTTCAAAGCACTTACAGCATCTAAAATCTTTAAGAGAGGGTAATGTGGGTTTTCCATAAAAATTTGAACTGGAAAATCTCTGAAAAAGTTACACTGCTCAACTGAAAAGGATGTGACTTAGTATTTTTATTTGACTTACATTGGTTAAAAAAAGGCCTTAAAAAAGTAATTCTGATTTTACATGCTGTGTAAAATCTGAAAAGTTTTTCCAGTAGCCTAAAGTAGTTGAAGTATTTGCTTAATCTGTACTTGGTGCAATTCAAAAAGATCACATTCTTCACTTGGAAATAATTTTTATTGGAATGTTTTAAGAAGGCATAGACCTTGGGAGTTGCATAATGCAATGTTTACCACAATAATTACCGTATTTTTTGCTCTATAAGACTCACTTTTTCCCTCCTAAAAAGTAAGGGAAAATGTGTGTGCGTCTTATGGAGCGAATGCAGGCTGCATAGCTATCCCAGAAGCCAGAACAGCAAGAGGGATTGCTGCTTTCACTGTGCAGCGATTCCTCTTGCTGTTCTGGCTTCTGAGATTCAGAATATTTTTTTTTCTTGTTTTCCTCCTCCAAAAACTAGGTGCGTCTTGTAGTCTGGTGCGTCTTATAGAGCAAAAAATACGATAATAATGCAGAGTTGTATGGAAGGGCACAAATTGGAAGATGAAATTGAAGTCCAAACAGATGAACCCATCCCAACATTTTAATATTTCATTATTACTAATGTAGCAGTCCTCTTCGTCACTACAATAGTTCTGTGATGTAGGCTAGTTATTCCCACTGTAAGATGGAGAACTGAGATTGACTTGCCTACAAACCATCCAGGGAGCCAGGCCTGAGTGAAAAAGGATTGCAATCTGGTCCAAGTCCAAAATATCTGTTGGACCACACTGGCCAATATGGATCATAAGAAGGTTCTACAACAACTATGTGAGATACAGCTTGATACAGATCAGGGAGAAATTGCCTTCCCACCCCTAAAAAAGCAGTGATCATAAAATTATAATTATAAAAGCAACAATACCCAGAAAATAAAAAGCAACAGGGACAGCACACTGAGAATAGATAAAACATTCAAGAATGCCTTTTGAAAAATTCATTAGAATAATAATGTTGTTAATTGAAGCCTGGAGATAAAGTGATCCGGCCTGATTTCTCAAGGCAGAGACTAGTTTCATAGCTTGGCCACAACCACCAAGATGCACCTCTGATGGTAGTGGGATGCAGGACCTCCTCTGGAGACTGAAGTGTGCAGACAGGTTCATATGGGTAGAGGGAGGCTCTTTAGATATCAAAGTCCCAAACCAGCTCTGAATTGAAACAGCCCATCTGAAAACATTCCAAATGAATAATGAACCAGGCTCCCTCTGCAAGATGTTGCTATCACCAAGCCCTTAAATTGCAGCTGGTGACAGGGTCTTGCACAAGCACCCCAAGCATTAAATTATCTTGATTGATGAACTTTATTTTAATTGAATATTCAAATGTTATTGTAACTCAAGGTGTATTGCTAACTTCACCTCTTAAAACCTTGAATAGTTGGACAACGTATTCCTGGAGAGGAGACGTAAGCTGACTTAAGGTAAAAAGGAAAGATGGTGAGATCTGATTTGAATGTTACTGTAATGTTTTTCTCACACCACCAACTCGGAGTTGGTGACGTTAAGATCTGTTTGGTGCTGTGATCCTGTGTTTGCCAGTTGCCTAGTGAATATGAGCTTTCAAAACACAGTCTTGGGGATCTTGTTGAGTGTTCACAACCAGGGCTATTTCTGAGCGGATTCCTTAAGTAACTGATGTGAAGCCTGTAGTTATGACAAAATTACAAATGTCATGTTCCAATCATATATATTATCTATCTATATAGAAGAGGCGTAAGGTGCCCTTCAAATATTCTTGGACCAGCTCTTATCAGCTCCTGTAAGCATAGCCAATGGTCAGGGAGTTTCTTTATTACCGTATTTTTTGCTCTATAAGACTCACTTTTTCCCTCCTAAAAAGTAAGGGGAAATGTGTGTGCTTCTTATGGAGCGAATGCAGGCTGCGCAGCTATCCCAGAAGCCAGAACAGCAAGAGGGATCGCTGCTTTCACTGCGCAGCAATCCCTCTTGCTGTTCTGGCTTCTGGGATTCAGAATATTTTTTTTCTTGTTTTCCTCCTCCAAAAACTAGGTGCGTATTGTGGTCTGGTGCGTCTTATAGAGCGAAAAATACGGTAATTGAATTTATATCCCACCCTTCCTTCGTGAGGAGCCCAGAGTTGTAGTCTGACAACACTCAGTGGGCCACAGGTTCCCCATCCGTGGTGCAATACTGACATGACAATTTGTTTCTCCCTATCATTTTTAACAAGTTTCCCTTGGTTCCCTGTAATGTACTTTTGAATTATCTGTGACAATTAAGTGAGCTTCTTGTATTACTTTGGAAATTCTTAATTGCGTTTTCCTCTTGCTCGGCACAGTGTTCCCTGCAAAATGCAGACCTTCCTCTTACAGAAGGTGAATTGTGTTTTAGAACTCTCCACTGAGGGAAACGTTTAACCTAACTAACACAGTCCCTATTTTCGGAATAGAATAAACTTGCCATAACACCATTTAGGTGGTTGGTTCAGAGGATACTTCTTGTCTGATGTATTGGTGGCTAAGAGTATGAGCCAGGAAATCACTGGTTCAAGTCTAGCCTCAGTCACAAAGTCACCAGGTGGACTTGGGCATGGAAGTGTCTCAGCTGTAGCCTCCATCAGCAGTATGGGATGATAGTACTCTAGGACATTGTATTGAGCACTTGAGAATCCTTGATATTTATCTATTTTATTTAAGGGCTGTATAACCTGCCCTTCAACAGGCTCCCAGGGTCTCTTACAAAAAGTTAGAATTACAGTGGCTGATATTCAATGTTCATTATACTCAGAGTAGACTCATTGAAATTAGTGAACTTTCCATTTCAGTGTGCCTGTTCTTAGTATGTTTAAACATTAAATATCACCCAAAAATTTTAAAACAACCACTTTGAAATAACCACAGTATGAAAGAGCTTTGTTATTTAAGTAATCTTTGTGCCCAAATACATTTGTGCAGTCAGTAGATTTTTCACCATATCAGTCTAATTTGGCAGACTGAAGTGTCCACTGAACCATTTTGTTCCACTGGGATAATACATCAATCCATAATTTTATGTCTCTTGCTTATCAATAGTATCTACCGTATATATACTGTGCACTAATAATTCTGTGCCAAGATAATTCTCATAATTCTGTGCCAAGATAATTCTCATAATTCTGTGCCAAGAAATCTGGGACCTGTATATATTTTAATATTTTTTTAATACCTTGTTTTTCATAATTCTGCTTTTTCCAGTTATGTGGTAGGTTAAGAACTATGCTTGCCCGTGATGCCTTGTGCTGACAGCTAAAAATCCATCCCAGTCCATCCTCTGATTTAGGTTTCAAAGTGTGGGGGTCATTTTCTCCATTCTTCACAATATTGGAGGCTAGCAGTATTTAGCGGAGAAGGACAGCTGAGAATTTAATACCTGGTGAAAATGTTCAAGTTGGTCAGGCATAATTGTAATATATATGTATGTATGTATGTATTTATGTATAGGCGATCGTTGTTGAAAACCTGTGTAACATAGATTTTAAATCCCAAATGAAAGGTCAATATTTCATCCATATTTGTTCATTCTGAAAAGTTGTTATTTAAAAAGGAACTCTCTGTGGAAATTACTGTGATGTGTCTGCACCATGATTTCTATAATTAGCTAACATTTCTGGGCCCATAACTGGGCTTAAGCAAAACTAAGGTGACACTAGTGTCAGCTTATATTCAAAAGAACCCTGTGTTTAGAGTTAAATGGTTATGGAAGCGGCATTCAAAATTAGCTTGTAAATGACAAGGAGGACATTTTTTGCATTTGAAATATATAGATTCAGGAGAGAAAGAATTAACACAAGAGTCTCCAGAGTGCAATGAACACAATTTGGGTGTGTAATAAATGGGTTGGATAGTTTTAGGGTCCGCCTACAGAATAAATTCAGGAGAAGGCATACTCCTCTGTCAAGTTTAACCAAGAGCCTCACATGTGGACCTGAATTCCACTGTCATAGCACTTTGTGTTGCTTGATGAGGGACTTGTGTGAAGAGGAACTTCGCATTCTGGTTTTTTGTTTGTCTGTTCTTTTGAAGGCTAGGTGGCAGCAGCTTCCAGTGGAAATGTTAAGAGCTCTAGTATCTATTGTAACTGAGTCTTTCATTTTGGTAAGCCTGCTTTGCAGATGCTATAACTGTTCAAATGGCCTAGGATTGCACATAACTTGTGAGAAGACACACAAAGTCATATCTATCTGCTCTGCAGATAGTGGGGAGGTGGGGAACGGGATCCAGCTGGCAGACAAGATAATCATCCCCCCAGCAGGCCAACTTTGACAGGTGGACAGTGCTACCCACTTGTCAGTTTCCTGACACCACAGTGGAATCATGTGTCCATTTTTTGACCACTGCAAAGCATTTTGCCAGTGCCACAATCAGCTGGTTATCAAAACTTGTGAAGGCAGATGTATGCCAAAGTGCATGACCTGATTTCAGGTTCTTGCGAAGCCCCTTGCACATCACTTTGTAGGTATGGTCAGTGCTGCTGCGTCACCTACATGGAAATGGCTGGTGTATAGAGTTGCTAGGCATGCAGCAAGTATAAACTAGCAGTGCCATTGGACTGAGTATCTAATGAATTTAGATTATATAGGTGATTGGTTCTGTTTAGGCTGTCATTAGAATTGTGCATTCTACTGAGGTACCTATTGCAAGAACTATATTTGGACATACAACTTTATATATTGCTTTTATAATTAGACACCATCCATTTTGTTTTGCCACAGACTCTCCCAGAAAACTTCAGTGACTGTAAACAGAAAAAGAAGGGGCTAGTGAAAAAAGTTCAGGTAAGTCCTGTACCAAGAGTAACTGTGTTCATCTGATTAGGAAGTGGAACTTCCAAGTTTCTTGAAAAATCACATGACCTCTGTTAAAATCTCAAAAACAAAACTCCAAACTTTCAATCATTTGATATGCATATAGACAATCTCATTAAGAAACAGAGAAATAATTTTAAAAAGCAAATAAGTATGTACATGTTTGTATCAAGAAGTGAAGAAAAAACAAGCATCGCCCTAGCTATGTGTTTATTACCATTTATATTGGTTACATTTCCCATGCAGGACCTTGGAAATGCATTTTAAATTTCAGAAAATATAAACAAAATAGTAGTCCAGAACAGCATGTAGTTTGACAAAAGCACCTAGAAGTCACATTGTTCATCAGTCTCAGGCTCTCTCCCACTCCTCAGAGGAGCATTTGGTAGTTGAACACCTGATCATCTCTTTTTTTTCCCCTTGCAGACTTTCTTGCAGATAGCAAACATTTATATTTGAATAGCTGAATGGCAACAATTTCATGGATTCCCAGTGTTAATCTACTGGTTCCTAAGTAGTCAAACTATTGCTTGCAAACTGGGAATGAGCCTTGGGAATGCATGTGTTCCCTTTCTGGTGTGTCTTAACCCTTCCTGTTCCTGTTTCTTTAACTGTGGTTTTGCATTACATTTGCACCATTGCCTAATTTTGGTAAACACTAATCATGCTCCCTCTCAACTGATTTAGAAGCCCACTATCAGTTTGTTTTTTTTTTTTTTAAATAATATTTATTAAGATTTTCAAAAATACAGAAAGTAAGAATTAAAATACATTCAGAACCTTCTTTTCATATATCCACTTTCTGGGACTCCCCCCTTCCCCCACCCCTACCATATTCCTTTTTCATGTTGTTGGCTCCACAAGCTCTCAGTTCTGATTAAAAACTTAATTTGTTTAGACCATTATTCGAATTTAAAATTTCTACACTCCTCATCAATACCCTTAATAAAAAGCAAAAAATTTCTTTCCCAGGGCCCACCCCATTTTTATTCCACAATTTCCCTTTTTTTTTAATAATAAAGACACCCCACATAATAAAAATATCAGAAATAAGAAATAAAAGATATAATAGATGAAACAAAGCCAGTTCAAAAAAAAAAGTTGACAAGCCTTTGGATTTTAGTTCTCCCCCCCTGTCCCCGGTTTAATTTCCCCCTGGCCACCAAACCATGTTATCCGCCTGGAATTCTTACAATCCATAAATCGCCTATTTCCCCCAACTCCTTGCTGGCTTTTTTTTTTTTTTTTTTTCTCCTTTCATAATTATTTTTAAAACACTTAACTTCAGATCTTTAATAAAGCTCCCCCCATTGTTCTTTCCAAATTGTAGTCCAGTTTCCTCTTGTTCCGCTGCTGAAACGTTCTAATTCAGAAACTTAGTAAGTCTGCAGGGATTATTGTTATTCAGGAACAAAAACTTGCGTTCAGTCCCTTCCTTTCTTCAATAGAAAATTCTATTGTCTCCTTTAGCTGAACACCCTGTAGACAAAATATTATTTCCGTTTTGCAGCTTTCCCAGAAGATAACCAGTCCTGTAAAATTCCAATGGTATTTTTCCACTTACGACCATCTTTGTAATGTCCCGAAACTCCTCTAGGGGGATTGTTGTAACTTTGTTTTCTCTAGTCCAAAAGTCCGATTGTTATCCATGTTTTCGCCATTTTGTATCCAAGTTTTAACAAGTTGTAGCAAATTGTAACAAATTTAGCCAGCAAAGTTCTCATAATAAAATCCTCTCTGCTTTCCGACTTTGACAGCTACTTTGACAGCTGTCAAAATCTCCGACTCTTTTCACCAGGCTCTCTCTTCAATCACCCCGGTTCCCAGGGGGGGGGGGTTACGTTTCTTCTCCCTCAATTCGTCCTCCAGCACAGTTCTTATAATTCCCCATCGTGGAATTCTTAGTTTTTATCAGCAATACAAATCTTTTTGGACCTTGGTTTCCCCGTCCTTGTCTTGGAAGGTTTACAATAGGGGGGGGGACTGACTTCCTTTTTGGATCCCCCCCCGCTCGTGTCCAATTCGAAAAGAAATTCTTTTTTTTCCTCCTTTTAAACCCAGTTTCCAAATTACTCACGGGTTGTTGTTAAAAAGTCCGAATTTTCAATGGAAGAAGTCAGCGCTCTCCGCCGGATGGCATGCGGCTGCGCTCGGCAGGGATAGCAGAGGACTCAAAGCACCACGCTTCTCCCCGGCACCCGATCCGTAGCCTTTAAAAAGGCTCCTTCACGAGTCGGGAGGGCGCTGGCGGTGCCAGCCGAGTCTCCATGTCCACGGCCCTCGTGGCCGTGGTTTTTAAGGGTCCCCGCATCGCCGGTGCGGTAGGACCCAGCCCCTGCCGAGCAGGCTCCCTCCGGAGCTCGGAGGGAGTCCGCCATTCGGCGATGGCGCCAACCCGGAAGTCTAGAAGCCCACTATCAGTTTGAACTCTTGGTCAAGATGGAAACCATGATTTTCAGATGTAAAACTATGGTTAAGAAGAACAGGAAGGGTGGGTTCAATTCAAATTAAAGAGGGTAAAAAAAGCTAGAGGGAGGGAGCACCCTTTCCTGAGGCTGGCTTCCAAATCGCAAACTGGTTATTGCTACACCAGATCTTAGGTATGTTTTATAGAAAGAGTTACTTGTGCCTATAATTCATAAACTAAGTTGTTCTTGCTGTCTTTCCTATATAAAAAAAATTACTATGCTTGGTTTTTAGATACCCTATTGCATTAAGCCTCATTGTCCTTAATTTTGCTTTTAGGGTTTCCTTGCACAGTGTGATACAGTGGAAGGCAGTATTGGTCAAGAAATTGATAAACTGCAGTTGAAGAACATGGCCCTGGCAGAATGAGGCATTATTTTAAGTAACTAGGAGAAATAATTGCTCTGTGAGCAAGAAGAAGAGTTTGCTCTTGATTTTGGAGCACCTGTTTAGTATTCAAAATTTTATTTTAAGCAGAGTCCAGTAATCCTGTTGCATGTTGACCATTGCTTACTGGTTGTCACGTGTTCTGCTTAGATGTAAAGCTCTTCTTTCCAAAAAAATAATACAACACATTCTGCTGTTTTTCTTGACTATATTTCAAAACATGCCTTTGTGTGATCATATTTGTTTCAGCTAAACTACATGTTGCTTTCCTTCATTAATCGTTCAGAGCAACTACTGTAACTATGATGCTGTTAAGTAAAATTGTATGTGTTCTCAGATGTAGGAAAGATTTAACCACCTGAGGTTTTATCTGTCTTACTTTCAAGATGCCTAAATTTGAATGTACTGTAAGATGTATTGTGCTTTTAACTAGTGGCTGAACATCGATAAGGTCCTTGATGGTCATTTTTACATATTTGTGATATATTGTGTATATGTTCTATGTTCTCTTTGGGTAATGGAGGACGTTCTGGAGCAGGAAATTCCCATCAGACTTCCTGTCTCCTACGGTGGGGGAGGGGGGCAGAGTTAGTCACATGAATGATGAATGTGGCACAACAGCCTCACAAGAGTTTGGCCTATGCCAGCTACTTGGTTAGCCGTGTGCTTCTCAGTTGTGGAGGCTGCTGAGCAAAACATTGATTCCCCTGTGCAGTAGCTCCCACCCCACCTATCCCAGAGTCTCTTCTCCATACAGCTAGCAAAGGCATGGAAATACACCAAAACCAAATCCTGAGGAGAATTATGGGTCCTGTAGTGCCTAGGTGCTTCACTTGCCTAGGGTGGTGAGGATAATGTGTACTGTTGTGTCAGTTTTACACATAGCTACCCATAGGAAGTCTCACCAACATGCAGGCAAGCAGCTTGGCATGTGTGCCTGGTCAGTGCAGGGAGGAAGCAACATAAGCAGCAACTGCTCAGGATGACCCCCTCCGCTGTCTGATGGTATCCATTGGAAAGGTTATGGTGTGGGGGGTCCCTTCTAATGCCCTCCAGCTGCTGGGCACCACAGGGGTCCACACCTTGACCACAAAGTGCACAACCCTGCAAAAATTCAGTTAGAGGGAAGAGGGTGTGATTGCTGGTGATTGCTTTCCTGCTGCATTAAGATGACAGACGGTGCTTTTCTCAACATTGCATGCTGCTGAATCAGGCTAAGCTAAGCAGCAGCAGGGGGCTGAGAACATTGGTGTAAGCAAAAAGTGGCAAGTTGTCTCACCTGCTTCTCACCCACCCCTCTGTAAGGAGATGAGGAAGCCCTTTCCATAGTGTAACCTGGTGTTAGAACCTATTACAAGCAAGGAGGAGGGAGAGCTCTCTGGGAAGAAGCCCAGAGAACCAGAGTCTATGTCTACCTCTTTCATTTGCCCCAGAGAATTTCCAAGCCCTGCTGCTCAAAGCAGTTATGAAGCCTAGAGGCGGCAAGTAGATGTTTGCAAGCGAGGGGAAGCCTGTGAAGGAATTTCTAGCTGGAACTCTGTGAATCTCAAATGAAAGGAAGAGGAGTGGGATTCTCCCACCCCTTTTAGCAAATCAACTCAGGAATGATCATGTTATACTACCTACCCGAGAGCTGTACGGAGACCTTTCCTTCCAAGAAAGGAAAGGGGTTGCAAGGGACTGAACAAATGAATTTGCCCTCTGCAAATTCCATGAGGCTTCTGCCATCTGTAATGTCCTCAGCAGCTTACTCTTCTTTTCACCAAGGCCTTAAATGTGGACGTACGAGTTCTTTCAGTTCTCCACCAGAGCAATGGGCTGAGTTGTCTTACTCAGATGCAAGTTTCAGCTCAGAAAGTTGGTCCAGTAGTCCAGGCTTCAACTAAATTCAAAGTAGCCACCCCCACCCCTTGCTGCCACTTGAGGAAAATCTTAAAAGATATAAAAACAAAAGATTAAAAGTTGTGCCTTCTACAGTACTTCAGTCTTACAACATCTTACTCAAATTAAAGTGGCCAAAGAGGGGGTGGCATTAGCAGCAGCAGCAGCAGTCTCCAGTCGCAAAGTGTTGGTCACACTCCTGGGGTCGGGGGCAATAGCAAATGGCAGGCTGTCACCAAAGGGAAAAGGATGTTGACAAAATTCTATCTGGTATAAGACTAGCATATTCCAGAGACTATCGGGTAAGGAAATGGTAAACAGCAGATATGTGCTTGATTTCCCCTCCCTTCCCCCTGGTTTGCTGGAGCTTCCTTCTCTCAGGACAGAGCTACCAGGAAAATATACCTGTTGCTAGCTGTTATCTCATTTCATGAACATCAGGGTGATAGAACCAGTACCATCCAAAGAGAACTTCTTTGGCATTTTATATATTTTACAATGCGAAAAAATATGGAAACTGGAGAGCCATTCTGGATCTCAAAACTCTTGAATAAACATCTAAATTGTAAGTGGAAACTTTTGAGATCTGTAACACACACACACTCAAAGCAAACAACTTTCTGTTCTCCACACTTCTTACAATGGCCAGCTCCACATGCCTGTTCTCCCACATTTTTGAAACAAAGCTGTGCTTCAGCCTTGGCTCCACCCAGAGACTGTTCACCAAGATCATGGTGTCAGTTGCAGCGAACCTCTGACTCTACTACCTGGAAGATACTATCAGATCTTAAGAGTGTGGGGACTGTGAGACAAGTGTGCAGTGTCTCCAAAGCCATGGTTTCCTTATAAAGAAGATAAAAATTGCTTCTTACAGTGAAGTGCCTGTCATACCTGAGAAGTCATCTTCAGCACTATTCAGTATAAATTGTTCCTGTTTCAAGAATGGTAGAAAAGGAGGGAGACACGACTCTGATCCATGAGACTAGGTTAACTCCTTTCCTAGTGTTCTGTCATTATTATTTTTTTAAAAAAAATTCCAGCAAGCTTTTAATTTCCCTACTTTTGTTTGCTTTAGGCTTGCGTTTCTGCTGTTTGTTAGTCATAATGTTTTACTGTGCATTCTAGAGAACAGTTCTGGTTTATTTCAATCGGTGCCAATATGCTAAATGTTTTTATACCTTTAGCTGCTTTGGGAATCTCCAATTGGGGAGGAAAAGCAGGTTACAAATATGAATAAAATGTGAGCCTCAGAATTGTACTCTTGCTACCAGGAGTTGCTAGAACACTCATGTCAACCAATGAGGTGCACCAGGAAGAAACACTACTACTGCAAGTAGGCTGAGGTCCACTCTCTCTCTATTGGAGGTGGAGCACATCAGGGAATATATTTAAATGCAAGGAAACCTGCCCCCTCCAATCCTCATCACAGACTTCTTTTGAAACTCCCTCAGGGCTGCCATATGAGGAAACCAGTCAAACCAATTCCTGCAGAATCAGTAACAGTTCTTTGGAGACACAGCAGAAATTAAATGTCAGGATTCTGCAACAACATTGAAAGTAACGCTATAGGCAAGAAAAAGACTCGTCATACTAAATCACAAACCCGGAAAAAAGAAATTGTAAATGCTAGGATGCTGAGCTGGAGAGATTATGGCCCAGGTCCAACTCTATGAATGTATGTGGCTGGGTCCAGAGACTGGTGGGGGGAATAATGTAGCTGTAGCAGATGCCTGTGAGCCTTTTTGTCTGAAGATTGAACTCTACATGAGCAGAACACAGGGTTCGGTGGCTCTTGTAGGGTTAATGAGGATGTACAGTGGTACCTCGCAAGACGAATGCCTCGCAAGACAAAAAACTCGCTAGACGAAAGGGTTTTTTGTTTTTTGAGCTGCTTCGCAAGACGATTTTCCCTATGGGCTTGCTTCGCAAGACGGAAACGTCTTGCAAGTTTGTTTCCTTTTTCTTAACACCGTTAATACAGTTGCGACTTGACTTCAAGGAGCAACTCATAGAACGCGGTGTGGTAGCCTTTTTTGAGGTTTTTAAAGACTTTGGTGATTTTTGAAGCTTTTCCAAAACTTTCCCGACACCGTGCTTCGCAAGACGAAAAAAATCGCAAGACGACAAAACTCGCGGAACGAATTAATTTCGTCTTGCGAGGCACCACTGTATATGAAACTCCTCAACCTGTTCAAAGAACAAAAACAACTGATAAGAAATTGTTGTTAAACTCAGTGGTACCTTTCAGTAAACATGCCTGGGATAAGGCAACTAATTAGCCTGCTCTTAATTAACAAAATGTGTATATAAACCAATTGATTGTAAGAAAATGTCAATGCAGTTTACAGAAATATAAAACATTAGCACGTTCAAGTTTAAAAATTACTGTATATAAAAATTTTCCAAGGTATTATTAAAACCAACAGTAGCTAAAAAGAAATATAACAGATGTACCTTCTGTTTTAAGTAATCTTATGAATGTATCCAAAGAAAAGAAAAGCTTGGAAGCCTGTGAGCCCTCAAGATTTTCTTTCTTGGGAGAAAATTTATTTTGAAAATCAGTGATGATTACACATTCTAAAACTACAGCCAGCTTCATGTTTGCTTTGGTAGCACATATACTAGTGATGCTTTTTCAAAACAAATTAAAACACAACAGTTTCGGTCTATTGTATGTATTGCATTTTAACTGGCATATTTCTTTTTAAATATGTAAAGAGTGTTGTTCATCACTTGGGGGGTGGCGATCATTGGGCCAACCCTTTCCCTGGTATCTATATATAAAACTACAATATCATACCATACTATATGCAGGAGGCAGGCTTCAGCTATTCCTTGCACCTAAACTACTCTGAAAAAAATCTGGTCTGTACTGCAATCAGATGAGGTCATTATTATTATAAATTACTATTAGGTTGCAACAATAAGTAGGGGAAAACCATTATAGGTCAAACATTCTCATCCAAAAAAAGAAGTGAAAAGGGTAGAATAAAAAAAGGAAAGGACATATGAAGAGGGGAGAGAGACTACATAATGATGAAACTTTATAATACCAGGAATTATTTAAAAGGAAAAATGTTCATCATTTACTTTGTTGTTCCAAAAATGTAGAAACAAGGGCACGCCTCTTAATAAATCTGGTTTTCTTGATCGTTAACTCTTGCATTTTTCTCGCATGCAAGTTTAACCATTAAGTTAGTTTGCAAAGCTTTCCTTAAGCAATCAGTTATGGTGAGGGGAATATTTATTTCTCTTAGTGGCAATGCAGTTGTTTTTGCTGACATTAGCAGTGCAGTCATCAGCTGTAAATCATCATTAATTATTTCAGAATGAGTAGTTTCAGAGTTTCTTGAGAGATCAATAATTCCAGACCACAAACCCAGCTTCAGGGCCTATCCATGCATTGCCAGGAGACATTCATTATTATTCATTTCATGTCTATACTGCTTTATTTTTTTTAAAACAACCTCAAAAGATATTTACAACCTACATTAAAACATTAAATAAAGCAATCTAGAATGAAACATTTGTTGTTGTTTAGTCGTGCCCCACTCTTCGTGACCCCCTGGACCAGAGCACGCCAGGCACTCCTGTCTTCCACTGCCTCCCGCAGTTTGGTCAAACTCATGCTGGTAGCTTCGAGAACACTGTCCCACCATCTCATCCTCTGCCGTCCCCTTCTCCTTGTGCCCTCCATCTTTCCCAGCATCAGGGTCTTTTCCAGGGAGTCTTCTCTTCTCATGAGGTGGCCAAAGTCTTGGAGCCTCAGCTTCAGGATCTGTCCTTCCAGTGAGCACTCAGGGCTGATTTCCTTCAGAATGGATAGGTTTGATCTTCTTGCAGTCCATGGGACTCTCCAGAGTCTCCTCCAGCACCATAATTCAAAAGCATCCATTCTTCGGCGATCAGCCTTCTTTATGAAACAGTAATGAAACATTACTGAAGACAAACAAAATTTACCATTCAAAGCAACATAGCAGGAAACTAAAATATGAAATATTTTATTTTTAAAAAATTACTGTACAAAGGACACCCACAGAATGCACATTCAACGCAGCTAAGCTAACCAAAAAATGATTCAAAAAGAAACACCGCTAAAGGAAGCCAAATACAAAAATATGCATTTAAAACAGTATCATTAACAAGAGAACCTTCTCCCACGCCCAAGACTTCTCTCTGACACTATTTCCGGGGAGCGTCTCAAAAAGGGCGTCCGAAGGAACAAGGAAGTCCCGCCTCCAGTCACTCAACCGGCTGCTCCGCTTCTTCCGGCCTCCTTGGCGGGGAGAGAGTGACGCCAGGTCTTCGCGACGAGCGAGGCTGGATGACGCGCTTCCCGGCGCGCCCGCTTCCTCCGCGGCGGCCATGGCGGCTTCGGGTCCGGCGGCCGGGAGGCCTCGGGGGCGGCCGGCGGCGGCCTCGGTGGGGCAGGAGGAGCTGCGGCGGCTGATGCGGGCCAAGCAGCGCGAGGCGGCGGCCGGGAAGAGGAAGAGGCTCGACTCGCCCTTCGCCAGATACCCTTCCTGCGCGCGGGGGTCTCCTGCTCTGGGCTCCCGTAGCAGCGCTGGGTGGAGACGGGGGACGAGGGGAGGCGGGGGCGGAAGGGCTTGGGAAAGATCTCTGCAGCCGCCACCCGCTCCCCTCCCGGTTCCCAGAGTGGGACCCAACGCGGCTTGCAAATAATACTAAGAACAGCTAGAAACATAGGAGGGAGACAGTTAAACATTGAGAGAATTAAGCTAAGTATGAATACAAAATACCTACTGAAACCCTGCAGATAATCACAGCAAGAAGAAGCATGGACCAACCCTTTCATTAGCAGCAGTCAGTTCCCAAGAAGAACCCCCCCCCCATAAAATCTCAGAACCAGGAGAGGTTCATTGTGAAGTCTTTCAGAGAGCTTCAGCCTAAGACATATTTGTTGTTCCATCAGTGATTATGATGTTACCCGGGTTGCCATACCCATTTCTGTGTCTCCTTCCCTCTCCCTAACTCGTGGAAACAAGCAGGGCTCAAGACCTGCAGCTGTAATAGATTGACGGGGGGGGGGGAGGTATGGGTTTGGTCCTGTCCCTTGTGAGGGGGCATTGCCAACTTCTTAGCCTCTATTTTCTCCATCCTCACTGCAGCTCCCAGTCTTGTTTGAAAGACTGGCTGCATAGTAGTTTATTTCATTTCTGTCTCACCTTTTTGTCATGGAGTTACATGATTCCCCCCCCCCATTTAATCCCCACAACAACCCTGTGGGGTAGTCTAGGCTGAGAGCGAGTGACAGCCCAAGGTCACCCAGTGAGCTTCATTGCCAAATGCAGATTCAAACCTTGGTCTCCCAGTTCCTAGTCTGACACTCTAACCACTACACCACATTGGCTTTTGTTTTTGGTATAAATGACCAAAATAAATTCATATTTCTTTAATGTGCCACCGAAACGCTTGTTCTTTGCGGAAGCAGACTAGCACAGCTACCCCTTTGGAAAATAAGCTCTTGCTGTATCTAAGTGTAATTTATATCTCAGTGGTAGCAAAGCAAAAAGTTGCTTTAAAAAAACTAAGTGTACAGGAATCATTGTTATGAAGCCAAGTCTCTTTAATAGCTTCACACATACAAATTTACATTTTACTTCTCACTTTTAAAAGCTATAATATGGTTTAATAATACATATTTTAGCCAAGTTTATGTTGCATGTTCAAAGCCCACAACTGCAGTTTTTAGAGGTGGGTTATTTTTATATTCATTTCCTTGATTCCAAATTCTACATATAACAGTTTGGGAAACTTAAGCTGCTCTCTCTGCAACATGCCTGTGAAGAGTGAACTGTTGTGGCAAACACATGTGCTTGGGAAGCAACACAAAGAGGTAAGAGACAGTTCTTTTTTTAAAAAAAGTAATGTGCTTACAATAATTGTTTCATGTGTTATGTTGCAAAGCTAAGACTAATAGTTCTTTTCTTAATTACCAATCTAGAAATTGAAATGCACAGACAATGTTAATGTGATTTTTTAGTACAATAATACATGAGATCTGATTATCTTACAAACTAGACATAATAGTGCCCCCCATTTTTCCCCATTTAAAACATTGACTTTTAAAAGGATTATTATAACAAAAATGCAAAATTGCTTCATATGCTAAATAGTCTAATTACATAAAAGTAACAATGTCTGTTGCCCCTTGTTGCAGGCTTTCTTGAATCTTTTTTGCTAATATTGCTAGTATTTTGTGGGAAATGCGCTACTTTGTGAAAAGAACTTAAATTCTTCTATGTTGTAATAGTTTATTCCTTGGGAATAAAGTACAGGTGCTCATCTGTTGATTTTAATCCCCACCCCTGCAGAAAGTTGAGCAGTTGAGAAATCTTAAACAATCTGTACCAGGTCCTATTCCTGACACCTCATCTTCTCTAAAGAGGAAAACAACCAACACAGAATCTCCAGAACTGAAGAAAGCCAAAGGTATGGAAATGTTAGGCTGTGCTTACTGACCTGGTCATTTTTCTACAGTTCTTCCCCGTTCCCCAGCTGTCTTGAAATCATTTGTGGATTAAATATTTTCCTTGGATGGTGTGTTTTATATAAAATTATATGAAGCTGTTAGGAGCAGTCTGTTGGAGATTTGGGGCACAGTTTGAGTCAGGAGATCTGTGCACAAGCTGAACCAGGACCTGGACACACTGGTGGTCTGCGTGAGGACTAATAAACTGAGGCTGACAAGGCAGACAAGTGGTTCCTGCAGCTGAAAATTGGCGATTTTGCCTCTTCTCGGTGCACTCTCTTTGAAGGGACAGGTACACAGTTAGCAGGTGTTGTTGGAACCACATTTGACCATGGATGCACATGTGGTCTCTATGGAGAAGAGTGCTAGTACAATTTGGCCACTGTGACACATGCATTGGTAACCTCACATTCTAGAATGTTGTAATGCAGTCTTTGTGGTTCTTCTTCCCTTCCAGCTGGTTCATAGGCTGCTGCTAGTGCAGAATGTCATGGACCAGGTGGTGAGTGGTGCTCTTTACTGAGCACATGCCATGCCCATACTAATGGGTCTACACTAGCTACCTGTCACCAAATCAATTTTAAGGAGTTGCTATTTAGAATCATAGAATCACAGAATCATAGAGTTGGAAGAGACCACAAGGGCCATCGAGTCCAACCCCCTGCCAAGCAGGAAACACCATCAGAGCACTCCTGACATATGGTTGTCAAGCCTCTGCTTAAAGACCTCCAAAGAAGGAGACTCCACCACACTCCTTGGCAGCAAATTCCACTGTCGAACAGCTCTTACTGTCAGGAAGTTCTTCCTAATGTTTAGGTGGAATCTTTACATATAAAGTCTGAAACAATTCCATACCAGCTTACCTGGAAGCCTGGTTAAGGACATTAAATGTTCTTTTTCACTGGGAGCATTAGTGTTGCAGAATGCACTCCCTGCTGAAATGCTAGAGGCCCTGTCTGCAATGCTATTTTGCTGGCTTTTGAAAATGATTATATTACACAGGCATTTTCCCAACCCAAGTCTCCTGTTTTAAGAGAAGTAATAGGATTTTTTAATTGAATATTTTAATTATGGATATTTATGTATTAATGTTTCTCTACTTTTTTCTAATTGCCTAGAAGCCTACTTTGACATTAAATATAAATGAATTAATAATCAATACAAGTAGTATTTGAGTACCCATAACATGAATGCCAGGCAGATTTGCTAATAATTATAAATTAGTTTTTGATGGGTACTTGCTAGGACAGAGAACAGATTGTGGTAAAATGCTGAAAGTAACCATTCATGGTTTCTAGTCAACTAGATGAGCCCTTGTATATTACACACTGTAGCTGCTGCTATGGTGCAGTGTTTAAAATGCTGAGTGTGTGTGTTTTGAATAAATGCACCCAAAGGGGGTGAATTTAATCTTGGTTAAAGGTCCTAGCCTTAGAGTGGAAGATTAAAGCTATGTTTAGGTAAACTACAGTTTTATGTGATTGGGAAGGCTACACAAAATTTCTTTTAACTGATTTTATATCTACTTTTTTTGTATTTTTCCTGTTGCCACATAAATTGCTTTTGTTTCTGATGTTTTTGATTGGTTTTATATTTGTTTTATGGTTCTCTTTTGTAGGCCATCTTGAAAACCTAGATTAATAAAATTATGTTTAATTTTAAAAAACACAATTTTACATAAGGAAATTTCAGCTGCTTGCAATGCCTGTGTTTCTTGGAGTAACTGTCCTATGAATTGTTCTTTTAACATACCATCACCTGACTGTAACCACTTTAACACTGGTCAAACCTTAGCTCAATTACCTGAAAAAACCCTGTTATATTGATCTATTATTATTTATTAAATTTGTATACCACCATTCATCCACAGTTCTAAAAGAGATGACAGTGCAATGTGGATGGAAGAAGGTGCTATTTTTCAATAGTTTTAAAGTTCTGACTTGGAGATGTCACTCTATCCATTTAAGACATATTTTAAGGCTGCATAATGTGGGTTGCTATGTCAGCAAAAAAGTAGCCTCCAAGGGATTCAATGACATTACAGTCATTGCGTCACAATCATTGGCATCATAAGTTTTTATCATCTCCTGCACTCAGAGGTAGAGTGTGTGCTGAGAGAGAGAGACTTGCCCAGGTTGTCCCCACTGAGTGGGGATTTGAACTTGGCTTACCTTAGTCACACGACTGATCCAGAGTTCTTCATGGGTCACTGCAGCTTGGGTGTGAAGTTCATCTTTGTGTTCTTTTTCTGTTTTAAATGTGACAGAACTCTGATAAAATGTTTTGCAGATTCAAGGGACCATCCGCAAACACTCTCTTCTGGGTAAGTTGAGATGGTTGTTATTAGCTCTGTTTTTACATTTTCTTTTTTCATAGTTATGGATATGAACAGGATGTTATATTTGTTATTCATTGCCTGAAGTTCTAACTGGTGCTGAGAAATTTGCTTTCAAACAGGGTGGTTTGAATGTTCCCATATGGCAATTGTTCAAATGCAGTGACTGACAACATTGTTTCCATTATACTACAGTTACTTCAGAGAAAATTATCTTATTTTGTGGGGAGTCCCAGATGGGGACACCCAAGGGAGGTGACCACCATGTGGAAAGCTGTTTGGGAAACACACATTTGGCATGGGGAATGTCTATTTAAGGGAGGAAAGTTTTGTTTTTGTTTTTTAAATCACCTTAGGTTAGGTGTACTTGAAATAATTGTCTTGATTCTGGCTTGTATTATGATGGAATGTTTTTAAGTTGTTGTGGAAAGCCAGCCAGATGGGTGGGGCATAAATAATAAAATTATTGTTATTGTTATTATTTCATTTTTTTAAGGCTGCCAGCAGATTTTTTTGGAAAAAATGAACAAGCAGAAGCAGAAAAGGCTTCTTGCAAAGCTTCAAGTGGTGGCTTATTACTTGGAGACTCTGAAGAGGAGGAGGAGGAGGAGGAAGAGGCAGAAGAGATGGCCAAAGAAATCCAGGACAACAGCAGCAAACCTCCTTTGTCGTCCACAGTGCAGCATACAGCAACACCAGCCCACCCTCTAAAAGTAGACACCACTGCTTTACCATCAGGTAACTCTGGGACTTTCTCTGCTGACTTTACAGTAAAAAAATATAGAGAGTTCCAAGGCCACTTCAGCTGACATGGTACAAATCAGAAGTTTTGCTTAACTTTACCTCTGAAGTTGTGTCATGTCCTCTTTTATGGCTCCGAAGTATTGCTGTGCCACATTAGGTAGGCTTATCCGTATATACTGCAGTGCGCTCCACGTGTGTCATACATGCATATTAGGTGGCTTCTCATGCCAAATGAAAACTAGCAATCATCTGCTATTGATGGTTGTAGATGTCCAGAATTCTGTTTCCAAGTGTGGCCAGCCAGATGCTTCTGAGGAACTCCAATATGGCATGGAGTTCTGTTCATTACTAGCATCTAGTATGCAGAGCCTCTGTGGTTCTCTCATAGTACAACAGCATAGCTGACCAATTCTGATATATACAATTCAAGGACTAGTACGGGGGTAGGCAACCTAAGACCCGGGGGCCGGATGCGGCCCAATTGCCTTCTCAATCCAGCCTGCGGACGGTCCGGGAATCAGCATGTTTTTACATGAGTAGAATATGTGCTTTTATTTAAAATGCATTTCTGGGTTATTTGTCGGGCATAGGAACAGTGGACCGGCCCATGGTTGAAAAAGGTTGCTGATCCCTGGACTAGTATGTGGTGATTTTTTAATACATGAGTCCCCAAATGGTATTATGAACAAGCAAACAGTTTATTTTATAGCTTAGTGTCTGTTATAGCTTTAGTCTACAAGGGGTGTAAATTTGGTGCTTTTCTAAAAAAGTGCACAGTTGCGACAAATTGAGCTTCAGTGCTACACTATTCAGGATTAGGATAGACCTCCTAATAAATTTTGTCTAGTCATTTTAAAGTAGTGGTCATCACCAACATGCAGCCCAGTCCTATGCATGCGTCCTCGGATATGTTTACTGAGTCCAGTGGGACTACTGCTAAGTTAAGTGTGCACAGTATTTCAATCTAAGCAGTGGTGAATCTTGTAAGTTAATCATTCTGTGAAGTATTTCCTTTTGTTGATACTTATATCAACTTTATTGGTTCATCACAAGGTCTGAGTGATCTCAGTTTTTCCCTCTCTGCTCATCGTTTGTGCAATTAATACATCCATTTTTAGTGACATGGGCTTTCAAATTGTGCATATTACACCGGCAGTGATTCTTTTCTCTATTGCAGACTATTCAGACAATAAAACTTTAGCTGCACCTTTAGTCTCCCATTCTGGCTCTATTCAGAAAGCAGAAATACAAGAAAAAGTTGTGGAAAGGTAAGCTAGCCAGTGTAAAGGTTTTCCTTCCTATTTAAATTTGTAATTAAATGTGTTTGGGTTCTCATAATTAATAATCCTCAGTATGCCTAGTATATTGGTACTTTTTTATAAAAAAGGTCACAGTCTGATGAGATGAACCAGTATTTTAACAGTGTTCGTAACTTAAACAATTAGGACACCATACATAATGGAGCTTTGAGAAAGCAGTATATTAGGAGAATGGTTTCTTGTATTTGTTTCCTTTATCTTTATTGGATCTTGGAGGTTTGGAAAAATTAAACTTATAGTGCCAATTGATATGGTTAGCTCAAAAGGGGTTCCTTCATTTCTCCTCAGCCTCAGGCCAGCGGGTGGGGAGCGCTAGTGGGCATTGCGTTGCTCGCTCTGTTCTCGGTGCAGATATCTGATCTGCTGTTTTGAAGGAGTTAAAACTAGTGCAGAATTGGCTCAAGACAAGCCATCACCTTAACATTTCAGGAAAGAAAACACTGCGGAGGCCTTGCCAGAGGGATTTTTTGATGATCCTGAAGTGGATGCAAAGGCAAGTGTGATTTGTTCCGATTTCAGCACATGTCAATTCTTTGAGGAATTAATTCAGCTAGTCAGCTAGCGATTACAGAAGCTGAATAAAAGATTTACATAATGATTGAAATGCTTTGTGGTATCCTTCTGTAAACGATTTGATTAACTTGCAGCAGTTTTGGTGTAGCAATTAGCACTGGCTTTCTCTAAGTTTGTGTTGAATATTGTCTGACATGAATCAAAAGTAGAGATGGGAAGGCCTGGGGAAAAACCGGGAAAATTGGGGGGGGGGGACACTGGTTTTATTTCCAATTTTTCTGGGGGTTTTCCCAGGCCTTCCCATCTCTAATCAAGAGTAATTGATCCTACTAGCCAGGATTCCTCATATGCAGTCAGATTTCCCTCTGCTGTTCTTGTAGGTGGTTGACAAATAGAGAGTGCAGTGAGACTGTTAATTAGCACACCTGTACACAGCTAGTTGAAATGTGATGTTTATTCTGTGATGCCCTAGATTTTGCAGAATTAATGGATGTGGGCCTGACAAAAGATGTAGCAAAGTTGGGAATAAATGTCCATGTAAAATGAAGGTAGACAGTGTATTGGGGCAATGTACAGATCAGCCTTTGCTTCTAAACTCTTAGAATAAATGCATAAAAAAATTTCAAAATGCACATCTATAATCCAGCCTTTCTGCCTTTAATTACCATCTTGCCTCTCCTGCCCCCGTCTCTTTCCAGCAGCCCATACAGATGTGCAGATACAGCTGGAGAGCTTTCTAAGCACTCACTTACTTTGCTTAGTTGCTAAGAGTCCCAGCCTCATCTCCAACAGAAACAGCTAGAATTTTTTTGGTTTGGGAGTAGCCAAAGCAGTATCTCTCTTGAGATCATTTCTCTCCAGAAACTTTTCCTTGGGAGACGTTCCTTTAGTATAGCTGAAGGAGCGTCTCCACCACCTTCATTCTGCCTGGACACTGTGAAGTCCTCCAAGGATCTTCTGGTGGTTCCCTCACTGCGAGAAGTGAAGTTACAGGGGGCCAGCAGGGGGCCTTCTCGGTAGTGGCACCCTCCCTCTGGGACACCCTCCTGTCAGATGTCAAGGAGATAAACAACTACACAACTTTTAGAGAACATCTGAAGGCAGCCCTGTTTAGGGAAGTTTTTTATGTTTGACGTTTTATTATGTTTTTATATTTTGCTGGAAGCCGCCTAGAGTGGCTGGAGAAACCCAGCCGGATGTATAAGTAATAAAATTATTATCATTATTAAGTTTGGTGAGTGTTGGTGGCCTTTTCTCCAGGAACCTTCCTTATCATTACAGGTTAGGAGATGGGGAAGAGTGTTCTTGAGTAATACTTTATGTTCCTTACATTCAGCCATAGTAGCTGCATTTCAGAAACCTCCTCTAGATTGTACATTGAAGTGACCTTTTTAAAAATTATCTCCAGAGTCATAGGGACTGAAAACCAGGATACCTGTAACAACAACAACTTAATATTTATACCCTGCCTATCTGGCTAGGTTTCCCTAGCCACTCTGGACGGCTCACAACAGAATTAAAAGCACAATAAACCATCAAACATCAAAAACTTCCCTAAACAGGGCTGCCTTCAGATGTCTTCTAAAAGTCAGGTTGTTGTTTATTTCCTTGACATGTGTAAATGCTCCGACTACCTACCTGTTTCAAGCAGGTTCATGTGTGTTTAGTGTTTTTATATCCAGAAGACATCTTAAAACAAGAAAGGAAAAGCAAGTTTCTATCCCTTTCTCTGTCTTAATAATTTAAATTGGGGGGGGGGGGAGTTCTGCTGATGCCCTGTTGGACTGAATGGAAGCTGCCCAAATCAGAGAAGGGGCTTCTGGTTCTTTCTTTCTTCCTTTTGTTTGTTTGTTTGTTTCCTGTGCCTGTCTGAATGTTCCTGATATTTAACCTCTGGAAGACATTAGAAGTCTAGATTAGAGAGTTCTGATGCCTGGTTACCAATATTGTAGTGGTTTGCATATGCTAATTGTTGCTGCCTGACTTTGAATTTGCCTCTGAGGGTTGAAGAAGCAAATGCTTTTGAAATAGACCTTGATATAATTTATTACTGATCAAGCATTAACTGAATTCTTTTAAACTTTTATTGTCCAATATGTAACAAATTTAAAAAGGCAGACCATAGTACACAAGGGGGGTGGTACTACATCTAAAACATTCACAAAGAGCAAAAGCAATGTATGGTTAATGAAGTGTATATTCTTATGGTAAGTTACTTTGAAATGATTTACGTATTGTTATATTGTAGCATAATTAATCATTCAGAATCAAAGCACACGACTTGCTTTTACATGGATGGAATGTGTCTCACTTCTGGAGGGGGAAACAAATGCACAAAACAGAACTATAAGCATAATTCCAATGAAAATTGATTTCCCCCAATTACTTTATTTAGCCTGAAGTATATTTAGCTGGGATTGGTATGGCAAGCTATCTGGCTTGTTGCAGCTTTCAGAAGGATGAGTCTTGCTATAAGTGTCAACCCAGAGATCTACTCTTTACCTGTTAAACCAATAGGAAACAGGAGGCAAGGCAGCTATAGTTCTCACACTCCCCCCCCCTCACCATATTTTTGTCTGCCCCTTTGCCTTCCTCCTCATACTGTGCAGCAGCTCTCTATTAACCATCCTTGTGTCCTTTAACACAAGGGGGGCAGATATAAGGAATGAGGGGGAAATGAACAGAAGAAGCTGGGCCTGAGATTTGGGTCTGTTGCATGCCCAATGAGGGTAAAGAGGCTGTCAGGCCAGCTGCTGTGTCCTTGCTCCTGAGTTATACATGTGATCATCTATAGATCCACACCTGTTAGGTGTAGTAGTGGCTAAATGTGAATCAAGAAGCCTACAGCCATGATTTTGGTGGGGGGTCTTAGATGGGGCTGGGCAATGCCTGGTTTTCAACTTCATGATATATCATCAGCTAAACATCGCAATATACTGATATATCACAATGTCTGAAATAAGGATGGAGCTATGTGGAGGCATTGGCTGGCTGCATGGTTTCCCCCCACATTGTGATTTTTGCGTAACGCACACACCCCATGATTTGCAATATATTGCCAGGTCAGAAATTATGAAACCAGTATCATGGTATGGACTTCAAACCAGTTTTGGACAATATATCAATATATTGCCTAGTCCTAGTCTTAGATAAGCTGCTCCCTCTCTTCCTCTCTCTCCCTCAGCCCCCTAATATTACCTGGGTAATATTAACCTTGCTTTCAAGGGGATGTGCATGAGATGCTTTGGGACACAACATAGTGTAGTAGTGATATAATATACTACTGCTGAATTTTGAAGGAGCAGTGTAATTTTTTTGTCTTTTGTTAATTTTTTTTTGTAAGATCCAAAAGCATTTTTCTCTCTTCTCCCCAGCTCATAGTAAAACATACTCTGTATCATTCTTCATGTGCCCTCTTGATATATATATATATATATATATATATATATATATATATATATATATGCTGGCAGAGTAGCACCTTATTTGAAGGAGATGCTGTTTGTATGCCTTCAGTTACTCTGAGACCAGTTCTCCCTAGTGCTAGCAGATGTGTCTTCATCCCATTTCAATTCCCAGTATCTTAGCCAAATCTTGAAAAACACATAGTAAATATACTTTGAATAACATGTGTAACAAGGACAGACATTTTATGGTACCCAAGCTAGGAATCAAGCAGATAGGGAAATATTGCTGAATCCATTGATGCTACAATATTCTGTGGTGCCAGAATGCTAATGACTCTTATTCTAAATATCAAGGAGTTAGGGGGCTAAGTAGATAGCATATAGTAGATAACAAATATGTGTTCATTCTTAGTAGCTCACATACTGCTTTCATCTGCTCTCTTTGATGTCCCTTAGTGTGTTTAAGTTGACAATGCATTGCAGTGCAAACTGGTAGCACATAATCTGAAATAAGGATTCTCTCTCTCTCTCTCTCTCTCTCTCTCTCTCTCTGAATATAGCTTCAAGTTGTCTGGATAAATTATTTGCTTCGAAAAAAACAGCAACTTAGCAACCAAGTTCTCCTTGCTTGCAGCATGAAGTAGAAGTAGAACCAATAATGAGAAATAAGAATACAGCCTTCCACAAATTGCTCATCTTTCTCATTTCATAGGTGAGGAAGGTTGATGCTCCAAAGGATCAGATGGACAAAGAATGGGATGAATTCCAGAAGGCTATGCGACAAGTCAACACTGTAAGTTGATGCCTCCTGTTTTGAATTGCTTGCAGATGCAGAACTAGAACTTGGCAGAGTGACATTCCACTGCATTTGCTGACTGTTTTAATATCGGTTAAAATCATTTTATAAGCTAGCTGTGGTCTGAGTATCCCCCCTTCAAACTGTGAAGTGAAGAAACTTTAGTAACAGATGACACTACACCAAAAATTGTGATGAAGTTTGCTTTTTAAAAATTTGATCGGCATATCCTATCTAGCAGGAATACAGGATGTATATTCTGTCAGGCCAGATGGCCTGTTACTGTCACCATTCACTTTCATTTTTTCAGGTCTGGTGCACTTGATATTTTAGGTCTGTATACTTTATACATATACTCTATATATGCAATAATTATCTGGCTCTGGATTGGATCGAACACTCCTCCCATGTGGCTTCATTTTTATTGCAAGATTTGCCTCACCACATCCGCTGTTGACTAGATCTGTGGTTCTCACATCCTGCTTTTAAAAACCAATCCCTTTGAAGGTGATCACTCAGCAACTTCACTTGTGCCTGTGAACTTTGCTTTCAAACTCTGGCGTTGCAGAAAGTTTTCCATGAATGAATTGTTGGGAGAAGACTGTTGTAGAGCAGTCATCCTATTCTGAAATGCACTCGGTGCTATAAACACAGTAGATGTTCATACAAGATCAGCAGTGGACACATTTAGTGAACATTAGTGGTGCACAAGGGCTCTTCTTGGTTACATGTTGGCCACTGGCTGCACAGCATCTCCAAGACACTCAACTTTGAGAAAGTATATGCTGAAAGAAATAACAGGTTAAAATATATTTTGGAAATCAGAGATTAATTGTTAACAGAATTCTTAAACGCGAGTTTCATCATCAGTGCTCATATTACTGAAGCACCAAGATCTTCTTTGCTTGGGTTTGTCACTTTCAAAACGTATTGTGGTGGGTCAGAACATGCTGGCTTTCTCTTAACTTGTAGTTAAGATAATAGGAGCAAGCTGTATTCTCCCTTTTACCTGCTGTCATAAGCAGGTTAAGACCACATTCCTTCTTAATCCAGGGTTTTAATTTGCTTAAATTCAGGTTAAGTGGAGAGCCTATCCAGTTTTGGAGAATCTATTGCCAGGAGGAAGCATAATCCTATAGCTTGCTCCTAGTTTTCTCACTGCAGTAAAGAGAAGGCAAAGCTTACTTTTATATCAATCCAGTTTTGTTACGGAAAATAATACCCACCTTTTCTGAGTTAGATTTCAGAAGCTATAGTAGCTGAAGAAGATGAGGAAGGGCGACTCGACCGTCAAATTGGAGAAATAGATGAGCAGATGTAAGTAAAATAAAACCTGATTTCAAAAAGCTTAATGTAAACGCACTGCTTGAAATTTAATACAACAAAATTCTGCAACTTTTATATAACACACACAACTCTGTGCTTGCTGTTGTGTTTTTGCTAGTCAGGGGTAGGGAGAAGAGATTCTTTGGGAACTGAATTCTGCAGCTACTATCATATTCCACAGCTGTGGACTTCCTTGTACCTGCTACATCTCCCCATCCTCACACACACGGCTAGATAGAATCAAGTGATGAAATTTGGAGGAAGTCCCTAAAGATCATAGACGTGCAAAGTGTCAAAAGTTCTCCTAGACTTTTTAAACAGTTCCATTTCTGTACAAGAGCACTTTAGATGCACAATTAAGAATTGCATGGCTTAGGACATTTGCCAGTTCCACATCTTTGGAATGGTTAGTCCCATGCATGAGATCACAACAGGATTCTTAAAGCCAACTTCCATACTTACTTTTGGGTCCAGCTCTTCTCATATCTGACTTTAACCGAAAGTAGATGAGGTTCTAGAGCAAGAGTGGCTAACCTGTGGCACTCTACATTTTATTCGTCCCTAACTCCCAGCAGCCCCAGTCACCATGGTCAATGTTCAGAGAAGATAGGAGTTCTGCAACATCTCAAGGATCACAGGTTGACCACCACCCAGACTCCTGTTATATCTTTTCCTTGCCTTGCCCCTTGTATCCTGTTGTCCACAGCTAAAACACGTCCTTAAGCACAATGATACAGTAAGCTCACCCTAATATTATAAAATATCTGGAGGCACCAAGGAACTTTTTTGTATTAGTGTGGCCTCACTTTGGGTGTATGCTTTGCTGCACAGTGTAAGACTACCCCTCCCCCCCTTCCTTAGCTGGTGACTCCCAAGTGGAAGCAGGAACATGGAAACTGGTGGAGGGGGCTGTTTGAGGTCTCTTGAGATTTGTTGATTAATGAATCACTTCCTTTTTTTCTTTTGTAGCCAAATAACTTTACATGAGTGTCTTAAGTTTAGAGTATCCTTAACTTTTTTATTGTCAGCTCTGGAAATGTACCGTATTTTTCGCCCTGTAGGACGCACCGTCCCATAAGGCGCACCTAGTTTTTTTGGGGGGGGAATAAAGGGGAAAAAATTATTTCGCCCCCAGAACAGGCAACTCTCCGCAAGCCGGAGAGCTCAGCGCGCCCAGCCTTCGACATCCAAGCAACTCTCCGCAAGCCGCGGGAGCCCAGCGCCGGGCTCCCGCGCCTTGCGGAGAGCCGCACGAAGCCTGGAGAGCGAGGGGGGTCGGTGCGCACTGACCCCTCTCGCTCTCCAGGCTTCAGCGAAAGCCTGTATTCGCTCCATAGGACGCACACACATTTCCCCTTCATTTTTGGAGGGGAAAAAGTGCGTCCTATGGGGCGAAAAATACGGTAACAGGCTTTGGCTGTCAAGCTGACACTTTTGTACCATAAAAGTTTTCAAAATAAATTTAGTGAAAGTTGCTGGTTCCTGTTCCCTCAGTAGAAAATGTAGAAAATGTATTAAATTGCTGTCTGTTTTTGACTCAGAAGTGCAGAACTATTGTTCATTTGTATGTTAAAAAAAAAAAAGATTAAAAACAGAGATGCAAAATATAGTGGAATAAAATTAATTTCCAAAAATCAATAGTTTTCAAATTGTTCCAGAAA
This sequence comes from Podarcis pityusensis, assembly GCF_964106645.2. Lineage (NCBI taxonomy): Eukaryota > Metazoa > Chordata > Lepidosauria > Squamata > Lacertidae > Podarcis > Podarcis pityusensis. The sequence goes on along the minus strand of NC_138038.1, from coordinate 3,433,768 downwards.
ACCTTGGAAGTCTATATAAAATTCTTTAGTGAACCAATCAGGCGCTTTTCCTTCCATGTGCTGTCCAAGAAAGTAAGATTGTCTGGTTGCGTTCTAAGCATTTATGCAGTCTGCTCGGTGACAGAGTGTTCTGCATGACATGAGCGGCTTGCACAGTGCTCAGGGCTTTGGTGCAAGATACCCAGGAGTTCACTGGAAGAAAGGTCAATATGGCAAGTGTTCCCTGAAGGAAAGCCATCTGAAAACCACCTCCTAAATAGCAGGCAGTGGCCCCAGTGCAAGTACAGCTTGCTAGGCTTACCCTCTGCACCCCAAAAGGACAAGTAAAAAGCAGCTGAAAAAGTCTGAACACATTTAGTGATAGCAGCTCAGGTTCTTGGACAAAGTACCATAGGCTTGAATGTTAATGTTGTGTCTGAGAAACTGCCATGTTCTTTCCAAAGATATGAAGACTGTGAACTTAAAAGGCACACCATTGCAGCTTTTCACTTAAGCAGCAGAAGAGGGCAAATTATTATTTTTAATTTTACCCTAGTGAATGTTTCCGCCGTGTTGAACAACTGCGTGACCGCCAGGAAGTACTGAAGGATAAACTGAAGGAAGCCATGAGACTAAGAGCTGCACAGGTTGAGGACGGCGACACTGGCAGTGATGACGAAGGAGAACTGCATGACCTCCTCTCTCAGGACTGGAGGGCAAAAGGAACATCCTTGTAGCTGCTGCTAGGAGCCAATCTCCTGATGGGTGGTATTTTGGTCTTCTAACACACTTAGGATAAAATATTTATTTGAAGAATCCTGCAGGTATTGAAACGTGTAAAAATATGTTTATAGGGTTAAGAGTAGAAAAAGCCATTGTAAAGAGTTGTATATTGTAAAAACTTTTTTTTAAAAAAATGTAATTGTAGCTTTCCTATTAAGATCTACAGAAAATGTTTTATTTGCTCTATGAATCCAGTGTAGCTTCTGTTGTGTTACCTGTGCTGTTTTAATACCCATTAAAAGTGTTAGGGTCTAGGGAACACATAGGGAAGTGTGAGCCCAAGCAGTTGTAGCCTTGGCTGCAGGGCAAAGCAGGGCTTTGACTTTGACTACCACAGCCAAGGCTACACAGGGCTTGGTGCCGGATCCATGGACTCTCACCTCCATGCCTTCTCCCAATATGTATTTGAAATACTCCTTGGATTCAAAAGTGGTTTTCCATTTGGCAGGGGGCGGGGGCTCCTGTTTGAGAAAATAAGTCTGAAGCCTGTACACAGTACATCTTTTATTGTAAGATTCCTAACTATTTAGTTACTTGTAGATGCTAGTTAACCTGTATGATCCTAGAAAAACTTCCTTGCTGCCTTGGACTTGCTGTCTTTTTCTAGTATAGTTTAGAAAATACTTAGACAGCCCTGAATGATGGCTACTGGGTTAAACAGAACAAGAGAAATTTTGCCCTGTGTGCTTTGCACAATATGTGTTGGTTAATTTATAGAGCGAGTACGTACAACCATGAGTAGACATTTCACTTAGGCTGTTTGGGCTCTATGCCACTGAAACCTTTTCTCAGGAGCAATGTAATGCAATCCGATCTGAAATAGCAAAGACACGATGCTTTTTTCTAATTAATGATGCTGCCATAAATCAAGTAAAATGTTGTTTGGAATAGATATTCCAATAAAATACTTTCTCTGAAGGAGAAGTGGTTTTGTTTTTTTACTGTGGTATAAGCGCTGCTGTCAGTTTCAGCACTTGGCCCTAACCTATAAGAATTATGTTTGGATATTGCCTAGTAATACTTCCTGAAGTCAAACAGTAGTATGAATGTCAACAGTAAGGAAAGGCCTATTAATCCATCAGTTATGTCCTGGATACCTGTATTTTTAAAGCAATTGTTCATCATCCAAAGAGCTACCTGGGTTTATCTAAGGGATTTGTTTCAGCCCAGTGGCATTCTTTGTGTCTTTTCTTTTAATAGCACTTCTGCTACCACTGTCATATTAAATTGTTTCTTGACACCCCTCAGCTCCACAAGTAGTTCTTATGTGGTATAGCAACCTGATTTTTGTGAAATGTACCTGAAGCTCTCTTGTGCTCATGGACATGCCATGCTGGACATGGATTCTCTCCAGAACCTCCCACAGACCCAGCAAGCTTTTGCAAACATAATAATATCCTATTCAAAATGCTATCGGTATGTAGAAAACCATTTCCACATGGATGATACCTGTGTTTTTTTTATTAAGCCACTCACTCAACATGTTGGCTGAAAGTTCCCATTAAGCAAATTATTGTGCAATACTCTTTAAGATGCCATATTAGGTTGTAATGCTTTCCCCCAATAAGCACCAGGCCTAATTGCAATTATGTCAAACTTTTAATTGTTAATGCAAAACAAGCCATAGGTCTGAACTCATTGGTGACAAGTCACAAAAATAGTATTTGATCAACATCTTCGTTACAAAGTTAAAAATCACAACAGCTATTTGTATGCACAAAGCTAAGATGTGGTTTTTAAAGTCAGGAAAACCTTTATTTATAAAAAACAGCTTATTTAGTTTATCAAGTCTATACTTAATATATAGTGGTTTAAAACATCAACAGCCCATGCTTTGTACAGACTGGCCAGAGCATGAACATCTACAGAAATTTTTAAAAATAATAATCATCTGTTACTGTTCCTTGCTGAGCCTCAAGATTATTAAACCAGAATAGCAATGAAAGCAACACAGGAGTTGGGAAGCACAGTTGCTTAGAGTAAAAGTGTTTATTTTGAGATCTTGGAAGAGTAATAAAGTTAGAAAGGACCACTTCCTCTGTTGATTAGTCCATAGAAAGCATTGTCTCATGAGGCTTTAGAAAAGTCCTGTCAGGGAGCTCAAGCCCTAGTGCATGCTGGGACACATTACAGAGCCCCGAGGCCAGTGACTTCTGAAGAGAGCCTGAAATGCAGGAACAAAAATCAGGGGAAGGGGGGCAAAAAAAGAAAAGAAAAACAGGAAGAAAAACTTCTCACCATTTTAAAAAACACTTGAGTACAACCGGCATAGAACAGCATTTCAATCCAAGCAAATTCTCACATTGATTTACTTCAATTTATAAACACAGTTATAATAGTTCTTAACAGTTTTTACAGCAGGTTTCTAGAGCTGTTGAATACCCGAAGCCGCTTGACAGTATTTCCATTTCTCCCCCTTCAGTATATACAGACATGGAGACTGTTTGGTTAAGTGCAAATTGTTTGCAATAATGGCAGTTCTACAATTGGTTACAGTGACAAAACGGTAGTGCAAAGGTACTAAGGTTGAGAGAGAGAAAAGTCTACAGAGTACAGAAATGACACACGATACTAAAAATAGTGCTTAGCCCTATACAATTAAAACAACACACTTTTAAATAGTAGGTTTTAAAAAGTATTGCATTTGCATTCTGTTCAATTCCTCATTAAAGCTTTTGTGTCCAAGGAGTGCAATAGTGGGTGAATATGGCAGGCAAATGGATTAAATTCAAAAGATTGTGAGGCAAACAGAGATGCATTATGGCGCCACTGTTTAAAGCAACATAAATTTAATAAGAAAAAAATAGTGAATGGACAAACAGAAAATGCAATTTTTGTGAAAAAAGAAAAGAACCAAACAAAACAAAAAATCCCACTGTCAAATAACTAGTTCCAACAGATAGCAACCAGCCACTATATCTCTCCCAGGATTTGGAGTTTGCTTGCAATTATAGATTCTTATTTTTTAAAATAAAAAATCCCCTTCTTGGTTCATTCCAACCAAATAATAGCCTGAAACTCATATCTGGATATGAAATAGCAAATGATGTGTGTCCTGCTTATCTTTTATGCTTGTTTTTCATATGACTGCAATTTGTCATTGGTACAGCAATGTTTTAAAGGGAGCAAGCCTGCTCCCTGGAACTAATGTGAGTTTTTAAGCTGTGGTAAGCTGTGTATGACTAGTGGTTTTTAAAGGTTTCTGAGTTCTGCCTCCAGAGAAAACTTTCTCTGTCAAGTTTCCCTGCAGAGGATTTTTTTTCTTGGGTGCACACCCAAGTCTCCTGGACTGCAGACCAGGTTTTACTTCCCTAGCCAATTCTGGTGGTAGACCCCAGGGCACACATGCAGAACACCTGCGCACTGATTACATATTGCACAGGAACACTGGTAGTGGCATGCAAGCTGCCTTTCAGGTAAGCTTGTCTACCATCATTTATCATCTCATTTAATAAGGATAGTCATGATTTCCTAAAACATGTATTTCAAAATAACTGTGGCCTCAACAGAGCAGAGGTCTGTTTTCAGCAACAGCAGTACTCAGCAGCCTTTTGCAATGGTTATGTGATATAAGCTCTTAAAAACCTGAGTATTTACACCTGTGATTTGTAGGTGTAATTAGGTAGAGGCACAACTGTTTTAACTATCGGAAACAGAAGTTCATGCA